>NC_072892.1:15523791-16773791 GCF_027943255.1 Anastrepha obliqua
CAAAGAGTTGTCGGTATAGTTGCGCATCTTCAAGGATTGGAAAGAAAATCTTTGTAATGGAGCCAGTGGTATCGTCGGCATACTCCTGCTGCCATGACTCGAATATTTGAGAACGTATTTGCCGTATAGCATAGCTTAAGGGAAATGCAGTATATACTGGATCGACTCCTTGATTTGCTGCTTCTTTTGCCTGTTCATCTGCACGCTCGTTTCCTTCAATACCGATGTGCGATTTGACCCAGTAAAAGTCAATTCTGTGTCGCTGGCGAAGAAGGTACAGGTGCTGATGAATTGATGCAATTAAAGGATTGGGGTTGCTCCGATTTTGGATAGCTTCCAAACAAGAGCGACTGTCGCTATATATGACTAGCTTTTCAGTTTTCAATTCATTCTGAGCCCATTTCAGTGCAGTGTCAATTGCTAGAGCTTCAGCCTGGAAGACAGTGCATGTGTCATGTAATTTAAATTTACGTGACGTCCAGTCGTCATCTTGTTTATGAACGACAAAAGCTGATCCACAAGCGCCTGTTTCTAACTTGCTTCCATCGGTATAGATGTGGGTCGCATTTGCATCCATAGTATTGTCAGCTTCCTGTTGTGATGCTATACTTTCAAAACGTATAGACTGACGCTCGGAAGGATGTAGTTGATTTTTTGGTGTAGTGCGTTGTTCAAGCATGACGTTTAGTGTTTCATCATATACTCCGGATAATTTGACACTTTCGATTTGCATAGTTTCTTTTATCTTCAGATGTTATGTTATGTTATGTTATGTTATGTTATGTTATGTTATGTTATGTTATGTTATGTTATGTTATGTTATGTTATGTTATGTTATGTTATGTTATGTTATGTTATGTTATGTTATGTTATGTTATGTTATGTTATGTTATGTTATGTTATGTTATGTTATGTTATGTTATGTTATGTTATGTTATGTTATGTTATGTTATGTTATGTTATGTTATGTTATGTTATGTTATGTTATGTTATGTTATGTTATGTTATGTTATGTTATGTTATGTTATGTTATGTTATGTTATGTTATGTTATGTTATGTTATGTTATGTTATGTTATGTTATGTTATGTTATGTTATGTTATGTTATGTTATGTTATGTTATGTTATGTTATGTTATGTTATGTTATGTTATGTTATGTTATGTTATGTTATGTTATGTTATGTTATGTTATGTTATGTTATGTTATGTTATGTTATGTTATGTTATGTTATGTTATGTTATGTTATGTTATGTTATGTTATGTTATGTTATGTTATGTTATGTTATGTTATGTTATGTTATGTTATGTTATGTTATGTTAATGTTAACTCGTTCTCTATATCCATACAAAATATCTATCAAACAAATAAAATTTTCTTTTGAAAAATGCAACCATTCAATCAGTATTTTCTTATGACATTATCACGTTAAACTATCGTCAGTAAACCGACTTTACAGACAACCTCCTTTTTTTTTACTAAGAAATGTGCACCAAGTTGCATTTATGCTATTTTTCGCTAGAACATTTCTATTTTCTATATGTTGCTTGAAACTGAGTTTTGATGTTAGCTTTACGCCCAAGTAATTACATTCTTTCGTTATTGGTATAACTTCGCCGTGAAAAAACCACTTTTCTTTTTCTACTATTCTACCGCCTCTCCGAAAAATCATTATAGCTGACTTAGATAAGTTTACTTGCATATTCCACTTATCGCAGTATTTTTCTAAGTTGCATATCATTTTTTGAAGAGCACTAACCTCATCTGCCAATATGACGATATCGTCAGCATATTATAGCAAACGGATATTTAGCTCATCTATAAAGAGTCCCCCCTCCAAGCAGTCGTGCAGGTCATTCAAGTAAAGAGCAAAGAGCAAAGTCTTAATAGCTTCTTAGATATTAAGGGGTTACATACGACAAGGCAGTGCCAAAAATGCCCTAAAAGGAAAACTGTTTTTAGAAGGGATAACAATGGAAATACATATAATAAAAAAAAATTTGTTTACATTGTTTATTAGTACTTATGTTAGGTTTGGCAGCCGCATTGCACATAGCGACAACGATGCCACTTAGACCACGAAATAGGTCCGTTATGAGCCGCGGGGGCTGCGCTACATTTCCCTCTCCAAATTGAACCATCCTGAGCTCTTGACAAAGTGTAGAAGGTTGTTGATACCTAAAATGTATAGATTATCTAGATTCATTAAGAAGTAGGATCTTAAATATCGGTTCCCGCTTCTGGCTGGAGCTGGGCATGTGCAAAAAAGGTGTTGAATTGTTTCATACTCCTCCTCATTTCTGCAGCTACGACGCAAATCATGCCTAATCTCCTTGCATGATTTCCTATGACACAATGTCCTGTGAGGGCCCCTACTAAGGTCCTGATTTGAAGTCTACTCAGTTTTATAACACTCTTGGGCATACGTAAATTTAGCCTTGGCTATGTTTGCCTAGCAATTTCGCAGGTGTTAGCGCTAATCCATCTTTGATTTGCAGAATTGATTAGTGCGTCCTTAATGAGAAGCTTACAAGTTGCGAGAGGTGTCTCCATAAAATTACTTATATCTGACATACCGGTACCTTCTCCCGTAAGTTGGTCTGCCCTACAGTTCCCTGGTATATCTCTGTGGCTTGGAACCCAGCATAAGATAATACCCTATTGCTTGGCCATCTCATTTAGAGATTGGCGACAACGTAAGACACTTCTTGATATTAATTGGTATGCATCCAGGGCTCGTAGGGCACCTTGGCTGTCTGATAGAATGCAGATATCCATTGATGATATTCTGTTTATCTTTAACCATTTTAAGACTTCATGAATAGCGTTCCGCTTGAAAAACGCTACAGTGATCCGGTAATTTTAAGGATTCACTAATAGAATGCTCTTCGCAAAATAACCCTGATCTTACACCGGTGTCCATTTTAGATCCGTCCGTGTGGATCTTTACGGGTGTGTTGGGTGTTGGATCTTCTTCAAACCATTCCAGTCTAGAAGGGATTTTCATTAGGGAATTCCTTTCGAAGCAAGGAATGGGAGGGTGATAATCACAGTCACTGCGGGTATCCGTGTAGGAGTCTAAAATGGTTCAATGTCTATGTGCGACAGTTCTCCATTGTGAGCTCGCTTTGAGCCTTAAAGCGGAGCAGGCCGCTGAGTATTTGCAGAAGAGATTATTAGTATTATTAGTACTTGAACTTTATAAAATATTTATTTTAATTTTTCTTTATAAAAATTAGTATATAAAAATCACGTGACCCAAAGTACAATGAAAAGAAAGTTGATCCACGGTCTGCATCATTTCTCCTTGAAATGCTGATGGTGTTGATGGTTCTGTAAAAAGTAGAAAAATGCTTGTAAAATAAAGTTGTTGTTATAGATGTCGAGCCGGATTTTTGAATTTCGAAAACTCTTGCAATTTACGGCATATAAAAAGAAAAGTATGCGTTTTACGTCATAAATGTCACACTTTGATTACATTAAAAATGTAAAAAATCTATAGAGAAAATACTTTCGAATTGAAAAAAAAAAAACAGCAACAAAAACTATTAAAAACTGTATGAGTTATAATGCAAACCGCGTCGGAAAAAGTAGTTTAAAGTTTCAGGTACAGGAGCGCGCGGATCGCTCTCTACCTAATTAATGGGCTGTAGAAGCTATAATATTGGGAATTTTCGCATGATACTATACTTTCGAAATATTGAAGAAACAAAAAAGCTATTTTTGGTAACTTCCGAACGTATGTAATGCTACAGTGTCGGTATTGCTGCGTAGTATTGAAATATGAACATCATTTTAATGGATATATTTCTACTTGAATGGTGCACATACGTTTTCCCATGGTTACAGAGTGTCTTGACTTCAGTCTAAATGTAGTAATCTCGGCACCCTCTTCACCGCGAGTACTTTTTCTATGAGCCTAAGTTTCAACTAATAGCAATGCGAAACACAGGCACTAACACAGCAACAAATGAGAAAGATTTAACAATTTTATTGGATTAAAAATTGAAAGTTAATCAAAAACCATGCTTTGCATGTCACATTAAAGATTTCGTGAGTTTAAACTATATATTTACACATTTTTTTGTAAAGTTTTCAATACTCGAAATGGTGGCTTCCGCGCTTCCACAGTTGCTGATGGCTCGTCTTAGTTTTGGATTAACACTCCCATGTCTCGTTAGATATTCGAGTAGTTCTTTACTTACTTAAATGTAAATTTATATTTTATATGACACCAATTTTTGCGGCTCTGTTATCAATACATGTATGTGTGTATGTGGCAAAATAACCGTAAACATGGCGCCGCATAAATTACTTTTCCGCCTTAAATTATGCAAATAGCTTACGGAAATAGCTTCCTTCAAGTAAATAGAACAAATAATTGAATTTCAAAACGTCGGTGGTATTCATTGCCATTAAAAATATTAAAGAGGATAGAGCCCGAAAATTTAAGGTATTTCTTTTACATTCAAAAATGAAAATTATTTTTTTTAATTTCAATAATTTTAGAAATGGTGCTTGACCCTCCGAAAAATTGGAACTGCACGGTGTTGTCCATTTTGGCTCTTCTATTTATCAGAAACACAAAAACCAAAAAAATTATTAATCAGTTTGACCGCAGTTGTGTCTCGTTTTAGAATACAAAAAAAAATTTACAAAATGGCGCGGTTTTGAATTTGACACTCTAAAGATCGGATTTTTTTCAGTTTTTCAATAAAAAAAAATACGAAATAATTGAAATAATAAAATGATGGGTGACAGCCATTGATGTTGTGAATAACATATTAAAATTTCAGACGATTCGGTTGAATAGTTTTTTTAAGATTATTAAAATATTCTTGAAAAACTGGAAATGATAAAAATTTATTACTTTTTCAAAATAATTAATAACTGTTCAGTCGCTTTTCATTGTCTCTACTCTTTCTTCACGAGATTTCACGCTCTGCTTTAGGCTTCTAAGTTTGGTCGCAAGCTCTCCTATAAGTAGCAGTATGTGCTCACCTCATTCTCTCGTTGAGTATTTCACTGCACTCACGATTTATGCTTCGAGTTGTGCGGCCCACGCAGCACTTCACGAGCTCTCACCTGTTCTCACATTTTGCTCTGTTGTTGGATTCAAACCCAAAGAAGTGGCTATGAGACGATTTAATTTGGTGTGAGTGGTCAGTGTTTTTGTAAACAACTTAAAACAAAAGCGAGAGAGAGAGAGAGAAATCAACAATGCGCTTAACGGCAGCAAGGGCGATATGGATCATAGCAGCGGTAGAGCAGTGCAGCATCAACTGAAGACTGAAAAACGAAAAACAAGATTTGATCGTAGCAGCGGAAGTGCAGTGCAGCATCAACGGAAAACTGCAGAACGAAAAGGAAGTTTTTGTTTACGTGATTATTTAGTTTTGTTTATTTTATTTTATATATAAAAAATCGCCCTTTTTCTGACAGGACATCGCTCAAAGAGACTTTGATAACGATAATGATTTAATACTCAAGCAAATTAGAGTTTATTGCCAGAAGAAAACAGCAAGATTTAAATTTCTGTGCGGAGCGAGAATAAAGACCTCTGTGTTCCCGAATTATTCGTATAAATTTTGATTAATCAAGACTAATAAATTCAAAATAAAAAAGGTCTCATAATATTATATATATTAAAAATATTTTTTTTTAATTTATTATTTTAATTTATTTATTTTTATTAAAAATTAGTGTTGATGTGGAGCTAACTAACTTGAAAAGTTAGGGCTAAGCTTCCCATATATAATAGTTTTTTTGGCCATGGCTGATAATGTAATAGGGTATTTCGCATGTGTTTACTACACAAATGTCAAAACAGAACTGACATTAGGGGCCAATCGCAAAATTTATAGCATTTTCTGATAGGAGGATTACCTTAGCGCCACCTGTTACAACAAATCCAAAATAAGCCAAATTTTCTAGCAAAAAATATAATTTCCGCTGAAAGGTAATCCCCAAGCAGGCATGAAACGCCAAAACATACGCAGACCATTTATGAACAGGAAATTATTTCTATAATATCTGAAATTAAAATAAATAAAGGGTGGTTAAGTTTTAAGGCCCGGCGCTGATTTTGAATAAAATAATTTTTTTTTTAAATTATTGTCATTTTTCTTTATTATGATAATATTGGTATGGCTCTATTACGTATAAATATCAACCAAATGGCTGCCGCGACCCCGGCGGCACACCATCCGACTGTCCAAATTTTCGATGACGCTGAGACATAATTCAGGTTCTATGCCGTTAATGTGCCGAACTATCTAATCCTTTAGCTCCTCAATTGTTGCTGGCTTATTGACATACACCTTTTCTTTCAAATAACCTCAAAGAAAGAAGTCCAACAGGGTCAAATCACATAATCTTGGCGGCCAATTGACATCGTCGCGACGTGAGATTATTCGGCCATCAAATTTTCCGCGCAAAAGAGCCATTGTTTCGTTAGCTGTGTGACAAGTGGCACTATCCTGTTGAAGCCACATATCGTCCATATCCATATCTACCAATTCGGGCCATAAAAAGTTCGTTATCATCTCACGATAGCGAACACTATTCACAGTAACTGCCTGACCGGCCTCATTTTGGAAATAATACGGCCCAATGATGCCGCCGGCCCATAAACCGCACCAAACAGTCACTCTTTGTGAGTGCATTGGCTTTTCGGCAATCACTCTTGGATTATCATTCGCCCAAATGCGGCAATTCTGCTTATTGACGAATCCACTGAGGTGAAAATGTGCCTCATCACTGAAGATGATTTTCTTCGAAATTCGAACGCCCGTTTTCATAATAAGCCTGAATAACTTTAACGCGCTGCACGATTGGTTCCACGGTTTCCATGGTTCAAATTGACTTAGCCTGAGATTGAAAAATGTCTAATGAAATGCAGGAAAAAGCTTGACGCTTAGGTGTGGTTAACATTCAACATCGGCCCTTAAAATTTAACCACCCTTTATACAGCTGTTGACAGCTAATTAGAAACGACACTTATTTCAAAATAAATTTTCCTTTTAAACACGTATTTTCATAACTTTTTGGCAATTTTATTTAAACATATGATAAACTTAAAAACTAGTGGAAAACACTTTAATCGCAATTCCTTATTAAATATATATATATATTTTTTAAAACATGGGAAATGCACGATTTGGATAGGGCAACTAATTAGAAACAGTAATGTATTATCAGATTAACATAAAGATTATGTTAGTATTTGGTTCCATAACCCTTTTGCTTCAACACTGCCTCACATCGATTGCGCATTGATGTGATGAGATTCTGACAGCGCGCCACAGGTATTGCTTGCCATGCCGTTTTTACTTCGGCAAAAAGGACATCCATATTTGGGATATTTTTGGCACGCACGGCTTTTCTAACGTCACCCCAGAGATGCCCTATTGGGTTTAAGTCCGCACTGGATAATGGCCATTCCAAAACATTGATGGAATTTTCGTCGAAAAACTGTTTCGTCAACTTTGCCGTGTGCTTTGGATCATTATCCTGTTGAAACTTCCATATAACAGGCAAATTCTCCTCAGCCCACGGCAACATTACATTTTTAGTATATCGACGTATTTCTTCTTATTTAAAATTCCGTAAATTCTATGGATTGGGCCAACACCATTCCACCAGAAACATCCCCACACCATGATTGATCCACCACAATGCTTCACTACCCGTGAAACGTAGCGAGGATTGAATTCTTGGTTGATTGGCCATCGAACATACCTTCTACCATCTAAGCCTATGCGATTTATCTTGGTTTCATCGCTCCAAACGATATATTTCCATTGATTTGGAGTCCATGACCAATGGGATCTCGCAAAGACTACTCGCCGTCTTCTTTGTATCTTGGTTAGAACGGGCTTCTTGCGTGCTGCTCTGCCATGCAGTCCAGATTCGACCAGACGCCGAGCAATTGTCCTCTTGGATATTTCGAAATTATATTGATCCTGAATTTCCCGTTGGATGTCATTGGAACTCTTTTTTGGGTCTCTTTTGGAGATGATTGCTATCTTGAGGTCAATTTCTGCTGAAGTTTGAACATTGTCAACAGTCTTAAAAGGTTGGATATGCTTTAAGGCGTTAAAACCCATTTTTTTTTAGCATTTGACTTGCTTAGAAATTTCACTGAACGACTATCCAGCTTTACGAAGGTCAAAAATGGAGCTGAGCAGGGCAGGTGTACAGCTGCTGCTTTTTCCTATTACACATCTTGAAGACAAATATTTTAGTTACTTTTAAACAACCAATTTAAAAGATATGCATACCAAAAAGTCGATTATATTACTATTAAAATAACACAACTTGCCGAATATGCTTCCATTGAATAACTGTTTCTAATTACTCGTCTCAGTTCATTTACCTTGAACTAAGTAACCCATGCACTGCGTTGGATAATATTAACGGTACTTCAATTACACAACTACAAAACTAGGCACATTGGGTAGTAAATAGAGTAACAAAAGCAATGCAAATGATTTTAAGAGAAAAAATAACGGTACATTTAAACAGTTTAATATTATGCTCATCAAGCGTTTATCAGAAGAGAGCGTTTCTAATTAGCTGACAACAGCTGTAAAAACTCACATATAAATTTTTTCAGCCACTAATGCTTAAGTTTCACAAACTACCCTGCATTATCCGCACACTGATTACGAACGCTGATGCATGGCAGATATTCTAAGCTGGATAGCAGATATTCTTCGTCGGTATTTACCCAATAAATTCATAGAATTGAGATAGCATTCATATCATAAGCCCACTTTAAAATTCAATATAAGGCTGGCAGTTTCACATTATGCGAACATGAAACATTCAATGCAATAATACGCAAGACGCGGTAAAGGTAGAGGGGTGAGAGAGGACATAACTGTCATTATACGGATGTAACTGCTTGCAAATGTTTTGCAGATCAGCAAAAAATCATCGTCGTCGTTCGATGACGACATATCCACAGAGGCAGTGGCAAAAGCATGCAACATTGCGATACACACACAAACACACACACACAAACATTTCAAGTTCAAATGCTTGGAAAATTCAATTTATTCCAACTACAGTTATGCTCTCGTTGGTTACGTTGCTTTTGGTAACTTTTTTGCAAAACCGTTAAATTCAGCGCGCTGATGGCAGAGCCTATGTACATGCTGCCACTCATGCAAACACACACCGACACACACACAATAGCACATATGCACATTTGTATACTTGTATGACGCCGCCTTTATGTGATGTTCATATTTGCAGTGCAAACGACGTCACTCTTTCATATCACAACAACAGCTGCATGAAGTGAAGTCGTCGTCTCACCAAACAGCAGCTACAAATTGAATTCGAAAATTCAATAACATCGATACTGTGACGTTAACCCCAATATGCAGGAAATCAAGTGTAAAAATATGTTCATAGCACGCTTTTAGGCGTACGAAATGAATAAATCCCTCCGTAAGCCCATGCTTGGCATACTTTGAATACAAAATACAATAACAAAACAAACAAAAAATATACGCGGCTTATCAACGAAATAAATGTCAAACAAAAACATAAAGCGACAACAAAAAAGGGGAAACTTTAGAATGACAACAAACACCTATGGGAGAGCTAGTTAAATTTATTTTTGAAAATAAAATAAATTGTTGAAGTTTTATTTTTTAGTTTATTATAATTTAATTTATCTTTATTAAAATAGCACAAGTTTGAATTTGTCTTTACTCTTCAAGGTGACTTTGAAGACTACTTTTAACATTAAAAACTATACTTATTCAATTTATTTTAACAGTTAGATTTATACTTAAAATGAAGAGAGAAAGAGTTCCCCATTTACTATTACAACAATTACAACAATTAAATATATAACTTACATAGCTATAATAATTATTCCAGTTAGATAATGAAGAGAGCGAGAGCGAAAAGGGGAAAGTTACTTATAATATATAACTCGCCTCTCCTTAAAGAATTCGAGTCTCGTCGAATCTTTTACAAATATACAATACGAAAGTTTAATATTTTCTTATAGTGATACAGATTTAAATCACAACTTAACATAAAACATGAAATATATTTAAGTTGTTTAGCGGTTTTTTTTTCCAAGATAAATATTAAACTATATTAGCCATAAATATTCATTTCTTATTCTATAGTTTACATTTTAAAAAAAATAAGTATAGTGTGATTTAATATAAAAAAATATATTAACGGATAGTTTTCCATGTTTTGCTCTACAAATCCATTTCATTTGTTTTATTACTATTTTTTTTTTATTTTTATTTATTTTTATTTTATTTTATAGACTTTAATGGGCGTCTAAATTGTGCAGTGTCTACTTTATTAGGGTTGCTGTGGTGGTATCTGTTAAATCTTTTAGCAGTTTTTTGTCTAATTGCAGTAGGATTTTTAATATATAAATTAGATTTTTGTAAATTAAGTGTAATATTTTCTCTTTTAATATTTTCTCTATCAATGGTTTTCTTTTTAATTGCTTCAGATCTTACTTTAACCTCTTTTAAATTTATATGTAACTTATTTATAAAATCAATTGGTTTTAATTTAGTCGTGCTGTGAATTGTATTATTATAGTAATTAATTGCTTTTAGTACTAATTCTTCAGAGTCATTAATATTTTCAGCGTTTTTTAATATTCTTATATGCTCTAAGAGAGTCGAATGCATTCTTTCTACATCTGAATTTCCTGTGTGCGAATTCGGTGTTGTAAAATGAGTTTCTATATTATTTTCTTGACAGAACAACTTTATAAGTGCATTATTAAATTCATTATCCATAATAATTTTATCAGGTTTTCCTAAAAATGCGATTCGCTCTTCGATTTTAGTTTTAATTGTTACTATATTTTTGTCATTTAGTTTATGTGCCGTTCCTAATTTCGTAAATTTGTCTATTGTTGTCAAAAAACTAGTCTTTTGTATCTGAAAAATATCTATATGTACTATTTCATTTGGTTTTTCTGGTGTTGGAGTATGTTGAAATATTTTATTTATTGGTTTTCTGTCATATTTGTTTTCATTACATATTCTGCAGTTATTACAATATCTATTTATAAATTTTAATAATTTAGGATTATAATAATTATCTTTTAATTCTTCGAAATTCTCCTGGATTCCTCTATGGTTACCTTTAATATGAATATCATCAATGATATTCAATAAAGATTCCTCGGATTCAATATCACTAGCAACTTTAGTACAATTTATGAAATTTATTTTATTGTTATTAGAAAATAATTCAATTAATTTGTTCTGTATTATATTATATTTATTATTGTCAAGCTCCGAGTATACCCCAATTTTTCCTTTTTTTATTTCACGTCTAAATAAATCATTCAAATAATGAGTATTATTTAAGTCATTCTCAGACACGTATATTATTTTATATTTTTTAAAAAGTATTTCAGTTTCTTTATTTTTATTTTTAACTATTCTTATTTGCGTCCTATATTTATTAACAATTTTATTTATTCTAAAGAAATTAATATTTACATTTTCTTCCGTACTATGATTTACTTCAACTCTGCTCAAAAAATCAGCTACCTTATTCTCCTTTCCCTTAATATATTCAATATCGAGATCAAATTCATCTAATAATATTTTCCACCGGATGATTCTAGAATTGGGCTCTTTAAGTGAATAAAGCCATTTCAAAGGCTGATGATCAGTTTGAACTAGAAACTTTCGACCAAAAAGGTATGGACGGTAATATTTCACTGACCATACAATGGCTAATAATTCTTTTTCTAGCGTTGAGTAGTTTTTTTCATGTCCATTTAAAGTCCTACTGGCGTAACTTACTGGTTTGCCATCCTGGCTCAACACCGCGCCAATAGCAGCATTGCTTGCATCCGTGGTCAATACAAATTTTTTATTAAAGTCTGGATAGCATAATATTGGTGGATTTGTTAAAATTTTCTTCAATTTTTCAAAAGCGTCAATATAAGATTTGTCATTAATATCAATTTTACTATTTTTTTTTAAATATTTTATTATAGGGCTAGCAACAAAGGAATAGTTCCTAATGAATTTCCGGTAATATCCGGTTAAACCTAAAAACGATTTAATTTCTTTTACTGACTTTGGTAGCTCCAAGTTTTGTATTATATTAATTTTCTCGGGGTTGGGCTTTATCCCATTATTTGTTATGATATGACCAAGAAAGTTTGTTTCTTTCGATAAGAATCTACACTTATCTATTTGAACCTTTAAATTGTAGTCATTCAGTTTATTAAATACTTTTTGCAAGCTTTCTAAGTGTTCGGTTAGCGAGGTTGAAAAGACTAGTATATCATCCATATAAATTATACAAATTTTATTTATATAATCAGCCAAAATGTAGTTTAGCATTCGCTGAAATGTAGCGGGCGCATTTTTGAGACCGAAGGGCATTCGAATGAACTCGAAGTGACCACGGGGCGTTGAAAAAGCCGTTTTCTCAATGTCGCTTTCCTCCATCAAAACCTGATGAAAGCCTTTCGCAAGGTCCAAGGACGAGAAATATTGCGCCTTACCTAACTTGTCAAATAATGACTCTATATTTGGCAGAGGAAATTTGTCATCCACAGTTATTTCATTTAGCTTCCTAAAGTCTATAACTAATCGCCATTTCTGCTGGTTCGAATTATCGGACTTCTTTTTAACAATCCACAAAGGTGAATTATAAGGCGATTTGCTGGGGCGTATTATATTTTCTTTTAACATTTCATTTATTTGCTTTTCTATTTCATTTTCTAAAATCTGTGGATGCCTATAATTCTTGCAGTATACTATTTTATTAGAAGTAGTTATTATTTTATGTTTTACACAGGTAGTTGTAGTTAAATTTTGATTTTTAATATAGAACGTCTTTTTATTTTTATGTAAAAAATTTTCTAATAACTTATTTTCTTCCTTATTTAAGTTTGTAGGCATTAAATCTTTGAATTTATCTAGCTCAAATTTTTCTATATAATTAATTTCCTCATAAGAAATGTTAAATTTATAGTCAATTAGTTTTATTTCGTTATTATTTACTTTAAGAGTATTATTTTGAAAATCTATTATAGCTCCAAAGGGCTGTAAAATATTTATTCCTATTATGCAATCGAATTTTTTATCAATAAAATTAATTAATTTAACAGACATGGTGCTATTTTTTTCTTTAAATTCATCCGGCACATTTACTATCACTTCATCTTTAATAATGTTATTACCGACCAGGGTATTTAATAAAATTGGTTTTATTAAACTTTTCTTTATTCTAATATTGGAAAAAAAATTATAATCTCCGAGGGTAGTAGCAGCACCACTATCAATTAGGCATCTTGTTTTTGTATTATTTATAGTTAATATTACTATGGGTAATGATAATTTCGAGGCTGCACAGGAAAATTTTCTGTAACGTGAATTGCATCAATTTCCATTGGTTCTTCATTATTACTTAAATGTCTATTATATGAATTTTGTTGATTTTGTCGTAAATTACTAAAATTTTCTAAGTCATAATTTTGGGTTTGTTGTTGCTGATTATTTCTGTTAAAAGTGTTAAAAGTTTGCGTTTGAAAATTTCTGAAATTTCTGTTACAATTATTAAAACCACCACTATTATTTCTGTTATTACGGCTACTATAATTAGGAAAGGTGCTTGAATTTTGAAATCTTTGAAAACCATTCCTATTTAATGAATTATTTGCATTTTGAAAGTTATTATTTGGAAAGGTATTGTTATTTCGAAAATCATTATTGTTTTGAAAACTTTTATACGCAAAACTATTCGCTTGTTTATTATTTACTAGTTTTATATCTTTTAATAAATTATTTTCTAAATAAAATGTATAAGCTATGTTAATAGATCTAATATTATTTTGTAGCAAAAGAGATTTAATACTAATAGGTAAGTAGTTTACATAAATATCAAAAATTAATTTTTCATTATTTTCAGGTGTATACAAAATGTCAGGTTCTAAGCTATACTTTGTGTTCATTAAACTTAAAATTTTACTTAATTTATAATGTAATTCCTCAATGTTTCTAGCTTCTTCGTTTAGAGCGTCACTTCTTAAATTAAAAAAACTTCTTTTTACTCCAAATTCCTCCTTAAGCTTAACTATTATACCCTCCCATGTAGGGTTAAATAAGGTTTCAACCGCCTTTAACGCCTTACCTTGCAGTCTGTTGCTTAATACTGTTTTTATTGTCTGTACATGTTCTGCTGGCGTTAGCTGCAACACAGTTGCGACGTCCCTCAGGTAGTTGCTGAGCGTATATTCACTGCTCCCGTTAAATGCAGGCAAGCTGCTCGCTTCACGCAAGCTCTCAGCTAGCGTCAAAGCCATTGTGGGTGTTGTTGTTTGTTCTAAGCAAACGCTGCTCTGCTTCTTTCTCTAATGATAGCTGGCTTGCTTTCTCTTTCGTCTTTCACGCCGTTAGCACTGGAATGCACACCGTACACTTTCTTCTCTTTTTCCGTTAACTTTTAACTTCTAGTAATTTCTTTTCCTTTTTTTTTGTTTTTTACGAAGCCAATCTTTTTTCTTGTTTGTCAAAGATTTTGTCCGCTTTAAATATATATATGTACAGTAGTCATATCAATTTGGGCAGTAAAATTGCTCACAAATTATGCACAAATTTGCCGTTTTGCACTCAACTGCGCTAAGTTCAAATTATTTTCAACGATCATAAATTTGTTAGAACTATTCTTTCGGATTAGTTATTACACGAAATATTTTTTTTTTTTTTTTTTTTTTTTTTGGTTTAGTTTTTAGTTTTTAAGTTTACAAAAATTTCGCTTTTTGCCACACTTTAGTAATGTCCACTTGAATTATTTGCGGTTCACATCGGTTTGTTGAAAATTTTAACCTTTTCTTTTCCCGATTATCACTGGATATGTTTTAAGTAACATATCCCATCCTCGTCGCCAGTTAAATTTATTTTTGAAAATAAAATAAATTGTTGAAGTTTTATTTTTTAGTTTATTATAATTTAATTTATCTTTATTAAAATAGCACAAGTTTGAATTTGTCTTTACTCTTCAAGGTGACTTTGAAGACTACTTTTAACATTAAAAACTATACTTATTCAATTTATTTTAACAGTTAGATTTATACTTAAAATGAAGAGAGAAAGAGTTCCCCATTTACTATTACAACAATTACAACAATTAAATATATAACTTACATAGCTATAATAATTATTCCAGTTAGATAATGAAGAGAGCGAGAGCGAAAAGGGGAAAGTTACTTATAATATATAACTAGCTGGTACCTAAAACACGCATACATATGCATTTGTAAACAAGTATTGGAGCAGCAGAGCAATTATGCGGAAGCAAAATTTTATCAGTATCGTTTCTCCTATATGCAATGTTGAGGGTGTGGCAATGAACACAGGGTGTTGCTGAAATTTTTAAAAATTCAAAAAAAATTTCGCATTTACGGCAATTTCGCATATTCTTTTGACGGGCGAGCGAATGGATTCGGTGTAACTATAAATATTTCGATGAATAAAACGTTTCTAATACTAATTCTCTAACTCCCTAGCCAAACTGAGTTGAAAAATGGTTTTTTTGAGTTAATTTCCTTGTCTATGTGCATTTGGTGGCAAAAAATAATTAAATTGGAAGGCTAAAAAAAAGTTTTTGTAAGAGAATTAGCTTTTATTCTGTAAAAATTTTACTCACATCTTGACCTGGTTTTAGATACTGTCAGTGCCAGAAAAAAAGAACCGGTTTTTTTCTTCAAACTAAAAGATATTTCGTTCTACTTTTTCCTGCATAATAGTCCCGCTCAAGAGCTACGACGCAGTGCCAACTCAGGTTAGTGCCGTTCGAAACTTTTCTGTAAACGCAACCAAACAAAAATGAGAGTTTCGGGGCGGTATTCGAAGAACCGAAATTATCTTACGCCGTGGCTGCAAAAGTGATTAAAAAATCAAAAAAGTTTGTTTCGATGTGGAATCAGCGTTATAAAGTGTATAAAAATGTTGATGACTTTTCCGAGCGCGGCTTGAAGCGAGTGACGACAAAAAAGTAGGATAAACTTTCTAAGCGGGACTCTTCTTTGCGACTACGCCAAGCACAATCAGTTCTTGCCAAAATGGGAATAGATGTGAGTATCAACACCATCGAACGTCGACTGAAGGAAGCGAACATATTCTACCGTCCTACATCATCAAAACTACTGCTCTCAGAGAACAACAAAACAAGAAAATGGCGTCAGAGTATTGGTCTGGTCTTCCCAGCCCCCAGACACCAACCCCATTAAAAATGTGTGGGGAAGTATAAAAAGGCATCTTGCCACAAGGCCAGTCAATGATTTAGAGCAACTCGTGCGTCAAGTTCGCAAAATCTAGTCTTGCTTGTCGACGAGCTACGCAGAAAAGCTGGTTCAAAGCATGAAGAAGATGCCAGGCTATGCTCGACAACGATGAAGACTACACGGCTTGTTGAGTAATTGCGACTCGTAGTTTTGTACATAATTTCATGTAAAAAAAATTCTAAATATATATCTGTTATACTTGATGAATAATCGCGGTTCCTTTTTTCTGTAATAATAGAAAACCAAAAAAGTGAGCTACGACGAATCACAGAAAATAGTCTTGCAAAGCAATTTGGGCACCACTTTTTTCATTGAAATTTAACATATAAGAATTAGAGGTTATTTCGCTATTAAACATAGCTGTAAGACAAAGAAAGAGAAGTTATAGGCAGAGAGGTAAAAGATATAGCCACGCCTGTGGTACTCCAGAATCAGTTCGGACTACAAAATATATTTTTTTAACTACTGTCACATATGAAGATTACCGGGTACTGAGGCGTTAAAGCGGTTATCGGCCGGCTTTTTTCAGCTTCTTTCATTGTATCGAACATTAAAAATGCAGAAGTTTGATTTTTTACTATATAGTATATGTAAATATCATGCATTGGCATTGCAGCAGTTAGCTAAAATGCTTTAAAGCTAACAGTTTCGTCACAATCTGTGTTGCTCTGCTCCAAAAACACCTCCGACGTAATAAAACTTCGTCGACAGTCTTACAAATTTCTGTTGATTGGCCATAAAAAATTAAGCGTCCATGGAATGAACTCGATTCTTTCGAAGATCTAGAAGTTTGTAATTTGAATTCAGGATTTTTTCTATTATTCTGCTGCGAAAAATGAAAGGCTCAGCTCAGTCAGGAACTATAAGAGCATACATTAGCTGAACTTAGAAAGATAGCAAAACACAGTTCTAATCATATTTACATTTCTTAATCACACAGATTTTATTCTATTGAAAGCGTACTCTATACTTGGTTTTATAAGAAAGAATAGCTGGCACTTCGCAGGTCCTTTCGCTCTAAAGTTACTGCTAACTAATTTTGAAACAGCTAGAAAGTTCGAGGGAGAAGAGAAGATTGATTTTGTCGCTGTCTATTTTGCTTAATATTAGACCTCTTCCATTCGCCATTTCCCCGCTCGCTGCCGCTATGCTCAATTAACTTGACGAAAAATTATCACGCGAAAGCAACAATAAAGTTATCGAGTAAGATTCACCGCTAGCGAGTATGGCTGTATCTCACTAGGTCGCACTGCCTTACCAACACATGTAATTTAAGGCAGCTCTCTTCCCGCATTGTCGACATATGTTCGTTTGCACCAATTGGCTCATCTTTTTGCCACTTTTGGCGAAACGAAGAGGCCTATTTCAGGCGGCAGATTGACTTTTCTTTTCTTCTAGAAAAATGGTCGCTTTTCGGTAACTAGCAGGTCTTTACGTAATATAGTAAATATCCGTTTAATTTGAATGGGTGTATAACAAATTATGCCTGCAGTACTTCTATTGCTCGCTCTCCTCGTGAACTAAATGAGAATCGCATACAATTGAATTTGATTTTACTTTGTTTAAGCTATATTTTTCTGCTCAATTAAATCATTTGTTGTTATTAGCTTTTTGCTAACGATGTTTTTGTAATATAATTTAACTTCATGCTTTTGTTAAAAGTACTTTTGTACTTTGGCAATAAGTAGTCAGTAAGAACAATTGTTTTTTGATTTCAGAATAATTAAATAAATAAAAATAAAGTTTAAAGTTCAAATTCTCTGCTTATTTTTTTTTTTTAACTTCAGCTCAACAAAGCACTTCGAAAAGGCTGTTCTTGATGGCTATAACTTCCCAAAGACTTCGTATATTGAAAAATAACATTAAGTTTCCAAATATATTTATGAACTAATTTATGCAACAAGAAAATTATTTGTTTTAAAACAATGTTGCCAGATTTACTGTTTTAGCTTAGTCAATTACAGTTTCTTAGCCAAGCTTTCTTAAAATATGAATTGACAGTCGCTGCGTGCGGTTGTGCCTAGATTTGTGCTGTGGGTTCCACTGAAATTAATATAATTAATAGATAATTGAAACGCGTAAATATTTTGTACAGTGCTAATTTCCAATAAATAAAACTAATGAGATAGTGACTCTGTATTAGTTTAATCCAATATTATAAATTCTCGATATGCCGTGCCTGTGTGGTCATAAAGATGAACGACGGTCGTCTAAGGTTTAATGTGCAAAATGCAATGAACTCTTTCACCTAAGTTGTGTAAACATTTTGCCATCTGATGTTACGTTTTTGCTCTCTTCGGACAGTGAGTTTCTATGCAAAAGTGCTCTCCCGCTCGTCGAAATTCTCTACGTTCACCATTGCCATCTGTTACTTTGGAGTAGCTTGACTACTTTGAATAGTCCAGCAGTCGTTCAAAGTAGTAGTTTGAGCAATTCCTCTCTCCATCCAACAACAATAGCGAATTCTGTCACTCCATATCAGGAATTGATAATTGATAACGGACTTGAGGATATTGCTCTGCTGCGCTCCGCATTAGCAGTAATTGCTGCACTCACAGCTGAGAATAGCAGGATTGCTGCTATTGTTAATGAGTTGTGTGATAATAATATTAAACTTAACCAATACGAATGCAATGCAGGCTGAGATCAAGATTGCGCCCATCAAGAGTGCGTGACGTCACGTTTTTCCGAGTTGTACAATGTTGCCAACCATTTGCTCTTCACAATAAATTTAGTGAGTTTTTATACCCAAAACGCGAAAATTTTGGAGTTTCGTGTTTGTTTCTTTTTTTTTTAATTTAAAGGTACCGAAACTGTAATTTAAAAAAAGCCATATTATTAAACCAGAAAAGGTTAGAAAAAGTCATTCTGAGAAGATTTTAGAGCTAATGACTCTTATAAATTTTGATAATTTCAAAGTGCAAATTTAATTTTTGGCTCCATTTAAGGTTATGCAAGAATATTAAATCTTCTTCTCTCAACTCTTCTTAAGATTGAAAACCTTTTTACACATTTCATAAAGCGTTTGAACTTACTAAATGCGAATTAAAACCATAATGATGTAATCGTTTCTTCCGGCCATCAGTCTTTAGTGGGACATAGGACATCAAGTGGTGTATTAATTGTAAAAATAAGCCACAAAATACCAGAAAATACTAAAGAAACCATACTGACATTTTTACAAAAAGAGTACCTTATCTAGTTACATAACCTCAAATTTAGCAAAAAAGTCATTCCCTTAACAAAGCAAGACTCTTGCTTAACAAATAAAACTCATGAATTAAATTGTACATAAGCATAACACATATTTAAAAAAACGCACATCTACAGACAATTTTTCACGCATACAAAGTTCTTTGAGTGAAACAATAAAAACTGGGTATTTTATTTTCTTTAAATGGGTATTTTAGAGCTTTTTTATATCCAAAGCTAGGCAACACTGCGATTTGACTGCCGAAAGCAGAAGAACACCAACAACAACTGCAATCGCAGGTAATGTTAAAAAAAGTAAAGCTAAATAAAACTGAGGGAATTATTTAAATAATTATTAAA
Source organism: Anastrepha obliqua (assembly GCF_027943255.1). NCBI lineage: Eukaryota > Metazoa > Arthropoda > Insecta > Diptera > Tephritidae > Anastrepha > Anastrepha obliqua. The sequence goes on from NC_072892.1 coordinate 15,543,656, forward strand.
AAATGTATATTTTACAAAATTATAATCATTACTTTTAATTAGAACAGGCTAGAAAAATGTTATGAAGAAAGAACTAAAACTCCGAGACTAAATAACAAAAAAAAAAGCTAAATCAAGTTAGGAAAATGGTAATCTGGGCATACTGGTGCTAATAGACGTAACTCATTCTTAAATTCGCTGAGCGCAAAGTAACGGTATCACGCTAGGCGCCATATCATTATTCTTTCTATAATGGCTGATATCCAATTGTTGCAGTCCAACTTTAGCTGCGATCAAATGTCTTCAGACTTATGTGCGCTCACTGCTGAAATTAAAGCACTGCGCGAAAATGCTTGCACTTGTTTGCATAATACGAATAAAAGCAACAAAGAAATTAAGCAAAGCAGAAAAACTTCGCTCTCTACGGAGCTCCGAACGTCGCCTCATGTTATTGCTGATTATCCTGTACTTTCCACTCCATCTTCTGGTGTAGGAGTCAGTGTCAACTTCTCTCATCGTTAATCTGATGCTGACTCTCTCTCTTCCGCCGCTGCCGCTGTTACTTCTGTAGCTAACAGAGTTTCTGCTGACTCTGCCGCTACATCCTCTGCTGTCGGAGTTAACGCTAACTCTTCTCATATAAATGCCGATGTCAGCTTTCGATCGTTCGCTGCTGCTGTAAACAAGGCAAGCGACATTAATGAATAAAAAAATATTATAAATACTTCACAGCGCACGCGTTTTAACAGCGCTTCTGCAAAATGAAGAAGAATCGTTAATAAATTATAATAAACGTTTTTCTTTCATAGGATATGTTAGAAGTACTACAAATTGTGTACCAAACCCTACAAATCTTACACCAGAGTTAAGAAGATAAACCAGTAGAGAATTTGTGAAAAATCGATATTTTCCCTTTGCTGTAATACGTTCCTCAAAATTGTTATTATAAAGATTTTTTTTTTCGAATTTCAATTTGTTAGTTAGGTTTATTGAAATAAATTCTTAAAGTTTCTCTATATGTTTCAGCCTCTACAGTGACTTGTGCACTAAATAAAATATATGCCGGAACTTGGATTTGTTTTTTTTTTTTTTTGTGTTTTTGACTACCAAAACACCCTTTGTGCCATTTCAGGAAGTTTGTCATTTTTCGACATACCATTACTGAGCGTTTATTTATGGGTTCATTTTGAATATAACGAACGCACTAAGATGGTTATTGTTATGTAATGGCAACACATTCAAAACGCTCACACGCATTTTCTGATATCGTTCACACATAAAAAAAACTAACACTTGCGAACTTACATTGCCCTCCCTTCAAAACTCGAAAGCCTATGATGAATACACTTGGGAATACCCTGCAGAGAAAACTGGCACAAGTGAGGCAAATTTCTGATTTAGGACTAGTCCGATTTTCTCAATTATGAACCACTTCGGTACATATATTGTCAGTAGTGCCATCTGACTTGGTGAAGGAACTATGTTAGCGCTGAAAAGTGTGCGCAGGCAAACGAACTTTGCGCTCATTACGACAGTGGCGTCGTGTCTTGACTGTGTTTTCAGGCAGATTAAGTTGATAGGTAGAGTTGAGCTCATTAAAATATGAGCTATCAAATTTAGGATTTACAAGTTAGTAATATAATATAACAGTAATAATTAAAGAAGTAGAAGCTAGGAGTCTATCGAATTTGACACTGGAACGAAACTATCGAAAAAGAGACTCAAAGGAAACGACACAACTGACACTTGCTAGGTAAGGTTACGTTAACATAAACGGCCAGCCTGAAAGAAAAAGGTACCACATGAAGAGTTGGGATTGGAAAAACTGAAGATATGTAAAGAAGAAAATATAGATAAAAGAACATAACCCAACACTGTCTAGTTAGGAACTGAGAAAACGAAAAAGAAAATTTCGCATTGACTAATTCCGCCAAAATACCTAAATGTTAGCATCGAGTTAACAGGACAGCTGGAGTAGATGTTGGCATGGTTCTACCTTACCATCCCTTATACAGCTACTACAGAAGGTGCTTGGAATTACGTTCAATCTGGCAACATGGATTCCACAGAGAATTATTCGATTAAAACACCATCCAGTAATGAGAGATCGGGTTGCGATAGCTCCAAAAGTTCTCTGGACTGCTTAAGATCAACATGCGACTTAAATAATTTTGCCACTCTGCTAGCCAATTTGAGAGATCCAGCTGTTCAAGATCAGAACTGAAGTAGGCAGAGGACTAATCACCCTCTACCTCCACGTTTGAGGAGAGTAACCTTGTAAGAGTGCCTTGTCAAGCCAACCATGTCTCGAAAGGTCCGAAAAGTTCCTGCTGATTCATGTAGCGACGTCCATCGTATTATGCAGGTTAGTCTTATAAATGGTGGTTAAATTTTAAGGGCCGATGTTGAATGTGAACCACACCTAAACGTTAAGCTTTTTTCTGCATTTCATTTGACATTTTTCAATTTCACAATCGACAACGCGTTAAAGTTATTCAGGCTTATTATGAAAACGGGCGTTCAAATCAAAATGCATATCGCGCACTGATTTCTGTGATGAGGCACATTTTCACCTTAGTGGAATGATAATCAAAGAGTGATTGCCGAAAAACCAATACACCCACAAAGAGTGACTGTTTGGTGCGGTTTAAGGGCCGGCGGTATCATTGGGCCGTTTTTTTTTCCAAAATGAAGCCGATCAGGCAGTTACTGTGAGTTAGTGTTCGCTGTTGTGAGATGATAAAGAACTTTTTATGGCCTGAATTGGAAGGTATGGTTGTGGACGATATGTGGTTTCAACAGGACGGTGCCATTTGTCACACAGCTAACGAAACAATGGCTCTTTTGGACGAAAAATTTGATGGCCGAATAATCTCACGTCGCGACGATGTCAATTGGCCGCCAAGATTATGTGATTTGACACCGTTGGACTTGTTTCTTTGAGTTTATTTGAAAGAAAATGTGTACATCGATAAGCTGGCAACAATTCAAGAGGTAAAGGATTAGATAGTTCGGCACATTAACGGCATAGAACCTCAATTATGCCTCAGCGTCATCGAAAATTTGGACCACCGGATGGAGTTGTGCCGCCGAGACCGCGACTGCTATTTGGCCAATATTTTCTTCCATACGTAATTGTGGTATACCAATATTATCATAATAAGGAGAAATGAGAATAATTTCCTAAAACAAGTTGTATTTTATTCAAAACCAACACCGGGCCTTGAAACTTAACCACCCTTTATTTCGCATGCTGCAGGTTTGCTAACTCCTTCTTCCAACCCCTAGTTCTTTAATGCCCACAAATTTATCCTCTCGAAGGCTAGTAAGTCTATGAGTATAGAACCGCTTATCATTTGAGTAGCTGGCTCTGATATTGTGCAGTAGGCAGATACAACCCTCTCGTTGTGCCGATGCTGGTAGCTTACACCTATGATTTCCCTTTAGCGCATTTTCCCACAGTTCAGCTCCGTATAAGTGAACGGAGAGCACAGTAGCCATCATTATTCCCGGCTTCCTTTGGGTTGTTCCCCTTTTGTTTGGCATGAATCTCCTAAGGTTTTTGTTTTTAGCCCAGAAAGTTAGTCTTGGGTGCAGTCTTATGCCTAGGTACTTTGGGACCTTTATTGTGGTTAACGTATTTGTGCCAGTTTGCATGCTAACTTCTAGCGGGATATTCTTCTTAGTTAGAACTATTAGTTCCGTTTTCTCTGTGGCAAATTTGAGGCCACAGGAATCTGACCACGCTTGTGTCGCTATCAATACTTGGCTAAAGCTTCTACGAGCTTCTTAAAGATTTCGTGCTGTGATGACTGCGACGATATCGTCTGCTTATTTGATTATAAAGGCACTTTGAGTATCTGGTCGTAGCTGCTGTTTTACAAGTCGGGCCAGGAGTTATATCTTTTGCCGTTCCGGATGTTACGTCTATACATCGAGAACCTTCTAACGTTTCATAGACTTTGATAGACGGAATTTTGAGCCTAACTCTAAGGCAGCTAATATGTCCACTAGGCCGAGTCGATTTGTGGGGAGACAAAACAATCGCCCATTGCTCTGTGAAAATCATATTCTAGGGACCAAAATAAGAAACTTTGCCGAAGGAACCATACCTCTATAACGAATTGGGGGACATCAGAATTCGTTTTAGAGGTATAGTTCCTTCGGCAAAGTTTCTTATTTTGATCCCTAGAATACGATTTTCACAGAGCAATGAGCGATTTTTAAATCGACCCGCCCTAATGTCTACCCATCTTACGCTGTTGAACGCTTTCTTTACATTTAAGCTGGCAAGGAGGACTACACTTCTGGATTGAATACTGCCCTGTTCCGCCGCTCCTAATCTGTTTTTTACTGGTTTCGATTGCCCCTATTGTGCTTATCATGATGGAGAGTCAAAGAGACTTATTAACCAATCACTCCATCAAAATTTTAACCACCCGTGAACTGATTTTTAGGGCTTTGCGACCAGATATTACGTGAAAAATAATCTGATTATTGTATATTCAACATTCCAGCGGTAATGAATTGAAAGTTTGCACTACCCGCATCTTAAACCAAACTTGTAACTAATCCTATCGGATGCTGTTTACCCTCAGACATACCGACCAATTCAATTCAGTTAGTTCGATGGCACAGTAAAGGAACAATAACTAATTATAGATCTAAATTTACTAGTGATAAACCAGCTTTGTGCAGGTGAATTTTCTTACAGGGTAACTTTGCGACATAACACAAAAACGGCAACCAAAGGTGGCACCGTAAATATAGCGAGTGAATACGCGGGTAAGCTTGAAAGGATTACAACAGGTGCTGTAGGAGTGCCTCGGAGCGTACCTGCAAGGTGTTGCGGATACCTGATGTGGCAGCTCCAGGATGACGCAAAATGGCTGTTGTTTGCCCTACACCACACTGCCTGTTGTTTGTAGGTAGAGCAGTGAACGCTTTTATTTGTTGTTAACGTTTTTTTTGTTTTTTTGTTTGTTATGATTGTAACACTTCTCTTTCAACCCTCTTCATGTTGAAGATGGCTGTGAGCGATTGAGTTATGCATATAGGCGTGCGAACAACTACACGCACGTGCCACTACAGCAGAGGCGTTCGAACAATATCAATAACAGCGCTGCCAGTGGTGATGCCAACTACAACCGGCAGCGAATGAAAAAACGCGCACAGGCAATTTATCACTAACATGGTCACATCAACAACAACAATACCTTATCTGCATGCATCAACATGCAGAAGCACAACAACGACGACAACAACAACTGAAGTTGCCAACATTTACATTTGGAATGCAGCAGGGCAACAACGCCGACTCGCAAACACCATCGCAGCCATTGCCCGATTTGCCGCTGCTGTTAAGGCTGCTGAGAGGCGTTGGCTGTAGGCAGTTTGTAGCGGCAGTTTAGGCGTCATTTATAATGCTTGGGCTAACAGGACAACCAGCGGATGTGTAGTTGTTGTTGGTTTGTGCTTTTGTTGTTTTGTTATTATTATTGTTTTTTTGTGCGCTTGTGCTGTAAAGCTGCCGTTATTGCGTTTTCTGCGTAGGAAATCAGTAAAATTTTGTGTGATATCAATCGCGGCACAGATGTTGCATTTGATATTGCCTTTCCTCGTTACAATTTTTATATATTTCTATGCACATGCATATGTATAAATATAGAAACGTGCTCGCAATTACATAAATACATTGAAAAAAAAAATATTTCCATGGGAAAGCCAGTTTGATGTTTCACTGATTAGAGAATTTTGTAATGTTGCGAAAGTCAGGTGTCTAATTTCAAATTTGCGCCGAATAGCATAAATATAAATAAATAATTTCAACAAACTCGGAATTGGATAAAACATTACTAAAATTAAAGGTGTAATATTTTTTTGAAGGAAGAAAATGGAAAATTGCGTAATTAAAAAAATAACAAAACTTAGCTATTTAACCCTCTCGTCCCGTTTAGAGCTTGTCGACATTCTCTAACCTTTCGAAATATTTAACATATTTAATCATAAACCTGTTTTGATTTAGAAAAACCTTGAAATATGTCGAGAAAATTAAATGAAGAGGATATATTCGCCCAGCTAATGGAGTGTGACGAATCTGGTGACCTTGGTGACGTCGATTTTTCAGACGGCAGTGGCGATAATTACGAGCCCTCTGAAGAGGAAAGCTTCTTATCAGAAAAATCTAGCGAAGATAACGGAAATAATACTTCTTCTGAAAATGATGAGTCGCAATCAACGGAAAGTGGTAAAATTAATTATGTGTCGACATTTGAAAATGTGACAGTTTGGTCAATACCTGATGAAAACTTGGAATCACGAAAGTCTGTTCAAGCTCAACGAACCCCCATCATTCCTTCACATATCGGACGATGTGAACCAGTAATAAAAATTTTCGGTAAAACATTTCCTAGGAGCTTGCTTATTTACATAGCACAGTGCACAAACGAGCGCCTCGAGCTATTGCGTAAATCTCCGAAGTATCGTTCTTTGAAGCCTACCGATATCGGTGAAATCCAAGTTGTTATCGGTTGTACACTCATGTCATATATGCGTCTACTTGCGATGAGACACTACTTATCTAAAGCAAAGGGAAACGAAGCTATAACATCGACGATTTCTCGCGATCGTTTTTTAAGTATTTCTTCGAAAATGTATTTTTCGTCTCCGGAAAAACTTATTGGTGCTAGCAAAACATATTATGTAGATGATATGGTAAAATGTTTGAAAAACCGATTCCAAGCAACTCGCGCCGTGAGCCCTTGTCAAAGCATTGACGAATCAATGACAAAATTCAAAGGGCGTTCATCTCTGAAGCAGTATATGCCACTGAAACCAACAATAAGAGTTATAAAAATGTGGATGCGTTGCGATTCCCAGTTAGGTTATTGTTATGACTTTAACATATGTATACTGTGGAAAAGAAGAAGGGCCTACTATTGAAACGCTAAGTGAACGATTAGTCAAAACCTTGGTAAGCACCATACGAGAACCAGATGTCAGATCATGTTTTGATCGCTTTTTTACAAGCGTTAAGCTTTTAGAAAGTTTGGCCTTTCCTGCGCTTGGAATTTGTATGACAAATAGGAAAAATTTGCCAAAGATACCACAAATTGAAAAAACCGCTTCCCCGGTGTTCAGGAGCAGCAGCTCTGGACTAATGTACACGAAATGGCTGGATACAAAGAAGTTATCGTCGTAAGCAACTGCCACGATGATGAAATAACAACCATAGGCAGAAAGCAGAGTGTTGGCCAAATAATAGCTACACCATGTCCTAAGATGATACAGTTTTATCGCGAAATTATGGGAGGAGTCGATAGAGCAGATCAAATGGCCGACTTATATGATTTGAATCGAAAATCCAATAAGTGGTGGAAGAAAATTTTGTATCGACTTTTGATGATATGCGTTATGAATTCATGGATTTTATATTCAGAGCTACGTCGTCAAAAGATGCCATTTGTTGATTTTACAGTAATTTTGACAGAAGAGCTGATTGCCGGAGGTCAGAAAACGGTCGCCAATATTCGCAGTGGAAGATCTGGTTACATTTCCAAAAAGAAAAAGACTTATGGGAAGTCCGCTCTTCATCTACAAATCGAAGGAAGCCCAAGACGACGATGCGCTGGCTGTCGCCTCAGAAATGTTGAAAGGCGTACTAAAACAATATGTGAAGAATGTGAAGTTCCGCTATGCAAGAATTGTTTCGCTCCCCATCATAACCGTTGATTGCTATAATATCTGAATGAAGTATATTTCACTTAATTTTTGTTCAAAATGAAATATAATTGCACTTAATTTTTTTTTTTTCAAAATAAATAAAATACATTATTTTAGTTGATACGAAACATCCAACTTATTATTTGGTATTTATTTATTAGTATGATATAGAAACCTAATGGGACTTAAAGGTCCCGCTCAAAACACCTAATGAGACACATATATCCTACCCGCGCTAGAGCCCCTGGAGGGGGTGGTGGACTCCCTTTTCAGATTCTCTAACTTCAGAGCCTGTACTGAAGCTAAATATATCACTAAATTCGAAATGTTCCCACTGGTTGTTTTCCGGTTCGAAAGGGTTAAACTTTTTCACTTGTTATAAATAATTCATTCTTGACAAGACCGCCCTATTCTTGTTGGAAAATAGCATTTTTTTCTTTAAATGTTTTAGATTTTTTTAAATTTTTTTCGATTATTTAAATTTCGACCTGTGCTTAGAATCTATATTCCGTTTCGTCGGGCTACCTGTTGAGTAGGTTTCAATTATTTTATGAATGGTACTTAATTTCTTATATTTTAACTTTGCCATTCCCGTTGATTCGTCACATATGGTATATATTGGCAATGTATTTGATTCGCATATATTTTAATAATTTCCGAAACTTTCGCTACGTTTCACAAACGTTTTGACGACCTGTGTCTTAAAAATTAGAAGTCTCCCACAAAAAATATATAATACATATTTTACCCATTCTCAGAAGACTTATATTAATCCAGGTACGAATTTTGAATTCGGAAGCCTAACGAGCTGTTTTGGTTGGATCTTTCAATTTTTTAATCTGCCCTCTTTGTCTCTCTCTTCTCTTCTCTCTCATTCTTCTTTCTCTCTCTCTCTCTTAGTTTCACAGTCTGTGGTGGACCTTGGTGGGGGGTGTGGTTAGAGTGGTGATTCAGCCAGAATCCAACTAGCGCTTCCGCACCATTTTGTTGCCACATCCTCGTTACCAAATTGTTTAACAGTTATTTGCAGCAGGACTATATCCAATCTGTGCGGTTTAGGAACCTTATTAGGTTGTTGACGTCTAAGCCAGACAGTTGCTCGAGACTCTCGAACAGCGGTTTGCCCAGGGTTAACATTCTGTCCCTCCATAGGGCAGGGCATTCACAGAGGAAATGGAAGATTGTTTCGTTTTTCTCCGGTTGTTTACAACTGTGACAGTATGTGTTGTGAGGGATGCCCATTTTGGCGGCTTGTTCTCCGATAGACCAGAAGCCAGTTATGACTGCCGTAGGTCTACAGGTGTCCCGTCGTTTCATGTTTATTAATGTCGACGATTGCTTGAGGTTGTAGGTGGGCCATAACATTCTGCTGATTTTGCATTTCGTCTGGTCTCTCCATCTACAATCTGCAATTCGAAGGTATTTCAGGGAAATTGCGTTCTTGACCGCACCTAGTGGAGTGAATACTGATACTGCAAGAGCGCTATTCATGGCAGATCCCGCTCTTGCCAGTTCATCAGCTTTTTCGTTACCTTCTATGTTCCGGTGTCCCGGGACCCAAATTAAGGTTACTCTGTGGTTTTCGCTCAAGATGGTGAGGCTTTCCTACTTTGCTCCACCACTTTAGAGGTTGTTATAGTCGCGTCCAGCGCCTGGATTGCGGCTTGGCTATCCGAAAGAATAGCGATATTGCCCTTAAAAGAGAAATCTGCGATTAGTAACCTACAGGCTTCCCCAATTGCTAATACTTCCGCTTTGAAGACGCTTCTGGTATTAGGGAGACGCACAGATTTTTCAATTCCAAGTCTATGAGAATATATACCAGCTCCAACACCACAATCCATTTTACTGCCATCTGTATAGACTGTGGTATCGAAGTTTTTTAGAGAGAATCCCTTATTCCATTCTTTTTTAGATGGAAAGAGTGTGGCAAAATTCCTATTGAACGTTACCATCGGGACGATGTAGTCAGTCCTCACCGAGGTTAACTGAGTTTGTCGCGATAATAGACTAGCGTGACCATAAGTTTTTCCTTTCCAGCGACCCGCTTCATTTAACCTAAATGCACTAATGGTTGCCGTCTTCTTTATATGTAGGTCTATTGGAATAACGTGTGTCAGTGCATTGAGAGCCTCTCTAGGACATGATCTGATTGCACCGACCGTTATTGCACAGGCTGATCTTTGTATTCTGCCGAGTAATTTGGTATTGTACTCTCTCCCTAGAGCTTTCCACCAAACTACCGAACCATACGATAAAATGGGTCGTATAACCGCCTTATACAGCCATAATGTATGCTTAGGTTGAAGACCCCATCTTCTTCCAAGCATACGCTTACAGGCATATAAAGCAATTTCTGCTTTCCTTACCCGTTCTTCGACGTTTAACTTCCAGCTAAGTTTGGAGTTCAAAATTACCCCTAAGTACTTTGCGCTGGTTGATAAAGACAGAGTTTGTCCGTTGATATTTGGTAGGGTAAAAGTTGGTACCTTATATCTGGTGGTAAAAAGCATAAGTTCTGTTTTACGCGGGTTTAAGCTTAGCCCACATCCTGTGGCCCAAGAGTTAAGCTCGCCTAACGCCCTTTGGATGATCCCACTGATCGTATTTGGACACAGTCCTGACACCATTAACACCACATCATCAGCGTACGCCACCACTTTTACCCCACCTCCGTCAAGTTTTATTAAGATTTTGCTAATCACACATAGCCAAAGAAGTGGAGATAATATTAGCTTTGATGATCCTGGTTTCTAGCATGGAGATGATCCAGTTACTGATGCAACTGTCCACCTCCAGGTCTATCAACGCTCGTTGGATGGCATCTGTGCTAACATTGTTAAAGGCGCCTTCGATATCCAAGAATGCCGCCATGGTATAATGTTTGCTCTCTAGAGAGCCCTCTATTGTTCCGATTACCTCGTGAAGCGCTGTCTCCGTAGATTTGCCTTCAAGGTATGCGTGTTGTGCAGTTGATATACCCGAGCTCTCCAAAGAGCTTCTGAGGTGCGCATCCAAAAGTCTTTCAAAAGTTTTTAACAGGAAAGACGAAAGACTGATTGGCCTGAAGTCCTTCGCTGATTCATGTCCTCTTCTACCTACTTTTGGTATGAAGACGACCTTGACTAGTTTCCAGCTATCTGGAATATGGCCTAAGTTTAAACACGTTTTAAAGATTTCCTCTAGCCATGGTAGGATACAGTCCAAGGTTTCCTGTAACATCTTTGGAATGATCCCATCTGGCCCCGGAGATTTAAAGGGTGAGAAAGATTTGATTGCCCATGCAACTTTTTCTTTGGTAATAATTTCATTTGCAAGATGCTGTGGATTATATTGGCTCCGCCTAATGTTTCCCGTCTCACTTTCGTAAGCGCTGCATCCCGGAAAATGCGTGTTTAGCAGAAGCTCTTGCGATTCTTCTGCTGTAGCAGTCCAAGTTCCATCAGGTTTCTTGACCCAAGAAGCCATTGAGTGGTCTTTGGAAAGAACACGGCTAAGCCTAGCAGAATCCCTGGTGGATTCGATTGACGAACAAAATTCCCTCAAGCTCTCTTTTTTGGCGGCCCTGATTGCCTTCTTGTACTGTCTCCGACTTTCTCTGTACAATTCCCAGTTTCCCGTCGAGTAGCTGAGGTTAAACGTTGATCTAGATTTTTCCCTTAATTTTAAGAGCTCACTGCTCCACCAAGGAGGGTGAGTTTTTTTGCTAAATTTTATGGGGCAGAACCTTTTGTAGGCCCTACTAAATGCCTTTTCCAGTGTTATGACCCTGCTCTCAAGGTTTTCCGTGAGAGTGATTTGAGGGATAGGAGTCTCTCCTATCCTCTTGTTTACTACATTTTTCAACCTCTTCCAGTTGGTTCTTAAAGGATTTCGATACGGTAGGGGTAGATCTACCTTAAGATCCAAATCGTATAGAATCCAACTATGATCAGAAAAGGACCTTTTAATGGATACCCTCCAATTATCTACCCTTACTGAGCTATTTTCAGACAGTAGAGTAACATCAATCACTTCCTCCCATCCTCTGAAGTACTCCGTACTAGGAAAGGTGAAAGTGGGAGTGTTACCCCTGTTACATACCGATAAGTTAGTATTAGAAATAAAATTATATAAAGACTCACCTCGGTCGTTTGTCTCGGAGCTTCCCCACAACGCATTCCTCGCGTTGGCATCGCATTCGAGCAGCAGGTTCTTGTTTCTGGCTTCATGAACAAGCCGACGAGCCTCCTCGGGTGGTGCTGGCCGATCATGTGCCATGTAGATGGAAGCCAATATGATGCCGACACCGTCAGCGGCTTCTACCTCCACAGCCGTCACATCCTGTGAACAGTATGATGGGATTAAAAATATGTTCAAATGTTTCTTAGCTACAATACAAGATCTGGGGTTACCTTCAGTCCATTTGTAGAAAAGGTTGTGGTTGTTCCCAGTAAACCCCTTCACCTCGGTGCTCCGCACCCAGGGTTCCTGGATTAAAGCGATGTCGACGTCCTCCTCCGCCAGGAGAACGGTTAGGTTGTCCGTTGCAGTCCGCGAGTGCTGCAGGTTTATTTGGACAACCTTGAGACCCATGCTGCTGGTCGCTTTACAATTTGACGGCGTCGTCAAGCTGAACTTCCGGGTGCTGCTCATTAGCGCCATCGTTTTTGGTGGATGCGGCGTCGTTGCATGTCTGTGAGAAACTCGTTGGCGCCGTCAACCTCGTCCTGTTCATCCTCCGGATTTGCAGATCGGAATATCTTCAGTTGCGTTTTCCTGACGCCGAACCGAAGTTTGTTGTCCACTTTTCCCACTGGCTCGATGCTCTCCTCCGATATTTGTTCTTTTGCGGAGCCTCCGCTTTGATGATGCTCCAATCATCCATCGGAACAGTGCGGTTGTGTGCCTGCAGGTATGGAATAAGCTGCTTAAATTCAAATTCCATGTTTGGAATCCAGATGCGGGCCCTCGGCCGTCGAGGGATTTCGCTGGCCGGGATTAGTTTGAGCCTGAAACCTTCCCAGTCGCTCTGGATTTTGCCCACAACTGTTTGCAGGAAGTTAAGGGAGAGTTGATCGTCGCACTTGATCACCCTGCATCCGCGGACCACCTCCATTGAGTCAAATCCCGGCACATGACCCTCCGGGTTTGCCATGACGTGATCGACGACAATGCGGGACAGCCGTGCCTCGATTTCGGACCACTTATCCGATGCAGGTTTACCGCGGTTAGTTAATTCGTCAACCAACGCTATTTGCAGGTGATCCCGTGCCACCTCATTAAATGAGCGTTTGGTTGGTTTTGGTATTGAAGCTGTGTGAACCGACACTTTTGGCTTCTTCGTTGGTTTGTCGCTTTCGTCCTGCGAACGATTGCGTTTCACGGCTTCTGCCTTCTGGGTGGCCTGGAACGCCAGGTACTCATCGACCACCTTTTGGCACCTTGCCTTATCGACCGCGTCCTTTGGATGAGCTATCCCTTCAGCCTCATTTTTTCTTATTCTTCCGAGAATAGTCAGAGACCTCTGGTAGAGCTTGTACCTGGACGGGCCTTTTTTAGCGTTTAGGCGCTTTTGCCCCTTGGCATCAGCGGATGTGGATGGTTGATTTAAGGTTGATGGCGTGCTGTGGCCCACAGCTTTGCCATCAACCGTCTCTTGGCTGGAGGCCAAGACTTCGTCCTCTGAGGAAGTTCTCAGTTCGCTAGTGTCGGTCCGAGTTGTCCATTTGTCCGTCTGTTGTGTCAATGGGTGCGTCCGTATATCCGTTCGTTTTGGGTTTGTGTCCATCCGTTTGTCCGTCTTCTTTGTAGCGTTACCCGAAGTTTTTGTTTGTTTTTGATCTTTGTTCATACTGTTTCGTACGGTCACCTGCCCTTCCAGAAGGCTGCACATGTCGCCATGTGCGGTGATCAATGAGGATTTAGGGGAAATAAACGGTCCGCCATGGCAGCGCCCCATACCATGGTAAGGCCACCGTTACAACCTGAGGCGGCCTGGTGTCAGGAGGGCTCCGTTAAAAGACAGCCTAGTTTTATCCCCCGGCTGCCAAACCCACCCAATAGGCACGGGTCGCGTTACACCTTGGGTTGAGGGAGTTTTTTTAACGAAGTTTACGTCTTCGACCTGTGTGGTTCGCGGGAGACCTACTCTCCTACCTTCCATATCTGGGAGGCGTTCCCCTATCCACCACCTGGGGACGCGCCCTATAGGGATAACAGGTTCCCCCAAGGGGTGGTGGACCTTAGCTTCATCAACAATCCTCCTCCAATTCAGTCTCTCTCTTGCCTCATTTCTCCAATTACAAACATTCGTCGGTTTTAAGTTTGCCCCGACGTCGTCAAGCCATCTCTTTCTTAGTCGGCCTCTCTTTCTTAGTCGGCCTCTCTTTCTTCATCCAGTTGGACGCTAAGTAAGCACCCTTTTTTGAAATCTTTCGTTGGGCATTCTTACACACCATGTGGTCAATCCATCTGATCCGCTGCGCTGTAATAAAGCCTATTATATTTTCTCCACCATTAAGGTTTTCAATTTCGTTGTTGTAACGGATGCGATACGTGCCGTTTTCAAGCCGAATAGGATCGTAGATTTTTTTAATTATGGTTCCATCAAATTGCAATGGCTGGGTTATATTATTAACTTTCAGTGTCCAGATTTCAGCACCATAGGTAATCGGCACATCAGAAAGTATTTGGCTGACATTGGATTTGAATTTATTCAGTTTCACAAGTCGTTCCTTAAAATGGGCGAATTTTTTTCCAGATTTTTCCATAATTCGTTTTAATAAAACTACTTTTCTTAAATAAAAAAGGATTTACTCTGTTTGCGTAAAAACGTCAACCAAAGGACGGGACTTCTTGAGCTCATTCCAACAACTCAAACTTCGCAAAAACTTCGCTCTCCTCCAATTGGGCCCGATCTCGAAATCTATTGCCGAACCATGATGCACGCAGCCTTTTTCGCCAGGTTTCAGTGCAGTGTCGGCTATGAGCAAACTTACGCCCTCTTTTGTCCACGTTTTGTGGCACAAAAAATAGTATTGCCTGCTAAGTTTTTTTTAGCAAAAGTTGTAATTTCTATGCTTATGAGTACTTTTGCTTTAGAATTTGCTCTGAATAAAAACGTATTTCTTCCACGAATTTATTAAGGCACCTTTCTGGTCTAGAGACGTGAAAACTGAAGACATTGAAAATTGAAGAAAAACAATCGGTATCAATTTAAAATCGTTTTTATTCATTCAATCAATTCTTTATTATATATATATTTCATTTTTTATTTTCAATGACAATAATAAAAAAAGTTCCTTTCGCTGACGTAACACATGCCACTGGCGTAACTGCTTGGGCTGCTCAGGTATGTCTGAAAAAAAAAAACAGTCTAACGGTTAGACGCGATAGAAGTGAAACCTTCCATAAAACAAACTGAGAGAGAATGAGACGAAAGCAGCATTAGGAGCGGGATAATTATAGGTTCATTATTATATTGCTATAAAGTTCATATTTTATTTTCTTCATTTTATTATTATTCATCCTCAATGTTTTCAATTTCAACAAATGATACGAGTGGCTTATGATAGCTAAAATATGATACAAATACTTTGGTTTCTATGCTGTCAACATATCTTTGAAATACCGCGTCAATTGTTGTTTTTGATCGTGTTGTCGATTCAGTGCGATTGTTACACATTTTTAAATTGAATGTTGTATTGAGAAAGTCAATTAAAGGAACCGCTGTGTCCAATGCAAAATTTACGTTAAAATCGCCACTTAAAATTATTGCAACTTTATCGTAATCTTTTCTAGGTATCCGCGATACTTCTGGTGCATACTTTATTAAATTTTCGTGAATGAATTCAGTGATGCTATTTATTGATTGATTCGGTGAAATATAAATTGCCACAATTAAAACTGTTTTTCCATTGCTCAATCTGGTTTCGCATGCACATATTTCTCCCACTTTAGAGAGCTGAACAGACAGTGATTCTAGTTGCTGTACATTCAGATCTATCTGTGGAGTTACAATACGAGCACCGTCATTTTGATTGTGGTATATTGCAACACCGCCTGCAATTGCGGTAAATATTTAAAAATGAAAATATTTACGAATATAAAAATACGGACGCAATACAGCACACGCGGTTGCTATTATAAGCGTCGTAACGCGTATATTACACAGACGTACTAACATACACACAAACATTCGTAGGACGCTTGGTCTAAGCAAGTATTAGGTAGTGTAGTATAGGTATACATAATGCCTTCTCGCTCACCGTGGCTCCGTAATACGCAGGCGCGCACACATACGTAATATACTAGCATACATACAAACATACATACGTATGACGCTTGAACTAAACACCAAAGCAAGTAATAGGCAGTGTAGTATACATACTACAATACTCACTATACTAGCGTGGCTCAGCAGTACGCAGCCACACACATCAACATATAACGCTTCGTAGCCAAGAGTGTCGCTTTTTCGTTTCATCGAGTCTCAAATCACTCCCAAAGATTCTAAAGAAGTTTTCACTTCAAAAATTCGGCCGATTATTCATCAGGAGATATGCCGCTATGGTGGGTAACCGTCTGCGGACGGCTGCAGTTTTTTTCTCTTCTAAGGTCGCAGTAAATTATCCAGGAATTTACTGCGGAAAGCATTAGTGGACGGTAGAAAACCTTTCTCCACCATTTTGTAGACTTCCTATCGTATTCGTAAATTCCTGCCATTTGGTCGGCGCGATCTACTCCTTCCATTGCTTCATGGTAAAACTTTATAGAGTCAGGGCATGATACTGATATTTTTTTCCATCTTTCAACGTTTTATTAACTGTTATCATTGTTGCCGTTGACAATTGCTTAGCACCGTAACTTCGTTGGTATCTTGCCACTTAACGCAAAGAAGGCCAGATGTGCTGACCCTGAATGAAGACTCTGTTTCACATGCATGTTCCTAAAGTTGGGAACTCTAGAGTCTCAAGTAGATTCACAGAAGTAAAAAATCTATCGAAACATACCGTCACATCAACCAAGCTTTTAACCACACGTTCTCCCAAAGTACCATCGCACTGATTTTGTTCCCTTCCATTATATATTAAAATCATATGTATACCCGGTCTCAGAGTCGCATCGCAGCCACATTTTTATACCACGTTTTACTGGCTTTAGTGGCATTTATTGTTTTAAGGACGATCTTCCTTTAAATTTCGTCATTGATTCATCAATACTCTGCCTAGTACTATCCTGCCGGTATTTCTGAAATGTATTTTTCAGACACTCGACAACATCATCTATATAGTATGTTTTGCTACAATCTATTGGCTGCTGAATGCATCTACGGAGATGCACCCATTGACGATGCTGATCACACATTTTTCAAATGTGAGAGGTGGACAGCAGAGCGCAAAGCAATAGAAGATAGGCTAGGCCCCTTAAAAGCAGACAACATCATCCAAAAAATGGTCGAAAGTGCAGAAAGCTGGCAACTTATTGACACGTACGTGGAGCGCATCCTACGTGCCAAGAAATTTGACATGGATAGAGATGATCAATATACATACATCCATCCTACCTGAGTAGAAGATGAGCCGATAGCGTGATGCTGGCTCCAAAATTGGCGACCCTGGACGCAGGGGGAGTAGAAAAGGCTTCTTTCTGAACAGAACGCCTACTTGGATCTCCTCTGCCTACGATGAAATACTACCGGAGTCCCGGGGCAGAGGAAACATCCGGGAAGGAATGGGGAGGGATTGTTTTAGTGGCTACACCATTCGACGCAGTAGACGACGGTTACTGTAAGTGCGAAGGTATTTTGAACCCTACCTCACCGCCAAAAAAAAAAAAAAAAAAAAAATCTATTGGCTTTTGAGGAGGTGCGAAATATAATTTTCATGATAAAAATTTATAGCGGTCACGAGATATAGCAGACTTAATAGAATAATTACTCATGGACGGATGGTTTGACCAGTAATGTTTCAATGCCAGAACTTTGTTATAAGACATAACAAACATACAGCCTAGGAGAATTTGTATTTCTCCAATATCAGTTTTCAAAATATTAGTCCGTTTTTTTGCTGTTCGAAATTAATCAATGCGCTCATTTGTGCATTGTACGATATACATGCTTAGGCTACGAGGAAACAGCTTATGAGAAATTTCGATTGCCGAAGAAGTACGGGGGATTCCTGGATTTATATTACACTCACGATAATCACTTACAAAATGCTTAGGAACAAAATTTCCTTCAGGAGAAGACCATAACCTTCCTTGCTGTTGATGGGGTTCTTCTAATTCATCCATCGAAACGGTGCTTTCAACTTCTGACAGTTCACTTTTCGACGATGAAGATGAACTAGATTCCTCGTCCTGCAAACCCGATTCCGGCTCATAATTGTCATCACTTCCGCTGGAAAAATCACTTTCTACATTTTCGGCATCTGAGTCCAGTATTTCATCCAGCAGCATTTCCGTTATTTCATCTGTCCTTAAATTTTTCGACATGGTATCACTTTATAAAAAAAAGAGGTCACTTAGTTATTGCAAATAAGCACTGCTGGTACACATAGGTACTGCTACAAAAGACTGCTGGTACGTATAAGTACCACGGTCTTAAAACCCCTCAAGAATATACAAATCAAAATATTATTTTCATTAATTATACTTACATTTGAAGAGGGAAAGATTATATCCAGTTCTATTATAATAATTTTTTTGGCACCTCACACCTTCTTTTACAACATTTTTAGCACAAAATCAAACACGTGTCAGAAACCTTCCCTATTTCACTCAAAACTGCGCACGCTACGAGAGAGAAAATGATTTAATGTTTCCATGTACCGTTAGATAACATAAAAAGCCTGCTTTGGTACATTTTATATTGAGTTTGGCATCGATTTTTGGGATTTAGATTTTTATAAACATTTAGTAGTACATACCTATGGTGCACCAGGAGGTTCGAAAGGGTTAAGTAGCTCAAAAGGGCCGCCACAGGGTGAAAATTTGACAACTTATATTACATCACATTTAATTGTTGCTTCATGACGCAATAACTTGCTTTTATTCGTTTTTTACTACTATTATTATTCTTTTTTTTTGAACCGTCATTTTGTTGTGATTATGATCAAAGCAAAAAGCCGGCTTGTGGTGGACTGCTAAAGCACTTGACAATTTTTCGTATATTTTCTGCAAGTTTTTAAGGGGTTGGTGGCAGTCAGAATTTTCAAATAATTGAACTTTTTTTGGCATTTTCGCAAAAATATTGTGTGAAAAGTTGAAGTAAATCCAGCAAATACTTTTTGAGTTATTCAGCAATTAACAAAGGGCGCTCGGACGCTCCGGAATCGATAGGAAAACTTTAAATGCGTTTTTCTCAAAACCATGTTTTTTTGAATTGGTGACCACTGTTACTTAAAATCCGTTTGGTAGATTTCAAAAAAATGTATACTGCTTTTGAAAAACATAAAAAATGAGTGCTCAATGGAAGGATTTTTTTTTTAATTGTCGGTTTTTTTCTCGAACATCTGAAAAATATTTCCTAAGGCCATCATATTGTTAACTTTGGAAATAAAAACTTCGATCAGGCACACGATTTTCTATTGATAAAACTAATTTCTCTTGCCCGATTGGTTTTAGATGAATGTGCAAAGACTTGTGAAAGCAAGTGCGACGTTCGGGCGAATGCATACAGTATGAGGGAGTGCGCAAATCTCCAGGCGCACTAAGCTACGAATATTCGGTTCATATGTAAAGGCAGTATTGTTGTAGCGAAGCGAAACATGGCTGGTCTTTAACACCATCACACAGAGGCTACTAGCCTTCATCAACACATGCCTCCGCATCATCTGCAGAATATTCTGGCCAAACACCATCAATAACGACTCACTGTGGATACTAACGAATAAGGAACCCATCCTTAGACAAATCAAACGCAGAAAGTGGCGATGGATAGGTCATCACACACAGAAAACCACCAGATAGTATCACGAGAATGGCACTGGACTGCAACTCGGAAGGGAGTAGAGGTCGCGGTCGACCAAAAACCACTTGGAGATGATCGATGTTGCGCGAACTAGCAGATGCCGACATCTCATGGAACGGTGCAAAAACAGCAGCACAGAACCGTGTACGATGGAAGAGTCTTGTCGCGGCCCTATGCTCCCGAGAGGAGTGAACAAGGCAAGAAAAATTATCTAATAATAACACTAATTTCTCTTGCCCGATTGATTTTAGATGTATCACCAAGGACTTGTGATGATCATTGCAAGGGGCTTCTGGATAAACGGGCTCCAAACAAACAGCGATAACTTTTACAATTACTTTTTTTTGGAAATTTTGCTAAAGTCAAGTCGAAACGTGATGTATTAATGCTATGTTTTTATTTTTGTAAAATAAAGCAACTGACTAGCGAGAAAAAGTTATTGAAAATCATCTTTTTTTCGGGCCTCTGGCTACCCTTAACCCTTGAACCCTATTTTGCATATCATTTGTAGGAATATTAGTCAAATCAGCATAGTAAAAATTGCGGCTATAAAAATATTTCAATTCATTTCTTTAACTTCGCTAATGCCACCATAATTTTTAATCAGTTTGGCAAACTTATCCCTCACAATTTTCAAGTGGGTGTGCCGTCAACGTAATGTCGTCTAATGCGGGTTTGCATGGTAGCCCTCATCGGATTAAAACAAAGGCGATTCATGCAAAAAATTTGAATTTTAAATTCTCCGAAGAAAGGCCAACATTGTCTTATGTATTTACTGGTTTTTATACACCCACATGCATACATATACAAGCATAATATTGTGAACTAACAAAAAGTTATCCGCCGAAATCCGCAACAGTAAAAGATTTGGTTTTTGTATTGCGCAATCAAATCAGAAAAAATGAAGAGAAGGCAGAACAGACAAGCGCGCAGCAGCGCCCACATAAAATCTTTTTCAGTTGTAAAGCGGCATGGAAAAAATGTGATAGTGGCAGTCGCAACAAAGTCATAAAAGCTGTACGACATCTTACTGCCCTTGCCCCACAGACGCTTTTGCATTGGCAATATGGCCATTCGCTTTTTCCATTTTATATACACGAGTATCTGTGTGCATATATGTGTATATGTGCATGTATTTGTACAGTTTTTTTGCTTGCCTTTTTGCCGCCACCACCACATCGACCGCGCAGCCACAATGCCCTCAATCCTACCACCAATTCGCTTTTAAAACCAAATCGACCAGCAATTTATACAATTCTCGTGTTAGGTTGGCTGGTTGAGGTGGTCGTTTAGTTGGCTAGATTTCCTGGCTGGCCACGCGTCTAGCGTATTTTATTATTGCCATGGCTTTGGCACTTTCGCCTATACAAAAACGAATGAATGAATAAGAAACAAAACACAAAAAGAAAAGAAAAAAAAAAACAAAAATGGTTGTGTAGGTTTTGCTATCTCGCCACTTTGCTGCCTACCGTCCATTAGCTACTTTCTGTCTGAACCTTCGTTGTTGCCACTGCTGCAACTACAAGTAGTAGTTGAAGTATTGCAAAATCTAACAGTCATTGTTTGGTCATTTCGTCATTTTGTTTATTCAAGCATCACAAAATACCGGAAATCGAACGTAATTCCAAATTCTGATAGTGATTTGCTACGGTTTACTCCTTTCGCAATCAAGTACGTATGCCTGTATGTGTTCATATGCGCTTTTAGTTGTGTTTCCACTTGTGAGCACTCCTTCTACAATACGCTCCCCTTCCTGGTTTTAGTCTTAAGTAGTAGTTTCCAATATAGATTTTTTTGTTAACATTGATTTGAAGAATACTTTACGAGGGTATTGTTTTAGATAAGAGAAAACTGTGACAACACAAAAAAATGTCTTATTTTAAACGATTTCTTTTCTTATCATTTGCAACAATGAACATTTTAAGTGGCGGTTGCCGACACGAAAAAGGGGAACGGAAAATATCTGAATGTGCTCAAGTCCACTGATGAGATTTAAGAAAGAAATTGTAAGACTGAAAAACAATTTTGCAAAGCATCTAGCATTACTATACAAACATACATACATATACACATACATACATCCGCACGGAGAAGTAGACTTCTATCTCTGTCAAATCCTAAGTGCTCACGGCTGCTTGAAAGCGTACCTTCACCGCTTTGGACACGAAGAAAGTCCATACTGCGAGCAGTGCACACCAGCAGTTGAGGAGTACGCAGAACATGTGCTTCTCACGTGTCCCCACTTCAGAAGAGTAAGGTCTAAACTGGACGACAGCCCTGGCAGCAGCATCACGCCCAAGAACTTAGTGTCACTGATGTTGAAGAGCCAGAACAATTGGAGCAAAGCCCAGCGCATGGCTGCTGAAATAATGCAGCAACTCCGACATAGCGAGCAGGCAAGGAGGATGCGCGAACGCCAAATAAGATCGTGAAGCAGCAAACGTATCCAGAGATGTAAACGCAGGTAAACTGACGATACCACTATTCGAAATTAACTTTTCTATGGTAACGAACTGGGACATAGGGGAGGGGCATATAGATCCGACAGGGGTGGTTCTCATCAGATATGACTAAACAGTGGTGGTAATAGGCAGATGCAGCTTGTGACATTTTGCATCAGAACAGTAACTGACGTTGAGTGCAACGGTCAAACCGCCTCCTAACGAAATACTTGACGGTAGTAACAGGGGGGATCGGTACTTTGACGGTAGGAGGTTTAGTTCGGGTTAAAGACCCACACTGACGGGGTAAGGCTTTCGATGCTTCCTCCTCACAAAAAAAAAAATAAAACTTACACACATACATATATATATATATAATATATATAATTGCCGCGTACACCCTTTTTGGGTGTTTGGCCGAGCTCCTCTTCCTATTTGTGGTGAGCGTCTTGATGTTGTTCCACAATTGGAGGGACCTACTGTTTCAAGCCGACTCCGAACGGCAGATATTTTTATGAGGAGCTGTTTTCAGGGCAGACATACACTCGGAGGTTTGCCATTGCCTGTAGAGGGGCGACCGCTATTAGAAAAATGTTTTTTTTATTAATTTTGGTTTCACCGACACTCGAACCTACGTTATCTCTGTGAATTCCGAATGGTAATCACGCACCAACCCATTCGGCTACGGGGGCCGAATATATAACAAAAAAGTCTTGCGGTATTTCCGCAAGCTTATCTTTGCAAGCGCGTAATTCTATTTGTATTCGTCGCATCGGTTCACGCTAGAGCTTTTTGGAAAGCTCTTTTCACGTGCTAACACGTGTTTGATTAATTGTTGTTTACTTTTAGTCGTTCGTGAGTTATAACGTCGCAAACATGGAGCAAAATAAAGAGAAAATACGGCATATTTTACAGTACTACTACGATAAAGGCAAAAATGCATCTCATGCTGCCAATAAAATTTGTGTAGTTTATGGACCCGATACAGTTTCCATTTCCACCGCACAACGATGGTTTCAACCTTTTTGTTCTGGTGCAGAGGTGATCGAAGATGCGCCACGGTCTGGAAGGCCTGTCGTCGAAAATTGCGATAAAATTGCTGAATTGATCGAAAGAGACCGGCATAGTAGCAGCCGTAGCATCGGCCAAGAGCTGGGCATGAGTCATCAAACCGTTATAAACAATTTGAAGAAGCTTGGATTCAAAAAGAAGCTCGATGTATGGGTGCCACACGACTTGACGCAAAAAAACATTTTTTCCCGTATGGATGCATGCGAATCGCTTCTGAATCGCAACAAAATCGACCCGTTTTTGAAGCGGATGGTGACTGGCGATGAAAAGTGGGTCACTTACGACAACGTGAAGCGCAAACGGTCGTGGTCGAAAACCGGTGAAGCTGCCCAGACGGTGGCCAAGCCTGGATTGACGGCCAGGAAGGTTCTTCTGTGTGTTTGGTGGGATTGGCAGGGAACCATCCACTATGAGCTGCTCCCCTATGGCCAAACGCTCAATTCGGACCTGTACTGCCAACAACTGGACCGCTTGAATGCAGCACTCATGCAGAAGAGGCCATCTTTGATGAACAGAGGCCGAATTGTCTTCCATCAGGACAACGCCAGGCCACACACATCTTTGGTGCTGCGCCAAAAGCTCCGGGAGCTCGGTTGGGAGGTTCTTTTGTATCCACCGTATAGTCCGGATCTTGCACCAAGTGATTACCACCTATTTCTGTCGATGGCGAACGAGCTTGGTAGTCGGAAGTTGTCCACAAGAGAGTCCTGTGAAAATTGGTCCCCGAGTTTTTTGACAATAGGGAAGCGAGCTTCTATAAGAGGGGCATTATGAAGTTGGCATCTCGTTGAGAACTCATCATCGAACAAAACGGCGCATATTTGACTTAAATCGCATTATTATAACGAATTTTATGAACAATTGAAAATTCAATAAAAATACCGCAAGACTTTTTCGACAACCTTATATATATATATATATATTTACACATGTATGAATAAAGTTGAATAGAAAGCTTTTGCTGAAGAGCACACAGTCCTTCATACTACCTTGACCAAGAAGTTCCCTGAATATATTCTAAAAATTCAAATTACAAGTTTATACCTCAAAAGTACTATTGGGTTGTCCGGAAAGAAATTGCCGATTTTGTAAAAGAAAGTAAATACATTTTTAATAAAACTTAGAATGAATTTTAATCGGCTATAGATATATGTGTATGTATTTTCCATTTTGTTCGATAACCTTTTGCCATCTTTCCAGCAAATTCATTATATCGCGCTCATAGAACGTTTGGCCTTTATTACCAAAAAAACTAAATCAAGTTCGATTTTATAGCCTCGTCATTGACGAAAGCATTACCATTTAAGGAGTTCTGCAAAGACCGAAATTAATGGTAGTCTGATAATCCGCATTAAAATCGGATCGACTTCATTGCGTTTAAGATGCATATCACAAGCGTTGATTCGGTTTGTTAAATGAATTTATTTCAATTCATGTGGTACCCAAATATCAAGCTTTTTTACCACTCCCAGACTCTTTATATGCTTATAAGCTGTTGATTTTGGTATATTTAACTTCTCTCCAATCTCACGCAAAGTTGCATGACGGTCCAATTCGATTAAAGTGAATGGCGATTAGTAACTTTCCCCAATTGCGTAAACTTCTACATATGGAACCGTCCTCCTGGTCACCTCGTCTACCCAATGCTAACCAAAATTTGCTACATTTAAAAGTGCCGACTGTCTTCTTCAAGGCAAATAAGCAAGTATTGCAGCGAGCGCCATACAACCGATAACTGGAACATAACGCGTGGCGTGTTTGCGTGGTCGATGCAGCTGCGTTGGAGGCGGTATAATGCTTTTTCATGACTTAAACAGCTTTCGAACTGCTTCAGCTTTCCTTCAATAATAATTATTAGTATTTTGTAAATGGCCCTTCCAGTTACCGCAGACGCGTAGGCTGCCTTTTTTTCGGAAGTTTGACGTTGAGGCCTTTGATTCACGCATTTCGCAGCTGCTCATTGCGGAAATATGCGGGTGCTGTAAATCAGTTATTGTTTGTGGGTCTACTGATACAGGGTGGGCCATATAGCGTTTGCTTTTTGAACCACCTATTTTTGTCATGTCATGTCAAATGTGTTCATAATTTACTTAAAGGCTTGACATTTACGAAATGGGACGCTATAAACTTGAACAAAATTGGGAAATATTGAAAACCTATTTCCAAAGTGGAGCGTCTTCTCCTGCTTTTCTGATTTTCACATCGGTGGCTACGTCAATAAGCAAAATTGTCGGATTTGGGGCTCAGAAAATCCACCAGTTACTGTAGAGAAGCAAATGTATCCACAACGAGTCACTGTTTGGTGCGGTTTTTGGTCTGGCGGCATCAATGTGCCATTTTTTTTCGAAAATGAGCGAGGAGCCACGGTTACAGTAAATGGCGAGCGCTACCGTGACATTCTCAACGAGTTTTTGTTTCCAAAAATTGAAGAGGATGACATGGCCGACATTTGGTTTCAACAGGACGGTGCAACTTGTCACACTGCCAAAGTTACACTCGAACTTTTGGCTACCATTTTTGAAAACCGAATAATCAGCCGAAATTCTGATATCAATTGGCCGCCCCGGAGCTGTGATTTAAGCGCGTTGAACTATTTTTTGTGGGGAGCCGTTAAGGACAAATGCTATGCGAACCATTCAGAGACGATTGATGCTTTAAAACACGAAATCGAAGTTGCCATTCATGAAATTGGAGCCCAAACAATCGAAAATGTGCTTAAAAATTGGGTTGATCGAATGGCCTACTGTAAAGCCAGTCGTGGTAGTCATTTGAACGATATTATTTTTCATTTATAAATGACAATGTTCAATCTTCAAAATAAAAAAAAAAAGTTTGAAAAAATATTGATTAGTTTTTTTTGTTATAGCTGATTCAAAAAGCAAATGTTAGATGGCCCACACTATATAAACTCCCGTTGCATTCCATCGTCAGAAGCTGCTTTATTTAATCTTAGCTTGGCGACTGCATCCATCCTTAATTTCTTCTATACTTGGAGGTTCAGTAGTTCACTTCCGTTGTCCACATTGCTCGTTAGCTTAAAGTGCTCCTCTATCTGCGGGCTTGGTTGGCAGAAATGGTAAGCAAATCACCGTTCAGATTCTTAATTTACTGGTTCTCGTTACCTTTTCGCCTGGCTAAGTTGCCCACTATGCGGTATAGCTCGCGGCCTTGTTGTTCATGCCACTTCGGCATCGTAGGCAAGCTTTTCCACGAAGCGTCTTTTGTCATTTATGGTGGCTTACTTCACCTTTTTTGGTAAGCCCATGTATGCAGTTCGAGAGCTGTCGTAGTTGATAAGTTTCATCTTCAACTGGTCTCGTTGTTGGACTATGTCCCAAATAGCATCCGAGATCCACGGAGCAACACCTTTTATATTACATGTATATTAAATTTTTTTCATAAAATAAAATTTGTTAGGGCTGGTTACCTATTAAAAGTTTACGCAGGTAGCATAGGCACAATTTGATCTTGCAACTACATCCATAAATCCTTGGAGTGTGTGCGCTGCAAGCAGCCCTTATAACAAAATCAAAGTACAAAAGCTTACATTGAGAATACCGTTTAACCAACCACTTTTTTCTACCGACTTAGCTTCTTCTTCTCATTATATATACATTGCTGTCGGCGCCTATACTCAACTTGGATTGCTTATTATCGATTCGTATGTATTTTTTAATACATTTATGTTACCGTTACACACACATATGTACATATTTGTGCATAGTCTAGTAATTTGTCCTGGAGCGGTCTGGCCATTCGACTGAATTTAGACTCAGCAAATATCTCCCTGCACAGCGCGAAAAATGCGTGGATATTTCAGGACACGTACCAGCGTCAAATTGATTAGAATCTTATTGTCAGCAATAATCCAGCATCAAATAAACAATAAACAAGAATACGAAAAACAGGCACTAAGTGGGTGCAAAGATGCAAACGAAAGCAAATAAAGTAGGGGGAAAAATTGCTAGTACGACGTGAGTATTAGTGAGCCAATCAGGCGTGTATACATTGGTATACGCATATATATATGTGTGTGTGTGTGTGTGTGTACTTTTTTCCATCGCCTGCATCGCCTAAAGGTATTCGCTATCAATTTTGTATGCAAACAATAACCAAATTGAAGCGATGGATATACGAATAGTGAGGAAAAGTTGCACAACGCTCAGAAATTCACACACGTGGTCATACATATTTTCGTGCTCGTGTATGGTTCTATAGCGAATGGGTGCGCCGGTAAATATTACGACATTTTTTATTTTTTATTTTGCTAATGGAACTGTTTCTCGAGTTTTTAATCTTTTCAAGTGAAACTAGAAAATGTGGCCATGCTCTCTGTAGCAATGAAAAAAGCTGGTGGAGAGGAAATAGGTGGTGGACGTCCCAACAGAGTTAGAAGTTCTGATCTGCTACTCTCCATAGTTTTATGTTGGGCGTGTTGAAAATAGTCTAACCAAAAAACCCACATACATATCTAAAGAGTGATTTTTGAAGAGCTATAGGAAAGTTTTTCAAAAAACACACGTAAAATTCAGAAAAATGCATGAAATTTGTATTTGAATCGATGGTACAGTCCATATAATTTAATGTTTGAAGATTATTTCATGCAAATGTTCACCGCGACTGCGCTTCAAATGGTCCATCCGCTTAGTCCAATTTTGGCATACTCTTTCCAATGTTTCGGCCGGTATATCACATATAAATGCTTTAATTTTGGCTTCCCATGCGTTAATTGAAGCAGGCTTGTCTGAATAGAGATGAGCTTTAACATAGCCCCACAAAAAATAATCTAAAGGCGTTACATCGCACGATCTGGGTGGCCAATTGACAGGCCCCGAACGTAAAATAAAATGTTCATCGAATTCGCCTCTCAACAAGTCCATTGTTACGCGTGCTGTGTGGCATGTGGTACCGTCTTGCTGAAACCAATGTCGAGCAAGTCAAGATCTTGCATTTTGGGCAAAAAAAAGGTTGGATATCATTTCACGGTAGCGCTCACCATTCACAGTTACGTTACGATTCGCAGCATTTTTGAAGAAGTACGGTCCAATGATGCCTCCAGCCCATAAACCGCACCAAACTGTGACCTTTTCTGGATACATTGGTAGCTCTTGCAATTTTTCTGGCTGATCTTCACTCCAAAATCGACAATTCTGCTTATTTACGTACCCACTGATCCAAAAAATGAGCTTCGTCGCTGAACACAATTTTTCGACTTTAAACTTTCTTAACAGAACACGTATTTTTATAATAAAATTCAATGATTTGCCAGCGTTGTTCGTTTGTAAGACGATTCACGGTTAAATTATGGACCAAACTGAAGATGTTCGACAGTGAAACAAAACACGAAATGTGCGTCAGCTGTTTAAACCAACTGTTTAAAATGATAATAGCTAAAAAATCACCCGTTACAATCAAACCTTGTAGCTAACTTGTAGTGAGAGGCCAAGCTACTCGACAAACATTAAAATGCATGAACTGGTAGAAGTCATACTAGTTCGAGAGAGACTAGAATTGTACCAGTTTTAAAGAGACTAGTTTGAGGGCTACTTAGGAAACAATATTTTTCTATTATTGCAAATAGAAATGCAAATAATTTTAGTGCTGCATGAAATTAGTATTAGGTGAACATAAATGCTGATGGAAGCAATCATCTGCCTTTTTATCTATAATATAAAAATAAGTCGGGTTTTTCTGCCTGACACTATAGCTTCAGACCGCCCGAACCGATTTCCACGGTTATGCATTCGTTGGAAAGGTCTGGGACTCCGTGAGGTTTATAGCATATACTCTACTCAGTTAATTTCATGTGACATTTATTATGCGCACGTTCTTTCAAACGCTAACTTAAAACCGGTATATTGTGTTCCCTGTGAAATAGTGAAATTGAGCTTAAATTTATTCGTTTCCTAACAGTTCAGTAGGAAACCGTCAAATCAATCACGCGTACTGTGCAACTTTTAATTCAACTTCAACAGCAGGCATTTGTCGCAAACAAGGAAAGCCAGTTCCAGATTGGCCAAAGGTATTTTCCACTGATGCGCTAGGTCGCATGTATATTGTTCATCCTAGAAATGATGAATGTTTTTATTTGCGACTGCTGTTGGCAAACGTACGTGGACCAAAATCATTTGCGCATTTGAAAACTGTGAATGGCCACCAATGCCAAACATATCGAGAAGCATGTCAACTATTGGGTTTGCTGGGGAACGATCCTCATTGGGATTCAACACTTGCGGATTCAGTTGTTTCATCAAATGCTTACCAGATACGAACGCTGTTCGCAACTATCATCACCACATGTTTTCCTTCAGAACCAATTCAGTTATAGAACAAATACAAAGACGATATATGTGAAGATATCTTGCATCGCTTGCGTATTCGAACGAATAATCCCGACATGCAAATAACCGATGAAATCTACAATGAAGGATTGATTCTGATTGAGGATCAATGCTAGACTATTGCAAACAAGCTACTGATTGAAGTGGGAATGATTGCGCCAAATCGATCGGTGCACGATGCATTCAACCAAGAATTAAATCGGGAGTTGCAATGCAATGTTGATACATTGCAGGAATTCGTTCGAAATAATGTGCCGATGCTGAATGAACAGCGAAAACAAGTATACGAAACATTAATGCAAGCAGTGGACAATAATACTGGTGGTCTATTCTTCCTGGACCCACCTGAAGGAACAGGGAAAACATTTGTCATTTCAACGATTTTGGCCACTATTCGATAAAGATGTGACATAGCTTTGGCGTTAGCATCATATGGAAATGCGGCCACTCTTCTAGATGGCGGTCGTACTGCACATACTGCGCTTAAGTTGCCACTCAATTCAAACACAATTGATACTCCAACATGCAATATTTCCCGATCCAATGCAATGGGAAAATTGTTGACGCAATGCAAGCTCATTGCTTGGTGTGAGTGCACAATGGCACATAAGAAATAACTTGAAGCACTTAACTTCACACTGAAGGATCTTCGGCGAAATAACAACGTCTTTGGCGGCTTGATGCTATTGTTGGCAGGCGATTTCAGGCAGACACTGCCAGTAATTCCCCGTGGAACGCCTGCAGATGAATTGAATGCTTGCCTGAAGGCATCCCCTTTGTGGAATAACGTAAAAGCATTATAGCTAACCACTAATATGAGAGTTTAACTTCAAAATGATCAAAGTGCTGCATAATTTTCCAAACAATTGTTAGCTGTTGGAAATGGAAAAGTCCCAGTTGATGCGATAGCGGGATGAATTACTCCTACCAACGACTTTTGTCAATTTCTAGACTCTCAATTGGCTTTTATTGAAATTGTTTTCCCAAACATTAGTGAGAATTATCAGAATTATGCTTGGAATTGCTAAGTCAACGAGCAATTCTCGCCGCAAAGAATAATGATGTACACGCACTGAATTTCACCATTCAATTAAAAACCGATGGCGATTTGGTAACATACGAATTCGTTGATTCCATAACAAATCCCGTTGATGTAGTAAATTATCCAACGGAGCTTTTGAACTCTCTGGAGTTACCAGGACTTCCACCACATAACTTGCAATTCGAAGTTGGTTCAGTTATTATGATACTGAATATGAACGGTACTCGACTGGCGGGGAAAAGATCTATGCCGAATTTGATTGAGGCAACCATGAAATTATATGTATTCCTCGAATACCAATGATTCCGACTGATCTTCCGTTTGACTTCAAACGATTGCGATTTCCGGTTCACCTTGCGTTCGCAATGACAATTAACAAGTCGCAAGGCCAATCCCTTAGTGTTTGCGGGATAAATTTAGAAAATCATCGTTTTTCACAAGGGCAGCTATACGTTGCGTGCTCACGAGTTGGGAAACCATCCGCTTTGTTTGTCTTAACGTCGGACCAAAGAACAAAAACTGTGGCTTACCAAAGAGCACTTCAATGAAACGGATAATTTGCGGACACGTATAACGCTTCGATTAAGTATTTACTTTAGATTCACTTTCATTTTTAACTTAGAGAAGTTCAACTAAATTACACTTAATTTTTGTAATCGAAATGAATTCATTACTGTTGTGAAATGAAATACAATTGTTCCTTTTCAAATATAAAAGAAAAAAAATAAATTTTCTTCATCTTTTAATCCCCAAACGAAATGTTACAAAAAAACGAAGGCATGTGGTGACGAAACGGAGTACGCCGGGCTTGCTAGTTCATTATAACTTTTCGAAGAGTACCTCAGAAATCGTAAAATGTGGTTCAGAAAGCGAAACAATTAATTAGTTAATGGAAATTTGAATTGTGTACCATCTGACATATCTAACAAAGATATTGCATATGGATGAAAAGTGGCAGAATGTTTAATAAATCTGCCACAATCGCCACCAACAAGTGTCGCTTCCGCCTCATCAATGTGTAGGTCGCTCCAAGTATGAGAGCCTTAGCTCGAAAACGCGGGGCCTGCCGCTTGGACTGCCAATTTTTGTCTTAAAGTACAACTGAGTATTCTGAGGTACGTTTTCAGCTTTTGAAGTACATTTTACATTTTGCAAAGAAAAATTTACTATTCTCAAGAACATTTTATGCTGAAATACACTTGATAAAGGTTCTAGTTCTAGTTGTAGACTAGTCCTTTAGGTAATAAAGTACTCTTATTAAGACTAAATAGTTTCTTAATTAATGAAGTGACAATCCCCATTTCATTAGATATCGCCTAGTTAAAAATACCAGTTGCTATCGTTGAAAAATATGAGAAGACGAACTAGGGGATACCAGTACTAGATATTTTGAAATTATGATATAAGGAAAACAGAAAAGAATGTCAACTAACGAGGTGTGAGAGTTTTTTTGGTCCTGAAATCCATTGTCTTCTTTAAAACACCTTAAAATATTTTACTAGTAAGTTGAACGAAACACTATGGGTTTACTTTTGCATCTATCTAAGGGGTCAGCCATATGCATATTCTGCAGATTCCTTAATATATCCTTAGCCAAATCGCTTATGTTATCGCTTTCGCTGATGCTCTTACGGCCGGCAACCCAGCAAGAGAGATCAACTTTAACTAGGACCAGAGCTGTAGAGGAAATGGAGAATATTGATTGTATCTAGATCGGAGCACTGTCCCAGGCTGTCGAAAAAAGGAGCTCACATTGATCTTAATCGCTTAACTTCCAAACTCGGACCTTTAAAAGGTAAGAGCTCCACTGAAAGGTCCCCACAGTTTCTGCAATGGAGATTACAATGTAAACCTTGCTTTTCCGAGTGTGTGCCGATCATCTAATGAGCGATAAATACAGCTACGAGTTTGGAATTTGAATGACGAGCGGCCCCCAGAACTGTCTGTGTCATTCGTCTAATGTGCTTGGGGTCAAAGGGTTTTCAAAATAGCATACGGAAAAATTGAGCTCCATCAGTCTTGTGCTTTTTTGGGAAGAAAGTTGTGCGATTTCCCTTTAGCAATAGTCAGGGGGAAAGCCATGACTGGGAAGGAGACCTCTGAAAATAATTCAGTTGACCACTTCCTGGCAAGTTCATCCGCAAATTCATTTCCTCCTATATTCCCAATGTTCTGGCACCCATATCAGAGAAGTGTTCCATGCACACCCAAAAAATTTTATTTTTTCCTTACAAGAGTTGGCCAGTTGGGATCTGCACCATGGTGTCGGCAGAGCCTTGACCAGTGCTTGACTATCGGAAAAAACATTAATGAATTTTTCGCTCACATGTTCCCTAAACGTTCTTCATGACTGCTATAGTAAAGACTTCTGCTTGAAAACAAAGCTATCTGAATTCGACAGTTTTAATGAAATAAATAATATGGCTAATTTAGAAAAAAACCGCTCCTACCCCCGAGGCCAACTTGGAACCTTCAGTTTGGATATAGTAATGGAAACAACTTCATTTTTTTCTCTTCTTCACTTTGTTCGAAAAACGTATCGAATGAGCAGCTCCACCTACGATAGCCACCAAAGTTTTAAAGAGAGACAGAGATAGCTGGACCTGTGAGAATTTTCCAGATTTTTTTGGCAAATCTGAAAATATCCTCCAGTTTGGGAGAACGAATATTACCCATTCTCATGACAACGGAACCCAAAATTCGTCGGGACACTCACAGAGTAAACTTTAAAGAATTGAGGTTTATTGACTAGATAAAAAGGATTAGTACTAATTGGTGCTTACACTTCTGTTAGGTGTTTGACAGAGCTCGTCCTCCTATTTGTGCCTTGAGTTTCGTTATTGTTCCACAAATAGAGGGACGTGCAGTTATAAGCCGACTCGCAGGTTGCCTCGCATTGCTCGCCGAGAGGAGGCCGCTATTAGAAAAGAATTTTTTTTATTATTTGTTGTTTTATTTGAATTTGGAACCTACGCCCGAATAGTAGTCACGCACCAATCCATTCGACTGCAACGGGGGCCTTTATTGACCTCGTACGCTAGAATTATTTCAGACCACTCTTAATAATTCAGCAACACCAGCATTCTCCCAACTCCGAAAAGTAGCTCACACCGGAGAAAAATCCTTCTGCCCTATTAGAAACATTACTACTAAAGTCTTGTTTTCGAAAAGCTTGAAAAACTAGCAGGCACTCCATGCATTCAACACATGAATGTGTTAAGCAAAAATCCTTGCAGAAAATTATCCTTCAACATCCTTGCAAAAGCTTCCGGCAATCGGACCAGTTCACTGAAAGTGTCAATCGGAGATAAGCAAACTGTGTTGTACAGCAGTAATTGGAAGTGCAAAAAAGGTTAATCAATGCGCACAACTTGTAACACTAGCAGAAGTATACAAAAGTAATATCGTAGCAAGCGAGAACAGCAAAAATCATATTAAGGATATTCAAAGCAATGCGAAAAAGCAAACTATTCAAGGATGTTATGACAGTTGCACTCAACCTGGTCAACCACTTTTGCTGCTCACAATCGAATAAACGAACGATGCCATGGACACGCTTTTATGTATGCAAACAGACTCGAGCATGCATGTATGCAATGTTCACATGTGTGAGTGTGCTCTGGTAGTAGCTAATCATAAATTCCACCTCGTGCAATGGAAATAACTTTTGATTCATAAAGTCATACACTTGATTAAGCATTTGTGCACGATTGGTGGCAAACAGATTCACTTCCATGTCATTCTATGCTTTTGCCTTTTTGCCACTTCCCGTTTGTTTTGCTCAATTCATTCCACTCTGTGGTGTGTGTAAGCTCCACTTCACATCACATAATGGCTGTGTACACCGCTCTGCATGCCTGTCAAAGTGGTTATTACGATAAGTTGATGAGAATAACCTTCAAGTTATGGAATATCGAAAACATTCACACAAGGCTGAAATGCACATACTTACACACACACACACATGAACACATCACTTTATTACATCGTTTCATTATTACGTGGCGCAGCACTACACAAGCAATTCCACTAAAATGTTTGCTCTGCTACTTTTTTAGAAGTTAATGCAATTTTTTGCTTTGATTTGCATTTTCACTTTGAAAAGTTAGCGCTTGTCATTGATTTCTAATATTCTGCTTGTCAAAGTACGGGACTACAGCCAAACATACAATTTTGTGGCCATTTCGAATTTTTCGATTACTATTTTGATGCATTTTTTTTAGCGGTTCAATAAAATTACCAGTTCTTGGTATGCAAAATTTTCGTTGTGCCAAAATGGAGCAAAAATTTTGCGAATATGCAAAGTGAGGCAAATTTTATTGCATTGCAGTTGTGAGGACGAGTTTGGTTCATATGATTGCATAAATTCTGACTGCTGCATAATTTTCTCTTATATTTCGCTATGAAGCATTCACTTCTATGTAATTTGTAATTACCACCGAGGTGAAAGGAAACGCGCTAGGTAAGTATAATGAATTGGCAGGTGGCATGGCACACAAAGGCTACTTAAATAAAACTAAAGGGTAGCTTCAAATTGAAATTTGCAAAAAGCGAACCAATAAGCACCGAGAGAATGGTAACCCCTAAGACATTCAGGCTGAAAAGCACATTGATTCAAAGCTCTGGAAAGTAAAAGGGTAGATAGTCAAGGAGGAAAGGAGAGAAGGGAAAGAGAGAAAGAGTGAGGATAGGAAAGAGATAGAGACAGATAGTACTGTGAGAGAATGAATATTACCCATTTTCATGACATCGGAACCCTAAATTTATAGCCTTGCGCTGGCAAAGTTGGCACACTCACATAGAGTTTAGTGATATCTGCCTCCTCTAAGCAAGACAAGCAAATCGGGTTTTCAATGATTCCAATGGTGGTCATATGTTGACCCTATGGGTTATGTCCTGTAATAATAGCGTCCATCAACCGAACGGTTCTTCTTCCAAGTTTTAGGCGAAAGGGTAGCTCAGTTTTGCAATCTTTATTTGTTCATGCAAATCCATTTTGTCTACTTCCACGTAATCCCTCTTCGTAAAATTTATAGAAGCATAGTGACCTCTCGGCCGCCGTAGCCGAATGGGTTGGTGCATAACTATCATTCGCAATTCACAGAGAGAACGTAGGTTCGAATCTCGATGAAACACCAAAATTAAGAAAAACATTTTTCTAATAGCGGTCGCCCCTCGGCAGGCAAAGGCAAACCTCCGAGTGTATTTCTGCTATGAAAAAGCTCCTCATAAAAATATCTGCCGGTCGGAGTCGGCTTGAAACTGTAGGCCCCTCCATTTGTGGAACAACATCAAGACGCAAACACCCAAAGAGGGTCAGTTAAATATATATATATATATAGTGTCCTCTTCAGTCACGCGAGTAGAGTCCGAAATGAAGAGTTGTTTTGTGATTTTAAATTTCCTTTTTTAAATTTTCTTTCTTCTTCTTTTTAATTGTCGCGATAACCGCTTACGCGATTTTGCCGTGTTTAGAAAAGTGCGCCCTCATTTCTTTCTCGTGCTAACCGGCGCCAGTTGTCACACCAATTGAAGCCAAGTTCCTCTCCACTTCATCTTTCCAACGCAGAGGCCTTCGTCTTGCTCTGCTGCTCCCAGCTGTTACCACATCGAATACTTTCACAACCGGAGCATTTGTACCCATTCGGACGACATGAACCAGCCGACATAGCTGCTAGATCTTTAATATTTATTAATATTATATTTTTCTTCAATGAAATTTAATTATGCCGTAAAAAAGTTGTACCTAACTCTTCTCTCTATGCTCCACAAGGAGTTAAAGGAAGGAAGTAGCTTTCCACAGCTTCATCTGGAAACTTTTTCTCCTACGATAGTTTTTTTTAGTTTGGAGATAAATATTTTCGGGATAAGCCTGAAATTGGGCCTAAGAACAGGAATAAAGCTAGGGTAGCTTTCATTTCGAAACCTAGCACAAAGGCGGACCATGGGACAAAAGCCTTTCAATCCATGTTCTGTTCCGCTCAAAGGTATTGAAAAATAATTTACAAATACATTAGAGACGCTTATCTTAGGGATTGGCCTCTCCCTGTTGAACAATACCCTTACCAGGTAAGTCGACTGAAACTGATATGCATAGTCTTTTGGCTAAAATCGAGAAGGCGTTGGCTAGTAAGGAATTTATCTTCTATACATCAGTAGACATTACGGAGATTTTTGATACTGCTTCTTTCAGTTCTATTGAGAAAGGGATGGTTAGGAAGGAAATAGATAAGCGAATCATAACGTGGGTTCTCAACATGCCCAAGAATAGGAAAATCATCTTCGAAACTGGGTCAAAAAGACTGGGTGTCTGATCAACCAAAGGATGTCACCAAGTAGACGGTTTATCACTGTTCCTTTGGCTATTGGTCATTGACGAGCTTTTACAAACTGTCGATGATCTTGGATACGAAGTTTTGCAGGGTTTCGCTGACGATCTAGTTGTTATGGTCCGAGGCAGGTTTGACTTTTTATAGCCGATCGCATGCAAATAGCTCTAGACATTACGCAACATTGGTGTCATGAGAACGAATTATCGACAAATCCGAACAAAACATGTGTGGTGCCTTTAACCCGAAGAAGGAAGCTACGTTTAGGAACCTTAAAACTGGGGACGCAAACTTAACTCTATCCGAGGATATGAAATATCTGCGAGCAGTCCTTGATAAAACCTTGGTTTGGAAAAATCAATTATCGTACAACACAAATAAAGCCTTGAGCGCAATATACGTATGCCAAAGGCTTTATGGTAAAACATGGGGTCTGCGGCCAAAGATGATGACATGGTCTTATAAGACAATAATAGTGCCAATGATCAAGTATACCCTTTTGGCATGGCGGCCAAAAGTAGACCACATTAACACTCAGCTAACACTTAATAAGGTATACGGAATAGCCTGTCTGAGCGTAACGGGAGCAGTGCGAACGGCTTTCGGAATGGTCACTGCACTTATTCCACTCCACTTGCAGTGCAGCTATGAAGTAATTAGTAATCTATTTCATCTTAAAGAAGGCAACCTTACTCTCCGTGCCTGATGATCTGTGAAAGATGGAAACAAAACTGGAGTTATGGAAGAATTTCAAGGTAGTCATCAGTGATGGCCGCAAGTGGAGAAATAATGAAATATCTTTACAGCAGAGCATACAAGTGTAGTTTACGGATCGTTACAAATTAGAAGACGGCAGTGCCGGGACTCGAATTGTCGGAGCACATTTCAAGAAGGCACTTGCAATGGGAAAATCAAATTCCATTCTTCAGGCGAAGGTACACGCCTTAGAGCTACATACCAAAGAATGCCAGTATCAATACTTTCTCTGACAGTTAAGCAGCTCTAAAATCATTAGATAGCTTCTCATTCCAATTAAGGTTGTTATGTATGTTTGTTTTGTAAATTCTCCATACTTTAGCTTCAAAAAACTTTGTTACCCTCGTCAGAGTACCGGGACATGAGGAGCACGAAGGGACCGAAATTTCAAACACTTTAGCGAAAAAGGGTGCAAAAACTTCCTTCCTAGGTTTTGAACCTTTCTGCGTGGTAAAAGACAGCTTCAAAAGTGCCTTTCTACGTGAGCGGGAACAACAAGGCTTAATTGAGTACTGGAAAGCCCAAACGGGTATGAAGCAATCTAAAAGGCTCATTTATACAGAGCGTATAAAGCTGGAGGCAAACTTTCAGCTCAGCACAAAAGACATAAAACTCTACACTGAACTTCTAACAAGGCGTTGTAAACATAATTACCACACGAAAAAAATGGCGCGGCGGAAAATTATTCTTTTAGGCACTGTAAAGAGGCACAACAAACAACAGCCACGTTTTGTGTGCTGCCCAGCAAATAGCATGACACAGACTAAATTACTTGGGAAGCGGAGTTAAAGAACTATACCGCCTGGTAGAAATTAAGCCTAAAGCAGATTAAGGATTTATTAATAGGCTAAAACTATTGCATGGCTGTACAATAGAACTTTCCGGGTCGCAGTCCACTTTTAATAATAATAAATTCTAGTCTGATGAAGCTATATAGAAATTGATTAAATTTATCAAAACTCTATTTTTACAAGGCATAGGTTTTGTCTTAAATTGACTTTCTACCTTGTAAAGAATGTAGCATTTGTTTTTTTGTTTTGATTTGTGATTAACTGAACCCTCCGTTGGACAGATTTTTAAAACTTTCATTTGGACACCCGGGTCGGGCCTTTTTCCTTCTTTTCCGAAGATCTATTTTAAAAGGATATATCTATAATCCGATAGAAAATTAAGTTTTAAGAAGCTCAAGTTGTTAGCTTTAATGGAAATATATTAAACTCACGTCCAATGTCGAAAACGTCTGGCCAAACACGGGTGCTCAACGGAGAGTTAAACAAGAGGCGATGCTCCGTTTTCTCATTTTCTGAGATGTTCTTCCCGAATGACTTGTTTATTCAGCAATATCTCTTTGGTTAATAAATCAATTTATGCGACAAGTAATACATAATAAAAAAACCACACCGAGGTGTCACGCCTTTTTTCGTACAAAGGTCTACATGCTCGAATTTTTTATATGGAAGAAAAGGTTGAGTACCGCAAAGAAAAAAAAAAACATATCAAAAATGAATATCATTTTGTTGTAACTTGAAACTTGCACTTTGTTGCACTGAAATTTAATTACACTCTTAAATTTCTAACCTAAAAAATGTTGGAAATTCTGCTTAAAAGGTTGAAAGATTAGGTTTCGAAAGCCAGGATGTTTGTCTAAAACAAGACACTCGATGGCCCATTGGGATACCTTTATTTGATTTTCATGCCCTTACTGAGTTGCTTAAACCACTTAGATCTTTGTAAGACGCAAACTAGTCCCTCCAGTGAGACTTTTTTCATATTTCACAGGTCTTCAAAGAAATAATCGCCAAAATATTCGGCACGGCTTCTTTGAAGTGCAGGGCATTCACACTCAATTTTTTCTTTATCTCCACAGCTCCTGCCGAAGTCATTGTGAGGTTCGCCCATTCTACTGGCTGGGATGCCAATAGTGCAGTGACCCATTATAACACCTAGGAGGGCGCTGGTAGTTGATCTGTTGAATCGAAGCAGACATTTTGTTTCTTTTAAGTTTCAGTTTCGGCCAGAGGACTTTGGTGATCGTGCAGTTAGTAGTCATAGACCACATTCTTTAGGTTCGTTTAGAGTAATTCTCATGTCCCCTACCACTCGCTGATGGCTCTGTTCAGAGCCGTTCCTGGCACACGCATCCCCTCTTTTATTCCCCTTCACTGCAGAGTGGCCGGGGAGTTGAAAGATGTGATGGAATTTTGAAAAATTTAGTGAAAACTTGAAACTTTGCATTATGTGGTTTTTATTGTTGTATTAACTAAATTTTTGATATTGGGGGTACATATAATTAATTCCGTATTTGTTACTAACCTCATA
The DNA here is from genome assembly GCF_027943255.1 of Anastrepha obliqua. NCBI lineage: Eukaryota > Metazoa > Arthropoda > Insecta > Diptera > Tephritidae > Anastrepha > Anastrepha obliqua. The sequence continues at coordinate 15,583,609 of NC_072892.1, forward strand.
TCTATTTATGTAGTCAATATTTTGACAGTGACAGCTGTTCTACATATGTTAAAGCACGCCAAAAAGTCAAGTAAATTTGATATGTCACAATGAATATTTTTTTGTTTACAGTCAAAATATCAAATTACGTTCCAACAAAATAGCATTTGCAGGGAGTTTTGCTTTTGTTCTTATATTTAAAGAAAAGTGCAACAGAAGCACATCGTTTACTCTCAGAAGCTTATCCTGAATATGCTCCAGAGGTTAGAGTATGTCAGCAGTGGTTTGCACGATTTAAAAGTGGTGATTTCGACAGAGAAGACAAAGAGCGATTAGGTCCATTAAAAAAGTTTGAAGACGAAGAATTGGAGGCATTACTCGCTCAAGATCCATGCCAACTCAAGAAAAACTTGGAAAAACATTGGAATTCACTCAACAAGCCATTTATAAACGTTTAAAAGCAGCCGGACGCATTCATAAACAAGGAAATTGGGTGCCATACGAATTGAAGACGAGAGACGTTGAGAGACGATTTTGCTTGTCTGAAATGCTGCTTAACACGTTGACGTTTCAATGGCGCCGCGCCGGGCAATGGGTGCCGGCGCATTGTTTTTGGTGTAATATTGCGTCAATTATATTTTCTGTCGTTTGATTTTAAAATTGAAAACATATAACAGGATATATATATATAATGTATGACAATTCAAATATAAATATGATGAAATGATTTCAAGATTTCATATAGTATTAAAAATGAAGTATTTCAATAATATACATCAAATACGTGTATTATGTATATGTATATAAAAAAATAAATAAACTATATGGCTGTTTTTATTTGATGGATGGTATTAAAACAAGAAATACGCATATGAGGTCGATTTTCGCATCCAGTGCAGTAAGTTATAACCTTTGGTGATTATGTGCGCTGTGTGATAACCAGCAAATTTCGCTCGGCAGTCAACGTGTTAATCGCCACTAAACGAAATCGTTTTTGCATCGCATTGCCACTGGCGCTGAAAAGTGGATTCATTACGACAACCTAAAGCGTAAAAGATCATATGTGAAGCCAAGCCAACCAGTCAAATCGACACCAAAGCCGAATATTCATGGTTTGAAGGTAATGCTCTGTATTTGGTGGGATCAGAAGGGTGTGCTGTATTATGAGCTGTTAAAATCGAGCTAGACGATCACGAGAGTGCTATACAGGCAACAATTGATAAGTTTGAAGCAAGCAATAGCCGAAAAACGATCAGAATGGGCGACCAGACACGAGAAATTTATTTTCCATTGTCATGATGCTCGGCCACATATTGCAGCACCGGTCATAAATTATGTGGAAAATGCCGAACGGGAAATTCTACCGCAGCCGCCTTATAGCCCAGACATAGCTTCTTCTGATTACCACTTGTTTCGGTCGATGCAGAATCACCTTTCTGGAATACGGTTCACCAATCTTGAAGGTATTAAAAAATGGCTTGATGACTTTCTCGGCGCAAAAGAGGAGAAGTGTTTTTGGGATGAAATCCATAAATTGGCTGAAAGATGGGAAAAAGTTGCCGCTTTCGATGGACAATATTTTGAATAAAATATTTTTTCACTTTTATACTGAAATAAATGGGTTTTTTCACAAAAAAGTACGAAATTAATTAGTTGTACCCCCAATAGCATGAATACTGGTGTGTTAGTAATTTTTCCATGTGGAAGAAATCGTAGGGGTACGAATTAATGATGGTTAGGGCAAGTGTAAGATAAATCGTGTAAATCGTCATCTGGTAGCAAACATTTTTTTTCATATTCGGTAAAAAGGCCGTGGTTACCTATTGGTTACAAAATTAGAAAAAATTTATTGAAGTCCACAGAAAATGGATCCATTGAATGATTCGTGAAGAAAGTTGGTGTTGGATTATGAAAAATTACAATTTCCAAAGTGCCTGCAAATTTTTCGTTCATATTCCATAGCAAGTAACACCCTTTTATTGGAGTTTAGAACCACAATATTAAGATATACCTATGAAATTAGACTTTTTTTCAATTTCAAACGTTTATTAACAAAAAATGGTTACAAATTTAATCTTCAAAATAAAAGCCATCGCTAGCGACACATTTTCCCATCTCTCAGGCAATTTGAGGATGCTGCGCCAAAAAACTTGACCGTCTTTGGCCGCAAACCAATCATCGAGCCATTTTTTGCCTTCTTCGTGAGAATTGAAGCGTTGCTCGGAAAGTGCGTGGCCCATCGATGCAAACAAATGATAATCGGAAGGCGTACGTCTGCACCAATTCCCGGGTCGCTCTTGTTCGATGTGGCGGCATATTCTGGGCGTTTTCGGTGTATAGCGCTGTTCAAATAGGCTAATTGTCGTTGGTAGCGTGCACCGTCAACTGAATTACCTGGTTTTAATAGCTCGTCCCAAATCATACCACGCTGATCCCAGAAAACACACAGCATTGCCTTGCGGCCGAAGCGATTTGGTTTGGCCGTTGTTTTTGGTTTGTGGCCAGGCGGACCATACGATCGTTTACGCTTGGGATTGGAGAAATACACCCAAACATGAGTATAAGAAGTCAATATATAATCCCCGCACATGCAAATAAACCAATTCATTCGTAAACTACCATAAATATCAAAGACGAGAAGAGCCATAGATAATAAAAGCAGTACAAAATTTCATTTTACCAATTTCAAAATTATTTTACAACAAAGAATTTTTTTTAGGCCTTAAGGCTTAAGCCAATCATTGGTCTCTAACCACATTTCTTTGCAAAAATCCACTTTTCTTTGTTATATTGAAAATATTTGAAATAAAATTTCAAGCTGAGTAACTTACGATATTCTGGTTTAATTGGAAAATTTGCTGCAATATGTGATTATTGCTGTGAAATTTGTATAAAAATATTAAAGTTATTCAAAATAATATTTATTCTTCAGCTCTACTCTAGCCATCGCTCATACATGAACAGCTACATATGAATGTGCCATATGCAACATATGCATAGGGCAGGAAATTCCAATTTTTTTTTACTACAGTTCATACCACAATGAAAAGCATTAAGTTTAAGGGAATATTTAGGAAAAAAATTCAAAAATAAATTTTCATTTAAATTTCAAATTATTTAGTCAGAGTCTTTAGAAATATTCAGATAAAAATTTGATGTCTTGTCTTGTGCATTTTCTTCGTAACAAAAAATGTCAACCATTCGTTACATGGCAGGAATGTTAACAAAAAGAAGTTATTAAAAATCAATGCAATTTCTGGGCCACTTTAGAAATGTATTTTGTTGTACTAAAATTCATTGCGCTATGAAACTGCATCCTAAAATTTTTTCTAAAAATTCCTTCCAAAAAATTTCAAATTTTGATGGAAATTTGTTGAATTTTTTGAAATTTTGTACAAAGATTTTTGTTCTAATATAGAGCAAATAATACATACAGTTAGTAACAGAAGTAAGTATACACCGGACACGTTTTCAATTTTCCCTCAATCGATTCCTTCAAACAATCTAAGTTATAACAAAATTGTGTTTTATTTACATGAATGAAATACAAAAATCATATTTAATCCAAATAATGACAAACTTAATAAAAATTCAACTCTCAAAACTAAGTATGCAGCTCAACATATTATTAATTTGTGATATCAAAAACATAATTAAAATCAAATCCTAGTATTTAGTAGGATAACCATTAGACTTCACAATCCCTTTAAGTCCTGATGTCATTGATTTCACCAAGTTTTCAGTTACAGCTGATGATATTTTATTCCATTCCTCTTGATGTTCCCCTCGGATGTTTGCGTATCTGCCGCTTTAAATGTTCCCATAAATGTTCGTTTCAGTTGGTATCCGGGGATTGTGGCGGTGTTTTCAGCTGTTTCCGCACATTGTATAATAGCCACTCCCGTACAATGTTGGATGTGTGCTTGGGTAGTTATCCTTCTGGAAGATAAACGTTCCTCCAAGGCCCAATTTCGTAGCGATTTCTTTTAGATAATTTTTCTAAATATTTAAATAACCATATCGGTTCATAATATTTTCGAGAACTACCAATTTTCCAACTCCGTTCGCAGTCACACATCCCCAAACCATCACAGAGCCCCCGTCATGCTTCACACTGCCGGTCATATTGTTTGGATCCAATCCCACGTTAACTTTTCTCCAAACTTTTTCACGGCCATCAGATCCACAGATACTGAACTTACACTCATCAGAAAATATGACTTGGTTACAAAACGTTTGGTCATATTTTTCATGATCTTTTGGGAATGAAATCCGTTTACTCCGATTGACATTACTCACGAAGGGCTTTTCACTAACATTGCGCCCATGATAACTAGCCCTATGCAAAACCCGGCGAATAGTTTGCGTGCTAAATTGTTTTCCAGTCTCATTTTCAACTTCAGATTTCAATTTGGGGGCACTTATTTTGGGGTTTGTCCTGATTTTCCGTACGACTAAGCTTTTTTCTCTGGGACTTAAGAGCGGCAGACGCCCACAACGCTCTTTATTAGTGGTGCTTCCCGCACTTTTGTATTTATTCACAATCTTTTGTACTGTATCAAAACTCCTATCTATCAAACGACCGATTTCTCGGAATGATTTATGTCCCATATGATATTTTATAATCACTTTTTTTAAACCATCGGAAAGCTCTTTTCCTCTTGGTGTCATTACTAAAAATGTCGCAAAAATTAATACCAAACGTACTTCCCTAAATTTTTATACTCACTTTAGTTATTTCCTTTTAATGGCTTTAACTTTTTTAATCAATACGTAAAAATATAAATGTTATGCTCATTGAACAATCGTTTGCTGTATATTGACATGAGCTGTGACGTGAAATTCGCTGCCATCAATGACAAAGCAACCATGTGTAAAATATTTTGATTACATATTAAGGAAAGCCTTAGCGTCAAAAAATTCCATAAATCAGGCTCCTGTGTACTTATCTATGTTCTTCTTCTTAATTGGCGCTATAACTACTTACGCGATTTTGGCCGAATTTAACAAAGCACGCCAGTCGTTTCTTTCTCGTGCTAACCGGCGCCAGTTGGACACACCAAGTGAAACCAAGTCCTTCTCCACCTGATCTTTCTAACGCAGAGGAGGTTTTCCTCGTCCTCTGCTACTACCAGCTGGCACCATCGCCTGCGATATTCGCCGTTGCCAACGTGCAAAGGTCCAAAAATCTTGCGCAGAATCTTTCTCTCAAGCACTTCAAGCGTCGCTTCATCATATTTATGTTACTAACTGTAAATATAAAATATAAGTAAGTAAATACTCAAAATCATGTTTAACTGCTATTTCTTTGCTCTATACGAGCATAGGAAAATATTTTAGGAGACTTTCTTGATATTTCCATCGAAGCTCCGTCTACGCTTTAAATTGATTTATAAAGCATTAAGTTTCATCACTCTGGATAAATAAATACATATTTACAAACCATACATACATACATGCATACATACACACACATATATATCACCATTACGAATTAGTATTTGATATTCTTGTTTATGAACACCTCGAGGAGCCGATGCTTTATTTACCCATAGGAGGCAAAGTTACACAAAGAAGTATTGAGATATATTTATTATTTTATAATTGTATTGTTGTATGTATGTATGTATATACAGCATGTACATAAAATGTATGTACATAAATACGCAAAGTCGTGCATAAATTTTGGAATTCCTATCTTAGTACTCAAAGCTACGTGCCGCTTATAGCAGCAGCATGAAGCAGATAAAACTTTATGACATGTGGAAAATTTTAAAAATATATGTATGTGTGTGTACTCCTGTATCGAATTTTATAACACTTGTGTATGTATGTGTATACTTTTATGTGATTTTCATAACATTTTTCGTAAATAATTGTGTACAGGTGTGCAGGTTGCCCAAATATTTTCGAAAGCTTTTAAATGTTTATAACAAATACAAGCAAAACATGGCAAGAGCTTAGAGATAAACACTAAGCAAATAAAAAGTTATGAAAACACTTCTTATGCTAGTAAAATATTGAAGCAATACTTACATATATGCAAATTTGTATGTCTAACCAAAGCTGCGTATGGAAATTTCTGAACGAATTCAACATTGCAAAATCCAATATAAAATGACTGGAGAAAACTAATAAAATGTAGGGTGATTCAAGTTAGTGTTCTCTATTTTTGATTAAAATTCAGCGCTTCTTTTGGGTGTGCGTCCATTATCGGTGAATGCTAAATAATATTTTCCAATATCCTTCGCCTGATCGGTTAGATTAGGTGAGGTTGTGATGACAGCCGCTAGGTCCAGCGGCACCTATTGGTTAAGAAGGCCCATTACTAGCTTAACTATATTCGCTTGCATCATCCACTCTCCCTGATGAGTCTCATCTGATTCTCTCAGGGGTTCCGGTCGTCTAGAGCTCGAAAATTTAGGGCATTTTTAGGAATTTTTTTACAGTAAAAAAATGAAAAACGATATTTAAATTTTTTATTCTTTTTATTTAACTTCCTTTATATACAAAAATGAAAAAAAAATTTTTTTTTTGAATTTTAATAAATTTAAAAATTACGCTGAAGCTGATTCTCTCGAAAAATTGAACCTGGACGGTGTTGGCTCTTCTGTTTATCTGAAACACAAAAGCAAAATAAATTATTAATCAGTAGTAACATAGCCACAGTGTTCCGTACTAGAATAAAAAAAAATGTTTTAGACAAATGGCGCGGTTTTGAATTTTACACTATAAAAATTTATTTTTTTTTCCCCAGTTTTATAATAAGAAAAATACTAAATAATTGAAATAATAATAGGATTCTGCTTCGACCCTATCATAGAATCCGTCGTAGAAAATCTACGAATATGAATGTCTATTAAGAATACGAACAATTGTAATTGTGGGTTCCATGTAAACACGAAAAAAGTGCTGTCTATTCCACCTTTTCGTTCACCTCAAATGGGCAGCCCTTAAATGAATTACCTACGAAATGAGACTTTTTTTTCAATTTCAAACGTTTATTAACAAAAAATAGTTACAAATTTAATATTCAAAACCATCGCTAGCGACACATTTTGTCCATCATGCCGCGCCAAAAAGATTGGCCGTCTTTGGCCGCAAACCAATCATCGAGCCATTTTTGGCTTCTTCGTGAGAATTGAACAAATGATAATCGGAAGACGCCAAGTCTGGTGAGTAAGCCGCATGCACCAGCGGTTCTCAATTGTTCGTCTTCACCAATTCCCGGGTCGCTATTGTTCGATGTGGCGGTTCATTGTCATCAAGAAAAATTACTTTGTGTCGCCGATCGGCATATTCTGGGCATTTTCGGTGTATAGCGCTGTTCAAATCGACCATGCCACGCAGATCCCAGAAAACACACAGCATTGCCTTGCGGCCGAAGCGATTTGGTTTGGCTGTTGTTTTCGGCTTGTGGGCGCGCGGACCATACGATCGTTTACGCTTGGGATTGGAGAAATACACTCATTTTTTATCACTCGTAATGATTCGATGCAAAAAAGACTTCCTTTTGAACCGGGAGAGCAGCATTTTACAAGTGCTTTTCCGGTTCTCTTGCTGCCTTTCAGTCAGTTCATGCGGCACCCATCTTCCGACCTTTAAAATCATGCCCATGTCTTTCAAACGTCTGGAAATGGTTTTTGGGTTACTCCCAACTGCTCTGCCATCATTTCTTGCGTTTAACCATTGAATGGAGATCCAACAATGCTTGCAATTCGGCGCCCGCAAACTTTTTCGGTGGCTGACCACGGTCCTCGTTCTCCACGCTAAAATCACCACTTCGGAATTATTCAAACCACCTGAAGCACTGTGCTCTAATTAGAGCATGTCCACCGGAAGCTTCTATAAGCATTTGATGAGCTTGAGAAGCGTTTTTCTTCAATTGATAACAGAAAATCAACGATGTCCACAAATCGTAGTTTGAAGGCACGACTACAAGCGCGACTACGATGCGACACTGTTGGCTCCTGAGCATCGCTCTCCCTCACTGCTTCAACTTGTTTATTGGAATGTCTTGGTCGTTGATCAACGGCATGTTGACGATCTTCTACTGCCAGGTGCTCAAAAAAATTCCACCAAACGACGAATAGTATTGCCAAACGGTGCCTGTTTGCCGTGACACTTTTTGCGATATGCGCGTTGAGTTAGAACAATAGAAAGACTATTTTCGATGTAAAGCGTCACCATTTCAGCGCGTTGTTTCGGTGTAAAGTGATCCATGGTTGAAATTATACTGAAATTGTACTGTTGAAGTCGATCGGTTGGTAAATGACAAAGTTATTCAGCGTTTACATACCGACATAAAAGATGGCGCACCCTGTACATATGGACATTTTAGGTGCGTCCATTGGAGCATTCCTTTAAATCGTTTTTCATACACGGAACTCACTTTTTAAAAATTATGTATGCTTTCTCAATGTTTCACAAAACGAACAAATAGATTTTTCGTATTGGTTTCCCTTCAAATAGCGATAATTTCCATTGAATGGCCAAGACGAAGATGCATTGTTTCTATTGTGTCTGGTACTAATCCAGTAGAGTTTAATTTCGCAATTTACTTGGAACAAAAACGAACGGTGTTGGCCGGTTATATGGGCCGATAATTGTAAAAATGTTATATAATATAGTCACCGATCCAACGACTCTCGAGCGAATTCAAGCTTTTTTAAGTAAATTGCAGATTTCCTGCTTTACAGTTGCCAAAAAAAAAACAGATACTGCTGCAGAAGCAACGCGATCTGGGAAGACCCTGTATACAACTGAGTTCTAGGTATAGAATATGAACTTTTTAAGTTATTCCTAATTAATAACACATAATAATTTTTACAAAAAAATGTAATAAACTACAAATAAATTATATAGAAGTCATGGAGTTACCTTTGCTTCTTTTCGGCTTCTGTTTTTGGTGCGCATACTCATGGATATTTTTGCATATCAATTTTTAGGTAGCCATAAGCCCAATTAATTTTGCTTAAATACACTTGTATGCGCTTGCTATACTATTTAAGAATAAAGTGAAAATAAAAGCTTGTAATTAAGTGCTAAGATTTTAGTAAAATTCAATTCGGGTTGGCTGTTAATTTTTGGAATCAGACGAACTCATAGACAATGAGAATTATAGATTGTAATATCAGTTGAGCGGACAGAAATGTAATGTTAAAATAAATAATATTAATGCGGTCTCAGGATGAAAATTTGCCAATTGCTACTGCGGCGAAGCTCATAAATTTGACGTTTCTTCTCAGTTGGCAATTATTGTTGCTAGCAAAATTTCATGGCAAGCCAATTGCACATTGATGGCTAAATTTCATGATTGTGAAGTTAGTACTAACTTTTAGGAAAAAATTGTAACTGCGTGACGAAACTAAAATCCGCTTGAAACTTTGAAAAATAACTGGTGAACAGGTCATGTGGTGAACCATAAATATTGCGTTTAATTGACTGACAATATTGTGGTTCTAAGACTAAGCCTATATATTTTACTTTGTTTTAAAAAAATGCATTCTAATTTCTATCAAAAATGAAGAAACTTTTACTTGAGTGAACGATACGAAGTGTTACCTATTCAAAACACCATAACTTTTTTGTGTGAAATTAGTTTTTATTGATTTCAAAGACAAAATTGTTCAAAAATGATTACAATTTTAACATATATTCACTTTGGCTCGATATGACCACCTTTTGCCTTTCAAACGGTCAAAAAATGAGTTGCATGCTGCACGAATGTGGTCTTGAGGTATTTTGGCCCATTCTCGTATAATCGCTTTTTTCAGCGCATCCATACTTGCATATTTTTTAGTCTTCACGTTGCTCTCCAAAATGGACCAGATGGAATAGTCCATCGTTAGACAACGTTAATAAATTTAATAAAACATTAAACAAAAGAAATGAAATTAAGAATAAGTACTGGCAATTAAGGGACTCCTTGGTTTAGAATTAAAAAAAAAATCGATTTTATATTTAATCGCAGTATTTTGGATTCTACGGCCGTTTTAGCAGCTAGAGTCAGACTCGTCAAGCAGCGGCATCAATGGAAAATTGGAAACTATCCACTTTCAAAACCTTAAACTCAATTATCTCAAAACTACTTTTCTCGGCCTGGTGTTGTCAAACAAAAACAAAACAAAGAAAAGACAACTATTCAACCGAATCGTTTGAAATTATAATACATATGTTGTTCACAACGCTTTATCGCCCGTACTAGATTCCTACTATTATTTCATATTTTTTGATTAAAAAACCGAAAAACCGATTTTTAGTGTGTAAGATTCAAAACCGCGCCATTTAATCAATTTTGTTTTATTCAAGGAGCGGGACATAGCTACAATCATACTGATTAATAATTTTTTTGATTTTTGTGTTTCCGATAAATAGAAGAGCCAAAATGGACAACACCGCCCAAGTCCAATTTTTCGGGAGGATCAACCTCAGCTGCATTTTTTAAATTATTAAATTAAAAGACAAGAATTTTTTTTTAATTTTTGCATGTAAAAGTTATATTAAAAGCCTAAAGAATTTAAATTCAGCATTCATTCATTTTTTTTTTTTTTTGCAAAAAAACTACTGAAATACCCTAATTTGCGAGCTCTAGACCACCGGGACCCCTTAAATTGGCTTAGCGGACCAGCATTAAAATAAAAAACAGTTATTACTCCTATCTGAAAATGCGGAATTGAAATATAGGGAACGGCTAATACACCAATCTTCAGCTTGTAGAGCAAGCACAGTCCAAAATATTACGAAATATAACAAATGATGGTTGGCTTCTTACCAATGAAGTGGATTCTAATTGTATAAATATTGCTTAATGTTAATATAAATATATTTATTTATTTTTTTTATTTAATTTTTTTTTACATTTTTTTATTTTATTTAGTTTTCTTTATTTCATTTTATTTTATTTTTTTTTTATTTTATTTATTTTATTTTATTTTATTTTATTTTATTTTATTTTATTTTATTTTATTTAGAGCTTAATCCATCTCGGCTATTGCCGGAGATTACACATCCCGGATAAAATTTTCAAGGGATTGTGCTCTGGTGGAGCGTAGTCCAAGTTCTACGCCCATGCGATTGCTGTTGCTTAAATATTTAAAAATCTACGAACTATTGCACATGTGTCCAGTATGGTCGACTTCTGCATGTCTTCTAAAAGGTGTTGGCAGTCATATTTCTTCAAGTTTTTATTAAATGCTCAGGCACTAATCCAGTGGACGATATGATTATTGGAATTATATTCACTTCCCTCGCTTTGTACATCTGTTTCAGTTCTATGGCCAAAGCAGCATACTTCGATACTTTGGTGGAGTATGTGCTTTGGATGTTGCGATTAAGGGGCACCGCTATATCGATTACTTCGACCGTTTTATTTATCTTGTCGAACAAGATAATGTCAGGTTTGTTGGCAGCTGCTGTTTGATCTGTGGATATAAATCTGTCCCAGTACAGTTTAAAATTTGCATTTTCGATTATTGCCTTTGGTTCATATTTAAAATACAAGACTTCTGCTTGTAAGAGACCGTGTTTTATCGCAAGTTGTTGGTGGAGGATCTTTGCTATATTGTTATGTCTCATGACATATTCACGGGGGGCAAGTACGCTACATCCAGCAATTATATGGTCGATTGTTTCGCCGTAAATGCCGCACCTTCGGCATCTATCCTCTATTGCCTCGCCATGTATCGACCTTCGGAAATTCCTTGTTGGAATAACTCGGTCTTGGATAGCGATTGCGAAACCTTCTGTTTCAGAAAATAGTTTTCCTTTTTTCAACCATAAGTTGGATGATTGTGCGTCGATCCATTCCATTTCGAGATCATGGGGATGGGCACCGTGTATTGTTTTTGCCTTCCATGCTGCGATCATTTCTGCTGGGGCTTTAACCCCCTCAGGTACTGGGAAATCCTGCTCCATCAGACTTAGCGGGGTAAAGCCGTTATCTGCCATAGCTATAGCTTTAAATAGATGAGACTCGCTGCTTAGAAAATATGTACGTAGCTTTAAAGTTTGCGAGAAGTGTAGACGCGCTATATTAATGATTCCTCTCCCACCAATGTTTCGAGGAAGCGATATTCTTTCCACAGCGCTTTGAGGGTAATGGCTTTGGAACTTTGTGAAAGTGGTGCGTATCAGCGTTTCAATCCGAAGGATGTCTGTCTGGGACCATTTTATTACTCCAAACGAGTATGTCAAAAGGGGTATGGCCCAGGTATTGATTGCCTTGCATTTATTTCCACTGTTCAGACTAGTTTTTAATATAGCTTTCAGTCGTGCCTCAAATTTTTTAATGAGGTTTTGCTTTACTAGCGTGTGGTTGATTCCTTTAAGTTGCAGAAATCCTAAATATTTATAAGATTCGCTGCTATGCAAGTTGTCTATAATAATATTTTGATCTACTGCGTACACTCAGAAAAAATTCCCTCCCTAAAATAAAGAAAACCATTCTTTATTTTGAACTCTTCCAAATTCATTAAATTTTATCGCTTTTGAGTATTTTTTCTTTTAAATGACTATAAATGTGTTTGAAACATAAACCCGTAGTCCTCATTTTGATGTTACATTCTTCTTTGTTATTTTTTACTTTACTTACAATTATCTAATCGAATGCTCATTGCTTTTACGAACATATGTAGTTGATTGTTTTTTTTCTTCGTGATTATATATTTTGTCGTGCAATGGATAAATTAATAGAAATTTTAATTGAGTTGGAAGGCGAACCGTTTTTGAACGTGTTTATTGGTAAGTTTATGAATATTTTGTTTTGCTCATTTTAGTTATTGCTAATCATTTCAATTATAGAAAGCGGTCTAACTAAGGAATCATTGAAGCTCCTAAAGCCAAGCCATTTGGATACATTGATCGACACATCGCAGTTTGGACCAAGGGTAATTTTTGAGTATAATCTGCTCAATTGGCAAGCGCAACATGTATTTTGTTATTTTGTGCATATACACACATACAGATATGCATGCAAAAATTCATAATCTTCGTTTTATAGTACTTCACTAGGGAATAAAAACACAAGCCATTCACACTGAGGCATGCGCTTTATTGGCAAATGAATATCGTGGCGAGGTAAATGTTTTTTTTATTACTTTTACTTTAGTTATTTATTTATTTTAAATATACATTTCTGTACTTCATATAAGGAATCTTTTGAAGCAATACTCAGTAAGTCGGCGGGTGGATCACAAATCCTGAAATACTATGCGCAAAAAAAGTGTATCACTCCAAAGTATAGGAAACTTCTAGCTGCAACAGTTGCAAATTATTTTATTTCTGCTGAAGTACATCCAAACCCTAAAACATTTGAAGCTTTCGCCAATAAAATTGTGGATTTATTTACGAGTGAATCTAAAGTCTGATCACAACCTAAAATTTTTATTAAAAAAAAGTTTTCTAACCTCGATTTCATTTCCAAGGAAAAAAGCCAGGTGGATCTCTGTATGCTAAGTACCACAGTGTATTATTGAAACTTAGACGGGATGGTCTTATTTCCAAAAGAGATGTAGAACCAACAACAAAAGGAACAGAGATTAATTCTTGCGTAACAGGTATATATGTACATAGGTACATATATCGTCGTTGCGAAAGCCATACCGCGTATATCCAATATACAAAACTACATAAGTGGTGAAGGAAGAGAAAACTGATTTTTTACAAAAGTATAGCTCAATTTTTTCACTGAACTTATAATTTATTAATATTATGACAGAGATCAATATGCAAATAGTAATTCTGCAAAAGAGTGTACGTGAAACTTCAGTTTCTTTGGTCAATTCGTTTTGGTTTTATGCAGTTTTGCAATCGCAACGACGATATGGCTTTCTTAACTCATGAGTATATTTTGGTTTAATTTAAATTTTAAATGAGAGATTATTAAATATTATAATATAATCTGCATTTAATGTAACCTTCATTTAATAAAAAAATTACATTTAGATTGCATTCAAGAAAAATCATGGTTAAAGTATAACGTTGAACCATTCGATGAAGTTCAACTAAAATGGGAAGCGACTTTTGCTGTGCGACGACAAATGCTACAAAAAGATGCCAATTTAAATACAATTTTAGAAGAATGGCCTCAGTATAAGCAGAGTTTTGGACATTTAATGGTATAACTCGTGAGTTTTATTTACATAAAAAATAATTTATTGTTCTTCATTCCTATCTTAGATAGAACTGGATTTTAAGAAGCTGTACCCCGAAAAGCAAAATTTGTTATTTGATAAATGGGAGAGCTTCTGCCAAGCGATTCCACCTTTGCTAGAAACTTACATTAAAGATTCAAACAGCTTAACTACTTGGAGGCAGTTTAAAGAAGGAAGCATCAATGCTGGTATATAATATGTCTTAAGCCCTCATTTTTTTTAACAATCTAATTTCAGATGCAAAAGACTTAGTCATTTTTTATCTTCTACACTCTGTCTTAATTCCAACTGGCCGAACATATAGAACATGCAAACAGACAAAAAAAAAAACACTTCATCAAGTACACTATTGCAGATTCAAGAAATAGTTTCTTACTGTGGGCACCGACAAGTTCTCGAAATTTTCATTATAAATGAAGAAATATTTTTATTTTGTGAATTTATAAATATCTTAGGGTACACAAATCACTACCTATCTTTTAAAGTAGGCCCTAAGAGCGGAAATTTTAGAATTATAAAAGCAGATGTATTAAACTATCCACAAATTCATGTGTATATTGTTAACAATGAAAAACTCTTACGGCCAAAAAAGTTTTTTAAATGAATTTTTCCAGTTTGTGTTTCAAAAATAAAAAACTAAAACCAAATTTTTTGCATTTTTATTCAATATTTAAAACATTTCATAATCTGAAAATTCAGGTAGATTTTTTAAAATTGAGAAAAAAGCTATTTTTCTTTTAGTAAATTTTTACTAGAAACAAAATAACAGTTTCCCTAATTCCAGCAAATTTTACTCTGAAAGGAGCAATATTTTTATTTTCTTTTAGCAAAATATTATCTATTTCAAACATAAAATTTATTACAAATATAAAAACAAATTCCTTAAATCGGGAAAGTTTTTCTCGAAAGCATGTAAACATTTTTTCTTCATTTTGAGAAAATATCAGATACTGAAAAGAGGATGCCTTTTCATAGGCGCCAAATCATTCCCATATTTCCTCATTTCAATAGTCGTTTTAACTTGAACCGAAGAAGTTTTTTTTTGAGTGTAGTTTTCTTCGGTTTCATCAAGCTGACCTCTAATCAAATGTATTATTTTGCACTTATCTGGTCCAAATTCCATTCCCACGTCATCGCTAAAAGCTTTAGTGGCATCTATCAGCTCATGAAGCTTATGCTTTTTGTTTGCGTAAAGTTTCAAGTCGTCAACAAACAGAAGATGGTTGAACGTGTGCTCTCTTACTTCAGTTTTGAGTATAACGCCATTTTGTTTAAGTGTGAGAAGCCTGCTAAGTGGATTGAGACCAATGCAGAACCATAGGAGGCTTAAGGCATCCCCTTGGAATATACCACGTTTGATTAAAATCTGTTTCGAAACAGTTCCATTTAGAACCAGTTTTGTATTCTACTTGCTCATTATGCGGCCCAAGAGGGCAACAGTGGGAGCATCGATTTTGTATATTCTTAATATCTCTAATAGGTAATCGTGCGGCATTGAATCAAAAGCTTTTTTGTAGTCAATAAACGCGACGCTTAAATTCCGCCTTCTTCTCAGAGCTACTCCTGTGATAACAGTGTCTATAATAAGCTGACCTTTACAGCCCATTGTGCGCTTCCTGCAACCTTTCTGTTCTTCACATAAAATGCTGTTACTTTCACAGTGCTCATATATTCGGTTAGCGATTATTTTCGTCAAGAGTTTGTATGTCGTGCTCAAGCAAGTAATTGGGCGGTATCTTGCTGGATCAGCAGATGGTGCGTCCTTTGGAAGAAGATAAGTTACTCCGGCAGTGAGAAGTTCTGGGATAGCAGCTATATTTTTCAGTAGCTCGTTGTAGCATCTTGCGAGTGCTTCGTGCATTACTGAGAGCTTTTTAAGCCAGATGTTGTGTAGCTGGTCTAGGCCAGGGGATTTCCAGTTAGCTGAAGTACATATATTATTCTTTATTTCTTCTGCTGTTATGTAGTAGAAGTGCATTGGTGCAACGTTATCCGCTTTTTCTTTTTCTTTGGCTAACCAATTCGCATCAGCATTGAAGTGTTTTGCTTGTGCCCATATTTTCTCCCAAAACTGCTCTAACTCTTGTTGTTGTGGATATAATGTCTGAGATTCTGCATTGCTGTTTTGTTGCAGATTTCTATAAAAGCTTTTTTGATTTTTGTGGAAAAGCTGGTTTTCCTTCCGCCTCTGATTACTTTTGAGGTATCTTCTTAATCGCTTTGAGTAAGCGGCGAGTTGCTGTACTTTCCTATCAATTATCTCTGATAATTGGTCAAGACCCACAGTCTGAGGCTTAAGCGGCGCGATGATTCTAGATACATGCCTTAATAACCTTTTAGATTTAGCCCCATTTTTAAATGAAGTAAGCCTCCCTATAGATTCTCTTAGACCGGCAATTCGTGTTTCGAGTCTTCTTTGCCACCTGGGGACTACTGGCGTTTTTTGCGTTGTTTTATTTTTAAATGCCTGTACCTTTGGGTGCTTGCCCAGTAATCGTACAGTAGTAAGAGCAGAAACATAAAAGAGAGTGTTAACATATTCCAAGTTGGTGCTATTGGCGACATATGCTGGCAGAATTTTCGAGTTAAGTGTTTTAACCACTTCGCTTAATTTATCCTTGGTCTTAGCAAAGGATTCATACCTTCATAATTCGCCAGATAATTAAGGAAAATATCTTTCACCTCCCGTTCTTCATTCGTTTCTGGACCATCGCTTTCAATACTTTCATAGATCAAGTTCATTTCAGGTTGTACGTTGGTAAATTCCGCTAAATTTTCAGGCTGTAGGTTGCGTTCCTCTGTTATCTCTGGTGTTATTTCTTCTTTGCTTCTTTCCACTCCTCGTAGCCCGTTGCGTATTGCACTTTTAATTTGCTCTTGCTTTTCTTTTCTTACATATTCGTGTTGGAAGATTGCTTTTTTTCTTGTAGCAAGGCTATTTTCGGTTAGCTTCCCATTCAGATGTCTATATCTTCTTAGAAACAGGTCTAGCATTCTCTCACGATAGGTCGTCATGTGCTCCGGTTCTTCACAATTTGTGGAAATGTAGTAGCAGCACAGGACATATTCATTCATTTCCGTTGTCCATTGAATACGCTGTCTAACACGGCCTGCTCTTGTGGTCCCAAGATTAACTTGAGAAACACTTGTCGCAGTGTTGGGGTTTTCGTGTTGTTGTTGTTGTACCACTGGCGACTCCGCTATCTGATGCCGATGAGCAGAGCCCTCGCCGGCAGCCGTGGCTTCTGCCGACACTTGAGCGAATATCCTCGCTCGGCTGCAATCATTAGATTCCTCTATAATGCGGCTCTCCGTTTTTCGAAACGGGTAATTGCATTTTAAACCTTCTGCCAGGTGGTTTACAGATTTCCTTCTGGGTTAACTGTGTCCTTCAGACATGCATTCACACAGCCGGCATGTTAGGCATTTTAGCGGTATGTTTTCTTCTTCGCTGAAACTTCGGAGCCGTGGAGTCGTTACTTCCAGCACCCCTCGGTGAGGGATGTCCGTGCGGGGTCGTGACTAGGGGCCGCGGGGTTGTCATGTTATTTTATTTTATTTTATTTTATTTTATTTTATTTTATTTTATTTTATTTTATTTTATTTTATTTTATTTTATTTTATTTTATTTTATTTTATTTTATTTTATTTATTAATACTATAAACACGAAAAAGAAAAATAAAACATTTTTTCATTCCTGAAAATTTCACTGTTTTCAACCTCCTCATGGCATAGAATCCTCCAAAGTTTTTATGTACCAAACATCGCTCGCAATTCAGGCGAAATACTACTTTTATGTAAGCGCATGTGGATGTAGGCAAATGCTCGTAACTATGAGACACCTTGCGTACTACCAATGTCTCCTCACACAGCTAATACCTGCATCTTTAACAAATGTAATGCATAGTACGAGTGTATGTATGTGTGCACTTTGCTTTGGTGTGGGTTAGTCATTTTACGAGCCTGAAATGTTGTTTCATGGATAAACGCGTGAATCCGGTTAATATGCGACAACATCATTAGGTACTTGCTTTACTTAAATGCCAACAACAACAACGTATAGTAAGATTCGTTAAGTACGTGTGCGTAACTACTTACGTTAGAACTTTACAAAGCCACTACGGAGCTACAAACCAACTACGCAAGTACCAAACTTAAATGCATGTACATATATGCGTGTGTATGTGTGAGTGTATTATTAGTCATAGCAGTTGGTTAAGAATGCACATAAAGTTTTTTATGTGCTTGTAGTCCCGAGTTTACGTGCATGTACGGAGAATGAGTTTGTACCTATGCATGTCCATACAGGTGTGCGTGCATGTGTGTGGGTGTGTGCAAATGGGCGAGTTTTCATAACAAATGTGCTCACGCGCCAACAACATTGCTGAATTGTGTGAAAGTCATTTTGGGTTAAATCCTTTAAGATAAGTACGTATGTATGTGTGCACGAGCGCTACCAGGTGTATAATAACAAACCGTCGGGTATAGAATCTCATGATTACTTTGCCGTGTATGCGATCCTAACATTATGAAATAATGCATATTTTGTGTAGATAGTCGCATAACTATCGCATCTTTGAGTGTAGTTGTTGTCTGTGCAGCTCTTTAAGAATGATAGGTGGGTCATTAAATTTTCACAGGATAAGCTACTCTGAATTCACTGATGTACTGAATATATCTACATACATACTTGTATGTATGTAATTGGTTCAGTTTCTCAATGTCATAAGTTAAAAATTCCCTATTCAATAGGTTTATAGTTCCAACTTCATTGTATAGAAGAAGAAGAAACGAACATTCTTGTCCGTTAAATGATTTGGATTAAAGTACTGAGACTATTCTAGTGTAAGGTGATGAAAAGAAAAAATAAGTGAGAATAAAAGATGAAAGAAAAAATACGTGAGAATAAAATCAATTCGAAAACACAATCGTGAATAAATTCGAGAGCAAACGTATCGATCGCGAAAGAGTTCGAATGTAGAGTAGAGAAAGAGGCTATCCATCAAAGGCATACTATACACCTATGCTCATAATAACATCAGTCCGACAAATTCCAAAGATTAGACTACATATATTTATATGTAAAAGGTTTTCCAATAACAGGTATTATTTTGAATAGCTCACTATTTCGGTGGATGTCACTCTCGAAGCTGTCATTTTTTGATATTTAACAAGTAGAAACTACGCCATTAATAAAAATGGAACGATACACGCTTAAACGACGCATTAAATTATTAAAATTCCCTATAAAAATGGTGAAAATTTGGCAGAGACGATTCGTGAAACTCGAACATTTTTGGATCATAGTGAAGTATGATACCTTGTCGGACCGCAATACAGAAATTGGGGAACAAGTTAGTGATGTAAAGAATAAAACCCGTGCACGTCGCTCAAGAACAGCCGAAAATATTTCTGTTGTGGCCGAAAGCGTTGAAGAAAACCCAGGTTTGTTCATTCTTCGTTGTTCTTTGGAATTAGGCATTCCACAAACGTCATTACACCGTATTTTGCATAAAGATTTGGGTCTTAAGACTTATAAAATCGAGTTAACACAAGAACTCCAGCCGACCGATCATCAACAACGTCGTGTCTTTGTTGACAGGGTCCTTGAGGTGCATGAGAATTATCCGGAATTCCATCGAAAAATCATCTTGAGTGATGAGGCCCATTTCCATTTCTCCCTCAGTGGCTTCGTCAACAAGAAAAATTGTCGGATATGGGGCTCAGAAAATCCAAGAGTTATTGTTGAAAAGCCTCTCTATCCTCAGCGTGTGACTGTTTGGTGCGGTTTATGATCCGGCGGAGTCATTGGACCTAAGTTTTTCGAAAATGAAGCTGGAGCAACAGTTACGGTGAATGATTGCGCTATGGAGAGATGATTATCGATTATGGCCGAAATTGAATGGTATTGATCTGAACAACGTTTATTTTCAACAAGACGGCGCTACGTGCCACACAAGCAACGAAACCATTGATGTTTTACCGGAATAACACCTCTTTTTGGAAAACCATTTATATATAATTGGCGCGTACACCCGTTTTGGGGACTTGGCCGAGCTCCTCCGCCTATTTGTAGTTTACATCTTGATGTTGTTTCACAAATGGAGATACTTACAGTTTCAAATCGACTCCGAACGGCAGATATTTTTTTTTAAGAGGAGCTTTTTTCATGGCAGAAATACACTGGGAGATTTGCCATTGCCTGCCGAGTGGCGACCGCTATTTTAAAAAACTATTTCTTCATTTTGGTGTTTCACCGAGATTCGAACGAAAAGAGCCTGAAATAAAGTTTGCAACTTTGGGCTACATGGGTTTTACTGTACAATAATATGAAAAATATGTTTTTAAAAAATAAAAACAAGTTTAGGAAAATTTAAATAAATAGTCTAGGCTGACTCTGTGAATTCCGAACGGTAGGCACGCACCAACCCATTCGGCTACGGTAGCTACAGACTAGACTATTTATTTAAATTTTCCTAAACTTGTTTTTATTTTTTAAGAACATATTTTTCATATTATTGTACAATAAAACCCATGCAGCCCAAAGTTGCAAACTTTATTTCAGGCTCTTTTCGTTCGTTTGAAGTTCATTTTTTTTTTTTAGCTGCATGCGAACTATCGATATTGATACCTATGGTTTGACGGCTGAAAATGACAAACTGTGTTGACATTTCTGATCGCTAAGGTTTTGTAAGCCATCACGAAACGTTTAACGCCAGAGTTAGGCTTCAAAATTTTGGAAATTTACTTGAAAACAAAAATCTGTACGCGAAGTTGGGAGAGCGAATTATTGAAGAAGACGTTGAAATGTCAATTCGGCATCGTTCTCAACTTGCTGGTCTTTGTATCAGATCAGTCCGTAAGTTCGGGCGTATTTTACCCATAATTTCACTTTTGTACGATTTTTGCATACAAAAAATTATTCGCGGAATATAACGGAACTATTTGCATTTTCTTTGATATATTGTGCATTCAACAAGTGATTTTAATCGCGGATAGAAGCACCTGTTGTTAAAAAATAAAATGGAATCTTCGAACGTGTATAAGAGGCATATTTTGTATTTTTTTTATAAAAGTGGTAAAAACGCAACAACTGCTACTGCAGAAATAAACACCGTCCACGGAGAGAATACCGTGAGTGTAAAGACTGCGCAAAAGTGGTTTTCAAAATTCCGAAGTGGTAACTGCGACGAGGAGGATGCCCCGCGCGCTGGTCGTCCTGAAGTCTTTAACTCCGACGCCTTTCTGGAACTCGTGGAAGCTGAGCCAAATTTGACAGTCGATATGATAGCTCAGAGATTAAATTCATCGCATGGAATAATTCACAGGTACCTGGGTCAGTTGGGAAAGGTTTCAAAGCTGGAAAAATGGGTTCCGCATAGACTTTCCGTCGCCAACCCTCATCAGAGAGTGAATGTGTATTCTCAGCTGCTGCAACGGCTTGAAAATTAAAGTTTTTTTGAACCATATCGTTACTGGTGATGAAAAATGGGTCCTTTACAATAATTCTGTTCGCAAACGCCAATGGTTAGATAAAGATGAAACACCAGAACCGACCCCTAGAGATGGCCTTCACCCCAAGAAGATTCTCCTGTCTATTTGGTGGGATATGGCCGGTATTGTTTATTATGAACTTCTGGAGCCAAACCAGACGATAACTGCTGATTATTATTCCCATCAGCTATCAAACCTGAGTGAGGCACTTAACAAAAATCGACCGTCTTTAGTGAATAGACGCAAAGTTTTGTTTCACCACGACAACGCAAGACCTCATACCGCAAGGCAAACATTAGGCAACCTGAACGAGCTCGGATGGGAGCTAATGCCGCATCTACCATAATCTCCGGGTATTGCACCTTGTGATTATCACCTTTTCCGTGGACTTCATTCCCATATGAGTAACAAGAACTACTCCTCAAAAGAAGCTATAAAAAGGGATATCGAAACGTAGTTTGGCTCCAAGGACAAACAATTTTTGAGCAGGGAATTAAAAATTTGCCTAAACGTTGGGAAGACATTGTAAATAATGAAAGAAATTATATTATTGATTAATAAATACTTTAAACATCTTTTATATTAATTTTAAAACCACCTTTAAAAAACGCACGAACTTATGGACTGACCTGATACTGCGACTACGTGGAAAATTTGACGCAGGAATCATTGCTTACGTGCCTATAAATTACAGCTCAAGCTCAAATTGAAGCCAAATGATTGGGCTCATTTAGATTTATTCATGAGATTATTGGAAAGAGTAGTCGAAATTGGGCTGCTCAAATGGAGCATTTAACGCGTAGCCCCAGTCCTTTTCGGATTGTTCGCATTAGATTTTGCACACTCGACTTGTATTGCTGGAATATCCTTAAACACACTCGCACATCTGTAGCACTTTTCCGTATGCGACTCTATGACTCTATTTTCTTTGGTCTACATCGAAAAAAAGTTCCTATATTTCTGTAATTTTTTAACTTTTTTCAATGGGGAAATTTTAAAGGAAATTTTCTTGCGTTTGCAGATTGAAGTGAAATTATTCGCTTTTTAGTTTGCTACTGATTCATTTATTGATGTTCGTATTTATTTAATTGCGCAACGTTGAATGATATACAAATAACTCGAATGAAAGCGAAAAGAAATGGATATTGAAAAAGTAGCAGAAATAAGTTGGAAAACTTTATGCAATGAAATTTTATAGTAGTTTAGCACGAAGAAGTCGACCGTTAAAGTGGCACAAAACTGTGATGTGGCAATAAAGTTAGCCAACAGCAGTGCTACTGAAAAGAAATTCAAAAAATAAAAACAAAAATTAAAATAAGAAACAAAAAACAAATAAAGTTTGACTTATGTTTACATGCAGCTAAATAAATAAGTGGCTCACTGCGCGGTCGATTTGGCTTCGAGCACTCACATACAGATGTATATGTAGTATAAATATCCTTCTATGTATGTGTATGTATACATGAACATGTGCAGTAATGTGATGATATATATTTGCAATGCATGATTTTATTTGCTCTGCATGTGGATGTGCGATTCCTTTGTGTGGTTGGCATATCTGAAGTGCCCACATTATGTCCATCACAACCACAACATAATGTCTATCATTTTTTCTGTTTTCTGACAACTGCAACTCAAACCATTCGTTCGCTATCTTACCATTTTTATAGTCTTTTAACTTCACTATCGCCTAAATATATCAGCTTCAATCGCTTACAGCAATCACTTGAGTAGAAGACATTGACGCTGGTAAGCCATTATATTTGTTATAATAACGGTAGTTAAACTAAATGGGTGCTCTAAGTAATCACATTCGTTATTTGTGAAGCAGAATTCGTATGTGGAGAAAATAAAATTTGCAGCCCAGCACTTGGTGAGAGTTATTAGGTAATGTGTTTTGCTCGTGAGATAAAGAGATGCCTACATTTTGGTCATTAAAATAGGAACCTCAACGTTCATACGGAAAGTGTAAGTTTTTTAAATTAGTAATAACAGATATTCAATTGTATGTGGTTGTTTTTTTTCATAGATTAGTATAAAAAATATTAGCAGTAATTCAAGAGCCTTTTAAAACTTAAGTTTCTGACAAGAGGAACAAAACGGAAATATTCATGCGGTCATTAAAATAGGTACGAAATCGTACTATAGATACGATACGAAAAAAACTTAGTGATTTTATTAAAAATGGTGATTTAATGATCGAAGTTTAATTGATAACCAAAGAACAACAGACAATTAGATCATCTAAATTGGACTCTTATAGAACCTTTTGCAGTGAACTGGAGGAACAGAAGAGTTCAGAGAGGTTATGCAAAGTCCTCCAAAGAGACCGGACGGCTAAGCTGGACTCACTGCTCAAAACGGATGGTATTTATACGGACTCAAAATCTGAAGTATACGATGTTATCTTTTCAACACATTTCCGTGGCTCCAGGAATGTTGTTGGTCAAACTCATCATGTCAATATAATTACCAGCAGACGTGATTGGTTCATTGCAACCAGGATAGTTAACGGGGAAACGATAAGGTTCGCCTTCTCATCATTCGAAAACTTTAAGTCCCCAGGACGCGATGGCATTTACCCAATCATGCCCAAGCGGGGTGGAGAACAACTAATGACGGCTCTGAAAAGAATCTTTACGGCATGTCTGGCGCACGCTTATGTTCCACAATCGTAAAACTCAGCAGAAAGGCCCTGCGAGTATGGGTGGGTGTAATCACAGGGCACAACATCTGTGGTCAGCACATGGCTGCCATGGGGATCGTAGACAGCCCGATATGCCTATCCTGTCTTGAGGATGACGACATTTTCTCTGTTGCTGTCCGGCGTTCTCCAGAATCAGACTTAGGATATTGGGTTGCGATATACTGAGTATTGACAAGGTTCATACTCTTCCTCTTCCGGATCACTTAAGATTCATCAATGAATCCAAGAAATTTGAAGAAGAGTGACCTCAAACAAGTTTTTCCGTCTTACCACCCGCTTTTCATCTTTCCTATCTCTATTCTTTCTTCAGGACTTGTCCAACCCCCCACAAATTCAATCTAATAACCACTGAGTCCATCATCATTATCAATGACTTTTTGTATTCGACTTGGCATCGAATTGATAATCCTACGGGAGGTTTCTGTTGGAGTGGAATACTATGAAATGGAAATTAAAAAAAAGCGAGCTAAGAAGCACCGAAAAACTGTAACTCCTAAAACACTCAGGCTAAGCGCCCATTGTATTTAAAGCTCTGAAAAGTAAAAGGGTAGATAGTCGAGGAGGTTAGAAGAGAAGTGACAGAGAGAAAGAGGATGAAATAGAGACAGAGACAAAGATAGCTAGTCCTATCAGAATTTTCCAGATTCTTTGGCAAATCTATCGTTCAGATATATCCTCCAGTTTGAGAGCACGAATTTTACTCATTCTCATGACATCGGAACCCAAAATTCGTAGTCTTACTCTAGCACAGGCAGGATGCTCACAAAGAAAATGCATAGTGGTGTCTGCCTACTCTAAGCAAGATGGATAAATCAGGTCCTCACTGATTCCAATTGGGATCAAATACAAATCTCATGGGCTTTGTTCTGTACTAATTCCGACCATCAACCGAGCGTCTTTTCTTCCCAGTTCTAAAAGATAGTTCAAGAGTTTTCTGTTCAGGCTTCTCACAAAACACTTTGCAGTTCTGAAGAGTTCTAGACGAGTCCATCGCATTTTATGTAGGTTGAATACATAATCGCTGATCCCGGTACCAGATATCACTCTGAGTCTATTTGGAGATAGTCCGCCATCTCCGCATCCTCCGCAGCTTGTCCAGTTGCTTCAGTTGGTTTCGACATCGGTACCTAGATCGCTCTCACCCACTCTGCTCTCCATTGACGTTGTCAACGTGCCATTTTTCATAGCTAGTAGTGTGATTCCCCCGGAACCCTGGGTATCAGTCCCGGTCATAAGGGCATGTGGAGTTTGGGAGTTTCGAAAAGTTGGGTTACCTCGTGCAGAGATATCCACGTTTGGGCTCCACATTTCCATTTTTTTAGAAAAGAAAAAGCATTTTATTCCCACAACCAGTTGTCTTCTCACATTAACTCGCTCTCGAACGGATGTTTGGAAGCTACCCAGAGGGTACTTGGGCAAGGCCAGGAAGTTGTGAGCTGCTAAGACGCTATACAGAATGACCGTCCTGCTCACTATCAAGTGAATGGTAATCAGGTGCTATTCCCACTTGCGTGGGCTTGCGTGGGACTCTTGAGGAGGTCTGAATATCTGTTTAAAACTTTCCTCAAACAGCAGCAAAACAAAACTTCTCCCGACGATAAGCAAGTGGGATTTGGGCATAGGTTCAAATCTCCGTGAAAGACCAAAATGAAGAGTTTTGAAGAGAAATGAGTTTTTTTCTAACAACGGTCGCCCCTCAGCAAGCAATGAAACTGTAGGTCACTCCATTTGTGGAACAACTTCAAGACGCACGCCACAAATAGGAGGAGGAGCTCGGCTAAACACCCAAAAAGGGTGTACGCGCCAATTATATATATATATTTTCAGCTTTTGTTCTCGTATGTGACCCATTTTTCTTCATCAACGAATATCCGCTTCAATAGTCAGTCGACTTCAATGTCCATTTTCCTTGCTTCAAAGAAATCTTCCTCAGACATATTACAATTTTGCCACCGATTTTTCCAATCCTCCATCCACTTCTGACCAAAAAGCGCTTCGTCATGGCCTGAACTCTTTCAACGGTGCGGATTTTATCTCCTCAATTGTCGCGAATCTCCGTCTCTAGGAATAAGAAAAAGTCGGAAGTGGCAAGTGCGATAGCTGAGATAAGATTACAGCGTCATTTTTTGCCTAAAGTGAAAAAATGTTTAATACATTTCACTCAATTGAAGAAAATGGCCAATCACTTCCAAATACGTCTAATTATTTTTCACTGTCAAACGTAAACTAAATTTGCTATAATTGAAACTCAGTGAAACAAAAAAATGTAACGTTGCCTGCAAAATTTTAAGCAACATCTTACTCCTTAAATACACCTCGTATGTTGTAATATTTTTTCATTCGTGGCAGCTGCCTTTCTAGGTTGACACTCGCAAGATTTGTACCTCAGGAAGGCTGCATCACAGCTCATGCGATTGCTAGGATATGTAGCGGCATCCAGTAATAACCATAATTTTGATATATGAATGTATTTTCGCTTGGCTTGTCTTCGCGTATGCGTTCATAAATTTTTCACAACCAGATTTATTAGACTTCGTATACAAATATTTATTCATTTTCTCTTTGACTAAGCGTTTTTATGTGACTTCACGCAACTCACTTTGATTTGGTTTTGCTTTGAATTTAAGGCTCGCATGGAATAAATTAATGTTTGTTGTGATTGTAGTTGCTGCCCTATGCTATCATTTGTTTCTTGCGCACATGCCAGATGCCAACATAAGCGCACTCTACATAGCAACGCATTTGATTCATGCATACGGACATACATAAACATATATTCATATAAACATACACACATATTTATAATACATACATACATACATGCACATATATATAATACAAATAGACATGTGCATGTATAGGTAAGCGTGGCAATAAATATGCGTATGGGGTCATAAAAAATGTTGCTCATCTGAAATTAATTGCCTGAAATCATGACAGATTTGCGGTTGGTTAACTTAGCGCGCTGCATCATTACTTCCACGCACGGCTGGCGTTCAACCATCCAATTGCTGTGATGAAATTGCCGAAAGATAACCACAAAATCACTGTCATCAGCAATCGCTCGGTAGCCATCAACGTTTCTCGACGACGATTTCTCACGGCAGCCAGCCTCACTTCACTGACTGGTTGACAGCTGTACGAGTACATTTACTTGTAATCCTTCAGGCGCCGTTCGAAAAGAGGGCGGAGAAGCAATAACAGGTGTACCGAAACTGTTGATTTTGACATCATTAAGCGGCTGTTTATATGTTGGACATAAGAGCGAAAAAAAAGTAAACAGTTTAATAAATATTCAAATTACGACTTATGTCATTTTGGCTGCAACATATGTTCTTAATGTCACTTTTAAATTAACAGACACATACGGTTGCATTTTTTATGTGAAGTTATTCACATAAGCAGTTTGGTAATTTGCTGGCACTAATTCGTAGTATTTTAGAGGAATATTTTATATATTTTTTTATTATTGTGAAAACTTAACCCATTAATGACAAAGTATGATATATCATACGCAAAAAGAGCTTTTTTCAAAAATTCACCAAAAACCCAATATTATATAAAAGCGTTTTATATTTACAGGGCGAGTGAGATAAAAGAGTAATTGGAAAAGAAAAGCCTTTTAGTTGTCATTTAAAGCTCTTTTATTTAGTTTTTCGCGCCAATTCATTTAGTGTTTTTCGGAAAAGTGAATAATGTCACGCAGGTGAGTTTTATATCTTAACAAAAACCAAGTAACAGTATTATATACATAAAAACGTGCATTAACTCAAAGTTGAATCCATGAAGCATCGAATACATATAAAATACAGTGAAAAATTCGCCCCGAAATGTGTTTTAGCTTTTTGTAAATCATTGCGTATGTTTTATCATACGTAAACGCTACCCCAGTTTGGCTTTACGGGCATTCATATATAATACCTTTTTATAGACAAGCAACAACTGAGGAGATAATTGGATGGCTCGAAGATCTGAATGAGGACGATAATGCAGTTATTATAGACGACATCAGAAATGCCAATTCAATCGATGTGAATTTATTTCCATCTGAAGAACAAGAGTTATCCGATTGCGATGATGCAGATGAGAACGATGAAGGTATACTGGGCGACTTGGGCCGTGGGGTTCTAAAAAGGCCATGCGCGAAAAAATTGCCAATTCAGAAGTAGATAATGTACAGTTGTTTTAATGATGTGATCAATTCAAAAACCTCGCGGTCAGTGACTTCCACTCAAAGGAAACAGAAAAAACCCACAATTCGTCGAAAGTGGTCCAAAATAAAACTAAAAACAAGAGAAAGCACAAACACAAAATACGCGTTCACACTCCGGATATTATAGCAGATATTTTGAATAACGATTTAAATCCATTACAACTTTTTAAACTAATTTTTGATGACGATTTTATGAAATACCTATATACAAGTACAGACTATAAAATACGCTGTAAACAAAGGATATGAAGCGGTGACCCTAAATCTTGAGGAATTGTACACATATGGGGTGTGTACAACAAAGTGACTATTCTCAACCATAATTTCACTTGATTACCTGACCAATTTATTAGTTGCATTTTTAGGTATCAGCTATTCGGATGTACTGGGGACAGAAAGTGATGTGTACAACCATTTAGTGGCAGGTTCAATGGCGCGGAATAAATTCAAAAAAATACATCGGTACCTTCATTTCACTAATAATACACAAATTGTAGTGAATAATAAAGCATTCAAAGCACAGCCTATTCTGAATCATTTAAATACAAAATTTAAAGAGCTTGGAAAACCATTTGGAACTTCATTTTCTATAGACGAATCGATGGAGCCTTATTTTGGTAAGCATTCTTTCAAAACCAGTAGAATTTCGTCCAGTTTCAGCACGAAAGAGGAAACGAGAAAACGAAACTGGATACGATGGAGTCAAGCACTACGTAAATAATTCAAGAATTCAACGCCGATGCAAATTTTGTGGCAAGTGTACGAAACTTATATGCATGAAAGGTAGTTTCGGATTGCACCCAGATAACTGTTTTTACTAATATCATGTAACTGACTTATCAAATAACTAAGAAATTTAAAAATGTATAGATGTATAATACGTCACTTTATAAATAAAATGTTGATTTGAATTCAAAACCTATGTATATATTGGAGTTTTATTTTCATAGAAGTAGCTCTCCGTATACGCTTATGTATGATATATCATACGCTTTGCCACGCCCACATCTTTTGAGATATTTTTTTGAAAAATGGAAATGAACCGTTTAACATCAACACAAATACTTGGTGAAAATTTCAGTCACCTATCTTAACCCGTTTTATGTGTGAGCATTAATGGGTTAATTCCAAACTGGATGTTTCAACAAGTAGTTCCCTAAATTTTTTTTTTCCTTGTTCACTCCTCTTGGGAGCATAAAGCCTTGATAAGACTCAGTCTTGCGTTGGCTTCGTTAATCTGTTTTTGATTTCTGATAGGGTAGAGGATTAGCCTGTCGCTACTAGTCCTAAAAAGTGGGAATGTCACCTGTCGTTGCTTAGGAACAACGTCTTCTTACTGCTTGGAGCGCCATCTGTGTCTCACATTTTTCTGGCAGCAGGATCGCACGGATGGTTGAGGACTTCGCTAAATTTTCGTGTGTCTGCGCTATTACCGCCGTCGCCCACTTCCTTTTGCTGGCGCCACTGATGTAATGTGTAACTTTGCGTTTTTTCTTTGTTTTTTTGCTTGTTTTAGCAGCCACAATGCAAACAATGCGCAGACTATTGTGCGGGAGTAAGGATGGAAAGGAAAAGTTTTTGGGGTTGAGGAATGGAATTGGAGGAATGTTTATGGAAAGTAAGTAAAATTTGGAAAAGTGCGAGGACCGTGCTTTACGTGGGATTCGAACCCACATCCTCTGGAATGGCAGGATAGTGCACTTACGCTAGACTACCGAGTGCCCTACATTATCCCCCTTTATTCCCCCAGCAAATATCATCTCTCAAATGTGTGAAGCGACAAATACAACATAAACCACCAATCAAAGAGCAAAATAGCACCCAAACTTGGGCTTAAAGCGATACAATGAAAGTTGACATGTTTGCCAACCATCTGCGAAAACCCTTAAACAACACCAAATAACGATAAGTTTCACTCTCATATCAACTGTACAAGAATTCGTAGAAATAGAGCATTTCACCATAGATAAATGTGCTAATGAAATCTGGAAATTGAAATTAATAAAGAGTTCAGGCATTAGCAAATTGACTTTGATCATGAAAGCTCGCCTAAATTTGAAATATATACCGTTTCAATGGAAAGTGTTAGAAGTGGTAATAATATATACCTGAGCCAAGAAAAAGGAGTTGCCTATGTGCCGCGACAACGAACGCAAAGCTGCAAGCGTTTATAAACAGGTGTTTACTTAATATATAATACTTAAGATATGGTGTCCAAGAGATATGGGAAACGAGGAGCTCTGAAGAATTCCACACCAAAATAAGAAAAAGGCAAATATGGATGGATAAGGCATACTCTGCGAAAGCCTTGTGAGGAAATACCCCATGCCGCCCTGACTTGGAACCCGCAAGGAACGAGGAAAAGAGCAGACATTGATGACTTGGCAAAGGACTATTCGCAATGAAACTGGAAAATCGTTTAATGAACTGAGATTTATGTCTAGAAATAGAAATGTTAGGAAAACTTTTGTTAAATCCTTAAGCTCTTAAAGTAGTATGGAAAAAAAAAAACAAAACATAATTATAATAATATAGTATGCCGCGATGTCTGAATTTGATATCCCGGAAACACTAATACGGCTATGCAAAATAACGTTGCTCAATACTATCAGAATTTGGAAGAACATCTCTGAGCTATAAGACGCATAAGCCTGGACGATGACAACATCCGATGAGGCGTCCCTCGGAGTGTTTGAGAGAAAGATTCTTCGGAATACTTTAGAAAGATGGAGCGATGAGCTGTATGAGCTTTATGACGACATAGACCTAGCGCAGCGAATAAAGATCCTGCGGCTACGTTGGGTGGATCATGTCGTCCGAGTGAACACAAACGGTCCGGCTCTAAAAGTGGTCGATGCTGTATCAGCTGGTGGTGTCAGAGAAAGAAGAAGGCCTCCTCTGCGTAGGAAAGATAAGGTGGAGATGGACTTGGCTTCACTTGGTGTGTCCAACTGGCGCCGGTTAGCACGGGAAAGAAACGACGGGTGCGCTTGGCTAAACTCGGCCAAAATCACGTAAGTGGTTATCGCGCCAATCAAGGAGATGGTCAAGAAAGCAAGAAAAAGTTCAAGTGAAGTATCATCTTAATGTAAATATAAACGCTTCCGGTAATGGGTAAACCCTTCCAAAACCATTAGAATCCATAAACACTTGCAGAGACTTTATACCACCACATCAATTTGGCTTCCGGAAAAAACATTATACAATCTATCAAATACATAAAATAACCCATACAATAGAAGACGCGCTGGAAAGTAATAAAGTAACTCTGGAATATTCCTTAACGTCGCCCAAGCATTTGATAAAGTTTGGCACGAAGAACTGCTTTATAAACAAAAACCCAACTTACACTGCAGTTCGCTGTGAGCTTTTGAACTCACTTTAAAACTACGAAAGCTTCAATAGTTTCATCGGCAAAATTCTGAACTGTTAACACAAAACAGGCTGCTCATTCACACTAAGTGCTAAAACCGGTGTGGACTTATGTTCTCGGTCGAACCGCTAAAGCTCACTTTTACGTGAGAAATGAAAATCTGTACAATCATATGGCTTCTCCCATCGTACACGATTCTGGGCTGTTGTTTTGGTCCCCTTTTATGTCGCCATCTGATAGCTCGCGCAACATTGACCTTCTCCAAGTATTGTTTGGCTGACCGCGATCTCTGCTCCCTTGCAGGTTCCAAGTCCAGCGCCAATCTCGTGATGTCATCTGGTGGTTTTCTAAGCGTGTGGTCTATCCCATGCCACATTCTGCGTTTAATTTGCTATAGAATGGGCCTCTCATTCGTTTATTTTCACAGCGCACCGTTGCCAATGGTGTTCGGCTAGGATATTTTACAAAGGATGCTGAGGCACTTGTTGACGAAAGATTGTGGCCTCTGTGAGGTGGAGGTTTTAAAGACGAGCCACGTTTCACTTTCATACAACAATACTGACTTAAGACATGAGCTGAATATTCGCAGTTTAGAGCGGCTGGAGATTTGTGAACTCCCTCATACTGTATGCATTCGTCCGAACGTCGCCCTTGATTTGCTTAGTATGCAGTTGGCATTTTCATCTGCTTCGCCGTCTGCCGTGATGATGCAGCCGAGGCAGCAGAAGCTTTCGGGCAACCGTCAATCATTATATGTCTTGCTTTATTGTGTTCGACATTCATAGCCTTCGCCACCCTAACATAGCGGTGTTGCCCTCCAGTCCGACAGTGCGTGCCAGTTTGACTAGTCTGTCAGCCTTCGCTCGCATGCCAGTGAGTTTGTAAGAGAGAAGGTAGATGTCATCGGCGAAGTCCAGGTCCTCAAGATGTCTGGTGAAACTCCATACGGTGCCTCTTTTGCGCAGAGTCAATTAGCTCATGACGTCATCTAAGACGATAACGAAGAAAGGAGGCGACAGGGCTTACACCTTCGTTGGCGCTGAATTGGTCGTTGATGTTGCCATTGTGAAGCAATACCAGTTCAGAGCTCTCTGGCGCTGATGAGGGGTATATACAAGAACTTTTCTTTAATTGCTGTGGCGTAAATTAATATACACATTGAATTCAAGCTCCTCAAAGACTCAAATCTAAACACAAACACAAAATTTAGCCCAATACATCTAAGCTCTCATTCCACAAGGCTACCAAATTTCACTTTACTATTCCAGAAGATGCATGAGCGATTGACGATTATTACAACAAACGATTACTTAAGAGTAAATCAAAATGACAATCAGTCACCTCCTTCACCGGCAGTTGAATTAAGTGCCCTTAATATCTATGCATACTCAGACATACATAAACCATATTGAATTTCGGCCAGCACAAGTGCTCAGACAGACACTCAGCTATGCGCCAGTGCAAGGGTCAATCAAACTGTAATAAAAGTCCAACAAACCTTGACAAATAGCTGCTAGATTCACGTGTATGCATACATAAATACACTTAAATACACTTAGCTTGCATAAAAATGTACATCTACTTTCGAGGACCATCAAGGGATTGACTGACTGACTCATGACTGGCACATGATTTATTACAACCATTCGATTAATTCACATTTCCTATGGCATTGTCGGTGTGAACGCTTACACACACAAATAGACTGTTGAGGTGCAGGTAAGTGTGTAGGGGTGACATGATCAAACTGCTCAAATAGTAAAATGTCATATTTGGATATGACATTTTGTTCATGGTAAAGAATAAATGGCATGACACCCAAATGGTGCCTTGTGGGGCAAAATTCATTTGGATTTAATATGCGATTATTAATATGAAATTACTTATGTCCGCCGCAAAGGTTTTGATATTGAAACCCATTTTGGAAAAATACAAACATTTATTTACTTTGAACGGCTGGACTTTCTAAACACGTGCCCTTAATCATTTTGATATACTGACAACATTCCATTTGGTTAATTGGCACAGGAAAATGAAATACATCGAACAAAGTTCAGAAGGCAATAGGAAATTCGAGAGAACTATTATATGAACGAGAACGTGGGTTCGAATCTCGCTGAAACACCAAAATGAAGTAAGAGTTTTTTCTAATAACGGTCGCCCCTCGGCAGACAATGGTAAGCCTCTGAGTTTATTT
Organism: Anastrepha obliqua; assembly: GCF_027943255.1. NCBI lineage: Eukaryota > Metazoa > Arthropoda > Insecta > Diptera > Tephritidae > Anastrepha > Anastrepha obliqua. The sequence goes on from NC_072892.1 coordinate 15,617,726, forward strand.
GTGCCATGAAAAAGTTCCTCATAAAAATATCTGCCGTTCGGAGTCGGCTTGAAACTGTATGTCACTCCATTTGTGGAACAACATCAAGACGCACACCACAAATAGGAGGAGGAGCTCGGCCAAACACCCACAAAGGGTTTACGTGCCAATTATCTATAGTATTATTTTAAAACATGGCGCTTATTCTGACTAAACTACAATATGTACAGATATGAAATATATATCAAAAGAAAGGTTTTGATGAGCATATTTCCGGAAAACTATAAAAATTAAATTGGTTAATTTGTTCATGAAATATTTGCGTGTAAAGTTATCAAAATTTTCATATTGATAACAGCGATGTCTATGCAAAGCGGGATGACACGCAAATATACGCATAAATATATGAGTACGTTTGCTTTGTTTAGCTCTCTTTCTAATAAATATGTATTCATGAACCAAGATTCAATAATAAAAGGTTTGCTCAATAAGCAGCTTTCTCGTTCCCTCTTGACAAATCAGCTCCCTTAGCAATACACTGGGTTGCTAGCTTTAGAAATGTTTAGTAAAAGTGGAGGAAAAGTAAAATTTGTAGAAAAAACATTTCATGTTCAAAATGTTCATAAAGAGTTTTTATCGGTATGTTCAGGACTATGGTAGTATGACATGGAATACATACCACTTAAGTCAGGACATGATAGAGTAATTGAGGTAATCCGAGATCGATAAAAGGAGAATTTAAAAACCTTTATTTCTTATAATGTGGCGATTTAGAAGGAATTCATGTTTTTAAAAGAGCATTTCCCAAAGAGTTACGACAGGGAGAATAATGGGATAGTGCCGATAGTGGGATAGTGCAATCGATAACATTGCAGACCTCATTATAAGAAAGTTGGTATTGACGGAACTTGTTTCCAATGACTGGATGAATTGTCCAGAGGAGGATTGGCGAAGTACAGTACCAGCATGAAAAAGCTCCTCATAAAAACCATTCGCTTTTCGGATTTAGCCCAAAACTGTAGGTCCCTCTAGTTGTGAAACAACAAGACGCATGTCACAAATAGGAGGAGGATCTCGGCTAAGCACCTAACAGAATTGTAGGCGCCGATTATTTATTTATTTTTAACGAAAAAGTTTCATATTGGCGAAACTTTGCAACTTCGTGATCGGTTTTAAATTTCAAAATTAATTCACAAAATAAAATCTTGGTTTAAGTGAAATAATTTCTTGTTTTAATATCAGACCTGGTAACTTCCGCTAATAACTTCTCTTCGTACCATTATTTAAATTCAAATATTAATTAAAATTTATTTTTTAAACCGTTCGTTGTTTGCTTCCATTTAAGTAAAAAAATACTTTTTTGCTACCATTTTTACCAAAAAGGATTTAATTTGTTCCCCTTTATTCACCTTCTTAAATACAACCTCTTGTAAGGGAGTGTCAAAAATCGAATCTCACTAGTGAGCAAACTTTTAATAGTTGAATCATGTTCATGAACATAGTCCCAACGGGTGCTGCGAATTTTTTTCAAAATTTTGTTGTGATGGCAATAATTGCTATGAATTGACAATTGACTTGAAATTTGTCAATTCACTCAAAACAACGGTAACAGTGGAAATTAGAAAGAGTTTTTGACAGACGCAAAATAGAATTTATTTTAAGAAAAAAGTACATCCATATTGAATTTTAAAATATGCCAAGAAGAGTTCGTAGAAGAGTTCCTACTTTAAGTGGAGGAATAGAGCAGGTAAGTAAGTGATAAATGTTTGAAAAATCCCATATTGGATATGATTGGTAGAAGCATCCACTTTTCTTTTCGTTCATATATCGTACAATTGAACTACAATACATAAACCTATGTATGTACTTAAACATTTTGTGTGCGTTTGATCCTTTTTGCAAAACTCAAAATTTTAAATAGTTTTAAAAAATGGGGAGAAAGCCACAAATTAGTTATTTATTTGATACTATTTCAAAGGTAAACTGTATTTGGGCTATTCTCAGACAAATTTTATAGTAATAGACTTTCCCACAATACATTTTTAAAACATTTTGGTTTGCCGGAAGTTTCTCTTGCAGACAACCTTACAAATTTAACAACTGACACAGAAGTCGATTTGATATGCGTACAAACATTAAAAGATCAGCTTAATCGAGAACAAAAACATATTTTTGACGAAGTATGTACAATGTTAAATGATGAGGGCATATCTGTTAAAGCTGTTTTTATTGATGGACCTGGTGGCTCTGGAAAAACATTTCTATATAAAACTCTTACTCACTATATTCGTGGTATTGGAGAAACAGTGATTACCGTAGCTTGGACAGGTATAGCTTCAATTTTGTTGCCAGGCGGGCGAACTGCTCACAGCGTTTTTAAATTTCCCATACCGTTGACTGAATCGTCAGTTTCTTTGGTAAAACCAAACACTAAAGCTGGTCAGGCATTAAAGGCAGCAAAAGCTATTATTTGGGATGAAGCTAGCATGGTACCTGGCAGAGCTCTGTTGTGTTTAGATCGTCTTTTGCGCGATATTCACCAAAATGAGACGCCTTTTGGTGGCAAAATTATTATTCTGGGTGGAGACTTTAGGCAAGTTTTGCCTGTGGTACCGAGAAGTACGCGAATTGGCATAGTTGGGAATTGTTTAAAGCGTTGCTCTTTGTGGAAATTTTTTAAATCATTTAAGCTCACAACCAATATGCGTAGTCAAGAACCCGACTATTGTAATTTTCTTTTGCGCATAGGACAAGGCGAAGGGCAAGACAATGCATCAAGAGTAAAAATTCCTGACCAAATTCTTTTAAAAAAGGGAAACCTCATTGACTGGCTTTTCCAACCAAGTAATGGAATAATAGAAATCGATAATTTAAAAGACCGAGCCATATTATGTCCAAAAAATGATCAAAGTGCCATCATAAACTCGAGTATAGTCGATATGCTACCTGGTCAAGAGCGCACATACCTCAGCGCTGATACGGTTGTTTCACAAGATTCACAAGATCAGGTAAGATTCCCTCAATTTTAGTGGAACTCCGCCGCATAAACTTCAATTGAAAATTGGAACAGTAATAATATTGATTCGCAATTTAAGCCCAGCAGAAGGATTGGCGAATGGCACACGACTTATCATAAAACAAATGCATCCGAATTGGGCATCGGGAAGGCGATTTCTATTGCCTCGTATAAATTTGCAGCCGAGCGAAACCACAATTCCTTTTACGTTGAAGCGCCGCCAATTTCCCATTATAATAGCTTTCGCCATAACAATAAATAAGGCCCAGGGGCAAACATTATCAAGGGTGGGGCTTCATTTAAAGGAGGATTGCTTTGCTCACGGCCAACTTTATGTTGCGTTAAGACGGGTTAGATCCTGGGAAAATATACGAGTTCAAATGGGCAACAATGAAAACTTTACGTTGAATGTAGTTTATTTATAATGTAGTTTATTTATAATGAAGTAATTAAAAAAAAAAAATTACTGATTTAACTGAAAAATTTTTAAAAAATGTTATATGCATAAGTTCTTACACATTACATATGAATAAAAATATACACTTTTCTAATCATCATAACTTTTAATATATAAAAGTGTCACATATGCTGTTTACTTTCCGTGAGAAAAAAGGCCACCCGATTTTCGGGGGTTACACACTAGTATATCTATATTATATGAACGATCTAAAGCTCTAACGACGACATTTATAACAGAAGCTGAAGTGACAAACTGTTTGAGCCACGCAACTATTTTGAAAGACTTTGACATAAGGTGTACTTGGTTCGTCATATGTTTAGATAACGAAAAAAGATCCCCTGATTCAGTATCAATGAGTCATCTGACAAATGAAGCGCTAAATGGATGGGTCAAGCTTAGAAGGAGATGTCTGCACTTGGGATGACTGGAGCAACTACAATCTGACGCAACTAGGAACAGATGAAGCATGTAGGTCTCAGGCAAGAAGTAGAAGCAAAAGTAGCTACTCAACAGCTCTTAACCCTTGTGTTGCAACTCAAAAGAATTTACATACTCTGCCACCCGGGTACCTCGACGACAATTTTTTGGGTACAAGTCTTCTATATCCCGAAATAGTTGTATACATTCAATAAATATTTATATATTTATGTTGTAAGAATATATTTCTAACTGAATACATTAATAATATTATATACAGCAACTTTCGTACTCCTATATCAGGTATAAAACCCAGCCAGCTGCACCCTAAATTTCTCGTTTTTGTGAAGGCCAGGTGGGTTGAACTTGAAAGGTAGGTGAAAAGGTAGGGCTTCCTAATCTTTTATACCTGAGGTATGTTCGAGAACACTTTTGAAACCAATATGGTTAAACATTTTGAAAAGCGGTATAGTTGAGTTTCCATCGTCGAAGAAGTAATGAAGATGAAGTCATGACTAAGATAAGTGAATTAAACACTTAGTTTATTGTTAAAAATTTTTTTATTTCCCTTGGATGACCAAGGGCAGCCGTCTCAGCGGATGAGTTGAAATAACTGGTTACATTAAAGCGACGCTAGCGTCTAAATACCTACACTCTTGCCCTAATTTCAGTTACCGCACGTTATTAGCCGCGTGACTTCTGCACTTGCAATTGCTCGGCCAGTTCCGCTTATTGTCTTGTATTTGTTTTGTTGTTCCCACGCGCAAGCCTATAAGTGTCTCGTCGGCAGAATGGCCGTATGCGTTATTAAAGCGGTATTGAACTTTTGCTTGTTGTTACGTGCAAAGCTATAGACCCGTCGTCGGCAAATTTGGTCGAATCGATGTTTTGGCCGGATGAGTGGTTACCTGTGTTAACTGATATGTAGTTTGGATACTTTAGCGTACGTGAGCACACGTGTGTTAATATTTTATGTGATTGTGTAACTTTATATTGTGTGACGTATTTTCTGAAATTTGTGTATACTTTTTCCAGTTTTTTGTCTAAAATAACAAATAAAATTGCAATAAACGCAAAACCATGGAGGAGTTATTGAGATTAGATTTTTTGAGGTAATGTAAAGAATATACATAAGTATGTAAATAGGATATCAAAAATATTTATAATACATTTATTTTTTATTTAGATTGAGTGAAGCTGAAAAAGATGCGTATGTGAAACAGCTACTAGGCGAGAACGATGACAGCGAAGACGATGAGTAGCGGCAATAGAACGCATAATTCTCGTGATACTCAAGCGTCAGATAATGAAGAATTTGAAAATGAAGAAAGTGCATATGTCGACGAGCAGCAACAGCAAGAAGAAGAAGAATAAAAAGACGACGAGGATGACGCCGAAAGAGAAGATGACGCTGAGGGAGCGAAGATGAAGCAGCCGCATCCACAGGTAATTTTTGTTTGCTATTTATGTGTATTCCTCATATAAGGTTCCACTATAAGGTTAGACCACAATGTGTCTCTTCGTTTGGTAGCAGGTAAAGACTCTCTCTCTCTCTCTCGTTAGGTGGAATCGGTGTATGCACACTGGCGGGGCTCGTCCGTGCCTATGTTGCAAGACATTACAGACAAATTTACCTATGATCACACAGCTACTATACTGCACTGCTTTCCAACAAAAGCAATTGACGCAGAATCTCTTTGCGCCAGCTTTCAGAAGAGCTAGCTATGGCGGTGATTCAAGAGCGAGCTTCCAACCAGCAGGTTATGCGCAAACACGCAACGAGGCTTGCAGTCGAAAGTTACTTCAAAAAACTAGGAGCGGTGGTAGTACCTACTGACAAATAACGTTGAGACGTCACTGACAAAAAAGTTGTAGTTGGGTCATGCTACAATTGCAACGAGCAGCCTATTCGTAAGAGAAGAAAGACAAGGAAGTGTTGGGCAGAGTGCGAGAAGCCCGTTTGTGATGACCACTCAGTAATGATCAATAAATGTTTACATTGCGATCAGTAATTTTGATGTCGATGTTTTTTTTTCGTAGTAATCACGTTGCGAAATGTATTAATTACTATTATACGCAGTATATTTATTCAATAAACAATTTAAAAGGAATATAATTTATAATTAATTACAAATAATACTTATTTACCTTTTATTTTTATACATAAAGATATTTTCATGACATAATACATGAATCTCGTGTTGGCTCGTACATTTAGTTTTTTTCAAATGCAAAAATTTTTAAGTCAAAAAATTTTTCAAAATATGTTTAACGCATATTTCGATACAAAATAAGTCAAATCATGAGGATCCATGAGGACGTTGGCCTATCTCTCATAAGAAAAAAGTTATTCAACAAAATGTACGTCGATGGGCACCCGAGTACCTGGGTGGCAACACAAGGGTTCATTTTTTCCTGTCATACTAATTTTTACCAATCGTAATATCGGTGCTTCCGTACTAAATTTCAAACACGTTTACAGTACATTTAAAAAATACAAATTATTGGCGTAGCCATTAAGCCAAAAATGGACCTCATCGCTAAGCAAAATCGTGCGATGAACACCTATCACGATTGTACGATTTGTAAACGTTATTGAGGGGTAAGTCTTTCCATGATGAAATGTCAATGAATACTGAAAAAAATAATCTACAGTCTGTATCAGAAAAAAGGAATCACGATTATTCAGGAAGTATACATGAAAATGTGTACAAAACTACGAGTCTCAATTACTCAAATAGCCGTGTAGTCTCCATCGTTGTTGAGTATAGCCTGACATCTTCTTCGTGCTTTGAACCAGCTGTTCTGCGTAGCTCGTCGACAAATAGGACTAGATTTTGCGAACTCGTTGTTTTAAATCATTGACTGGCCTTGTGGCAAGATGCCTTTTTATAATTCCCCACACATTTTTAATGGGGTTGGTGTCTGGGGGCTGGGAAGACCAGACCAATACTCTGACGCCATTTTCTTGTTTTGTTGTTCTCTGAGAGCAGTGGTTTTGATGATGTTGGACGGTAGAATATGTTCGCCTTCTTCAGTCGACGTTCGATGGTGTTCATACTCACATCTATTCCCATTTTGGCAAGAACTGATTGTGCTTGGCGTAGTCGCAAAGAAGGGCCTCGCTAAATAGGTGTGACGATCAGTTTATCCTGCTTTTTTGTCGTCAATCGCCTCAAGCCGCGCTCGGAAAAATCATCAACATTTTTGTACACCTTATACCGCTGATTCCCCATCACAACAAACTTTTTTGATTTTTTAATCACTTTTGCAGCCGCTGCGTAAGATAATTTTGCCCCATTCGAATGCCTGCATAAAAATACCGCCTCAAAACGCTCTGCATATTTCTCACTCATTTTTGTTTGGTTGCGTTTACGTGAAAGTTTCGAACGACACTAACCTGAGTAAGCACTGGCGTGGTAGCCCTTGAGTGGGACTATTAGAAACCGTTTCTTTTCTTCTGACACAGACTGTATTTAGCTTGACAGTAGTCATGAGTGAGCTGTCAGAAAACCCTATTCGAAAAGTACTTTTAATCTGATCACCCTTTAGTCAGTAAATAAACAATTTCCCATCTTAGTCGCTTGAATATGCCACTTTTAAGATGTTCGAGTATCTTTTAAGCAAGAAAAAGATCCCCTTAAGTATTAAATCAATCATTCAATCTTTCTATGAATTAAAAAAAAAGATAACAAGTTACTAGCTTTTCATGTTTCCGAAGAAAATCCGTTCACATGCAATTTTATGACGAAACGGAAAAACGGGAAAATAACAACTATAACGGTAAATATACTTCCTAAAGTAGTTGAAGCGATACAGTCGAGTGAACACAGATTCACTCACAACACTTACACGCATACATACACACACTTATACATCAATGCATATACGTAAAGCACAAGGAATATAACTTCGAAAGCCTAGTAGCATATGCCACATGGAGAGACGCAAACGACTGCAAGGGCAGAAGGCAGGCAAGAAATAAAGTGTAAATGGCATGGAACATTTGCATTCAATTGAGAAGAGTTGAGCAGGAGCGGATAAAGTTTGCAACAAATCAAAGAAAGATTTAAGTTTGTGAAATACACACACACAGACTCCCACTCATATGGTGTAGTTGACTTTGTAAGTTCAGCAGCTTTTCAAGCGATTTTGTAAGAGCTTTTGAAAACGAGACTGTTACCAGCCAACTACGAGGTTCCGAATTGACTTAAACAACTGAGACGCGGCGCGCTGTGTTGGGACTCGAGCGGGGTTCTAACTCTACTACTCAGCGCATTTTTAAGCGCAAAAGGTGCGAAAAGATAAACGATCCACCTTTAGGCCTTGGACAGGCAATGCTGAAGCGCTATAACTCTTGGTGAACGCTTAGTGACAAAGGATATTACAATTGTAAGCATACCACACAAACACACATACACACACATACATGTGCATATGTGTATGTGCAAGAAGAAAAAGTTTTCCACGACAATGTAGCAAAGTAAGGACTAAAGATCTGGAGATGGCAAAAAAAACACGAAGAAATGGAAAAAATGTGAAAGGAAATATATAGCCCAGTCTGTGGACGTGAGTTGTACGACGTAGGAGTATGTAAATGCAAGACTTTTGCAAACTTTTAGGCGCATAAACTTAAAATTGTCTTTGGTGTTAAGAGAGCCCCAATGGCTGACAATGAAAATAAATGGCATTTGAATTGTTAGAATTGAAGGTTAGTTCTACATTGCAAAAACAACATACACGCAACAAAAACAACAAAAAGTGTGTAGGAGTAGGAAAAAGAATATCAATTCAGCGCACAATTACGCAGAGAAGGGAGTTTCTCGGCAGCAGTGCACAAAGCAAAGAACAAGTTAAGTACGTGTGTGTGTGTGTACTATCCCATGCAGGTAAGCTTTGATTGCGATTGCCGGTAATGCATGCAGCGACAAATCGTCTGACAATCGTCGAATGCAGAAACACAAAGTTTTCACCATTAGATAACGTGAATTTATCGAACTGCAAATAAGGTAAAAGGCGCACGGGGGGGGAAAAACTAAAGTAAATTGCACTTACACTTTGTAACGACGGAACCTTGCACACACCCACACACACACGCGCACATATCTACACTATGTGGTGCATTCAATTCAATTTAGTTTAATTCAAGGTTGATTGCAAATTTTTCTATTCAAGTGTAAACAATAACTCACTGGCAAGATTTATCGTCTACGATGTGTCTACAAATTACAGAAAAATGTTTTTACGCTTCTCTCATTCGAGAAGTAGAATTGTGTGAGTGTGTCTGTGTGTACGTATGCATGTGTGCTGCCTTTATTTTAAACTAATCGAATGGAATTGATTAGAGTTGCAGTTTTGCTGCAAGAAAAAAATGTTGAAAGCTTACAATTTATTTGCATTTTTTCATATTCGTTTGTAGAAGGGTATTTGTTCTTAGAATGCTAACAAGTAATTTAAAATGCACAGCTATTTCTCAGTTTAAATGAAATCAAAACACTCTTGAAATCACACATTCTCAAATTTAAATTAGCTTCTCAGATAAATTGCCTTCTAACATTACAAGGCACACTGCTCTGAATCGATTTTTTTTTTTAGATAAATTCGAATTATGAAGTTAGAAGTTTGGACTTGATAGATTTTCCAAGTTTTTTTTTCCTCCGGACTACACTTTTGAGTAGCGCAGGGCCCCTGCAAGGCTTCTCCAACGTACACGGTTGGATGCTATCGTCTTAGCATTGTCCCAGCTTGTGTTTATAGAAGAGAAGTCATGCAGGATGAATCCATCCAGCTGTTCTTTGCCCGGCCGTGGCTTCTGCCTGGCCTGAGGGTTTCAATCTAAACCCATTTTTGTGATGCCGTGGGGCGATGTTCTAAGAGCGCCGCCTATTCAACTCCATATCCTGCGTGTTAGCAGGGGTAAGATGGGCTTTTTGTCCGTTTTTCTTCACAGTTCACCGTTACTTATTATGTTGGGCCAGAAAGCATACTATCATCAAGCATTTGTTGGTGAAACATTCATATTTCTGCATGATCGTTTTCGAAACCAGCCCCGTTTCACTTCCATATAGCAACGCCAACTTGACACATTCATTGAATATCCTGAGTTAAGTATTTCTGCAAATTTCATCATCCATAAGCACCCAAAGGCAGCCCTTGCATTGCAGAAGCTATCAACGAACTCCACTTCTTTGCCATCGATCATTTCGTAGTTGTTGTGGTTTGTTAGAGCTGTTTTATATATCATAGATGATTTGTTTGACAGTTTAGGCCATTATTCACGTATTGAACGGTTTTGAAAAAGAAGAATTTCATATGTGCGTGAAACTATATAAACTATATATATATATATATATATATATAGTAGGAATGCTGCATACCCAGTTTCTCATTTGCTCATTTGCTATTTAATGATCTTTAGATTTTCAAAGGACTCAATTTTCCAAAAATTATTTTAAGTACTCATAAAAACAATATTAATAACGGGTGATTTTTTAGCTATTATCTTTTTAAACAGTTGGTTTAAACAGTTGACGTACGTTTCGTGTTTTGTTCCACTGTCAAACATCTTCAGTTTGGTCTATAATTTAACCATGAATCGTCTTACAAACGAACAACGCTTGCAAATCATTGAATTTTAGAATAAAAATGCGTGTTCTGTTAAGAAAGTTTATCGCGCGCTTCTTCCATTTTATGGTCAGTTTAATCGCGCCACTGAAGCTGCTATTCGAGCTATTGTGACTAAATTTAGAACCAAATTTACATTATTGGACATCAAACCACCAACACGCTTACGTAGAGTGCGAACTGAAGAAAATATCGCAGCTGTATTGGCCACTGTTATTGATGGCCATCAATTATCGATTCGTCGCCGTTCGCAGCAATTGGGACTCTGTTACTCAACAACGTGGTAAATTTTGCGAATTCTCACGCTACCGTGAAATGATATCCAACTTTTTTTGCCCAAAATGCAAGAGCTTGATTTGCATGACACGTGGTTTCAGCAAGACGGTGCCACATGCCACACAGCACGCGTAACAAAGGACTTGTTGAGAGGCGAGTTCGGTGAACATTTTATTTCATGTTCGGGACCTGTCAATTGGCCACCCAGATCGTGCGATATAACGCCTTTAGATTATTTTTTGTGGAGCCATGTTAAAGCTCATATATATTCAGACAAGCCTGCTTGAATTAACGCATTGGAAGACAACATTAAAGCATTTATATGGTAGATACCGACCGAAGCGTTGGAAAGAGTATGCCAAAATTGGACTAAGGGGATCGACCATTTGAAGCGCAGTCGCGGTCAACATTTGCATGAAATAATCTTCAAACATTAAATTAATATGGTCTATGGATAAGTTCGTGCGGTTTTACAACAGATGGCGTAACTTGATTATTATTCCATCGATCCACATTTCCAAACATTCATTGGAGAGCTACTGTCGTAAGGCACAAACGTCAGTATAAGTTTTTTATTTGAAGCGTAAACAACAATATTTTTACCACACTTGAAAATGTCGAATTTCGTGCCAAATAATGTGTTTTTGCGGGGAATTCTTTAATATGAAGAAAAAAGCAGCCGAAAGTCATCGTATCTTGGTGGAAGTTTATGGTGAGCATGCTCTAGCTGAGCGAACGTGCCAGAAGTGGTTTGCACGCTTTAAAAGTGGTGATTTTGGCCGCGCCGCCAAAGTTCATGGATACCGAATTGGAGGAATTGCTCGATCAAGATCCGGCTCAAACGCAAGAAGAGGTTGCAAAAACTTTGGGAGTTGATCAATCAACCATTTCCAAACGTTTAAAAGCCATGGGAATGATCCGAAATTCAAATTTCGAAAAAAAACCGCACGAACTTATTCATAGACCTATATGGACTGTACTATCGATTTAAATAAAAATTTCATGCATTTTTCTGAATTTTACGTGTGTTTGTTTGAAAAACTTTCCTATAGCTCTTAAAAAATCACCCTTTATTTTATTCCACGATGAGGTTAAAACCGAAGCTCTTCAATGCGGTAAGAAAAAAAAACACGTTGTGATTAGTAATAAAACCTTATTATTCGCGCCCCAAACTGTACTGGAGTCTCTCGATCTCATTTGAAATTTAAAAAATTTGCCTCTGCTCTTATAACACACAGTACTTCCTTATAATAATTAAAGACCTCTTCAGCAGGCGGCAATTGAAAACACCGATTAATCTTCCACTATTTTCCACCAAACGGCACAGCATCGAACACTCCCAGGGCAGGAGCTCTTGCACCCATTTCCAGGATATGATGGAGGCAGCAGTGGCAACGAATCTTTGCCGTGGAGTTCAGACAGCTCATCTTTCCATCACTCGCGATAATAATCCTCGTTATTCCAAATAATGTGATATTTTGGAGTTTCCAAATTCATCGTGCATATAAGAAATTTGGGCAAAGGTTTTTATAGTGGACCCTACTTATTTGTGGCTTTTTAAATTTATTTATTTTTTTATTGGCGTCTAGCGTTTTATGAAATTGGCTACAGTTTTCGGGATAATGGTGCGAGGAAATTTCTAGAAAATACATTATATAATATTACAATTTTTTTTTTTAATTAATTATTATGAAAAAATAGAAAAATATTTTTTTATAATTTTGCACGTAGTACATACAAGTGGATACTAATAAGCAACTTTCATTTCTAAAAATACAACGAAAAACGTTGTTCGAAATATATTTTAATGAGTTTTTTATTATTCAGTCCAATATTTCACAACTTTTTCCAATAAATCTGAATAATAACCAGCCAAAATGCGGCGCAAACGATGGCAATTTGGCTTCAATTCTAGTGCGAGCTGTATTTTATAGGCACTTAAGCCAAGAGCCTAACCTTAAATTTTCCGCGTAGTCGAAAGAAAAAGAACAACAAGTTGAGAACGGCGACGAATTAATATTTCGGCGTCTTCTTCAACACTTCACTCCATGATCCTCGCGATCAGAGTTTTTTTTATACATTTGTTTAAGTAAATTTCCACCATTGGGAAGCGTTGTTCTGATGTTAAATGAGTTATGTTGACTTGCCAAACCTTACAGAAATGTTGACACAGTTTGTCATTCCCAGCTGTCAAGCCATAGATATCGATATCGATAGTTCTTATGCCGCTGAAAAAAAGCTTCCTATAATAAACCCTAGAACACACACCCAGAACATACCACGTTAACACATACCCGGGATACGTTTGTACCCGGGACCTTATTTTGCGGTTTTTTTAATGCTTATTCAACCGATTTCTATGATTTTTTTTGAAATGTGTATTTTAATATATAACAAGTATTTTTTCTTTTGTTTCATTCGAATATTCCTACTGGTTCCAGCGATATGGGCAAATAAAGTCAGGACATGCAACAGTGGATTTTTGTTTTTGTTGTTGTCCTGATAAATGCAAAACAAAATAATATAATTTATAATAATATACTTATAGAGTAACAACGAATACACATTCTAGTTTTTATTTCATTGAAATATTCTACCTGTTTCAAAAGATATGTGAAAAAGGTCGCGCAAGGTATGGGTACGTAGGTAGCAAATACACTGGTATAACTAGTTTTTGTATTTTATATGTAGCTGCAAGGGTTGTTTTCACACGAGGTGTTGTTATAAATGCTGCCTGTTGATATTTTCATTATTATTTGGTGCTCAAAAGTGTAAGAAGTGAAAATATAAGTGAAAATAAATATAACTGAAACTATAAATAACTGGATACGAAATGACTTCAAGAAGAAACGAATATTTATCAAGGGCAGCATATATAATAGAAGGTAAAAAATGTAAAATAAGCAACAATGTAAACATACACTAATTTTTTTTATTATGCAGGCTACCTGAGGAACAGCGAGAATCATATATACAATCTTTAGTTGATGAAATTTGTGACGATGACGCTCCCTATGACTTTGACTCAGAAGATGAAGAAGAAATTCAATTCAATGACATTGAAATTGCTGATGACGAAGCTGAAGTTTCGAAGAGAAGTATTACCTGATTATGCGGACTATGAGGATGATGAAGAAGACGATGAAGAAGAAGAAGTAGAAGTAGAAGAAAATAATGAATAACCTGCTAGTGGCGAAAAATTTGTTGCACGTGATGGTACTGAGTGGATGAAAGAACCAAATGTAAGTCGTCAGGTACTCAGACAAAATATTATAAGAGAACGTTCTGGACCAGCTAGATGCTCTGAAATGTTGTCAATAGAGCAAACATTCAAATGTTTCATGAACGTTGAAATGGCTGATATAATTATGCGCCACACAAATAAGTTAGCGAAAGAAACTTATAATGCTTACAACAATGCGCATCCAAACACAACTCCGAAGTCATGGACGCCTGTGTCAATAACAGAGCTGTATGCATTTTTTGGCATACTTATTATGACTGGTGTGAACCATAGCAATGGAGAACATGTTTGAGATTTATGGAGCGTCAAAAACTATCCTTTATATCGCGCCACAATGGGATTCAACCGTTTCTGTTCGATATTGCGGTTCCTAAGATTTGACGATAAAAACACTTGTGCAACACGCTTACTAACTGATAAAGCAGCACCGATCAGTGAGTTGTGGACGATGATGAACAATAATCTTGCTGCACATTACAAGCCCAGCTCATGATTGACGATTGATGAACAATTATTTCCTTACCGTGGACGCACACGGTTTACGCAGTACATACCGTGAAAACCTGCTAAATATGGTGTCAAGGTTTGGTGGATTTGCGATGCCACAAATGCATATCCACTGCATAGACAAATATATACTGGCCAAGCAGAAACTGGTAGGGAATCGAACCAAGGCGAACGAGTGGTGAAGGATTTGTCTGCCAAATACCAAGGAAATGGCCGAAACATTACAATGGACAATTTTTTTACGACCTTGCCAGTTGCAGAACTGCTTCTCACGTGGAAACTCACGATCGTTGGAACTTTGCGCAAAAACAAATCATATATTCCTCAAGAAATGAAGCAGACCAAAAACAGGACAATTGGTTCAACGACATTTGGCTTCAAAAATAATGTGACAATGTGCTCTTATGTTCCCAAAAAAAATAAAGCAGTAATTTTGCTTTCGACCATGCATAATTTTTTTTTTTTTTTTTTTTTTTTATATCTCCCTTTATTTATTACAGTCTGTTATATATTAACAATATGTAATTTTTGTACAATTAGGGTCTATTAAGTTCTTTTACCAATGTAAGAAGAATCTGTTATTATTATTATTGTTTTTTGTGATTACACTGTAAATCTTATAGTTAGATCAGTCGGTGTGAGTCGCTTTAATCTTCGTTTGGTATTTTCTGCCGGTGCTATTTTACGCATTTCTTCGTTTTGGTGGACTGACAGTCGCTGTATATGCTTAGTGCTACATTTTGTGATTGTTTCTTGGATGATATCTACATTTAATTCACGATGTATGGCTTCATTGGGAATAAACCAACCAGCATTTGTTATATTTCGTAATATTTTGGATTGTATTCGCTGTATGAGCTGAATATTTGTGTTTTTAGCCGTTCCCCATATTTCTATTCCGTATTTCCAGATAGGAGTAATAATTGTTTTGTATATAGTCACCTTATTATACAGTGATAGTTTTGATGCTCGTCCTATTAGCCAACTTAATTGCCGGTACTTATTCTTGATTTGATTTCTTTTGTTAATGATATGCTGCTTCCATGTTAGTTTTTCGTCAATAGTTATTCCAAGATATTTTGCTGCTGGGCAGATTTTTATTTTGTTGTTTTTTAGGGTTAGATTATATTTTGATGTCTTTTTGTTTGTATATATAACTTGGATAGTTTTGCATAATGATGCTGAAATAGCTGACAGTGGGAAACCTGAAATAATTGAATATTATAATCGTACCAAAGGTGGTGTTGATCGAATGGACCAAATGTTTGCGGAATATCCAACACAAAGACAAACAAAACGATGGCCACTAGCGATGTTCTTCAACATGTTGGACATTACAGCTCTTGCAGCTTCATTGTCTACGATTTGAATAACCCTATGTTGCCTTGGAGAACAAACAACAAGCGTAAGCAGATCCTGCGCAGCTTGGCTGAAGCATTGTGTATGCCCATTATTGAAGCCAGAGCCATAAATCGTCAAGTGACGCGAAATTTTTTGACTAAAATTGCTATTGAAGCATATTTCAACCGACCGCTGGAATCAATGGTGTCAGCAGCAGCATCAACATCTGCCGCAGCGCGCACGCCAAAACCTGTGTCCGGATCTTGCTATTTATGTTACGCACAAGAGGAAAAACGCCGTAGAAAAACCAGAAAGCTGTGCGCCAAATGTAAGAAGCCAATGTGTCTTGAACATTCGGTCACATCAACAAATTGCTCTATTTGCCATGATTTTCCTTAGATATAAGATGCATTTTTATAATTTTTATAATAAAAGTCAATAATATAATGTGTGAAATGAATATTTTTAATTTTTCAAAAAAAAAAATAATATAAAAAATGTTTTTTTTTTTGATTATTATGAGTATTTTTACTATTGGGGTACAAGCGTATCCCGGGTGTGTGTTTACGTATATAATGTGTTTGGAAGGCTGTAGCTCCTGAACCAATGGTCCGATCTGGTTCAAGTTTTGAATTTGAACTCAAAACTAAATAATCTTCCTAGATCCGAAGTTAGCGGTATAGAGGTATAGCGGTTCAAAAGTTACAACACTTCAAAGTTGAAGTGGATACATTTGTATCCGGGTGTGTGTTCTAGGGTAAAAGGGTCAATTCGCGAGCTTATCATCTATGAGTTATTGTGCTTTCTACATAATCTCTATGTCTAGAGTATTTTTCAAGTAAATACTGCGTTTATTCTTCGATTCCAAATAAATCATCTTGATATAATCGGGCTAAGTCTTGACTTAAGGGTAGAATCTGTTTTATATAATAATATATGACGCATAAAGTACCTTCTCGTCACGTCTTATTAATTCGGAGAGATAATACCTATATCCTGTCATATCACATACCATAAATGTCGTATGATACATCAAAACGTCAAATCGCTACATCACATCACGCCAGTTCATCACATCAGGAAACATAAAAAAATAACTATAACTCGTCGTGTCACATATGTAGATAGGAGGGAAAATAAGTATGTATTATATATTGGGGGAATATGCATGTATAGTATGTAGTATGGGTATACCATATTTGGGAAATGGAGGCAGTTATAAATTAGGATTTGTTAAATTCAATACTATCGCACAATGAATGTATAAAGATCATGTAGATCGCAGAATAAATAAACGCAGATTAAATGTAGCACCAGTTTTAAATTATCAAAAAATTGAGCAAACTTAAGGGGTCCCGGTGGTCTAGTGCTCGAAAATTTAGGGTTTTTTTTCAGACATTTTTTTACAATAAAAAAAAAATGAAAAGCGGTATTTAAACGACTGTAGCTATGTCCCGTACTAGAATAAAAAAAAATTGGCAAAATGGCGCGGTTCTGAATTTCACGCTCTAAAAATTATTTTTTTTCAGTTTTTTAATCACAAAAATACGGAATAATTAGAATCATAATTCTAGTAGCGGCGATAGCCATTGATGTTGTTAACCACATATTAAAATTTCAGATGATTCGGTTGACAGTTTTTTTTTCTACAACACCAGGCTGAAAAAGTCGTTTCGAGATATATGAGCTTAAAGTTTGTGGTAAAGGAGCGCGGACCGTTCTCTACCTAGTTAGTAGGCTATAGAAGCTATAATATTGGGAAGTTCCGCATAAAAATTTCACAGTATATCCTTAAGATACTAAACTTTCGAAATATAGAAAAAACAAAAAATCGATTTTTTGAAATTTCTAGACCACCGAGTCTCCTTAATAGTTTCCAGAATATCTATGTTGCTTGCACACAAAAAAAAAAAAAAGCAGCTCACGTTGATTCTCTCGCACATTCATTAGACCTCTGTTCCTCTCCTAAACATCACGCTACAATGGCTCCTTTTCTAAAAAAAATAATAGTATTTTCTTTGAAAAAAACTCAACCGTGACTTTTGTGGAGAAACAGCTTTAGAATTAAAAAATATGTATTACAAAAGCTAAACTAATATTTTTTTTCATTCAAGCACTTCAGACCTATGAAGACCATACCTTCGAGCAAAGTGTAAAAATCCAAACTCGAATTTAATAGCCACGAAACTACTTGGACTCCCAGCAAACCAACAGCCTCTTCGCAACCAATAGCCAGCCGGATTAAGCAACTATTCTTTAAATTAAGTTGCCACTTGTTCTGCTGCATTACCATAAAAGTTTGCTATAACATTTTTATGCACCCTCGTACCCCTTTATCTCGCCCTAACTTTGCCACTAGCTCTATATTTAGTAGACTGCGTTGTTGCAATTGCCGCCATGTTACTTGCTTTTGTTGCAGGTTTTGCTACCGCTGGCAAAATTTGTTGCAATTGCTGTTCGTGCTACTAATTTTAATTGAACTAGAAAGTAATTTGCAACTTTCTTGCTGAGGTGCACTGCAACACAAAGCTGTTTCGCTGCCTCGGCTGCTGCCTGCTCTGATGGTGTTTTTGCGTTGAACTTTCAAGGATCGAATGCGCAAGTTGTAGGAAGTAGAGGTCCATTTGTGGCAACAACTGTTCATCTATGGCGTACTCTTTGAACGCTTTGCGGTGACAATAAGCCATTCATTCTACCAAAAAAGAAAATAAGACTGCTTTTAGTGCCTTTTCGCACACATATAAATGCAAATATATGTGTATGTATGTGGATAAATGTACAAATTTATACATTGCCTCGGTTTTTGCGCATATTTGTATATGTGTGTGTGTGCGGCATTTGTGTACGCAGTTTCTTGAAATCAAATTAAAAGTCATCGAGTACATCACTACAAGAGTTGGAGAAACAAAAATGATTGCATTTAAATCGGAGCCCAAAGCGAATTTACATATCTACATAAACTTACATATTTACACACACAGCAATTATGGTAATAATGGGCCAAATGGAATTAGTTCTTGCTCAGAGTAAGGCGAGATTTTCTCGCTACTGTCACACTGCCATTTATCTGGGAGTACACGGAAGTGAAATTTAATCCACTGCGCGCCGCCGCTTTCATCTTTTGAAATTGAAAAAAAAAAATCGGTGCTTTAGTTAATCTAAGAGATGAAAATGAGCAAATTCGAGTTAAACTTCTTTTCAAATAAATCACTTATATACACATGGAAATTTATTTGTGCTGCACGAGGGTGTGGTGCGTGGAGGAGTGGCAAATGAATGAATAAATGAGCGAAAGGTACGGCAAGCAAATACATTCGATTGCGAGTTTATTGCATTTTCAGCGGCCTACAACAACAACAACTGCACATGTAACTGCTGCTGATGAGAAATTAATTACGTTGCAAAGTTGCAGAAAATGCAAAAAGCTCATTGAATGTCAAATCGTTGGTGATGTTGTTGTTGTTTTTTTGTTGCAACGCTGTTTAAATGCAATTGCGAGTGTTACAAATACGCCCACCCCCACATGCATACATCAAATTTCGCGCACACCAAATGTACATACATACATTACCGCAACGGCCTACGAGGGCTGCTAATTAAATTTTGAGATATGCCTTTAACAGCGCGAATGCGTCAAATCTGCCATTTGTATTGGAAAGCGTGGCCATTTGAATGGCAATTATGAGCGGAACATTTTTCCACAAATAGCAGTGTTTTTTACAGTTACTCGAAACTGCAGCTTGGTCGAAAGAGCGAACTAAATTACGAATATTTTCATGCAGATATTTTCTATGTGTTTTAATGCGGATCAAAGCAATAGCATTTCGATCAACTCGCCTCGTCATTTGATTATGCAGCACCACGCATCTTCCTTCCCGGTATTTTTCAATTCAATTGGAGTGCAAAAAGTGTTGCAAAAATTGGTTCAAAAATGCATGGACTTCATGGCCAATATTTAAAAAATCATTTCAGCCATTTTAATTTAAACTTAAACAGCAACCCTAGCATCTATGTGTGTGCACTCATTACAAAGCTTGCGGCACACAACTACACAACTGGCGTCGAAGTCAACAAAACAAGCAATTGACTATCAAATCGTGTTCTGTTGGCTGAAAGCGGAATATTTGCTGCTGTTCCTGGGTCACATTGTAAAAGTGCCTGCACACAAAGCTAATTGTGCCCTATGCATGCATACAGTTTTGTGCAAAAAATAAGCAACTTTTAGCTGCTATCTTTTTTAATAGAAATATTCATTTTTAATAGGAAATATTTAACCAATATTGGAAAATTACTGCAAGTTATGAAGCAAATTTGGTTCGCAGAACTGATCTTTCCTCTGCTCTCTATGCGTGAGAAATAACTGTCGACATACTCTGTAGACATGCCAGTTACAAATTCATGTTGATTGGACAAAATTAAACTTTTAATGGCAAAGTATTAGGTGCGGAACTAAGTTCTCGCTTTTTTTATGAAAATACAACTTTATTCTAATAAAATGGTTAAAAGTGAATCATTGAAAGTACTGCCCATCGCTGGCTACTACTTTTTCCCATCTTTCTGGAAGATCTCGTATACCGTCGCGGTAAAACTGTTTATCTTTTGAACCTATCCACGGATCAAGCCATTTTTTGATGTCTTCATATGAAGTTCCAGGTCAGCTAGACCAAGTGCCATTGATCGGAACAGGTGATAATCGGACGGCGCAATATCTGAAGAATATGGCGGGTGGGATAGGATTTCCCATTTCAATGTTTCCAGGTAGGTTTTAACGGGTTTGGTAACGTGAGGCCGGACGTTGTCATGCTGTAGAATCACTTTTTCATGCCTCTCTACGTATTGCGGCCGCTTCTCGCGCAGTGCTCGGCCCAATCGCATCAATTGAAGTCAATACTGGTCGAACCCCAGTGATGGTTTCGCTTGGTTTTAACAGTTCGTAATAAATAACAGCAAATACATAATATAACCTTCGCAGCGTTAATATTCGGCCAAGTTGAACGACGTCAAAGCATGACCGGGCAGTCCCATTGACTTTCATTTCTTTGGATTCCTGTAATGATCCATTTTTCATCACCCTTCACGATGTGATGAAGAAAACTCTTCCTCCCTTCCTGTTTTGCCGCTGGAGCAGTTGTTCACAGGCGAAACGAAAACGAAAACGACGTTCAACATCCCTTGGTTTTAACTTATAAGGAACCCAAGTCCCCTGTGTCTGAATCATTCTCAAAGCATACAATTGCTTGGAAATGGATTGGTGGGGAACTCCTAATAATGAAGCAAGCTCTTCTTGCGTTTGACATGGATCCTCATTGAGCAATGCCTCTAATTCAGCGTCTTCGAAGGTTTTTGGCCTTCATTCACGCGAACGGTCGTCAACATTCAAGTCACCGTCTTTGAAGTAATGGAACCAATCTCGGCACGTTGTTTCACTTAAAACAGCATCTCCATAAACTTTCGTAGCTCTCGATGCGCTTCAGTAGCCGTTAAAAGTGGAAAATCAACACTTCCCACAAATGACGATTATTCGGCACAAAATCAGAACAAAATCACCAATGTGTCGAAGCAGTTTGTTTACCATATGTCTAAGCTTGGTTTATGATGTTTAGGTGATGTTAGAATCGACTAGCACACACTGCTGGCGGCATCTTATTACTTCGAAAAGTTAGGATATAGTGGAGCTTTTGCTTATAATTGCACGCATCATTCGTTTTGCAACTTTTGAAATTTGGTATAATAGTTGTGATTTTTCAGTCGTTCATAAAAATTCCGGAGAAAAGAATTTATTAAAAACTAGGTTGAGAGAAATAACAATACCCAGGCAGACAGTTTTTAAGAAAGGTTGGGTCGGAAAGTTCATTCTTATCCATCTGCGTGGAAGCTTTTAACCCAAGATCCCATTCTCATTATCAAAAGAAACAAGATTTATATAGCCAAAATTTACTGTTGAAAGTTGCAAGCAAGTGAATTACGGTATTGTTACGAGTGAATTATATTTGGTGGTACCAACTCGATGTGATAAACTATAAACTTTTAAAATAAGGTAAATATACTACAAGGGACTGATCAGCTTTTTCGCTCCAATGAAGAAGAAAAAAAATGTATTAATTCATGAATGGCAGCAAGCAAGAACAGTTCTTCCAGTGAGGGTGCACGAACCCTACTCGTAAGAAAAAAAACTTACAATTTTTAGAAAAGAAGACTGAAGAAACAGGAGTACAGCCGTAATAATAATTATACATAGTAAATAAAATCCAGAATCCAAAACTCTGGGGCTAATAGTGGGCTGCGATGCAAATTCAAAGAAAATTATATGGGGAAGCAGCAAATGCAACCCCAGAGGTCTCAATTTACTGCATTTTACCCTGTCATCTGATTTGGTCATTTAAAACACTGGAAACAAACCAACTTTTGTGACTAAAAGGAGGCAAGTGGTGATTGATTTGACACTTACCAATAGGTCAGTGGGAAATCAAATAAACCGATGGTGAGTTTTAGAAGAGGACTCTTCTTCTTATCATCGTAGTATCGAATTCGGACTGGGAGTTGATACAATATCAATACCTTCCGGTAGGAATCCTCGAAATGTGACTGGGATAGGTATGGCGAGCTTGTAACAGAGCGGTTACCACACCAGAAAAAACTCAAATCAATAGAAATGATTGAAGATGATACTGAGAAATTAGAAGGTACTTTAATGAATTGCTTTGAGGGACTGTGCCCACTCAGGCAAAGTAGACAGGGGAAAGCAATTCCTTGCTGGAACCTTGAACTGTCGAACCTTTGTCTACGCTTAGGAAAACTTCTTAATAAGGCCTTAAAACCCCAAACAGAAGAGGACTAAACCAATCATCGACTTATATATACCTATGAAATTAGACATTTTTCAATTTCAAACGTTTATTAACAAGAATGGTTACAAATTTAATCTTAAAAATAAAAGCCATCGCTAGCGACACATTTTTCCCATTTCTCAGGCTGTTTGTGGATGCAGCGCCAAAAAAATTGGCGGTCTTTGGTCGCAAACTAATCATCGAGCCATTTTTTGGCTTCTTCGTGAGAATTGAAGCGCTGCTCGGAAAGTGCGTGGCCCATCGATGCAAACAAATGATAATCGGAAGGTGCCAAGTCTGGTGAGTAAACCGCATTCACCAGCGGTTCCCAATCGTACGTCTCCACCAATTCCCGGGTCGCCCTTGTTCGATGTGGCGGTGCATTGTCATCAAGAAAAATTACTATGTGACGCCGATCGGCATATTCTGGGCGTTATCGGTGTATAGCGCTGTTCCAATAAGCCAATTGTCGTTGGTAGCGTGCACCGTCAACGGCTTCACCTGGTTTTAATAGCTCGTACCAAATCATACCACGCTGATCGCAGAAAACACACAGCATTGCCTTGCGGCCGAAACGATTTGGTTTCGCCGTTGTTTTTGGCTTGTGGCCGGGCGGACCATATGATCCTTTACGCTTGGGATTGGTGAAATACACCCATTTTTCATCACGCATAATGATTCGATGCAAAAAAGACTTACTTTTAAGCCGGGCGAGCAGCATTTCACAAGTGGTTTTTCGATGGCCGCAAATCGTAGTTTGAAGGCCCGAAACTCGACATTTTTTAGAGCGACAAAATGTATTGTTGTATGAAACGTAACAAACAATGAACTGAATAGTCTCATTTCATAGGTATAGGAGAATATAAAACAAAAGTACGGAAAGCCAAACTTGAATCCTATAGAAATTTCTGCAGTAAAGTCGAAGAAATGAGAGAAACAGCTAGACTTTGTAAGGTCCTTCATCTACATCGCTCAGTAAAGCTGGATTTCATTCCAAAACGTGATGGTTCATACACCAGTTCCAAATCTGAAACGTTTAGCGAAACCCATTTTCCGGGTAGCAGAACACTTTCTGAAGCAGAGAACGGCATTCACAATAACGGTAGCCATGGTGAAACCTCTTGGTACAGCTATTCCTTATATTCTTTTAAACACTTTAAGTAACCTGGATCTAACGGAATATATGTATTCAGCATTGCTTAAGAAAGAAGGACGCAGGCTGATTGAAGCCTTAAAAAGGATCTTCACAGCCTGTTTAGCACTTTCTGTTTTAGCACCATTGGGTCATATACTATCCCAATGGCGACGCGTAAGAGTGTATTTATTCCGAAACCAGGAAAAAACGACTATTTCCTAGCAAAAAGTTTTAGACCAATCAGTTTGACATCGTTCGTGTTGAAAAGTCTAGAATGAGTGGTGGAGAACCATATTCGAGTAGGGGTATTGCCGAGAAGTCCACTTAGTAGAAATCAACACGCTTACCATAATGGAAAATCATATGAATCAGCTTTACAGTTAATATTCGCTCTCTAAAACTGGAGGATATTTACAGATTTGCCAAAGAATCTGGAAAGTTCTCACAGGGCCAACTACCTTTGTCTTTTTCTTTGAGAGAAGAATTGTTTCCTCCTTGACTATCTACCCTCTCTCCAGAGCTCTAAATACAAAGGGATTTTTAGCCTGAGTGTGTTAGGAGTCTTGGCTCGACCTATTCAAATTTCAATTTTTCACACCCGTAATAAAAATACAATAGCTTTGTGGAAATACTGCGTTTTTAAAGTCCTGCTTTATTTTAAATTATTCGGGAAAATATGTTTGAGAGCTTTTTCTAATTAAAAGAAAAAAATCTGAATTTTTTGTGAAAAAAAGTCTGAAGAAAAAAGCGAAAGTACAGGCCTAATAAAAAAGCTTTGTTAGTTATGTTTTGTTTTTTTTTTTTAATTTTTCGGAGAAAAATGTTCTAAACTGTCAAACTTTTTCTAATTTAAAGAAAAAATTTTAAATTAAAAAAAAAGTATGAAGAAAAATGCGGAAGTACACCAGTAATACAAATAGCTTCGTGAAAATTGTGCGTTTTGAAAGCTTTTTTTTTAATTTTTCGGAAAAAACTGTTCTATTAAAATGTTAAATGTTTATTATACACCAAAAGTGCATTAGTTGTAGGTGCCGGATAAAGATAATTGGCTGTTAAATACTAGGTAAATGATATTTTAAAACTAACCAGCCCGAGCAGTTCACAATAGTCAATAGAACTACCGATTGCATCATAAACAAACATAAGAGACTAGATTATTTTTCTGCTATGAAGTGACTTCATTTTAGAAAAAGTTTGACAGCTACTTTTTAGTATAAGGTTGGCAAAAAAGTCTTGCGGTATTTCCGCAAGCTTGTCTTTGCAAGCGCGTAGTTCTAGTTGTATTCATCGCATCGGTTCACGCTAGAGCTTTTTGGAAAGCTCTTTTCGCGTGCTAACACGTGTTTGATTAATTGTTGTTTGCTTTTAGTCGTTCGTGAGTTATAGCGTCGCAAACATGGAGCAAAATAAAGAGAAAATACGGCATATTTTACAGTACTACTACGATAAAGGCAAAAATGCATCTCATGCTGCCAATAAAATTTGTGCAGTTTATGGACCCGATACAGTTTCCATTTCCACCGCACAACGATGGTTTCAACGTTTTCGTTCTGGTGCAGAGGTGATCGAAGATGCGCCACGGTCCGGAAGGCCTGTCGTCGAAAATTGCGATAAAATCGCTGAATTGATCGAAAGAGACCGGCATAGTAGCAGCCGTAGCATCGGCCAAGAGCTGGGCATGAGTCATCAAACCGTTATAAACCATTTGAAGAAGCTTGGATTCAAAAAGAAGCTCGATGTATGGGTGCCACACGACTTGACGCAAAAAAACATTTTTGCCCGTATGGATGCATGCGAATCGCTTCTGAATCGCAACAAAATCGACCCGTTTTTGAAGCGGATGGTGACTGGCGATGAAAAGTGGGTCACTTACGACAACGTGAAGCGCATCGAAAAGCGGTGAAGCTGCCCAGACGGTGACCAAGCCTGGATTGACGGCCAGGAAGGTTTTTCTGTGTGTTTGGTGGGATTGGCAGCGAATCATCCACTATGAGCTGCTCCCCTATGGCCAAATGCTCAATTCGGACCTATACTGCCAACAACTGGACCGCTTGAACGCAGCACTCATGCAGAAGAGGCCATCTTTGAACAACAGAGGCCGAATTGTCTTCCATCAGGACAACGCCAGGCCACACACATCTTTGGTGACGCGCCAGAAGCTCCGGGAGCTCGGATGGGAGGTTCTTCTGCATCCACCGTATAGTCCGGATTTCGCACGAAGTGATTACCACCTATTTCTGTCCATGGCGAACGAGCTTGGTAGTCGGAAGTTGTCCTCAAGAGAGTCCTGTGAAAATTGGCTCTCTGAGTTTTTTGACAATAGGGAAGCGAGATTCTATAAGAGGGGCATTATGAAGTTGGCATCTCGTTGGGAACTCGTCATCGAACAAAACGGCGCATATTTGACTTAAATCGCATTATTATAACCAATTTTATGAACAATTGAAAATTCAATAAAAATACCGCAAGACTTTTTTGACAACAGCCAATTATCTTTATCCGGCACCTATAACCAGTGCACTTTTGGTGTATAATAAAATCTGAACAAAAAAAAATTATTATTTTGTAAATAAATTTTCATTTTTCATTTCGGACGCATGTTTCTAAAACTTCTATTGACGCCAGGTAGTTTTATAATCATATTTTTACACTAAATAAATTAAATTGAAAATTATTGTATGACTAATTTTAAGTCTTATCTATGAGTATTATCTTCATTTTATAGCTTTAGTCAGTAAAGTCCTGTAACCATAAATGCAAATACATGAAATGAAATAAAAATAAATAAAATAATACATCTCCATCTTGGCATTACAGTCCGGGGTGGACCTTTGCCATCTCTACAATACGCCTCCATTCTTCCCGTCAGCCCGCTTTCGCTCTATGTTGTGAGATTCTCATCAGTCGTATAACGTCTTCAACCATCATCTCCTTGACTGGCCTCTCCTTCTTGCTCTTTCAGAATTTGCTACAAATACTTTTTTGGTTGTTCTTTCGGTGCTCATTCTTAAAACGCGCCCATATCAGCGTATTCTTTGGGACTTTATAAACCGCGTTACATTTCCTTCCGCGCTTAAAACACTGAGCTCGTAGTTATACCGTATACGGTATGTACCGTACTTCTAATCGTATAGGGCCGAATCGTTCAAATCGCATCGGGTGAGAACCGGTTTTGTTATAATTTTGTATATCTGAAGTTTTTGTTCCTTTGATATCAGTGAAGACTTCAAAAGTTTGATATGTCCAAAGTATGATCTGTTAGCTGCCTGAAAACGACCTTGTATAGATAAGGAAATATTCTTGCCTGAACTCAAAAACATAACTTCCGATTCTGATGTGACTATCATGAAAGGATCGTCTCAAGTACTTCGTCTTTTCTTCATTTATATTGAGGCCCGCTGGTTTTGTAGCTTGCACCGAGCGCATGAAAACGTTCTGAAGAGACTCCCTTTTTCTCAGAAGAATCACAATGTCGTCAGCATATGCGCATATTAGTGTCAATTTATAAATTTATTGTGCCACCTCGAGCTATTTGGTTTATTGCTGAGTGCAGTGTTAAATTAAGTAAAAGCGTTTATAGTGAGTCTCCTTGCCTCACGCCGGATTTCATTTCGAATTCGTCAGATATTTCGCCATTCATTATTACTTTAGCGTTTGAGTGTATAAGAGTCGCATTGATCAAATTTATGTATTTTTGTGGTGTACCCAATACTTTTAGGTGATGGTCGATATATTTTCTGTTGAGTTTACCAAATGCTTGCTTAAAGTCTATAAAGAGACAGTGTAGATTAATATTGATCTCATAAAATTTTTCGAATATCTGCGACATGATAAAGCATTGACCTGTTTTCGAGCGCGCGCTTTTAAAACCACATTGATAATCTTCCACGATCTCTTCTGCATACGCATTTAGTTTCTCATACAGTATGTTTGATAGAATTTTGTAGTTCACGTTGAGAGAAGCTATCCCTCTATAAATTAACCAATTTAAAATAATTCATTTCACATCATTACCCCTCACCACCCCCCAGTTCATCAGTTACAGCATTAAACTTCGTCACACAATCTTTAAGGATGGACTTCCACATTTAAGCGGATTCTTTCCTCAAGTAAGCCCATGCTTAAGGAGGTTTTTCTCCAAGGACCCAATTAATTAAAAGAATAATTTACCATTCAATTCGGCTTTCCAGCCTAGAATGAATACAAAATATTTCTTATTACTATCGCTTACCGTCTAAAAGGCTTATTTCTCATCCGTACCGCAGACGCTGCGGTTCCCATGCATGACATTTTGGTTACACCAGTTCATTGGGTGTGAATTTCACAGCAGGTGAATTTACTGCACCAAATTATGTGCGTGTTATGGAAATGCGGTGTCAGCATATTTATAATGGTCAGCGTATTCAATCCCGTGTAAACTTAGATGTAACCGCAAGATTCTACATTAAATACTCCACATTTCAGCATTCATAACTCAACAGAAAAAACTGCTTCAGTTTTGCGCAATACTGTGAGAGGTAGCCTTATCTAAAATATATTCCACACGGGAATCATAGACGGGATAAGCGATTTCTCGTGAAGATAAATGGATATGTTGCTGCTATGGGGTAGCTATTCATTGGCGATACTCCCGAAATATCACGAGAAAATTTTCAAAAAAATAAAGGCGAACCGCATTTAGTTTGTGTTTTATGTGTGTTTTTCGAAAGTAAGTTTTTCAGTAGCGTCCTGAAAGTGAGGGATTCACGTTACAAGTAATGCGTTGTGATTATAAATTTAGTTAGATCAGGCGAAGTTTAGAGTAATTTTTAATGTAGAATGAATCGGGAAGTCAAAAAGTGAGATCTGTATACCTGAGGAAAAGATGTCAAAAGGTACGAAATGGTGAACGATAGCGCGAATGGGATGACATAATTCGTAGTTTCACCTCAAAGTTTATCAGACATTAAGCTGTGGAGGGCCGCAGTCAGCATTTCAAATAAAGTCTCTGTCGTTTCAGTTGCTTCAGTTTACTCAGAACGCATTCTTATTCGGAGCTGGGCGATCAGTTAAGGGTCATATCTGCACACCACGAATTCGTGAAAAAAGTACGGACGACTACTGGTCCCTGGTGCTGCAAGAGGCTCAACTGTAGTGAAACTCAGAAAATGAGCCCGGCAAATACAGTTTTCGCATTTTCACGCATGGCTCCCGGACGGAGCACGGCTGCAAGACAAAACGGGGCAAAACTGCACTTTGCTCTTGGAATGCATGTATCTGTGTTTCAAGCGGAGGTGTATGCTGGTGTAAGCGATGAACTTTGTTGTGGAAAACAGATGGGGAGGCAGATATATATGTACCTGCAGCGACAACAAAGCTGCGCTCATGGCCTTAGACAGCTCCCCAACCAATCGAAGGACAGTCGATTCCTGGCAGGCTGAGAGAAGCAGCAAATGGACAAAACTGATGTAACCTGACTAGTTGGACTGATAACGGGCCACTTTGTATGGGCAAAGCTCTTGGAAAAGGTGAGCATTTCAGACAGTATACTCTGCCCAGCATGTGTAGAGGAGGATGAGATTTCGGACCACAAGATTTACTCAGATTAAAAGGGAAGCCCGAGTGCAATACTATGAACTTAATTGTGCCTGGTTGCTGTACTTGCTAGTATGTCTCGACAAAACAAAAAAAAACTGGTCCCTATAAGAAGAAGCGACATGCCACACTCTACACGTAAACGTGAAGTTTTTGCATCTGTATCCACCGGACTGGAGCGTTTTAAAGAGCGCTAAAAGTTTGAAATCTAAGCCAAAATGTGAGCTGGTGCAATCTGGTGGAAAAATAAATTATTTTGCCTTAACAACAACGGCGTTTGGGACAATTTGTAAAAGTATTATCATCATTGTTAGCTGGACAACCTTGGTCGAGTATTCGCCTGCTGCAGAATATGTCTCCAATTGCCACGGTTTCATGCCTGCGTCCTTCATGTCTGCAATTTCAGAAACCTGTTGTCAAGACTTCTTTTCTCTCTTTTCTTTTTTCATTTTTCAATTTTCTTTTTTAATTTTTTTAGCTTTGTCAAAAACACCCATGAATTCCATTGACCACATTTAAGTGGCTTCCTTTGTATACCAATTTCATTTTGATCGCCTTTTGTTCGCATATATTTGGATCGGCATCGGGATAGAATCATTCATTGTGTGCTCATCTCTAATAAGCTATTTTATTTGTGCTTCACCTGTGCACGACTGCATTTTGGTTTGTTAGCGTTCGATTGCCAAATGGCTTTAATGACTGACGGATGTGCGCGTTGCATGCGAGAGTAGTTGGTTAGTTGGAATGCATCGTTAATTGTATACTCCCCTATGTTTACGATTATTGGCACAAAAAGTTCGTAGTCGTAAGCAAATACAGCTCGTAGCGGAACTAACCGGAAATTGAGACTGTGACTAAGACTGAAAATAAATAATTACCTAAACCATGGCATTGCCTCTACGTACACATATATACATGTACATACGCATGTTTGGAGAAATGAGCGTTAATGATATTTTTTGGATAATATTTCAAAAGTAGTTGCGTTACTTATAACAACAGCAACATATTAGTCTTTTCTTTGAATTACTTGATTAACCCATTAACGCTGGGGAAGAGAATCCGCTAACCGATTTTTATGATTTTTTTTTTTTTGCAGCAGCAGCTATTTTTGCCTACTTAATCCCATTAACGCCGGGGTACAGAACCCGTGGACCGATTGTCATGATTTTTCATACACCAGTTACTTTTGACCTTTAGATGCAAAAACTGATTTAAAAAATTTTTTTTTCATGCCACGCCCATTTCCCAGCCTGTACTTTTTAAAGTACAGCCGCCGTTAGTATATACATTTTTTCATTTCAAAAACTCAAAATGGGATTTGCCAAACAAACGGTTTTATTTTCATTAAAACATAAATTTACAGAATGTGCTTACACTTACGAGTCCATATCTGTTTATTAACATTGAAAATCTCATAAATAAAGGAAAAAAGAAATAGTTTTAGA
Organism: Anastrepha obliqua; assembly: GCF_027943255.1. Classification (NCBI taxonomy): domain Eukaryota; kingdom Metazoa; phylum Arthropoda; class Insecta; order Diptera; family Tephritidae; genus Anastrepha; species Anastrepha obliqua. The sequence continues at coordinate 15,648,574 of NC_072892.1, forward strand.
TATTATGTGTGGTATTGAGCGAAACAATCTCTTTTTATGCAAAGGGTTTTTCGGCACATGGCGCATGACCAAATTGTGCGTTGATGTCATACGGCGCAACGCAATTGCGAGTCATTTTTTTTGTAGAATATAGCCATGGGTGTTTCTTTCAACAGATGAAGAAGGTGCACGCCGTTTCCTAGAGACCCGTGATTTGCCTTCTATCAAATATTTCCGAACAATTGCACGCCTGAATTGCAGTTGTGTATTAAATTTATCGTTTTTGTTATTGATAGGTATATAAAACTTTAAAGCATTTGTCTTGGTCAAATCAAGGAGATAAGTGAAAATTACCCACCACCATTTCTTTCTCTTCAGTGCTATACGATAGACATTTACATTTTGGTCTATATTATCGACGCCACCCATATGTTTATTGTAAGGGGCATATAAATTTGGTTGTGGAACGTTGATCTTGCTTTGACTCTCGCGAGACCAGCGCTTAACATAATTCACAGGTGTTATTGTATCAAAGTTGGTGAGCATCGAGCAAACGCTATTGTCTACCAACTTAACTGCGAGGATATCGTTGGAAGTATCGTAACGATAATCGTAAGTTCCACGGGAACGCTTTTTGAAAATTTTGTTGACATCAAGCTTGCAATTTGAAATTCTGTTTTCGCGAACGGTACCAGTTGCTTTGAACTTCATGTTTGCTAGCTGTCTCATCAGGGAATGCGTGGTAAAATAGTTGTCGAAAAAAATTGCATGTCTCTCGGGATTGGGAATCCTGTTCACAAAGTTCAATACAACGCTTGCGCCTAGCGGAATATTTCGAGCTTCGGACGTATTTTTTCCACAATAAACATCGAAATCATAACAATACCCGGAAGAGCTAGCATCCATGCCTTGTAACCAAAACGTATGGGTTTACCTCATCAATTGATAAATTCGAGTGAAAATAACCGAATTGCTGAAAATGTGCAATCAACATAGTCATTAGTGGTCTAACCTTAAACATTTTGTCTGTAGAATTATTTATTTCTTTGTTGTCTGCAAGATGCAGATATTTTTTTATTTCGAGAAAGCGATCTCTTGGCATGGCTTCTGAAACAATATTGAGTCCAAGATCCTCGTCAAGTGACCAGTACGAACGCGCAGTTGGTATCTCATGTAACCGGTTAAAAACAAGATACCAATAAATATTCTCATCTCCTCTACGTCAATTGTAAAGTTTCGATTGTTTTTATCGGAGCGTGCATATAACATGGTTTGGTCACACATGTATTGAACTATTTCGTCCGTTAAAAAATCTTTAAAAATCATATTTGGTGTGTACTCATCAAAACTTTCCTTTGTTGTCTCAAATGTTGCAACATAAGCACTGTCATTGTATTCGAAATTATACCTTGGATCTTTTCTGAGCCATTTACAATTTCGGGTATCTGTAAAAGGAAAGTAAAAAACATGGGATTATGTATAATTTGTATGACGAATAAAAAGCAATTGCCAACTTATTACCTATAGATAGGTATTTCTCTGAAATTGAGTTCTGTCGCGATGCTGCCGCAGAAATTGATGGTCCATCTAGTGTTGAGACTATCACTGCAGCTGATGCAGAGGCCGTCGATTTATTGCAATCAATCATATCCTCAACAATCTCTAGTACAATATGTTCGGGCATATCTGACGGCATCATATTGTCGTCTAAATTATCTTCATCAAACTCTTCCGTGTCAGTTAGTTGGTCTAGCTCCGGAGGAATGATGAGCAAATCCGGAATGATATCATCATTACCTTCATCATCATCACACAAAAGAGCATTAACTGCTTTCTGAAGAGCTCAGAAACTATTTTTGCCACGGAAAGTCATTTCTAAATTCGGTGGAGAAAAAACAAAAAAGTTCACCAAGCTTTGGGGGTAGAAAAATAAATAAAATTGAATTTACCGCAAAAATCTTGTTTGTAGTATACTTTCTAATGCTTTTCTATACACGTTTTTAATAAATAAATATATTTAAATAGTCACAGTTTACTTTTTTCTCACTTCACAGACACACACCTCTTAAAAGATCAAAACTTTTTGTAACTGAGTGACTTTGACACATCACAAATGACACAATGTCAGTCCAATAACGGTAAAAAAATTAACGGCTTAGATTGGACTATCAGCTAACTACAGGATTGCCAACTTGATCGAAATCGATTAAAGTGTGCCCTAAAAAAATCTCGGAAAAAATCCCAACTTGCTGTACTTTATAAAGGTTATGGGTTATTATAAAAATAATTAAAATTTTTTTCTCAACCCGCCCATGCTGAACTTTATAAAGTACAACCGGCATTAGCGCCTTTGCCTTTTCTTCATATTGTTTTTTTTTAAAGCAAACGGCTTTATTTTTTTTGAAACGGAAGCTCATAGGATATAAATGGATTTGTGTTTTTAATAACCTCGCCCTAAGTAAAAATGGGCACAGAAAAAAATTTAAATATTTTGTATATGTAAGAAAGAAAATCGCGATAAAGACACTCATCACCTCAACGTCAATTGTAAAGTTAGAACTATTTTTCTCGGAATTTGTCTATCAAATAGTTTGGATACTTATAAATTGGGCTATTTAATTCGTTAAATAATTTTTGGAAAGGGTTTTCGGCGTATAATCAGCAAACTGATACTTAGACTTAGCAAATGTGCTATATAAATTTCGTTGGTCCACTAACTCCCTACAGTGTTCAGGGCACGCTAATAAATCTAAGGTCCCTTGCCAATAGACGTACTCTTCAGTCCTTGATGCTTGCCTTTTTTTTTGCTATCCATATCTTTGCCCCTATTAAGAGGAGTCTTACTGAATGAAATAGTATCTACAGACTACTGGACCTAGAGTTTGCTGTGCCAAAACTTCTTTGTCATTCGAGAATTGTGTTCTAAGGGTTTTCCAATAACAAGTGTTACAGGTGAATAGATTGCGCTATCGAGAGAGGATTAACGATTTTTTATGGCCGGAATTGGATGGTATTGATCTGGACAACGTTTATTTTCATCAAGACGGCGCTACGTGCGTTAGTTGTAAATCATTGATCTTTTACGGGAAAAGTTTCCGGTCCGTGTTATCTCTCGAAGAGTTGATCACAATTGGCAACCGAGATATGAGATCTTGTGATTTAACACCTTGTGACTTTTTTCTTTAGGTCCACGTGAAAGATAAGATCTACTTTAACAGCCCAGGGTCGATTCAAGACCTCGAAGATGGAATTCGTAAGGCTATCGAGGACATAGGGAGCCACTTTGCAATTCAATTCGGTTATGGAAAGTTTTATGAAAAGGATATTGTCCTGTAAGCGTCGTCGTGATGGTAATTTGCCTGAAGTTATTTTCCACTATTAACGGCATACCTTCTTCTTTATAATGAGAATCTTTTGTTCTAGGGCGAATTACTTTTAGGTAAATACAGTTGCGGACAAAACTCTCCGTACGACCCCTTTTTTCTTAATTTCTCCCGATCTAAAGCATTTAAAAGAAATGTAATGATGCAGTTTTGTTTCAAGTCTAATTATATAACAAATGTAAAAAAAAAAAAAATATTTTTAGTATTTACTTTAAATGATATTCACGAAAAACCAAAAGAAGGCACTGACAAAAGTGTACATACGAACTTGGAAAATAAGAATTATCTAGGAAAACTGATTAAATTTGTGGAAATTAATATTTTGTTGGGCTACCACCAGCATCGATGACTGCTTGCAAATGTCGGGGCATTGAAGCTGCTAAGTTTTCAAGCTCCTCCACCGAGTTATTCTGCCATTCCTCCAGCAACTTATCTTTGATGATTGGAGCACTAGTAATAGAGTGCTTCCGAAACTTTCGCTCCAAAAATTTCCCAAACATGCTCAATAATGTTTAAGTCCGGGCTTTGTGGAGGGGAATATAGTTGCCGTGGAGCATAATACAGCAGCCAGTTCTTGACGATTTGCGCAGTATGCTTCGGGTCATTATCTTGCTGGAAGATCCAGCTCGAGCCTAGGCCTAGTTTGTCCACGGATGGCATCAGGTTTTGTTCCAAAATGGTCTTGTGTTGGAAGTGATCCACATTTCCTTCAATGAAAACGAGGATTCCAACTCCTGTGGCTGAAATTGCTCCCCAAACCATGGCACTGCCAACACCATGCTTTACAGTCGGAATCAGATTCCTAGGATCCACGGCAGTGTTTGGTTATCGCCAAACTTTGCCGTCGCATTCAAATACATATGTTGTTATTGGACTCATCAGTGAATACAACTGAAATGAAATTTGAAAAGGTCGAGCGAAGGAGCACCAGAAAATTTGGTGGATCCTAAAATACTCAGGCTAAAGAGCCCATTGTATTTAAAGCTCTGAAAAGGGGGTAGACAGTCAAGGAGGGAAGGGGAAAAGTATCAGAGAAAGAGATAGGAAAAAATAGAGACAGAGATAGAGATAGTTAGTCCTGTGAGAATTTTCCAGATTCTTTGGCAAATCTGTAAATATCCCCCAGTTTTAGAGAACGAATACTACTCATTCTCATGACATCGGAACCCAATACTCGTAGTCGCGCTCTAGCAACGGCAGGACACTCACAGAGAAAGTGCTTAGTGCTATCCGCCTCCTCCAAGCATAACAGGCATACTGGGTTCTCGATGATTCCAATGGTGGTCATATGCTGACCCCCTGGGTTGTGTCCTGTAATGATGCCGACCATCAACCGAATGTCTTTCCTTTTAAGTTTTAGTAGAAAGTTTGACAGTTTTCTGTTCGGACTTGTCACAAAACACTTTGCAGTTCTGCAGCGTTCTAGACCGGACCATCGCTCTTTATGTAGATTGCCTACATAATCGTTGATCCAATTCATGGTTCCTGCGGAGCTAATTCCGATTATTGGCTCTGGCCCTTGTCGGGGAACCGCTGATCCACGGTTGGCCAATTCGTCGGCAATTTCATTTCCTTGAACACCGGACTGTCCCGGAACCCATATAAGTACAAGCCTGTTTTGTCTTGCGACAGAATTAAGCTTCTTCTTACATTCTTAAACAATCTTTAAGGTTTACTTCGCGTTCTCCAGGACCTTCAATGTAGCCTGACTGTCACTCCATCTCCTCTCGATTATCCATTTTGCTACTTTCAGGATGGCAAAAACTTCTGTTTGGAAAACAGTTGCCATTCCCCCCATAGCATAGTGATACTTATTACTATCGTTTAAGTACCATCCGGCTCCAGACCCTATTTCATTCTTGGACCCATCGGTAAAGAAAATATCCGTCAAACCTCCCTGCATGCATTCTGTATTGCTCCATTGCTCATGCAATGGAAACCTGATATCAAATTTCCTTCCAAATGAAACTGTAGGTATTAGGTGCTCTTTAAGAGCCAAAAACAGTGGATTCTGCTCAGATAGCAACTTAAAAATTTCTTTTTGTCCCGAAGTTCCGTCTTCGTGCCAGAAACCATATTTATGGAGTCTACACATTGCTTTTATTGCTTCCTGTTGTATCTTAAGATCCAGTGGGAGCAAATCAAGCATAGCATTTAGGGCATCACCAGAGGTTGTACTTATGGCACCCGTGATGCATAAACATACACTTCTTTGCAGCCTCTATAGTTCCCGGATTGTGGACTTAACCATGCTCCGTCGCCACCAGACCACAGAAGCGTAAGTGATGATTAATCTGATAAGTGCTGTGTATATACACATACGTATACTACATGAATACATATGTATATAGCCACATATATTATATACAAAATATATGTACATAGGTAAGTATATAAACCTAATTATGCATTGAAAAGAGAGAGAGAAAGATTGAAGTTGTGTTAAATAAAATGAGTACTAATTTAGAAATATGTTTAAGAGAACCTAGCCTAAGTTTAATAAGTATGTGTATTACCGTTAATTTACCTTTGTTACTATTTTAAGAAATAAAGAAGTTTTAGTTGTGATAAAGACACTGAAGAGACGTGTTTGAATCACAAAACGTTATTGGCGACGAGGATTAAAGCTACAAAAATTCTAGAACAGTATTCTGAGCAGAGTCAAACTGTGTCTATTATTTCATTATTTGAAAAATTAGGCACCAAATTTATTCCGATAAGAATAAATAAACGTGTTTCTTTTATTTCAAAAATACGAAAACATTTGTGTAAAATTTTAACTGTGAAAATTTATCTAAGTATCTAAGTTCTGATGACCTCTATCAAGGACAGTGAACTTGTAAAAATCAAAAACAAAGAAAAAAGAGGTTGTCTGTAAAGTCGGTTTACTGACGATAGTTTAACGTGACAACGTCATAAGTAAATATTAATGGAATGGTTGCAATTTTCAAAACAAAATTTTAATTTTACTTGTTTGATAGATATTTTGTATGGCTATAGAGGAGGAGGTAAATGGAATTGCAATGGAACAGGTCAAGTTACATTTACACAAACGTGAAAAATGACGAAACATTTATCAAATTCATGAAAGATATCTTCAATTTCGATTGTGCATCAGACGTTAATAAGTCAACAACACTAAGAGGCAACATCTTCGATTTGCCTTTTTCAAGACACTTTACACTCGAAACACTCCCTTTCATTTCCTACTTTTTCTATCATCGTCCTATTCTCAACAGAGAAATGGTTCATTACCATGCACACAGGAAGAAGGCATATGCAAATACAAGTATGTGAATTTATATACCTACATATGCGCATATACATACATATATATGCTCACTCAAGTAGGAGAGAGCAAGATGTCGAACATTGCCGTTCGTTTGCTTTGTTTGCTTTGTCGTTCGTTCCGCGCTTTCGCTTGCAGTTCATTCAAGGTAACGGCAATAAGCAAGGTAACGACAAATGAGCAAAGTAACGGTAATGAGCAAGGTAACGACAAATGGGCAAGGTAATGACACATTTTTTCGTGCGTGCAGCCGGCTAAATCGAATTATAAGATGTTATCACGTCGAAACTTTTCAGAAGTGTGCTTAATTTTGACCTTCAGTAAGGACAGTGAACTACGAGTATTAAAATATAACAACTCCGTTGTACCTCTTTAGCCTATAAGAAAAAAAAAGGCAGAGACTTAAAACAATAAAACAAAAATTGCACCTGCTTAAACATTAAGTGAAAGTTCCGGAATAGGCTACAACAATAAATACAAGAGCAATTCTGTAATAAGAGAGCAAAATTAGCAACAATTATAGCAAGCGGCGCATATGTAGCAGCAAAATCATACAAACATGCAAGCATAATTGGAAGTTGTACCTGCTTGAATACCACACAAACAAGAAATTGTGAACAAATATAAACTGCAACTTATTTTGACATACAATATTGAAAAAGAAATTCAAGCAATTCATAATAGAAAAATCATTGAAATTACTCCTTTAGGAAATGAGGACTATATAAAAGACTTGTTAAAGTGCCACATCAAACCAGGAATAATTGGCATTTTTGTAGACGTATCGGACAGGGATTACCATAAAATCCAACTTCTTTTGATTTCCACTTTTTCCACCAGCACAACTAAGTTTGTAAAATGTACACTACGTGCAAAAGAGATACTGAACGAAGACGACTTACATAAACAAATATCATTATACCATACCGAAGAAGCTCTACACAGCGGTATTAACGAGTGTTACAATAGTCTGGAAAATAAAATATACTTTCCAAAATTAAGAGAACACATTCATTTAAAAATTAATAATTGTCAGAAATGTCAGGAAATAAAATATGACAGGTATCCTGTAAAGCAGAAGCTTTGTATTACAGAAACGCCAGCTGAATAAAACGAAGTCATTCATTTAGATATATTCCACATCAAAAAACATTCATTCGTAACAACTATAGACAAATTGACAAAGTTTGCCGCAGCTTATGATATAGGAAATAGAAATTGCCAAACGAAGAAAACTTTAATTTTAGAACACTTTGCTAAATTTGGTAAACCGAAAAAAATTATAATGGATAACGAGTTCAGGGCAGAACAGTTGCTTGAGTGTTTAAAAGAGGAAAATGTAGTTGTCCATTTTACAAAACCCAACTCACACACTGGCAATGGCGACATAGAAAGATTACACTCAACTCTTATTGAATTAATAACAGGTATCGAGGATAAAGATCTTACTATAAATATGAAGATGCAGGTTGCTATAAATACTTATAATAACTGATATCATACAACTTTAAAATGTACCCCTAAAGAAGCTAGAGATGTGGTAGATGCAGCTGTTTTGTGTGAAAGAACCAGAAAAATTAAAGAAAATTTAATAAATAAAAGAAATATGAACAGAGAAACTTATATAGAAAAACGAGTAACTGGGCCAGTTAAAAATTATAAAAGAGTTAGGCATAAAGACCAACCCTATTATAGAATACTGCCATTAAGAGCTATTCATGTATCTAACATTAAACGACCATTTAAATATTCATCTAACCGTCTAGAAAAAATCCATAAAAAAAAAAACAAAAAAAAAATTTAATTATGCTAACAAATGTAATTATTTTCAAATTTGGATTAATTGTAAAAACATATTTGTGTATGCCCCCAACTAATTAAATGAATTTCTTCAGAATATATTGTATTAATAAAAGTCTAGAAATAGAGTCCAGGAGAACTCTTATCTAATCCGTGGAGGAGTTATGAGTAATTATGTTATTGTGTACCCTGTATTTATTAATGTATTTGCTAATGTATGTATGTATTATATTATTCACCTGCTTAACATAGCTGTACACATTTCTTCCAATATCTATGTACGTAAAGGCATCGAGATCACGCCACTGTTGGCTGTCCGATTGCAGTTATATGTTTCACAACTTTCCTTCCTTTTGTGATTCATGTACATACTATGCTAGTGAATGACATTAAATATGAGATGATGTAGTTTTAGTTTTTAAGTTCAGTTCAGTGAATAAAGACATTACAAAAAAAAAACAATAAAAAAAAATTCTTTTAATGATAAAAGAAAATTTAAGTCGTGTGAAGAACTAGCGGCGCTTAGTAGTCGATCGAGAAATATGGAGGAAAATAATAGCTAAATCAGTCGTCCATCCAGTACTGTCATGAAGAAGAAGAATAAAATTATTTATTAAAAGTATTGTTTACTCTGATAGCCAAGCGGCAATTAGGGTCCTATGCTCTATTATAGTTCACTCGAAACTGGTCAGCGAATGCCTGGTCTCACCTTCGATTGCATCAGAATTCTTCGACATAAGGATAATCTAGGACCTGGTCATAGTGACATTGCCGGAAACAGCGAAGCCGACAAGCTGGGCAGACAAAGGGCATGTGAGGTAGTGTGCCCGCGAAAGGAGTGGATCGGAATCCGCTTGACAATCTGCGCTATACTCCTGGAAAGATAGCGTTTGCACCAACTCAGCGAGCGCTGGGTAAGTGCACGAACGTGTAAGGTCGCTTCTGGCCACGTTTGAATCGGAAGCAGTTCTCAAATTTTGTGGACATCTTCACGGGACACTATTCGTGGCGTATACATGTCGTGAGACTCGGAATTGCTTTGAGTCCTTTTTGCGTCAGCTGTATGGAGGATGAGGTGGAATCATCTCAGCGCCTGCTCCTTAGCTCCTGCCCTCCTCTCGCGGGACTAAGATTAAAGCATCTTGGTTCTCACTTCTTGTCTGCGACTGCTGACATAGCAGGTGTTGATATCAAAAATTGGATAAACTTCATCAGCAGCATAAAACGGCTAACACAACCGCAAATTAGTCACCGTTCATAGTCCACAAATACTCAACCGTTCAATGTTCGAAGTTCATCTCGAGGAGGCTACCAACCGCCTGTATAAATAATCTTATAATGGGCCTTACTTATCACTTATCCTACCTATAATTATTCATATTTTCAGTACTAAATAGAAATTAATAACTTTTTGCAAATATTTTTATAAATTTTTTTATTTTCTTCTTTTTTTAATTACTTTACTTATTGAATGTCAAATCGAATGCTTTACAGTACAAGCTTTTTCAGTTCAATTGCCATTGAAAATACAACTCGTACATGACTCGTAAGTATCATATTTTTACAGTTAAACATGGGCAATTGAAATCCATTCCGTTTGTCCGTTTGCAGGAGAGTAAATAAATTTTCACACAAAAGTGCAAATTTGAAAATGAGTTGCCTTTGTGTGTGTATCTGTGTATCAGTAGTTTGAACTGAACTAAAGCCTCGCACTGGAATGGTTTATGGGAAGCCCTAAAATATAGTAACTACTAAGACAATCTGTCAAACATAAATTAATGTGAAAATGAAAATGACAACATTGCTACTCCTTGCACGAGTTTGTATGTATGTGTAATCAAATTTATATGTAATCAAATGTATGCATGAAATGTACTGGTCGAGTGCTTTGCGTATTTGTGTCATGAATTATGGTTGTCCACATTTATTTTCACATTAAGTTGGTCACATCGGTTGATAGTCATTGAGGAGGCAAACACACAAATTGCTTATGCCTACATACACACATGCATACATATGAACATAGACATCGAGCAAATGAATATTTATGTGCTGCTGGAAACTTAAGGTATTGCAGAAATCTTAAATTAAAAAAGGTATGAATTCTGGCAATGAAGAATATTTGAGCTATTTGCAGACAGAAATTCTCTATTGACGCACACACACACACACGCAAACACATAGGCATATAGGTATGTATGCATAACTGGAATGCTTGATAGTTGCTGCCAAGTAGATGTGTGCGTGCAGGTAGCCTTGAACGCAATTAAATGCGTACTCATAAATTTCGAATTCCTTTTGAGCAGACAAGCAATATACCATTTAAGCGCATATTTATACATGTACACACACAAGCGCATATACTATGTATAAATATAGGCAATCACATGCTTGTGTGTGGGCAATATTTATGTGTGGTTTCAATAATTGTGGGTGTGTCTGATGTGTATTGGTGCACTCCGTAAGCAGCCGATGCAGCACTCGTCATTAAAGCAACTCGATTGCACCTCAGCACCGAGGTGCCAGTCAGCCGAGAGGCAAAAGAACACTATCGCTTTAATGAATTTGTGTGTGTTTGTATGTGTATGTACAGGGCCCGCCATCTATCGTTACGGATTTAGTAGTAGTAATAGTAGTAATTCTTCTTTATTTATTTATAAATATTTCATCTTACATTACAATAATTTTTACAATAATTCGTTTAAATATACATATAAATACATACATAAAGAAAGAAATAATAAATTTGTGGCAATAACAATGTTGTCTGTCACAACTCAAAAATTAATCAAAAATTGAACTCTGCAATAAGAAAATTTCTAAAGCGTAAGGCTGAGTATATAAAGTAAGTTAGTCTTTTCCTATTGTCGCCATTAAGTATGTATATTTATTACTTCTGCTTCATTTACTTCGCTGCGTTTAGGTATCTTGTTCTGATCTCCTTCAGTACCGGACATCTTCCTAAGAAGTGCTGCATATTTTCTTCCTCGTTTAAATTGCAGAGGGTGCATATTTTCTGAGCATTTCCATACGTAGTTGCATTTAGCTTCAGTAAACCACATCTTGCTTTGAAAATTGTCGTAATATCAGCTAGCCGCATATCTTCTTTAATATATGATTCCCCTTTTGAGTAGTCTAAATGTTTATAAATTCGCTTCTCGCTTGACTGTGCTTTTTGCATTGCCATGTTGATATCTTTTACTCTCATTTCGGTAAGAAGTTGCACACAGCGATCTTGCCAGTCTATAGAAGTGATGTCTTCAAACTTCAGACCGAACTCCATTCCCATGTCGTTCAGATGTTTAAGCCAAAATACATTTTTATTTAAGATGCCTTGTGTTAGTTTGTGTGGGAGTCTGTTGCAATTATATTTGTAAATAGTTTTCCAGATATACTTCATGTGTAATTCTAAAGAATACATGTGGCTATCTTCTATATTAGTTTTTAATGTTATTGCATAATTTGGAGTGAACTCGGGTAGTTTGAGGATTCTTTTAATAAAGTAACGTTGAAGTTTATTTACCTCATCGAATAAGGCATATCCCCAAACTTGCGCTGCGTTGGTTTGGATCCCTCTGCATACCGCTTGGAACAGCTTCCATTTTGATTTTAATGAAATGAATGGCTTCGCTAAGAAATCGTTCCATGTGCAATTAATACTAGCTTTTGCTGAAGTATTTCTGGCTTCTAAGTGCTTGCCGAATGCCATTTTGGGTGTGAGAATGACACCAAGATATTTATATTCGGCCACCAATTTAATTTCTTTACCTTGGTACCACCATTTTTGAGCCTGGGAAAGTTGTCCACCTCTTCTAAAGACCATCATCTCCGATTTATTTGGGTTTACTTCCATATTCCATTCAGCGCAGTATTTCTCGAGGTTATTAATCATGGATTGCATGACTTTAGGGTTATCCGCTAGGAGAACGATATCATCGGCATAAAGGAGAAGACGTATATTCATGCCCTCAACCAATAGTCCACCTTCTAAATAGTTGGGCAAATCGTTTAGATATAAAATGAACAATAATGGCGACAACAGACATCCTTGTTTCACACCAGTGCAGGTTTCAAAATAGTCGGATACTTCTTTTCCCGTCCAGACCGCAGATCTAGTATTACCGTAAATATTTTCTATGAGGTTCGTTATTTTGCTAGATATTCCCATCTGTCGAAGTTTATAAATCATCGGTCTCCTCGGCACCCTGTCGAACGCCGCCTTGAAATCAACAAAATATGCGTTTTTGATTTTCATGAAACTTTAGATGTACAATAGACGCAAGATTATAAATGTTATCTACAGTTGAATAGTTTCTTCTAAAGCCGGCTTGGAATTCTGTGAGCACGTTGTTTTTTTCTACCCAATTAGGAAGTCTTGCGTTTATCAATCCCATTAACACCTTTGCGATAGAATTCATAAACGATATTCCCCGATAGTTACTGGCTGCATTTACATCTCCCTTCTTAAAAATTGGGAAAATTATCGTTTTTTCAAAAGTTTCATCGATTCTTCCGCTCTCAAAAATTATGTTGTATACCTTTGTTAACTCTAACTTAAATTCTGGCGAAGCAAACTTTAGCAGCTCATAAGGTATTCTATCTTCTCCTGGCGCTTTATTGATTTTAGCATTTTCAATGGTTTTTTCAACTTCCATAAATGTTATATCTATATCGAGATATTCATCTTTACATAGCGCAGCTGCGTAATAAATGTCTTTTGTTAATTGCGGTTGGTTTAGTAGGCTTTGAAAATAGTATTTAAAATCGTTCGCAGTGATATTTGTACCAACTTGAAAGGACTTTCCTCTTATATCCTTCGCTAAACTCCACCATTCTTTTGCATTTGCAGTTTTGTTGATTCGTTTTTCAATTTTTTCGTAATATTCTTTCTTTGCTTTTTCACATGCGTTTCTATAAAATCGATTTGCTTTTAGATATTTTTGCTTATCGTCTTCAATGTTAGATTTTCTAAAATCATTCAGATATTTGAAGGAAAGCTCCCTAGCCTTAAAACATTTGAAATTGAACCATGCTTTTTTAAAAGTGATTTTAATATTTCTGGCAGGTGACTGTGGCACTGACATTTTTATTACGTTGGCAAGCTTCTTCAGATCCATAATTTCTCCTCCATTTTTAAACTTATTTAGGTATTGGTTTAGTTTTAATTGATAATTTATCTTATCTTTTCCTTTAAGCACTACTTTCGGCAATAAGTTGATGTTTTCCAATTCGTTTAGTACCATATTTGTTTTTAATATTAATTTAATTGGCATGTGGTCAGACCATACCTTTGATTCAACTTCGAATCTTTCAATGTATTTCAAACCTTCTTGGGAAACTGCGCATATATCGTTTACGGAATTACCAACTGCACTTATGTAAGTCAAATTACCTTCCTCATCACCAGCTGTTCTGCCATTCAATATAATTAGACCATAGTCTTCACAGAAATCCATAAAATTTTTGCCTCTATTATTTATTACCGCGTCTCTTGAGCTCCTTTTTCCAGTATCTGCTGAGAATATAGTTGTGTACAAGTCTTCGATATTTTGTTGTATATTTCTAACTCTAACATTTAGATCTCCCATAACGACTGATATCTTCTCTGTGTTTTCCTTGAAAAATTCCTTAACAACCTCAATTTCTTCGTGCCAAGCTGCTCCTCTTATATACAGTGGTATAAATGTGATTATGTCATCCTTTACGTGGAATCTTATCACATCTACTCCATTTTCGGCTTTGAAACTATGTCGTATGCCCTTTTTTTGCAACTCTTTTTGACTCCATACACGCAACCTCCAGACGCTCTTCCAAATTTGCTGCTACGACTTGCTGGTTTCCAGTAAGTGTCAAACTCGGGGAAATATTTCTTTGCTTGATTTATTTTATCTTCGGTTAGGTGGGTCTCTATAAGTTCAAAAACGTCATGCTTTTTAACATAGTCGAAAAACGCAGGGAAGATATATTTGTTTTCAAGGCCATTGACATTAAAGGAAATAATATTAATTTTAATTTGTACACATTTTAAATTATTTTCAATTCTAATACTTTTAAGGTTATTTTTGTTAATCATTTTGCTATGACAGACGTTTTCTAATTTTTTGAAATAATTTTACTTAACAATATATTATAATCTATTTTAACGTTCTGAAGTCTGTTTTCATATAGAAGTTGCAATGTAATATTTGCATCTTCCATGCCACATACCAGCTTTTTATCTTTATTCCATCTCAACCATTTGTTTGCTACTTTCATCCTATCATCTCGGACGCCAATTCGATGTTTAGAGGAAATCGCCATAATATCCTTTTTCAATTGCATCATAACTTTCTTGTCTTGTTGCCGCTCTAAATTAAGATCTCTTTCTACATAGATTGTTGTACCCGCAAGCTTACTTGATTTTTTGAAAATATCTCCGATATCCTTTTCTGATCTGATTTCTGCCAGCACCGTCATTTTTCCATCTCGCTCGTAGATTTTCTTTGTCGATTTGACAATTGATGCGTCGTTTATCTGTACTTACAGTTAGGCCTTTGAAAATTAAATTTTGTTTTTTGATATGGTCTTCCAACTGGGCGAGTCTTATTTTATCCATATTCTTTTCAGCTTTAATTTTTTCGATCTCCTGCGATAAGTATTCATTTTGTTTCTTTAGCTCCGCAACATCACTACTTAATTCATTTAATTTTTCAAGCATCTCATTGTTACTCTCTTTGATTATAAGCTTAAGAGTTTCTACATCCAAATCACCAACTTTTTGGGTACTCATTTTGTGTATTTTTGGGGTTTGGTTTTTAGGGTCCATTGGGGACAGCTGGTCAGCTTTTCTTTTCTCCAGGATGCTAAGTTGCGCCTTCTACCTTTATAGGATGGTATTTCACCTCCTTTAGCTAATACACCAACCAATAAATCGTTTTGGGATGATGTCCTTCCGCCAGATGTCGCTTCACCTTCCAATTGTCTGAACACTCATTTATCTAATGCACGAACCAAAAGATTGTTTCAGTATTTGATCCTTCCGCTAGACGTCGCTTCTCCTTCCAGTTACTAGGACACTGATCCGCGCGAAGAAGTGAACAAAAGGAACACCAAAAGAAACACCACCAGGCTAATCTGCTTATTTCTCAATTTCAACTCACTCGTACAAACGTTTCGCCTTACAAATGCAATCACCACCAGTACCACTTCCGCTAAAACTGCCAGAGCTTATTTATATCTCAGAATATCCGTGGTAAAATCAAAACTTTTATAGGAGCGCACAAGTTACACGACTGTCACCATGCAGAGTTGCCAGAAAAAAAAAATCTTATCGGATTTGAATCGTTACGGATTTGAACTAGGTATTATTTGAAGAATGGTAATACTTAGCTCTCATCTGATTTGACAGAAAATTAGTTTTATTCTTCCGCTGAACGAAAATGGTTGTGTATACGCTCAAAAAATGCTGGGAAATATTGCGACATTACTTTGAAAATCATGGTAATGTTGCAGAATGTGTACGAAAATTACGTACGGCAATGGGAAGAAGAAAAGCACCGAATGAAGTGTATGTGCGTTACTTTGCGAAAAAAGTAAGAGAAAATGGGTTGCTTATTGACAAACCAACGCGTGACCGACTAAAAACCGTGCGTACACCCGAAAATATTGCTGCTGTGGCCGAGAGTGTTCGTGAATCACCAGGAACATCAGTTCACCGTCGTTCTCAACAACTGGACATTTCGGAGACATCATTGAGACAAATTTTGCGTAAAGACCTTGGTATGACGCCGTACAAAGTCCAATAAGTTCGGCCATATGAATGAAGTTGTGTTCCATCATTAACCGGAAGGATTGTACTTCAAAATAAAAAAAAACAGTTTGGAAAAATATTGAGTAGTTTCTTTTTTATAGCATTTTTAATTCCGTAAAGTTATATGGCGGACCCTATATATACATACATATTTACATACGTTTATGAGATGGAAGGAGGAATTTAACAGGAATTTTATGCCACTTACTCCACGTGATGTGCCCCTAGGTAAGATTGTTCACATACCCACATATCATATATACACGCACAAGTATATATAAGCATAAGACCGGATGCCACATGAAAGGTATTTAAGTACACTTCCACACTCACACATACATTCATACGAGTGTATGTATGTATGTAAGCAGGAATGTGTCCACATATATCCTGGTCATTTGGCTAGTAGCGGATACGGGATGGACATTTGTATTTTACCTCGCATAATAAATCTGTCATATGAGTTAAGGATTGCCTAGAAAATGATGAAGAAGTATATTTAACCAAAAACAAAAAAATGAATACCCAATAAATTGTCTGCAAGTAAGATAAAGTGGTTGCGCTGGAGCGGTTATCGTTAATGGCACACACCACCATACGCGTGTAACGAGAACGAGCAAATCACCAACTGATTATATACCCAGTAGAAAAAAGAAGGAGTGAAAAGCGATTACAGAAGCTCTTCTTTGGAATCGGGAGGGCCTTACCATCTGCATGATTTCCTTAATTGTTTTTTATATGAAATAAGTCAAAATGCAAGGCATTGCATTTTCGCTTGAGACGGAACATCTTATAGAAGGTGTTATTGCAAGTCATTATGCCACCGCTTGTACGAGAATGCTTTTGAGAAGGAGCTGTCTTCAAGCGCATCACAAACGCCTGGCAGTATGTCCTTCTTGCTCGCTTACTTTGTAAGGGCTGCAGGAAGCCGTCTTTGTCATGTGATGTTATCTTACTTCCAAACAGCAACGATAATTTCAAAAAATTATTTTAATTTTAATAATTATAAGTATTTTAATAGATGATTTATACACATATGTGCATCTGTTTTTACAAATGTGTATGTATACATATATTATAAATATGAATTTTAAACAAAAAAGATAAATAAATGTAATTAAATTATTTTTTTCTTAGCAAGGCATGTAGTCGTGTGTACTCGATTCTTTGCGATTATGAAACCTTTTTTAAGTTCAACAATATAGTTGTCTCACTGTTATTACGCTTTCTGCAACAGATTCTACAATTGAAAGGAAATATAATACTTATGTTAGACATTGGATTAAAGATTATTGTGATTGCAACTTACTATACGAGGGGTGCCTTTTATATGTCGGGATTAGAGAACAAAAACAAATTTTAATCATCGAAAATCCCTTTATTGTTTTTCGAAATATTCTCCATGAAGATCTATACACGTTTGCATGCGTTTGAACCAATTGTCGAAGCACTTTTGCCACTCTGAATGAGGTACCTCCAAAACATGCATTCTGAATGCCGCAACCGCTTCTTCAGATGTCGAAAAACGTTGACCTCTCAGTTTGTTTTTTACGTACGGGAATAAAAAGAAGTCATTCGGTGCCAAGTCAGGACTATACGACGGAATACCCATTAATTCGATGTTTTGGGTGCTCAAAAATGCAGTTGTTTGAGCCGATGTGTGAGAGCTCGCATTGTCCTGGTGAAGAGTGATCCGTCTTTGGCGATTGGTTTTCCTAATTTCTTGGAAGACAACTGGCAAACAAATGGTTGTGTACCACTCAGAATTTACTGTTCTGCGTTGTTCTAGTGGTACGGTTGCGACATGTCCAGGTTTTCCGAAAAAACAGGCGACCATTTGCTTGGAAGTGCTTCGTACGCGAACAACTTTTGTTGGATTTGGCTCATCTTGAAACACCCATACAGTCGACTGCTGTTTACTTTCGGGCTCATACGCATAAATCCATGATTCATCACCTGTCACGATGTCATAGGCGTGTTTCGAAGCCCCGCGATCGCAGTTTTTGAGCATTTCCTTCGACCAATCGACACGAGCCTTTTTTTGAGCGATTGACAAATTGTGTGGGATCCAACGCGAACAAATTTTTTGACAGACAAATGTTTATGCAATATTGAATGTATGCTGGTCCCACTAATGCCTAAAATTGTCTCAATCTCACGATAGGTCACACGACGATCTTGCAATATCAGTTCGCGCACAGCATCAATGGTTTTCGGAACAACAACTGATTTTGGACGACCTTCACGAAATTCGTCTTGGAGTGAACTGCGACCACGATTGAATTCACCATACCATCGATAAACACTTTAATTCCACGATTCACGATTTAATTCCATTTTTGGACCGAGATGAATCTTTTAAGTTACTGTAAACAACACAAATAGCGCTGGTATTTCAAAACGTTCTGAGTATTTAAAAGCCAAAAAATGTCTAACTTTGCGGTACAGCTGTCAGTTGCCAAATTGCAACACCAGGGTTGCCAAATCCCGACATATAAAAGGCACCCCTTGTACAAAATATCATTTACGTTTTTATAACATTTAAATGATTCTTTTCCTTGTATTACATCGTAATTGAAATTAAGGAATACGTCTTTTCCAAATAAATTGTGCATATTTTTGGAAATGCCACCCCTTTCACATATTTTTGTTATGGTATTAATCTGTAAGTAAAAGACAATTTATAAGTTCATCTATTACATAGAGAACTGAATGAAGTATTTATTTACAGTCATAGAGTAACGATCAAGAAAATTTTTTAAAATATTTTTAGTGTGGGTTTCTTACTCGTTATCTGTTTCATATAAATACATGTCGTAAGAAAGTAATTAGGCTTTTTATTTACCAATTCATACTCTGCAAGGTTTGGTATTTCTTCCTCAAGTCGCTTCAATTCATCGATGCTTTTTATTGGAAACATTTGAATTATGTGGGAGTTTTTTGATCTTTGGCTGCTAGCTGGCGTACGTATATTTTTATGGATGCTAGCTCATTCACAAATAATTCATTTTGGCTTAAAAAAGTTTCTTGCAGTTGTTTTATAGTTTCGCTCTGTTGAGTTACCAGCGCTTTTAAAGCACTCATTTCCAATTCAAATTTATTTATTTGTTCGTATAACTTTGTAACGCCTAAGTTGTCAGTCATTCGCCGGAAAACACTCTTGTTTTCTGCCATTTTTGCCTTAAAATTATGTCAAAGTTGAATTAGAATTTTTTTAACTGCATACAGCTGTGTAGTAGAGGAATAAGCACGTGAGTATTTTCATATGGTAAGCACATTATTTTGCAAACAATTTCATTGACATTAAAAATGTCGTCGTCAAGATCTGATTTAATTTCTCCTGTGCAGATGCCTAAAGACGTCATTGATTGCAGTGGTTCGTCAAAAAAGTTTTTTTAAATTTTGTATTTTCAAGCCTTTAACACGTCCTCCAGCTTCATCAAAGAAGCCTGTCACTTTAATTAGGGTAAATGGGCTTATACTCGTACAACATAAATCATCTGGGGAGTTGGTACTTAGGAACCAGTTTTTAGTTCCGTAGCTTATAATTCTGCCATGTCGATTTCTTATAAATCTCTCCTGTTCTTCACGTAAACCAATATCAGCATTATAATATCTGTGATAATACACTCATGTCTACCACGCATTGACTAATATGGAGTAAGTTGTGTATGTTAAATGTAACACTGTTTTCACCAAATATTATTGGAAAATTTTCGACAAACAAGGTCAATATTTGCTGTAATAACATTCGAAGCGAAGTTCGCAGGAGTAGATAGTAATCTATATGCCGAATGAAGGAGTAAAAATTCATAATAAAAGTTTTCGTCAACCATACTTTTCAACACAACTGGTTCAGTGTAGAGAATAAATTGACGAAATTCCGTGGCTTTCCATCGTGAAATTTCGTCAAAAGATCTCGGTTTTCTCTGAAAATCAATAAAACTAATCGTTCGTAATATATGAACTTAATGATAATGACTGAGTGGATAACATTTTTTTTCTGTCGGTGGTGATTGAAACATCTATTTTCCCATTAAATAGAATGTGCAACATCTTTTTCATAACGAATAAGTCCAACAAGTGCATGGGCTCCAACGGAAATTGTGTGATCATTTTTATGCCTATTGTTTGTAGACTGCTTGGATTATTTTTAAACATCTCTTTGTGAAAATGAGGTTGTTTTCTTTCAATAAAGTCATTGTCGGTTCTTAATAGCGATGATTTAGTTTTGAAAGTTGTAACATTTTTAATTCTTTCCCCTCTCTGGTAACATTTACCGCAGTCTGCTAAAGCGTTATGACCCATAGTATCACACATGAAGGAACGTGCTGGTGTATCACATATAAAAGCTTTGCTTTCGAACTTAAATTCCCGGCTATTCAGCACAAGGCTATTTTCTTTTAATATCTTTAGTTCAGTTACCAAGTCGTGAAGATAAGTATCTACATTACGCGGTTTTTTTTTACCCATATATATTAGGTTCCAATCAAGAATACTTCAATTTTTCGGATATTAACAATTCTTCCAATTATTGGCCACAAACTTTCTAAACTGCTTTTATAAAGTGGTAGTCCATCCACTCCAATATCAAGTATGATTTCGTCATAATCGGACAAAGCACATTCGGGTATTTTTCTTTTCCAGGGGACACAGTTCTTAAAACAGCTTTTGACTTACCATGTTTAAGCAGTCCAGTTATGGAAATTGGCACATTTAGTCCTTCTGAATTTAAAATATTTAACACCGCTTGTATACAAGCCCTTGTTGGATGATAGTTGCTGTACGATTCTTTTATCAATTAAATTCTTTTGCATTTGGTTATCTATTTCAATTTTGTTATCTACTGCACCAAAACTAGAAACATTTATTTCATCACTTTCTTGTAAAACTATACTTCTGATTTTTTCTGCACTACACTTTTTTTTTGGGGCTTCTACTTTTTCATTCTTTCTTTCACATAGCTTAAGTTTGCGTATTAAATTATTTCGTTCCTTTAAAATTTTTCTTTTTATAGAACTCGCGCTCATTCCTCTTCTACCCATCTTTTTATTTATTTAATTTACACTCACTCTTTTTATTATAAATTTTACTTAAGTTATTTCTAACTTTCCGAAGCACGTCTTTTCATCACAAAAATACACTTTTAATAAATTTACAGAAATGAACGCGTCGCTTTTTTTTGTTTGTACCGCTATAACTGTAAATTTCGACAATTATGTATACAAACGTTAGCTCGTAGCTACGTAGCGGACAGTTTATTTTGTAACACCTTGCCTACTCACTTCTCGAGAAGGAGCACTGGAAGCATTTCACTTGCTTAGAAGCTGTTCTATAATAGCTTATGAAGGCAAGATATTGCACCATTTTCTTCTGGGTATTTACAAGTGTACACGCATACATGCATACACGCATACATATGTATGTATGTGTTCATTTATATGGTGATATCTCTGAGCTGGTAATGAGAATGCGATGTAGATTTTATAAAATATGCATACGAGCAGGTACATGTACATTTGTATGGCTGTAAGTAGGTATGTATGTATGTGCACACATAAGTGAGTGAATAAAGCTATCGGAAGCAATTTCAGTAATACTCTTTCAGAAATTATGTTTAAGGGGTAACAGTTGAATGCACATCCATTTGATACATTTGCGCTTTCTGCACATTAATATTTTTCTGTAGCGAGCAGAAAGAATAGTAGTGAATTTTCGGACGAGTGCAGGCAGAGTAAGCGAGAGAACAAAGAATAATGCGACCTCAAAGTACGCTTCGATGAATCGTATTATTTACGATAATTAATGGCATACCTTAATATCAGTTGTGGTTCCCCTAAATATACTTACAAGTATACACTTACATACACATATAGGCGGAGTCTTACGTCTCAGTTTACCCCCAGGTTCAAAAATTATAGAGTTTCCTGACGATATCGCTGTTATGGTCGTAGCTAAAGTACTCCACCTCGCTGAAGCAACCTGCAACCAGGCTGTCGGCATGGTAAAAGAATGGCTGCGCAAGAACGGTCTAAATCTTGCGGATCATAAGACGGAAGAAGTGCTCAGTAGCAGCAGGAAGAAGGTGGAGTCAGTAAATATAATGGTGAGCGAAAATACCATAGGATCGAAGCCGTTCATTAATTAACTGGACGTAATAATCGACCATAGGTTGAACTTCAGAAATCACCTATCATACGCGAGCAGCAAAGCTGCAGAAGCAGTAACAGCACTGACACGCATAATGATGAACACTAGAGGCCCTAGGCAAAACCGTAGGAGACTACTTAATACCGTGGTCTCATCGATTTTGCTGTATGCAGCTCCAGCATAGGCGGAAGCAACTAATTGCAGCTCATACGTGAGTTGTATTAAATCAGTGTATCGACTGAGTGCCCTCAGAGTGTGCTGCGCGTTTCGAACGGTATCAGAAGACGCCATTATGGTTATTGCAGGACTACTCAATAAATTTAATGGCAAAAGAGTACGCTGAAGTTTACCAAAACAAAACTACTTCAGAACGGCAGACAATGCGCAAGAAAGCATGAGCGTGTAGCTTGCGTTCATGGCAGGGAAATTGGAATTCGTCCCTGAACGGACGTGGATGTACCGTCTGATTCCCTTAATAGCCAAATGGGTTAACCGTAAACAGTTAGATTATTATCTGACCCAAATACTGACGGGACATGGGTGTTTTAAATCCTATCTATATAGGTTTCAGCACGAAGACGTCCCGTACAGTTCTCATTGTACACCAGCTGTAGAAAACGCAGAACATATTTTGTTTGCCTGCCTGCGTGTTGTGTTGTGTTCGAAAGGGAGGAATTAAGCACTAGGGTGGGAAAGCCAATTTCGGCTGATAACCTAGTGGATATTATGTTAGAGTCAGAAAAACATTGGTCCGCTGTATTTAATATGGCAAAAATAGTAATCTCCAAACTGCGTCGCGCTGAGCAACAGCGCAGATCTTCATGAAGAGACAATAGGCCGCTCTCCTTCCCGCGAAGTCATGCCTAACGGTTGTCCCGCGGTGGGAGGGAAGCGAAGCTGAGATGGATTTTTAGTGGGTGAGTGCTTTGTGCTACCTCAAAAAAAAAAAAAATAAAATAAAAATAAAAAAACAAAATACACATATAAGCTTCACTTATTACACATTCTCGAATTTTTGTTTTATTTCCTCATACATATGGAAGTAAAAGCTGAAATAAAGGCTCTCAACGTTGACTTATCCGATTTTTATCAAATTGCTTATTTTCTCTAATCTTCAATTGCTGGGCATTGGAATAAGCGAGCACTGCTAGCCCGACTCGAACATTTCCATGATCTCATCAGCATTTTCGTCGATTGGCCTACCAGAGCGAAATCGTTGAAATCACCGCTTTGTTGTTGCAAACTACGCATATAAGGTATTTTAAACCTCCTGGATGTCCCAAAAGAAAAAGAAAATTATATTCAACATTTTTTTTCGGCTCCCAATTTTCCATCTTGATCCTTATAAATATTACTGAAGACTGTTTCGAATTGTCAAAATGAACATTTAACTATGAAACTTTGTCCTTTGTTCTTGTCCTTTGACATAACAAAATTGCTATATTTCATTTGAGCATAATATTAAAAGAAAAATGTGTCGAAATTTAAAAAAATAAAAAAAATATCTACAAAAAAATTTTAAATTTGCCAAGTATTCTTAAAATTTACAACAAAAAAATGTGAACTAAATAAAAATGTGTCGAAATTAAAAAACAGAAAAAGTGTACAAAATTTTTTTTCAATTTTTTTTCAATTTCTTCAAATTTTCTCAAATTTTTTTTTGCAAATTTTAAAATATTGTTTAATTTTTTTCAAATTTTTTCTTTAATTTTTTTTTAATTTCGAGAGATTTTTATTTAGTTCACATTTTTTTTGTAAATTGTTAGGATACTTGGAAAAATTTAAAAAGTTTTTTGTAGACTTTTTTTATTTTTTTTTTAATTTCGACACATTTTTCTTTTATTATTTTTTTTTAGGTATCCTTAAAATTTACAATCAAACTTTCAATATTCGTTTTTCACTTCTAAAAAATTTTTCCCAATTTTTTTTAATTAAAACAAAAAATTTCACAATTTTTTCTTCAATGTTGTAGAAAGTGTCAGTGTTTTTTTTATTTGCAAAACTAGCAAACCCCGCCCCCTTCGCTGGGCACACTAAAATAGAATAGATATGGTTTAGAACAGAAAATATATGGTTTTCATATTATTTATTTCTTTATTCTTTATTCAATCGCTTTGGCATAAACAATATTTTTTGTTTTTCTATTTGTTTTTGAGTAAATATAAAATACAAATTGAAAATCAGGAAAAAAGAAGATTGTTTTTAAATTTCAAATCAACGCAAATGAATAACTAAGAAACAACCGTCTTTTTCCTGATCATCCATGAATTTTTCGTTTCAATTTATATGTTTTATTAAGCATTGGAGCTTTTTAACCATTATCCATTTATATTTTTCAAAAAAAAAAAAAAAACGAAAAAAATTGTTTTTTCCACGAACACATAATTTCATTCGGATTTCACATTAAATTCTCAAATTTCGTAAGAAATTATTCACTGTTCCAAAATCCACTCCAAAAAAATTCACAAACAATTTTTACATGTTGCACTTACGCTTTTTCCTTATGGCATCCAAATCAGAAAGAAATATTGACACATTGTAACTCACACTGTCAATTTGACAGTTCAGTTCCGCCCCAAGCGTTAAAAAAGTAAGCGACATTATGGCTGGCTCAAAAGAACGCTGTACCCGTTGCCAGTGCTCCGAATTACAACCAAACTTTACGAAACCCATTTTCAATACTTACTTAACAATGTGCATAAGTTTGGTTTAATTCGGTGCAAAGACACGGCGGGTCCACGTTTTGGCATATATTTCGAGACCCTAGTCATCAATAGGTATGAAAATTACCCCGTATTAAAGCACTTATCAACAGCTTTCATTTGATACCCATATTGTACATACACAACCAAAGGTTACCCGGGTCCACGTTTTGACCTATATCTCGAGACCCTATCTACCAATAGGTATCCATACTATACGGAAACCATCTTCAATACCTCCTTAACAATGTGTGTAAGTATGGTTTAATTCGGTGCAAAGACACGGCGGGTCCACGTTTTGGCATATATTTCCAGACCCTAGTCATCAATAGGTATGAAAATTACCCCGTATTAAAGCACTTATCAACAGCTTTCATTTAATATCCATATTGTACAAACACATTCTAGGGTCCACGTTTTGGTCTCTATCTCGAGACCCTAGTCACGGAGCGGATGGAAATACTCTGAACTAAAGCATTCACCAACAGCTTCCATTTGATACCCATATTGTACATACACATCCGAAGGTTACCCGGGTCCACGTTTTGACCTATATCTCGAGACCCTATCTACCAATAGGTATCCATACTATACGGAAACCATCTTCAATACCTCCTTAACAATGTGTGTAAGTTTGGTTTAATTCGGTGCAAAGACACGGCGGGTCCACGTTTTGGCATATATTTCCAGACCCTAGTCATCAATAGGTATGAAAATTACCCCGTATTAAAGCACTTATCAACAGCTTTCATTTGATACCCATATTGTACATACACATCCGAAGGTTACCCGGGTCCACGTTTTGACCTATATCTCGAGACCCTATCTACCAATAGGTATCCATACTATACGGAAACCATCTTCAATACCTACTTAACAATGTGTGTAAGTTTGGTTTAATTCGGTGCAAAGTCACGGCGGGTCCACGTTTTGGCATATATTTCGAGACCCTAGTCATCAATAGGTATGAAAATTATCCCGTATTAAAGCACTTATCAACAGCTTTCATTTGATATCCATATTGTACAAACACATTCTAGGGTCCACGTTTTGGTCTCTATCTCGAGACCCTAGTCACGGAGCGGATGGAAATACTCTGAACTAAAGCATTCACCAACAGCTTCCATTTGATACCCATATTGTACATACACATCCGAAGGTTACCCGGGTCCACGTTTTGACCTATATCGCGAGACCCTATCTACCAATAGGTATCCATACTATACGGAAACCATCTTCAATACCTCCTTAACAATGTGTGTAAGTTTGGTTTAATTCGGTTCAAAGACACGGCGGGTCCACGTTTTGGCATATATTTCCAGACCCTAGTCATCAATAGGTATGAAAATTACCCCGTATTAAAGCACTTATCAACAGCTTTCATTTGATACCCATATTGTACATACACAACCAAAGGTTACCCGGGTCCACGTTTTGACCTATATCTCGAGACCCCAGTCACGGAGCGGCATGAAAAATACTCTGTACTAAAGCATTCACCAACAGCTTCAATTTGATATCCATATTGTACAAACACATTCTAGGGTCCACGTTTTGGTCTCTATCTCGAGACCCTAGTCACGGAGCGGCATGAAAGATACTCTGGACTAAAGCATTCACCAACAGCTTCCATTTGATACCCATATTGTACATACACATCCGAAGGTTACCCGGGTCCACGTTTTGACCTATATCTCGAGCCCTATTTCCAAAATAAAATATGATCCATGTTACTCGTGGATGATGTAGCTTTCGAATGGTGAAAGAATTTTTAAAATCGGTCCAGTAGTTTTTGAGCCTATTCGTAACAAAGAAACAAACAAAGTTTTCCTCTTTATAATATTAGTATAGATAAATTTTTGCAATTATTATTTCGAAGTTTTGCGTATATCCTTAGCTTTATCAAAATTGCACTATTTCTTTTGGGCATAATAATAAAAGAAAAATATGTTAAATTTACAAAAAAATTAAAACAAAAATTTACAAAAAAAAATTTCAAAATTTTCCAAGTATCCTCACAACTTATAAAAAAATTCTAAACAGATATTTGTTTCAATATTTGTTTTTTGTCACTCCAAAAACTTTTTCCAATTTTTTTAATGTAAAATAAAATTTTCTCGCAATTTTTTCTGCAAGGTTATGCAAAGTGTTATCAGTATTTTATTTTTATTTGCAATATAAAATATTTACAATTATTTTTTCGAAATTTTGCTTATATCTTTACCTTCATCAAAATTGCAATATTTCATTTGAGCATAATAATAAAAGAAAAATATGCAAATTAAAACAAAAATTTACAAAAAAAAACTTCAAATTTTTCCTTGTATGCTCACAATTAATACAAAAAATTCTAAACAATTTTTTCCAATTTTCTTTAAATTTTTTTCAAACAAAAGTTTCTAAAAAAACTTTTCGAATTTTTTCTGAATAATAAATAACAAAAAAAAAAGGGGTCAAAAGTAGCAAAAGAAATAAACAAAAAAAATTTCAAATTTGCCAAGTATCCTTTAAATTTAAAAGAAATATTTGAACTAAATAAAAATATGTTGGACTTGAAAAAACAAAATAAAAAAATTTACAAAAATTGTTTTCAAATAAAAAAAAAAAAATTCAAATTGTTTAAAATTCTGTTTTTTCAGAGTCCTTAAAATTTACAATCACATTCTCTATATTCTTCTAAACTTTTCACTTCTAAAAACTTTTTTCCAATTTTTTTAATAAAAAAAAACAAATTTATTCTGTAAGGTTATAAAACGTATCAGTTTTTTTTTTTTAATTTGCAATTTAAAATATTTAAATTATTATCTCGCAATTTATCGAAATTGCAATATTTCAATTGAGTAAAAGAGAACTATGTCTAAATTTTAAAAACCTGAAAGCAAAAGTTCACAAAACAAATTTTCAAGTTTTTCCAGGTGTGGTCACAATTTACAGAAAAGATCTAAACAAATTTTTCCAATTTTTTCTGAAGGGTTAGGGAAAATAAGAAAACCAAAAATACTACAAAATTACCAAATATTTCCATCAGTGGTGTTTTTTTTTTCATTTACAATTTTAAATATTTACATTTATTAAATCGAAAAATTGCTTACATACTTTGTGCTATCATTGTTATTATAGTTTGCTTAAGGGCGAAAACCAGTTTAGGAGGCCGAAATTTTGATGTTTTTCGTGAATTTTTTGAATAAGGAAGGAATCATCAGAAATTGCTTACACTTGGAAGGTATTTCATTCATACTTTTAAGAAGACTTTTAAATTTTTTCAAGCCATGGGCGATCACCATCCGAGTATTTTGCTGGTGGGCATTCCCGAAGTTACAATTTTTCTCTGTAATCAACAACAATTGTTTTTTTAACAACATGTAGTTCGGAGAGGACAGTTCTGGGCTGTAGGGAGGGTGGGGAAGCACCGGAACCCGGCGCACACCGCCTTCCTCTGCACCTCTGCATTGTCGTGATGAAAGGTCCAATTGTTGACGAGGTCGGGCCGAACCCGCGCGACACGGTTTTTCAGCCGAAGGAGCACTTCTCTGTAAAATGCCGCGTTTACAGTGCTTCCTGGAAGTACAAACTGTTTAGCTTTACCCAAAATTTTATCGAGTAACGTTGCTCCAATGATCACGGCATTTTCGCCACTGCGAAAGCCTAACACACTTTTAAAACAGCTTTCACGCGCGGAGCGATGTTGACTGCACCGCTGTTGCCAGCGAACTGGGACCAGTTTCTAGTGGAAGGGGAAGGTCCAACGATCATTTTCCCCCACCAGCCGATTCGGTTGATCGCTTGGCAGACGCTCCGCGCGGGAAGGCTCATTACTTTTCAATCAAACCCTGTAACATAATCACAGAATTAGGTTCATATCAATGAGAGTTGAATAAAGAATACTCTGAAAAAATTTCATAACGATTGGTTGATAACTTTTTGAGCTAGAATGCCCACCAGTTGAAAAAATGTCGTTTCGAGAAAAACGCGTTTGAAATAAAGCATCGCATCGTAAGCGCTACGGAGCCGCACCGACGCGCGGTTTTTTAAGTGAATATAGAATTAGGAATAATGCGAATTTCGCTTTAAAATTTTTACCACATTTTCTTGAGTAGTTACACTAACAATTTATGCAATAAAAAAAACTCGATTTTTTGATCAGTCTGAGCTGGTTTCCGCCGTTAAATGCCGATTATGTGTCATCTGTTTCTATTGTTTGGGTTTAGCTTCAATTGAGTGCAGGTACGATCGTTGCGAGTTATTTCGTCATGCAGGCTGCGTCGCCACGATCGTTTTACACTTACTGTGTATAAAAGTAGTTGATATATGCAAGTCTTTTTAACTTATTTCAAATAAATTCCCACAACATGTTAATTTATTCCGCCGCTGCAATGCCCCAGCTCAGCAAGTTGAGCTTCCAATTAGGTTAAAAATATTTTGAATATTACATTACCTCAATAAAGTTATGCTAATAAACAAGCATACGAAAAAATATTTAAAAATCCAATGGGCAATATTACCAATTGAATTCGCACTACCACTGAATGTATGCACCAATTTATTGATAATCATATATTAATTTTTGAACTAAATTACTCTTTAATCACTGTCATAATTTGTTTTATTTTTAATGCAAAAACTCATTTGCGGTTTTAAAATGGCGAATTTCATAGCTCCAGCAATGAATCAGCAAACAATCCAACTCATTTACGGTGGGCACATAAATAATTACTTTACACTACCAAAGCCGATAAAGTCACAACGAAAAATCCATATTATCTCTCTCTCATCCCTGCACACCCACCCACATTACCGCACATACCTACTAATAGCCATGTATAGAAGTGTAAACAAATGCCTCGGCTGCCAGCACACAATGCAGAACATCCACTGCTGACCCAGTGCAGTTGTTGCACAGCTGTGGAAAATCCCAAAACTCCATTTATTTATGGGACAAAGCAATTTAATTTATTGCGCTCAGTAAAATATGTTGCGTATACGACACGCCACCTGCCAGTCGAGGTCGATGTCGAGCGAGGTATAACTAGCGATTATTGTAATCCCGGCATCCCCGCGTTCGTCCCGAAACACAACTTTCTTAAGTTCGGCGCAAATTGAATTCAATTACAATTGAAGTTCAATTTTTTTGTAAGACTTGAAGTATTTTAATAAACAAACTTTACTACAAAATTAAAATAAAAATATTTTCATCACTAATTATGGGGTTCAAAACTATGCAAGCCAGCAACTATTAAACTAAAAAGTAGTTGGTATAAATACATTTTTTAAATAGCATCTAATTAAGCTCCAACTTAGCGATATCGCCAATAGTACTTTTATAATAGTACTTTTAAATAAAAATTAAATACAATAAAAATTATTTTCTTAAAAGCATAAAACCAACATAAGCGAAAACTGTATAAAACACAAATATGCGTAATACATATTTATTGAATGCATTCCATAAACTAAAGATACCCCGACCCTTATATAAGCATATTTGGAAGTGATGCCATCCGCCTATAAAAACTCATGCTTTCCTGAGCTGGAGAAAGAAGCAAAACGAACGGATTAGGTGATAAACGAAGAAGTAGAAAGAAGCTTCATATTAAAATGAAAAAGAAATCTATCCCTTCAAAAAATACTTCTTTCTACTGAGTCAATTTTTTACTAATAATAATGATAAAGTAAATTATTGACAAAAAAAGCAACATTTTGCAAGTCTTGCATGATGCACGCCCTTCAGTATGAAAGAAAAGCTTGGATGAAATTTGAGGTCTGTAAGAGAAACACTTTGCAGAAACTTTGTGGCCATTGGTGTATTGGCAACGGCGATACTACAACAACCTGTAGCAGCATTGTATCGATATTTACGTACTATGACGGCTAAAGATCCAATGATATCCCTGCTTTGGTCATATCCTAAAAATATATAAACACATTCACGTTCTCAAAGTTTCGAAGGCGCATCTACTGCCTGGTGGTTGTAAAAAGAGAGGAAGGCCTTCTCTGGAAAAATCGCGGTGTAAAGCAAAGCGGTAAAGTCAACCTGGTGTGGCTTGAGTTAGTACGAGGAAGAAAATATTGGCGCGCCTTGTTAAACTCGACCAAAATTGCTTAAGCGGTTATCGCGTCAACCAAGCGGAATGCGATAAGCCAAACTAAAGAAATTATATGAGACCAAATGTAAGTCAGCTAAACAAAAAATATTCGCTTTTTCTTCGACATTTTTATATTGGCTCATTACACATAAAATCTATTTATAAGCATAAGAAAAGATTTCAAGTGTAGTTATCTATGAGGAAGTTTCCTCCCGAAAGCAGGGGATCACTATTTCCTTGAACATCTGCGATTTGCTACTGAAAAGCTGGACTTCGCGCCAACTCAGCGGGCACTGGGCAAGTACAAAAACTTGTAAGGTCGCCAAATCCTGCTGATCACGTGTGGGTCGGAGGTATTCGAGGTTGTCAAAATCTCATCTTTCGAATTTCAAGGGTATCCTTTCAGGATACTCTCTGCGAAATGTGCACGCTGTGAGACGTGGCATTACTTTGAGTATCTTTACGTTAGTTGGGTTGAGGATGGCGTGGCATCATCTCAGCACCTTCTGCTTAGCTGCCCTGCTCTCGTTGGACTAAGATTTAGGCATCTTGGTTCCCATTTCTTTCTTTCTACGCCTATTGATATAGCAGGTCTTGATACTGAAAACATGGTGTGAATAGTATAAAACGGGTAACTCAAGCGCAGCTCAGTCATCGTTCGTAGTTCTACAAACATCCAACTCCCTCCCCTTCTTCTTTTTCCGTCCTATTGGCTTCCGGCTTCCGGGTTCCGTCTTACTTCCTTACTTCCTTACTTGAGTCATCTAATCGGTATCTAAACTAAATATACATAAATCCGGCGAAAACATGTTGTTTTTGATCTCTAGTTGGACGTTGGGTCGAGCTCGTCTTCCAATTTTTGGTGCGCCTTGATGCTATTTTGCATACTCAGAGACCCACAGTTTTATGCCGACTCCGCAGGCAAATGATTTTTATGACGCACTTTTTATAGCTGAAATACACTGGGAGCTTTGCCATTGTTTGTCTATGGCGGCCGGCTTTTCTTCTTCATTTGATATTGCGTGTCTCCTGTGGGTTTCTAACCCACGACAACCGAACGCTATTTCCACATAAATCAATTCAGCTACGGTGGCCGCCTACTTTTACTGCTTCTTTTATGCAGCAAGAAATGATTTGTCTGCCTTTGCATTAATATGAATTTCTTTACAAAAGTTCAGCATTTCAACTTGAAGTAAATAATAAATTACATTCAAATAAGTAACCACTAGTCCCGAGATACTTAAAATCTTTCGAATCCCGTAATTTCCAGGTGTTACCTTTCAGCGAAATATATGCCGCTTCTGCCCGCCATTATCGGCAGTTGCTGCATTATTTTTGATATTATTTTGGTTGTTCTTTGCTGTGAATCGCATTTAAATTGCCCGTGCGTCAATTTGTAGCTAATTGTGTTGTAGTTTGTGGACTTGCTACTCAATATGCAAACAGCAAATTGATTCAGCTTGCCGCGTGTCATATGTCCCATTTCACAGATTTAGTGAAGTGTGTGCCAGAGTCCATTGAAAATTTTCATTAATTAAATTGTAATGCGAGCGATTTATTTATACGCAAATGGTAAATATTTATATTTATTAGCTGAAATATGCTCACCCATATATGTGTGAGCAAATGGGCCAATTACAAACTTACTTAAAGTGAAAAATATTTGTTGACTTATGCTAATTCGTGCGGGCAATGTGTTGCATCCACGGAGTTGCTGAAGTGAGAGGAGGAAATATTTTAAAATTCCTTTGAAAGCATTTAATTCTTTTTAATCCTACATTTTGACAGTCATTGCCTTGTGGTTTCACTACGTAAGCTCTAATAAAACTTTTGCTAATCCATTCCAATTGCAATCATCCATGCTGAGCTCTGCAAGCCCAACTTGACGCTGATGCGTTGTTGAGAGTGAATGTAAATAGCTTAAGCCTTTTACTTTCGGAATGGATGCAACTTTTAGCTTTTCTCACAAACTGACTTTATAACCCACATTTTTTGGTTTCTCTTTCACACCCCTCCCTCCACCCTTTTTGTCTTGTCGTACATGAAATCGAAAAAAAACTACCTAACCAAGTGGAATGCATTTTAAAAGAGTAAACATTGACTAAAACCCAGCTGTTGGACTTTGAATCAGCATACACGGAGCTCTGGGCAGATTTTTCTCATTCTGTAGCTATGTAGCTCTGCATGTAAGTGTGTGTTTGTGTGTGTATGTGTTGATAATACTTTATTTGCAAGTGCGTCTGCACTGAAAAGAAGTTAGCACCAAGTGTTTATTTTTCTGACACTTTTGTTGGCTTGCACTTTACTTTGGCTCTTTTACTCTTTCGTTACTTTCATGCGAATGGATGCCGAAAGCACTTTGCTATTTGCTTAGTTTTTTCCTTGAAACTGGTGCTTGATACTCCTTTGTACCAAGGATAAGCAACTAGATAAATGAATAGAAGAGGAAAAGAAACACTGCAACGGCTTACATCTTACTTACGCTCTCACCCTTATTTAACCCATATGTGTACTAGTGTACAAATCTGGAAATAAGATGTGCAGATAGGATAATTTTCGATCGTGAATTTGGCAGCAAACTTAGTGCTCGAGTCGTGGAGTAAGAAAACTTTCAGCTTTCCAGCTAAACGATCTTCCATAAAATACCTCTTCGAGGTTTTCTATGAGAAGAGCTCTATCAGCCCGGTGAAGCTTTATTTATTAACAAAAATTTTTTATTTGTTTAAAAAATATTAAATAAGCAATTCCTCTTACTAACTGCAAACTGAAGAGGTTTCAATAGAATTCTAGATCTTATTGAGTTCATGAATAGAAAGTGAGAGATGGTGATGAAGCCAGTGTCGTTTGCCTAGGCAGCAGCTGAAAGTGTCTGAGTTGGATATGCTGATGATCTTGCGCTGGTAGCTGTAGACAAGCGGTTAAATCAGCTGGAAGCAAAATGTAACGATGCAGGAGCGAGAGTACAGCGATGGCTCGGTAATGCGGGATTGGAGCTGGCAGCCTAGAAAACAGAGGCCGTGCTTATAAGCGCGCGGAAGCAAAAAAGAATTATGAGAATCACGGTTGGCGGACACGAAATATTCTCACAGGAGACGAGTAAGTATCTTGGAGTCATGCTCGACATGACGCTAAACTTCAGGCATCATCTTGCAGTAGTTAATTGTAAAGCAGCGGCTGTCAATGGCGCACTAACATAGGTGGACCGCAAGGAGAGAGGAGACGACTCATATCGGCTGTGACGGACTCTATCATATTATATGCGGTGTCGATATGGGCTGAGGCTAAACATAGCCATATGCGTGAGGTAGTTCGCACCCACAGACGCAGCGCACTACGTACTGCATACACAATATGCGTTGTCGCTAGAAAGATACCAGTGGATATTCATGCGATGGAGCTGTATCGCCTATATGGAGTAAAAGGAGTGAAACCGACGGTAGCAGAAAAGGCGGTAGAAAGAACGTGATCGATGGTCGAATGGCAAAGAAGATGGGATGAGTCAATCAAAGGCCGGTGGATTTACAAACTCATACCGAACCTTGAACGGTGGATGAATAGGAAGCATGGCGATATTGACTACTACCTAACTCAGATGCTCACCGAACACGGCTGCTTTCTTGAATATCTACACCGTTTCCAGCTGGCCGACAGCCCTTTTTGCCGGAGTTGCTTGAATACAGTCACGAGCGCAGAACATGTGACCTTTCACTGCAGACGCTTCAGTGAAGAACGAGCAATGCTGGCGAAGGCATTCGAACACCCGCCATCCCACGCAAGATTTGTTCAGGATATGTGCTCGAGAATCACTAAATGGGACGCCGCAAAAACGTTCGCGGCTACAGTCGTGACGAGGCTCAACCGCATTGAATGGGAAAGGAAAGCCCAGAAACGACAGCAGCAGTTGCTACTGCAGCTACAACAGCGGCAGCAGCAGTAGACGCAGAAAGATAGACTAAGTATTCAATACTATTAAGATATTAAATTAGGTAGCAAGACCAGCTAAATTATTTTTTATGCAATGTACTTAATTCAGCCAAGTAATAACTCGACAGTTCTTAGGAGAAAAGGAACGGGGAGGGGGGGGGGGCGGAAATACCAAACAGCCTTATAAATATAAAGCCTATTCGATGATTACAAAGTTTTTGGTACCTTTGGTGGACAGTGGAGATGAACTGTTTTAGACAAACCGACGACAGACACAGACGCTCAAGCCAAACACTCACAACAGTACCGAAATGAGAGCAAGACAATAGTTTGTGAATATCGGACTATCGGACTAATTCTTTACCCCCACAACCGCTCTCGAAGCCAGTGGAAGGAGTGAATACTATCGTAAAATCTTCATACGCCCTCAGGAACGGAACCTAGACGCAGGAACCTGTTGTGTCAGTAGACATAAACGCGGCTCCACCTTGAACAAATGCTAACGCGGTTCCAGGGTGGAAATCAGCCGACGAGGAGGAATGTTATAGTGTTAGCGGGAGCATGCCCCACATACCATTGGTTCGACGGCACATTTGATGATGTTTCAGACATTTTGATTTACACCTCCTGACTAAAAAAAAAAAGTTCTGATTTTGCTGTAAGTGTCTGATTTTCGACTATTGACATAACCAAAATGACGGAGCAATGCAAATTCTATATAGAAATTCAAAGGGAGTTTACTTTTTGCTTCCCTCTTGCAACATTGAGCTACGGAGAACGTGATAGCATTTTCAAATGACTTTCTTCCTCACATAAATGAAAGTATT
This sequence comes from Anastrepha obliqua, assembly GCF_027943255.1. NCBI lineage: Eukaryota > Metazoa > Arthropoda > Insecta > Diptera > Tephritidae > Anastrepha > Anastrepha obliqua. The sequence continues at coordinate 15,684,500 of NC_072892.1, forward strand.
TAAACTTGTCAGAGAAAAAAATGCAGAAAAAAAATGTTTAAGTCAAATGCGTTTTTTTATTCAGGTTAAATAGAATTATTAAATAAATTAAATTGAATTCAAAAAATTAGTTAAGTGAATGAATTGATTGAATCTATTAATATTTGGATTTGTGAGTTAATTAAAATTAAATAAATAAATATGGACAGTTTGTATTTTTAGCTGCATGAGAATTATCGATATCGAGAATGACAAATCGCGCTGATGTTTCGGTTCTGTAAGCTTTGGTAAGTCATCATAAATCGTTCAACGCCAGAACAACGCCTCTAAATTGTGGAAATCTACTAAAGAAAATATTGGGTTGTTCGGAAAGTAATTTCATTTTTTCCCAACAGCGGATTTAATTGTATTTTCTCACAGTTAACTTCACACTTTTGACAGCTGATACAGCAAGGCTTGTGTGTGAGTAAGTTCTATTGATTTTACGCAGAAGTTTTTTGACGGTGCCCATTCAAACATGGCGAGCACTAAGCAGTATTTTCATCATATTTTACTTTTTTACTACAGAAAAGGTAAAAATGCTGTTCAAGCCAGAAAGAAATTAATCGATGTGTATGGAGAAGTTGCGTTGACAATACGCCAGTGCCAGAACTGTTTGCAAAATTTCTATCTGACAATTTTGATGTCGAAGATGCACTACGTTCTGGAAGGCCGGTTGGAGCTGATAAAGACGCGATAAAGGCATTAGTTGATGCAAATCGGCGAATAACAACACGTGAGGTTGATAAGAGGTTAAATTTATCAAATTCAGCTGTTTATGACCACCTGGAAGAACTGGGCTAAAGATCGTCTTTCATTTTCACCACAAAAAACGAAATTACTTTCCGAGCAACCCAATAAATCTGTTCGGGAAAAGTGTGAAGACGGTGAAATGTCGATTTGCTATCTTTCTGAACTTGTTAGCTTTTATTTTTCAATTACGAGGGAAATTTTAAATAGGGACCTTGGCTTGCGTGCCTGTAAAACTAAGCTCGTGCAAGAACTGAAGCCATCGTTACCATCGTTTTCGTCGCATTTTTGCTGGTTGAGCCCATTTATATTAATTATTCAGCTTTTGTTGGAAAAAGTAGTCAAAAAAGAGATTGATCGAATAGGCCATGAAATTCGTAGCCGCGGCGAGCATATACCTGCCTGAGTGCCATAAGCTAATCATCCAATTCACCTTAAACTTTTTAGATTACTGAAACCACAACTAATAGAAGCCGAACGAGTCCCAAGATAACGACCTTTACCATGAAATAAAGGACACGATTTGGAGAGTGGCCCTAGGAATTGGCGATGATGTTACGAATATTTATCCATTTTGGGCTTTACTGCTTTTCATTGAAGAAAACTTTTTTTTTTAAAGGCATGTAGTCTTTTCTTCAACACAAAGTGTATGCGACAATTTATTTTTATATGGAAGAATAGCAAAGAAGCCGTGAGCAAAGAAAAGTGTAAAAAATGCACGCTATTTTGTAGCTACTTGCAACTTGCAGTTTATTGTACTAGAACTGCATCACCTGTAAAACTGCGTATCAAAAATTATTCTTAAAATTCTGATAAAAAAAGCTTTAACTTGGTAGAAATTCTTAAAATTTTGCATAATTCTAAAAATTCTTGCGCAAAATTATGTAAAACTATTCATGTGGTTTACTTTTATGAGAAATAAAAGACACTAAATAAACAAAAATAAAATAGCCCAAAATGCTCAAAATGTCGGGCATGCATTATTTTTTCAGAAGGTGTGTAATATTTTTTTGATACATTGATTTTTGCAACAAAAAAATTTTTTTTTTTTATTTTGACGAAAATATTTTATGAAATAAAACTATGTGGCATTGCATGTTTTTTAACTTCATAGGAACTATCGATATGGACCATAGTTATTTTACAGTTGAGAATGACGTACTGAAACTCGCAGGCGCGTCGGACATATGCCGGTTATCATATTCAAAACATAAAGACCATGAAATTAGCGTACCAGATTATATTGCAAAAAATTCCTTTCAACAATGCTTCCGTTTTGTATTATCAGCTTAAGTTCTGAAGCTCTTAAAAAAACACCCGATATATTCGAAAAATGCATCAAAATCCTTTCATATAAAGGGTGGTTAAGTTTTAAGTGCCGGTGTTGATTTTGAATAAAACACCATTTTACCATACCAATTATTGTCATTTTTCTTTATTATAATAATATTGGTATGACTCAATTACGAATGGAACAAAATACCGGCCAAATGGCCGCCGCGGCCTCGGCGGCTCCTTCATCCGATGGTCCAAACTTTCGATGACGCTCAGGCATAATTGAGATTCTATGCCGTAAATGTTGAGAATTATCTCATCCTTTAGCTCTTGAATTGTTGCTGGCTTATCGGCATACACCTTTTCTTTCAAATAACCCCAAAGAAAGAAGTCCAACGGTGTCAAATCACATGATCTTGGCGGCCAATCGACATCGCCGCGACGTGAGATTATTCGGCCATCAAATTTTTCGCGCAAAAAAGACATTGTTTCTTTAGCCGTGTGACAAGTGGCACCGTCCTGTTGAAACCACATATCATCCACATCCATATCTTCCAATTCGGGCCATTAAAAGTTCGTTATCATCTCACGATAGCGAACACTATTCACAGTAACTGCCTAACCGGCCTGCAGTACGAGTTGTACGAGCATGCACTGGTGTTTTCACATCTCCCACAGACCTGGTTTGCTCAAATTTTTCAACAATTTTTCCGATTGTACGCACATTTGGACGATTAAGTTGACCGAAAAAATCACGAAGTGCGCGATATGCATTTTGATTTGAATGCCCGTTTTCATAATAAGCCTGAATAACTTTAACGCTTTGCTTGATTGTGTATCTTTCCATGGTTCAAATTGAGTTTATCTGAAATTGAAAAGTGTCAAATGAAATGCAGAAAAAACCTTGACGTTTAGATGTGGTTTACATTCGACGTCGGCCCTAAAAACTTAACCACCCTTTATAAGAAAAAGATTATATTAAATATTCAGTTAAAGTTTGAAATATGAGTCAGGCCGTTTTGAAAAATCAAATTTCGGGACCCCATTTTGGGTTTATAGTTTTCGCTACTGGGCGCATAGAATTGAGAGTGGCTGCTCCAAACTCAAACAATAAGTATTTAAACTTGCCTTAGGCATGAGGCATTTCGTTTCAATTTAAAAATCTCAAATTTTTATATTCAACAAACTCATTCTTCCTTAAATTATTACTACGAGTATATGATGTACCGACTATATTGGGCTTTCTTGGAAAAGTAGCTGATCATCTGGCACGAAGATGGAACTTCGGGACACAGAGAAATCTTTAAGTTGCTGTCGGAGCAGTATCCACTGTTTTTGGCACCTAAAGATGACCTGATACCCACAGTTTCATTCGGAAGGAAATTTGATGTCAGATTTCCATTTCGTGAGCAATGGAGCAATCCAGAATGCATGCAGGGAGGTTTGACGGATATTTTCTTTACCGATGGGTCCAAGAATGAAATAGGGTCTGGAGCCGGATGGTACTTAAACGATAGTAATAGGTATCACTATGCTATGGGGGGAATGGCAACAACAGAAGTTTTTGCCATCTTAAAAGTAGCCGAATGGATAATCGAGAGGAGATGGAGCGGGAAACAGATTGGAGTCTTCAGTGACAGTCAGGCTGCATTGAAGGCCCTGGAGAACGCGAAGCAAACCTCAAAGATTGTTCAAGAATGTAAGAAGAAACTTAATTTTGTCGCAAGACAAAACAGGCTTGTACTTATATGGGTTCCGGGACACTCCGGTGTTCAAGGAAACGAAATTGCCGACGAATTGGCCAACCGTGGATCAGCGGTGCCCCCACAGGGGCCAGAGCCAATAATCGGAATCAGTCCCGCAGGAATCAAGAATTGGATCAACGATGATGTAGGCAATTTACATAAAGAGCGATGGTCCGGTCTAGAACGCTGCAGAACTGCAAAGTGTTTTGTGGCAAGTCCGAACAGAAAACTGTCAAACTTTCTACTAAAACTTAGAAGGAAAGACATTCGGTTGATGGTCGGCATCATTACAGGACACAACCCATGGGGTCAGCATATGACCACCATTGGAATCATCGAGGACCCGGTATGCCTGTCATGCTTGGAGGAGGCGGATAGCACTGAGCACTTTCCCTGTGAGTGTCCTGCCTTTGCTAGAGCGCGACTACGAGTATTGGGTTCCGATGTCATGGGATTGAGTAATATTCGTTCTCTAAAACTGGAGGATATTTACAGATTTGCCAAGGAATCTGGAAAATTCTCACAGGACTAACTATCTCTATCTCTGTCTCTACTCTTTCCTATATCTTTCTCTGATACTTTTCCCCTTCCCTCCTTGACTATCTAACCCCTTTCCAGAGCTTTAAATACAATGGGCTTTTTAGCCTGAGTGTTTTAGGAGCCACCAAATCTCCTGGTGCTCCTTGCCTCGACCTCTTCAAATTAAAAAAAAAATTCAATTCAAAAGCTGATCAGCTAATTTCCCTACTGGGTGTTTGAATTTATTTACTCAAATCTACACTATGTGCACTTTCCATCTTTTCACTTTCCACCTTTGCACTTTCCAATTACTCAGAAACACGGCACCTTGCGGGGTTCTTGGTCAGAGTTCGTGTAATACCTATTTGCCCTACACCTTCTTAATTCCCGGCTACCCCAAGTATGCGATCTGTTCACAATGAAAGCAACACTGCCTGCAAGAGCAAATCACGCCGCAGCTGTGCCATTATGTAAGCTGCGTTTGTCACGCCATCCTTACACTTTTGCTTGTATGCAATACAAAATCTTTGCGAAGAAACCGACACGTAAAGTGGTTACGTACACCAAAGGTAGTTTGCGGGAACGGCAAATGAAAAACTGAAATTACGCGAGCAGCAAACAGAACGTGCTGGCGTACAAGACGTGCTACACACACACACACGGGTATATCTAATGATTCTTGTGTTTGTGTATGGTTATGCACTTTTCGAGGGAGTTGCGGCCTCTAATGCTTAGCAGAGCTTCCATAAAGCACGAATTATTGCCATAGAGTAAGCTGGGAGCTGACAAAGGCGGGCTAGAAGCTCTACTGCAATGCAATGTCAGCAAAAATTCGCTGAACTATTGCCACAATAGTGGGCGTTTGTGTGCAGCAAATAACTACCACATGTGGTTATAAATTCTCTGCACAAAACAATAACCACATCGTACAAGTGCCATAATAGTAAAGCGTAAATTGCTTCTCGAAGTCATAAAAGCGAAAATACTCATTTTTGAGAAAGGCGAACTTCTTCAAATCTCTAACTCGGAAATAATCAGGCAAACCGTATTAGAGACTCGTAGAAAACAGTTGCTCAAAATATTGAACGAGTGTTGGTTGTGCGCAAAGATATGAAAATAATAGACAAATTCTAATTAAATCAATTTTGTTCGCAAATGCAAGAAATGTTAAAGAATTTAGCTGGGTTCAATTGAATAAAACTTAAGTAGTTAAATGCAGGAAGAGGAAGGTCTCCTCTGCGTGGGTGGAGAAGGACTTGGCTTCATTTGGTGTGTCCAACAGGCGCCGGTTAGCACGAGAAAGAAACGACTGGCGCGCTTTGTTAAACCCGGCCAAAATCGCTTAAGCGATTATCGCGCCAATCAAAAGGAAGAAGAAGTTAAATGCAATATTGTAATCTAAAGATCTTCACCATATTCTCTTTCTAACTATGCTAACACCGCAGCTATAGCTTCCGTGACCTCCTTTACGGCGATGTATTGAGCTCCCCTGAGTTGCAGGTTTATCTTGAGTAATAACACAAAGTATTAGGAAGCTATAGGAAACATAGCCCCGATATGTGCAAGGTTTGAATTAATTTTTAGTCTAAAATTTGTATTTTTTGTTGAAAGAGTATAAACAAATTTTAAAACTAATTTCATAGCTCTTCCCCTTCCTTTAAATTACTTTCTTTGTTTTTTACAAAAATGTAATGTTTTAATTAACAATTTAATTAAATTTCAATTTTAGCTCTTGTCCATTCTATTCCAAGACTGATTTTGGAAAAAAAAGTTCAACATTTTTATTAAAAAAAAATCTGAAAACCTTACTTTTACCTTCGGAAGCTTTTAAAAAAACTTGTGTGATTTAAATTTTTACTTACATTACTTCTTTTGGTTCAAAATTTTCAAACTGAAAAAAAGGGGAAAGAGCTATAGGCCCCCCGTTAAATTACTTTCTTGACTTTGCAAAATTTAAAATTTAAATTTTTCTTCTTAATTTTAATTTAACTTTTGTTTCATTTATTAACCTATTTTAGTTGTTGATATGAAAAGAAAAAAAATTAAATTAAATTAAAGAACTTTTTTGTTTATTTTAAAAATTTTGTAATCCAAAATTGTTATTTATGTTAACCTCTTTTGGCTCAAAAATTTCAAAGCTGACTTCTTAGCTTTTTCAATTCATAACTATCTCGTTGAATTTGGAGAATAATCTCAAATCTTTTTTATTTTAAATTTTAATTTTTTTTGTGCTGATTTAAAAAATATTTTAAAATAATTTCCAAGCTTCCGGTATTAAAATTATTTTGTTGATTAAAAAAAAAATTTTTAATTTTTTTAGTTATATCTTTGCTTGTTGTTGTTGTTGTTGTTGTTGAGGTGGTTGAACATTTCTGAGCTGAAAATGCTCCTAATTAGTGACCAGCACCGTTTTACTACCACTATCTCGTGTGAAGATGATGTTGTTATTGTTTTTTTTTTTTATCTTTGCTTACCTTTTTTATCAACTTATATAAGTTGATGATTTCAAAAAATGTTAAATTGATTTCTTAGCCTTTTTCCACACAATTGCTGAGTTTGAAAAAAAAGGAAACAATTTTATTTTATTTTTAATTTTTGTTAAAAACAATTCTTGTTTTAGTTCAAGTTTTTGTTAAAAAAAAATCTTTAAGTTTATTTCTCCTTCACAAGCTTTAAAAAAATTTTTCTGATCTAAAAGTTTGTTTAAATTAACTTTTTTAATTAATTTCCATTCTAATTTGATTTTGCCCATTTTTTAAATTCCTTTGTTGAGTTTGGAAGAAAAACTTAAAATGTTTTTCATTTAAATTTTTATTAACCTTGTTTTATTAATTAACATTTCTTTGCTTTTCCCCACCCCTTAAACTCCTTTCTGGATTTTGTAAAAATAGAGCGACATTTAAAAAAAAACTGTATTTACTCGTAACATTTTTATTTATAAAACAGTGCGTGTAGCGTAGTACACATAACAGAAGTGAAACTTTCAAGGCAGACAGAGAAAGAGGGTGAGACCCGAGAGAGAATGAGAGAGAGAGAGAGAGAGAGAGAGAGAGAGAGCGAGAAAGAATATATACCTAAATAAATTCACAACATTTGCAAAGAATACAAATGACAATATTTACAAAACACCGAGATGGGTAGACCGGTGTAGGTAAACGCCGGACACAAACCGTGGCAACAGCGCGCACTACTCCGAGCGTTTATCACCCGCACAAACGCAGCGATTCCAGGACCGCAGCAACGGCACAAATTGCCGCATGGTAATACCAATAAATCCGACGCCGGAATGTATAGCACTTTATAGTACGCACAAGCACTAGTCAGGAAATGGAAATAAGCGCCAAAAAGTAGGCACCAAAAAAAAAACGCCAAAAAATTGGGAACAAAAAACGTCCCAAACAGTAAGCACCAAGGAAATATAACGCCAAAAAGCAGGCACCAAAAATATATTTCCTACAACTTTGCACGAACAAACAAGCGCCAAAAAGTAGGCAGTGTTATTTCTTACTATAAATTAGCAACCACAAGGAAAAACTCAGGAAAAATAGCCTAAGCTATATCTAAGATATATATAAGGTATAGCCCTCCCTCTTCTTTTCCTCTGCGTTATATCTTTTTTCTCTCTCGCGGAACAAAAATGCTCAAAACGTTGCGTGGCATTGAAATTTTACTCTCCATTCTCGCTCGTCCATCCCCGCTTACGAAGTTTCACTTCGGAAATATTAAAAATTGATTTTCTTAAATTTTCCATGTTTTTTTGATATTCGATCGCTAATTTGAAAGAAGAGTACAATCTTTTTTCAGTTTCTTAGCTTTTTTCCTTATTTATGGTCCATTGAAGGCTTTGTAAAAAAAAAAACCTAAAATTTTCGGAGTTAAAATTGTGTTTTTGCAAACTGTTATTTTTTAAATATTTCTACTTATATATATTATATTTTACTTCAAAAATACACCATGATCATCATGAGGCAGCACTAGAGCTCGGGGTGAGCTTCAGCTTCATTCGCAGTTTTCTTTGAGGCGTCACGATTTTTGTCTGCTTCCCTCCAGTTGATTACCCGCATCGTTTTAATGCTTAAAAAATACACTAGCTTTGTGCTTAAATACACCTTGTGTTCTGCCTTTTATGGTGCATTCCAGGTGACCTTTTTATCCGTACAACCATCACATTTTCTCCCACGAAATAATATTCAAAACTATAGTAAATGCTCGAATATAAACGTCCGCATATTTTAATATTATCAGTAAATGTGAATAACAAGGAATTCCAAATCTTGCGATTACTGATGAAAGAAACTGTATTTTCACTGGAACTACCTCTGGGAGTGACCAAAACAGCAGCACGAAATCCCAACTCGAAAATTTCTATATCAACCCATCGCAATTTTTGATAGCTACTGGCTGAAAGCTGATGTCTGTCGTACTGCCAGTTTGCCAAGAGTGAAATGCAATAATGTCAAGTGCGTTTACGTGACAGAGTTGACGGTGCGCAATACCTATCGACAGTTGCTGTTGCGGCGAAATTTACATTGATGGCTGCTATTGCTGTTTGTGAAGTTACTCTCATTGGAGACCCTCAGCGGTATTGCCTCATAAGCACAAGAAAGATTGCCAGCTTAGTTCAGGCATTCCTAGCTCCTGTGTGTACGAATTGTGTGTATGTGTGTGTGTGTTAGAGATTCTGCATTGTCGTCAACAAAATTCTGACATTCATTTGCGGCAACATTTGCCAGTTTTACCATGGTCGTACCACCGCATACGTACATTGTTGCCACTTGGTGGCTGCTACTCTTGTGCAGTTACTGTTGTTAATATTGTCATAAGGATCAATGTTGCCAATATTGTGTTTGATGTTGAAAGGCACTGATTTCCGGATGAAATTGTTGCATTCAACGCAACACCCATCCACATATGGCTAGTCATACGTGTCGATACGTACTTGACAAATAATCACATGTGGTGATGCATGCGTGTTCATTTTCGTGCAATGGCGATGTAACACCGGAAATTGCTGTAAGGGGATGCTTTAACCTATTCACTTGCTGTGTCACACACACACCACCTGCCACATCTTTTTGATTCCGCACTGGCAACGGACGACGGATTTGTTGCAGACAAAGATGATTGCCAGGCAGGAAGCGCAGCAGCAGAAGTATTGAATGCAGCTGCACAAGTTCTCATTTCACACTGCTTTCCGACGTCTCACTTTAGCGTCTGCGATTTTCTTTCATTTCATACTAATGGGGGTGTGAATGTGGGTGGGTGCGATCCTTGTATGTGTTACACATTAGTTCTTCACACTTGATTCCATTGAGAAATCGCTTTTGCCTCGCACGCTGCTGGTGGCGTTGCAAGGTGTGCTGCTGCCGCATGCTTGCTTCAATCACTTCTATTACCTGCATTTTCTTTACTTCACTCACAATTTACTCTAATTTTCAATTTTCTTCGCATATGTTGCACCTGTGAGCTTATTTAGCATTTTTTCTGCTCTTTATTACTTTTGTCTCTGGCAGCGTGAATTCGAATGGAAAGTGATTTTTTGTGCAAATTGTGCGAGTCTAATATGATGCAATAAACTTTTTCACGCCAAGTAATTTTAAGCATTTGCAACTGCAACAACCTTGTGGATAAAAGTAATTTTTTCGAATTGCTGCGCCATATCGACTCATTTTTAGAACAAACTTACGAAGGTGTCTTTACTTGTTAAGGGATCCCGGTGGTCTAGAGCTTTTAAAAAATTGGTTTTTTTTTTGCTATTTCGAAAGTATAGCCTTCAAGAATATATCTACTGTCAATTTAACAGCCGTTTTAGCAGGTCGAGTCTGATTCGTCACGTGGTAGCATCAATGGTTGCATTATCTACTCTAAAAACTTTAAACACAATTATCTCAAAACTACTTTTCTCGGCCTGGTGTTGTCAAAAAAAAAAAAACAATATTCAACCGAATTGTCTGAAATTTTAATATGCTGTTCACGGCAATCCCCATACCAAAATAATATTACTATACTCTATATACCTATGATATGAGACTTTAAGCTATTAGTCCATAGATATCGCTAGGAGTATTTTTAAACCTTCCCAAATGTCTTGTTTTTTTCGTCTGCCATCTTTGCATTTTTGTCGTTCTTCAAAATGTCGAATTTCGTGCCTTCAAACTACGATTTGCGGACCTCGATGAGGACCGGAAAACTTCTTGGGAAATGCTGCACTCCCGGTTCAAAAGGAATCCTGTTTTGCATCGAATCGTTACGGGTGATGAAAAATGGGTGTATTTCTCCAATCCCAAGCGTAAACAATCGTATGGTCCGCCCGGCCACAAGCCAAAAACAACGGCCAAACCAAATCGCTTCGGCCGCAAGGCAATGCTGTGTGTTTTCTGGAATCAGCGTGGTATGATTTGGTAAGAGCTATTAAAACCAGGTGAAACAGTTGACGGTGCACGCTACCAACGATAATTGACCGATTTGAATAGCGCTATACACCGAAAAAGCCCAGAATAAGCCGATCGGCGTCACAAAGTAATTTTTCTTGATGACACTACACCGCCACATCGAACAAGAGCGACCCGGGAATTGGTGGCGACGTACGATTAGGAACCGCTGGTGCATGCGGCTTACTCACCAGACTTGGCGCCTTCCGATTATCATTTGTTTGCATCGATGGGCCATGCACTTTCTGAGCAGCGCTTCAATTCTCACGAAGAAGCCAAAAAATGGCTCGATGATTGGTTTGCGGCCAAAGACGGCCAATTATTTTGGCGAGGCATCCACAGATTGCCTGAGAGATGGGAAAAATGTGTCGCTAGTGATGGCTATTATTTTGAAGATTCAATTTGTAACCTCTTTTTGTTAATAAATGTTTGAAATTGAAAAAAAGTCTCATTTCATAGGCATATATAATTCGTACTTTTTTCATTGAAAAACTGAAAGAAAACGCGATTTTTAGAGTGTCAAATTCAAATCCGCGCCACTTTGTCAATTTTTTTTATTCAAGTAGCGGTCATACTGTTTAATAATTTTTTTTGGTTTTTGTGTTTCAGATAAATAGAAGAGCCAACACCGGCCAGGTCCAATTATTCGGGAGTCGACTTCAGCACCATTTTTTAAATTATTAATATTACAATAAAAAAAATTGTTTTTCTCATTTTTGTATGTAAAAGAAGTTAAAAGCCTACAAAATTTAAACCTCGATTTTTTATAGCAAAAAAAAATTCCTGAAAATACCCTAAAGTTTCGAGCTCCATCACAACCTAAATCAGAAACCCGCCATAATCAGGCTTCAAACTCGTCATGTTTGGGCTCTGATGGCGGTTGATAAAGAGAAAAAAGCATAGTATTGGAAAGAGAAAGCAGAAGGTGAAAATACGAAGAGTTTGTGATTCAGGGTGATATGAAAAACGCGGAAAACTCAGCCAGAAAGTTCGACGGCTTATAGATGGTTTCAAGGCCGGAGCAATTTCTTTTAAAAATTTCTGTTATCCAGAGCATTCCTACGCCTAATAGAGTCAGAAAGCCTTAGCTTTCAATCGTCGAAGAAAGGATTGACGTCACCTACTCGAATAAGCTGAAATATGAAAATTTATTATGCCTCTAAAGAGCAGTAAGGCTGCAGTTCTTGGACAGGTGGAAGATGAGGTTATTCCTTTAGTTTTCTTTTAACACGACTTAACAACCAGACTAGCGCTCACATGTGGAGTAGTTTGGAACTAGCCCTGCTCTGAGAATGTCTTAATTTGTTTTGCATTTTTTCCCCATTTCCAACTGTGTTTCAGAAAAATGTTTTGTTAACTGTATGGTAAGTAGCGCGCGCACAAGTCGAATCAGCAATTGTATCCGTGTCTTGCTGAACATGGCCTTCGAAGTATTGTATGCGCTTTGGAAACGTTTAGTCTCATAATATGGCTGTAAAATTATGTCAATTTTCTTATCCGAACGACTAGAGCGCACCCACAATCAACTGACTGACACTTGTCAATGTCACTCCAGACTTTGTAAATCTGTCGTCAAACAGATGTACACCATCAAATTTGAGGATTATACGAAAAACATTTTGAACGACATGGTAAGAAGTATTCTGTATGCCAAGATGTCTGAAGATATATACAAATGAAACTAATATGACTCTGTAAAAGGGAACTGAGCAACACCAGCAGCTCGGTTAGAGTTTGAGAGAAGAACTTCTTTAATCGTTTAGCCGAGCAGCAGCGCGGAATTGTTAAGGCACCGTTTTTAAAAGAATTCGCAATTTCTGTCATATGCCTTCTTAATTAAAAAAAAGGAGCCGTACGAATCAGTTCATAACATTACAGGGCAAATTAAATCACTCGTATCGCTATATCGCTGTGCAAAGTTATAATCTTGCAAATAGAGGAGAAGTTTTTTAAATTAACTTTAAAACCTTTAATAGTATCAGCTTTTACGGTGAATAAACCTCGCAAAACAGTTGTGCTCTCGTCTAAGTGATAAGTAAAGTATACTCTATACTCTATACTCTATACTCTATACTCTATACTCTATACTCTATACTCTATACTCTATACTCTATACTCTATACTCTATACTCTATACTCTATACTCTATACTCTATACTCTATACTCTATACTCTATACTCTATACTCTATACTCTATACTCTATACTCTATACTCTATACTCTATACTCTATACTCTATACTCTATACTCTATACTCTATACTCTATACTCTATACTCTATACTCTATACTCTATACTCTATACTCTATACTCTATACTCTATACTCTATACTCTATACTCTATACTCTATACTCTATACTCTATACTCTATACTCTATACTCTATACTCTATACTCTATACTCTATACTCTATACTCTATACTCTATACTCTATACTCTATACTCTATACTCTATACTCTAAACTCTATACTCTATATTCTATACTCTATACTAGTTATAACAGAAACCAGGATAGAGAACCGAGGATTCCATGAATGTTATTGGAGCTTCTAGGTTAGCTCCCTTACGGGTTTACTTATTTGAGCTTTAGAAGTTTTACTTGAACCTAAAGAAGTAATATAAATACCTTTTTTTATAAATTATATTCTTTATTACGATCTGTTTTTTAAGCATTAAACAACATTTTTACTTAAAGCTATTTAACTCACATATTTATGGAATACACCCAGTGGTGCAACCATTTACTAGTTTTATGATAAATAATAATTTAGACTAATTTATTATCATATGAGGTAATTTTTAGACTTTCTCTTGAGTCTAGTAAAGGTTATGGGAGTTGCACTTATTTCTGTGACAAGAGGATTTGGGTGCAATTGGAGTCGAGAGTTGTGTGATGTCGCATATTTTCTTTTACTTAAATTATTGTGCGTACTTTGAGATCATGATGAATTTGTGCATTTGTGATAAAAATAAGGGACGTTTGAGGTATATCTGACGGTTTTCGACAGCAACCTTTGAACTTTTTCGATGTCTGAGTTGGCTGCAGTGCCCCAAAGTTGAATGCAATATGCCCACATCGGTTTTAAGAAAGCTGAGTAAAGTGAGAGCTTACTTTTGAAGGAAACATGAGAATTTCGATCTAGTACCGAATAAAGTCTTCTGAGTTTTATACCTAGAGCCCTCCGTTTAGTGAAAATATGGGGTTTTCTAAGTACGTTTGCTATCAAGATGTATACCCAGATATTTAGTGTTTTTAATTTAGTGGATGATTATATAAAATTTTTGAGCTTAACAGGTGGGTAAGTTTTTCTATTTAGTGTAAAAGTGGCCTAGGAAAAATTTGTCTCGACTGGCTTAATGCGCCACTCTTTCAAGCAATGATTTATTATATTAGTTCTATCTGCAGTTTTTGGAAGACCACATGGAGATGGGAGTCAATTGTGAGAACGACAGTGTCACCCACGAACGTTCCAACTATTGTTTTTTCAGTAGTTGGTAGATCGTACATGCATAGGCAGCTGAACTTTCGCATAGTTCAGACGGTCTTCGCCTTGCTTAGCAAAGAAATAAAATTTTTTTTGAGGTAAGCCTTACTAAATATGTAATAACTTTTTGGCAGTGTCTTTTATTTTACAGAGTAAGTCAAATGCCAAATGCTATCAAAGGGAGATGTATCGATAAGAGCCGTGTGCAATATTTAACTTCTTCAAATGCCTTGTCTATACTATTTATTAATCTATGAACTTGATTGAACTGTGTTTTTTCCCGAACCCAGTTGTTGATTTGGAATTGTATTTTGATCTTGAACTGCATGTGTCATTCTTTTGAGAAAAACGAATTCCATTACTTTACAGTCATTGGGCAATAGGCTGATACAAATAAATACTGAATTCATGAAATGAAGCTATGCTGATGCATATTAATATTTATAAATTAATACTCTTTTAGATTACATGAAGGATTAATAATAATACAATAAATGGCGCTTACACCCTTTGAAATTCTGAAATTTGAAAAGGTCGAGCCAAGGAGCACCAGCAGATTTGGTGGCTCCTAAAACACTCAGGCTAAAAAGCCCATTGTATTTAAAATTCTGAAAACGGGGTACATAGTCAAGGAGGGAAGGAGAAAAGTATCAGAGAAAGAGATAGGAAAGAATACAGACAGAGATAGAGATAGTTAGTCCAGTGAGAATTTTGCAGATTCTTCAACAAATCTGTAAATATCCTCCAGTTTTAGAGAACGAATATTACTCATTCTCATGACATCGGAACCCAATACCCGTAGCCGTGCTCTAGCAAAGGCAGGACACTCACAGAGAAAATGCTCAGTGCTAACCGCCTCTTCAAAGCAAGACAGGCACATCGGGTCTTCAATGATCCCAATGGTGGCCATATGCTGACCCCATGGGTTGTGTTCTGTAATGATAGCGATCATCAACCGGACGTCTTTCCTTCTAAGTTTTAGCAGAAAGTTTGACAGTTTTCTGTTCGGACTTGTCATAAAACACTTTGCAGTTCTGCAGTGTTCTAGACCGGACCATAGCTTTTTATGTAAATTGCATACATAATCGCTGATCCAATTCATGATTCCTGCGGAATGATTCCGATTATTGGCTCTGGCCCGCTGATCCACGGTTGGCCTTGAACTCCGCAGTGTCCTGGAACCCACATAAGTACAAGCCTGTTTCGTCTTGCGACAAAATTAAGCTTCTTCTTACATTCTTGAGCAATCTTTGAGGTTTGCTTCGGGTTCTCCAGGGCCTTAAGTGCAGCCTGACTGTCACTGAAAACTCCAATCTGTTTCGCGCTCCACCCTTTACTGGGTGTTTAGCCGAGCTCCTCCTTCTATTAGTGGTATGCCTCTTGATGTTGTTTCGCAAACGGAGGGACCCAAAGTTTCATGCTGTCTTCGAACAGCAGACGGGTTTTTATGAGCAGCGCTTTGAATGCAGAAGTACACTTGGAGGTTCACCAATGGCTGCCGAAGGGCGACCGCTATTAGAAAATATATTTTGTATCATCTAGTGTTTCATGCCTAGGGTTTCGCTACCTTATAGTAGTCACGCACCAATCAATTTGACTATGGCGGAAGTAATAAATCAGCTTTTATCTGCGGCATCAAACTTTACGGCCGCCTTATTAAGTCAAGAAACCATTTTTATATGTGAATTTCTGATGAACCAATTTTAAAGCTGCTCCAGGCAAGAAACTGAGATACAAACTTTGCACTGACACTTTTCTTGTATTTTATCCATATTTATGTGTCTTTTTAAATTCAGAAGTTTTACAGTTATTACAAACAAACTACAGGCAACGCAGTCTCACGGAGAGCCCACAGATACTTTGAAGCGTCTTCTCAATTGGTTGCGTTGAATAAAAAAATTTAAATGGAATTTTTTAGTTTTATCTACACTTTCTCACACACGTGCAGTATTAAATGCAATACATTTCTCTATAAATGTTGTTGTTGGAATCAATTCTACTGGTATTTTTACCATTATTTGCGCTTAGTTTTGTTTCACTTTGATACGACCAGTAAAAGTTTTCGCACGTTCTGACAGTAAAGCCATTTCTCGCAACAATTTAAGACTCAGCAGTTTCACTTTGGGGCCACTGGTATTTCACGTATGTATGAATCAGTTTTTTAGCAAAAGTAAGCTAACTCCATTTAATTTGTTATACTTCGTTTGACTTTTTAAAGAATTTTTTTAGTATTTTCTATTGAAAGGCAATGAAATTAAGAGTTAAATATTTTTTGGTAGAGCTACGTGCTTTAATGTAGTAAAGTATACCACAGCGTTACTAAAACAAAAAAAAATGTATTATGCAGTTAAGACATTATTTCAGTGAGGGGCACCTATCTACGTATATTTACAACATTTTTTATTTTTTTCAGCGCTATTGCTAAAGAGCGAAATATACATACATACCTATCAGCAATGAAATGGATAACTCTGCAATAGTTGAGGCATAAAGCGTCAAATACATTCGATAGCATTTTGCAGAGAGCTGCACTCGCTTACAATGGCGTTTCATATGAGCACATCTGATCTGGCAGAGCTAAAGCGTAGCTAAGCATAAAAAATAGTTCCCTTTATCTCTATTTACTCTTACATTTGTATGTGTTGTTTGTATGTATTGCGCTGTATGTATTTCGGACACATTACAAGGCTGCTATCTCGCACAACGTTATCGCTTTCAGCTGCTCCTCTGTAAAGTTTCAATTTTCTGTACGCGCACATTCGCTGCTTTACATATCTGCGCACATATATACATTACTCGCTTTATATATTCAATGTCTTTCTTTGGGCGTTGAGACATTTGGGAATACCATTATGACTTTCTCACGCCTTTATCTTTCGTTTTCTTTGCTTAATGTTACGTATACGCCCCCGATTGATGCTTGAATACTTTCAATAGGAAACGGAATTTTTAAGACAACAAAATTGTTATTAGTTTTAGATTAGATGCATTATTATTTATTTGTTTTTTCTTTGACTTTCTGTGATTTACTACAACTAATTTTTTTCTTATCTCATTCAAATCAGTTTTACACTTGCACGTCAATTGCATTAAAAGAACTTATTAAATTGTAGACAATCTCAATCTATATACGACGACAAACAATTTCATTACGGCTATCAAAGCCCTGTCATCTCCGTATTGCAGCTCTCTTCTGGTTAACTCTTGCAAGGAGGAACTCAAGCGTCTCGAACGTGCAGGAAGCTTTTCTCTTATCTGGGTTCCTGGGCACAGGAATATAGAGGGAAATGAAATTGCCGATGATCTTGCCAGGGTCAACAGAACCGGTTACACTTATCCCCTTCTCAGACATCGATGTCCCCTTCACCGTTGTTAAAGGGAAACTGTACAATTTCTTTCTCAAAAAAGCGCAATACAAATGGAAGTCTGTCTCATCGTGGGCTACTTCAAAAACACTTGGCCCTCAATACGATAGGAACAGAACGCTTAAGGTGATGGGATTCCCCCGCCATTCAACTTCCAAACTCATTGTGGTATTCGCTAGTCTCTGGGTGATCGGTACTCATGCGGGGAAGCTTGGACTTCCGTACAACCCCTATTGCAGAAGCTGTGGGGATCCTGCAGAGAAGGAGACTGTTGAGCACTTTCTCTGCAAATATCCGGCTCTGGCGGCTAGGCGCTTGAGATTCAGTAGCGTGCTATTTGGGCACACCGACAGTTTTTGTAAGAGTCACGTATGCGCTAATGTTTGTGGCAACTTTCCACCAACAATAATCTCATTTTGTAGGGTTTTAATGGTGGAAAACTTGCTTCATTTGGTAGTGTGACAAGAAGGAAAGGGGAAGAGAACTTCAGAAAAGTTCGCAAATCAGTCTTCACGATACTACCAGGGAAGTTGTATCAGTCGAATGCATACATGTGAGTACGAGGTGTGTTCAAAAAGTATGGCAAATTTTGTGTTTTTTCAAAAATTATTTATTTATTCATTTTTATCTTTTTTGTCCTCTTCAAAGTAACCTCCATGAGGTATTATGCACTTGTGAAAAAGTTTTTTCAAATCTTCGAAGCACTTCAAAAATCATTTTTTTTATCTTGGTCAGCTCCTCCTTAGATGTCGTCTTTATCTCGTCCATCGTAGCGTAGCGTCGTGCTTTCATGGGTTTCTTCAGTTTTGGGAACAAGAAAAAGCCACGGGGACCAGATCTGGGGGATATGGTGGCTGTAGCATCATTAGTGTGTTGTTTTGGCCAAAAAGTCGCGCACAAGTAACGATGTGAGAGCAGGGGCATTAACGTGATGTAATAACCAATTTTTGATGCATATCGCCACTGCAATCGAAGAAAACGGTAAACAAAACTTTTACATTCGACCGAAATTGGCGCGCTTCTTGCGGTCTTGGTTCGTGCGGCAGCATCCACTGAGATGATTGAGCTTTGGTTTCCACGTCATAACCATAAACCCACCATTTGTCACCAGTTACAACCCTCTGCCTTTGAAGCAAACATGAGTCGTCGCGGACAGAGTCCGTCTCATGTCCAAATCATTGAAAAAATCGAATGGCACGAGCCAATCGATATGTCTAGGTCCTCAGCGACTTCTATTGACGGTGATTCGACGATTGGCCAATACCATTTTCTTCACTTCATCAATTTTTTCGTCCGTTTGGTGAAGTGTTCGGGCGTTCGGCACGATTTTCGCGTTCATATCTTCTCGGCCTTCTGAGAACACCGCCGATAAACGTTGCTATGGTCCAAAGTAGGTTCTCCGTGTGGCATACTCAACATTCGGAATGCATCCGCGCACTTTATTTGGTTTTTCACACAAAATTTGATACAGGTTCTTTGATCCACTTTTTTGGAATAGTTAAAAATCGAAGACGAGCCGAGACACGTGCAAGCAAAGCAGCTGTCAACAACTAACTGAACATTCAAAATGGCCGAACTTGTCGGCGTAAGTGAAAGATATGAGTACCAACATTTCGCCACAAAAAAATCGAAATTCGAATATACGTAACCTGCGAAAACTCAAAATTTGCAATACTTTTTGAACACACCTCGTATGTCGAGTGATCTGCTTATTTTTTCTTTAAGCAATTAATTAAATTTCGTTGTAAATTTGGTTTTTTTCTCTCATTGATTTTTAGTTGTTCCGTGGTTTTATAACCCTTTTACTGTTTATTGTTCTACAATTCTTTTTGTTGTTAGAGTACACAGCTTTTATTTATTCTCTAGTAAATATCGAGGAGTTAATTAATATCTTTCCTTGACTTTTCAAACAACTTTCTGTTTTCTGGTATTTTTTTTTAATTCTTCCTCGAGCTTATCGCATTGTCACAGTTCATTAGCGCATCGCCAACTATTTGAGTACGTCGAAGCTCATTCATTTCTATTAAAATATGCACAAATGCAAAATTCGGAATGCTAAAATTTTGTGTAATTTCAGAAAGTTTCGTTTTTGTAGGAGCGAATATTATGAAAATAAAAATAAAGATTTGATTAAATAACAGACAATGAAATTTAAGTGCTAAAACGCATTCCCAAAAGTTATCCGTAATGAGTGCACTGTAAAAATTGAAGTTGAATTTTGATAAAAAAGCGATGCCTGAACTAGTTCCATATTTTTGTTTGAGCAAAAGTTTGTTGTGAACCCAGGTTTTGGAAAATGTAGATATATAAATACATTTTTTTTAATAATGCCTTCTTTACTTAATCTGTAAAAATTTTTTATTTTTAAGTACCCTTTTAGTATTTTAAATCCACCAGCAAATAGCAATACAAATCAGCAATATCCTTCATACTATATCTACGCAGTTTTATTTTTTCTGTATTTTTTTTTCTTTATTAAAGAGTTCTTAAACGCGTTTGAATTCACGATGGCATTGTCTTTACTAAGGAAGGTTGAAGTCACAGTATTTGGGCAAAAGTTTACCATCGCCTTGGTTGAACACTAGTTACTGGGTCGTCCGTAATATAAAAAAACTTGAATTTTAAGAGTTTGTCCTGGAAACCGAGTAGCAGACGCCTAATAATGCCATCGACCGTCTCGCGGTTGAGATGGATCGGTTATAAAGAGTGGTGAAGTTTCAAGCTGTTGATTTTAAATAAAATACATTTTTTTTAGGAAATTATTATCATTTCTCTTTATTATGATAAAGACACACCTCCATCCGATGGTCCAAATTTTCGATGACGCTGAGGCATAATTGAGGTTCTATGCCGTTAATGTGCAGAATTATTTCATCCTTTAGCTCTCGAATTGTTGCTGGCTTATCGACGTACACCTTTTCTTTCAAATAACCTAAAAGAAAGAAGTCCAACGGTGTCAAATCACATGATCTTGGCGGCCAATTGACATCGCCGCGACGTGAAATTATTCGGCCATCAAATTTTTTGCGCAAAAGAGCCTTTGTTTCGTTAGCTGTGTGACAAGTGGTACCGTCCTGTTGAAACCACATACCGTCCACATCCATATCTTCCAATTCGGGCCATAAAAAGTTCGTTATCATCTCACAATAGCGAACACTATTCACAGTAACTGCCTGATCGGCCTCATTTTGGAAAAAATACGACCCAATGATGCCGTCGGCCCATAAACCGCACCAAACAGTCACTCTTTGTAGGTGCATTAGTTTTTCGGCAATCACTCTTGGATTATCATTCGCTCGAATACGGCAATTCTGCTTATTGACGAATCCACTGAGGTGAAAATGTGCCTCATCACTGAAGATGATTTTCTTCGAAATGCATTTTGATTTGGAACTTTAACGCGTTGCTCGATTGCGTATCTTTCCATGGTTCAAATTGACTTAGTCTGAGATTGAAAAATGTCAAATGAAATGTAAAAAAAAATGTACGTTTAGGTGTGGTTCACATTCAACGTCGGCCCTTGAAATTTAACCACCCGCAGTAGCCGAATGGGTTGGTGCGTGACTACCATTCGGAATTCACAGAGAGAACGTCGGTTCGAATCTCGGTGAAAACACCAAAATTAAGAAAAACATTTTTCTAATAGCGGTCACCCCTCGGCAGGCAATGGCAAACCTCCGAGTGTATTTCTGCCATGAAAAAGCTCCTCATAAAAATATCTGCCGTTCGGAGTCGGCTTGAAACTGTAGGTCCCTCCATTTGTGGAACAACATCAAGACGCACACCACAAATAGGAGTAGGAGTTCGGCCAAACACCCAAAAAGGGTGTACGCGCCAATTATATATATATACTAGCAAACCCGGCCTCCTTCGCTGGGCACACTAAAATAGAATAGATATGGTTTAGAACAGAAAATATATGATTTTCATATTATTTATTTCTTTATTCTTTATTCAAGCGCTTTGGCATAAACAATATTTTTTGTTTTCTATTTGTTTTTGAGTAAATATAAAATATAAATTGAAAAAAAGTAAGCGACATTATGGCTGGTTCAAAAGAACGCTGTACCCGTTGCCAGTGCTCCGAATTACAACCAAACTTTACGAAACCCATTTTCAATACTTACTTAACAATGTGCGTAAGTTTGGTTTAATTCGGTGCAAAGACACGGCGGGTCCACGTTTTGGCATATATCTCGAGCCCTATTTCCAAAATAAAATATAATCCATGTTACTCATGGATGATGTAGCTTTCGAATGGTGAAAGAATTTTTAAAATCGGTCCAGTAGTTTTTGAGCCTATTCATTACAACCAAACAAACAAACAAAGTTTTCCTCTTTATAATATTAGTGTAGATATGTAATCATTCTCCTCCGATTTTCTTAAGCTTTGGAACTGGATTTAAAAGAGAAATATGAAAATTAACTCCTTTGGTACATTTGACATCTGAAACACGTCATGCACTTATTTGCCCCAAGAGCGAATGACGCCTAATGTAAATTTTTAAGTTGTATGTAAATATGCAGTCACTTAATTTTTTATACTTAGTCTATAAAAAAAAATTATGTTTTGTTGACTACTTGAAATAATCTAAATTAAATTTAAAACTAATTAGAAGGTACATCGAACGAGTTCACTAACTGCCTCCCAATAGTCGCTTACTTCCATAGTATCCATAATATCAACAACTATTTCATTAAAAAGAACGGACAACATTTAAAATAAGGGACCTGTAAGCAAAGTCAGTACCTAACTGATCTCAAGTGGCTCATTAATTAACTAACGCAATTCAAAGCAAGCTCCGACTGGTCGGTCTTTCACTAGTGATTAAATCAGATGCGATTAAAGAATCAGGCAGTGGTAGATACGCCTGCTTTTACCATTTACGAAGCAATTTGAGGCTGGTAGAAATTGAAGACTAGGGGAAAATAACTACAATTTCTCCCACAAATTTGACTGCTTGCATTTTTCTCAATGTATGCCAAACCATTTTGCAAATATCATTATTCCATTTCCTCAGTATTTCGAAACTGCAGCGCCAACAGTCGTCGTAAATAAGTATTTAATGAACAGAAAGTTCGGCAAGTTGTTGTGGCAGCATTTAGTTGCACATAGGTACATGCAACTGCTGGGCTTTAAGTAGCTCGAAAATAGTCAACTTCATTAGCTGCACTCAACGTAGCGCAACTGTTGCAATGAAAATTGTTGTAATTTCTTCTACTTCCGTGGCAATAATATACTCATAGATCATCACCACCATCATCATCATCGTCATCACAAGTACGAGTGCGAGTTATAATGCCATAGTCGCCGTCATTAGTCTGTTCAGCTTCGTTGCGTCAAAGTGGTATGCTAACCTGCACACACTTACTTACTTAGGTACGAGCATACTAATGCCACTGCTTGGGCTGCATGTCCCCGGCAAGCTGAATGCGCTTAATTTGCTGCGTGATAAAGCAAAAGCGATGAAGGCAACGAAACGGAAGGAAATCACCGACAAAGCACTAACCAACAAGGCGACTAACCAGTCGAACTATGCAGTCATCAAGCCAACTCACTTAGCTTGGACTTGAAATATTCATCGTATTTGTTGTTACTCTAGTCCAAATGCACCAAAAATTTAACTTCTTTCTGTAACACCGGCTCGACCAACGAAACAGGTGAAGTGGAAACGCCTCGTTAGAAATCAACATGCACTTTTGTTGTTGGCGATGTGCGAGTGCGAGTATGTGGCGCAATTGCAAAGCAGCATCTTGCCGAGAAATGCTGAAAATGCTACCAGCATTCATTGCAGTTCCGGTTATGCGTCTTCGAATGGTACTGTATATACCAGTATATGAGGGGAATGTAACAGAGTACGAAAGTGGAGATATGTAGTCAGTGCTGTGTAACATTTCTACGAATTTCGCTCATTAATCATTTATAGCGGCAAATGCAAGACGCATCGTTAGCGTGAAATGGGCCAATCGAAAAATGAAAGCTCTGCGCCAAGAGCGAAGTACGAGTATTTCGAAGGATAAACGGTTGAAGAGGCAACAGCACTCGAAAAGTATATCAGTTAGTGAGGGTTTTGAGAAGGATTCGAAAGGATTTGAATGATTTCGATAGTCGCAAAAGAAGAGAGGAAGCGATGTCACATCGATAGCAGAAAGCATCAATTTGTACACAAAATATTTGGCTTTGAGATATGCCAGCTTGATAAGGAATAGTAGTTGAGATTTTGTGTTAGCGCATACGAGGTGCGATTGGTAAGTTCGCGGCCTAAAGCAATCACCAGAGGAAAAGTATGGCTTTATGTTTTTCGTTACTAGACGACAGCCATTGCACCCAGTGCTTTAGATTTAAGTGAAGCAATTATTTATGGTTGTTTCTTTTTTAAATAAATAATAAACAAAAACTAAATAAAAAACATGTAAATAGTACTTAGTAATTGGGCCATAGACTGTGGCTTAAGTGTAAACTTGTGTAAAACTGAACTGATGTTATTCACTAAAAAAATCAAGATACCAAACTTTTTTCTCCCAAAATTAAACGGCGTTAGTCTTACGCTAGCCCAATAAGCAAAATACTTAGGTGTACTCCCAGATCCCAAACTCAGGACGAGGAGGCCGAATATAGAATACAGAGTAAAAAAAGCTATCCAACTGGTCCTACACAGCCCTTGTAAGAATGTCGAACTAGTCTGGTGGACCGGAAGAGATAAGAAATACAACCAAACAAACCTGAACAAAATACAACAATCAACGTGTATCCTAGCCACAGAAGCGCTTCACATTCTGTTACCATTAGACTTACACATAAAAATAATCGCTACATACAGCGCATTGAATTTCACACACAGAGGAAGCTGGACAACTAAATCGTATGGCAACAGCAAGATCCTGCTACAGAGACCCTCACTGCTCAAAAACAAATCAAACTTCACAAGACTTGATTGGTATATTCGCCATTGAAGTCTAGACTGATTGTTCTAAGACAAACTAGGGCTGGGGCTCTATTCGGAGCCGCTCAAATTATCCAAATCAATACGACTTCCTGACAATGCCAGTGTGTTCCAGGCAGAATTAGCAAACAAAGAAGCATGCAGAACAATACAAAAAAAAATTGGTGCAAGACTAGCTATCTTTTTAAACAATCAATCAGCTATCAAAGCCTTAGCTTCCAATTCCATTTCATCCAAACTAGTTTTACAGTGTAGAGAAGAAACTAGAATTTCTTTGTCATTGAATTCAATTTAAGCATACCACGTATCCCTGCAATACTTATAGGTCACTAGAAGGCAGGGGATAATGCCGTCACAGTTCCATCTGCAGAAGCTGTTAGGAAGAGGGGGTGCAAGAAACTCTTTTCCACTATTTATGCGAATGTTCAGGTCTGGCTAGAGCAATACTTGAGTCTCACGAAATGCATCTGACCCAAAACCAAACCAAAACCAAAACCAAATGAACGAAAACGAAAGTGAGGAAGAGAAAAGTACTTTTAATATCTACTGTTTTTAGATTAATGAGCAAATACCAAATTTTATCGGATGGAGTTGGGTCAGTGAAATGCAAAGAACGCAAAGAGTGAAATAACACATTGAGACCAATAATTTCACTTCGATTAGATAATCTAGAATCACCAATTCCATAAATACAAGAGAACAAGATTTAGTATAAGAGGGTTACCAGTAACTCTAATCCACAAACGAGCTTGGCAGGACTAGAGAGGCTACAGATGGACAAAACTGATGTTGCCTGTCATGTTCGACCGACTGTCGCAGTTCCTCCTTTTATTAAGCAGAGGGGACTGCAAACGGCTGGTGAGTCTTATGGCGACACTTTCTGTAGGCGAAGCACATGGAGAAGGTAGGCATCTCAGACAGTGTCTCTGCCCAGCTGAGACGGCGGACCACTTTCTGGGCGTCTGTCCCACCATCGCTCGAAACAGGCTTGAGGTCTTTGGCACTGAAGTGTTAGCCCGAATCTTCCCACGATTACCATATGGTAATGCAAACGTGCCGTTGCAATTTTACGTATTATGTCTGAACTAAAAACAGATAATGTTTGCCCGGCTGAGCTAAGAGGTGGCTGCAAAGTTGTTATGGCTATTGCCATTACAATTTGGATATAAAGTCTGATCCCTATGTACTCCTTCTGGTTATTTGGTGAATTTTGAAATTTACCAGGGGAAGAATCCTCGATCGAATTTGGAGTACGAAGCAAAGTTTGGAAAATGTGCCGCTCCTTTAGTCAGCATGATCGACGATTTTCCTGATTAATTGAAATTGCTGTCATTCCAGTTTTATTTCGAAAACCTGTTTACTAGTTATCCTCTGTTGGCATATCTCAAGTCATGCGGATACAATGGTACTGGGACAATCCGAGAAAACAGAATTCCAGCAAGCTGTCCACTAGTGCATAAAAATGACTTCAAGTCAATGGAAAGAGGTTACTCTGAATCAATTGAAATGAAAAGCACTGGTATTTGTTTGGTGAAATGGAAAGATAACAATGTTGTCTGCATGTTATCTAGCTGCTTTGGTGAGGATCCGAAATCAATGGCACAGCGTTATTCGAAGGCAAGTGGATCGAAAATAAATGTACCCCGTCCTTGCGCAATCACGGAATATAATAAATTTATGTGCGGAGTAGACCGATTAGATTAAAATCTATCCCTGCACCGCATCGCATTGGACATTTTGTGGTACCATCAAGTCGTAGGCATTGTGCCGGTGACGGATGCAGAGTTAATGGACGAACTGCATGTGGGAAATGCAACGTAGGACTTTGCGTACAATGTTTTGCTCAGTACCACACAAAACCATGATAAATTTCAGTTCAAAAATGTTTTTTTTTTTCATTGTCGTGAATTCATTTATTTTACTTATTTTTTAAATAAAAATGTTTGAGAACAGTTATTTTTTTGAAAAATTAAAAATGAAACGACATTCGAAAACCATTTTGTCTTTCTAGAGGTCCCACGATTACCATATGGCAACGCTAGTTTTCCGCATTTTCCGGATAATCAAAGCGAGGAAAATGAAAATGGACTTCATTTTCGTGCAGGAGATCGAATTGCATAAGTATACAACATTTCACAAAAATTCAAAACAAAAAAAGTTATGGGACTTCCCCGTCTAAAAAGCGACCACCTTGGCTCCTTGGCACTACAAAATCGACTCAGATTTCTTCGGAGGTCGGGTAAATTTAAAGAAAATTAAAAGAGAATCGGAGTACAGTACAATGTACTTATTTATGCCTGAGTGCTGTACTTGCTAATCTGTCCCGACAAAAAAAAAACAACAAAACGAGATAACTCATTATCAAGTATTTTGAGTGTTAGTATTATCAGTTACCCCTCGTATCATTGAGTTATGCCACTATGTAGTTGCAGATAATCTCACAAGACTTTACAATTGTTCTTACTACTCTTTTATTTGATACTTGTCAAGTGAATGACTAGAAAGATGGGCGTACACTGATTTCACCTCACATAAGAAGATACTCTAGGGTTGGTTTCGGAATGTGAGTTCTTTGAAAAAAGAAAAATATCATTGTAAATATACCATAAACTAGTGAATGGTGCATTTGTGAAGCAAGAGTAGTTTCTTTCATTATCAAGAGCTGAATTATAGATATTTAAAGCGAACTTTTTATAATTTGATTTTATGTTTTATATATGTATGTATATGCTGCATATCGATTCTGAACAGCAATTAAACCCCTTTTGGCTCCTGGTTTACAATAAATTTCTACAGTAGTTAGGCGGCTGCATTGTTTCTTGTGTATAAATTGCGCTGCTAAGAATTTAAAGAAATCTATCTTGTTAATAAAGCTTAAAAATTATATTTAAAAATTGTTTCTAATAGCGGTCGCTCTGCGGCAGACAATAGCATCGCTGGCTACTACCTTTTGCCATCTTTATGGTAGATCTCGTATACCGTCGCGGTAAAACTGTTCATCTTTTAAGGATCAAGCCATTTTTTGATGTCTTCATATGAATGGAACTGCTGGTCAGCTAGAACATGTGCCATCGATCGGAACAGTTGATAATCGGACAGCGCAACATCTGGAGAATATGGTGGGTGGGGTAGAATTCCCCATTTCAGTATTTCCAGGTAGGTTTTAACGGGTTTGGCAACATGAGGCCGAGTGTTGTCATGCTGTGGAATCACTTTTTCATGCCTTTCCGCGTATTGCGGCCGCTTCTCGGGCTGTGTTCGACTTAATTGTATCAATTGAAGTCGATACTGAACCCCAGTGATAGTTTCGGGTGGTTTTAACAGTTCATAATAAATAACACCAAATTGGTCCCACCAAATACATAGCATAACCTTCGCAGCGTGAATATTCGGCCAAGGCGTTGACGTAGAAGCATGAACGGACAGTTCCCATGACTTTCTTTTCTTTGGATTGATGTAATGAATCCAGTTTTCATCACGCATTGCGATGCGATGAAGAAAACCTTTCCTTTTTTGCCGCTGCAGCAGTTGTTCACAGGCGAAACGAAAACGACGATCAGCATCCCTTGATTTTAAGTCATAAGGAACCCAAGTCCCCTGTTTCTGAATCATTCCGAAAGCATGCAATCGCTTGGAAATGAATTGGCAAGAAACTCCTAATACTGAAGCAAGCTCTTCTTGCGTTTGACACGGATCCTCATTAAGCAATGGCTCTCATTCAGTGTCTTCGAAGGTTTTTGGCCTTGCTTCATCTGATCTCATCATATAATATGATCTGATCTGATCACTGTACGATCTCTTCATAAGGTTTCTTCACGCACTTAGTTTCATAATGTTCTAATAATAATTCTTATTTAGTGAGCCACATCACGTGATATAAATAGATTTATGATATTGGGTATGGGAATAAGTTTTCGTCCTTTCTCCATATTTCAAGCAGCATCCGCATTCCTCCAACGAAAAATTCGAGTTCTTTTGACTTATTGAGCCATTCGTTGAGCCAGTTTGCGATGCTCTCGTAAGAAGTGTACCACTCTCCAATAAGGACTGACTGCATTGATCGGAACAGATGGTTATTCGAAGGTGCAATGTCTGGGGAACACGACGGGTAGGGCAAGATTTCCCGATTCAGTCCCTCTAAATATTCCTGGCCCGACTTAGCATCGTGTGGCCTGGCGTTGTCAGTTGTCATCCAGCAAAATCAGTTTGTCATGTCTACCGTCCCATTCAGGCCGCTTTTTTTTGAAAACACGATTCAAACGCATTAGGTGCAGTCGGTAACGATCGTCAGATGGTTTAAGGAGTTCATAATAGATAACACCCTTCTGATCCCACCAGATGTACATCATAATCTTTACAGCATGAATATTTTTTATCGCTCTCGATGGACCTGGTTCACCTAGCAGGCTCTCACTTTTTCGACGCTTAGGGTTTTCGTAATAGATCCATTTTTCATCGCCCTTGACGATGCGATGCAGAAAACATTTTCTTTTCTGCCATTCAAGAAGCATCTCACACGTCACCAAACGTCTTTCGATATGCCCCTCTCCTTCAGTTGATGTGACACCCAGTTACCTGCTTTCTGGATCATTTCCATCGTGTGCAAACTTTTACCGACGCCAGACATTTTTGACGCCAGATAAAAAAATTATCTTTACGCTTCAAACCAATTTCAACTACTGCAATCGAGAACTCACATATACACCTTCAAGCCACCAGTATATTACTAGCGCGAACACAAAAATAGTAGTATACATCTCTTTTACGAGGGCGGCAACTTATTTCCATACATTGCAACGAATCATAAGTCACGCGATTAAAATGTAATTTTTTGCTCCAGAAAAAGTTATTTTAGAGTTTTGTGTTTGATGAAGCCTGTTGCTTGCTATGATACTCCTATTTTTTTTTCTACATGAAACTCTTTTTGTTTGATACCAATATTTTTTTTTTTGTTATTTCTCCCAGGCCTTAAAAACTTCAATTGGGGATGACTAAAAAGCTTCAAAACTTCAAAGAAAAAATGAACATTCACTTCTTTTATACGCATTAAAAAAAAAAAATTATTATACAGCTGAAGCAGAATATTTGAGACAAATACGGAGTCACCAACCAGAAACATTCTGCAGTGTAAAGGAAAATGCGTTAAAATGAGTCAGTGCCGGTATGGAGAAAAATTATAGAAATATTTCTGATATCATATTGAATACAGAGTGCATTAATTTCTGTGAAATGTACTCATTTTTATTATGTTTTTTCAAATTTCAATTTTTTTCCTTAATTTAGAAAAAAAAAATTATTACAATAAATATATATTTTTTAAACTGGTATGTCTGACTCGGCTCGCCTTGTATGTATATAATTGCCCTCACATATTTTTAGGTGTTTAATCGAGATTCCACTAAATATTTTCGTTGTTTTCATTTTTGCAATTTCACCAGTATTGATACATGGAAATTACCTCTTCCACATCACTCCCCATGAGGACACTTAGCGGACAAGAAATGGCCCTGATTATACATGCACTTGAGTACTCATATGCCAGTCTCTCTACTTTCTTAAACTTCTAACTATCAGCTGTACTCCAGTGCCTTTCCACACTTTCTACCGGAAAATGCATTTCAGCGTTCTTACTTGCAAGTGTCACGCCTTTTACCGCTTCATCTTCATACGTCCTGGCACTTTCCGACGACGATGGTGTTGCTTGCCACTGCCACTGCCAGCTACCATCGCCTTTGCACTCGTTGTCATTCAATTTTATTGCTCCAATTTGTGTTAATCTTTTGGGCGCTGCTCGACAAGCATTCTCGATCGTCGCGCTTGCAGCTTAACGGTTAAAAAATGTAAACGTTTGAACGGCCAATCGCCAAATGTCAGCCGGCAGCTGGCATCCGTGCGCCACAAAGTTAATGCCGCTTGTTCGTTCATAAGCTGGCTAGTTGGCAGCCCACATTGTTCGCACATGTTGAAGGTCAATTTAGTGTTTGTCGAAAATTTATGTTCGCAATGAAAATGGCATGAAAAGTTTTTATGCGTTTTATGGTTTCGTGTGCCGACCGGTTCTTTAAACTTCACGGAAGTTGCTAAGTGTGAAGTGTAGATGCAAAGGAGCAGCGAGTTAGCAGGAGAAGATAGTAGAAAACCCAGAAGTTGCAGTTGCATTGCAGTCCAGTGTTTTGGTCTTTTTGAAGCAACTGAAGGGTGCATTTTTATGTTACTGCCATATTAGGCGAATATTTATATGAACTTTGGCAGGCAGCTGCAAATAAAGGCTTGACAAAAGCGATTGGGAAAGTTCACAAATCGAAGTAACTGAAAAGGGTGACTTCAAAAGCGGTTATTATATAACAGATTGCATAAAATTTAAATTATTTACATATTAAATATGTGCGTATATACAGCGTGAACAATATGAAGTGTTGCCTATTCAAAACACCATAACTTTTCTGTGTGAAATTAGTTTTTAGTGATTTCAAAGACAAAAATGGTCACAACTTTAACATTCACTTTAGCTCGATTGGAGAGCGTCCATCAGCGGTCACTGCGGCCCAAACCATTACTTGCGATGGGAAATTGCTTCGAGTGGCCATAGTAGGCTCAAATTCTCGTAAGAGCGTTCGGTCAAGTAAACACGATCGTTTTGAGTGTTTATGAACTGCTCAATTGGGAAATTTTTTTCATCAGAAAACCCAATGTTAGGAAATTCGCCACGTTCGTGCAAGCGCAACAACTCCTTTGCTCTTTCGCACCAAACTTTTTTTTGCTGGGGTGAAAAACCGTGTGCTTTTAGGGAACTTGTAAGCCTTGACCTTGAGCTCACTTTTCAATATACGTCGAATGCTGTCTTGCGTATTTTCAGTTCTTTGGCCATTTTTCTTCCACTTCGACGTGGATTTCGTTCAAGTCAAGCCTTCACTTTCTGAACCATTTCTGGCGTTGTTGCGGTTTTTTTTGGTCCACCTCCATATCGTTTTGCAATGCTACCAGTATCATTGTAACGTTTTATAGTGCGATACACAAACATTTTATTCACTTTGAGGTGATTGAGCTCACGAACAATGGCTGGTTGTGATTTTCCAGCCAAATATAACGCAATCACACTATTACATTTGAATTCCATCACAGAAAAAACAAATTCAACAAACCTGAGACGCAAATGCTTTTGATGGCTTATAAACAATATATTGAACTATCATTAGAACAATTTTGACGTTGATGTCAGTAGCTGTTTTACAGAGGCAAGCAGAGTGAAGTTAGTAACACACAGTAACCTGTATTTCTGCATGCCGAGTATTTTTCTCACAACTATTGCCGGTGTTGAAAATATGTATGAAATTCAGTACCGGATTCAATTCTTAAGTTCAGATAGGTTAGCCGATCCTTCTTAAAGACACGCACGAAGTATCTAAGTTATTTGTAATGCTGCATATATAAACGGTGGTTAAGTTTCAAGGGCCGGCGTTGATTTTGAATAACGTAGAGTCTTTTTAAGAAATTATTGTAATTTTTCTTTATTATGATAATATTGGTATGGTTCAATTACGCACGCAACAAAATATTGGCCAAATAGTCGCCCCGGCCTCCGCTGATTCAAATTCATACTTGAGGTTCTATGCCAATATTGTGCAGAATTATCTCATCCTTTGAATTCTCTCTTGAATGGTTGCTGGCTTATCGGCGTACACCTGTTCTTTTAAATAAGAAGTCCAGTGTCAAATCACATGATCTTGGCGGCCAATTGACATTGCCGCGTCGTGGGATTATTCGGCCATGAAATTTTTTGCGCAAACGAGCCATTGTTTCGTTAGCTGTGTGACAAGTGGCACCGTCCTGTAGAAACCACATATCGTCCATACCCATATCTTCCAATTCGGGCCATAAAAAGTTCGTTATCTTCTCACGATAGCGAACACTATTCACAGTAACTGCCTGACCGACCTCATTTTGGAAAAGATACGGCCCAATGATGCCGCCCCCCATAAACTGCACCAAACAGTCACTCTTTGTGGGTGCATTGGTTTTTCGGCAATCACTCTTGAATTATCATTCGCCCAAATGCGGCAATTCTGCTTATTGACGAATCCACTGAGGTGAAAATGTGGCTCATCACTGAAGATGATTTTCTTCGAGGTGCGCGATATGCATTTTGATTTGAACGCCCGTTTTCATAATAAGCCTGAATAAATTTAACGCTGCTCGATTGGTTCCATGGTTTCCATGGTTCAAATTGAGTTAGTCTGAAATATAAAAATGTTAAATGGAATGCAGAAAAAAACTTGACGTTTAGGTGTGGTTCACAATCAACATCGGCTCTTGAAATTTAACCACCCTTTACAAGTATGTTTACTGCCACAACTAAATTAGATGGATCCTTTCTATTATACTTCAGTTCCAGGCCATTCTGAGCAAATAAAATAGTTTCAATAACGTCCCTTGTAGTTGGCAACTGTCGACTGTCAAGTAGCCATATAACACAAGTAGTCTCATTACGCATTGGACTAATTATTTCAAAAGTACAGAATCCGCTGGTAACGCGATTGCATGCAAATCGGAGCGTCATTTATGTATAAGACCAAAAAGCAAATTATTTCTACAGAGTGGGCCAAATAAGACCTACTAATGTTAAACTCAAATAACTTTTGCAATAATCATTTATTTGGGTTAATTGTTTTTATACATTGAATATATTTTATAGAAACTATGTATGAAATATTACATCAGACAAATGTCCACCATTTTTCTCGATACAAAGATTGGCTCTTTTTAAAGCGTTTTCCATTACGCCACATAATGCTTCTGGGTCAAGGCTCAGTATTTCGTCTCTAATATTTTGCTTCAGCTGACTACCGTCTCGTAATAGTCTCTGGTTTATAAAAAAAAAGAAGTCAGGCGCAGTCAAATCTGGTGAGCGAGGTGGCCAAGGGAAATCTGAATTTTTGGAAATCAGACGTTCGCCCAAAATTTCACGCAGAAGGTCCATTGTTTACCTCACAGTATGTGCTTGTGTTGTTGAAACCACAAATTAGGATACTGCACCGACATTGGCCGCAAAAAGTTTTCAATCAATGTTCTGTAAGAAGCTCCTGAAATCGATTCCGGAGTTTCATCCTCATTTTCGAAGAAATATGGACCGATAACTCTAGTGGCTATAACACCGCACCAAACAGTACATTTAGATGAGTGCAACTGATGTTGGTGTGCTGCCCTTGGATTTTCAGAGCCCCACAATCTACACTTTTGTTTGTTGACATAACCATTTAAATGAAAATGCGCTTCATCCGACATCAAAACATTATTTAAAAAATCAATTTGTGTTGCTGGTAGTCTTGCGGTAGGGTTCCATAATGAATTTTCAACAATTCAATTATAACCACCATAAAGAGAAAAATAAATATGTCAATAAATAAAAAAGTTATTTGTGCTTAGCATTAGTAGGTCTTATTTGACCCACCCTGTATATTTAATTCAAAAGTCGAAATTAAATATAGTGTAAATTTACCATCAAAATAAAAATTATCCAAATATTTCAAGATCTTTAGTGCCCTAAAGAAATGGTTTTATTTTATTTTCAAAATAATTTTTTTTCCTTTCTTTTTTGTAACCACGAACGATTTCCCAAATTCTAAAGGAGTTGCATTAAAAAAACACCAACAACAAAAAACATGCGAAACACCCTAACGTGAATACATATTTGCATGTGATTCTTCTTCCTTTGCAACATATTTTTTCAAACGCAGCCGTCTGCTTAAACTCGTTATAATAGCACAAATTGATGTTTGCATGTGAAAGAGTAACAGCACGACCACATCGAGCGGCCAATGCCAAATAATGTTGGCTAACATTTTGCATTTTCGCGGTTAGTTACGCTTCATCATCGACTGAGCGAACAAAGCGATAAAAAAGCAAAAATATAAAGGAGAAAATCAAATAAGAGAGAGTGCTTGTTAATAGAAGAACTAACAAGAAAATCACAGTGAGAAAAAAAGAACAAATATTCGGCAGCTTAAAAACTTGTATGCACTTTTTCAAAGCAGGTTTGCTTTACTTGCCAGTGCTCAATTTACATGTTGTTAGTGGGTTGCGATTGAGGCACAAAAAAAAAGGAAAGAAAAATGCAAATTACTGCTGCTCATTTGCTCAAAACACGCAGATATGCAGGCAGTTGGCGTTAATTTACTGTTTTAATTTAACTTTTTAAATGCCGTGCAGGTTGCAGGTGCACAGTTTGGTCGATACGAAAAAAGTTAAAAGTTGCTGGAATTTCTTGTAGTTGCAGTAGCATTTAAATTTCGAGCTTTAAACGCCAATCTGTAGCAGTATACCATTAACGTTGTAAAGCCACAACCATTTATGTCGGCCATTATTGCCAATATTTTGTGTTTATCCTCGTCACTCATACGCCCCGCCGTACACTCGTTCGCACTCACTCATTCGTGTGGATGAAAGCATAAAATATCTGCAGTAATTTAACATTTCAATAAACGATAGCCAACAAAGGAAGCATATTCACTCACGGACATACATACATACACACATACCCAGTAATACCTACATGAATGCATATATGTACGTGTATGTGTGTGTATATCCGCTTACGAACTTCCGACAAGTTCACTCAATTTGACATTAAATATTTTATACACTTTATCTACGCTTCAACAGACGCAATCAGTCATTCAGTCAGACGTTCGGGCAGCTGGTTGGAGTAAACTGGGAAGACAGCCAATCAGCCAGTCACTGCACTGCTGGCGGCGCACAATGGTACGTGGCGCTGAAGTGAGGGCGAGGCACTTGCCAGACTGCCAACTATTTAAGTAAC
Source organism: Anastrepha obliqua (assembly GCF_027943255.1). Classification (NCBI taxonomy): domain Eukaryota; kingdom Metazoa; phylum Arthropoda; class Insecta; order Diptera; family Tephritidae; genus Anastrepha; species Anastrepha obliqua. Next base: position 15,719,851 of record NC_072892.1, read on the forward strand.
TAGCCACATGCGGTGCAGTGTGTCACCTGGCGTCCGCTACCCGTTGCCCATTGCCTGGACTCACTTTTCTAACGGAAGATTTACTTTATTGCAAAACACAAATTTTCCACTTCTTTACAACCTTACAAATTTATTGTGTACGTGATGCAGAAGCTGCATTTTGACTTTGGTCAAACAGCACAATGGGAGGGCAAGCGAAACAAAAAATTAAAAAAAAAGTTAAAAAAAATCAAATAAAATGAAAAGAAGCTTATAAAGTTAGCAAAGGAAAAAGGGCTTGATGCGAAAAAGTACATGGAACAATAAAACACAAGGCATCCGTTCAACTCACATACAAGCGCGCATACACACACAAGCGCGCATGTACATACACAATTGTGCCAAGCCAATCAAGCAAAAGCCCAGCGTTTCAATGAACTCTCCGTGTGTGTGGAGCAACAGCAACAACAATTGTTTAAGGACTAAACAGCTTGTATACATACGCTAACGCGCGCTGCATGCACAATGAATAGCCAATATAAAAATGTGCAACACATAAAATGCCACTACAGCTGGAGCTGGTTAAATTGAACTCTTTGACAATTTTATCTATTTTTAGCCGGTCTCTCAAAGCAGTTTCTACACTCAATCACAAATGCTTCGCATTAACGAGTTTTTACTGCACATTTCGATACAAATTGGTTTGATTGTTTTTACTTCTCTCACAAGCTGCCAGTGTAATGCAGTCGTGCCTTTTTAGCCCCTGTTGTTTCCACCCCGCATGCGCTTTCTCGCCACTCCTTCACACGCCTTCGCTCCACATGATGTCTGTCTGTGCTTTATGTTGCTTTATTGCAGCAGTTTCTTTGTTGTTGCAATGCTGCGCCAAAATATTCTACTTTCTTGGCAATTTCTCAAAATAATTTAAGCGGAAGTATGCTCGACTAGCATCGTTCCGTTATTGTTTTGTGCAACGGATGAACAAATTGGCTCCGGTTGTCAGGATGGCGTTCGGTCAGCGCATTTATAAGAATATGCATTTTTTTCTAACTGTGCGTCTTTAATTCAGTGTTTTCAATTATTTTTTTGCCCCATTGTGCAATTGGAATTGTATGTAGATTCAAAACTTATGCGCATTTGATAAATATGGTAAATTTATAAAATTATTTCATTTTGGTATGCCTGATATACAAGGTGAAGTCCACAATAAACAATACATTAAATGCGAAATATGGGCAGACCCGCTAAGGGTGCAACGCTAGCGGATATGGGAGGAAAAAATCTCAGAAATCCCAGTACCACGCTTTTCCGATATTAGAGTTCAAACGCTCACACTTCGGCAGGCAAGATGGAACTCTGAACGGTTCGGTAGATGGACAGCGAGACTAATACCCGTTCTAAAAAAGAGGGTAGAAAGAAAGCACGGTGAGGTTAACTACAGGGCGGACCATATAGCGTTTGCTTTTTGAACCATCTATTTTTTTTTTGAGAATGGTAACGCAAACGACATGTCAAATGTCTTCATAATTTACTTAAAGGTTTGACATTTACGAAATGGGACGCTATATGCTCGAACAAAATTGGGAAATATTGAAAACTTATTTCCAAAGTGGTGAGTCTTCTTCTTCTTTTCTGATGAAGCTCATTTTCACATCGGTGGCTACGTCAATAAGCAAAATTGTCGGATTTGGGGCTCAGAAAATTCACACGTTACTGTAGCAAATGCACCCACAACGAGTCACTGTTTGGTGCGGCTTTTGGTCTGGCGGCATCATCCGGCCATTTTTTTTTCGAAAATGAGCGATCAGCCGTGGTTACAGAAAATGGCGAGCGTTACCGTGGCATGCTCAACGAGTTGTTTCCAAAAATTGAAGAGGATGACATGGACGACATTTGGTTTCAACAGGATGGTGCAACTTGTAACACTGCCGAAGTTACACTCGAACTTTTGGCTACCGTTTTTGAAAACCGAATAATCAGCCGAAATTCCGATATCAATTGGCCGCCCCGGAGCTGTGATTTAAGCCCGTTGGACTATTTTTTGTGGGGAACCGTTAAGGACAAATGCTATGCGAACCATCCAGAGACGATTGATGCTTTAAAACACGAAATCGAAGTTGCCATTCATGAAATTGGAGCCCAAACAATCGAAAATGTGCTTAAAAATTGGGTTGATCTAATGGCCTACTGTAAAGCCAGTCGTGGCAGTCATTTGAACAATATTATTTTTCATTCATAAATGACAATATTCAATCTTCAAAAAAAAAAAAAAATTGAAAAATAATTGATTAGTTTTTTTTTTATAGCCGATTCAAAAAGCAAATTTACATGGCCCACCCTATATTATATTACCTCACACAGCTTTTGTCCGGACATGAGTCCTTTCGCGAGTATTTGTGGCGAATGGGAAAAGTGAGCCTACCAAATTGCATATACATATAGAGATACTGAGTATTATGATGCGGAGCACACCTTCTTTAAATGCGAGAGATGGAACATAGAGGTCTGCAACGAGCTATTGGTGTATGTACGCCTGAAGAAAGTATCGAGCGAATGATGATAGACGATGAAAAATGGAATGCCGTCGCAAATTTCGTGGAGGATTTTATCCGAAAAAAGAAGCGTGAAATGGAAACTTATGCTGAAGAGCTTTGAACATAGGTTTCTCAAAACAGGCGACCCAGTACACAGGGTGAGGAAGTAACTGTCCTTCGTAGGACGCCGTCTTGGCCCTCTACCTCGTAGCAATACGGAAGCAATCTCGGGATGGAGAGAAAAACCCAAGAGAAGAGGAGAGATATTTTTAAAGGAATCACCTCACACGTAGTAGCGATCGTTACTATATAGTGCGGAAGTATTTTAACCCAACCTCACCGCCAAAAAAAAAAAACACCAAGACTGCCGTCATAAGAATGTTTTTAATGGCGCCATCTTTCTAATAGGTTAGTCCGTCGGAAGCTAACTACATCCCTGGTTGACTTCCAGCGAAAGCTTGGTGACATTCGGTTTAGTGGAAGCGAAGTTATTGCGTCTAAAGTGTCACTATATATGTAACATCAGTAGAAAAATGAGTTTCGAACAAAGAGCTAGTAATAAATTTTTGTATGAAAATCGGTAAAACGTTTACCGAAAGATTTGAATTGTTGAAAAAAGTTTATGGCTATGATTGTCTATCTCGTGGTAGAGTGCATGAGTGGTTTGCACGTTTCAGAGATGGTTGTGAGGACATAAATGACAATGAACACACGTGCCGCCCAAAATCAGTAATCACCGAAAACTCCATCGAAATTGCTCGTAAATGTATCAGAAATTAAGCGAAATCATCGTTGAAATTCCTGGAATCGAAGTTGAATATCTTCAAGACATCGATTTACAGCATCATCATTTGGGTTTACGAAAGGGCTTTCCACGTTTCATTTCGCACAAATTAACTGAGGACCAAAAATTGCTCAGAATTCAACATTCAAAAGACCTCATTGAAGAGGCGACAAAAGACGAAAACTTCCTTTACAACATAGAATCTGATGACGAAAAGTGGTGCTTTCAACATAAACCTGAAACTAAGCGTCAAAGTGCCGAATGGAAGGTCCCAGACGAGTCCCTATCCAAAAAATTACTTTCGGAGATGTCAAAAATCAAGTCAATTCTCATTTGGTTTTTACAAGTCCAAGGGAAATGTCGACAAGAAGTTCATGCCAATGGGTCAAGCCGTCAATGGAATTTTCTATCTCAGCATTTTCAAGCTTTTGTTTCATCGCATCCGTCAAATTCGCCCTGATTATTGTATAATAATGCACCATCCATTCTGCCTTGTTGGAACCTCGGTTGTTGTAGTAAAGCCACTGAAAATATATTATTTTTCTTGAAATATTTTATTTTTGAAAAAAACTTGCGCTTGAACAGTTGGTAAACTTAAAATAAAGGACACTGTGTGTCAAATTCAGAAAATTATTATTCAAATTCAGAATTTTCATTTCAAATTCGCAAAAGTACGAATCAAATCTTAAATTCAGAACATTACAATTCAAACTAAGGCGTTCCTTTATCATCTTCGTATCGAATTCCGTCTGGGAATTGATAAAATATAAATACCTTCCGGTAGGAATCCTCGAAATGTGGACTGGGGCAGGTATGGTAAGCATTCAGGAGCCACTTTCGGCTCAATATGTTCTTCTGCAGAACGACACGGAGTTAATCAAACCATTGTAAAATGGATATATTCCGTGCTCTCTGAGAGGCTATTAACCGCTGATGAGAACAATGACGAACTCGTAGACTCTCTACTAGCGGAAATGCAGGAACTCGGTTTTCATGTTAAAGTATATGCGGACGATGTCTGTGCGCTAACATCGGATAAATCCCTAAGGAGGCTTTGCACGAAAGTGCAGAGGATTCCGAACAAAATGACTGGTGCTTGAGGCAAGGTTTTTCCGTCAATCTGAACAAAACAACCATAGTCTTGTTTACGAGAAAACGAAAAATGGATGGACTCAGTCTTCCAACAATGAAAGGTGTGACACTTGGTCTTTCCGATGAAGTTAAATATCTAGGAGTAATCTTGGATAAGAAGCTGACTTAGGAGACACACGTTTAACTGAAGATGAATCGCGTATTCAGGATTTTTCAGCAATTCCGTAGAGCCTTTGGTAAAACCTGGGGTTTGAAACCTGCTGTGGTTCTATGGATATTCACAGCACTTACCAGACCAATCATCACTTACGCCTCAGTAGTCTGGTGGTGACGGAGCATGGTTAAGTCCACACTCCGGGAACCATATAGGGAACCATCACGGGTGCCACGAGTACAACCTCTGGGGATGCTCTAAATGCTATGCTTGATTTGTAATATGTAGGCTCCATAAATATGGTTTCTGGCACGAAGACGGAACTTCGGGACACAGAGAAATCTTCAAGTTGCTATCTGAGCAGTATCGACTGGTTTTGGCACCTAAAGACAACTTTATTTGGAAAGAAATTTGATGTCAGAGCAAACCAGAATATATTCAGGGAGGTTTGACAGACATTTTCTTTACCGATGGGTTCAATAATGAAATATATTGGTACTTAAACGATAGTAATAGGTATCACTATGTTATGGGGGAAATGGTAACTGTTTTCCAAACGGAAATTTTTGCCGTCCTGAAAGTAGCCAAATGGATAATTGAGAGGAGACGGAGCGGGATACAGATTGGAATTTTCAGTGACAGTCAGGCTGCACTGAAGGCCTTAGAGAACGCGAAGCAGGCTTCAAACAGGGTTCAAGAATGTAAGAAGAAGCTTAATTCTGTCGCAAGACAGAACAGGCTGGTACTTATATGGGTTCCAGAACACTGCCTTCCCCACAAGGGTCTGAGCCAATAATCGGAATCAGTTCCGCAGGAATCATGAATTGGATCAGCGATTATGTAGGCAATCTACATAAAGAGCGATGGTCCGGTCCAGAATGCCGCTGAACTGCAAAGTGGTTTGTAACAAGGCCGGGCAGAAAACTGAAACTTAGAAGGAAAGACGTTCGGTTGATGGTCGGTATTATGACAGGACACAACCCATGGGGTCAGCATATAACTACCATTGGAATCATCGAGGACCCAATGTGCCTGTCTTTCTTGGAAGAGGCGGATAACACTGAGCACTTTCTCTGTGGTTGTCCTGCTTTGCTAGAGCACGGCTACGAGTATTGGGTTCAGATGTCATGAGAATGAGTAATATTCGTTCTCTAAAACTGGAGGATATTTACAGATTTGCCAAAGAATCTGGAAAATTCTAACAGGACTTATTATCTCTATCACTGTCTATATTCTTTCCTATCACTTTCTCTGGTACTTTTCTCCTTCCCTGCTTGACTATCAACCCTCTTTCCAGCGCTTTAAATACAATTGGCTTTTTAGCCTGAGTGTTTTAGGAGCCACCAAATCTCCTGGTACTCCTTGGCTCAACCTTTTCAAATTTCAATTTCAAGGCATTCCTTTTAAATTCTGAATGTTAGAACTCAAAATCAGAAATTTCCATTTTGAGGTAAAAAAATCACAATTCAAATTCAAAATTTTCATTTCACATTCAGAAAATTGCAATTAAAATTCAGAAAATTGCTATTCAAGTTCAGAAATTTTAATTTTAAGTCCAGAAAGTCACAATTCAAATTCAGAAAATTACAATTCAAATTCAGATGTTTAGAATTTGCTTTTAAATTCAGAAAGCAGTAATGGAAATTTCTATTTTAGGTTTAGAAAATTTCATATTTATGTACTATTTGGAGACTTGAAGTTGCACAAAAGCGAGACAGACTCTTTTCTTTCCAGTTTATATTCGCGCATGCCTACCTTTCGAACGGGTATGATTACACTATGGGTGTACTAGTTATAAAAAGTAAATGACTAATTGCATACATAGAGCTGAAGACTAAGTGTTAACCCCAGAATATCATTGTTTTGGTTTTGGTGTTTTTCTTAAATTTTTTTTTTTTGCTGATTTTTTGCTATACAAGTGTTTGCTGAACTCTCTTAGTGTGCGCATGTAACGCCACTTGACTTCTTCTTGTGGGGATATTTAAAATTAAAGGTTTATAATAATAAGCCAAAGACCATAGAAGAGCTCAAGAAGAACATCCGTGAGGAAATAGCCGCTATTCCAGCCGATATGTTAGCAAAAACTATGGAAAATGCTGCAAAACGGGCACAATACGCCATACAGGCTCAAGGCGGCCATTTGAGAGATATCATATTCAAAAAGTGATGTCGACAAATCTATTTGAACGAAATAAAATGATTATTGTCGTCAACATCAAAAAAATTGTGCTTTTCTTTGATTTAAAAAAAAAAAAACATGGGTCCGTCGAATATGGGCAACCCTGTACAGCTCAGTTCTGATTGGGTAAGTTTGTTTTTTTTGTGTTTGCGTCGTCGAAACGACGAAGGATAATATTAGTGAATTGGCATGTGATTCCATAGTGTTTATTTTTTATGTAGTCTTTTAGTGTTTAATTTTGAGGATAGCAATTAGTTTGCACTTTAAAAAAATCGATTTGTTTTTTGTCTTATCTTATTGTTTAACATTTCAAGAAAATGTTCCTAAAATTTTAAGCCGATCTGAGCAAAACTTTTGGAGTTATTGCCCAATTATTCTCGCGTCTTAGCTCTGACAGGTGCGATCGTTCGGGAAGGCAACGCAGCTGACAAGTAGGTATACAGCTGTTCAGCAGAGCAAAGAAGCCAGAATCAAACGAAGACTGGAGAAAAAAGAGGCTCAAGACATCGAAGCTGCCTCAGGAAGTATACAACGTGGAAAATTCTGTGAAAGGATTTAGGTGTGAAGCCTTTCAAAATATAGCTGGTGTAAGAATTGAAGCCGAACGACCTACTGCAACGCAGAATTTTTGGTGAATGGGCTCTTGGAAAATGCGTCGAAGATCCACTTCTTTATAGAAAAATTGTGTTCAGCGACGAAGCTCATTTTTGGATCAATGGGTGCGAAAATAAGCAGAATTGTCGAATTTCGAGTGAAGATCAGCCAGAAGAATTGCAAGAGCTACCAATGTATCCAGAAAAGGTCACAGTTTGGTCCGGTTTATGGGCTGGAGGTATCATTGGACCGTACTTCTTCAAAGATGCTGCGAATCGTAATGTAACTGTGAATGGTGAGCGCTACCGTGAAATGATATCCAACTTTTTTTTGCCCAAAATGCAAGAGCTTGACTTGCATGACATGTGGTTTCAGCAAGACGGTGTCACATGCCACACAGCACGCGTAACAATGGACTTGTTGAGAGGTGAGTTCGGTGAACATTTTATTTCACGTTCGGGATCTGTGAATTGGCCACCCAGATCGTGCGATATAACGCCTTTAGACTATTTTTTGTGGGGCTATGTTAAAGCTCATGTCTATTCAGACAAGCCTGCTTGAACTAACGCATTGGTAGACAACATTAAAGCATTTATATGTGAGATACCGGCCGAAACATTGGAAAGAGTAAGAAGCAAGAAAATTGGACTAAGCGGATGGACCATTTGAAGCGCAGTCGCGGTCAACATTTGCGTGAAATAATCTTCTAACATTAAATTATATTGACTGTACTATTGATTTAAATACAAATTTCATGCATTTTTCTGAATTTTACGTGCGATTTTTTGAAACACTTTCCTATAGTTCTTAAAAAATCTTCGTTGAACTGAACGTTGAACACAAAGTTGAACTTTTGTACGAGTTAAAGTCTGAATACTCGAATAAAATATATTCTTTGTCTAGTTCAATACGTTAGCTTTAAGAAAGAAAAAAAAGATAAATGAATTTCTTATGTTTTTATTATTTTATATTGTTTTGCTTTTGTTCCATTTTATACATAAGGCAAATAGTGCTGAGAAATCTTTTCTTTTAAGTAAATAATATTAAAAAACTTCAATTTTTTGTATTATTTAATAAAAATGCATGAAAAAGAATTCATAAATAAAATTTTTTGTTTTTTTTTTTTTCCATTATAAATTACGATCTGTTACTATTAGCAATAAGTAATTGGTGTTAGGGTTTGGAATTAAAATGTGCCTTCCCTTTGAAAGAGAACATTATTGCCTTTGGTGGTATTTAAAATTTAAACCACTTATTTAAACAGGAGACATCCTTTGTACCCTTTTAAATATTACCGTGGCCGATTCGACGAAGTACGATGTTAACGTGTTAAAAATAAGTATGGTATTCTAGAAATAAACATGGACCAAGTACAAATATGATAAATAATTTACATTCAAAGCAAAGCATACAAATTTTCCCTTAATAGTAAATCTCTGTATTTGAATTGTAACTATCTGCACTCAAAAGAGAAAAGATGTCGTATTTGATTTATTTCCACTACTCCGAACACGCTTCAAAAAACTTACGCCACTCAACTCAACTCAACTGGTTTCAAAACTTACCAATAGAAGATAATAGAATTACCCAAATTGCACTGCAAGATTTTTGAGTATTTCTTACTTTAATTATTTTGTGAATTTGGTTTCTCATTTTAAGTAGCATTTTACACTTCGCACCTGCAACATATCTCTACACCGCATTTAACAACAATTACACTACTTTGTTTTCCACTCGCACAGCCGACAGCTTCAATTAAGTGATGTCCGTGCAGCTGTGCCGAAACCAGTGTTAGAAATTACATTTACAAATTGTGCCAGAGATACAAACCAGCACAGTTTAGTTCCGAATTCACTTTTACACGCCACTACACAACAACAAGATTTCACTTTTTATTTGTTTCTGAACTTGACTCCCTCAACAGCTACCAACAGATTGCAAAAAACAAACAAACAAAAAACATGCAACTAGTTAGATGAGAGAAAACCAAACAATTTGCACATTTGCAACACTTCAACCACTTTCGTTACATGTACTATACATACACACATAAATACGCTCGTTTATATGAAAATATGTATGCACCATCATAGGCTCCTCAGATATGTACGAGTATAATGCGAGGAAGGATTTGTTGCAAAGAAGCTCCCAGCTCTGAAATTTTAGTTTAAACTCCAACTGGTCCATTTTTTTACAATTCTCTTTATCCTTATTTTCTAGTCATATCCTTTCCAATGGCGCCCCGCAACTTTTCAACTTCTTCTTCCTTGGAGCTTTATAATACCTTCCCGCCTTTGTCTCTGCTACAGGTACGGCTACAGGGTAGCCAGGTGAACGGAACACACAAAACACCAAAGCACTTGGCAGCATTTTGAGAAATTAAAGCAGCCTCAAAAGGCGTCGAAAGCACACTGGACGAGAGGCTTGGCGAGTGTGTGTCTAAACTAACGGATAACTGAGGGGGGTAGGAAAGAATTTTGTTTAAGAAATGTGGAAAAAATTGCGCAAATTGTTGAAAAATTTACTAAGAGTCAATTGAGGCACCTCGAGTGCACAAGCCCAAGAAAAATTTGCAAAAAGAGGGGGAGCTGGAAAAACTCATATTACAGTTTATTGAGGTAAATTTAGCAAAGTACACAACGCTTTGCACGATGCTTGAAGCAAATGCTAGGCGCACATAAGTGAGATTTTGAAATGGGTTTAAACTTGGATGTGCAGAGTAAAAGTAGTGCCAAGCACACCGAAGGCAGATGCAAATTTTAAAATGCTGGCTAGCATTAAATTAAAAGTAGGGTAACAGACGGGAAGAAGAAGGGGGGCATAATGAAGAACAAATTCGAAGAATTGACGTCAAATACAATTTTTCAAAGAATTTTTAGACTTTTGTTTATGATTCTTAATTGCTCAATTTTCGACTGCAATAAATGTTTCACAATTAACGAATCAGAAATCTGCGAGTGTTAGTTTATTTTTGGTTAGTTGGCATTAACACTAGAAATAAAAACTCATTAAGAGGTTTAATCTTTATTTTGACTAAATGAAATTAATTTAGTTGCAGTTACCTGTAAGCAAATGATTCCAAACAGTTTTCTCACTTAACTTCAATTCCTATCAATAGAATAAGTACACATTTTGGTCTGCATCCACGCAATCCATGACGTTTAACGATTGGCCTACCAGAACGCTCTTTGTCTTCTACGCTCATATAGTCCAGTCATCTGGTAGTTTGACCTGGAAAGTTTTGCGGGAGTTTTGAAACTGGAGAATTCTTATAGATTTTGGGTTGCTGTTTTTGAATTTCAACTTTGCCACCTCGTATCTGTTTTTTTACAATATCTCCATCCCGACGCAATTTATGAGAAAAACATATGCATACAAAATTAAACTAGAGATAATTTCCTACATTTTATGTTATTACGATTTTTTTGTAAAATCAATAGTTTTTGGCGTATGAGCGCCACAAAGTTCATTTTGATATGCGTTTTCGAAAACAACTCATTTCCACACCACCTGCAGGTAGCGTAAGTGGCGCGTTTTTTTTTTCTCGTGGGGCCCCTTATAGGCCTAATCCACATGTGATACACACTTTCGAAAATTTAGCGCAATCTCCTATGTTTCACCATTCCTGATGGACCAGACGTTGCGAGTTTGTCTTGGGCACCGATCAAGACGTCGCAGACTAAAATCTCGCCCGCAACATCTGCGATACGATTATCAGACTCATCACAATCCTCTTCGTTGTCCGTTTCATCAAGCATTTGCTCTAAAATAGTCGCAGTTTCTTCTTCTTCATCGTAATCCAATTGAACTTGCGAATTTTTAAAAGCACCACTACAATTTGTGCATATAACGGAGCATTTTAACCCAGCATTTCCGCATCCACAGGCCTTCTGCCATCCCTTATTACATTTACAAGAAATAAGTTTTAGCAAGGATTCTGGAGCTGGGGACTCGAGTGTCGTAACAGGAACTAACCTATTTTTGTTTCTGTTCCATCCCCATTGTTTTGCATATTGTTCATTGCCGTACCACTGCTGAATCTGGTGATAGGTTCGGTCGTGCTGCTGCCTCTGTTGGTTGTAGGAACGCAATATTAAATTTATTTTTATATGCTGATTTTGTGAAACATGCATATCTGTACTCATTTAAAGACATGATTTTGTTACTTTTCACACTGTAACCATATAATTCAAGAAGAAAACGTTCTCCTGTTTTAGCAATAATCTCTGGATCGACGTTTGGATTTTTAAATACCTGAATAACCTGGTTTAAATTAGGATTTTTTCGGAGTACGTTAATGAATTTCATTTTTCCATGTTGTATCACAGCCACTGAATGCATGCAGGAATAGAATATGAACTGCAGCTGTTTGATCTATAATACTTTCAGTGGAATATATTTGTTGGGTAATTTTACCTTTTCCTGGTTTGAAAAAGTACACGTTTGATCGCGTACATAGAGCTATCAATAGAATAAGAAGATTTACAGGTATCGCCAACCACTATTACGGTGTCGAACGCTGGTGAAACACGTATTGCGCTATTGATGATTAGCGTGTCCGCATCTTCCGTGGCTTGTGAGACCATGAAATTCTCAGCTTCAAATTTTGTTTTCAACATTTTAATGAGACGGTTCTTATTCGCATCATTTTCCAGAAATTTATCTTGTGACACAGTTGGAATCATTGTCTCATCAAGAAGTAAGTCTACTGAAGCAGTTATTCGTGACCTTCGGGATCGCTCCGCAAATTTAGTACTACAGTTTGCTACATTTTCAGGATATCCGTCGAATACGATTTATTTATATTTATATTTAGATCGAACGTACGTGATGTAGTTACTGCAAATAGATGAAAATGGTTTACCACGATGCCAAATGACTCGGTGCAATAAGTGCCCTCCGTCGATGACATACATTGCATCGCCAACATTTATGTCCCGGAAAACTTTTCAGGTAACTGCCTTTTTTTTACCAAATGACTAAACTAATATATTATAGAAAATATTTTTTTTTTTTTTTGGTTTTTGAAAACTTTTTAAACTTAAAATTTAATTAAATATTAAATAAAAATTAAATTTTAAAATATGAAAAATTTAATATTAAAGTAAAAATTAAAAATTAAAAGTTATCGGATATTCTAAGAAAACTTTGCAGCTAGATAATTTTTTTTGTGTTTTTTGAAAAGATTTTTTAAACTTTTAGCATATAGAAAATTTTTTTTTTTTTGTTTTTGTTTTCTGAAAAAACTTAAAATTTAATTAAATGTTAAAATAAAAATAAATATTAAGATATGAAAAATTAAATATTATAAACTAAAAGTTATCGGATACTGTAAAAGAACTTTTCAGGATATACAAAATTATTTTTTTTAGTTTTTGAATAAACAAAAAATAACTTAAAATTTAAATAAAGAATTAAATATTAAAATATAAAAAAAATTAAATATTAAAAATTAAAAGTTATCGGATATTCCATAAAAAGCTTTTCAGCGTAGATAATTTTTTTTTGTGGTTTCTGAAAAAATTTTTTTAAACTTAAAATTTAATTTAATATTAAAAAAGAATTGAATATTAAAATAAAAATTTAAAAATAACAGTTCACGGATAATCTAAAAATCTTTTCAGCATATAGAAAATCCATTTTTTTTTGGTTTTTGAAAATTTTTTAAACTTAAAATTTAATTAAATATTAAACTACATATTAAAAATTAAAAGTTATCAGATATTCTGTAGAAAATTATTTTTTTCTTTTGATTTTTGAGAAAATTATTTTTAAACTAAGATCATGAATCACTACGAAGCTGTTTCATGATTACTAATATTATAATAAAATTTGACTTCTTCATATTCGTATGTTTCGCTACTATTTGAGCTGTTTCCTTCAGGACAATAACGTCTCTCTCATTTCATGTGTGTCATGGCAGCGCACACTCGTGAGCATTTCGGCCGCAGCTGTTTCTTTTGTTGCATGTTAAGCATTTGAAGAAATAACGGTAAAATATAAGCACTTATACAAATGGAATAGTATAAAATTGCTAAACATTTGTAATTGCGGTAAAGCTTCAAAAGTATGAGACTCAACCATGTGGTGGTCTGTGTGTGTGGTGTCTGTGGCGAAGCCAGTACAGCTGAGACAAACGTTTGCACATTACTCTGTGTATGCAGCTATGCATATGTGTGGGTGAGTGCAAACATATTACTTGCACGTGTAAATATTTACATACTAGGGTGGCCCGCAAATTTGGTTTGCAATGTTTACCGGCGGTCAATGATATTTGATCTCCTCTTTGATTTCTGTGCTCGAAAGTCCAGAAAAACAAACACAACTTTTCATGTAAGATAAAAAAGTTATCAAAAATAAATTATTCAAATAGTTTACAAAACGCAACGTATTAAAGCGTCATTGTGGCATGAAAAACTTAATATGCCAGAAATTTAATTTATTTAAAAGTATACAAACTTTCATTTTGGCTTTCACGCCATGAACCCCTGCATATCTACCTATAATTTTTATTTGTTTTTTCTTTTGCTATTCTTCGCTATACAAAATTAAGATAAAAGATTCTGGCATCCTCCGAAATAATGCAGTAAGTTATTTAGGTATGCAAATCAAGAAAAACTTACGTGGAAGCAACACATAAAAAAGAAAACAACTCAAAAGAACTTGAAGTTGAAACAACTATAATGGTTGTTAAATAAAAATTCGAAATAATAAACAACAAAGTTTTTATAAAGGGTGGTTAAATTTCAAGTGCCGATGTTGAATGTGAACCACATCTAAAAGTCAACGACACTTTTGGACTTCTTTCTTTGAGGTTATTTGAAAGAAAAGGTGTACGTCGATAAGCCAGCAACAATTCCAGAGCTAAAGGATGAGATAATTCGGCACATTAACGGCAGAGAACCTCAATTATGTCTCAGCGTCATCGAAAATTTGGACCATCGGATGGAGGTATGCCACCGAAGCCGATATTTTGTTCCATACGTAATTGAGCTATACGAATATTATCATAATAAAGAAAAATGACAATAATTTCTTAAAAAAATTGTATTTTATTCAAAATCACCACCGGCCTTTGAAACTTCAGCACCCTTTATAAAATACAATAATAAAACCAATATGGACTACAACTGTGGGGTACAGCAAAAAAGACGAACCTAACCATTATTTGAAGGCAACAATCAAAAATAATACGGCTAATAGTAAATGCACCTTGGTATATACATATGTCACTAATAACGACATTCACAAAGATCTCATGGTCCCAACTAAATAAAGACAATAACAAGAAGGCTTTACTCCACCCTTGAAAAACACAGTAACAATGAAGTTAATTTACTCCCAATAAAAGGACTGATATCAAAAAGGAGGCTACAAAGAAATCGACCCATCGACAGGTTATGGTCATAGAAAATAAGTAAATAACTTTCATATACGCCATTGAATAAAAATGTTAGAGCGATAATAGTTACCTAACAAAACTGAACCCTTTATCCTTTTGAGTGATAGGTATGGAAATCTTAGTTTTAAGATAAATATATAAGTAATTTGGGAAAAAACAAAAAAAAAAAATAAAAAATAAAACTAAAAGAAAGTGCGGCCGCCACAGCCGAATGGGTTGGTGTGTGACTATTATTCGGAATTCAGTGAAAACGTAGGTTCGAATCTCGGTGAAACACAAAGTTTTGTTCTAATATCGGTCGCAAAAGTCCGAGTGTATTTCTGCGATGAAAAAAACTCCTCATAAAGAAATATCTGCCGTTCGGAGTAGGCTTCAAACTGTAGGTCCATCCAAGTCGCACACCACAAATAGGAGAAGGAGCTCTGCCAAACATATATTGTATATATATATATATACATATATATATTGATTGATTTTATAATTCGATTTCTTCGTGGATTTCTTTGGGAAAGAAAGAAATATTCGATTGAAACGAAGCTTTCAGGTTTTGTTGTTATATATTTCAACAGTCTTCTCAAATCTTTTCATTAAAATATATGCCATATTATGCCTGGTACAAGCATTTTGCCGAGCCGCCTGGAGTGTGCATGTGTCGTGCGGCGGGAAAGATGCAGGTCGCAATCAAACCAAAAACCCAAAAAGTTTTAGTATATATTAGTATAGCTTCTAGTTAAACCAAGAATATGAAACAAAAAGTGAGAAATTCAACAATTTTTCGCTAATTAAAAAAAAATTCTTTTTTTTGGAAAAACAAATTCACTTTAGATTGTTTAAAAAGTGGGTTATTCATAAATTTCTTAAGGTTTTTTAGGTTGACCTAGAAGAGAATTTAATTCCGAATACAATCAATGTTATCTCGTTTCGATAGGACGTTTAACTTTTTCCCTATCTTTCCCGCCAATTTCGAAAAATCTCAAAAATAAAAAACCGAGAAATCGCACTTCGAGCGATCCGGCCGCTCGTATACCTGCTTGACGCTTGCTCACAATTTCTTCTATAACTCCGAAAATATTTTGAATTTGCTTCTGAAATTTTGAGGACACATTCTTGGATAGTTTGGGAAGACATTTATCCAAAACAAAAAATCGATTTTTTGAAGCCTCTAATGCAGGCTCCCCCTTTAAACGAGGCGCCTAATTTGCCTATAGAATAAATTGAAAAGATAGCAACAAGAAAAAAAATTTTTTTTTTGGCCACCCTAATGCATATATACATATGAATACTACTGTAAGCTATGCATAGTAAGCTAACAGTATTATTACTGCAAGAACACTTTTGTTGCTTTTTATAGATATGAGAGAGTGCGAAGAAGTTTTCAAAATAAAATTAAAAAAGTTAATCTAGATAAAGAAATTTACAACTTAAGAATATAAATGAAAGTGCAATGAGGTTTCTAAACAATATTGCGGAATAATAACTTTTAAATTTTAATTGCCTTATTTTTTATTATTATAATAATATTAAATTATTATTTAAAATAAAAATAATAACAAATATTTGAATGTTTGTTAATATTGGGTATGGGAATAAGTTTCCGCACTCGTCAAAGAGGTGTCGCTGCTGATAATATTTTTATGTTTGCTCTAATAACAAACTGGTGATTTGAAGGTATATACATATGTTAGGTCTTGATCGCAGTAGTTGGCATTCATTTTTTATCTGACATAAAAAATACCTACGTTCATCCCAAAAAACATTATATCTTTTAAGGGGTTACGCCACTCTAGCTACTGTAAAAAAGCAGTTTTTTAAGGATTTTTTTTTACATTGAAAGAAAGGTGCTAGGAAAAAACTTTTTAAGTATATTATTAAGCATGTATTTAAGTGTAATTACAAATATTTTTATTGAAAAATATTACAAAATGGCGCCTTTGGAGTGAATCTCTGAACGCGCCCTGCGAAAAAGGCACTTCACGGCACGCAGTACAACTGACGTAAATGTCCACCTAAACCAAATTAAAAAAATTCTTCTCAATCGACGTGAGTATAGCTGTAGAAATACGTACGGGATTTAAGAAATATTGAAATTTGTGTATTTTGCAGATGTTTGAAGTCAAAAGTAGAATTTTTCGTCTAAAATGGAACCGTTAATTGTTTATAAAAATTTTTCTAATTAATTAATAAAAAAATCCGTACGTATTTCAGTGCGGAATAATGTTCTAAAGATCCTTGTACAATTACAAGTGAAAATATTAAAAATTGTTTGTGTTATGCTGCGTGCAGTTTTGAAAAATCACGTTTTGAGATAAACACGGTTTAAATTTAAAAACGAGTTTTACAAATGAAAAAGTGACAAATTCAACTGTATAAAATTTTTTACCTTTAATCTGCTATCCCAGGTCCATAAAGTAGCCCTTCTGAATCCAAATTTTGCTCTTCTTTTTTTTTCTTGTTGATTTAACGGCCAAGCGCGCCGCTTTTGCTGCTCCCATCAATGAGCGTTCTGCGAGTTTGATGCGATTAGCATCGGTTTCAACGCAAAAATTGTATGCTTCGGCACCAATATCAATCTCCAAGACCTTCATAATTTGCAGAATACTTTTAATACCATCATTAAAGTTGCAATGCTAACTGCAATATCTAAGACTTTTTTTCCACTTGAATAGGATTTTGGAGCCAAGTTCCAGACGGTTGCGTTAAAACTTTCGTTTGCATTTTGAGTAAATGCACCCAAACAACGCCTTAACAATTCTTCTCGACTTAAGTCCTCGTATATTGGTTTGATGGCCTCAAAAACTTCGTTGGAAAGTGAGGGCTTGTGCTGAAAATCTTTCAAGGTGCCTGCTGCTTTGGCTTTTTTCCATTCACACCAACTTTCTGAGCATGTATCATGCATAGGCGTTCTGTCTGTTGACATTTTATGATAAAGCGTCGCCCAAATACACCTTTTCATGTTTTCCACAGAGTCTGAATTCCGCCGTATCGCAAGTCCATAATATATTGTTAGCTCATCAATTAATTTGGCAGTTAATTTGCCTTTGCCTCCAAGGCCTTTCATATTTTTTTTCAAAGTTCTTAATCTTGAACCCATACGTTTTTGCACGTGATCGACACACTCTTTTTTTTACCTCAAAAGTTTTGTATAGATGACTATCTACGATTCCCTTAAACGTTTTACTATCACCGTCGCCGATGTAGTTGGTATATTTAATATTATACAATGATACAGATCTGGCAAACATTTCGACAATGGAGTCAACTTCCATTTTACCACTTGAGCCTTCATGGTTACATTGGCACTCTTCTTGGTGGCTAAAGTACCATTGCTCATACTCAGTCGTATTTTTTTTAACTTCCCAGTACTCACAAGCTTTACAGTACTTACACTTGACAGATACATCGATAATTTTACCCGTGTGCCATCCAATCAAAGAAGATACGCCATAAAGAGACGAGAATCCCCTTTTTCGCCAAGAGCCATCACCAGAAACTGTAATTCCTCCTTCTTCACCTTTTTCACGGCTTTCATTTATCTCTTCTTCTGCTGCTTTCTTCATGGAAATATCTCTAACAGGCTTGCGACGTGTAACAAGTTAACTATTTTATCATAGAAAGAATTTTTTTTTTTTTTTTTTTTTTTTTTTTATTGAAACGTTATAAAATTTGTATACATTTCATGGTATTACGCCTAGCATAAGCTAACAAGTAACATTATTCTATCCTTAACATTGAAATTTAAAAACAATTATAAATATTTTACAAACAATTATACAGCGTTGGCGACTAAATCTCGTGGCTTAGTTCTTCGAAGTCTTCTTGTGCAGACTGTTTTGGTAAGCTCTGCGGCCTCCGGGTTTATGTGCTCTTTCAGCCTGGTTTCATGGTTACTTGCAAGAATTTGGATTATATCAGCGACTTTTTTCACCGACAGATCTTTGTGCAGGTCGTGATTTCGCACATACCAAGGTGCGTTGACCATGTCTCTGAGAATCTTATTCTGCAGGCGTTGTACAGCTTCAATGTTTGATTTAGTGGTACATCCCCATAATTGAATGCCGTATGTCCATACCGGCTTAACTACTTGGTTGTATATTAATAATTTATTCTGTATTGACAATGTAGACTTTCTGCCAATTAACCATTTCATTTTTTTAATCTTTAAGTTGATTTCAGTTGCTTTAATTTTGACATGTTCTTTCCATTTGAGCTTTGCATCCAAAGTCATACCCAAGTATTTTGCTGTATTACTATATGGAACAGTAGCAGATGATATTTTCACTGGGTTATAGGCTATTTTCTTGTTTGTAAAGTCTACGTGAACAGACTTGCTTTCATTTAGTTTGATTCTCCAGTTTTCAGTCCATGCGACAACTTCGTCTATCGATGCCTGTAACTTTCTAGTTGATTCATTTGCGTTATTTCCATAGGCTAAGATACACGTGTCATCAGCAAAAGTGGCTATCTTACTTGTATTTGAAACAGGTAGATCTGCAGTATAGAGCAAGAATGCTGCCTTGTGGTACACCAGCTTCAATTTTTTTAATGTTTGAGTATGCTTGTCTTTGTTTCACTCTAAAATATCTGTCTGTGAGATATGATTCCAATAGCAAAGTATATTGATATGGGAGCATCGCTCTGAGCTTACGGATTAGACCTTCGTGCCACACTTTATCAAACGCCTGTGCGATATCAAGGAATATTGCTGAACACACTTGATTGTTTTCTATGGCCTCTTCTATGATGTGTACTATACGATGTATCTGATCTATCGTTGAATGTTTTTCTCGAAATCGAAATTGGTGAGATGGTATTAATTGTTTATTAGAAATTATATCCTTTAATCGTTTGGAAAATAGTTTTTCAAATAGCTTTCCGATGGCTGGGAGTAATGCTATTGGGCGGTAAGATGTGACTTCGTTGGGATTTTTCCCTGGCTTTGGGATCATTTTAATTTCAGAAATTTTGCAATGCATTGGTATGTATTTAAATTCAATGCATGCATTCATTATTACAGTGAGTTTGATTAGCGCTTTGTAAGATAAGTTCTTTAGCACTTCGGCTGTGATTAAGTCAAATCCTGGACTTTTCTTTTGTTTTAGTTTGGAGATTTCATTTGCTACCTCATCAGTGGTAAAACTTGTAATTTCAACAGATTCTTGCACAGTATGGGGAAACAAAGTGTAATTTATCGTTTCAAATGGCTTAAAAATTTTTTGGAGGTGTTGTGTAAATAACTCAGCTTTTTCCGAATCGGTTTTTGCCCAAGGTTGGTTGCTATTTGGCTGTTTAATTGGGGGATTATGTTGAATTGGTCTTTTCATATGTGCCGTAGTCCGCCATAGAGAGTAATCAGAGGTTTTATCTGCAGATAGGTGTTGTAGCTTTATATTTAAAGTTCTGTTTTTATTTTCTTGAATAGCATATTTCACTGTTTTGGTGAGGTTGTTTAATTGTGTTTTAAGTGATGGAGACCTAATCGACTGCCACTTTTTTCTGATTTTTCTTTTTTCCTTTATGAGTTCAATTATATTCAAAGGATATCTTTGGCGATTAATTTTTTGAACTCTTACAGATGTACTTAACCAAGCAGCTTTTTGTATCTGTGCTGACAGCTTTATTGTTTCCTTCTCAATTTCGTCAACATTATCGATTTCATTTGTCGTGTTTACATATGTGTCTAGTTTAGTCTTGAAGTATTGCCAATCTGTATATTTATTTGAAAGGAGCAGGTTACTTTCATTGCTTTTTGGTTCACCATCAAGAATCATGAATATAGGTGAATGATCTGAATTAAGATCTAAACCATCCTCCAGAGTTATGACGTTGTATGGTAGTTGTTTGACTACGAAAAAATCAATCAAATCTGGAGTCTTATTAATGTCTGTTGGCCAGTATGTTGGATTGCCAGTTGAGAATATTTCACAACCACATTGTTGTGCCGCTTTCCACAGTTCGCGACCTTTAGTTGTCGTTAGGCGAGATCCCCAGTTAATGTGCTTTGCATTGAAATCGCCTCCCATAACGAATCTTCCTTTATGTTTATTTAAAAGTTGTGTGTATTCTGTAGACTTTATGTTATGTCTCGGCGGACTATATACTGCTGTTACCGACAGTTGGTAATTGCAAAACTTGATTCCAACTGTTGTCGCTTGAAACTCAGTGGAGCTGATCTTTTCTTCTTCGAAATGTTCAATCGAATTCTTAATAATAATTGCGCTACCTCCTCTTGCGTTGTTTAGAGGATGATTTGAGCAATACATTATAAATCCGTTGAATGTAGAGTACATTTGGGTGGTCAAATGAGTTTCAGATACTAAACAAATATCAATTCTTTCTTGATTAAGTACAAGCTCAAGTTCATTTTTGTGCTTTAAGATTCCATTCGCGTTCCATGAAAGAATGAAAAATAGGTCGCGGTAACTCCATAAAAGCACAGAATTTTTTTATGCCATTGAGCCCTATACCAAGTATTCTCATAGCTAAAACAATTCGTCGATTAATTTCGTAGGCTTTATTAATAAACTTACAACTTGGAACCTCAACATAATTGCAATTCGGGCATACGATAACTATCTTAAAACCAAGCCCACGTGGACTTTTTTGCTCAAAAGTTACATCTGCATCACACGTTTTACACTTTATGTATTGAGCTATTGTTGAAAATACCATTATAAAATTCAAAATGCAATAACCAGCAGCATAGTCAATATTAAATTCATCATCAGATTGTTTTAATTTTTTAGCAGATGCACTCACACTTGGCACATCACTTTCAGCTTCAAATCGATTCAGTGGTCTTCGCTTTTTCACGTTGCTCCGACGCCTTGTAACAAACGATCCTTTTGTACCTTTATGACCTGTATACACTTTTTTATCACTCATGTTCAGAATTTCACTATTATTAAGCAAAAATCAAAAAAAATTATAAATGAAAAAAATCACACGAATATTTCAAAAAATTAATATTTTTGACAATGTTCAACAAAAAGAGAGATATTTCCTCATGCTCCAACGACTAACAATTCGTAACTAATAGTCGTGTCAGAGACGTCAGAGGCGCTCGCGCAAAAGTGCGAAATATTAGAGATAAACATTTTTTTCACGCATAGGACTTTTTGTTTTATATTCTAAAGAGTTTAAAGCATCTTTTAAGCAAAAAACAAATTTCGATATTTTGAAAATCCTAGAGTGGCCTAACCCCTTAAAGTAGTCTTCGACTGTCACTCAATCCGAGCGATTATCTTTTGAACTTATAGCCCATTCAATAGAGCTCTTCATTTCGCCATGTCTTGGTAGCTCGAGAAAAGATCTGCCCAAAATTTGTATTTTTTTGGGAAAATAGTGAGTTATACGAGTTTTATGAGGTATAAACAACCGTACTCGTTAACTCTGTTGCTTCTTTTGCATGCAAGGTTTTCGTCGAGTAAGCAGAGCCCAGAGATAACAAGCGGACAAGTAGCGAATCAAAGGCGCGTAATATTAGCATAACAAAATTCAAATTTCAAGTGCCTCGAAGTTTTCTTTGATTTTTGACATTCTTTGTTTTTTGCTGATGTCTTCAGCATTTTCTTCCTTATAAAATACTTCCGAACATTTTAACGACAGAGGTCGATAATACATGATTGTTTAAGTGGTATGAGAATATTTATTCTGCTTTCTATATTGAAGTTATTAACTTTTAATTTGTTTTAAACTTTGAATTGCTTCTTTTCTCCCACTTAAATTTCTTTGAATTTTAAATCAACGGTTAGCGTTACTGGTTTTTATACTGTACAAATTTTTAAATTGTATGCTTAAGGGTCATAAACAGTTTCAGCAACAAATATTTAAATGCTGCTGCATTAGAAGCAATTGAAAGTTCCGCGATACTCTTTTAACTCCAGTTTTTTGAAAAATCCAAATTTTAAAAGGATCAATATCAAAATATTTGACTCTCCAAAATGGTTAACATTCTTAACCAGCAGGAAAATATTGTAAAATTAATTTTTCTTTCCACTATATGAACGAGTCTTAGACCAGTCTTATGCTACGGAGATTCATCGTGGACGCTAATTCAAGCAGATAAAGTAAAGAATTTCGAACGACAAATCCGACAAATTTTTGGGGCAATCAAAGAGCATGGCGAGTGGCGTATAAGGTACAAGCTGGCGCAAAAGTAACCTTGCGATATTTTTTGGCTGTAATTTAAAAAAAAAAGAAAAAATTTAATTCTTCTTGAGGATTATTTTTATTTGGTCTTTTAATTTTTTTTACATCAAGTCGAGAATATGATGTCATGTAAATGGCCGCCGCCACAGTTGATTGCCATTTAAGCCCTTTTTATGGCATTTTCCATCACTTTGAGCGGTCAAATCAGGCGATCTTGCTGGCCAGTGCAAATCGCCAAAACGGGAGATTAGGCGCCCGGGAAATGCATTCTTCAGCATATCGGTTGTGGCACGTGCAGTGTGTGCCGTTGCACCGTCCTGTTGGAACCACATGTTTTCCAATCCCAATTCATCAAGTTGCGGCAAAAAGAACTCGTTGATCATTGCTCTGTAGCGCTCACCATTCACAGTAACCGTTTGGCTCGCGACGTCTTCGAAGAAAAAGGTCCGATGACTCCTCCAGCAAAAACAGCTCACCATACAGTGACTTTGAGCGGGTGTAATGGCTCTTCGTGGGTTACACGCGGATTTTCAGTGCTTCAGAAGCGTTAACTTTGCTTATTTACGTACCCGCTAAGATGGAAATGGGCCTCATCACTCATGATTATTTTTGATGAAAAATCATCTTCCTCTTGGTGGTGATTAAGGATGGCTTGAGCGTAAGTTAGACGCGATTGGCGGTCAGCAGCTAACAGCTGATGCACCGTCTGGACTTTGTACGGAAACATCTTTAAGTCTTGTACCAAAATTCGCTGTAAAGACCGTCGACTGATACCCATTTGCGTGGCACGTCGTCTGGTCGATGTCGACGGCGCTTCCATGACATCCTCGGCTACAGCAGCAATATTCTCTGCAGAACGGCTACTCTGGGGTCTGCCGCACCTGGCAGCATCTCGTGTTGTGCCAGTCTCTTCGAGGCGAGCGGCTAAACGTCGCAGTGTTTCACCAGTAGGCGTTGGACGGCGAGGAAATCTGCGACGAAATTCACGTTGTGCCAAAGTCACCGACCGATTATTGGCCAAATAAATAGTCAGCAATATTCCGCGTTCTGGAGCAGTGTAGCGTAACATTGTTTATTAACGTGTATTTCGCATGTGTTTACTACACAAATGTCAAAACAGAGCTGACATTAGGGGCCAATCGCCAAATTTATAGCATTTTCTGATAGGAGGATTACTTTAGCGCCTCCTGCTAGAACGCTCAGCTCATAAATAGCGATAATGTTATACCTTTCATCAAAACGCACCCGTTAAGATCGCTGGGTCATATAACAAGAATTGGCGGTACGAAGGCGCAGAAGAAAATTGTAGAAGCGAGAGCGTTCAAAACTAGAGCAAGAGGAAGACCGAGAACAAAATAGGCCGACGAACTAGAGAAGGGCATTAAGAAACTTGAGATCCTGAATAGGGAAAAAGGCCATAATGATTGAGATGTATGGCGATCCCACATATAGCTCACAAAGAGCTGTAGTGCCAAAGGATGATGATGATATGTGGGTTGGTAGCATTCTCATTTTTTTATTAGAAATGGAGAAAAGTTACAAAAATATGTAATACCTAACTATTATCATATGCTAGGCAAGGCGTAAGTAATTCTTTCCCTGCAGCAGCTTTCAGATCAAATCATCGTGCCTTAATTATATTTTATTGCGTCTTTAATATTAGGTGCGCAACTAAGTTCTCGCTTTTTTTTTGATGAAAATACAACGTTATCCTCAGAAAACGTTTACAAGTGAATCACTGAAAGTATTGCCCATCACTGGCTACTACTGTGTGTGTTTCCAGGTAGGTTTTAACGGGTTTGGCAACATGAGGCCGAGCGTTGTCATGCTGTAGAATCACTTTTTCATGCCTCTTCGCATATTGTGGCCGCTTCTCGTGCAGTGCTCGGCTCAATCCCATCAGTTGAAGTCAATACCGATCCCCGGTGATATTTTCGCTGGGTTTTAACAGTTCATAATAAATAACACCAACTTGGTCCCACCAAATACATAGCATAACCTTCGCAGCGTGAATATTCGGCCGAGGCGACGACGTAGAAGCATGACCGGGCAGTCCCCATGACTTTCTTTTCTTTGGATTGCTGTAATGAATCCATTTTTCATCACCCATCACGATGAAGAAAACCCTTCCTTTTTTGCCGCTACAGCAGTTGTTCACCAGCGAAACGAAAACGACGTTCAACATCCCTTGGTTTTAACTCATAAGGAACCCAAGTCCCAAGTCCCCTGTTTCTGAATCGTTCCTACAGCATGCAATCGCTTGGAAATGGATTGGCAGGTAACTCCTAATACTGAAACAAGCTCTTCTTGGGTTTGAGAAGGATCCTCATTGAGCAGTGCCTCCAATTCAGCGTCTTCGAAGGTTTTTGGCCTTCCTTCACACGGATGGTCGTCAACACTAAAATCACCGTCTTTGAAGCGACGGAACCAATCTCGGCACGTTGTTTCACTTAAAGCAGCATCTCCATAAACTTTTTGTAGCTCTCGATGCGCTTCAGCGGCCGTTTTTTCGACTGAAAGAGGAAAATCAACACTTCTCGCAAATGACAATCGACATTCATTCGGCACAAAATCAGACATTTTCACAAAGCCAAAAGTATATAATGCCAAAACAAAATCACTAATGTGTCGAAGCAGTTTGTTTACCATATGTCTACGCTTGGTTTATGAAGTTTAGATTATACCAGCGTACAATTATATTATATAGGTACAAACAGCGGGAACTTAGTTGCGCACCTAATAATCAAATAATTGTAAAAATCAAGTCCTGAAACTCAATTCACTCCTTCCTTGTTGAAAACCTAGTGCAAGTATTGAGCACACTTTGCCACCCATTTGACGCAGTCTTCATCATTTTCTGAATATTTTTCATTACATTACTCACAAACGTTCGCTGCTGACAAGCAACCACTTGAGACGATAAAACTTGCGTTCAAGTAAAAAATTCCGATTAAAACAAAATAATCGAAACTAATATTTGTGTTTAAAAAATATTATACGAACAAAACAAAACAAAAATATTAAACCAAACCTGGTGGGCGTCTTCACATGTACATACATAACCTGCAGTAAGTCAGAGTAGTTGAGAACTAGCCCAGAACTAACACTATAGGAGCTATATAAAGGGTTTTCCAATAACAAGTGTTATTTTGAATAGCTCGCTATTTCTGTAGATGTCACTTTTGAAGCTGTCATTTTTTAATATTTGTCAAGTAAAAACTAGGCCATTAATAAAAATGGAACGATAAACGCTTAAACAACACATTGAAATTAATAAAATTCACCATAAAAATGGTGAATTAGAAATAACTCCTCCTTCATTTTGATCTTTCACCGAGATTCGAACCTACGTTCTCTCTAAATTCCGAATGGTAGTCACGCACCAACCTATTTGCCTACGTCGGCCGCTATTACTGGTTGTATTTCTATCCCCAGGTAACCTTGAGTGAACGTACACAACTGGAGAGATGTAGCCATGGATAGAATAAAGTGGAGAAAAATTGTTGATGAAGCTATGGTCCACCACGGACTGTGAGGCTAAGAAGAAGAAGAAGAAGAAGAAGGTAACCTTGAGATTCACTCTTAATCTCTTCCTTTCAGAAAAGCTCATAACACCAAAGTTTTTAGGGTAAAACCAAATTGCAACTTATTTCATCTTGGAGGTGATGTGGAATATTGGCATGTCAGTCCGGTCGTCCCTTATGCATTACTTTAATGCAAATGTTTATATTTTATTCTATTGTTTTAGCATTAAGACGCCAAATTTTTTATATTTCCACGAAATCGGTTTTAAAATGTATTTATTTATTCATCAATACTTCAGGTAACAAATTACTGAACCAAACGACATAGCCAATCAATCAAGCCAGAAGGCTACTCATATCAAATGGGAGAAGGGCAACTTCACGTTCACTTTTCAGCTTTCACAGCTCCAGTATGAGTAATGCAGACGTTGGCATTACGAGCTCGAAACCAAGCAAAAACTCCCCCAATACGGAGATATTTACGAAAGGTATAGTACGCAACTAGTCCTTTAGAAGACACTTCCACTTCTCAACTACAGTGGCATGCACACGCATATATGTTTAGTAGGCCGGATCGGTTTGTGGGGAGGCAAAAAATCGCCCATTGCCGAACTTTGCCGAAGGAACCATACCTCTAAAACGAATTCTGATGTCCCCCAATTTGGGTCGAACTTTTTAGTTTCTTTTCTCATGTAAAGGCCAAAAATGGTGATATTTTGAAATGATTGTATGGGGGACCCCCCAGGGGAGTTCCAGGGGGTGTGCCACTGGCATGGGTGGATCGGCCGTCCAAAGTTAGTGGGGGTCGGTCATACATTTGGACTCGATTGGAGCACTCTAAATGGGTCAAAGTGGGATTTTTCGTTCGACCCAAATTGGGGGAGATCAGAATTCGTTTTAGAGGTATGGTTCCTTCGGCAACGTTTCTTGTTTTGATCCCTAGAATACGATTTTCACAGAGCAATGAGCGATTTTTAAATCGACCCGCCCTAATGTTTAGTGTATATACCCAATTACAAGCGTACACTTGTTGAAATATTGTAAAATTTCGCTTCGATCATCTTTTCGCTGAGTTTTACGCTGCTGATTCCGAATGAGTGCAAGCGGAGAGTTGAAATGGGAATAACCTGCAGCAGCAATCAAGCATTATTTCTCCAAGCTAAAATTTCTTATTAATTGACTATTTTTCTGTCGTTTGCTTTATTGTGTTTTGTGCTTGGCTTTTCATGACAGTTATAGTAACTCATTTTGCAAGTTAATTATTGGCGAAGCGGCGAGCTCATTTGAACCGATAAGCTTTTAAGGCGGATAAGTGCTGAAGTTTTCATTTATTTTCTGTTACGGTTGACGTACACATTGACGTGTATTGGGTAATTAGTGCAAGGTAATTAAGTAGGTAAGTAAGTAAGCAATAGATTGGAGTTTTGAGCGAAATCCAATGATGCTAAATTAAGACTTCTTGTGTTGAAGAAATTAAAAATTTTGGGTATTTATTTCTCATTACAAGGATACGCAACAGAGTAACCTTTGGCTATATTTCAACATTAGAAATATGTAGGTTAGTTAACGGTATATTTAAATTTTATATCTTAAACTTATTTCTAAGATGAGTTCATTTCAAATAAGAGGGAGGGGGGAAAAATTGAATAGTGAGGATGATAAAACTTAGCTAATCGGAAGAAAGGGAAGAGGCAAATAAAAGTACTTAAAAACTAGTAAAAGCTCAAAACTGTTTTCTTTTTACTTGTTTACACCTCTCGCGACCAAAGGGCCTTCGACAAGACTAAGTCTTGCGTTGGTTTCGTTAATCTATTTGATTTCTGAAAGGGTGGGTGATTAGCCTGCCGTTACCAGTCCTAAGTAGAGGAAATGCCCACCTGCCGTTGCTTAGGAACAATGCCTTCTTACTGCTTTGAGCGCCATCTGTGTTTCACATTTTTCTGTCAGAAGGATCCCACAGATGGTTGAGGACTTCGCTAAATTTTTGGTGTGTCTGCGCTTTTACCGCGATTGCCGCTTCCTCTTGCTGGCGCCACTGTTGCAATGTGTAACTGTGAGTTTTTTTCTTTGTTTTTCCTTGTTTTAGCAGCTACAATGCAAACAATGAGCAGAATATTGTGCGGGAGTAAGGATAAGGATAAGGAAAGGATAAGTTTTAGAAGTTGAAGAATGTAATTGGAGGATTTTTTGCTTTTTGGTTATTTTAGAAACAGCAAAAATGGGTAAGTTTTTAAGAGTGCGAGGACCGTGGTTTACGTGAGATTCGAACCCACAACCACCGGAATGACAGGCTAGTGCACTTACGCTAGACTACCGAAGCCGCACTATTAAAACTATTAAAAAGTAATAATAAAAACTAAAAACTATTAAAAAATAGTTATAATTGTGGTTAGCCAAAGTAGCCAAACAAGTAAGTCTTGTTTTTAAAATAATTTGCAGAAAACCTTCCATACAAAGATAATTTCTTAATGAAGTGAGGTAGGAATTAAAATAAATAATTGGCGCATATACTTTTGTTAGGTGTATGGCGGAGCTCCTTTCATATTTGTGGCGTGCGTCTTGATGTGGTTCCTCAAATGGAGGAACCTACAGTTTCAAGCCGACTCCGAATGGCAGATATTTATATGAGGAGCTATTTCATGGCAGAAATACACTCGGAGGTTTGCCGTTGCCTACCTGGGGTGACCGCTATTAGAAAAAAATGTTGCTCTTGTTTGATATTCAGGGACAGATATTCGAACCTATGCAGTACCACCAACTCATTAGGCTGCGGCGGCCGCCATTAATACTACATAAAATAGAAAAAATAAAACGCAAAGTTTTAAGCTCTATGTAACATTTTTCAAAATTTCATCAACACTTTCGACTTTTTAAATTGAGTTTTTAGAATTTATCTGGGTACGCAGTTTGCCCAATCAGGTAATTATTTATTATGATATTCAGAAAACTTTGGAGTTCTCTATTGATCGAATTTGGCTTTTGGAGAAAAATAGCAAAAGATTAACCATTGAAGTGTCACATATTTGGGTAAAGATATTCCATCTAAAGAAAACTTAATTTTACTCAAATGTTTTACCGAACTGCTTTTAGCCCTCAATAATGCAAAAGTGTCTCACTGACATACTTTCATGTTTATTTGCGAATAAAACCTAAAGTACGAGCATAGCGCATCTAAAACTAACTAAGCTTTGCTCGTTCGTTAAAGCTACCAGATGGTTTGAAAAGGAACCCATAGGGCAAAAATAAGTTCCAGTGATATCTCAATGGACCTACGCAAGGTCTAAGTGAGTCATTGCGACATCCACCCCACCTACCTACCTATCTTGGATCATTTTAATCCCTGGTGGCGCCACATAAATAACACTTTTGCGTAGCAGACGTTTCAGTAAGTGCACTACAAATTTCTCCATCGACCATTGATGCAAATTAAAGTGCGCTTTACTGCTAAAAAGTTATCTGCTGTTAGTAACGAAGATGTCAGTTCCAGCTTTGATGCCTCAATATTGCCTGAAGCTCTTAAATTTACAATACTTGAGAGCAAAAGCCACCACGAAGAGTGAAGTTAATCGAATATGGCTTTATCACACTTTACACACACAAATGTAAAATTATAATCTGCACTCACATGCAACAAAATATGTCCATTCATGCAAGCAAAATCCGCCATTTTTGGCCACTTAAGCAAAAATCGATTAGAAATATTACCTGAAGTTCAAGATTCGATAACAAAATTCGCAATTTTCTTCGAAAAAAAAACTAATAACTTTTATGTACAAGTAAAATCGCACAAATCATTCCGTGAAAGCAGATTTGTTATGAATAATCAACTTTGGGAGCTTAGTGAGGAAAAGCCTTGAGAGCTATGATGGTAAAATTTTTAATTGCTAATATGGCACTTATCTACTTTCATCGGATGCTAAATAATTTACTAGTATTTCAACTTCATTTTCTGAACTAATTGCCTAAATCAAGGTCATTTACCTCACTTGTAACTCACCAACCCAAAGCAAATAACATAAAAATTAAAATATTAAGTGGTTAGGAGTAATCAGAGGACCAAAAAAAGGAGGACTTTCAATATTTTGTTTGCTAGTCAATTGTTTTATTTTACAAAAATAAAAACATAGCACTAATACATCATTTTTTGACTTGACTTTAGCAAAATTTCAAAAAAAAAAATTAATAATTGTAAAATTTATCGGTGTTTGTGTGGAAGTTCCTTGCGATGATCATCACAAGTCCTTGGAGATGCATCTAAGATCAGTCGGACAATTGAAATTAAATTTATTAATAGATAATCTTGAGCCTGATCCAACCTTTATTTTCAAAAGTAACAATAATGCGACCTCAGGAAATATTTTTCAGATTTTCGAGAAAAAAACCGACAATTAATTATTAGGTGCGCAACTAAGTTCTCGTTGTTTGTCAATAGATGCCGCCCTCAGGGTGTGCTAGTCGATTCTAACATCACCTAAACATCATAAACCAATCTTAGACATATGGTACACAAACAGCTTCGACACATTAGTGATATTCTTTTGGTATCTTATACGTTTGGTTTTGTGAAAATGTCTGATTTTGTGTCGAATAATCGTCATTTGCGGGAAGTGTTGATTTTCCACTTTTAACAGCTACTGAAGCGCATCGAGAGCTACAAAAAGTTTATGGAGATGCTGCTTTAAGTGAAACAACGTGCCGAGATTGATTCCGTTACTTCAAAGACGGTGACTTTAATGTTGACGACCGTTCGCGTGAACGAAGGCCAAAAACCTTCGAAGACGCTGAATTGGAGGCATTACTCAATGAGGATACGCGTGAAATGCAAGGAGAGCTTGCTTCAGTATTGGGAGTTACCTGCCAATCCATTTTCAAGCGATTGCATGCTTTGGGAATGATTCAGAAACAGGGGACTTGGGACTTGGGTTCCTTATGAGCTAAAACCAAGGGATGTTGAACCTCGTTTTTTTTCTTTTTTCGCCTCTGAACAACTGCTCCAGCGGCAAAAAAGCAAACAAGGAAGGGTTTTCTTCATGCATCGTGACAGGTGATGAAAACTGGATTCATTACATCAATCCATAGAAAAGAAAGTCATAGGGACTGCCCGGTCACGCTTCTACGTCAACGCCTCGGCCGGCTATTCTCGCTGCGAAAATTATGCTATGCATTTGGTGGGACCAAGGTGGTGTTATTTATTATGAACTGTTCAAACCAAGCGAAACTATCACTGGGGATCGGTATCGACTTCAATTGATGCAATTAAGCCGAACACAGCCCGAGAAGCGGCCGCAATACGCGGAAAGGCATGAAAAAGTGATTCCACAGCATGACAACACTCGGCCTCATGTTGCCAAACCCGTTAAAACCTACCTGGAAATACTGAAATGGGGAATTCTACCCCACCCACCATATTCTCCAGATGTTGCGCCGTCCGATTATCACCTGTTCCGATCGATGGCACATGGTCTAGCTGACCAGCAGTTCCATTCATATGAAGGCATCAACAAATGGATTGACCCGTGGATAGCCTTAAAAGAGGAACACTTTTACCGTGACGGTATACGAGATCTACCAGAAAGATGGCAAAAGGTAGTAGTCAACGATGGGCAGTACTTTCAATGATTCACTTGAAACCGTTTTTTCAGAATAAAGTTGTATTTTCTTAAAAAAAAGCGAGAACTTTTGCACTTATATTTAAAAAGAATCCAAATTTTGAAAAAAAAATATCTTTCGATCAGGCACGACTTTTTTTTGTTTTTCAAAAGCAATATAAATTTTATTGAAATCTATCCAGGGGTTTTTAAGTTACAGTGATCACCAATAGAAAAAACATAGTTTTGAGAAAAACCCATTTAAAGCTTTGCTATCGTTTCCGGAGCGTCCGAGCGCCTTTTGTTAATTGTTGAATAACTCGAAAAGTATTTGTCAAATTCACTTCAAATTTTCACACAATATTTTTAAGATATTATACTTTAAGAAAATGCAAAATAAATAAATTTTTTGAAAATTTTGACTACTCCTAACTCCTCAAAATTCATTCCCTTCCTCCGAAAATATCTTAAATTTACTTACTCTGCCCTCTGAACATTACTTCTCAGATAGCTTTTAAAATCATACTGAGCAGAGCAGCGCTGTGCCAAATATCAAGGCCAATTTTGTGAAAAGCAGATTCAGTAGCACCAATGATATTTTCTACGTACTCAATAATTCTCCTACGCCTTAAATTTTTAACAAAAATCTAAAGCGCTTGCATTAATATTCCTATGTTTTAAAAAAATCAGAGTTCATTTTAGAGCTCAGCCGAGCGTGGGGCAAAGCTCAAGTGGCCGTTTAACCTCGTTGCCCAAATACGGTGCTACACAAAAACTTTTTCGCAATAAACCAATAAAAGGTTACCCCAAAAAACCGCAAAGCGAAAAAGTTTAAGTACTTTTGCTAAAGCAGAAACTCACGCAAGCACCAACAAATTGAACAACACATTTACTAACAGTTTACCGGTAAGTTGTTAGCCAATGTTGTGCACTTAAAATTTACTATGTGCCAGAGAAATAAACAAAAAAAGTATCATAGCTACGCTGCATACATTCGTACGTACGCAACTTGACTTAGCCATAGCCAAAGAAAGCAAGTCTGCAGATTAACCTGAGAGCCATCAGTCTGTCTGTCAGCTGTCATCCACCTACAGCAACAAAAAAGGTTAATCCTCCTTGGCTATCAATCACGAGTACGCGCCAAAAAATTTCCGTAGGCGGTTAAATGTCACAAAATCCAAAAATGTCAAAGTTTGAGTTGTTTGTAATGGAATGAAAAATTTTAAACTTTTTACTCAAGAGACAACAACTAAAAAACAATTTATGGTCAGTTGTGTAAAACTGATTGAATGCATTTATTTTATTTTCTATACGACGAGTGTATGAACTTGATTTACCTTGGGGCTTGACCCAATTTCAAAAAAAAGCATTTGGAGAGCAATTCGAAAAAAAAAATTTTTTTAAGTATAGATTTTATTGGCGTCATTTAAAAGTATAATACAATTGTAATGCCACAAAATTTGTAGGTATATTTAGCTAATTTAATGTGTATGTATTTACACATATCAGGTGTTTTTTTAAGAGCTCAAGGACTTAAAATGATAGTGTAAAACAAAAATATTGTTACAATGATTTTTTTTATTACAATCTGGTCGATAATTTCATAACATTTACTTTTTTAATCTAGCCTGCCATCCCAGAGGTTGTGGGCTCGAATCCCACGTAAAGCACGGTCCTCGTTATTTACTTTCCCTTTTTGAGAGCAACCATTCTCTCGAAAATCGATTATGGTGCTACATCCCAAACAAATATTTCAAAAATTTCATCTATATACCATTCTGCGATTCGTCTGGCGTTAGGCGCTTTTCGCACCACTCCCATCCTCAACATTCTCGCCGAAGCGGGATTTCCGCTAATAAAAGATAGAATCAGTTGTATATCCGGACGAACGGCAATCAAACTAACACAAAATGATGACCCTGCCTTAAAATCAATAGTAAAAAACAGGCTGAAACGAAAACGAAAATCACGTAAAAAACCAGCAATAGAAAGGCTAATAGAGATAGCGAAACACCTTGACATGCCGTTGGAAAACAATATCACCTCCAACATAAAGAATCCTCCATGGACACTACCGACGAACAGCATTCTACTACAGTTAACACAATATAAAAAAGAAATAACTCCGGTGTCCGTATTTCTGCAAAACTTTCAACGCATACGCAACAATTACCATAATTGGTCCACACTATATACTGATGGCTCGAAAAATGAAGATGTACTCGCCTTCAGCATTGTTAAAGAAAATGCAACACTATCTTCCGCCTTATTACCATATTATGCATCCGTTTTCACAGCCGAAGCAACTGCCATCTATAACGCCTGTAAAATAGCAGAAAAAAACGGAGGAAAATGGCTTATCTGCAGTGACTCACTATCAACTTTGACTTCAATAAAAAATATAAACAACAACGATATATTGATATCTCAAATCAGAGATACGCTAATTTCAAACCCTGAAAAAATAAAGTTGTTTTGGATCCCTAGCCATATTGGAATACGTGGAAACACCTTAGCAGACGCAGCAGCAAAACTTCCCACTAAGTCGCCGTTACACACAATATACAGTTTTAACAAGGTCGACCTAAAAAACGCAACTAACAAAGCAAGTCGACAACAAATGTTACAACGATGGCAAAACATAAACCATTATTATAAATGCATTAATCCAAGCTTCAACCCTCCAATCTTCCCAGCAACAACCACAAGGCGAAACACGATTATTTATACTCGTTTTCGGCTTGGACATACACGCCTGACCCACAGCAACCTCTTTCAAAACAACAACCTACAAACCCACTTTTGTCAATTCTGCAACGAAGAGACACTTTCTATCCAACACATCGTTACAAATTGTGAAGCATTGCATTCAATAAGACAATCAATATCAAGCCACACAATAGAAGAACTTCTATCCGAAGTTAACGCAGAAAACATTAAAAGTTTTATACACTTTATTTACAAAATTAATTTGTATTTTGAAATCTAAATTATACACGAATATTATTATATAAATACTTATGTTATGTAAAGCTGATGGCCTAGTCGCTAATGCTTTTTAATTCATTGAGATTGTAATTCATTACATTTCCAATTTTCAAATAAAAAAAAAAAAAAAAAAAATCTGGTCGATAATTTCATGGCATTTACTTTTTTAATCTAGCCTGCCATCCCAGAGGTTGTGGGCTCGAATCCCACGTAAAGCACGGTCCTCGTTATTTACTTTCCCTCCTTCCAAAACAAGAAAAAAACAAAATTCTCGTTCCTCAACCCCAAAAAAAACTTATCCTTCCCATCCTTACTCCCGCACAATGGTCAGCGCATTATTTGCATTGTGGCTGCTAAAACAAGCAAAAATAAAGAAAAAACACACAGTTACACAATGCATCAGTGGTGCCAGTCAGAGGAAGCGGGCAATCGCGGTAATAGCGCAGACACACCAAACCGATGTCCTCAACCATCTGTGCGATCTCTCTGCCAGAAAAATGTGACACACAGATGGCGCTCCATGCTGTAAGAAAGCACTGTTCCTAAGTAACGACAGGTGGGCATTCCCATTCCTTAGGACTGGTAGCGGCAGGCTAATCACCTACCTTGTCAGAAATCAAAATAGTAGATTTACGAAACCAACGCAAGACTGAGCCTTGTCGAGGTTCTAGCTCCCGAGAGGAGTGGGAAAAAATAAATTTGTTTAATGTTATATTCGGCATATGTCTGCCGCGGCTTGGCCATGTAGGTCCATTTAGTCAGTGCTTTTTATGACTACTGTTTCCAATACATTTGAATAATACATCTCAATGAGCAAAATCAATCCAAATGCGATGCAAGCGATGGTCATTTGGCTTCAGTTCGTGCACGAACGGTATTCTATAGGCACGCAATAAATATTAAATATTCAACGTAGTCGAAAAATAAGGGCCACCAAGTTGAGAACGACGACGAATCGACATTTCGGCGTATTCCTCAACACCTCGCTCTCTAAGCTTCGTGAACAGTTTTATGTATTTTTTTTTTTCAGGTAAATTTCGACAATTTGAAAGCGTTGTTCTGCCGTTAAAGGATTCATGATGACTTTCCAAATCTTACCGAACAGAAATATCAAGACGGTTTACCACTCGCAGCTGCCAACCATAGTTATCGATATCGATAGTTCTCATGAAGCTAAAAAAGTACCTTATGCATGATGAGTATTTATTTAGTTTCTGGAACCCGTGAGGATTATTAGTTTATCTTTAGGGAGGGTTATGACTTTCCTAAACCTCTTTTACTTGTAATCCCATTATGTGATGCCAGCTGACCACCCATAGCTTTAGCTCTGCACTCCTAAGCTTCTCCTTGATTGTGTGTTTTCCCATAGCAAGGAAGGGCTCGGGTCTTGTTAACGACAGACCTGCACCTTCTCATACCAATGCGTACGCTACTTAGTTCCCAGTTACAACCCCCTGTGGTCAGGGATCCAAATTGGGCGAATGCTAGTGTGCGTTCCTAACAAATTCAGTTTCTTGACACGCTCAAGGACAAGTGAATACTTAATCTAACTGTATGGTAGTGTCTTGAGTGCTGCCTGATTGCCGCTCAGAATGTCAATCCGCTCATGCCGGAGATTCCTGTCTAAATTGATCTCTGCAAACGGGTTACGTACCTGTCCCCTAGGAAGATGCTTGAAAAACTACCCATCGGCACAGGACGCTTTGTTCTGCAGCTATATGTTCCAGCATCCATGCCCGCTGGTGTCCTCGAGTCAGTTGTATGCCAGTGCATAGTAAATACTTGAAGTTTCCTTTCAAATTCAGGTGTACTCTAGCTTACCTTCCGCCTAGTTCCGTTGCATGTAGGTATAAAGAGCTTAGATTGTAGATGTGAAAAGCTTATGCTCGATTAGTTAATTTATTAATTTAAAAATGAATGCCGCTACAATGACGAGCGACAAGACCAGAGGCAAAACACTAAGCTACGCCAGTAGAAGTAATTCTGTCTTCACCAATAGTTTGCACACCTCTACACAAATATTCTAATAGACAACACTGGCAATACACAGACACATTGCGCATACAGGCGTGTCTGGATATAGTGGGCTTTACTATATTGGTTGGTTGCTTGGTTGAAGTGAGAATTGTCCAAGAATTCATGTAGCACTTCCGCACCATTTTGTTGTCACATCCTCGCTACCAACAAGTTAATGCAATGGTTATTCCTTCACGACGATATCCAGTATGTGCGATTGAAAAAACTTATAAGGTTGTTTACGTCTATACCGGCCAGCTGTTCGAGGTTTTCGAAAAGCAGCTTGCAGGGTTTAACATCCTCGCCCTATAAAGTGAATATTCTTTTTTTTAAATTGGCACGTACACCCGTTTTGTGTATTTGGCCGAGCTCCTCCTCCTATTTGTGATGTACGTATTGTTCCACAAATGGAGGGACTTACAGTTTCAAGCCGGCTCCGAACGGCAGATATTTTTTATGAGGAGCTTTTTCATGGCAGAAAAATACACTCGCAGGTTTGCCATTACCTGCCGAGGGGCGACCGGTATAAGACAAAAACTTTTTCCTCATTTTGGACTTTCACCGAGATTCAAACCTACGTTCTCTCTGTGAATCCCGAATGGTAGTCACGCACCAACCCATTCGGATACAGCGGCCACCCGTACTCATTTTTTAAATGGAGTTCTCTAAATAGTGGGAAATCAAAAACCTCTAAATAGTGACCAAAATTTAAGTGAGGTTTGCACTTTAACTTCTTGGAATTTTGTGCCCAAGTAGAAAGCACAAAACAAAAAAAAGAAAACAACAGACGTGAAGTAATCAGAAACGGAAGCTGGAGTTCTCCTAAATCGTACTCTGGCTTTTGATTTGGCTGCTGGTATTTGACGTTCGTCCCTTGAGTGTATTAGTTTTTCCGGTTGGGCCACTAGCCCAGCGTAACTTGCTTTACGAAAGCAGCAAAGTGGTGGAACTCACATTAGTTCGTTGTTGCTTCCTCATATTAGTGCGCTTCATGACGGTTATCAAGAAGCTTTCCGGGGAATACCTAGCCAAAGCTGGAGGCTCTGAGCTGTTTAAACTACGCCATATGTTCCCGCTCGAAGCGATGAACCATGAATTATAATCTTTTTCGTAATTAGTTTTTTATTTTCAATTGAGAATATAATACTCGTCTTCTTTTCCTTAACTGGCGCTGGAACTTTATTCCCTGCGCTTTGTCTATGTCGTCATAAAGCTCATACAGTTCATCGTTCCATGGCCTGCGGTACTCGAAATCGCCAACGTGCAAGGGTCCAAGAATCTTGCGCAGAATCTTTCTCTCAAACACTCCAAGCGTCGCTTCACCGAATGTCATCGTCCAAGCTTCTGCGCCATACGTTAGGACGGGCATGATGAGAGCCTTGTAGAGTGTTAGTTTTTTTAATCGACAGAGGACTTTACTGCTCAGTCGCCTAAGTAGTCCAAAGTAGCACTTGTTGGCAAGAGAGATTCTACGTTGCATTTCGAGGCTGACATTGTTATCGGTGTTTACAGTGATGTGGGTGCCAATATGCGAGTGCGTCGACTGTTTGTTTGATGGAATGACTTCGTTTTGTGCTCGTTCACCACCATCAATGTCATCTATACGTATAATTTATCAAGTAATACAAAAACAAAAAAAAAAACAAAAATTGAAATTGGCTTCAATTTTTTTTATTTGTTCCGAGTGCAAGCCGTTTGGGGGTGAAAGTGTGCTATTTTGTGTATATTAAAATGTTTCCGACTGGTACCAAATCGATAGTGACATCCTGCCTTCGAGAAAAATTCCTTGCCTTTAAGGAAACACCTGAAATGAAACCTGAAAAAAATCGAAAAAGTGTGAGTGTTTCATCTTTGACATAAATATTTGTGGTGATTAAGCCAATAATTTCGGAAATAAACAAAAAAAAACGCCTTGCAATAAATAGTTCATTATATCCAGACACGACTCTGTTAAAAAACTAAAAGCATGCCAAAAAATGCCCAACAGTTACATTCTGGCACGCGATGGCAACGAATATTTGCTAAGGCGCAGAAAAACTAAAAGTGAAAAAAAACTTAAACTAGACAAAATGTTTGCCCTTGAAACAGAAAATAATAATGACAACAAAATGAAATGAAATAAAAAATTCCCAAGCCTAAAAAAGCAATCAACCTCAAAGTGTGCCATATGCCAAAGGAAGAAGAATAAGAAGAACAAAGAGAAAATATTTAAAATAAATGAAATAAATTTGTATACATATGACAATTTTCCGGTTGAGCTGGTGATGCAAACGACCGTTGTAGCGCAAGGATGTACTGTGAATGGCATGTCATGCCTTGTCTCACAACTAACAATAAAATTCACTTTCTTGTTCAGCTACATTTTTTTATTTTTTAATTTTTTATTTTTTTATTTTTTATAAATATTTTTTCCAATTTGGTTCTTACTGCCTTTTTAGTACGTTTTGAAAAATCTTGCCGCTCTTGCAGACGTTGCTTTTGTTGACTGCTTTTGTGGCCGTTGCTGCTGGCTTGCCAGTTATAGCTAAATGATTGGCAACAGTTAGTGACCAATCAACAAGATTGCCAACAAATACAAACCACAATAACAACATTTAGTCAGCTTATAGCCGCAGCAGTCCAATGGGCAGAATTAGTAAACGGACAATAGCAGAATTTTCAACAACGTTTTCGTGCACAAGTGGCTCACTCAATCACACATACATGAGTTGTAGTAATGCACACATGCATGCATATATACACATATATCATACATGTATATATATATATTAATATATATACATATATGTGTGTGTGTGCGTCTGTATGTAACTACATGCAATACATATCCGACGGTTATGTCTCTCCAATGACTCATATAATAAATATAACTGATGCACACACACACAGACATACATACATACGTACATGTACATACAATACAGTTATGTGCGCGTGACCACTTAGAAAATACGAAAATTGAGCAATTTGTGGAAAACCTTGTAATTTTTATGGTTAGTTACATATTTTTATTGTGCCATTAAATAGACTTACATAAGTGTATAAGATTTTGTAGCAAATTGGGTGATATTTCTCCGGATGTGTTTTTCATTGCCAGCAAATTGTAGCAGCCTGCATTCTCAACCATCCACTTGACAACCCATTCCTGAATAACAAGCAAATAAACTCAATTAACTGGCTGCTTGCTTCTTTCATTCAGACACTGTACGGTTTTTATTTGGCCTGCAGAAGAAAGAAAATTTTATTGAATCTCCTTAATCTTACAATCGAAATATCTTACAATATAGCAAATTAGATAGTGTGCGTGTGGAAACTGTATAAAATTTTAATTGGATGCAATTGAATGCAGTGCTTCGTTACAGTTTTGCTCGCAATTAATTTTAAGTGCGCAGAGGTCATGCGCACCTGCAAACACACACATGCATATTAGGGCGGGTCGATTTAAAAATCGCTCATTGCTCTGTGAAAATCGTATTCTAGGGATCAAAATAAGAAACTTTGCCGAAGGAACCATACCTCTAAAACTTATTCTGATGTCCCCCAATTTGGATCGAACGAAAAATCCCACTTTCACCCATTTAGAGGGGTCCAATCGAGTCCAAATGTGTGACCGACCCCCACTAACTTTGGACGGGCGATCCACCCATGCCAGTGGCGCGCCCCCTGGAACTTCCCTGGGGGGTTCCCTATAGAATCATTTCAAAATATCACAATTTTTGAGAAAAGAAACTAAAAAGTTCGACCCAAATTGGGGGACATCAGAAATCGTTTTAAAGGTATAGTTCCTTCGGCAAAGTTTCTTATTTTGATCCCTAGAATATGATTTTCATAGAGCAATGGGCGATTTTTTTGCCTCCCCACAAATCGACCCGGCCTGATGCATATATATGTATACTCATATATGTAAGTAAAAACAGAAAGACACAAATATCCTTCATATATTTCTCATCTAAATAATCGATCGTTTTCAATTCATTTGACTTGAGCATATTAAACAATTCCACTGTACAACAAAATCTAAATTTTTTCTAAATAGAAGGCCAACGAAACATGGTCAAGGGCTGTTTTTTTCCGGGATGACACCCGTGAAGAAGGAACTCTTACGAGTACTGCTATACCGGCATAGCAGTATGCACGACTTGTAGCCTCACAGCTGCACCTACCTACTAAACACCTCTCCATTATCTACCACTCTCCCCGCGGAACAGTCCAAAAAGGGATTACCTCACGGCGCTAGTTAGCTTAGAGGCTTCTAGTTATTTCGTCTACGAACCGCCGCGCGTCTTAGATCATTCTGGATATATTTTTCATGCGCGCAGCTTCGCTTCCAGTTATCACTCGATTTTAGCATAAAATTTATAATATTTTCTCCGTTTAATATACCACAAGCATAGCGTAGGCATTAGAACAAGAAGACGTGATCAGCATCTTCTTCTCTATCCGTGCAGATTGGGCAGTTTGGGCAACTGTACTGGCCGAATCTATCGAGTTTCTTTCGAAATACTCTGTGCCCTGAAAGGAATTGGGTTAGGTGGAAGTTTGTTTCCCCATGGTTCCTTTCTAGCCACGTCATAAGACTAGGTATTAGCCTCTATTTAGTTATATAGTATTCTTTTGCTGTGGATTGGTCCACCGTTGTTTGGCATTATTCGCGACAGACAGGACTGCACACTCGACGCCTTCTTCGCAGCATATTCCAAATGCGTTTTGAAGTTTAAACGGCTGCCAATCATGACTCCTAGGTATTTAATAGCGGATTTTGAACTAATAGTTACAGTCCCAACATTTATATTTATAGTTTCTTTTATCTTTCTGCCGCTTATTAGGACTATATCGGTCTTATGCTCAGCTAATTCCAACTTCATAGACCTTAGCCAAGCCTTGGTCCTGCTTACTGATTCGCAGGAGATCCTCTCAATTT
Organism: Anastrepha obliqua; assembly: GCF_027943255.1. Lineage (NCBI taxonomy): Eukaryota > Metazoa > Arthropoda > Insecta > Diptera > Tephritidae > Anastrepha > Anastrepha obliqua. Next base: position 15,761,754 of record NC_072892.1, read on the forward strand.
CGTGGATATGTTTTGCTACCATTATCACCGCAAATACAATGACTTTAGTTCTAGGAGGCATATCCCCGCCACACATTAAGTTCCATAGCTGTGGACCCTGCTGTCACGATATACTCCTCAGCGCTTTTGACGCTTCTAAACCGCAGTTTACGGTCCGTGAAATAGCTCTCAATTATTCGGATAATATAACTAGGTGACCCTATTTTTGCAAGGGTTTCCAGTATACGTTGCCAGCTAGCTGTATTAAAAGCGTTTCTAACGTCTAAGTTTACCACAGCGCAGTACTCTTTTTTCCCGCCGCGCCATCTCTTGCCTTCAATGGCATCTGTTGCTAAAGGGCTGTGGTGTTGCTGCATAGTTTGTCCCAAAAGGCCTGAATTAATATCGCCAAATACATGATTTCCAAGGCAGTATTCGACCCAGCGTTCACCAAACGCATCACTACTGGTGGGGAGACGTAGGTTTATGAGTACGACACGCAATCCAGACATCAGGCGATTGAGTGGAGAGCTCCGATTGAACGAAAACCAAAGAAACTACGTCACATAAAACATTAAGGATTACAGCGGTATTATACGGCACAAATGTTTTTCAGAAACTCAAAGTGTTAATACAGAAAATTATTTCGGCGTTATGCGACAATTTCGCCAAAAATTAAAGGACATTTTAGAAAATATTTCTTTGATTTTGCAACGAATACCATACAGCAGCCATCGAATTCACCTGATATGGCTCCCTGGGAGTTTTTTGTGTTTGATCCGGTTTGATAAAACCTCAACATGGAACGCATTTTAGCAACCGAAAAGAAGTAATAGAAAAATCGAATACGGCTCTGATGGCTACACTGAAAATAGATTTCCAGAAATGCTTCGAGAGTCGGATCTAATGCTAGCATAAGTGCCTTGATGGGGAGTACTTTGAAGGTCATAATAACACTTTCGAGGAATAAATTTACATTTTATGAATATATTTCGGGAACATACCTTTTTTGATGATTTTTTATGAATCTCATATATGCCGACGTGCTTTTAGAAGCCCATATTAAAAATTCATCCACATTTTAGAGCAGCTGGACTTGAAAATTGAAATTTGAAATTTGAAAAGGTCGAGCCAAAGAGCACCAGGAGATTTGGTGGCTCCTAAAACACTCAGGCTATAAAGCCCATTGTATTTAAAGCTCGGGAAAGGGGGTGTATAGTCAAGGAGGGAAGGAGAAAAGTATCAGAGAAAGAGATAGGAAAGAATAGAGATAGAGATAGTTAGTCCTGTGAGAACTTTCCAGATTCTTTGGCAAATCTGTAAATATCCGTTTTGTTTGTCGGTATGTATCTCCACCCTCATTGCCTTTGCTGCCATTCTCGCGAATGATTCGCCAAACGTTGACGAAAGAGTGTCATTCGACATTTGAGGTCCCTTAGTCTTTGCCTTGTCAGGTTATCTGCCTTGCATTGAGTCGAGGATGCAGGCATTTCCGAATTCCGTCTCTCGACTTTCCTCGTCTCTGCCTTTCTCCTCTTCCCGGTCCTTGGCACAGACCCCGTTTCGTTTCCGGAAGAGTGCAACGTTACAGAGAGTTCTGCCACGCTTTCCCGTTTCCATTACAGGTGTCGAAGTTGACGGAGCTTGAGTACTTACCTTAGCTGATGCTTCGGCTTTCTTCGCCTTCTGACTGCTTCGTTTGATCTGCTTTGCGGATAGACCAACAAATGCTTTCGTATCTCCAATAACTTCAGTCTTTTACCTATACTTACCTGATTCGCACCAGATTTGACCGTTGTCAAAGACTTATTCGGTACCAGAGATCCATCTGAGTCTACTGAGAGATTGTCCGCAATCTCCACATCCTCCACAACTTGTTCAGTTGCTTCGGATCGTTTCGGCGACGGTGTATCGCTCACACTCACTCGGCTCTCCATTGTGCATAGCCAATGTGTCCTGTTTCACATTGTAAGAAAGAAATGCATTTTATACCTCCTGCCAGGTTGTCGGTACGGTAAGCTCCACATAGTACTTTGGTGGATACCCAATATCTATATGGAGCTGCCCTCTTAGTTCGTGGTAAGTTAATCTCCATAACATGGGGTTAAATCACCATTTAAGCCTCACCCCCGCGGCAAGGAGACCGACATGACTAGGCAACAGCTGGACTTAATTTTCTATAATATCTACTAACAAGCACTTAATTCTTTTCTGTAACAGTAACAGTAGCTCTGCAGTAGCTGCAACAGTAAGTTCTCTGTTCGGCAACAATGAAAGAATGAACAGAACCAACAAGTAACATATAGACAGAGAAGTTATAAAAATTGTATTTGTTGGTTGGCTTCCCAAAGAGGCGATTGCGTGGAGGAGTTAAACAGATATGTCGGCAACACATATGAGTTATCTGCGACTGCGCTTGTGAACAAAATTTGGTTTTGTAGGAAGATGAGTAAGCAGAAAATTTCACTTCTGTGGGTAACTAACAGTTTTTTTTGCATAAATTAAAATGTGGCCGAGAGCCTTAAAAGCAAATAAATTTGGTTTTTAATAGATACCCGCCACCTTTTTTTCTGCATAACACAGCATATCTGTATGCATGCATTACATTCACACACGAAAAGTGCTTCAATGCTCCATAGTAACCTGATTTTGAGCTTATTAACTGAATGTAATTAACACCATCCCTATCTATTTTCGTTGTTTATTCTCACTGGAAGAAACATTTTTTCTTCAATTCCGCATTTTTTGAACTTAGTTTTTCTATACCTCACCAAAGTTTGCCTCTCATCTCTGTTATGAAGTAACAAATTAAGTTTAGCTAATACTGACATAACGACAGTGCCACGCCCTCCGGCTTGCGGCCAGTATCACACGTGTGTTTGCGGTTAATTCAGTCATTTGCACGCGCCGAAGAGTATTCAAAACCATAAGCTTAAAACGGAAGAAGAACAGCTAAAATTCCATTTAACAACCACAAATATACAAAACACACACAAAGCCATGAACACAAAATGAGCAAAGCATAGCAAAGCAAGATTTGCATGCACTTAATAGGGAAACAAACAAAATGCGCGAATGTAGTTACATTTTTCTACATGCATGCATGCATAGACGCGTAACCACGCACACACATACACACATGCAAGCGCATACAGCTAAAAAGCCGCGAATATACATTGAGTTTTGTTGACGCTGGTCTGGAGCTGGCGCTGCTATTGGCTTTGGCACAGCTGAGGTCTTTGGAGCTGCAGAACCGACCGCCAGCCAAAAAAGATGAGAATGCTGTAATCCGTTGGCACATGTGAACATTAGGGTACATCAGTATCCTAATCAAAAAAATGTATATCCTTTCTCCTTATAGACTTCCGCCAAAATGTCTCAATATCAAGATTTACTTAAGCTGGACTGATTTGAAAGCATCTCTAGTTTTTTATGTATAAACTTAATTGCTAAAAATATTCACGCCTCAAAATAACCTTGGTTGGTAGAAGAATTTGCATTTGAAGAGTTTGCGTACAAGTGATTGAAAAAAAATTGTTTTATGCGACTCCTTAATGTAAGTTTATATTTGGTTTATGCTTCTGTTGGGGCGTGCAGGATGGCGCGTATTCTGCGCAAGTAGAATTATTTCAAAAGTTGAGTAGGGCTAACTAAATAATATTTTTATTAAATAATATTTTTAACCTAGCGTTTTCATCGAAATAGCAAAGAAAGAATAAAAGACGAAGAATTAGCGTTTCGCCGAAAGAAATTAAGGGGTTATACTACTGTGGGCAAAAATTAAGGTGAATTTATTTTTCAAACTTCGCGGGATTAAAATTTCGCTCTAGCTATTTTTTTCATGAGTTGGCAGCACTGTTAATAACATCTGGGTCAACTTTCATGTGAATGTCATTATTAGTACATAATATTGTATATTTACGCTTGTGTTTACCAAACGACCAAGACTGCATTTTTCTATTTTTACAATAACTGATTTGATTGAGCAGAGAAGTGCCTCAAGTTTTGTTTGCGGAATGAAATTTCGGCTGCGGAAACGTTTAGCATGTTGCAGAAGGCAACCATGTCGCAGAAAAATGTTTATAAGTGGTACAAAGACTTCAAAGAGGGTCGAGAAAGTGTTGATGACTTGGAGCGCTCCGGACGACCATCGACGTCAACAGATGACCAACACGTCAATAAAGTGAAGGAGTTAGTGCTCAAAAATCGTCGGTTGACTGTTAAAGACCTTACTGATATGATCGGAATATCAGAAGGATCTGTGAAAACCATTTTGAAAGACCATTTGGGCCTACGAAAAGTAAAATCTCGTTTGGTACCGAAAACTTTCAATTTCTTGAAAAAAAAGTCGTCGCGTTGATGTGTGTGAAACAATGCTTTCAGACTATCAGGACAAGCTCAAATGCATCATTACGGGAGATGAGACTTGGATTTATGCTTACGGCCCTGAAACAACCGACCAATCAAGCGAATATCGTGCTAAAGGCGAGGCCAGACCGAAAAGAGCACGTCAAAGTCGTCCAAAAATAAAGGTCATGATGACAGTTTTTTTCGATTTTGGTGGTGTGGTGCACTATGAATTCCTTCCACCTGGCCAAACTGTTAATAAGGAATATTACTTGAGCGTTATGCTTCGTTCACGTGAAGCAATTCGTCTAAAAAGACCAGAATTATGGGCCAACAACTCTTGGTTTTTGCATCACGATAATGCACCGTCTCACACTGCACTCGTTCTTCGTGACCATTTCGCCAAAAGTTCCACACATATCGTTCCGCAACCACCGTATTCGCCTGATTTGGCTCCGTGTGACTTCTGGCTATTCTCAAAACTCAAGAAACCACTCCGGGGAACGCGTTTCGAGTCGATTGAGGAGGTAAAAGCTGAATCGAAAAAGGTGCTGATGGCTATACCGGCAATGGATTATTTGGCATGTTTCAGGGATTGGAAAAATCATTGGCATGCGTGTATTTCATCGAGAAGGGATTATTTTGAAGGGGATGAAATTGATTTTCAAGAATAAATAATGATTTTTCATTTTACAACCAAATTCACCTTACTTTTTGCCCACAGAGTATACCTTGTGTTGGACTAAAAAATCGAAAATTTTGTATAACATATTCTAAAAGTACATCATCTTAAAAATATAAATTCAAAAAATCATAAAGATCGGAGCACTAGAACAAAAGTTACAGACCGTGGAAGCGCGCAGCCTTATACATAAATGAAGTGCACGCAAAACTTTAGACGCAATCATCTCTGAAAATTTCCGTCGTGGTGATCATTATTTATCAAAAACTATTCTACCGATTTGCATAAACTTTTTTTTTAATTATTCGAAGTTACAACCCGTGAATCTGAACGGTTCACTTTTTATAAATATTTGCATAGTTCGCTGGAATTATATTAATTTTTTTTTTTTAATTTTTGAACCCCTCAAAAATCGTGTTTTTGGTGCAAAGCGGTTTTCATATCGAGAAAATTTTTTTTCGGGTAAATAAACCGTTCAAATTCTCTAAAATACATTTTTCTGATTTCAGTTGAGCTGCTCATGCACTACCGTGATCACCGCTAGCCTCTTCTAAAAAACGGCGTTTTGGGGGAGGAACGATATCAACAATAAAAAATAACATTTTTTTAAATAAAATCACCAAAATGTATTATTCGAGAGTTACCCTTCAGTATTATATAAGTATATGCCTTATTTGAATAAAAGTTCTAAAATATATTTAAAAAATTATGACAATGGTCCATTTTTTCGGGCTCACAAGGTATATAACCCCTTAACAATCAATGCTATTTTTTATTACTTTTATTCAATTCAAAGTAAAAATGTGTGAAAATAATACAAAATTAAGAATCAATTTACTTCTGTTCGATATGACCAGCTTTTGCCTTGACTATGACCTTGAGATGGTCCAGAAACGAATCGCCAGCTGCTCGAATGTGTATTGCAGGTATTTGGCACACTCGCGGGCTATGGCTTTTTTCAGCGCTTCGCGAGTAGTCAATATCTTAGTTCGGACCTTGTTCTCCAAAACAACTCAAGCAAAATAATCAATCGGCTTCGCGTCTGGTGGATTGGAAGGCCATTGTGTGGACGTTATGAAGTTCGGAAGGTTCTTTCTTAGCCATTCTTGGTTCACTCGAACTTTGTGCGACGGTGTCGAGTTCTGTTGAAACGTCCATGGTCTGCCACCGAAATAGTTTTCTGCCCCCGACTTCAAAGCTATTCCAGAATATTTTCCCGATAGCATTTCGTATTTACCTTGACGTCAGGCACAATGAAAACGCCTCTGCGGTTACAGCGGCTCAAACCATTACCTGTGCTGTCGGCGGGTGCTGCCTCCTGGTGGCCAGGAAAAAAATTTCTCGTCAAAAACACAATGTTCGGAAATTGACCACTTTCAGCCAAGCGAAGCAACACAGAGGACGCCTTCCTTTTCCTCCACTGCCACCAACTGGTACCGCGTCGAGTACTTTCAGAGCAGGACCATTTCAACCCATTCGGACGACATAACCCAGCCAACGTAGCCGCTGGAACTTCTACTCTATTACATAGTTTACATATTAACACACATTTATGGTAGTATTAAATCCTCTTGCATAGTGTTTTTTTGTAAATAAGAGAAACCAGAAAGGTTACTTCTACTAAAAAATAAAAATTAGAAAAAAGTTATATCCATTATTAACTAGTTATGAACTACTTGCAAACTATTTACCAACCAGTTATAAAAAATATATACTAGTTCCACTTAGAAACCCCCAGCCACATTAACTTCATAAATATTTATAAAACCCGCTGCTTTGCCCACTTGAGCCATATGTATTGTACAACACTTTGAGGTAGTCAGTGAGTTAGGCTGCCGTGTTATTCTACTCTGCGTCTGGCGAAATTTTTCCAACACGCCACAGCGAGCATTCAATTTCGAGCGCGGTACACCAACATTGTTCATATGCCTGCTGGCATTCGGAACAATTTCATCATTTCTGATTATAAGCACAGCAGTTGGTAGTGCAGCGGATGACATGCCACATGTGCGCTTTACTCCCAAGTTATGTAACAATTTTTTACGGCTCATCTTTTATACTTACCAAATATAGTGTCTGCTACATACATATACACACATACATTCACATTAGCTATCTTCCACTATGGTACATTAAATCTCAAATTCACTTGGCTGTTTGCCGCACGCGTATGCAAAGTAGTCGTTTGCCGCACTTCGGTGCAACTAACTTTGTCCAACTGAACTACAGAACTTCGTTTACGTCTTCCATCCCTTACGCTTACTTTCTTGCATACATACAGACATATGTTATTTGTTACTCCTTGGTTGCCTGCTGGCTAGTGGGTTGCTTATAATGGACAATATGTTTCAACTATTTATGGCATTTTTAGTGCTTTTCTTTATGCGCGCACCTCCAGGTGACGCTGCTGGCAATCTGCCGCAGATTTGCAGTAAGTTGAAGACACAGCAAATTGCAAGAACTGCAAAAACTGCGTATAGAATGTCAGAGGAGGAAGTGAACAAATGGTCTTTTGAAAAAAGTTGGCTAGAGTAGCGTTAATGCTGGCACTTCCCTTACTAAGTTTTTATGTATTGCTTGGTATTACTTGAACGGCAAATTCAGCAAAATCGCAAAATCCAGTTGCGAAATATTGGTTTATTAAAACTAATTTTAACGTTGGATTAAAATTTCTTACAAATTTCCGAAACAAAAAATAGTGTAACCTTTAGGTGTCTAGAAAGTGTTTTTACAATCCTTTTTCGCCAGCTTCATCTGAATACTGATGATGAATTTATTTTCAATATAGTGACTTAATTGATTCCGGTATCACCAGAAAACTTCCCAGAAATATAGTTACAACTGATACTCACACAGACTTATCATCGGATCATTCCCCTGTGAGTTTCATAGTTATGGACCATACAAACTTACTTCGTCCAACACCAATTAGTTAAAATTTAAAGAACACATACGCGCACATATTGAAACTAACCCTTAAATAAACACAGTTGAAGATATTGAACACTCGGTGGAAATATTCAACTCAATCCTCATATCTGCTGCGCTTCACTCCACATCGAGCACAAGATTCTCTCCAAAGAAAACCCAGAATATATATATATTTTTTTGTCGGTACAACTAGCAGGTACAGCGCTCAGACAGTAATTAAGTCCATTGTACTGCACTTGGATTCCCTTTCAATTTTCTTTGAATTTACCCGATCTCCGAAGCATAGCAACTATGAGCGAGGCGTATGAACAGAACTTAGGCCTGCATCCGTACAAGATCCAACTAACCCAAGGGCTCAGGTTGGTGATCACAAACATAGTCGTTTATTCGCTAAGTGGAGTTTGGTACGCTTGGAAGATGACCGCAATTTTGAGCGGAAAAATCGTCAGGTTAATTTTTATGTGAATAATTTCATTATGCGTCTTGATGTTATTCCACAAATGGAGCGACCTACAGTTTTAAGCCGACTCCGAACGGCAGATATTTTTGTGAGGAGCTTTTTCATGGCAGAAATACACTCGGAGGCTTGTTATTGCCTGCCGAGGGGCGACCCCTATTAGAAAAATATATTTCTTTAATTTTGGTGTTTCACCGAGCTTTGAACCTACGTTCTCTCTGTAAATTCCGCTTGGCATTCATGCACTAACCCATTCGACTGCGCCAATATAATCCACACGATGTTAGCCAGTTGGCGAAGCATACGCTGAAAGAAGGTGTAATTAGCTCATACTTTCTTAAAGTTGACGTTGGTAGGTGAAACATCACCATCAATCGATCGCTGGTAACCAATTCCTTTTAACTCAAATTAAAGAAGTGGTTTCAGCAGGCTAGCGCTACGAGAAGCTACGATGAATATTCTGCGTTAACGGTTTGATGGTATGGTTATCCCTAGAGGAAGTGACTTAAATTGCCGTTAGATTTGATCCCGCTGGACTTCTCTTTGTGGAGTTTACTAAAGCCATAAGTATGAGTCAGTAAGCCGCAGTCACACTCAAAATGAGCTTTGCTGAAGTTCAGTCTCAATATGCCGCAAACTAATTGAAAATTGGACCCCCTGGATCAATGTCATCGATCGAAGTCCTCTACGTATATATGAGAGAAGTGATTTTCTATACATTGTTTGTAGTCAAAAGGGAGTTCCTCAATTCCTCCCATGCAGCTTGCTTTATTCCATCTCGACTCGCTCTTGTTACAAAACTCTTTGCCTACCATAAGGCACCTAACACTTCCAGAAATTTCACCTTATATGAGGCCCTTAACAAATTTACTTATTTATTTAGCCAATGAATATAATAAATTATTGCAGGCTAGGTAGGTAAGTAGGTACAGTATCATAGTTGTCGGTTGACACACCTAGCCCTGCTGTAGGCCCATTGTGATACCACCAGGGCTGTCCCCTCTCCTCACTCTACATTGTCATCATTGAACCAACCTGTGGCTTTAATATATCTAACAATACTTGTTATTTTATATCGGCTACTACTGCCAAGTTATTCAGGGAAAATAGTCGTTATAGCTTCTGCAATAGGCATGCCTGGCAATCAGACAATGCCCGGTTAGGACCACGGGAAGATTTCTCTTATTTTCCCTGTTTAGTTTCAATAGTCAGTTTGTGCGGCCCACGTTCCATTCCGGCCACGTTATTCTACTAGTTGCACAGGTCAGGGACTGAGACCATAGCCTGTTAGCAGCACTGATAGTGTGTATATCTATAAGCAACGTACAAGTTGCTAAAGGTATAGGTCAGGGTTGCCCATATTCGACGGACCCGATGGATTTCGATGACTCTTTGGGCCCATTCCAATCGACGAGGCTTGTCCGCAGGCAACAATCTTTGCGTCAATTGAATCTTATACGGGAATAAAAGCAAATCAATGCGGATAATTCGTTGTAAAGTGGTCCGAGCAAAGCCTATCTGCTGATAACGGCGATTTTGGGATGTCCTTGGCGACGCCTTTGTCGGTTTTGATTTGGCCCCTTTGGATTAGAAAGAGCATCCAGTCGAAAACCTTTCGTACAAACGCTTAATGGTGTTCTTAGAAGGCGCACTTTTCACATTATTTAGTTTTTTATACGCACGTTTTTCACAATTGACTTCTTTTGTTGAATGTAAATTTCAACAATTTGGTAGCACTCGCGTGGCGTGGTGAAAATCTGCTTGGACTGGCGCTTCCAACGCGATATGTCATTAAGCGATCTGACGTCTCTGCCAAAAGATACAGGGTTGCCAGATGGGTCCGTCGAATATTGGCAACCCTGTATGTTCGCTTAGTCTGGTTGGATCGGTAAAGCGGTACCCAATCTCGCTAGTTCATCTGCTTTGCAGTTGCCTTTTATGGCTTTATGACCCGGCACCCAGAGCAGGTTTATTACAAAGTACTCTGCTAGTTTTGTCAAACCGTCGATCCATTCTTTTACTGTTTTCGAGTTAATATTACGCGATTTTAAAGCTTTCAGGGCCGATTGGCGATCTGAATATATGTTTATATCTCTTGTTGTGAGGGCACTTTTATTTAGGGCTAGCAGGCCTTCCCTGATAGCCAATATTTCAGCTTGAAATACACTGCAGTGATCCGGTAACCGGAATGAGATGTTGACATTCATTCCTTCACAATGAAGGGCTCCGCCTACTTGATCATTTAGCTTGGAACCATCAGTATAGATGCTGATACCGCTTCTATTGCCCATTACCCCATTGTCCCAATCGTCCCTCGTTGGGAGAGTTGTGCTTAAGGATGTGTTTAAATGCAACTCTACTGAGCTACAAAAGTCTGTCGTTTGATGTAGGATCTAGTATTCTTGCGTGACCTCTTCTGCTAGTGGCTAAGTTGGAAAATTCCCTTAACCTAGGTGCCGATTTCGCCGTCAGCTATTTGCTGTAGGCCTCAATCGCTAATGACATTCATCGCTACCGTGGGCGTAGTCTTTAGTGCCTCGCTTATGCAGAGACTAGGGGCTCTACTTGAATACTTTCTAGGCGTTTTACCGTTGTTCTTTTCTCGAGTGTTGGCCACCAGATTAAGACACCGTATGTCATGATAGGACGTACCACTGATGGATCTAGCCATAGGCCCCATTTTGCCCCAACAAGCTTCCTATCTAATACTAGTCCTAGGTAGCTCGCCTCTTCTCCAATTGGCAGTGTGATTCCCTCAAGTGTAGGGGGTTTAGAACAGGTATCCTGTATTTCCTGGTGAACACGATTAGTTCTGTTTTGTATTGCAGGCTAAGTAGACATATTTTAGGGTTAATAGGCATAAATTAAGTCATGTGAATATTAACAAAATTCGTTAGGTGATCTCCCCAACATGAAAAATTTGTCTCAAAAAATTTTAAAATTTTACTTAACTGAATTAAGGCCCCAGTAATAGGGGCATTTCGAGCATAAACAGATTTAGAGAGACTAACATAGAAAAACTACCAAAAGCACTGGCCGGAATATTAAGGAAAATCCCCTCAAGACGCCACGGATCAAATCGAAAATGAAAGTCACAGATAAAATAATTTTCCCGTTCTGCAATAATTTTAACTTAACAAGTAAGCATCGCGCTTCATTATCTAAGCAAAACTTAACAAGTTTTAAATTTTCAATTACAACCAATTTTTTCAATTTCTTTTCCTTCACACCGAATCAGCGAAATAAATAAAAGTTCGCACTCGCCGAGCCAAGAGAAAAGCAGACCACTTAAAACTATTTGGCTTCCTTTTTATCGGAAACTTGCCACACAAATACTTGTTATGCCATCAGCTTCTAAATACTTTTCGATAAGACTAAATGTTTGCACTCCTGTTAAGTGCAAAAAAATGCACTTAGCACAAAAGGATTTCCAAAAATCCCAAGCAACAAATTTGAGTTGAAAGTAGAGGAACTTGACTTATCCTGGCGCACAACGACTTGGCTACTTAGAAACGTACAGAAAGTTTTTTTGTATACAAATATTTTTGGTTGGTTTTCTCAAGCGAATTTTTATCAGGCTGCCGCCGGTCAATACTGAACTTTGAAATATTGAACTTCCGAACATGTGCCAAAACAAACCAACAATGACATTTTTTTGCAGTTTTTTTTTCTGTTCTCAAAGTTCCGTACCTTAAAGTAAAAAAAATAAGTAAGCAGCTGAAATGGCTACTTTAGCTAACAATGCCAGCAATCGGATTTTAGTCCATGTAGAAGTTGACTTTTTCTTTTGTTTTTGTATGTGATCTATGCGTGTACGCCACCGACAGCCAAGCCGCAATTGCACTAACTTCACACACACGTACAAAACCACACAAACACATCCTTACAAACGCCAAGTTGAGCACAAAATTATTTAAGCGTTGCATTTGCTTTTAAAGTTCATTGAAAATAGTGAAGCTGATTGGCAAACTTCCACAACGGAGTCAATTTTTGCCTTTGCCCAGCACCAAATAATAGAAGCCACGCTTTCGCTTCTGGCAAGGATGTGGTGCTCGCCTTTACACATTTCTGCATAAGTGCCAACATTTCTATGGCACTTTCAAAGACCAACTATGAGATTTGACGTTGGCATTACAGTTTTTGCTTTTGTGGCAAAATTCCATTGGCATTTATAGAAAAAGTAAATTCTTTATTGCACTTTTATAGCGATAATATGAACTTCTACCGAGAGGTATGCCTAACCTGTGAAATGCTGCGAATACGAAGGTGGTTGCATATATAGGTTTCTGGAAATAGGAACAGATGGCGTTTTATATACATATAATTGGCGCGTACTCGCTTTTTGGGTGTTTGGCCGAGCTCCTCCTCCCACCTGTATTTGTGGTGTGCGTCTTGAAGTTGTTCCACAAAATGGAGGGATCTACACTTTTAAGCCGACTCCGAACGGCAGATACTTTTATGAGGAGTTTTTTTCATAGCAGAAGATGGCGTTGCCACATCAAAATTTAATACAAAATGGTTTAGTGTTTCTAGCTTAGCATAAATATTTGGAAATAAAATGGGACGGCCGAGAGCGACGGACAAGAAGGGTGCCGCGTTTACAAAGTGACAGCAGAAGCAACCGTTTCACAAAAAAATGTTTAATCGTACAAGGTCAAAACGAAGTACCTCCTGCCATCAAACAAACAGTCGGTGCACTCGCTTATCGGCACCCAAGTCACTGTTGACAGTTATTATTTTGCGGTTGTATTAGGTGCTCAACTAATATAAGTTCTCGCTATTTTTCTTTTTTTTGTATTTTTGATGAAAATACAACTTTGTTCTGAAAAAATGGTTACAAGTGAATCATTGAAAATATTTCCCATCGCTGGCTACTACTTTTTCCCATCTTTCTCGTAGATCTCGTATACCGTCGCGAAAACTGTTCATCTTTTGAGGCTATCCACGGATCAAGCCATTTTCTGACGTCTTCATATGAATGGAACTGCTGGTCAGCTAGACTAAGTGCCATCGATTGGAAGAGGTCATAATCGGACGGCGCAATATTTGGAGAATATGGCGGGTGGGGTAGGATTTCCCATTTCAGTGTTTCCAGGTAGGTTTTAACGGGTTCGGCAAAGTGAGGCCGAGCTTTGTCATGCTGTAAAATCACTTTTTCATGCCTATCCGCATATTGCGGCTGCTTCTCGTGCAGTGCTCGGCTCAATCCCATCAGTTGAAGTCGACACCGATCCCCGGTGATGTTTTCGCTTGGTTTTAACAGTTCATAATAAATAACATCAACTTGGTCCCACCAAATACATAGCATAACCTTCGCAGCGTGAATATTCGACCGAGGCGACGACCTAGAAGCATTACCGGGTAGTCTCCATGACTTTCTTTTCTTTGGATTGCTGTAATGAATCCAGTTTTCATCACCTGTCACGATGCATGAAGAAAACCCTTCCTTGTTTGCTTTTTTGCCACTGGAGCAGTTGTTCAGAGGCGAAAAAAGAAAAAAAAGCGACGTTCAATATCCCTTGGTTTTAACTCATAAGGAACCCAAGTCCCAAGTCCCCTGTTTCTGAATCATTCCAAAAGCATGCAATCGCTTGGAAATGGATTAGCGGGTAACTCCCAATACTGAAATAAGCTCTTCTTGAGTTTGACATGTATGCTCATTGAGCAATGCCTCCAATTCAGCGTCTTCGAAGGTTTTTGGCCTTCCTTCCCGCGGACAGTCGTCAACATTAAAATCACCGTCTTTGAAGCGACGGCACGTTGTTTCACTAAAAGCAGCATCTCCATAAACTTTTTGTAGCTCTCGATGTGCTTCAGCGGCTGTTTTTTTCGATTGAAAGATAAAAATCAACACTTCCCGCAAATGGCGATTATTCGGCACAGAATCAGACATTTTCACAAAACCAAATGGATATGATACCAGAACAAAATCACTAATGTGTCGAAGCAGTTTGTCTACCTTAGACATATGGTTTATGAGGTTTATGAGGTTTAAGTTATGTTAGAATCGACTAGCACACACTGCTGGTAGCATCTATTGACAAGCAGTGAGAATCTAGTTGCGCACCTAATAAAAGACTCCGTTTGTTCAGGAACCAGCATTAACACCTATAACAATGGCAGCCTGAAAATTTAACGTATAATCTCACTTACCAAAAAGTGCTAATTTTTACCACGTTGGCAATTGAGTAGTAAAGTCCTCTCTCGACGGACAAAACTAACACTGCAAGGCTCTGATCATGCTCCTCCTATGGTACGGCGTAGAAGCTTAAACGATGACAATATCCGATGTGGCGTCATTTGGAGTTTTTGAGAGAAAGATTCTGCGTAAGATTTTTGGACCTTTGCACGTTGGCAACGGCGAATACTGCAGGCGATGGTACGATGAGCTGTATGAGCTTTACGACAACAGAGACATAGCGCAGCGAATAAAGATCCAGCGGTTACGTTGGCTGGGTCATGTCGTACGAATGGATACAAAGGCTCGATGCGATACCATCTGGTGGTGGCGGAGGAAGAGAAAGGCCACCTCTGCGTTAGAAAGATCAGGTGGAGAAGCACTTCACTTGGTGCGCTTTGTTAAACTCGGCTTAAATCGCGTGAGCGGTTATCGCGCCAATTAAGAAGAAGAATAAGAATATTTAATCGCAAGCCGAAAGAACGGTCGGAACAGTAGAAGAAACTTGATTTTGCTGCAATACAACAGAGGCTAAAGAGCATTCTACCAATGCAGAGAACTTCGCGTGGCAAATAATAGTCTAAGGAGATCAGGTCGGTGCTGTCGAACAACAAAATAAAGGCTAGTCATTTTTTAGGAATGGTACGGGGAACTCCAATGAAGTGACTTGAATAATAATAAAAAGAGTTTGACGCCAATTTGGACAGAAAAAAATATAAAATTTTATTCTTGACGAAGAGAAAAACTTCATCTTACCAGAGTAATGCATCGGCATTAAAGCTAGCTAGTGGCGTTCGCGGATGACATAGTTCTCATGGTTTCAGGAATGTTTCCAACCATAATCAGTGACATTATGGAAGGAGCTCTGGAATTACTCAGCATTTGGGCCACATACTGTGGCTTACGTGTAAACTCGAGCAAAATTCATTATTCACTATTCACTAAGAAAAGCAGATACCAAACATTAATCCCCCAAAACTAAACGGCGTTAGTCTTACGCTAACCCAACAGGCAAAATTCCCAGGTGTTATCTTAGATCTCAAACTCAGCTGGAGGTCCATCTTAGAGTACAGGGTAAAGAATGCGAATATAACACTTTACACGGTTAAGATAATGTTGGGTAAAAAATAGGTCTCCAATCAAAACTATCCAATTGGCCCTACACAGCCATTGTAAGACCAATACTAACATATGCGGCACTAGTCTGGTGGCCCGCAAGAGAAAAGACATACAACCAAACCAAGTTGAACATGATACAAAGAACAGCGTGTATCTTAACTACAAGAGCTCTTAGCACGAGTCCTACTGAAGCGCTCAATGTACTAACTCATCCATTACCATTAGACCTACATATAAAAACAGTTGCTTCTTGCAGCGCGGTGAGACTCGGAGACATAGGAAGCTGGACAACAAGATCGTACGGTCACAATAAGATCCTTCAACAGGGACCCTCGCTGCTCAGGAGTATATTAAACTGCACAGTCCCCGACGGTAACCCCGACCTAGCCGAACGGAGCAATTGGGAAGATACGATACTGAAATATACACTGACGATTCTAAGATGAACTGTGGTGTGGGAGCTGGCTTCCATTCGGAGCTACTCAACTTATATCAATCAATTAGACGTCCAGACTTCCTGTGCCAGCGTGTTCCAGGCAGAACTTTTAGCGATCAGAGAAGCATTCAAATCACTAAAACTCTACAAGGAAGTTGGTGCAGAAGTAGCTTTCGTTTCAGACAGTCAACCAATTCAATTTCATCCAAACTGGTCTTACAGTGTAGAGAGGAATTAGAATTACATAGTCATTGAAATTACTCTGATATGGGTTCCCGGTCATAGGAACATACGAGGTAATGAGATAGCGGATGAGCAAGCAAGAAAAACTTCGACACTAGAAATAGCAGAGGCAGTGGCAGTCTCCACCCCACTGAACACATTAAAAGCATCCATTGCTTCACACTATCATGCTTTAGCCAAAAGAAGGTGGAAGCAATTAACTATATGTATTACAACAAAAAACACATGGCCGGCATACAAAATTCAAAGAACGAATCACGTGTTAGGATCTTCTCGACCAAACATTTCACACATCACTGTAATCCTTACAAGTAATTGGAAAGTAGGGGACCATGCAGCCAGACTCAACCTTCCCTTCAATCCCATCTGCAGAAGTTGTGAAGCAGAAGGGGTGAAGGAAAGTATTTTCCACTACTTATGTGAATGTCCAGGGCTAGCCAGGGCACGCCTTCGCTCCTCCGGTAAGCCTTGCTTACAGAAAATTAATGAAATCTCAGACATCGAAGTAAAGAATTTGCTGCTATACCTGGATCTCACTAAATGGATCTGACTTAGAAGCAAACAAAAACAAAAAAAAAAACCAAAAGGCATCATCACACGAGGGCATGGCAGTAAAACGGTACTGCTCACTAGTTGGGATTATTTCAGTGGAAATATTCAACCACTTCAACAACAATAACAACAAAGCTAGCAGTTGCAATGGCGAAATTATCAACGAACGTTGCGTACACAAGAAAAGTACACAAACTTGTAAGGTCGCGAAATCCTTCTGACCACGTTTGAATCAAAGACGCTCGAGGTATCTTTTGATGTTAACAAAGTCTCAGCTCTCAAATTTTATGAATGCTGATAGGCCTTAGTATTAACCCTAGAACACACACCCGGGTACAAATGTATCCACTTCAACTTTGAAGTGTTGTAACTTTTGAACCGCTATACCTCTATACCGCTAACTTCGGATCTAGGAAGATTATTTAGTTCTGAGTTCAAATTCAAAATTTGAACCAGATCGGACCATTGGTTCAGGAGCTACAGCCTTCCAAACACATCATATACGTAAACACACACCCGGGATACGTTTGTACCCCAATAGTAAAAATCCTCATAATAATCAAAAAAAAAACATTTTTTATATTATTTTTTTATTTGAAAAATTAAAAATATTCATTTCACACATTATACAATATTATTGACTTTTATTATTGTATAAAAATTATAAAAATGCATCTTATATCTAAGGAAAATCATGGCAAAAAGAGCAATTTGTTGATGCGACCGAATGTTCAAGACACATTGGCTTCTTACATTTGGCGCACAGCTTTCTGGTTTTTCTACGGCGTTTTTCCTCTTGTGCGTAACATAAATAGCAAGATCCGGGCACAGGTTTTGGCGGGCGCGCTGCGGCAGATGTTGATGCTGCTGTTGACACCATTGATTCCAGCGGTCGGTTGAAATATGCTTCAATAGCAATTTTAGTCGAAAAATTTCGCGTCACTTGACGATTTATGGCTCTGGCTTCAATAATGGGCATACACAATGCTTCAGCCAAGCTGCGCAGGATCTGCTTACGCTTGTTGTTTGTTCTCCAAGGCAACATAGGGTTATTCAAATCGTAGACAATGTGGGCTGCAAGAGCTGTAATGTCCAACAGTTTGAAGAACATCGCTAGTGGCCATCGTTTTGTTTGTCTTTGTATTGGATATTCCGCAAACATTTGGTCCATTCGATCAACACCACCTTTGGTACGATTATAATATTCAATTATTTCAGGTTTCCCACTGTCAGCTATTTCAGCATCATTATGCATGGTCGAAAGCAAAATTACTGCTTTATTTTTTTTTGGGAACATAAGAGTACATTGTCACATTATTTTTGAAGCCAAATGTCGTTGAACCAATTGTCCTGTTTTTATTCTGCTTCATTTCTTGAGGAATATATGATTTGTTTTTGCGCAAAATTCCAACGATCGTGAGTTTCCAGGTAAGAAGCAGTTCTGCAACTGGCAAGGTCGTAAAAAAATTGTCCATTGTAATGTTTCGGCCACTTCCTTGGTATTTGGCAGACAAATCCTGCACTACTCGTTCGCCTTGGTTCGTTTCCCTACCAGTTTCTGCTTGGCCAGTATATATTTGTCCATGCAGTGGATATGCATTTGTGGCATCGCAAATCCACCAAACCTTGGCACCATATTTAGTAGGTTTTGACGGTATGTACTGCGTAAACCGTGTGCGTCCACGGTAAGGAAATAATTGTTCATCTATCGTCAAGCATGAGCTGGGCTTGTAATGTGCAGCAAGATTATTGTTCATCATCGTCCACAACTCACTGATCGGTGCTGCTTTATCAGTTAGTAAGCGTGTTGCACGAGTGTTTTTATCGTCAAATCTTAGGAACCGCAATATCGAACAGAAACGGTTGACTCCCATTGTGGCGCGATATAAAGGCTAGTTTTTGACGCTCCATAAATCTCGAACATGTTCTCCATTGCTATGGTTCGCACCAGTCATAATAAGTATGCCAAAAAATGCATACAGCTCTGTTATTGACACAGGCGTCCATGACTTAGGAGTTGTGTTTGGATGCGCATTGTTGTAAGCATTAAAAGTTTCTTTTGCTAACTTATTTGTGTGGCGCATAATTATATCAGCCATTTCAACGTTCATGAAACATTTGAATGTTTGCTCTATTGACAACATTTCAGTTCATCTAGCTGGTCCAGAACGTTCTCTTATAATATTTTGTCTGAGTACCTGACGACTTACATTTGGTTCTTTCATCCACTCAGTACCATCACGTGCAACAAATTTTTCGCCACTAGCAGGTAATTCATTATTTTCTTCTACTTCTTCTTCTTCATCGTCTTCTTCATCATCCTCATAGTCCGCATAATCAGGTAATACTTCTGCGGCACTTTGCGAAACTTCAGCATCGTCATCAGCAATTTCAATGTCATTGAATTGAATTTCTTCTTCATCTTCTGAGTCAAAGTCATAGGGAGCGTCATCGTCACAAATTTCATCAAGTAAAGATTGTATATATGATTCTCGCTGTTCCTCAGTTAGCCTGCATAATAAAAAAAATTAGTATATGTTTACATTGTTGCTTATTTTACATTTTTTACCTTCTATATTATTATATATGCTGCCCTTGATAAATATTCCTTTCTTCTTGAAGTCATTTCGTATCCAGTTATTTATAGTTTCCGTTATATTTATTTTCACTTATATTTTCACTTCTTACACTTTTGAGCACCAAAACAATAATGAAAATATCAACAGGCAGCATTTATAACAACACCTCGTGTGAAAACAACCCTTGCAGCTGCATATAAAATACAAAAACCAGTTATACCAGTGTATTTGCTACCTACGTACCCATACCTTGCGCGACCTTTTTCACATATCTTTTGAACCAGGTAGAATATTTCAATGAAATAAAAACCAAAATGTGTATTTTTTTGTTTCTCTACAAGTATATTATTATAAATTATATTATTTTGTTTTGCATTTATCAGGACAACAACAAAAACAAAAATCCACTGTTGCATGTCCTGACTTTATTTGTCCGTTAATATCGAAAATGACAATCTGGTAACAGTAATCCCCAATACGAATACGCTGAGAGCAAAGTAACGGTACCATGATGAGCGCCTCCCCATTATTCTCTCCAATGTGGGTTTTACTTAAGAATGATAGATTACTAGGTTTGGCCAATAACTATGGTGAAAAACAAAGCTGTGCACATTGAAGGAGCCTTTGGCAGTGCTAACTTTGATTCTACGTGCTCTCCTATCAGAAGGCATGGAGTAGAAGGAATCATTGGCAGATGGATTCACTATATGCTATCCAAGAAATCTCGCTTATTACAGATTGAGGAAGCGATGAAGGAGTCCAGATGGAAGGTAGGAAGGGCTTCCCACAAGGCGGTGTACTTTCTGCCTTATTTTGGTGCTTTGTTGTGGACTATCTTCTTAACGAACTGCAAGGAATTGGACACATCCAAGCCTTCGCAGACGATGTGTGCATATTAACCGCAGAACGATCAGCAGGTAGCTCTAAATGAGATTGAGTATTGGTGCGAATTTCATGGTCTTTCGGTGAATCCTATAAAAAGTACCTTAGTGATTTCCACTAGGAAACGCAATAAAGAAGGCCTGTTACTAACAACATTGAAAGGGGTAACACTGCAATGGTCTTCTGAGGTTAAATACTTAGGAGTAATTCTAGATAGTAAGCTTACCTGGAAGAAGCACGTCGAGCAGAAGGTCTCTCGAGCACTAAAAGTCTTCTGGCAGTGTAAGAGAACCTTTGGCAAGACATCAGGTCTAAGAACGGCGACAGCACACTTGTTGCACATCACCCTGATTAGACCCATTGTTACATACACCTCTGTAATATGGTGAAAAGCCACAATGATTTTACCCCTAAACAGGCTACAGAGAAGTGTGTGCTTGAGTATCACAGGTGCCATGAGTACGACATCTGGTGATGCCCTTAACACCATTCTGAACTTGCAACCTGTAGACCTTCTGATTAGAAAGGAAGCGATGAAGGCGGCATACATGCTCAAATTACACGGAGTCTGGGGAAATGAAGAAAGCACTGGCCACTGTCAGAGCTGTGCACACTGTTCTCGATGCCAGTGGACAATCGGGTGACTTTCGTTAGCTTCGGTAGAAAGTGTGATGTTTTGATCTTAGATAGAGATCAATGGATAAGTCCAGAGAACCTATTAACGGGATATCAGCATACTTTCTACATCGACGGAAAACCAGTGATGGTAGCGGAGCTGGATGGTACTTAGATGAAGACACTAAG
This sequence comes from Anastrepha obliqua, assembly GCF_027943255.1. Classification (NCBI taxonomy): domain Eukaryota; kingdom Metazoa; phylum Arthropoda; class Insecta; order Diptera; family Tephritidae; genus Anastrepha; species Anastrepha obliqua. The sequence goes on from NC_072892.1 coordinate 15,782,943, forward strand.
GACTCCTATGCCAAGGGCAGATGGCCACGGTATTCTTTAAGGAAGTCTATGCCATCTTGAATGTGGCATACTGGCTAATTGAGAAAAAGGAGCAGGGTAGCAGTATTGGAATTTGTAGTGACAGTCAAGGCGTACTGAAAGCCTTAACTAACCCCCTGCTCTTCGAAGTTAGTCGATTAATGTAAGACAAAACTGAACAGTGTTGCAAAACACAACAAAGTGAGTCTTTATTTAATGAAGACTTTGCAAGTAAGCCACTAGGCCCTGAACCTTTTCTAGGTTTCAATTCTCCATTGATTCAACTATGGATTGACGACTTCATGAGGTCTACCCATAGGGGACGTCGGTCTGGGTTGAAATCGTACAGAGGAGCGAAGTGCTTTGTGAAAGACCCAAATAGCAAAATAGCGACCTTTTGCCCTAAAACTCAGCAGAAAGGACCTGAGAGTACTGGTGGGTGTAATCACAGGCCACAACGTCTGTGATGAGCATATGGTCTTAGGGATGACGACACTTCAGAGCATTTTCTCTGTAGCTGTCCGGCGTTTTCCAGAATCAGACTTAGGATATTGGGCTGCGATATACTGAGTGAATATGGATAAAGTTGAAACTCTTCTTCTTACGGATCTCTTAAGATTCATCAAAGAAAATAAGAGGTTTTTGGAAGACTGACATCAAACTAATTTTTCCGCCTTATCACCTCCTTTTCATCTTTCCTATCTCTATCTAATCTAATCTAATCTAATCTAATCTAATCTAATCTAATCTAATCTAATCTAATCTAATCTAATCTAATCTAATCTAATCTAATCTAATCTAATCTAATCTAATCTAATCTAATCTAATCTAATCTAATCTAATCTAATGTGAGAGAACCCTCGGCTGGTACGTCACGTGAGTATGCGCTAGCCGAAATTTGCACGATATTTTCATACACAATTTATTCACACGTTCGTCAAATCTCACGTTGCTCAGATGGCAACTAATTGACATTGTGTTAATTTTATTCATACACATTCGTAAACAAACCGATTCGTAACTCCTGCTATGTCAGCACATCCGCTGATTCTGTCAAATTCGCTGAGAGCCGACTAACGGTCTGAAATTGGCCACACCATAAGTATTTTTTTCCATGGGCTTTACTCATAATTTTGTAATATTTTATACCCAAACAATTCTCATTTATTTTTCGATACATTTGCAGTCAAATTTAAAGCAGTTAATGCATCGCCAAAAATAATTTGCACTACTAAAGAAATGAAGCATCAAATTTGAAACAATAAAGTCATTTTCGTTATTTGCCCTTCATATGAGACGTCTATAAAAAAAAGTTTGAAAGTACTTTCCTGCTCGGCTTCAGCAATAAATTCTGCTCGTTAAAGCTTCAATGATGAATGCAAACGGTTGCCTTGCACCCAATACCTGACCTCAATGCAAACAATTCACACATCCACACGTGACTCACATTCATCACGCCAACGCCACGGTCATCAATTCGTGCATTTCCACTGTCTCACGGAAGCGCCAGAAGCGTCATATAAATTCTGGTAAATGTGAGCACACGCAAACACAAACAAAGAAATGACTCAAAGCGCAAAGGAGACCCTATGAAGCAGTGAGCGTACGAGAACGTGGGTGCAGAGTTTAACTAAAGTAGGTGGCTGTCATACGAAAACATGCAACTTCTCGCAATAATTTATGGTACGATTTTTTTTTTATTTTTTATTTTTGCTTTTGTTGTATTTCCGTCCGTTATGCTACGTAAGAAAAAACAACTATCTTTCAAACGAACAAATACTCACACATGCGTACTGTTTTATGTTTGAATGTATGAGTTTACCAGCTGGTGAAAATTGATTGCACTGGCTAAGACCCGCAAATGGGGCACTTTAAATTGATTTTGCTCGTTGGCACCACAACGTTCGTCTGTGGTCATGTTTTTCTTTGACTAGCGGCAGCATAGACATACACGCACGCACACATACACACATACAACTCAGCAACAGGTTCGCCTTTTCGTTTGTTTTATATTGCCTCGATTCTTTCTACTTCTTCTACATTTTGTGCCATAACTCACATGTTGCCGCTCAGGCGCGCAGATGCGTTGTTTGTTTTCTTTGAAAATCGTTAGCCATCGTTTGCCATCGTTTGAAAGGAGACCGCCGTTTTCACTTCACGTTTGACTTTTGCAATTCTCCTATTTGTTTACTCATCGATCATAAATGAAAATACACAGTAAAGAGCTTATAGCTGCACACAAAAGCCCTGCAGTCAAATCCACTAGAACAGAGCTGCAGCTTTACTAAAAGTTTACTTTACAGCTGGAGTAGTTCGTCTTTCGTAATTTTGAATGCTAGAAAGGGGTATTTTTAAAATGGTAATATCTTACAAAATGTCGGTTCAGATCTCATGCATCAGCATTACACCAGTTATCGAACTAGTGCGTTTGACCACCAATGTTAAACCAGTTATTGAATTACTTCGCAATAGACCCAAAAACTTTTAGTCCAGTTTTGGCTCAGATGAAAAGTAAATAAAAGTTGATGAATAAAAATATTTCACTTAATTACTTAGATGAAAGCAAGGCTCTAGACCAACAACAATGTCCTGTACGTTCGATTGTCGAAGCAAAGTATTGGGAAATTAGAAAACAAGTAATGAACTCGCTCTGTTTCATTCTGAGCTGACAGCCCAAATGACAGAGCGAAAAAAAAATAAATCAGCTGAATTACCAACACTACTTTAATTAAATTTCAAGAACCTCAGAATTCCTCAGCGTCATCGAAAATTTGGACCATCGGATGGAGGTGTGCCGCGAGGCCGCAGCGGCTATTTGGCCAATATTTTGTTCTATACGTAATTGAGCTATACCAATATTATCATAGTAAAGAGAAGTGACACTAATTTCCTAAAAAAATTGTATTTTATTTAAAATCAACTCCGGCCCTTAAAACTTAACCACCCTTTACATTCCCCTTGAATGGAAATTTGTTTATCGACTTTATATGACTTAATTGTTAAAAATTTGACAAATCTGAATTTAAATTCTGCTATTCTTTTATATAAATACTTGTACGACCTCTCGTTTAATTACTGTAACAGAGAAGTATAAATGCACCCTTAATTGATAATATTGCAAGTAGTAAAATTCTAATCCCTTTCAAACTAGTCTGACATCTTCCATATAATAGCAAATCGTGCATCAGAATATTTAGTTAGTACTCATGAGTTCTGAGTTTCATTGCAGGGTACTCTCTGCTCACAACTGCACATATAGTTGATTTCTGCTACCATCTCTCATCTGCTGGCGTCGACCAACACACATATATACATTGGTAGGTGCTGCATGTGTATGAGGTTTGTTGTAGTGTAACACATAAATTCAAAATTCTCAATTTTTATTTATTTGTTTTTATTTCTCCGCGCTTTTAATTGTTGCTCTTTAAGAAGTTTGGAGTGAGAATGGGAAGCTATTAAAAGTGCAAAGGGGTATTTTTATTATTAAACTAACAACTAAGGAGCAACCGGCATGCGTTGCTATATTTAAAATTTGATGCTGTAGAATAGCGCGGAATTACCTCTAATAGAAATAGAAACCGAACGATGTGATTTATTACTTGCACATGTTTAGCCAAAGCTAACCCAGTAAGTGCCTCTGCTGGTTAGGGGGTTAGAAGATTCACAGCTCAGTGTGTTAGTCATGAGTATTAACTCAACGGCAATAGGCTGAGCAAAACAGGTGGGGGGGACCCTATTAAGATCGAGACCAGTAAGATATTAATTATGGCAAACTGGCGATAGGAGAGCATCTTGTTTGACATGGGCTGGTTATCGCAGTATTCTAGGACTTTAGTAGGTAAGGGTGACACCTTACTGAAATGGCTCCTGGGCTAATGTCACGATAGCCCCCGTCCCGTTCAAACTTTGGCAGGCCTCAAGTAACGCTCTCTACGCACCATTTAATTGGTCGTGTACGTGCAGTTGAATTCTTCCTGGTTAGTGCCGACCCGGCTCTGAACACATGTACTCATAAAGTCATGTGTCAACCCTCGCCACCATATTGACGATCAACTTATACCAAATGTGATATTAAAAACGCAACTTGACATTGAACGTGCCATTATCAATTTCAATGACGTAGTATTAGAAGCAGGGATCAGATCGGCACCAAAGCAAGCAAATAGAACAAATTCAGCAGCAACTGACATTTCTATGAAGAAGCAAATTATTGAAAAACGAAAGTTAAGAAAAAGATGGCAAAAAACTAGATCACCTGACGACAAGAGAAAACTGAACTTAGCCAGAAAAATTCTTAAGGAAACTTTAAACAAAAGAAATAACCAAGAAATCGAAAACTATTTGAAGAAACTGACTCCCAACAAAGATACAAACTACTCTCTTTGGAAATGTACCAAAACATTAAAAACCCAAATAAAACATCAACCACCACTAAAGAAAGATGACAATTCATGGGCCGTTACAAAAGAGGAAAAAGCGAAAATTTTAGCAAAATATTTTGAAGAGGTTCTATCAAATGACGAAGAAAAGAAAATTGACAACCAAAACAACTACCATTATGACTTTACTAAAATAAAAAGGACGAATACACACGAAATAATAGCTTGCATAGTGAAGCTACCAACCAAGGCATATATATTTTTGCGAAACGTTTTCAATGCCATGTTTCGCTTGCAATATTTTCCGAAACTCTGGAAAGTGGCAGAGATTATTGCATTGCCAAAACCGGGTAAAGATCCAACTACCGTATCGTCTTATAGACCAATAAGCTTACTACCGACAATATCTAAAATTGCTGAAAAATTACTTCATGATCGACTAACCCAATTTCTGGAGAAAAAACGTATAATACCGGTTCATCAATTTGGATTTAGAAAAAAACATTCGACTATCCAACAGATCCACAGAATTACAAATAAAATCCAATCAGACTTTGAAAACAATCGTTATTGTGCGGCAGTATTCTTAGACGTAGCTAAAGCGTTTGACAAAGTATGGCACCAAGGCTTACTCCACAAAATAAAAATAATGTTTCCTTTTGACTACTATCTTATCATAAAAAGCTACCTAACTAATCGAAGTTTCTATATTAAATATGACAATCAATGTTCAGATATTCATCAAATAACTGCTGGAGTTCCGCAAGGAAGCGTTCTTGGACCTCTACTATATGTTTTATTCACCGCAGACATACCACCTCCTGACGAAACTAATTCATCAATTGCTACGTTCGCAGACGATACAATACTACTGGCATCGGACAATAGCTTAACTATCGCTACTGAAAACCTGCAGCGATACACAAACGCAGTTAAGGAATGGTTCGATAATTGGTGCCTAAAAATAAATGAAGACACATCCGTACAGGTTATATTTACTACCAAAATAAAATTTATTGCAGTTCCAATTAAAATAAATGGTAATAAAGCAATTACAATTAAGCCAACTACTAAATACCTTGGAATACATTTGGACTCGAAACTAAATTGGAATCACCACATAAAGCAAAAGGTCAAACAAATAAAAGAAAAACTTTGACAACTTAATTGGTTAGTCAGCACAAAATCCAGACTTACTATACAGAACAAGCTATTATTGTACAAAGCCATGATTAAACCAATCTGGCTATATGGACTACAGGTGTGGGGAACGGCTAAAAAGTTCACCTAGTAAAAATTCAACGACAGCAATCGAAGATTCTTCGAATTTTGACCATGTCTGACAGGTACACGAAAAATGATGACATCCACAGGACTTTTAATATAGCAACAGTAGATGAAGAGACCAAAAAAATAGGAAGAAGCCACTTTGAAAAAATACAGGAACACAATAATGCAGAAATCAACAAACTTCTGGATAGGGGAAAAAACACTGAAAGACGCTTAAAGAGAACTCGACCAAGCGACTTCATGAATGCTAGAAAATAATAAATGTGCAAAGGGGTTAAATTGCTGTTAAATTGTTGTAAAATTGTAATTATGTAGAGTAAAACTTGTATTGAATATTATTTAACTGTATATAGTATTATTTCGTTTATTTTAATTTTTATCGCTTTGGCACTGGTCATTAAGCGATGTATGTAAATCCTGGCCAAATTGTTAAACAACGTACTTAATGTCAATGGACAGATGTAATAAAATAAAGGGGACAAAAAAAAAAAAAAACCCTCGCATGGCCTCCCTACATTGTATAGATAACAATGGGGTTATAAAGCAACTAGACTACGTCTATAGATAACGGACTTGATTGGTTACCCTTACTAAACGGAGACAAAAAAAACCACAAACACAAATACAAACACAAAAACTACAACAACAGCAAGCGCTAACTATAGCGAAAAAAAGCGACAGTACCAGCGGATATGAGAAGGATAGTGAAATCATTTTAGCAGAGAATGCAGGGAAAGCGAAATGCAGGAAAGATCCCTTCAAGAGAAGCCACAAAATGGCAAGATCGCCGACACGCCCTACTACACCCATTATATCTGATGGCGCAGTGGTTGCAGAGGATGTTACGTCAAGAATGTGCGAACCTTTTAGAGGAAGCATACTCACCCCACGCACGCCTGTAGGCAAAGATATCGGTACTGCATCCAAGGATAAGGAGCCTAAAGTTAATGATGTATATGGGAATTTTGGAAGTAAAATTGCCGAACTAATCGACATGATGGCAGCACAGCGATATGTGAACCAGACAATGAAAGACCTGGCAAATAAAATACAGCAGCTACACAAAGAGGCGTCAATAAATAAGGACGCTGAAGCACCAATAGCGGTAATGCAGGCCACGAAAAGAGTGCAGACAGATGGCATGCCACGTATCAAGCAGGGGAAAAATGCCAAAAATGTGAAAGCTCAGCAACCTGCATTCGGCAAGGAAGGTAGAAGAGTAAATAGGCAGCCTACTTCTATAGCTAGCAAATCAACAGAAGCTGAAAGGATAGCAAGCGCACAAACAGCATACGGAGAGCCATGCTGTGCGCTGGCGACTTGTGGAACGCAAAAACACAGTCAAGAGACCGCGGAAGTTAGCACAAGGACGTCCCGACGCGCTAATCATTTCCAAAACCGGAGAGAAGTCATGTGCTGATATGCTAAAATCAATTAAAGGCAAACCTGAGCTGAAAGAGCTTGAGGAAAGCGTCAAGAAATCAGAATAATGGCGAAAGGGGAACTTCTGATTCAGCCGATAAATGGTGCTTGGAACCAAACCGAAAAATTTAAAGAGCAGGTAGGAAATATACTGACTGATTCGGCGAGTGTGAAAAGCCTGCGTGAACAAACCGTTATCGAATGTAGAGATCTGGAAGAAACGGCTACCAAAAATGACGTCATACAAGCAGTGAAGGAACAATTCCCAGAAATTCATGGATTAACAGAAAGCACAGTTAAATTCCTGCGGGTACTTCGAGATAACACGCAAATAGCGACTCTAGTACTGCCCACCAAGCATGCAAGGAAATTGCTACAAGTAGGCAAACTAAAAGTGGGATGGGTAAGATGCCGAATACGGAAAAAGGCAACGCTAACGCGGTGTTATCGGTGACTGGAATTCGGTCATGTTGCGAAATTATGCCATAACACAGACAGAGGTAAAATGTGCTTAAGATGCGTGACTGAAGGACATATCACGAAAACATACACTGCAAATCCAAGCTGCTCTGTGTGTAAAATCAAGGGGTTTAGCGAAATAGAGCACATTCTGGGCAGCACCAAATGCTGGATATATAAGAAAGCGATTAACAATAGAACCGGGAATGATTAAGTATCTGAAATTAAACCTTAATCACTGTGAAGCTGCACAAGATCTCCTCAACCAAACGCTAAATGAGGATATGAGGATTGATATCGCTCTTTTGAGCGAACCGTACCGCATCAAATCAGATACTACTCCTTTGCGATTCAGCCCCAGAAATATAACGGATTCGTAATCGCCAAAATAAAGGGTATTTTCTTTTGTAGCTTTTATTTCCCCAAACTGCAGCATGAATGACTTTGAGCAAACGGTTGATGCATTGACCGGAGCCATCAGAGGGAAAGCACCGATAGTAGTTTCAGGCGATTTTAATGCATGGGCTACTGAATGGGACCTAGTGCTACTAAATCGGGGCAATAAGAGTACCTTCGACAATGGCAGAGGCAGATCTACCATAGACCTGACCTTTGCTAGTCCAACAATAGCTAGAACAGCACAATGGGATGTGCTGAGAAGTATACACATAGCGACCATAAGATGATCCTGTTCGAATGGAGTCCTACACAACGCTTTCAAATGTGAAAACACGTCGAAAGAGTACAAAAACGAAGTTGGAAAACCAGCAACTTTGACGAAGAAACGCTCTTGTACTTTCTAGAGAAAATAGAGGAAGCTAGAGGCACAGCAAGCCAGCAAGCCAACTGTATAATACGCCAACTATCAGTTGCGTGCGATGCTGCAATTCCTCGTAGATGCCAAGGAAACGGGAGAGCACCCAATTGTTGCTGGAATTGTTGCACCTCAACATTTTGGCCGGTTTTTACTATTTGTATTTGCCTAAAAAAAAAGTACATAAATCTAAATTTCAAACTGTGCACAAAAATTAGTAAAATTCAAACTTTCAACAACTTTCATCACAGTTCCACGGCCTTTAATTAACATTTTTTGAAAAAAAAAGAATTGTTGCTGAAAGCGTCCGTTTATATATTATATTTATTTTTTTATATTTATTTTTCATGTTGCACAACTTCTCCCAATGGCAAATGCGCGGCTATTTTTTTCTATATTGAGAAAACATGCAAGACCATCCAAAAACAAGAATAACAAAAATTTTTGAAAATTTTGAGCAACCTCGAACCTGTACTTTTAAATATTAAAATTTAATGGTCTCTAAAATAGCGCAACTTATTTTTTTTTACCTCTAATTTAAAAGTTGAAAATTATGTACAAAATTTTAAATTCGGATTAACATGGCCTTTGGGAAATAATGAAATGCATTTTAATAAAAAAATAATAATTTAAATGAAAAAATAAAAAAGTAAATAGCAAAAGCTTGTAACATTTTTTTAGGAACAACAAATAAATTGTCAAAACTTGGCGTGCATAACTATTTGATAAAAGCCCAACACTTTTTCGGTGCCAATGCCAATTTTTCACTCACTATTCTCCAACCTTTCGAAAGAACTATTTTATAAAAAAATCATAAAAGAAAGTGAAAGCTAACAGTGCAATTTCCGAATGTGGGCGCATGCACAGCTGAATGGCGCAAAGTTCGCAAAAGCTTGATAAAGTATTTCTTATTGCACGAGTATGCATTAACACAAGTTTGCAAAGCATTAAATCCACATTAGATTGTTGTTGCTGCACCAATTGTTGAGCCCGCACAAACACACAAAGCGTAGATTTTCATCTTAAGGAAAAATACTCGAAACACATGTATTTTTGCAAGTTTTTAATTAAATGCTGGCAAGTGCTGATCTCTACGGCTGACAACACCAACACAAGCATCCAATTGCGAAAAAACACCCACTGATATCTACACTCGCACACACACACACACACACTTTTGCCTGCTTATACGCAGAAGTGTTTACTTTCTTTCGATCTCATTTTCACTTAACGAACGTTAATGGGAATGCTCACGCCACTAAGTAACTGTGCATACACCAACACACATATACGGAAGGTTTGTCTGTTTGTGTGCATTTAAGAGAGGCTTGATTCGTGTAATGAAAAAAACTCCAAGTGCGAATTTGCTTGAAACTTGCTCAAGTGCAGTTAAATGAGTGCGAACTACATAGATGTACCCATTAGATGAAGTTCATGCCGAGTTGTGCGTTTGCAAAAATGTGTGTGTATGCATCACTTTGCATACATTTCAATTTGAGTACTTGCAGGCGGGCTGTAATTACTGCTTGCAAGTAATTAACGGGCAAAACAATGAAACGAACTAAGCAAGTGGGACCAAAAGCGAAATAAATATAAAACAGCTGCTTTCCTTATTATGAGTATCGTCCATTTTAGGCCGCTAAATATAGTTAATTAAATTAAACGAATGTAGTCATTTGTGGGCAGTAGGCGCTTACTTTAATGAGAACTCCGTGGATCAGGCGTGAGTTTGGTGCTAAACAAAACTAATTCCAAAGACTTCTAACGTAGTACATGGCAGCGAAACTTCATCGCAATTTTACTCTACTGTAAGCAAAGTTAGAATTTATTTATATAAAATATATACTAGCTGTCCTGGCTAACTTTGTTCCGCCCCAGAGGCAATAAAAAAGCAGATTTTTGATTTTATTAAGTTAATTTTTTTATTAATCAAGTATTTCAATGAAGCTTTAATAGATTGCACTCTTCAGTTAAGTACCTTGTGAAACATGAAATTTCTTGTTTTATTATCAGGTGCAAGCACAAATAACGCAGATGGTTCTCCGACCCGTGAACATGCCACATATAATTGACCATGTGAAAAACATTGATTTTCTAGATTCAGACCACAAACTTTCAAGAATTGGCCTTGTGATTTGTTAATGGTCATGGCGATTGCAAGACGCATCGGAAACTGAAGTCTTTTAAACTCAAACGGAAGATCGGTTGGGATCATCGGGATCCTTGGAATGAGAAATTCTTCACCTTCGAATTTTCCTTTGAGTATCGTCGCGTAAATCACATTGTTCATCAATTTATTTACCAACAAACGCGTACCGTTGCAAAGTTTTGGTGGGCTTATGTTTCGAAGCATGATTACTACGGAGCCAACTTTTAGGCGTAAATTGTGCGGTGGTAAGCCAGGCACATGTAAGGAGTTTAAAAATTCAATTGGATAGTTGGTGGCTTCATCTTCATTTGATACACAGTCAATGCATTGTTCCAATGATATCATTTTGAATTATGTAGCTTAGGTCATCTACATTTTTATTCTTAGCCGCTAAAATTGCTCGCTCACTCAACCATTCATTGTTTTTGTAGTTATTAATATTTGTGAATACTTTACTCGATGAGACAAAGTTACAGTAATTCTGGGGAATGGAAATCAATCCGCTCGATTCGTCGACAGGTACTCGACCATTACCGATAGTCAGTGAAATCTTCAGTAGATGTATCATTACGTAATGCAACTCTCATGTTTGTTGTCAGCTGAAGTTACTTCACATAGCGCCATAGATTCGATGATTTGAGGCAAACGTTTATTCCGTCAGCAGCCGTTGATCTTTGAATTACTGGCAGTGTTTGGTGTAAGTCGCCAGACAGTAAAATCATTGCGCCTCCAAAACATCTCGAGTCAGTGCGTATATCTTTCAATGTTCGGTTAAGTGCTTCTAATGCACGTTTATGCGCCATTGTGCATTCGTCCCAGATGATGATTTTCGATGCTGATAAAACTTTGGCCATTGCTGAGTTTTTTGAAATATCACATGTTGGTTCTTCAATTTTTTGAAGATTTAACGGCAATTTTAATGCTAAATGAGTCGTACGGCATCCTTCTAACAATGTGGCTGCTATTCCAGAAGAAGCAACTGCAAGCGCAATGTTAGATCTCGCACGAACAGTAGCTAAAATTGCTGACATGAAGAATGTCTTACCAGTTTTACCAGGGGCATCAAGGAAATATAAACCACCATTTCCATCATCAATTGCCTTCATTAATGTATCATAAATTTCTTTTTGTTAGGGCTGCTTTTGTTAGGGTAAAGTCCGATTATGTATCTCCTCATTCATCTCAAGATCCGGATTTCTGAAACTGACACGAATTTGATGTAAAATATCTTCTGACATATATTGGGAATATTGTACCATTAACAGTCCGTAGTGACTCAAATGACGTTGGCCCATGCACATTTACCAGCAAGAACCGCAAATAGAAGCATTCATCATTCTTTGGATGAACTGTATACATACGACCAAGAGCATCAGTAGAACGCACATCCGGATAACCAGTTACCATATCACCTTGCTTCCGTCGTTGAAAATTCTTCGATGAAGCATTCCAAGTGTAATAATATAATATTATCAAATTGTCTATTTAACCATAGACAAAATTACCTTTAGCTGCCATTTGCGTTTTGTTATTCCATATCAGATGCGTTTTTGTTATACCACATTTTATAGTGACTTCACGGAAACGCGTTCGAATGGGATAAAAAGTATCCTATGTCCGTCTCCTGATTCTAAGCTACCTCTCCATCAATTTTCAGCCAAATCGGTTCAGCCGTTCTCGAGTTATAAATAGTGTGACTAACATGACTTTCTTTTATATATATAGATGTGGGCGTCTTTAAGTTTTTTATAATGCATCTACATCTTCTCCCACCTCCTGAAAAGTTCGTTGATGTGGCCCTTTGTAAGTCCAAGGCCAAGGTAAGTCCATATAGAGGCATGTTTGCCCCTTTTTTAGCTAGGTGGTTTGCTGTTTCATTTCCGTGTCCCTCGTGTCCAGCACCTCAACCAAATAATAATATGTTGAAGTTCCCCAGCATGTTAAGAAGACTCAGTAAATTGTAAAATTACTTGCAAAGTTTATTTCATTTATTTCTTCACCTTTTGAAGTGTGTTTTCGATACTTGTGCCTACTCTATACTTTAATGCGGTATTTATTCGGAACTTCATACGTTGTTTTGATACTTGAAGTCAGTAAAAGTAATAACATCAAGGTGCTGTCAAATGACTTTGTCATGAAATACGTCATCACTAGCTACTTAGAACGGAGATGCCAAGCCATGCTGCGGTGCTAAAGCCGATGGGATACTGAACTGAGTGGCAGGTGGACGACGAATCTTATTCCATCAATTGACAAATGGGTCCAAAGGATCTTCTGGGAAGTAAACTACTTCACTACTACTACTACCACTACTTCTTTGCACAGTTCCTCTCGGGCCACGGATACTTCCGGAGATGCCTATACCGCATGGGCAAGGTAACCGCTCCGACGGTCACCCACCAAAAAAAATGATCACATGGCACGCTAAGCTTGCTCAGGTCACCTGGTACAGGGAAAGATGCCTCCTAGTCTTTAGTTTAGTTTTTATTGGGAACTGCATTTTTGCACATGGCTGGCAGTAAGGTCGCTATGCAATTGGTTTTTTTTTTTAATATTTTCAATAAGCCAGCGCTAAATGAAAGTTTTAGCGCACAATTTAGACAATTTTGTGGTACCTTAAAATTTCTTCTTTCATATTAAGTAATAATCCAGGTCCTTCTTTTTCTTCTTCTTAATTGGCGCCATAACCGCTTACTCGATTCTGACCGAGCTTAGCAGTTTCTTTCTCGTGCTAACCGGCGCCAGTTGGACACACCAAGTGAAGCCAAGTCATTCTCCACCTGCTGTCTCCAATGCAGAAGCGGCCTTCCTCTTGCTCTGCTACCACCTGCCTGGTACCGCATCGAATACTTTCAGAGCCGGAGCATTTGTATCTATTCAGACGACATGACTCAGCCTCTTCAACATCAGGTTAAAGAAGTCACCCTATCTGAAACCTCGTTTGGTATCAAACGGCTCGGAGAGGTCCTTCCCATTTCTGACAGCGCTGCTGGTGTTGAACAACGTTATCTTGCAAAGCCGTATTAGTTTTGTGGGGTACCAAATTCAGACATCGCGGTACTCCTTTCCGTACTGTGAAATGCAGGTTTGAAATCGACAAAAAGATGGTGTGTGTCGATACTCCTTTCATGGATCTTTTCCAAGATTTGGCTTATTCTGAATATTTGCTCGATAGTAGACTTTTCAGGTACAAAGCCTCACTGATAAGGTCCAATCACACAATATTCTCGCTAAACCCAATACTCTCTTTCACGCAATATGCTCGCTAGAACCTTAGAGGCGATATTTAGAAGACTAATACCGCGGTAATTAGCACAGATTGCAGGATCCCCCTTCTTATGGATTGAGCACAGCACACTTAAATTCCTATCGGCAGGCATGCTTTCATGCGACCATATTTTGCATAGAAGCTGATGCATGCACCTTACCAGCTCCTCGCCGCCATGTTTGAATAGCTCAGCCGGCAGTCCGTCGGCGGCCGCTGCTTTGTTGTTCTTTAGCCGCGTTGTCGCTATGCTCACTTCGTCTTGGTCCGTCGTCGACGATTGGGGTATCGGGATCTTCACATTCTCTATGACATGCGCAGCTATCACTATTTAACAGGTTCGAGAATTTAAGATTGCTCTGGAAGTCAGTCACCAGATCACCGGCTTTGTTCAGGAAAACGCCCCCGTCTTAAAACCTTCTTAAAGCCGTCGAACTTTCTGGTAGAATTTTCGGGCGTTGTTCCTATTGGCCGGCATCTCAAGCGCCTCGCACTCACGTATTACGGCCTCTCGTTTCTTCTTTCGGATAATACGTCTCTCTTCCTTTTTAGCCAGGTACTTCACACATCTTAAATTGCTTAAGCGGCATTTCAGCATATTTTGCCCACCAATTTGCGTCTTTGTATTTCTCTGCCTAATTAGTATTTGGAAATTTGTTTTCACTTTTTAATTAGTATTTGGAAATTTGTTTTCACAATTAATGGTAATTTATTTGTTTTTAATCCGCCTTTCACAAAATGCATTTACCTTTGTTTCCTCATTTTTCTCTTAATTTTCCTCTTTTTTTAATTGAGCTATCAGACATTTCTTTTTTGCCCATGTTTAACATTTTAGCTTATCATATCTCTTCCTCCGGAGCACCTTTGCTTTTCTCATTTGCATAATCCCATGCACAGCAAATTTGTGTTTTCCGCCAACCGCCTACGAGTTCGGTTTCTATGTACTTTAATTAACTCAATGTGCCTTTTTATGCAAAATGTATATGCATGTATGTATGTATTTGTAAGTTTGTTTCGTAATTCACCACTTTACAGCCAATTGCTTTAACCAACATTCATCAGGTCATTTCACGCCTCTGTAATTAATTCGATTAATTCGTACAGTGCGAAGGATATTAAAATAATATCTTGAAGGGGCCAACATGTACGGATGGCCTTTGACATTGGACGTAATATGATTTGTGAGTATTTGCTGCTATATTATTTTGTATATTATTGCTTGGGTAAAAGGTTGGTTTTTCAGGTCAGGCAAATAGTAGCTTACGTTGTAAAATAAAAATAACAAATATACAGAAAATATATACACACATACAAACATTTATGGAGAAACGCTTACAATATATTTTGATAAAATATTTAAATTCGCACATCACCATTAAAAGGCTTTAGCCCAACAAGCTGACTCTGATAATTTGAATGGCTCAGCATTTCACGCAGCCCCTGGCTTTACTGAGTCTTTTAGTTCATTATTTGCAAGTACAAAAAAGGTCTTTGCAGGTACTTGAAATAAGGAAGGAGAGATCTTATAAATACAATGTAAATTTTGTGTATGTTTTACATTTTTGTTTAAGACACATTTTGCAACTTAAACTGTAACCCTTTCTACGAGGGCGGCTGCTAAGTTAGCTGTTCAGCGTATTTAATAAATAAAATGCATGATTCTATACTTTTAATTTTTCAATATACCTCCTCGAGTGACATTAACACTCACATGGGGAATATTCTGAATTTGTGCCACTGGAACATTTTTGTCTAGATTTTTGAATTCGAAATAGTTTTCTACGGACACCTGTAGTTGACTGTCATTCAAAAGAAAGAAAAAAAAGACTAGGCGTCACGTCAGTTGCTGTGAAGCCCATACTTTTTAAGGCATCCGATCTTTATATCCGGCTCTGAAAGTATTCGATGCGGTACCAGTTGGTGGTAGCACAGGAAGAGGAAGGCCTCCTCCGCGTTGCAAAGATCAGGTTGAGAAGGACTTGGCTTCACTTGGTGTGTCCAACTGGCGCCGGTTAGCACGAGAAAGAAACGACTGGCGCGCTTTATTAAACTCGGCCAAAATCGCATAAGCGGTTATCGCGCCAATTAAGTAGAAGGAGAAGATCTTTGTATATTTCTAATCAACGCTGCTTGTCGAAGAGAGCGCGAAATACTCAAACCTGGTCGAGACTTCTCAGCGCAATATTTTTCCCCTCTCTTTGATGGATGTCGAGAAACTGCTTGACGAATAGACGAACGGCATCTTGATGAAAGTCTTAAAAACAGACATAATCTTAAACGAGACGCACGGAGAGGTTGTAATTTTGCAAAAACTATAAGCGCACCACCTCTCTTATCAGCATCCCATCAAAAATTTTGACCAAAATCCTGCTTAATAGAACACAAACGCGTCTTGAACTCCCACGACGTAAACAGCAAGCCGAGTTTCGTACTAATTGGTCATGCTTCGATCATATCGTCACTCTTCGCAGAACAAATCAATGAATGACAGTCAGATATTCACGCTTGTTCTATCGATGTCCGCACAGCAATTGACAGCATCGATCGAGATTCCATTTGGGTTTAATTCCGTTCTGGAGACATACCGCCAAAAGTCATCTGTATTATCAAAGCCCATTATGAAGGTTGTGAATGTAAAATTCTACACTACAAGCAATTGTCGTATACGAATCCGCCCGGCGTAAAATAAATATGCCTCATGTCGTCATTGTTATTTCTTATATTCGCATGGTGTGCCTTCTTCTTCTACTACTTCTATGAACACTTGGAGAAGTTGGTGCACACAGGTGACATAGTGCTTTTGTCCGTCAAAAGTTCATATCTGCAAACAAATAAGCACCAGTTCAATGCTGTAGCAAGTGCAATTGCCCTTAAAATAAACGTTAGCAAGACGGAATTAAAAGTCGAGGCGCCCCGGTTTATTTTGTATGCAAAAGAGATCAGTCGTAAGACTGAATTTCGTTACTTCGGGAATAACATAACAACAGCAGGTGGAACGATTGAAGACATCGCACACCGTATCAACAAAGCTCGGTGAGCGTTCACCCAGTTTTACAACATATGGGTTTCAAATTGTGTCAAAACTAAGCTACGAGTTTTTAATTTCTACATGAAAGCTGTGTTGCTATATGGCTAAGAATCCTGGTTGCTTACATCCGTGCTTATCCGAAGGCAAACATTCGTCAACGCCTAGTCCGAAATTTTGAAAATCCTGTGTTGTTTAATTCAACCAACGAACTTCCAATTGAGTTTATCATCAAACGCTGACGATTTGAAACCGTGGAAGACCAAAAATCTGTATGAAACAATTCGTTTTCAATTGAATTAACTCCAAAAACCTCTTTAAAACAATTTGCTCACAATTGAAGTAATTGCAATACTTTTATTCGGGCCTTCCAAAGTTAAAGTCACATATACTCGTACATCTTGCCATCAGTTTTGTTACAAGTTAAGTCCGTTATAGAAGTGATATAATACTTTTTTCAATGAAGTTAGGTTTAATTAATCATGTAGTTATTAAAAACAAACATTTTTTGATTTCCTTTGGAAATGGTCACCATTTAATTTTACACAAGCCTTCAAACGATTAACCCATTTAGCTATTGCAGCAAGCACGACTTTCCTGGATATTGGCGTTGCTGCTCGAACCAAAGATTGTTTGAGACACTCCAAATATCTGTGAGGTCTTCGAAAGGCTATGTTCTCCAATGGATTTAGATATGTGCCTCCAGATGGCCAGCTTTCTGTGGTAATGAGTCCAGGAATATTGGTTTTTAGCCACTGCTGACTGGTTTTTGCCTTATGGGCTGGAGCGGAATCTTGCGAGAAGATCCAACGCCCTCCTTTGAGTACTGCTCAACTGCTTCACCACGCCTTTTAAGACATCCCCTTGGTACACTTTTGTCCCGGTCTTAACGCCTTTTTCGCAGAAATGAAGAGATGTAACGCCTTTACAAGACACTCTTCACCAAACCATTACGGAGGCTGGATGATGACCACGCTTCCATCTTTTGGGTCTTTAGAAGTTTAAGCATCGATTTTGTCGCTTTGGTTATTAAACAATTTCTTCAACAGTGAAGATTTTATCATCTGTGCAAGGGATGCACTATCAGTTCTGAAAAGGAGAATTAACATAAACAATTAGAAAGAGGGAAAAGCATAAGCAGGAAGTAGCAAACCATAACAACTAACCCATTTTCCGAATTCTCCAACCCACCTGGAGTATCAGAAGATAAAGACGAAATGGATGACAAAACTCATGGCTTCTTAAAAATAGTTCACTTCCCAGGGGCTAAAATCATTCTAAATGCTATCCTTTATTGTATGAAGAGGACGATGATAGGGAATTTATTGATGTGGAAGAAGATGAAGACGAAGGCTGAGACGAAAACGAAAACGAAGACAGAGACGAAGACGAAAACGAAGACAGAGACGAAGACGAACTCGAACACGAAGACAGAGACGAAGACAAACACGAAGACGAAGACGAAAACGAAGACTTAGGCGAAAACGAAGACGAAGACGAACACGAACACGAAGACGAAGATGAAAACGATGGCTAAGGTTAAGACAAAGACGAAGACGAACACGAAGACAAAGACGAAGACGCAATCCTATACTTTATTAGATGAAAAGGACAATGAAAGAGATATTTATTGATGAGGAAGAAGATGGATACGAAGACGAAGTCGAAGATGAAGACGAAGACGAAGATGAAGACGAAAACGAAGACAGAGACCAAGACGAAAACGAAAGCGAAGACGAAAACGAAGACAGAGACCAAGACGAAAACGAAAGCGAAGACGAAAACGAAGACAAACGCGAACACGAATACGAAAACGATGGCAAAGGCTAAGACAAAGACGGAGACGAAGACGAAAACGAAGATGAAGATGAAGACAAAGATGAAAGGCGATTCGAAAGGCATATTAAACCATTAGAGAATCATAAAAACCAATGAGATATTTAGAAAATACTTGCTTTGAATTAATAAAACTCAAAGTTATAAGTATTTACTTACAAGATTTAATTTTGTTAAAAAATAAATAAATAATTGGCAGATGTTTTTTATGAGAAGCTTTTTCATGGCAGGAATACACTCTCAGGTCTGTAGTCTTATTATCGTTAAAAAAATACAAAAAAAGGTCCTTTAAATGAAACAAAAGTTAAATCGGTATTGCCTTGTCTGACGTTTTCACTTACGTTAATTTCATCAGTTTGCTTATAATTCTGCACGTCCTTGTCATTATGGCAATCACTGGCATTTAAATATCAGTCTGCAATAAAATACAATTATTACTGACTATTCAGCACTTGCCAGCAATACGCCGATGCGATGGTCCTTGTCAATGCGCATGTATTTGTTAAAATTCGCGTTATATTCACCACACTACGCTTGTTTGTTTCCAATACAAGTGTTCACAATTGCTATAATGCCTTTTCATCCTATTAAATATTCAGCACAATTAAAGGCAACAAGGGAGAGTTTCATTATTATTTCAATAATTTTCAATGCAAAATGATCAAATAAGAGGGCATAAAAAATCAGCTGAAAAGGAATATTTATTTATATGTACATCAGGTTGTTCAATAAGTTTTGCGGTTTGATAAGAGTGCGCATTGCTACTAACCAATTGTTTTTTTGTATGTTTGTACACCCTTCATAAGAACATATGTGAATTTTTTTTCAATCTGCCAGTTCATTCTTTGTTTACAAGCCATTTAGTTTCGACGTGTCACAGTGTTTTCTATAATGGAAAATTTAAGTATCTTCCCGTGATTGAATTTTTATTTTAGGAAGGAATGTTAAAAGTGTATAAGGAACTTGCACCATCAATTAGTATAGTAGAAAAATGGGTTGCTGAATTTAAACGTAGTCGTACAAGCCTTGAAGGCGATTCACGTCGAGGACGTTCCAAACCGCAACAACACCAGAAATCGTAGAAAAAATCACAGGATATCGTATTGACTTTCTGAGCAACATTTAGAGCCTTTTCGAAAGAATAAGGAGAATTTTCTGATTCATTCAATCACTGTGGATGAGATCTGGGTCTATCACCATGATCCTAAGTCAAAACAAAAGGCTAAAGAGTGGTGTAAACCTGGTCCTTCGGCTCCGAAATGAGTTCGTGTGCGGAAATCGACAGAAAAGGTGTTAGCATCGGTTTCTTGGTATTTTTAACACACTTTTATTAGCTCGGGTTGTATGTATGTATGTATGTATGTATGTAACGGAATCTTTGAGCTTAATTTTCACTGGCTTCTAAAAATCTGATCGACTTGAAATTTTGCACACCTATCAAGGACCGATGACAATGCAATAATTTGATAAAAGTTTTCCATTATCCTGATTAGGATTGCCAAGATTAATATTTTCTTTTTTTTACTGTGTGCAAAAAGTAAGGTGAATTTAGTTGTAAAGTGAAAAATCTTTATTTATTCTTGTAAATCAGTTTCTCAGGCTCCCTCCACGAAATAAGTTCTTCATCCCGATTACTTCTTTATCGCGGCCGATAACTGCATAGCTTTAGACTCACAGTCGATAAGAAAGGAATTAAATATAACACGAATATATCGAATCATTTATTCACTGACTGCAATGATAACAATAATTTTCATTCATAATAAAAAATAGTTCACAAAAAAAACTAAAAAACACGCTTTTTTGCTAATCGAACTAAAAAGTAGAAAATAAAAAATAGGTTAAAAAAACTAAAAAACACGCTTTTATTGCTAATCGAACTAAAAAGTAGAAAATGACAAAGAGACCTATAATGAAGTAATAGCAAATCGAACGATCAGTCATAGTCAACTACCTCAGAACAGAATTATAACAAAAATTAAGATACAAATAGAATAATTCAAATTAGAGTTAAAAGCGTGGGATGCATTTTGCTTCACTTTCATAACCCTCTGTACATAGGTAGTTGCCAATAGAATGATTGTAATATTTACTATATCAAGCATCCCACGCGTTTAACTCTAATTTGAATTACTCTATTTGTATCTTAATTTTTGTTATAATTCTGTTCTGAGGTAGTTGACTATGACTGATCGTTCGATTTGCTATTACGTCACAAGAGCATTTTGACAATGGCTAATATCCATTAATTAAAGTTCAAATTGTTGAAGCTTTTAAAAACAAATGATGAGGTGATAACGGCTGTGGAAGCATTTTTTGCAGCCCTTCCATGCTCTTACTTCAGGGATGGAATGCACACATTGAAATCTCGTTGGAACCCGTATATTGACTATGCGTATAGCAAAGTAAAGGGTGGTTAAATTTTAAGGGCCGATGTTGAATATGATCCACACCTAAACGTCAAGTTTTTTTCCGCATGTCATTCGACATTTTTCAATACCAGATTAATTCAATTTTAATCATAGAAAGACACACAATCGAGCAACGCGTTAAAGTTATTCGGGCTTATTATGAAAACGGGCGTTCAAATCAAAATGCATATCGCGCACTTCATCTTCAGTGAGGAGGCACATTTTCACCTCACTGGATTCGTCAATAAGCAGAATTGCCGCATTTCGGCGAATGATAATCCAAGAGTGATTACCGAAAAACCAATGCAGCCACAAAGAGTGACTGTTTGGTGCGGTTTATGGGCCGGCGGCGTCATTGGGCCGTATTTTTTTCCAAAATGAGGCCGATCAGGCAGTTACTGTGCATAGTGTTCGCTATCGTGAGATGATAACGAACTTTTTATGGCCCGAATTGGAAGATATGGATTTGGACGATATGTGGTTTCAACAGGACGATGCCACTTGTCACACAGCTAACGAAACAATGGCTCTTTTGCGCAAAAAATTTGATGGCCGAATAATCTCACGTCGCGGCGATGTCAATTGGCCGCCAAGGTCATGTGATTTGACACCGTTGGATTTCTTTCTTTGGGGATATTTGAAAAAAAAGGTGTACGTCGATAAGCCGGCAACAATTCAAGAGCTAAAGGATGAGATAATTCGACACATTAACGGCAAACGGCATAGAACCTCAATTATGCCTCAGCGTCATCGAAAATTTGGACCATCGGATGGAGGTGCACTGCCGAGGTCGCAGCGGACATTTGGCCGATATTTTGTTCCGTACGTAATTGAACCATACAAATATTATCATAATAAATAAAAATAGCAATAATTTCCTAAAACAATTGTATTTTATTCAAAGTCAATACCGGCCCTTAAAACTTAACCACCCTTTATTTCGAAGGCAACCTCTTCTGCAAGGTACTTTTTCAACTTAAAATTACAAAGTAAGCGGTTCAATAAGCTAAATGTTGCTAAACAATCCTCAATTTTGTTTCCAACTACAAAAAGTCAAAAATGTCTCAAGGGATAGATTTTTGTTTTTTTTTGTAAAAATGATATTAAATATTTACTAGTATTCAGCGTTTAACAAATTTATCAATTATTTCTAAATAAATTAAAATTTTGAAAACAAAAAAAAAGTTTTCGGAAAATTGCTATTTTGTGTGTCAAACTCAACTAAGCCGGATAAGCGGGAATGAGCGATCCAGCAAAGATGAAAAATGTTTGCTGTTTGGTAAATATAACCACGTTTTAGTATACTTGACCTAACTTCTATTAATTCGTACCCCTGTGATTTTTTTTTATGGGGACTCCATTGAAAAATTATAGACACACCACGTCGGAATCGTGCATGAGCTTAGTAATGGCAAATACTGTCAGTTGCCAGACACATGAGTCTTGAAGGTAAAAGGCAGTCATGCCATTCCCATTTTCTTGTCAATATCCTTAGTCTTCCTTTCCCCTCTCCTTTTCCTTTGGACTAGCGTAAGCTGTCATACGAGCCGTGTCGGGTCTCAACTTGGCTGGGGGCCCAGTATATCAAATAGCCCAATCACAAACAAAGTATGCAAAATACTTTGTGATCTTCTGTATTATTTAGGCTTACTTGCGCACAGGAGGTCTACACTCGTGGGACCAAAATGGAATCTTTTCTCAAAAACGTTAAAAGTGCACAGTCCAAATCTCGTAAAAAACCAAAAGGAGGCCACCTCTCCAATTCGGAGTCCACCAATGCTCTATCTTAGAGCTCTAGTGCCACTAAGTCTTCAGCAGGACTTAGTTTGGCACTCCTGAACAGTCAAAAGCGTCAGGCTTGACTACTTCTAATTGCTTACCAGTTCTGCCGCGATATCAGAGAGTGGGGAGGCATGTTTTGTTAAACACAGACGTCCTCCTAAGCTGGCCTACATAAAAAAGCCGTCAGCCGGTCGTATTCTGCATGGATTCACAGATTCGCAAAGATTGAATATACCTCATTTCAACTACTGCAAAAGCTGCAAGAATGAGGAGCAGGAATAGTCCGTTAGACATATTTTTTGTCACTATCCAGCGAGTCATATCACTAGGATTAAATACATTGGCTCATCGTTCTTGGGTGGTACTGATGACCTTAGATTTGTAAGTGTCAGCCAGATCAATGGGTGGGTTTGCACTTAAAACAAAATGGTTTAATGAGGAGTTGAAGGCAAACTGCTGCTGTGGTATCACAATGAATCAGCAAAGGTCCAACTGAGTTTTTTAAGGACCGACTGCTACTTCTACTTACATAGTAGCTTTATAGCCCATTCGATTTTAGTATAACAAACTGCAAAGCTCAAGTGACTACGAAGTTCCGCTTTACTTTTTCTGTCATATAAATAAATCCCAGTATTGTGTGCCACTTCAACAAAAACAAAATTGTCAAAATCATCGGTATTTTGTAGTCACTTGAAACTAATGTTAGGTTAAGTCAGATTGAAGCGATTTTCCACTATGGGACACACTCAGTCGCAAAGCCCATTTTGATGCCGCGTGGGGAACTTGCCCTTTTCTCTGTCCTAAAACCAGTGTGACGCCTTTTTATTTTGTGGCACCACAATGTTTGTCGGCTTTGACTGAGTCCAAAATAGCGCGCCAGCTCTTTCTGTCCTGTGCTCGTTGATGCCAGTAGGAAATTGCGAGTGATGACAGTACCTACAGCACTTTTTTCTTCCAACGGAGATGTGGTCTTACTCTTCCACGTCTTCCGTTTTGGGGTACCGTGTCGTTAATTTGCCCTGCTGAAGCGCCTTCCTGCAAGCGGGTGGAATGGCGAAGTACATGCTTAGCTATGTCCATGTCCCATTGTGACCTTATCAAAAAATTATGAAGATGCTTGCCTTCCAATTCATCAAAAGTTTGTCTAGCTAAAATTGTAAAACTACGTCTTAATACAGCAAGCAAATGGCACAGGAGGTGTAAGATCATCACTTCCTCTTCCTTGTTTAGACAGCTTCTGCAGAAGTCATGTGTTTACGCGCTCATCCTCTGGTAGGTAGGTAGGTGACCATGAAGTGCCAGTCTGGCACTCCTCAAGGAGCACTTAAGCGTCGTTTTGATACCATTATAAGACCTCCGACAGGCAGCTATCTGCAGCCAGCTAGAGCTGTTGATATAATGGAGAAGATTGCTGATATTTCGGTTGGCGCACTGCCCCAGGCTATCGAAGACAGGAACACCCAGTAATCTTAATCGTCTAGCTGCCAAACTCGGACATTTACAGAGAAAGTGCTCAATATTCTCCTTCCCTGAAAGGTCCCTACAGCTTCTGCAATGGGGGTCAAATGGTAACCCTAGCCTTTCCGCGTGTGTGTCGATCGTCCAGTGACCGGTAAACACAGCGACTAGTTTGAAAATTGAATGGCGAGGAGTCCAAAGGTCTTTCTGAATTCCCCGTATATTATATTGGAGCCAAAGGGTTTTCGAAATAGCACATGAAGAAATGGAGCTCCATCTTTCATGCACTTTTCTGAGAAATAATTTGTGCAGTTTCCCTCTAACAACTATCAGGGCGATGCCGATGACTGGGTAGGAGGTCTCTGAGGCCAATTCAGTCCCCTTCCTGGCAAGCTTATCAGCAATTTCATTTCCCTCTATGTTCCTATGTCCTGGAACCCGGATTAGAGAAATGTTACCTGCATACTCAAGGGATGTGAGCTCCTCCTTGCAGGAATTTAATAGTTTCGTTCTGCACTATGGCATCGTCAGAGCCTTGATCGCGACTTGACTATCGGAGCAGATTTTAATATCTCCCTCGCTCCCGCTTTCCTTAAGCATTTTGCATGCCTGCCTTCCTCTGGGCTTTCAGCGAAAAAAAAGTGTCAAAAATCAATGGTATTTTATAGTCAGTTGAAAAAAGTTTTGCCATTTTTAATGGTTTCCCATAATTTTCCAAAAATAGCTCATCACTTCCAGCTGATATCCAAAAATTAAAATAAGTCACGTTGACACCAAACAAGTTGCAAATAACTCATTAGCGAAGCGATAAGTTCATTTAATACTAATGTAATTTGCAGTATTTAATTACTAAAATGAAAAATTTGCACACCTGCGGCTTTTCAGCAAAACATCATAAAATAATAAATTAAAATTTTCCTGTCAACCCCATCTGGGCTGTTCTGTACTTGGCTGCTCACCGCACCTACACCCACAAAAATACGCCAAAAATCAACAAAGCCTTAACACGACGAAATATAATTTCATATTGACTTAAGTCCCCTATGCACGTACATAAATAAGTACCTACTTAGCTGACAAAACATAGTTTCCACCCGTTCCTACTCCTTCCAAATTCCATATTTTTTATTTGTTTAATATTTCTTCTATTCCTACGTGTTTTTGGCTTCATTAGTGAGTGCAGTCGCAGCTCCCCTATACTTTCATAAATTAAAATCATAAATTACAACATACTTGCAAC
Source organism: Anastrepha obliqua (assembly GCF_027943255.1). Taxonomy (NCBI): domain Eukaryota; kingdom Metazoa; phylum Arthropoda; class Insecta; order Diptera; family Tephritidae; genus Anastrepha; species Anastrepha obliqua. The sequence goes on from NC_072892.1 coordinate 15,808,491, forward strand.
CTACATGTGCCACACACGTACGCCAACATAAACAAAAACTTAAGCAGCAACACAGACTCATTTCAGTTTCTCGCTGTACCATGCCACATGCCACGCTGTGTACGTGTTTGTGGTACACCTGACAACTTCCAAGAGCTGCAATATTTTCCTCGAAAGTGAAACATTAAGTATTGTGCAGGAGTACGATGTCACAGCAACGCTGCCACAACCAAATACCCTTAATGACTTTGAGTGACATAAAATGTTGGCTATAAAATAATTTATCATAATATTTGCGGTTTACCTTAACTCGAAGTAGGTATGAAACTATGGCATGCATATGCATGTAGGTGTGTATGTACGCATATATGTATGTATATATGTATTTGAATGGCTTAGAATTGCTGATAAACCGATAGTGGTGAGGTAATTTTATTTTAATTAAAAGTGACTAGAAGTATTTGTAATTCCATTAATATTATATTGGTTCAGTTTTCTTTAGCTGAATTGATTTATGTGCATGCGCGTCTGATTTTTATGGGGTTTCTTGCATACTTACAAAATGTGGTGAAGAATAGTCAGGCAGGCGTGAGTAGATTAATTTATAACCTGCTAGATTTTGCTAGATAAATTTAAATTTGATAATGGGTTGGTTAGCCCGCTAGAATAGATCGTATCGCATCAATCACCTCCAATTCAAGTGACTTCTATTGTATGTATGCAACTGTTGCCATATCCATTCCAGAAAATCAACTTTTTGCCCTACTTCACATGCAGTGAAACTAATTCGGTAGTAATTTTTCTTCCAGGCAGTCAACTGACTTGTATATTACGGCAATGAAAATCATTGAAATGAAGTTGGAAAATCCGCAGACAACTCTCTATCACAAACCAATTATCATCATCATTTAGCGTTGCTACCCTGGATGGGTTTTGGTCTGCTCTACGATATTTTATCCAGGCCTCTCTGTCTATTGTTAGATATTTCCAGTTGGTTACTTCGCTCATCGGGTTGATGGAAAAAAGTTTATCAGACAAAGAGTGTGCCTTGGTTGCTTTCGTAGATGGGTGGCTAAGCTTCAAGGGCCGGTGTTGAGTTTGCATAAAATACAATTTTTTAAGAAATTATTGTCATTTCTCCTTATTATGATAATAATGATATGGCTCAATTACGTACGCAACAAAATATTGGCCAAAGGGCCGCCGCGGCCTCGGCGGCACACCTCCATCCGATGGTCCAAATTTTCTATGAGGCTGAGGTTCTATGCCGTTAATGTGCCGAATTATCTCATCCTTTAGCTCTTGAATTATTGCGGGCTTATCGATGCACACCTTTTCTTTGAAATAACCCCAAAGAAAGAAGTCCAACGGTGTCAAATCACACGCCCTTGGCGGAAAATTGACAGCGCCGCGAGGTAAGATTATTCGGACATCAAATTTTTCGCGCAAAAGAGCCATTGTTTCGTTAGCTGTGTGACAAGTGGTATCGTCCTGTTGAAACCACATATCGTCCAAATCCATATCTTCCAATTCGGGCCATAAAAAGTTCGTTATCATCTCACTATGGCACACACTATTCACAGTAACTGCCTGACCGGCCTCATTTTGGAAAAAATACGGCCCAATGACGCCGCCGGCCCATAAACCGCACCAAACAGTTACTCTTTGTGGGTGCATTGTTTTTTCGGCAATCATTCTTGGATTATCATTCGCCCAAATGCGGCAATTCTGCTTATTGACGAATCCACTGAGGTGAAAATGTGTCTCATCACTGAAGATGATTTTCTTCGAAGTGCGCGATATGAATAACTGAATAACTTTAACCCTAGGACTTATACCCAAGTACAGGTGTGGCCAGTAGCTACTTTGGAGTGTACCAGTAGCTCCTAAATCGCTAAAAATATTGACTTGAAATTTTTGATATAGGAAAACGAAGTAAATATACGTCGATTGGTGTCTTATTTGTCATGCTAGGTCCATGCGTTGAATAAGGACTATGAATAAGTTCGTGCGGTTTTACAACAGATGGCGTAACTTGATTATTATTCCATCGATCCACATTTCCAAACATTCATTGGAGAGCTACTGTCGTAAGGCACAAACGTCAGTATAAGTTTTTTATTTGAAGCGTAAACAACAATATTTTTACCACACTTGAAAATGTCGAATTTCGTGCCAAATAATGTGTTTTTGGGGGGAATTCTTCTTCATTATTTTAATATGAAGAAAAAAGCAGCCGAAAGTCATCGTATCTTGGTGGAAGTTTATGGTGAGCATGCTCTAGCTGAGCGAACGTGCCAGAAGTGGTTTGCACGCTTTAAAAGTGGTGATTTTGGCTTGGAAGACGAAGAACGCGAGGGTGCGCCGCCAAAGTTCATGGATACCGAATTGGAGGAATTGCTCGATCAAGATCCGGCTCAAACGCAAGAAGAGGTTGCAAAAACTTTGGGAGTTGATCAATCAACCATTTCCAAACGTTTAAAAGCCATGGGAATGATCCGAAAGGTAGGCCATTGGGTGCCGTATGAATTGAAGCCAAGAGACGTTGAACGCCGTTTTATGGCATGCGAACAACTGCTTCAACGGCACAAAAGAAAGGGTTTTTTGCATCGAATTGTGACTGGCGATGAAAAGTGGGTCCATTACGACAATCCAAAACGTCGGGCAACGTATGGATACCCTGGCCATGCTTCAACATCGACGTCGGCGCAGAATATTCATGGCCTGAAGGTTATGCTGTGTATCTGGTGGGACCAGCTGGGTGTTGTGTATTATGAGCTACTGAAACCGAATGAAACGATTACGGGGGATGTCTACCGACGACAATTGATGCGTTTGAGCCGAGCACTGCGAGAAAAACGGCCGCAATACGCCGATAGACACGACAAAGTTATTTTGCAACATGACAATGCTCGGCCACATGTTGCACAAGTGGTCAAAACATACTTAGAAACGCTCAAATGGGATGTCCTACCCCCCCGCCGTATAGTCCAGACCTTGCGCCATCCGATTGCTATCTCTTCCGATCGATGCAACATGGCCTGGCTGACCAGCACTTCCGTAATTACGATGAAGTCAAAAAATGGATCGATTCGTGGATTGCGGCAAAACCGACCGAATTTTTCACAAAGGGAATCCGTGAATTGCCAGAAAGATGGGAAAAAGTAGTAGTAAGCGATGGACAATACTTTGAATATTAAATTTGTAACCATTTTACGTCAATAAAGTTTCAAATTTCGAAAAAAACCGCACGAACTTATTCATAGTCCTTTCAAAGTTATACCCGGGTACACGTGTGGCCAGTAGCTTTTTTTCTCGTTTTTTCTCATTTTTTGAAGGAAAAACATTTTTATTTATTATTTTCTTTATAAAATATTATTTTATTGATTATTTCTTATAACTAAATATGCAGACAAATTTAAATTATTCAATTGTCTTCCTTATTTTCACAATTATTACATGTAAATGTATTTGAAGAATGCTGTATGCATATTGGGCGCTGACATATTCTGCACACGTTACGCGTTCGTCTTCTGTGTTGGTCATGGATATAGCAGAGAAAACAGCTTCCAACCTGCTGTTTCTTTGGTTTTGCACCAGCAGCTGCAGACGTTGATGGCCTATTGTCAGCACTTCCTTGCAAGGCCGTACTTATGAAACTCGCGACTGCAATTTTTGTGTTGAAGTTCCGCATCACTTGCTGATTCACCGACCGCTCTTCAATTATGGGCATAGACAGTTCCTTGGCGAGCTAGCGAAGAAATCTCTTAGGCTTCGCATTGGTGCATCTGATGTTGGGATTATTCTCATAATATATGATGTACGCTGCCAATGCCGTCAAATCAATCATATTGAAGAATAGGGACAACGGCCAACGCTTTGTCATCCTTTGCCAAGTATATTCTCCAAGCAATTGGTCCATCACGTCCACTCCTTCTTTTGTCTTGTTATAAAACTCGATCATTTCTGGTTTGCCGCTTTCGCCAATGTGATCATCGTCATTGATGATAGTATATAACTACCTTGTTTTTTTTCGGCACATGGGATGGATATTTTGGGCCTAAAACCGAATGTACTTGACCTCTCTGCACGACCTTTGTGTGCCAACATCTCCTTTGGTATGTAGTGCTTATTTTTCCGCAGAGTTACAACTGCCGTCAAATTCATGGATGACAAGCTTTCCAGTAGATTTAGGGATGTAAAAAAAATGTCCATCGTTATATTTCGGCCGGTTCCATGAAAGCGGCTTACTAAATCCTTCACCACGCGTTCACCCTGGTTAGTTTCCCGTCCCGTAGGTGCTTGGCCAGTATATATTTGTCCAGACAGTGGATATGCGTTTTTGGCATCACATACCCACCACACTTTGATGCCATATTTTGCCGGTTTCGATGGGATGTATTGCGTGAAACGGGTGCGGCCACGATATGGAAAGAGCTGCTCGTCTACCGGCAGATATTCACTTGGCTTATATGACTGCTCAAAGTTGTAGTTCATCATGGTCCACAGCTCGGATATTGGTGCAGCTTTGTCAGTTACCAAACGTTGTGCCCTTGTGTTGCCATGGCCTGAAAGCGGTTAATGCCCATTGACATACGATATAAAGGACAATTTTCCACCGACCACAAGTTCGGCGCATATTCGGCATTGCTGCGGTTAGCGCCAGTCATAATATATGTAAAGTATGTACTGCTCTTTTTCAGCGTCAGATAATCTATATAAAAATAATTAATTTTTATTCCATTTATGAAATTATATTTGAGTTATTTGTGTTTACCTCATATATTGATTCGAAGACAAATATTCCATGTTCCTTCTGCTATCCATGTTGTAATATTTTAAATTTTTTCTGACTTGTTGTTTTCAGAAATATAAATCAACTTCACACTTCAAAATAACGCTTTACAATGAATATAATATAAACTCGCAAAACTGCCGCTTATATAGCTGCAACCCTTAAGTTTCTGGAAGCATTTCTTACCTTCCAGGTAGTTGGATTATATCAAATGTTATTTTTCAGCAAATTCTAGCAAGGGTACAATATAATGTCTTCTTCTAAATAATTAAGAGTGCGCGAAAAAGATTGTATTCTAAAAATTTTAACAACAATAGAAATTATTGACTTCTTAGAAATAACTTAGAATGCGCGCAATTCTTAGAAGCAGGCTACAAATATATGTTTATAACTACTTAGAATGTTCGTAAGACAGTCAGCTACAACATTGCATTAAAAAAAATAACTTGTTTCCCAGAAAAAATTAGAAAAAAACGGGTAAAACAGGCTACTGGCCACACCTGTACCCGGGTATAAGAAGTCGTAGTAAAAGTTGGGTATAAGTCCTAGGGTAAACGGGTTGCTCGATTGTATATCTTTCCATGTCAATGTTAAATGAAATGCAGAAAAAACTTGACATTTAGGTGTGGTTCACATTCAACATCGGCCCATGAAATTTAACCACCCTTTAGATGCTTTAGAAGGCTTTGGAGTTGAACCCCACCTTGTTGCCCTGATAGAAGATATACTCGTCAGAAGAAAGATAACGGTTAAGTTAGGCAGGACTACTCTAAGCACACAGATCTGCAGAGGCATACCTAAAGGTGGTGTCCTCTCCTCTCTCCTCTGGATTTTGGCGGTAAACTCTCTTTACTGACCTTGGAGAGAGATGGAAATATAAATTGACGAAAGAGCATTATATATTTGCAAAAAAGCAGTCGATATTAAATGGGAGTTAACACCTCGCGTTATACCTTGGCTCTATACTTCTGTAGTTAGGCCAATCTTAATATATGAAATACTTGTATGGCAGCCATCTGCTCAAAAAACGAGTTACGCTAAAATCATTAGTAAGGTCCAAAGAACAGCTTTTTTATGCATCTCTGGTGCTTTAAGGACTACCCCAAACAAAGCGCTGGAGGTACTAATCAATTTACCTGCACTAAACCTAGTTGGGAAACACGTGGCTGCCGCCTCGGCGCTCAGACTAAAAAATATGGCGCTATGGAAAGACAGGTGGTTTGGCCATGCCTGTATTTTGCACACTCTGAACAGTCATAAACAAGAAATAGACTACCTTATTCCTAGGCTCACCTTCGACAAGCTCTTCAAGACGAGTATACCGTCAAGAAAGGCGTGGCAGAAACCAAGGCCATGGAGAAGAGGAGAATTAGTCTTTTATACAGATGGTTCCAGATGCCGATAAGGTTGGCTGTGGAGTATTTTCAAAGGAATTAGGACTGGAACTATCCGTTCGACTACCAGACTCCTGCAGCGTCTATCAGGCAGAGATTCCAACTATAAAAGAAGTGGCTACATGTCTAAATACGCCAGGCCGGAACAAAAACGACTACAAATATATTCTCAAATAGCCAGGCGGCCATTAAATTAATGAATGCGGCTATGCTAAGATCAAAGGTTACGCAGGAATGCTTGGCAGCCTTAAATGATATTAATGTCGTATTCAAGGCCGGCCTTATTTGGGTTCCACTGAGATATTGAGGGAAACTCTAAAGCCGATGGGCTAGCCAGGAAAGGTAATACTCTTCAACTACGCAGTGACAAAACTATCGTTGGGATACCTATGACCACTAGTAAACTAATAATAAAAAACAATATTATCCAAGAAGTCAATAGGTCATCGAGAGATGAAGATACTATACATGAGTAACAGCTAGGCTACTATGACCGCAAATAAACAAGAAAAGAACAAAGGAATTGCTTAGCCTCTCAAGAGATGATATCTCGAAGGTCGTGGCTTGTTTAACTGGTCATTTGCTATTTGGTAGGCCTTCCTTGAGATTAGAAATGTTTCCCATGAATATTGTGGAAGTTGTAGAGATGAGGAAGAGGAAAAAACGGTTGAGCACTTCCTTTGCAATTGTCCAGCCTTAGCTAAAAGCAGCGCATGTTGTCTAGGCAAACACTTTTTCAATTCTCTCACAGAACTGTCAGGTGTGGAGATTAGGCCAATCCTGCGCTTCATAAGAGCCTTAAAATGGTTTCATGAAGATAAATAATCAAGTTTCCCATGTCGCACAGTGGTATAACAACGGACGTGTAAGGTCTAAGTGAGTTGGTCGAAGGGCCGACTACCGCCATAACCTAACCTAACCTACTTCGAGCGTTCGCAGATCTTTTTCTATGCAGTCCATTAGTCGCCTACGCGGGCGACCTTTTTATTCGTTATCATAGGTTTGTGCTGCATTATTAGTTTTTGCGCTCGCATGCCTTCTAGTGTTAGAATATGTTCAATCCACCTCAGCCTTCGTGCTTTGATGGGTTTGACAATGTCCTCGCCATTCCTGAAGATCTTTCTCTAAAAGACTCTGAGAAATTATTCTTCATGTAACAATGGGTCTCACTTTTGTGTTATGTGCGTATACTCAGTTTGCAAGTCCCAGATAGTATCCTCGATTCAAAGAGGTGCATATGGCGAAATTATGCTTTATTTGCTGCAATGCCTGAATGCATTTTCTAGTGCGACTGTCGTCTGTATTTAGGACGCCCAAATACTTTAATTTATCAGCCCCTTCAAAACTGGATTGCTTTAATAATATGTTTTGCGATCTTCATATCTGATGGTTCCAGACAATACCGTTTATTTACTTAGTGTTTTTTGGTGCACCACTCTCCACCAAACTAATATACGAAGAAAAAAAATGTGCCGTCCCGTCAAGAAATTCTAGGCAACATTCTCCGTAACCAACTGATTTGGCATCCTGAAATTTGGTACGTAAAACTACATTTGGTGAAGAAGGGAAAACGCCTTGAATCGATTAGAGCCATTCATTCACAAGTAGGACAAATATCAACAAAATGGTGCGCACGAGCTAGTTGGATTCTGGGCGAATCACTTAAGCCAAACAACAAATGTAGGTAAATCGTTTGTTAGTTTCTAAATGTGTGTAATACTTTCTATAGAAGCAGATAGCAAATATGAGGAGAGTTTAAAAAGTCAAGCAAGGTCAAAGAAAATGCACTACTGGCCTGCACCAAGCTTATGTTTACTTAGTAGCATCTCTTGCAAGAACCCTCCCCAAATTTCAGCTACATCGGTCCATTGTTTTTTTTTGCTTGTGTGCTTGCAATTCGTTTGAATCAAGGAAGTCGAGTGATTTTCAAAAAAGGAACGACAACTCACCAACTCACGCCTCAGCAGTTGTGGTCGCAAAATTAATGGAAATATGTAGGGTTCCAACTCGTTTCACATGCCACAAATCTTGTTATCAACAAACTATAACAGCATTGGACAAAGTGTGTAAGCCTACAAGAAAACTCTCTCGAAAAATAAAACAAGTTTTCCCCAAACAACTGAGTAGTTTTTATTTTGCTCAGACTTTAAAAACGAGGGTAGTTTTAGATTAATGAAAAAACGGAATATTTTATTTGATTTTTGTTTTTCTTTTAAATTTAGCTTTTGATTCTTTTTTTTCTTTTGACTTTAGCTCTTGACTTTTTCTATTCTATTAACTTTAACTTTTGCTTACTTTTTTAATCTTTTATTTTTAAATTTTTTAAAGATTTTGTTTTTTTTTATTTTTTAACTTTAACTTTTAACTCTTTTTTCTTCGAACTTTAATATTTAATTTTTTCTTCTTCAACTTTAACTTCAACTTTTTTTCTTCTTTTCACTTTAACTTTTTATTTTTTCTTTTCTTTTTACTTTAACTCTTATTTTTCTTTTTTAACTTTACTTTTGACTTTTTTCTCATCTTTTAATGTTAGCTTTGGTTCTTTTTTTAACTTTTGCCTGGTCTTTCTTCTTTTAGCTTTAACTTTTGTTTATTTTCTTTTAACTGTAACTTTTAAATTTTTTGTTCTAACTTCAACATTTAATTTTTTTCTTCTTTTAACTTTAACTTTTGATTTTTCTTTTGTTTCTTTTTACTTTAACTTTCGTTTTTTTTTTAACTTTAGGTTTTGATTTTTTATTAACTTTAACATAAGATATTTTTTTTTCTTCTTTCAAATTTACTTTTGACTTTTTTTCACCTTTTGTTTTTTTTTTAACTTTAACTTAAAAGTTTTTTTACTTTTTTTTCATCTATTACCTTTAGCTTTTTTTTTTGAACTTTAACTTTTGATGTTTTTTTTAACTTTAGCTTTAAATTTTTTTCTTACTTCTTTTAACTTTTTTTCATCTTTTAATACAAATTTTTTTTTTAACTTAATTTTTGATTTTTTTCTTCTTTTACCTTAAGTGCCGTTTTTTTCTTAACTTTAACTTTATCTTTTTATTTTTATTTTTTTCTTTAACTTCAGATGTTTTGTTTACTTCTTTTACCTTTACTTCTCTCTTTTTTCCATCTTTCAACTTAAACTTTTTTTTTAACTTGGTTTTGTTCTTTTTACTTTAACTTTAGCTTTTTTTTAACCTTAAGTTTAGATTTTTTCCCCCCTTTTTTTAACCTTACTTTTGACTATTTTCTTCTTTTAACATTAACTTTTGATTTTTTCTTTTATTTTAACATCAACTTTTGATTTTTTTTTCTTCTTTTTTCTTTCGATTCTTTGTTTTTGAAAGTTCTGTAAGTGCAATAATTGAAAACACGTTTTCATCCAAACACTCTTTCGCTTGTTTCACAACTTTATTCAAATCTAAATACAACTGTAGGTATGTTAGTGTGTAAGCACAGGTTCTAAGCATGCAAAATGTCATTTGCAAAGCTTAAATGCAGTACAAACAAAAAAATTATTCCAAATACTACTAAAAACAAGGGAAATAGCTTACAATAGAATCCACACCCACCCTCGAGTTGGCCCCCGAACTTCTTAAGCCAAAAGTCAATTGCTGCTCGGTTTTACTACGAACAGGCGGAGTTGTAGTGTAAGTTTTGCGATCTACTAAGTCTTTCACATTTTTGTTTCTTTGCGAGCTTCCGAAGTGGATCTCAGAATATTATAATAAATACTACCAAAAACTTTCAGCTTGCAACGTGTGATTTCCCCACTCAATCCTTCTTTCCGCCCGCTCACCCAGTAAAGTTTCCCTTGTAAAAGTACGCAACGCGCTCCTCCTTGCTCACACCTATTCGCTCTTTTTCGCCATGCACTTCGTCGCAAAATATGAGCAGCTCACACACGTGCGTCTACTTATCTACTGATTATGCGTGCGGGCGCCTGCCCCCCACACACCTCTGCCACCACCCAACTCCTATTTGTCTGCTCAGACAGGTTTGTTGGCCCTTAGTGCGTGCTTTTGTTTACTGGCGATGATATTCAGAAAAGCTGAAATCTTTTCGTACGTGGAGGTGTTGCATACCTCCGCAGCTTTCCTAGATTACGGGATGTTGCTCGTTTTTGGGTCGTCTGTTTTTAATTTTATTGTGGCCTTTGCATCCTGTGTGTACACAGCTACTCCAGGCGTGTGGGTGGGGGGATGTGTGAGTGAGAAAATTTAGATTTATGGAGCATTATTTGCAGAAGATGTGTGAAGATACACGGAATTATGGCAAGTCGTGGTCTGAGTGTCTATCCCATCAGCAAAGAGGATCTCAATACCGCATTTCGTTTAATTAATAATGAAAAAGTTGGGTAATGAAATGTGCTGTAATTTAAGTGAAGGAAGCGAGCTCTTCATGCCCAACATTTTGTTTTGCCTCACTGAGGCAATTTAAAAACATAAATAGAAGCTACTTAGTTTTCTCACCTTTAAATAACCAGTCCCGTAATGAACTGATGAACAAATCATTCTTATAATTAAAATGTAGTTAAAAAATAAATTTGAGCCAAAATTTGGAATATTTTCATACATTTTTTTTTACAATAAAAAAATAAAGAACGATATTTATATTTTTTAGGTTTTCTAGGTTTCTAATCAATCGAATGGTAGAGTCGTATGATAGATTCGGGTTTGAGAAATTGAAGGAAATTTTTTGAACGCTCTCTGCTCGATTTATATGGACCGCAGGGACCAAATAAAATGAGCGCAATTTATTTGGACGAACAAATGTACAGTATAATATTTCAAGAGTATATGGGTCAGTGAATTGCAGGGAGTGACATCTTACAAAAGCGAGAATAGGAAGTGAATCGGAAATGGAATAACTTAAGTGCAAATGGAAATGGAAATGGAAATGAAAAAAATAAAATGCAAAGCAAACCTCTAAATCTTTAATCACATTGGAGGAAGCAAGATATGTATAAGTAATATGATAGGAGGTAATAAAGGGGTATTCGCAGTTTAGAAAATGTGATTCAGTACCAGTTTTCAATATGAAGAAATAGACGGTTCTTAAGGCACCAGGAAAATATATTATTCAGCTCAGACTGCAGGATGGCAGAGTTACTAGAATTTCGAATTTCAGCAAGAGTAAATTTAGCAAAGGAAAAACATCTGTACGGGTAAATAAACAAAACATATAACAAAAATCCTAAAAGACCAAAACTCAAAAACTCAAAAGCCTTTGAAAAGCTTTTACTTAACCGTATAGAGTACAGTATGGCAAGCCAGAAACTGATGCTCCATCACCAGTTTGGATTTAGACAAAATCACTCAACTACCCAACTAGTACACAGACTCGTGCATAAAATTAATGATGACTTGAACAAAAACCAAGTTTGCATATCAGTTTATCAAGGGCTTTCGATAAGTTATGGTAACCTGGTTTGCTGCACCAAAATGACGACTATCTCCTGCTAAAAACTTACAGTCACGACAACCAAGTCCATGTCAAAAATAATAACGCCTACTCCGACAACAGCCAGTAGCCGCAGGTATTTCCCAAGGCAGTATATCAGAATACAGCCGATCATATAATACGGGTAATTTTTTAGCTACTATCTTTTTAAACAGTTGGTTTAAACAGCTGACGCACGTTTCGTGTTTTGTTTCACTGTCAAACATCTTCAGTTTGGTCTATAATTTAACCATGAATCGTCTTACAAACGAACAACACTTGCAAATCATAGAATTTTATTATAAAAATGCGTGTTCTGTTAAGAAAGTTTATCGCGCGCTTCTTCCATTTTATGGTCAATTTAATCGAACCACTGAAGTGGCTATTCGAGCTATTGTGACTAAATTTAGAACCAAATTTACATTATTGGACATCAAACCACCAACACCACTCCCACTTACGTAGAGTGCGAACTGAAGAAAATATCGCAGCTGTATCGGCCAGTGTTAATGATGACCATCAACTATCGATTCGTCGCCGTTCGCAGCAATTGAGCCTCTGTTACTCAACAACGTGAAAAATTTTGCGAAAGGATTTAAGTGTGAAGCCTTTCAAAATACAGCTGGTGCAAGAATTGAAGCCGAACGACCTACCGCAACGCAGAATTTTTGGTGATTGGGCTCTTGGAAAGTTGGCCGAAGATCCACTTTTTTATCGAAAAATTGTGTTCGGCGACGAAGCTCATTTTTGGATCAATGGGTACGTAAATATGCAGAATTGTCGATTTTGGAGTGAAGATCAGCCAGAAGAATTGCAAGAGCTACCAATGTATCCAGAAAAGGTCACAGTTTGGTGCTGTTAATGGGCTGGAGGTATCATTGAACCGAACTTCTTCAAAGATGCTGGGAATCGTAACGTAACTGTGAATGGTGAGCGCTACCGTGAAATGATATCCAATTTTTTTTTGCTCAAAATGCAAAAGCTTGACTTGCATGACATGTGGCTTCAGCAAGACGGTGCCACATGCCACATGCCACACAGCACGCGTAACAATGGACTTGTTGAGAGGCGAGTTCGTTGAACAATTCATTTTACGTTCGGGACCTGTCAATTGGCCACCCAGATCGTGCGATATAATGCCTTTAGATTATTTTTTGTGGGGCCATGTTCAAGCTCATGTCTATTCAGACAAGCCTGTTTCAATTAACGCATTGGAAGACAACATTAAGGCATTTATATGTGAGATACCGGCCGAAACATTGGAAAGAGTATGACAAAATTGAACTAAGGGAATGGACCATTTAAAGCGCAGGTGCGGTCAACATTTGCATGAAATAATCTTCAAACATTAAATTATATGGACTGTACTATCGATTTAAATAAAAATTTCATGCATATTTCTGAATTTTGCGTGTGTTTTTTTGAAAAACTTGCCAATAGCTCTTAAAATAGCACCCTTTATATAGGCTTTTATATACAGCCGATTTATCGATTACTCAAGTCAAAAAATAGCACGATTGCAACATTTGGTGACCACACGATTCTAAAGGTATCCCATGAAGATACAAAAACAGCCAAACAAAAACGACAAAACGAGGTAAATATTACTTTTAATTGGTTTCAAAAATGGAACAATACAAGTAAGCTACACAAAAGACACCTTGGAACCGATTAGGTCTGGCGATTCTGATGCTCAAAGCCAAATATCTCCGTATAACAATCAAGCATTATTTTTATGGGCACTGGTGTCTGGCCAGTCCCCTGTGCATTTGTATGGGAATATGTGGTAAATGCGCCACTTTTATAATTCATTTTTAAGTATCCCAGGCATTTTAATTTTTACTTTCTACCTTTTGCATTGGTTTTGGTATGCATTGAGCTACCTACAAAAGTGAAAATAATCGCCGAAAATATTTGATCTTGTGAAAAGAAACGATTTTTTTGTTTTGTTCTTCATTTTGACTTATTTCCAAGAAGGTTGAAGAAAAAAAGTTGATTACAATGAAATTTATGGTAAATAATGAAATGACATGGATTCGGTGGAAGGCAAGTAAAAGATGTATAAGATATTTTTCAGAGCTGTTGATATACTGTATTCCTGCATACAATAAAATTGAAACGAGTTCCTCTAAGAAGCTTTTCGCCTCCTACGTAGACGACAATCTCTCCTCGTTGTGAGTGTATCCATTCCAGATGATTGGTTGACAACAATATTCGCACGAATAGTAATCTGCTTGCTGAAACATGATTCCATGCGAATATTACAGCGTCCGGCACTCGAAGTGTAACCAATTAAAAAAGCCATACATTTAGTTTGGAAAATTACTTTTATTCAATTCCAAGTAAAAAATGTGTCACAATAATACAAAATTAAGAATTAATTTACTTTTGCTCGATATGACCACCTTTTGCCTTGACTATGGCCTTGAGATGGTCCGGCAACGAATCGCCAGCTGCCCGAATGTGACTTTCAGGTATTTTGGTCCATTCGCTGGCAATGGCTTTTTACACTGAAGAATCTTTCTGTTCGGACCTTACTTTCCAAAATGACCCAAAGAGAATAATTCATCCTATTCGCGTCTGGTGAATTTGTGCGCCATTGTGTGGACGTTATGAAGTTCGGAACATTGTTTTTTAGCCATTCTTAGTTCACTTGAGCTTTGTGCGACGGTGCCAAGTTCTGTTGAAACGTCCATGGTCTGCCACTTAGCTGATTGTCTGCCCATAAAGCAACCTCAGGACTATTCATACTTTCCCGATAATATTTCGCATTTACCTTGACTCAAGGCTCGATCAAAACGATTGGAGAGCTCCCATCTGCGGTTACAATGGCCCAAATCATTACCTGTGGCGGGTGCTGCCTCCTGGTGGTCAATCGATGACTCAAATTCTCGTATGAACTGTCGGTCAAATAAACGCTAACGTTTAGGGAGTTTACAAATTGCTCAATTTGAAAACTTTTCCCGTCAGAAAACACAATGTTCGGAAATTGACCGATATCGGCCAAGTGAAAAAACCCCTTCGCTCCCTCGAATTTGACTTGTTGATGCTTTGGTGTAACAGAAATATGTTAAATTCACGTATAAAGTCAAAAAAGGTCCGGTCAGACCCGGGTGTCCCGCGGAGAGTTAACAAAAGCGCTGCTTGGTTTACATTCATTCTGCGACTGTGGTGGTTTAAAACCGGCACTCAACTGCTATTTAGGCGTTGAGTGGCTCGCTACCATCCTAACCTAACCCAACCACCTTTTTTGCAGCTCTTATTCGTTTGACTTACTGCCACACAACTTCTTCGTATTATTTCCTTGAAATCTTCACTATTTCACATAACAAATCTATGACGCCACTCGTTTGTAAATATCACTGAAGATTCATAAATATTTCATTAATAATATGGATGATCTATTTGTTGAAATTTATTGCGTGACACTTGCATATATTACATACACTCCGATATTTGTACAAGCTGGCGTAAATGTGCGTGACTAACATACTACATGTCCCGGGTTCGATGACCACTGTGGACAAGCAACATCTAATTTTGGAAGGAGCGGCACTGGTTCTTTCATTTCTGACCTCTGACACAAACCATCTTTTCGATAGAGGAGGCCAACTACAGGCCAGCAAAGGATGTATGCGCCAGTTATGTGTCGAATATAGTATAACATATGTATATGTATGTGTGCACATGTAAGGTCTATATATACACGCAACAGTAATTCTAAGAATTTTCCATTCACACAAAAAAAAATCGTAAAAGCTATTAGGGCTCGGCAAAGTGGTTAATAGAAAAATTTATGAAAATGTATTTATTATAAAAGATAAAATGAAATACAGGAAATGAAATGTGGAACGTAAGCACAGAATGGCACGTCCGCTTCAGATGTTTGTTAGTAATTTATTAACGAAATACACGATTTACCATCGTTAAACCAAACAAATGTTCATATGTACACACACACGCGCACCCATACCTCGTACAAGCACGCCTGGTTTATCATAAAAAATATAAAACATGCAGAGACAACAAACAGTCCTTAAGCGACTAGGCGTGTTGTTCTGTTGTTTTTTGTTTTTGTTTACTTAAGACAGTTGTCCACGCACACGCAACTTATAAACTCCAATCGCTGGATGCTGTATTGCGTAGATACGCAGTTAAATATGCGCGTTAAAACAAATTGCGCTAGCATAAGAAAGAATTTATTAACCCATATTAGCATTATGCACACATACCAGTACACTCTTAAATATCATACAAGCAAACTTTCTTGGAGCAGCCCAACTAAAAGTTATCATTTGCTGTAAGTAAACGCCGCCGAATGCCTAAGCTCCAGTTTCACTTTCGGACGCAGATATAAAACCACTATGTGCGTGTGTGTATTGGCATACTATGTATGTATTTATGTATGCTTCTAAGTGTGTTTGATAAATCTAATTTATTGCATATAAACATTTTCATGTATTTGCTCGATTAGTTAAAAGGATGCGGCAATTTACTCGTATGCTGGTTTTTGATAGAGGGAGGAGCTAGCAGTCAGTGAAAGAATGGCGCGGAATGGATGTAAAAATGTAAAATGTTTGATTACTTCACTCAAATTTCAAGAGTTTTGTAAAAGATGTTCCATACCACATCTTTCGTACGATGTGCTGGACCAACTCAATGTACGCCATATTCAATAAGTTAGACAAAAGCGCTCGGAGTATCAATATGCCCGACAAGTGTCTCTACGAGTGACTATTACCTGATTAAAATGTATTTTAGAAAATTAAAAATGATTTTAATTGAATTTTGAACAAATGGTCTTTCTTGTTGTTCAAGTTATGTTAAGTTAGGTTTGGCAGCCGCATTGCACATAGAGACAACGATGCTACTTAGACCACGGAATGGGTCCGTTGTGAGCCGCGGGGGCTGGGCTACATTTCCCTCTCCATATTGAACCATCCTGAGCTTTTGACATAGCTGAAAGGTTGTTGATACCTAAAGTGTATAGATCGTCTATATTCATTAAGAAGTACGATTTTAAAAATCGGTTCCTGCTTCTGGCTAGATCCGGGCAGCAAAAAAGGAGTTTAATTGTTTTCAACTCCTCCTCATTTCTGTAGCTACGACAGAAAGCATACATGGCTCAAAATCACCAAGGTTGCGAACTTCAAAATCGGTTATATGACAAAAAAAATTGCAAGCTATAATGATGACTATTAGTTTATACTGTTGCTTAATTTGTATATTTTTAAACCTTTACAGAGCAGCGCACAGAATTCTTTATTTTTTTAGTAATATTGCTTAGTAGTAAATACCTGGCAGAAAACCATCAATTCGGGAACGTTTTCCAAAGTTTCATAAAATCCGCAAAAACCAAACAAAGCGCATAATTTAAGCTTTGTTTTTAAACATGGGTACATTATGTATCTATATTAAATCAGCAATAATGAAATCAATGCATTCCAAATTTTCTACAAGCAAAATACGTCAAAAAATTAAAGAAGTTGCAATTATTGAGCATACAATTTAAGAAATTTCAAAATATCTAAAACTCTTATAATCGAATTAACGTAATATGTACAGAACAAAAGTTCTGTAATTCAATAAATCTATATATAATATTGAATACCTCCATTTATGCGTATTTTATTGAAATATTGTAATGTTCCCGAAAATGATCAACCGTTCCCGGAATGACAAACATGTTTTCGAAATGATGATATTAATATAACTAGGTAGAAATAAGGAAATATTTAAATTATAAACAACGGTTAAAATAAATAAGTTATTTATTTATTTCTTTTTTTACAAAACTTATTATTTTTCGAAAACATCAATATCGTTATCAAAATAATAATATTCTTGACTTTTTCCTTTTTTTAGCGTTGGTGTTGGAATAATACTGATTACTTGCTCAAAATCAAGATATAATATATCCTTAGGTTCCAGCTTAAATTTTCTAATATTGTTACGCACAGATCTCAAAAAGGTTACTAAGATTTCTCCACCATCGTCATAGACACATGTCTGGCAGGTAGCAACATATCTGAAGCAAACATTTGGCTTCTGAGTAGGAACTTTAACAAGCAAGAATGTCCCAGGGGATACGAGATTTGGATGTGTATTTTCTTTGCCATAAGACGTATTTGCTTCAGCATCAATCTGTTTAACTTTAATCTGCTGCCGACGAGATATTGTCTCTAAATCTTTATTGTCCGAGGAAGATGACCAGTATACAGATTTATAAATGCTTACTCTATTTTTAAATCTCAAATCGTTATCTGTGATCATGGGCTCTTCGTCAACAGGAGATTCAACTGCAGGCATAAAAACTTCCTGAGGTTCAACTGCACTCATATTACAAAGGCTAGAAAGCTTCAATAGTTTTAGCTCTTTATGAAAATGTTCGTATCGATATAAACGTCTAGTCCTTTTTGCCAGTACACTTTTGTGATGTCCATTATACCTGGAATAGCATCCATAGACTTTGGAACGCGGTTTTTCTCCTCTATCACGTTGTCTTCTGGGATGACTTTTACTTCGATAGCAGCATTTTTGAACAAATCGGCGAATTCTGAGGCTGTTCTAGCATCATTACCCATCAAGACATGTCTGTTAGCTGCTCTTTTTAGGTATCCTCCTACACCATCCATTAGGCCTTTACCATGACCAGCCTCGCCTTTGTTTTCTGTAATATTCTTTGTCCTTAGCCCGCTTAATCTCTTTCTGCTCTTCAGTGATCTTATCCAAAAACTTTCTTCTTCTAGCATTCGCCTTTTCTCTTTGGCGCAAATAAGCCGCAGTATCCTTTTTAAGCTTTTTTTTTGAAATTTTTTTTTATTTTTTCTTTATCAGGAGTTTCCATTATGCTGTAATTGTAAAGAAACAAAATTTTAAAATAAATTTATTAAAAAATTGTAAATGATTCGCCCTTATAAATAATAATCATCATTCCGAGAACGCAACAGTCATTTCGGGAACGTGTCATCATGTCCGGGAACGTTTCCGAAATGACCGTTCACGAAATAACGATTTCAAATAAGCGCGCGCTTTGATTAGACGGCGGCCATCTTAAATGCGATCTGGGTTTGCCAATAGGAAAATATGTGAGTTTACTTTGTTATTACGTGTCGTAAAAAATAATTTCATCAATAATTAAATGTAATAATTACGTTCACGAATTGACGGACTATTTCTGTACGCTCTACGAATAATGAATTGAAAGGTACTTACCATTTAGATTTATTTTATTTGACGATAAATATTCTGACAGCCCGCTTTGTTATTGTTTTCTTCCTCGACTGACGTTAGACACCGAATGGCCGCATTCACTTAAAATTATTTTTGATCTATTATCGATACGTTCACTGAAATGACTTGTGCGGTATCGAACAAACTATATTGGACATTTTTATAGTTAAAAATAAATAATATTTTAGTATCCTTTCTAAACCTACATTTTGTGTAAAAAATACGGTGTATTAAGTAATGAAATGGGTAACTTACCTTAAATTTTTATATTAAACTAGCATTACCCAGTGGGCTTCGCACCACCATACATAAAATGTTTTTTTTTTATATCGCAAGAAATTTTTCATATTAAGTTTTCTTTATAGAACTCGTAAAATGTTTAAACAGTTGATTTTTTTCATTCAACATACTTTCTAAAGATGTCACAATAGCCTTTTCTATACTTTTTTAAAATTTGATTGTGGTGGTCACCTATATACAGGTAAGGTGAAAGAGCCGATAAAAACTTGTAATTAAACTTTGATTCTTTAATTTCCATTTCAATTTTTTACGCTAAATAAATTCTGCTAAAATAAATAAATTTAAAAATGTTTTTCCACGTGCTCCTGGAGCATTCAATTTTTTATTATATTTTCGTCCAAAATGACTTGCAATTCGATAAATGCATCATTGATTATTGCGTCACGCAAATGTATGTATTCCTCTGATCTCAATCGGGCTTGACTGTGACGGATGAAATAGAATCGCTCACTTTCAATTTTGGCGTACATATCGACGATATATTGATGCGAAAGTTGATTGCATCGCAAAATAAAATTGTTTTCTTGAGGGCGAGTCATCAATCGATACGAATAAAAATTCATCGCACTGACGGTTTTCGTTGATTTTTGACCTGCAATGCAAAAATTAATTAGCGTATGAAAATTAATTAAAAATCATATTTAAACAAAAATAAAATGTGTATGTTACCAGTTGTTGGATTTATCATTGGTATGTCGATATGATAGCCATCGTCCCCTCTCCAAAACAAAATGGGGTATTGCAATGCATCATAACAGCGATTGAGTTCTGAAATACGTTGTAATTGTTCATTTCTACGATACATAACAATATCTCGTGGCCGAAACTGTTCACCAACCACAACAATGGCTACTTCATCAATCGTTGGTACATTGAATCGTCTGGCGTGCTCCGCAATTGGTGTTTTATCGGCTTTTATTATGATTTTGTGGCCATCGGTGGGCATCAGATTGAGTGCCACTTTGAACAATTTCACCAATTCATTGTGTTGATGAAACATTGTTTGCAATTCATTCACGATTGATCTTCTCGTATTCGTCGAAATTGCACAGCGCTGATATAATTCACGATTCTCATCACCAATAAAATATATTTGCAAAAACCGAATTCCAACGACAGCAAATTAATATTAACATAATACATACACTTACAACCACAACAGTAGAACAGAAACGCTCATAAGCATAAAATGTCATAACTCAGGAACGGCTGCACCGATTTCAATCAAACTTCACACAAACCACCTCCTCAAAGATAGAAAAGAACTCTAAAATTTTTGTGTCAATCGGTTCGGCGGTTCTTGAGTTATAAGATTACCAAGGAAATGTAACTTCTTTTTATATATATAGATTTTGGACTTGTTGCTGAATATTGTACATTAGGACGCGTTCCCGAAATGATTATCCATGCATGTATATTGATTTTATTTAATATTCTTCTTGCATGATTTCCTATGAGACAATGTCCTATGAGAGCCTCTACTAAGGTTCTAATTTGAAGTCTACTCACTTTTATAATATTCTTGGACGGACGTGGACTTAGCCTTGGACATGCTTGGCTGCCAATTTTACAGATATTGGCACTAATCCATCTTTGATTTGCAGAATTGATTAGTGCGTCTTTAATGAAAAGCTTACAAGTTGCGAGAGGTGCCCTCATAAAATTACTTATGTTTGGCATACAGGTATCCTCTCTTGCTAGCTGGTCAGCCCTAAAGATCCCTGGTATATCCCTGAGGCCCGGAACCCAGCATAAGATAATACGATATTGTTTGGCCATCTCATTTAGAGATTGGCGACAACGTAAGACACTCCTTGATGTTACTTGGAATACATCCAGGGTCCGTAGGGCAGCTTGGCTGTCTGATAGAATGCAGATATTCGTTGATGATATTCTGTTTATCTCTAAGGTTTCATGTATAGCCTGTTTTTACGCTTGAAAAACACCACAATAATCTGGTAGCTTAAAGGATTTACTGATAAAAAGCTCTTCACAGTATAACCCTGATCCTACACCTTTGTCCATTTTAGACCTGTCCATGTGGATCTTAACGGGTGTGTTGGGTAATGGATCTTGTTCAAGCCATTCCATTCTAGAAGGGATTTTCATAAAGAAATGCCTTTCGAAACAGAGAATGGGAGGGTGACAATCACAACCACTGAATGTTCATGTGTGACAGTCTTCTATTGTGAGCTCGCTCTGAGCTTTAAAGCGGAACAGACGGCTGAGTATTTGCAGAAGAGATCTAGGGGTGGCAGACGTAAAATGATATCCAAAGCCATGGATGCCATCGTTTTCATGAACAAATTATATCCGAAGATTCTTTTCTCTCACTTTCCAGCATTTTCTAGCTTGCGATACAGCTTTCTCAGTTCCCTTGCTCTTTACGTTATGGGATGGAAAAGGCGGTGCAACAGCGTCACTAATAGCAATCAGGGCCTACGCCTTCATACAATTCCTCGGTAGCGCTGCGGACCGATTTTGATCTCTGCGAGACCAATGTCGACCTTTGTTGATGTATTTACTTATTTAGAATATATAATAATCCTATTTTCATCTGTCATGTTTTTCTTAAACCTTGTCCATGCACAAGCAGTTTCTTCTAAGAGTAGAAAGTTGATTGGTTCCGAAGGAAAGCTTTTTAGAAGACTTTCTGGTGCAACGTTGTGGTGTAGCCAAATGAGCAGCTGTTCTGATAATTCGCTTAACTATGGCTACTTCAGCGTTAATATTGCTCAAGCAGAAACATTTTTTTTCCAATCCCGAAATTTCGAAGAAGGTTTTACAAGGAAGTTGAATTGAACTTCAAATCCCTCCCACATCCACCGTATTCGCCAGGCGTGGCTCCCAGCGACTACCGGCTGTTCGCAGACTGAAGAAAATAACTCGCCGCTTAGAAATTTCACCCGAATGAAGAGGTTCTCGCTGAAACTGAGGCCTATTTTGAGGCAAAAGATAAATCGTGCCACAAAAGTGATATTGAAATGTTAGAGCGGCGCTGGAAGGAGTGTGTTATTCTTGACAGAAATTACGTTGATGAGCAAAAATAAAAGTCTTTTATTTGTTAGGCCTGGGACTTTTAAGCTCAATACAATAAAATGTGTCGTTTTAATTTGGTGTACTTACCACCAATTCTATATATTACTGCCAGTACTGAACGAGTACAAAAGGTCTTCCTTAACTATGCTCCCTCTTCGCTCAATTTTCTGACCCCGGCCCATTACAGAAATTCCATCTACTTCTAAATAATCTTAAATAGCTAGAAAGTAGAAGATCGATTTAGTCGCTGTATTTTTATGCTTAATATTATCAGGGTGGAAATTGGCTCTTTTAGAAAAGATTAACTTTTCGACCCCTACCAGTTCTTTATGTAATACACATTCGTTAAATTTGAATGAAAATAAATGCTTGCAATGTCCCACTGCTCGCTGTCTTTCTGAGCTCAATTAGATCTCGAATTCTATTGACTTCGATTTTAAATTTTCTAAACTATCTTTTTCTGCTCAATTAAACTGTGTATTGTAATTTAAATTTACCTACGTAGGTGGAGTGGCTGTCGCAATGACTCACTTCCACCTTTCGTAGGTCCCTTGAGATCTCAAAATTATTTTATAACCGAACTTCGAACATTCATTTTTATGGGCTGCGATAAAAATTTATAATAACTAACTTTATTACTTTTTTCAGTTGCCAAATCGAATAACTCCATCAGGCACATAAAAACTTTAACATTACTGACGATTCTTTGTTGGGTATTCTTTCTTATTCATTTTATGTACCATTAGATGGAAGCTGTAACTGCAATTATGCATTCAATTAAGAGGAGTTTTTTTCATTTACGTTTTTTTTACAGATCGCGCGCGAGTGCTGGCAAACTGTCATCGTGGATTTGTTGAACAGCGTTTGGCATTTCATCTTGGAAAGACTCATACCGCAACAACGTCTACAAATTGTTCAACTGTATTATGAAAATCAGCGTTCTGTGACAAATGTTTTTCGTGCGCTTAGACCGCATTATGGTCAACATAATCGGCCTGCCTTAAACACTATTCGACATACCATCAACAAATTTGAATCCGAATATTCATTGGTGGATAATTCTCGACCGAATAGACCACGTCCAGCAAGAAGCATTGAGAATATAGCGGCAGTAGCAGAGAGTGTACGTGAAAACCGCGATGAATCGATTCGGCACCGTTCTCAGCAACTTGGACTGTCGTATGGAACAACTTGGTCAATTTTACGGAAGGATCTTCATTTAAAAGCATACAAAATACAGCTCGTACAAGAACTAAAGCCAAATGACCTTCCTGCACGTCACCGTTTTGCTGATTGGGCTCTTGAAAAGATTGAAGAAGATCCGCTGTTTTCGACCAAAATTTTGTTCAGCGATGAGGCGCATTTCTGGCTCAATGGTTACGTCAATAAGCAAAATTGCCGTATTTGGGATGAAGAGCAACCAGAACAGGTTCAAGAGCTACCTTTACACCCAGAGAAAACAACCGTCTGGTGTGGTTTATGGGCTGGTGGAATCATCGGTCCATATTTTTTCAAAAATGATGATGGCCGCAACGTAACTGTGAATGGTGCTCGCTACCGTACCATGATATCGGACTTTTTGCTACCTGAAATTGAATCTAATGATCTCTACGACATTTGGTTTCAACAAGACGGAGCCACTTGCCATAGAGCTCGTGAAACAATGACTTTATTGAGAAGTCATTTCGGAGAGCAGCTGATTTCACGTTTAGGACCTGTGAGTTGGCCACCAAGATCTTGTGATATCACACGTTTGGACTTTTTTCTTTGGGGATTCGTGAAGTCCAAGGTCTATGCTGATAAACCAGCTACGATTGAAGCTCTGGAAGCCAACATTACGCGTGTTATTCACGACATACCAGTCGAAATGCTCGAACGAGTGATTGAAAATTGGACCTTCAGAATGGACCACCTTAAGCGTAGTTGCGGCCAAGATTTGAATGAAGTCATATTCAAAAAGTAAATGTCAAAGAATGTCCTTTCAAATGATAAATAAAGTTTTGAACATAATTTAAATTTTTATGTTTTTTTTTTAACTATTGAAAAAAGCACCTCATGATTGATCACCCGTTATATTTGAATTCATATTATCAGAGGAGTTTTTAAAAACAATATGCAATCATCGCGTTTCTCAACTTTTCGTTTTATGGAGTTAATCGATGTGTGCACTGAGCGGCTCATATTAAAAATGAACTAAGTATTCTCAAATTTCTGTCATTTTCAACCGCCACATAGAACGGCTGTTATTTGAGTAAAGTTATACAAGAAATTTAGTGTATAAAAACGTATACACATCACAGAATAGTTTACAAATTTAAGTAATAGTTTTCTTTGTATTTTCTTTGTTTGGAATTTGTAAGCTCCATTTCTTTAATTAATTTAAAAACAAAAAAGTGCCAATCATCTCACATTTCATCACATTCGATTGCTGGATAAAGGTCAAAACAAATATTATTCAAAAAGTCTTTCATTTCATTTGAAATTTATTTAAGTATAAATTAATAGCCATTCGCAGTTTGAATTATTTCTGTCTTAATGACACTTCAAAACTTCACAAAAGACAATCTGCTGATTAAGTACTCAAGTGTTCATATTTGTTTTTGTTGTTTGTGTTGTTTTAGCATATTTTCCAAAACATTTGTTGTTGTATGAGCATTTGCTTTAGTCAGTGTAATCGGCTTAGGAGTTTGCAATGAGAGGCAAATTACGTATACGCCATGCAGCACTCAACTGCCCAAAAGCTAATATTTAGCAAACTTCACATTAAACGCTGAGCACTTCAAAACTAACACTATAATCCCATTCTTATGTAATTTCATTTTATTTTGTATTTGCAATGTAAAGCTTTCTATTAAATTCTTCCATCCAAAGCAAAAATGTATAGGAATTGAAAAAGTGCTGTTATTTCTGTATATACCGACTTTCAATTGAAATATTTCTCACACACAATAGCTTCCGTATATGCTTCAAATATTTCTTGTTTATATTGCTAAGAATAGCATGAAAACTACAAAAAAAACTTGGTTTAATAAGAAGAGAGTAGAGGGAATAGATAAATATAAAACCCTTTTCTCAACAAAAGTAAACTATCACTTTTAATATTGGGAATTTAGGACTTGTTTACTGGCGAATGTTTTTTAAATAGAATTTATTGACTTCTTGCGCCGGAAACATCTTTTTTTTTACAAATTCAACACAAAGTAAGATTTGTCTTATGCAAGCATTATAGGCGCGTTTTTAGTCAGCCCTAAGTTCCCTGGTAAAGGATTTTTCAATTGGCGCGGGCCGATTTTGGCGCCCTGTGGCAGCCATTTTGTTTTGGTGACATCTGTCAAATCTTTTGTTTATTATTCAGTGGCTTATGCCAAATCATCATGGCAAGTAACACGATTGAACAGCACGTTCAAATGATAAAATTTTATTATCAAAATGAGTGTTCATTAACGCAAAATTTAAAAAATAAATTCTGAAATGAGGCAGCTTTGCCTGCTTTATGCTGTTTATTCAAACGAGAAATAGGCAGGCCTGAAATTTACCTATTTATAAAAAAAATTCATTCAAAACAAAAGGTTCATAATTCTATGAACTCTTCCTAAGGGCGATTGCTATACTGGAAAAGATCGCTGCGTGACAACTATTAGCTTCAAATTTCCCTGCATTAATCACCAAAGAGTGAAACAGTGTTTCCTAATAGCGGTCTCACCTCGGCAGCCAGTGGCAAGCCTACGAGTATATTTTTGCCATGAAAAAGCTCATCGTAAAAAAAAAACGCGATTTTGGCGGAGTTTAACAAGACGCGTCGTTCTTTCTCGTGCTAATCGGCGCCAGTGAAGCCAAGTTCTTCTCCACCTGATCTTTCCAATGCAGAGAAGACCTTCCCCTTCCTCCGTTACCCGCAGCTGGTACCGCATCGAATACATATTTTCAGAGCCGGAGCCCTTGTATCCATTCGGATGACATGACCCAGCCAACGTAGCCGCTGCGCTATGTCTATGTCGTCGTAAAACTCATACAGCTCATCGTCTGCGATATTCGCCATCGCCAACGTGCAAAGGTTCAAAAATCTTACGCATAATCTTTGTCTCAAACACTCGAAGCGTCGCTTCATCGGATGTTGTCATCGTCCAAGCTTCTGCGCCATACGTTAGGACGGGCATGATCAGAGTCTTGTAGAGTGTTAGTTTTGTTCGTCGAGAGAGGACTTTACTACTCATTTGCTTACTTAGTTCAAAGCATGACTTGTTGGCAAGAGAGATTCTACGTTGTATTTCCAGACTGATATGATTATCGATGTTAACGCTGACTCCTAAGTAAACGAAGTGGATGGTCCCATGATAATTATATTTACTGTATTATTTATCAACTTATTTCAAAAGAAAACAAAAACCAAAAACAAAATATTCTATTCTTGGCAGAACCAGAACCAGTTTCTTGATTTTTTTCTTTTTCACCAACCTTTAAATTATCGACTCTTTCGGATAATGATTTTCACCAAAAATATAACGAATTTCGTGATTTAATTTTCTTAAAGATGGACAATTTTCATAAGAAATTTTAATAATTTGTTGTTGCTCTATAGTGTAAAATTGTATGAATAGATCTATTGAGCAGCCATGTAGCCAACTCGAACAGGTTAAGGCTGTCAATAAATCCTAAAACTGCTGTAGGCTTAATTTCTACCAGGAGGTTTGGATCTATAGCCCTATTTACCAGGTAATTTAGTCTGCATTGTGCCACAGGTGGGTAGTCGCATAGAACGTTGTTCTGCTATTTCTTGTGCCTCTTTGCAAAGTCTACAGGAATCGTTTTCTATCGCATCTATCTCTTTCAAGTGATAATTAAATCCTGTTAGGAGCTCCGTATAAAGTTGTATGTCCTCGCTGCTTAGGTTAAGCATTGGTTCTGCCTTTACCCGTTCGAGATCTATGAGTCTTTTCGATTGCCGCATGCCCGATTGGACTCGATGGCCTCGTTGTTTCTGCTCACGCAGAAAGGCACTTTTGAAACTGTTATTTACCCCGCAGAAAGGTTCAGGACGTATGAAGGCAGTATTTTCGCTAAAGTTTCCGCAATTTCATACCCTTCGTGCCCCTCATGTCCCGGAACCCACCTCAACGTAACAAGGTTTCCTGATGCTAGGCTGTTGAGCATTTTAAAATATTCCCTGACCAACTTTGATTGGAATGAGAAGATATCCAGCGATTTTAGAGCTGCTTGACTGACAGAGAGAATGTTAATGGACCTCCAACGGGAAAATTGTGTGATTTTTCCCATTGCAATTGCTTTGTTGAAATGTGGTTCAACATTTCCAGCTCCGGCACTTACGTCTTCCATTTTGGACCCATCAGTAAGCCACACCTCTGCGCCCTGTTTTAAGAATATTCTTTCTCCACTCTGAGCGTTGATTTTATCTTGGCATTAAAGTTCAAATTCCATTCCATACATAGGAAGTGTTAGAAAAATAAAGGGTGGTTAAGTTTCAAGGGCTGGTATTGATTGGTATAATTGAGGTTCTATGCCGTTAATGTGCCGAGTTATCTCATTCTTTAGCTCTTGAATTGTTGCTGGCTTATCGACGTACACCTTTTGTCGTTGACGTTTAGGTGTGGTTCACATTCACCATCGGCCCTTAAAACTTAACTCCCCTTTATTTTCTCATAGCTCCTAAATGAAACATAGGGCCTCAATAAACAAGCTATAATTTCGTTTGATTAGAGCTACATTTTTAATTTGACTCCAAGAACGGCCTGCTCTGTCCGCCTCTGCTGCTACTTGTCGCCTCTATGTGTTGGCTGGTCTCCCGCACCTCTCGCTGAATGATATGAAGTGTTACCAACTTCACACTGCTTGTATCTGTAAAACAGCTCATGACATCAACGTCAAAATTGTTCTAATGACAGTTCAATATATTGAAAAAGCATTTGCGTCTCAGTTTTATTGAATTTCTTTTTCTGTGATGGAATTCCAACGTAATAGTGTGATTGCGTTATATTTGGCTGGAAAATCACAACCAGCCATTGTTCGTGAGCTCAGTCACCTCAAAGTGCATAAAATGTTTGTGTATCGCACTATAAAACTTTACAATGATACTGGTAGCATTGCAAAACGCTATGGAGGTGGACCGAAAAAAACCGCAGCAACGCCAGAAATGGATCGGAAAGTGAAGACTCGACTTGAACGAAATCCTCGTCGAAGTGAAACACGTCGAAGAGGACCACGTCGAAGTGGAAGAAAAATGGCCAAAGAACTGAAAATATTGCAAGACAGCATTCGACGCATATTGACAAGTGAGCTCAAGGTCAAGACTAACAAGTTCCAAAACGCACACGATCTTTCACCCCAGCAAAAAAAAGTTCGGTGCGAAAGAGCAAAGGAGTTGTTGCGATTGCACGAACGTGGCGAATTTCCTCACATTGTATTTTCTGCTGAAAAAAATTTCCCAATTGCGCAGTTCATAAACACTCAAAAAGATCCTGTTTACTTGACCGAACGCTCATACGAGAATTTGAGCCTACGTATGGCCACTCGAAGCCATTTCCCATCGCAAGTAATGGTTTGGGCCGCATTGACCGCTGATGGACGATCTCCAATCGTTTTTAGGGAGCCTGGTGTCAAAGTGAATGCGACTTATTATCGGGAAAATGTTTTAGAAGCAGCTTTAGAGCCGTGGACACGCAAACATTTCGGTTGTAGACCATGGACGTTTCCACAGGACTCGGCACCGTCTCATAAAGCTCGTGTGAACCAAGACACTTCATTTCGTTCACACAATGGCTTTCGAATTCGCCAGACGCAAATCCGATGGACTATTCCATATGGTACATTTTGGAGAGCAAGGTGAGGACCAAAAAATATGCCAGTATGGTTGCGCTGAAAGAAGCGATTATACGAGAGTGGGCCAAAATACCTCAAGATCACACTCGTGCAGCATGCAACTCATTTTCTTACCGTTTGAAGGCTATAGTCAAGGCAAAAGATGGTCATATCGAGCTAAAAGGAATATACTTCTGTGGGCAAAAAGTAAGGTGAATTTATTTGTCAAACTTCGCGGGATTAAAATTTCGCTCTAGCTATTTCTTTGGTGAGTTGGCAGCACTGCTAATAACATCTGGGCCAACTTTCATGTGAATGTCATTATCAGTAATATATTTACGCTTGTGTTTACCAAACGACCAAGAGTGCATTTTTCGATTTTTACAATGTCTGATTTGATTGAGCAGAGAAGTGCCATCAAATTTTGTTTGCGGAATGAAATTTCGGCCGGAAATGTTTAGCATACTGCAGAAGGCATTTGGTGATTCGACCATGCCGCAGAAAAATGTTTATAAGTGGTACAAAGACTTCAAAGAGGGTCGAGAACGTGTTGATGACTTGGAGCGCTCCGGACGACCATCGACGTCAACAGATGACCAACACGTCAATAAAGTGAAGGAGTTACTGCTAAAAAATCGTCGGTTGACTGTTGAAGACCTTACTGATATGATCGGAATATCAGAAGGATCTGTGAAAACCATTTTCAAAGACCATTTGGGCCCACGAAAAGTCAAATCTCGTTTGGTACCGAAAACTCTCAATTTCTTGGAAAAAAGTCGTCGCGTTGATGTGTGTGAAACAATGCTTTCAGACTATCACGACAAGCTCAAATGCATCATTACGGGAGATGAGACTTGGATTTATGCTTACGACCCTGAAACAACCGACCAATCAAGCGAATATCGTGCTAAAGGCGAGGCCAGACCGAAAAGATCACGTCAAAGTCGTTCAAAAATAAAGGTCATGATGACAATTTTTTTCGATTTTCGTGGTGTGGTGCACTATGAATTCCTTCCACCTGGGTAAACTGTTAAAAAGGAATATTACTTGAGCGTTATGCGTCGTTTACGTGAAGCAATTCGTCTAAAAAGACCAGAATTATGGACCAACAACTCTTGGTTTTTGCATCACGATAATACACCGTCTCACACTGCACTCGTTCTTCGTGACCATTTCGCCAAAAATTCCACGCATATCGTTCCGCAATCACCGTATTCGCCTGATTTGGCTCCGTGTGACTTCTGGCTACTCCCGAAACTCAAGAGACCACTCCGGGGAACGAGTTTCGAGTCGATTGCGGAGATAAAAGCTGAATCGAAGAAGGTGCAGATGGCTATACCGGAAATGGACTATTTGGCATGTTTCGGGGATTGGAAAAATCATTGGCATAAGTGTATTGCATCGAGAGGGGATTATTTTGAAGGGGATGCAATTGATTTACAAGAATAAATAAAGATTTTTCATTTTACAACCAAATTCACCTTACTTTTTGCTAAAATTGTAATCATTTTTGAACAATTTTGTCTTTGAAATCAATAAAAACTAATTTCACACAAAAAAGTTATGGTGTTTTGAGTAGCTAACACTTCATATCGTTCACCCTGTATAGTGCATATAAAGTATAAATAGTGTATATATATTAGTAAAACGCTTACATAGATATAATAGTTGATGCTTCAACAATCGCTAAGCTTCAATTGCTAAGATAACCTTTCCTTCTGTGAAGCCAAACAATAGGCATCCTTTGTGCTGCCGTTATGCTGCGGTTGTTTTGATGATGCAGTTATTTTTCCTACTATTCATCAAATCAAAAATATTTACGTACATACATAAGTATACCTACAAATATCGAACATAATAGTTTTTGTGGAATTGCAAGCAACTGCATGAAATTTTAAAACTTTCAATTAAATTAAATGGCTTTTCGAGTGCAGTCGAGTAGCTCAGCAAATCTCCATTCAAAAATCCTTGTGATTGTGCCAGTGTACGGAAGATTGTGCGCAGCTTAATAATTTGATATAATAGCATTAAGAAAGATAAAATAAAATACATCAAGCAAGTAATGTTTACTTTATATTCGGATTAACACAGAAGTCTATTTACATTTCGCATAAAGTCATAATAATAAACGTAGAATATTAACTAGTGAAGCAATCAAAATGTATAATGCATTCCAACATTCCATTTCCGCATTTGAACACGCAAAGAATTTCATTTTCCCCTGTCAAGTCATTGCTGGCTTATAAACCCTTTGAGGTGGGCGTGTAAGTGCATTTTTTACAATGGAAATAATCGAATAATGAGTGAAGAAATTCTTCATTTTAGAGGGTTTATCAGCACGAAAAATTCATTCATTCATTATTAATTTTATTTAAGAATTCAGATTCCTGTCTTTTCGTTTCCTTAATTTTTAATCAACGTGTAGCATACAACATATGAAACTTTTCTCCTCAGCACAATTCATAACTCATTCCATGTATCTGAACTCACACAACCATTTAGTATTGCCTAACTACGGCGAGTAAAAAATAAAATAAAATAATAATTACCCTTTTCTATGAAAGGCTGTACAATAGTCAACTAAACTTCATCAATCGTTCAACTCTTGGCAGGCTTAATACTAGGAATAATACAAATATGCTTAGAAAATATTGCGCAGTTTTCTCGCTGACATGCAGGCTATGTTGTAATAGGGAATTTTTCTTGCAACAAACTTTAACCCTTTGGGGACGGGTGTCGGCATATAGCCGCCCAAGCCAGACGCGCGTCGGCATTTTGCCAAACAAATTAGTTCGTAGCTGTAACGCTCGTGAAGTCTGACGTTGTAAGCGTTGAGTCACGTTTTCATTCAAAGCCATTAACGACGAAGTCTTATCTTTCTTATAATGTAAACTTACGATGTGAGATGACGATAGAGTCAGCACGAATTTCAATTCTTCGATTCAGTCTCTCAGTGTCACTGCCAAAGGAACCAGCAGGCTTTTTATATATTTATATTTTATCCTACACACGATGGCTAAGCGATCTAGAGATGATACGATAGATAGTGACAGTTCTGACGAATATTACTTTGAATCTGATAAGACGAAAGGTGACGGCATTACTTCGCTAATCCGAACGATACCACACAATTCCGGAAAACAAAACGTATACATAAGTACAACCAGACTTATTTTTTCCAATTTCTTTGTTTACAATTATTTTTTGATTTTATGAAAAATGTTTCATGTATTAAATAAATACAGGGTGGCTGATGAATTTTGCTACATTAAGAAACTCAAATAACTTCTTTTTTAGTGTATGGAATTCATTTTTTTTTTTCAA
The DNA here is from genome assembly GCF_027943255.1 of Anastrepha obliqua. Classification (NCBI taxonomy): domain Eukaryota; kingdom Metazoa; phylum Arthropoda; class Insecta; order Diptera; family Tephritidae; genus Anastrepha; species Anastrepha obliqua. Next base: position 15,840,795 of record NC_072892.1, read on the forward strand.
GTTGAAGGTCATTAGATTTTACTAAATGTAGCTTAATTAGTTTTAAAAATAATTGAATTTAAATGCCCCCCATGCTCATTGACACAAGTGCGGCATCTTAGTAAAAAGTTCTTCATTGCTGCTTTGAGAGCTCCGACAGGAATAGCCGCAATTGTTGCCCGAATGGATTGTTTTAGTTCATCCAAATTTGTTGGCTTTGTTTTATAAACTTCTTGTTTACATAAACCCCACAAGAAAAAGTCAGGTGCAGTAAGGTCAGGCGACCTGGGGGGGCCAACGAAATTCGGAGTTTCTTGAAATCAGTTTATTGGGAAATTTTCGTCGCAACTCTGTCATAACAGTCTGGGCTATGTGAGACGTTGCCCCATCTTGTTGACACCACACAGAGTTGAAAGGAATTCTCTTTCGGCGTAGTTCTGGATAGAAAAATTCTTTCAGCATTTTCAAATAACGGTCTCCAGTAACCGTAACGGTGTGACCATTTTCTTCAAAAAAAAGAGGTTGTCTGCAAAGTCGATTTACTGACGATAGTTTAACGTGATAACGTCATAAGAAAATACTGATTGAATGGTTGCATTTTTCAAGAGAAAATTTTAATTTTATTTGTTTGATACATATTTTGTATGGATATAGAGAATGAGTTAACATTAACATAACATATACTTTAACATAACATAACATAACATAACATAACATAACATAACATAACATAACATAACATAACATAACATAACATAACATAACATAACATAACATAACATAACATAACATAACATAACATAACATAACATAACATAACATAACATAACATAACATAACATAACATAACATAACATAACACAACACAACACAACACAACACAACACAACACAACACAACACAACACAACATAACATAACATAACATAACATAACATAACATAACATAACTTAACATAACATAACATAACATAACATAACATAACATAACATAACATAACATAACATAACATAACATAACATAACATAACATAACATAACATAACATAACATAACATAACATAACATAACATAACATAACATAACATAACATAACATAACATAACATAACATAACATAACATAACATAACATAACATAACATAACATAACATAACATAACATAACATAACATAACATAACATAACATAACATAACATAACATAACATAACATAACATAACATAACATAACATAACATAACAAATTACCCCGTATTAAAGCACTTATCAACAGCTTTCATTTGATATCCATATTGTACAAACACATTTTAGGGTCCACGTTTTGGTCTCTATCTCGAGACCCTAGTCACGGAGCGGATGGAAATACTCTGAACTAAAGCATTCACCAACAGCTTCCATTGGATACCCATATTGTACATACACATCCGAAGGTTACCCGGGTCCACGTTTTGACCTATATCTCGAGACCCTATCTACCAATAGGTATCCAAACTATACGGAAACCATCTTCAATACCTCCTTAACAATGTGTGTAAGTTTGGTTTAATTCGGTGCAAAGACACGGCGGGTCCACGTTTTGGCATATATTTCCAGACCCTAGTCATCAATAGGTATGAAAATTACCCCGTATTAAAGCACTTATCAACAGCTTTCATTTGATACCCATATCGTACATACACATCCGAAGGTTACCCGGGTCCACGTTTTGACCTATATCTCGAGCCCTATTTCCAAAATAAAATATAATCCATGTTACTCGTGATGTAGCTTTCGAATGGTGAAAGAATTTTTAAAATCGGTCCAGTAGTTTTTGAGCCTATTCATTACAACCAAACAAACAAAGTTTTCCTCTTTATAATATTAGTATAGACAACATATCTTATAAGGTATATAGTAAATATTACCATACATTTTTTCCTTCATATATAATAAAAAAATAATAATAATAACATTAAAACAACAGGTATTATTAACAAACTTGGTTTTATTTTAAATTCTTCAAGTAAATCAAATTAATAATAATCAATAAGAAGGCATATGCAAATACAAATACGTGAATTTAAATATGTACATATGCGCATATACATACATATATACGCTCACTTAAGTAGGGGAAAGCAAGATGTCGAACGTTGCCGTTCGTTTGCTTTGTTTGCTTTGTCGTTCCTTCCGCGCTTTCGCTTGCAGTTCATTCAATGCAATGAGCAAGGTAACACTAATATGAGCAAGGTAACACTAATATGAGCAAGGTAACACTAATGAGCAAGGTAACACTAAAGAGCAAGGTAACACTAATATGAGCAAGGTAACACTAATATGAGCAAGGTAACACTAATGAGCAAGGTAACACTAAAGAGTAAGGTAACACTAATATGAGCAAGGTAACACTAATATGAGCAAGGTAACACTAATGAGCAAGGTAACACTAATGAGCAAGGTAACACTAAAGAGCAAGGTAACACTAATATGAGCAAGGTAACACTAATATGAGCAAGGTAACACTAATGAGCAAGGTAACACTAAAGAGCAAGGTAACACTAATATGAGCAAGGTATCACTAATATGAGCAAGGTAACACTAATGAGCAAGGTAACACTAAAGAGCAAGGTAACACTAATATGAGCAAGGTAACACTAATATGAGCAAGGTAACACTAATGAGCAAGGTAACACTAAAGAGCAAGGTAACACTAATGAGCAAGGTAACTACATATGAGCAAGGTAACGACACATTTTTTCGTGCGTGCAGCCTGTTAAATCGAATTATAAGACGTTATCACGTCAAAATAAGGCCCGACAATGCAGCGTGAAGAAACCGCACACCACACTGTCACGCGAAGAGGATGCAATTCCGTCTGGTGGAGTATCTGTGGGTTAGAAGTACTCCATATTCGACAATTTTGTTTGTTCACATTGCCGTTTAAATCGAAATGGGCCTCATCAGACATGAAAAGGCAGCTTAACATGTTTTGGTCTTCTTCCACCATTTGCAGGATCTTCTGGCAAAATTCCAAGCGAATCGGCAAGTCTGCTGCATTCAGTTTGTTAGCCATTTGAATTTTGTAGGGAAATAAGTCTAAATCTTTGTGCATTATTGTTTGCAAAGACTGTCGGCTGAGACCAAGTTGAGCAGATAAGCTTCTTGTTGAAACCCTTGGATTGCTTTGTATAGCTGCAGCTACGGCAGCGATCGTTTCCTCCGTCCGAACTGGTGGGTTTCGATGATAAGGCCTTCTTGCGACTGTTCCTTGTTCAGCAAAATTATTCACCAGTCTCATTATGGTCCATCTGCTCGGGGGATCGCCGCCAAACATCCGCCTGTACTCTCTCTGTACCAAAACTACGTACTCCAGTGCGTGATAGCGGCGGACTATCCAAATTCTTGTTTGCGTGCCCCAGTTATCCATTTTAATAAATTTTAAAGATCAATCTGCAAATTAAAATAAAAATGGAAAAGATAACTTAAAAAGAAAAAAGTTATTCAATTTTTTTTTGGTAGCGGCTTTCATCAGCCACCCTGTATTAGCTTTTATAACGTTCAACGTATTTATTTTCTTTACTGCGCACTCCAATACCTCTCGTCCTCAGCGACTTTCGTCCGTCGAGCGGTTCCGTCCCCAAAGGGTTAATTACATCCGTTTTTATCTGTGTTTAATAAATCAGTGGTTCGGTTATTCGATTATTTGGTCAACTTACTCAGCATTTCATTTATGCGCCCATGGACGGTAACTCAGGCCTGAGCTAAGGTACTTATGAGAGTGTTTTTAAAAGCATAAGACCTTATTTTCTTTCTTTCTTTCTGAGCTAAAATAATACCTTTAATAGGCGGCAAATTTATTTATATACTTTTTACTCGAATCAGGCCAGGTCTTCCGAATTTTCTCCATTCAACGAATGCTTGTGATTTCTTTTATATGGCAGAAAACAACAGCACCATCAGCAAAAAAAAATGATAAAAATCAGTGGGATTTTTAAGTGAGTAGAAACTTGCACTTTGTTATACGATAATTCAATTGGCTATGGAAATTATTCTAGTCTATGCCGCTAGTCGCTTTTTTCTCGTGCCTTCTCCCCAATGCAGAGGGGGTATTCCTCTTCCTCTACTACCACCAGCTGGTACCGACATGGTCCGGCCAACGTAGCCGCTGGATCTTTATTCGCTGCGCTATGTCTATGTCGTCGTAATCTTCGCACAAGCTGCTCTTTGTTCCATCGCCTGCACTACTCGCCGTCGCCAACGTGGAAAGGTCCAAAAATCTTACGCAGAATCTTTCTCTCAAACACTCCAAGCGTCGCTTCATCGGATGCTGTCAGCGTCCACGCTACTGCGCCATACGAAAGGGCCGGCTTTATGAGAGCCTTTGGTTCTGTTCGTGGAGAGCGGACTTTACTACTCAATGGCCTACTTAGTCCAAAGTAGCACTTGTTTTCAAAAGAGCCTCTCCGTTGGATTTAAAAGCTGACACTACGCCAATGTTGGTTGCTAAATAAATGAAGTCATTTACAACCTCGAAATCATAACTGTCAACAGTGACGTGGATGCCGATACGCGCGTGCGCCAACTGTTTGCTTGATGATAGGGAGCTCTTCGTTTTGTCCTCGTTCACCACCAGACCCATTCGTTTTGCTATTTTACCCAGTTTGGGAAAGGCAGAGCCAACAGCGCACTTGGTATGGCTGATGATGCCAATATCATAAATTGTGCTTAAGCGATTGAGTTCTGCGCTTCGTACAATCTTTTTCGGCATCAGTTTAAAGCCGTCACACGATAGCGAGTCATCCGCTCTGGACCCTCGTTTGGTATCAAAGAACTCAGAGAGGCGTTTCCCAATTCTGACGGCGTTTCTGGTTAATATATGTACATCATCATCAGGCAGCGCCACAGCTCAGGGTTAGCTTTAACTTCATTCCCAATTTTCTTGCAGGCGTTACGATTCTTAGCTGTTTCCCTCCAGTTGCTTACGTGCATCTTTTTCAGGTCAATGATGACCTGATCTAGGCAGCGCACAGTGATGGTTCATATTTTATATATATTTATATAATTGGCGCGCACACCCTTTTTGGGTATCTGGCCAAGCTCCTCCTCCTACTAGGGGCGTGGGTCTTGATGTTCTTCCACAAGTGGAGGAAGGGACTTACAGTTTCAAGCCGATTCCGAATGGCAGATAGTTTTTTTTTTTATGAGGAGCTTTACTCTCATACTTTTTCTTCTTTTTGATCTTTCCCCGAGACTGTTTTTAGATTCCCAGAAAATTTTCTTTTCTTTTATTTCGCGTATATAAAAAACTATGTGTCTTATTTTTCTTATTTTTGTGTCTTATTTTTTTACGAAATTTTCTTTTCAGCCCTTAAGTGTCCATGTAGCCAGCATTGTCGTGTAAACCCGCGGCATTGCGTCTATGCTGATCACTCGCCTAATTAGCATAATCAAGCATAAGTGCATCCCTCATATTATTTCACTTTTATTCATATTAATTCCAACTGAAATTCCAATTCAGACCCATTTCCATTTCCATAAACTTTTCAGTTTTCTATTGATCGCTTTTTTATTTGTGTAATGTTAATTCTGCTCCCTTCCTTTCACTTTGCATAAAATCCTGCACATTCCCAAAGAAATTAATTCACTTAGCGCCACATTAAGTCACGCCCCGAACTACAAAAGTCTTGGCGCGTGCTTGCATTAGTGTTGTTGTATGCATACTTACTAATTACTGTTGGCTTATGCTAATAAACGGCAATACAGGTTTTACAAAAATATGCAGACAATGCAAAGAGCGCAAGCGGATAAAAATTACCAAGAAAAATACTTAAATGAAAGAAAATAAACAAAGAAAAAAGTAAATAAAATAACAAAAAAAGTCTGTGTAAAATTAGAGCAGCAACGAAACAAAGAAAAACAAGGGGAAGCACAGCATACTTCACAATGCATCAAATGTCCGGTCAACAAGATTAATTTCCGGACCACCGATTCAAGCAAACAGTTCGTTAGCACTGGCGTCAGGCAAGAAGGCTGCAATTCCCACCAAGCGCTAGTCTCCGGCTGTAGTGGAACTTCAAGAATGGTAACATAATATACACAATATGGTAAGTAGAAGATGAAGAGTAATTGAAATAACGGCAGTGTAAGCAAAAGCAAAACCAACAACACTCTGCTGACACTCAGACATCTATCTGTAGACTGAGCTAAATATGTAAGGCGAAGCTGGATTATGCAAGCAGGTGTGTTTTCAGATATAAAAGAAAACAATCACAGTGGCACAAAGCAGAAGTTGAGCGGTTAGATTATCATTATTTGATTGCTATAAACTCTGATGGCTGAATTTAATATTATGCTTAGTGGGTTACGGGTAGTCAGAAGCGCGAAAAAATTGTGATTTTCAATCTTTTTAAATTTTTATGATTTTATTTTAAATGTTTTGAGTGCATATAATTTTAAATGCAATTGAACGATTTTCTACATCGGATAAGAGGTATAGTATACGAGAGAGAAGAGATAAGAAATAGTTTAATTTCTTCCTTCTGGGTAGTACTAGAAACTCTTCCTGGATAGGTCATTTTAAGGGGTTAGGGGTAATAAGAATTTTCAAAAAATTGGATTTCTTTTGCAATCTTAAAAATATTGTGTGCAAATTTTGAATTGCATCCCACAAATACTTTTCGAGTTATTCAACAATTAAAAAAGGGCGTTCCGGTGCTCCGGTAATCGATAGCAAAACTTCAAATGCGTTTTTCTCGAAACTATGTTTTTTGAACTGGTGAGCTCTGTACCTTAAAAACCCCTTTTTAGATTCCTATGAAATTTATACTGCTTTTGAAGAACATATAATAAAAAACTTGTGCCTGATCGAAAGATTTTTCTTTCAAAAATGTCAATTTTTTTAAACAATTAATTGTTAGTTTTTTTCTGAAAATTTGAAAAATATTTGCTTATTTTGAAAAAAAAAGCTTGGATCAGGCACAAGATTATCTATTTATACAACTAATTTGTCTTGTCCGATTGACTTTATATGGATCTCCAAGGTCTCGTGATGATCACCGCAAGGGACTTCTGGAGAAATGAGCTCCACACAAACAGCGATAACTTTTACAATTAGTAATATTTTTGTTTGAAATTTCGCTAAGGTGAAGTTGGAATATAATGCATTAATGCTATGTTTTTATTTTTGTAAAACAAAGCAACTGACTAGCAAAAAAAAAAAAAAATTGAAAATCATAATTTTTTCGCGCTTCTGACTACCCCTAACCCACTAAGCATAATATTAAATTGACCCCTTAGAGTTTATAGCAATCAAATAATGATATTCTAACCGCTCAAATAGAAGCTATTTTACTTCTTTTAATTTAAAAATTTTGGTTTCAGGCATTTTTTTTTTTAACACATGCCCAGCTTTGTGGGGGTATGCGCAGCAGGCACTTAAAAGAAAATCGATTTTATTTATTTCTTTTTTTCTAACTTAAAAATATTTGACTTAATATAGATCACGATTTAGTTACTAAAGGTAGTGGCAAGGGAGTTTTGACACTCCCTTACAAAAAGCTGCCTTTCCCAGGGAAGGAGAGACAAGGAAAAATGTACACCTTTCATGAAAAATGTAGTGGAGTGGTCTACAAAGCAAGTAATTAGCTGTGTTTAAATTAAAAGAAAAAACGAAACGAGTTTGCAGGAATTTACCAGGTGTATACCTATGAAATGAGACTTTCAGGTGTTAGTCCATAGAAAATTATAAAAAAATCCGAAGAGCTGATTTTAGCGTGAAGAACGAGGACCGTGACCGGCCACCGAAAAAGTTTGAGGACGCCGAATTGCAAGCATTGTTGGATGAAGATGATGGTAAAACGCAAGAAATGATGGCAGACCAGTTGGGAGTGATACAAAAAACCATTTCCAAACGTTTGAAAGACATGGGCATGATTTTAAAGGTCAGAAGATGGATGCCGCATGAACTGACTGAAAGGCAGCAAGAGAACCGAAAAACCACTTGTGAAATGCTGCTCTCCCGGTTCAAAAGGAAGTCTTTTTTGCATCGAATCATTACGGGTGATGAAAAATGGGTGTATTTCTCCAATCCCAAGTGTAAACGATCGTATGGTCCACCCGGCCACAGGCCAAAAACCACGGCCAAGCCAAATCGCTTCGGCCGCAAGGCAATGCTGTGTGTTTTCTGGGATCAGCGTGGTATGATTTGGTACGAGCTATTAAAACCAAGTGAAACAGTTGACTGTGCACGCTACCGATTGGAGGAGACGTACGATTGGGAACCGCTGGTGCATGCGACTTACTCACCAGACTTGGCGCCTTCCGACTATCATTTGTTTGCACCGATGGGCCACGCACTTTCCGAGCAGTGCTTCAATTCTCACGAAGAAGCAAACAAATGGCTCGATGATTGGTTTGCGGTCAAAGATGGCCAAGTTTTTTGGAGCGGCATCCACAAATTGCCTGAGAGATGGGAAAAATGTGTCGCTAGCGATAGCTATTATTTTGAGTATTAAATTTGCAACCATTTTTTCATAATAAACGTTTGAAATTAAAAAAAAGTCTCATTTCATAGGTATCTATTTTACTTATTTTTTTTTTTTTTGTTGTTTTTTGCTTGTTTTTTTTTTGAATTAATTAATATATATTGGGTTGGCAACGAAGTAATTGCGGATTTTTTTAGAAAATCAAAGACAATTTTTCATGGAACTAAATAACTTTATTCTGTAATGCATTGCACATTTGGAGCAATGACCTTTTGCCATCTTTCAGGCAGCATCATAAACCCACGCTCATAAAACTTCTGGTTTTTACTAGCAAAAAAATGAATCAGGTACGATTTGACATCATCTTTATTATTAAAATTTTGTACCATTCAAGGAGTTTTTGAAAGATCGAAACAAAAAGTAATCAGATGGTGCAAGATCAGGACTATATAGGGGATATGGCAAAAAATCCCAACCAAACTCCAATAATTTTTTCCGAGTGACCAAAGATGTGTGTGACCTTGCATTGTCATGAGGGAATACAATACCTTTTCGATTTGTCAATTCGGGCCGCATTTCTTAAGCTTCATTGTTTAATTTCGTTAGTTGTTCAATGTAGTTATCAGAATTGATCGTTCGGTTGGGTGGTAAGCGTTCAAAGTAGCCAATTCCTTTGTAATTCTACCAAACTGATATCAAAACCTTCTATTGATGAATATCAGCTTTTGATGTTGTTTGAGTTGGTTCACCTGGCCTGCTTCACGATCTTTTCCGCTTGATATTGTTAGAAACAACCCATTTTTCATCGCCAGTTTTAAAAATGGCTCATTTTCATTACGTTTCTTTAGCAAATCGCAGCTGTTAATGCGTTGCGTAAAATGCGCTTCTTTCAGTTCGTGAGGTACCCACGCATCGAGTTTTTGAACATAGCCAGGTTGTTTTAAATGGTTTTCAATGCATACATGTGATGCATGAAGCTTCTCTGCAATCTCACGTGTTATACTGTGATGATCCGAGTCGATTTTTGCTTTGACGCCCTACATCAATTTCAACTGAACGACCAGAGCGTTTTTCTTGTTTGAGTGAAAAATCACCAGAACAAAATTTGGCAAAGCATTTTTGGCACTGCCGTTCTTTTAAGGCTTCATTCCCATAAACAGCACATAACTTTTTATGAGCTTGCGATGCGGTTTTCTCTTTGCGGAAATAAAAAAGCAAAATATGATGAAAATGGTTACTTTTGAGTTTCCATTTTCCAACGAACGCCAAACGAAAACTACACAACCTATCAAAAAACACTTTTTACTGATTGACACGTCTGTACTACGTCTGCAAGCTTAAAAATTCAACTTTAGATGGCTTGAGTGAAATCCGCAATTACTTAGTTGCCAACCCTATAATTGGCGCGTACACCCTTTCTGGATATTTGGCCGAGCTCCTCCTCGTATTTGTGGCATGTGTCTTGATGGTGTCCCCCAATTAAGAAATAAGTGCATGTGTAATTTCGCTTACACCAAATTTTGTTTAGATTTTAGTTTGTTATGACCTGCCAAGTGGTCGCCGCTCCCTCATTTGATGTTTCAAGTACAAAGTCAACATTAAGTCCGAGATCAATCGCATGGCAGTCATGCACAAACCGCTCTAATTATGGGTTTTACTGCCGAAAAATGACTCAGACAGTTAACCGCTTGGGTACATTTGATGTCTGTGACACCTCTTGCACTTGTTTGCTCTAGGAGCGGAAGTCTTCTTAATACTACATAACATATGGGCTGAACAGTCCCCGGCCTAACAAATAGATGGCAATGGTTTCTTTACATTCACCTCTTTTTCAGTTCGTACTAACCTTAAAAAGGCAGCTGTTAAAATTTCCTGATCTTCTATTCATTAGTTCGTGAGTTATTGTGTTAAGAGCGGCGCTACTTTTGTTATTTTCAAAACAATGAATCAAACCGAATTTCGTGTCTTAATTTTTCACTCCTTCTTTATGAGCAAAAACACCGTTCAAGCGAGGCAATGGCTTGAAAAGTATGATGCGGATTCCGCTTCATCAGAAACAACAACAAAGCTATGGTTTGCTGACTTCAAGCGTGGTCACAGAGACGACGATAATGCACCACGCAGAGGATGTCCAAATGAGGCGGTAATACCAGAAAACATCAAATGAATGATCGAAAAGTGAAGTTGCACAAGTCAGACGAAACAATGGCAAAACTGCATGAATTGAACTTCGCATTGCTCCCACATCTACCGTATTTGTCAGATTTGGCTCCCTGTGACTACTGGCTGTTCGCAGAGTTAAAAAAATACTCGCCGGTCAGAAATTTCACTCGAATGAAGAGGTTATCGCTAAAACTGAGGCCTACCCTATGATCAGAAAGTACCGGGAATGCTTAAATAAACCAAAAGCGAGTTAAATTTCAAGCAAATTTATTTTATCTCCTTCAAAATATGACCCGTCTGAAGCAACACACATGTGCCAACGTTTTAACCTAGTCCTCCATGCACCCCTGGTAAGCCGACGAAGGGATGACCTTCAGCTCCTTCATCGCATTCTCTTTGATCTCCTATACCGAGTAAAATCTCTTTCCACGAAGTGACGAAGTTGTAACTTCAACTTGGGAAACAAAAAGATGTCGCACGGCGCCATATCAGGTGAATACGATGCTTGTACGATGGTATTTGCTTGGTGTTTGGTCAAATAATCCAGCACAATTTGGGCTCGGTGGGATGTCGCGTTATCATCCTACAAAATCCATGAACTGTTTGCCCACATTTCCGGCCGTTTTCGACGTATAGCATCTCTCAAACGCTTCAAAACGGATAAATAATATTCTTTATTGACTGTCTGACACGATAGAAGGTACTCATGATGCACTACGCCTTGGCAATCGAAGAAAATAGTCAACATCACCTTCCCGATACTTTTTGATCATAGGGTATTTTGAGGCAAAATATAGATCGTTCCACAAAAGTGGTATTGAAATGTTAGAGCGACGCTGGAATGACTGTGTGGATCTTGATGAAAATTACGTTGATAAGTAAAACTAATTTTGAGCAAAAAAGAAAAAGAGTTTTCCTAGTCAGACCCGGGACTTTTCAGCCCATATAACGCTTACAGGACAATATCCTTTTCATCAAATTTTCCATAACCGAATTGCAAAGTGGCTGCCGCCCTATGTTCTCCATTGCCTCACTCACAAATCGTGAGTCATCTCTCGATAGCGCAATCCATTCACCTGGAACGGCAGTTATTGGAAAACCCTTTATGATGTCACTAATATTTAAGAAACAAATGAGTTCTTACGTAAAATGTCCTGATTTTACATACTGATCCAAGCAACCAAAAATGAAATTTGTGCCACATGCAAATATTTTTTCAAATAAATCCGTATCCAAGTGGTTCATATTTTTCGTTTTTATTTTCAATCTTCTATTCAGTTTTGATGATGAATTTTGAATTCATACTGTTACTTAAATGTCTAGTTTCAGTTTAAAATTTAACAACCTGATAGGTTTTAACATTGATTAATGGAATCGGGTATTAGTAATTCATTATTCTTATTTGATTTATTCAAAACAAAATACTTTAAATTTTAATAAAAATCATAGAATTCTACTTATTTTCCCTCTACTTTATTTTTTAATTCGGACCCATTAGAGAATGCAAAACTTAAACTAGGCTGAGCGAAAATATTTCTTCGTTTTTTTTTTTATTTTACCTTCTTCTTCCGCATTGAAATTCCGCTCCGCGCAGACACAAGTGCTATGCCCTACTTCATTATTTTGTTATTTCACCGTAAGTGGCGCAGCAGACTCGAGCAGTTCTTATTGTTTGTTTTTTTTTTTTTTGTATTCATTTTTAATTTTTCTCAGCGCACTTTTAAATGTTTTAAATTGTTTCAACTGTAACTCAATAAAACTTATTTCTGACTTAGTGTGAGTTCAGGCTGCGCGTAATTCAAATATACGTATGGCTGCCCTTATTCTTGAATTTGCAATCACTCCATTTTTTATGCAAATAAAAGTTTTTATGCGACTTAGTTTTTATGTGACACGAGTATCTTTTAAGTACTTTCTCGATTGCTCGAGAGCTAAAGACTCTTTTGGGACTAATTTGGAACTACTCGGATTGACCATAAATAATAGTCCGAGGTATGGGTGTCAAGTGAGTTAACATAAAAAAATATCACGAACTGAATTTCTAACTACGGATTGTTGCTGAGACGCAACAAAACCATTACACTTCTGAAGTGGATGTTGACAGGTGCTGAAAAATGGATCATATACATGAATGTCGTGAAGTGGAAACGGTTGCGGTTTTTGTTGTGTGATTGATGAAATGATCAAAATGGCAGGTAATCTTCTAATATGGTTATAGGCTCTTTTTCACTACTTATGTAAATGTCCTGGGCTAGCTTGGATACAACCCCGCTGCTTCGGTGAGCCTTTCTTACAGCTATGAGATCTCACATCGAGGTAAAGAGTTTGCTGCTATACTTCGACCTCACTAAATGGATCTGACTTAGAAACAAAAAAAAAAAAAAACAAAAAAAACAAAAAAGAACAAACAAAAATACATTATCACACGAAGACAGTGATAGTAAAACGGTGCTGGTCACTAATTAGGATTATTTAAGTGGAAATACTCAATCACTTCAACAACAACAACGACAGGTTCGAGCTAAGAGTATGGCTATAGGGCAGTAGGGCAAAAGAGCCTATAGCCATACTCTTAGGTTGAACACGGCGGGCGTGCGAACATCATCGCAGTTGCAGCAGCCCTTGTAGCTTTCCCATGGTAACCATAGGCATGGTATGTGGATGTCTCGATTGAAGGTTGAAGTTGCGCCGGTTAAAGATACCTATGTTACAGATGCGTCTGTTTAAGATAGATCAATTGAGCATCATCATCAACATCAGTTGAGAGTGCATCAGTTGAGGAGCGTCAGCTTTTTTTTCCTTTTTCACTCCTCTCGGGAGCATAGAGCCTCTACAAGACTCGTTTTGCATTGGTTTCGTTAATCTATTTGATTCTTGACAGGGTAGGTTATTAGCCTGCCGCTACCAGTTCTAAGTGGCGGAAATGCCCACCTGTCGTTGCTGGGGAACAACGCCTTCTTACTGCTTGGAGCGCCATCTGTGCTTCACATTTTTCTACCTGAAGGATCACACAGATAGTTGAGGACTTCACTAAATTTCGTGTGTCTTCGCTATTACCGCTGTTGCCCGCTTTTTCTGGCTGGCGCCACTGATGCAATGTGTAACTGTGTGTTTTTCTTTGTTTTGCTTGTTGTAGCAGCCATAATGCAATAATGCGCTGACTATTGTGCGGGAGTAAGGATGGAAAGGATAAGGGTTTGGGGTTGAGGAATGAGATTTTGTTTTTTTAGAAACAGGGAAAGTAGGTAAATTTGGAAAAGTGCGAAGACCGTGCTTTATGATTCGAGCCCACAGCCTCTGGGATGGCAGGATAGTGCTCTTACTCTAGGCTACCGAGGCCGCAGCGGCACTCTATGATTCTATCAGCCATTCCTTCTTTTATTGTTAAGCATTAAAAGCTGGCAGAATTCTAATCACCATAATCTCAGCTTAGGGTATTTGGAGTGGTCAGTACTTAGCATTAGGCTAAGTTAATCAATTGAGTCCACGTCCTCAACGGAGTTATATAACAACTTATATTGTAACTGGTAAGTATTAACCTATCTGTATATCTTATAAAATATAGTCCTAAAATATGCAAGTATGTAAGCTTATAACTAGGCGGGAAATACTCTGATAATAAAAGCCTTTTGGTATTTTGAACCTAAGATCTCCTGAAAGCGTGCCTATAAGTCAAAATTTGCTAAAAAATCATAAAATTTACTTTCAAATTGCAACAACTCAAAAGCGTCTTAAGGTAGTCAAATATTCGTTATTTACAGATATTTATTTGGTTTTTTTTTCAGAAAATTAAATGCGATCGTATTGATTTTATAGTATCTTATTATTGATATCAAATAGTATACAACCACAATTTTTTTTTTTGACATGTTTTTTTGTAGTACTGTGGCACCAAAGTAAGCGTCTTAAAAAAAGATAGGTGGCTTGTCAACAGGATTTTGGCTCTTCAGGACATCTGAAACGAAAAAGTTAAGCTGATTATTTTTCTGTAGGCTCGTCCTTCTGGCACGTGCTACAATGGGGAAATTTTTGAATTAAATAACTATAAATAATAAATTTGAAATAACAAAATGACAACAACTTTTAAAAAAAATACCAGTCTAACGGTTGGACGCGATAGAAGTGAAACCTTCCGTAAAACAAACTGAGAGAGAATGAGACGAAAGCAGCATTAGGAGCGGGATAATTATAGGTTCATTATAATATTGCTATAGAGTTCATATTTTATTTTCTTCATTTTATTATTATTCATCCTCAATGTTTTCAATTTCAACAAATGATACGAGTGACTTATGATAGCTAAAATATGATACAAATGCTTTGGTTTCGATGTTGTCAACATATCTTTGAAATACCGCGTCAATTGTTGTTTTTGATCGTGTTGTCGATTCAGTGCGATTGTTACACATTTTTAAATTGAATGTTGTATTGAGAAAGTCAATTGAAGGAACCGCTGTGTCCAATGCAAAATTTACGTTAAAATCGCCACTTAAAATCATTGGAACTTTATCGTAATCTTTTCTAAGTATCCGCGATACTTCTGGTGTATACTTTATTAAATTTTCGTGAATGAATTCAGTGATGCTATTTATTGATTGATTCGGTGAAATATAAATTGCCACAATTAAAACTGTTTTTCCATTGCTCAATCTGGTTTCGCATGCACATATTTCTCCCACTTTAGAGAGCTGAACAGACAGTGATTCTAGTTGCTGTGCATTCAGATCTATCTGTGGAGTTACAATACGAGCACCGTCATTTTGATTGTGGTATATTGCAACACCGCCTGCAATTGCGGTAAATATTTAAAAATGAAAATATTAACGAACGGACGCAATACAGCACACGCGGTTGCTATATTATTATGAGCGTCGTAACGCATATATTACACAGACGTACTAACATACACACAAACATTCGTAGGACGCTTGGTCTAAGCAAGTATTAGGGAGTGTAGTATAGGTATACATAATGCCTTCTCGCTCACCGTGGCTCCGTAATACGCAGGCGCGCACACATACGTACTAGCATACATACAAACATACATAGGTATGCCGCTTGAACTAAACACCAAAGCAAGTAATGGGCAGTGTAGTATACATACTACAATACTCACTATACTAGCGTGGCTCAGCAGTACGCAGCCACACACATATACGTATATCAACATATAACGCTTCGTACCCAAGAGTGTCGCTTTTTCGTTTCATCGAGTCTCAAATCACTCCCAACGATTCTAAAGAAGTTTTCACTTCAAAAAGTTATATTTTTCGGGTGGATATCAGACTGTGGTATGGAAAGTTGGGGCTGAAAAGAAACGAAAGTAGCACCTGCCAAAACTACTGATGCGTGAAACAGCTGGTGAATATTTGAGATCAATCGGTTTAATAGAATTTGATGTAGCTCGTTGACAGACCAGAAAAACATTGTTTTGAGAAAAACACGTTAAAAGATTTCGAATAGACATCTGCAGTTGCTGTGCAGCAATATAACGCATAGTTTTATAAAGGCTAATTTTTTAAGAGCTATAGGAAAGTTTTCCAAAAAAACACACGTAAAACTCAGACAAATGTATGCAATTTTTATTTAAATTGATAGTACAGTCCATATAATTTAATGTTTGAAGATTAGTTCATGCAAATGTTGACCACGACTGCGCTTCAAATGATCCATCCGTTTAGTCCAATTTCGGCATACTCTTTCCAATGTTTCGGCCGGTATCTCACATATAAATTTTGTTTGCTTTAATGTTGTCTTCCAATGCGTTAATTGAAGCCTGAGATTGAGGCTTGTCTGAATAGACATGAGCTTTAACATAGCCCAACAATAATCTAGAGGCGTTATATCGCACGATCTGGGTGGCGAATTGACAGGTCCCGAACGGGAAATAAAATGTTCGTCTAACTCGTCTCTCAACAAGTCAATTGTTACGCGCGCTGTGTGGCATTTGGCATGTGGCACCGTCTTGCTGAAACCATATGTCATGCAAGTCAAGCTCTTGCATTTTGGGCAAAAAAAAGTTGGATATCATTTCACGGTAGCGCTCACCATTCACACTTACGTTACGATTCGCAGCATCTTTGAAGAAGTACAGTCCAATGATACCTCCAGCGCATAAACCGCACCAAACTGTGACCTTTTCTGGATACATTGGTAGCTCTTGCAATTCTTCTGGCTGATCGTCACTCCAAAATCGACAATTCTGCTTATTTACGTACCCATTGATCCAAAAATGAGCTTCGTTACCAGGACTTATAAGCATTGCAGCGCATGCCGTGTATTTGGTAGTACTAAATATTTCAGGAAAATGCACCTCCTTTTAAAAAAATAAGATGTTTTATAGTATTGTCATTTTCCTAATGCTAAGCAAAATTACCTTAAAACTCATATCGGCAATTTATCTGAGTATTCCTCCTACACATATAAGTACAGCAACCATTTTAACTTTCTTTATTTCCATTACTTGCCATTGGACCGAATATTAGCTTAACATCTTTAAACTGTGCGCTCAAACTTTTCAGCCGCATTTTATCCAAGTTAAATTGGGTTTAATGGGCAGTGAAAAAGTCAAGCACCTGGCATGTTGGCGCATGTACACCTATGCACACATACGCACACAGAAAGCCGAGCAAACTTTTCCTCACTAAATCGCGCTAAAGCACATTAACCTGCGTTGCAACAAAAAGCCAGAAAAGAGCATAGAAAAACAATGCATAAGTGAATGGCTAAGCCAAACCAAGCTAACTCAGCGATTTAAAACCCAGAGAGAAAAAAACAAAAACATTACAAACCCACAAACAAAAGTCAACCAAATAAAATTTGTGTCTAACCCCAAACAAAATTAGCAAAAAACTTTACTCGTTTTCAAGTTCCCCGCACTGGCTGCAGGACCCGTAAAGTGCTGCTTTTTCGGACTATTTGGATTTCTGTGATTTTTTTGTTGTTGGTATTTTAATTGTATGGTAAATCTCTGTTCACATACAGATGCAAGCATTGACAAAATTTTCATTGCACTTGTGACCGAATGTGCCACTTATCGCCTGCCACATATGGACCATGACGCACTCACAGCTTCGCCACCAGCCCAGCCAAGTTCAGCTAACACCTACAAGGTGTTGCAAGGGGATTATCTTTTTTTCTTTTGAAGTAGTAAGCTTAAATTTTTTGAAAATGAGAACTGATATCTGGCTACTATCAGCGTTGGTGCAAGTTTCGTCTTTATATTTGGAATCTCGCATATCATTCGTATTGGAATCCCGATTTTTGAGAGCGCGGCTTATTGATTTTGAAAGCATTAAGTGTCTGCGTCCTTACGTAGATCAGTCCTTAAAATAAGTCAACAGAAAGTAGACTAGGTCCGTGAAATTGGATGTAGATGACCAAGCAAAAGGCGCTGAAGGAAAAATCAAACCGCGTTTAAAAGTGTTTCCCGAAATCGACATGGTATCGTGCGCTGCATTGAGCAACATATCCGTCATTTCCAATAATCCAGTTTCGGTATTAAGAACTCACTCCACACCATTTCCGTTTATCAGTAACAGCTGGCGTCTTCAACGAAAATTGGCCTAATCGCATATTTGTGGTAAACAGAGTCCGATAAATGACCGGACTGTAGGTTTCACGAAGTACACAAGGAAGGCCGGCTGCTAAAACCCGCCTGGTCGCTCGTAATTAATTTCCCGCAAAAACGCGACAACTCGTTATGCAGCTGCCACAACCCCTAACTGTACACTAACCAGTCCGGTGGCAACTGTATTTGGCACAGAAAGATCTCTTAATCCTTGATCAAAATTTTGTGAAAGAGCCGCCGAGAAATGACTAGCCGAGTTATCTGTTTTCAAATTGACTTTAATGATTATTCCTCAGCGCTATCCCCGTACAACTTGGATATTTTCGTATTGCCGGTCTGTTCGGGGCTGTGGAGCCGCTTCAAGATCTGCCACCAGACTTCATCCTCCGTAGTTCACATTGAGTAAAAAGTACCGATAAATAACACACTCCAATTGAAAACCCTAGTAGCCATGCATAGTAGTTAAACTTCGAATGGATTCAGCGCAACCTCACAACATCTTTTAAGTGGCTTAAAGTTTCAACTTTTTTGTCAAATACGATTTAGGTTTACTTGGAATATTATGTTTAAGGAATGCACCAGTTGTAAAAAGGCAATCATACAAATTGCCATGGTACATAAAAATCGCCATGGTTTAAAAAAATTAAAAAATCTATTTCACAAGAAATTTTTTCAGAGTAATAGCCAGTTCTCTTACGATAAATACCAGCATTGTACGAAATAATTCAACTGTTTGGATAGGCTCCTTTACAGAACTTACATAGCTAATTTTGAATCCAGTATCAAGTTCAACCCCAAGACGTTTGGGAATTTCATGAAGTCGGAAAAATCTGTTTTTTATATAACAAATTTGCAAGCACTTCTAGTGCCGCTGCTTATCTGTTCGCAGACTTTTTCAAATCCAATTTTGTGTGTGTCGATTATGTTTCTCATTACGACTTTTCAGCTGATATTAAGACTACGCTTGATTTTGGCTCAATTTCCATTTCAGTTCACGATATTTATTTGCTATATTCATACTAAACCATTCCTCTTAGGTAGACGTTGACGGTATTTCGTCCCTTTTGTTAAAATGTTGCCATGCACTAGTTGCACCTCAAGAAATACTACTCAATAGGTCACTTCGTAGTCATGAAGTTTTCAATGACTGGAAAGTTGCTACGGTAACTCCTATTTGTAAATATGAAAACAAAAATGACGTATTCAATTGCAGGCCTATATCGAAACTCTCTAATATTTCTAATCTATTCATGTGCATAGTGTAAAGGTGTAAAAGTAAGGAGCAGCTTCAGTGCCGTATGACGTTAAAGGACTTTTTAGGTGATCAGCAGAAAGTTTTGATATCCAAATAGAAACTTTCACCCAGGAGCCATCTTTTTTGCAAAGTGGTGGTAGTACTCCATCACGTTTACAGTTTTTTGAGCTTCCACTAAGAGTAGTTGGTGAGATATGTTGGATCCCACGACCGTAAAAACTGTCTTATTTCTTTATCGTGTTTTTCTTCCAATAATACTTTTATTTCTTTTGAAAATTCGTTAAAACGATTTTTATATTCAGCAGATTTTGTTTGTCGCCTCACTCTTCTTGCCAGACATATTTCTTTAAGTTTGCTTCTTAGCATACATAACAAGCAGATTTCAAACAACCTAAATATCTTCAATTAAGAGGTTCCGGTGATCTAAAGCTCGAAAATTTAGGGTATTTTCAAGATTTTTTTTACAATAAAAAAATTGGCTCTTCTGTTTACCTGAAACACAAAAACCAAAAAAATTATTGATCGGTATAACAAAGCTATGTCCCACTACTAGAATAGAAAAAAAATGCACAAAATGGCGCGGTTATGAATTTGACAGTCTAAAAATCAGTTTTTTTCAGTTGCGTAATCAAAAAAATATGAAATAATTGACATAATAATATCAATATTTTTATCCGAAGCAACCGCCGAAATTGAAAGATAAATTTGCCATATTTACTGATAGGTTTTCGGTAATACAAGAGATATCCAACATTTACGGTAGTCTACAACATTACATTATTGAAATCTACCAAGCGGTTTTTAACTTACAGTGATCACCAGTTCAAAAAACATAGTTTTGAGGAGAACTCATTTTTGGTATCGGAGCGCCTTTGTTAGTTGTTGAATAACTCAAAAATTATTTGTCAGATTCCCTTTAAGAAAATGTAAAAAACAAATCTAATTTTTTATAAATTCTTACTATCCGTAACCTCATAAAACTATGGATCTAGCTTGTAGTGCAAAAACTGTAGCCTGTCGGCATTTTCACTTTGCTAGGCGTGCCGTCTACCCATACAAGGCTGTCCTGCAGCTTTAAGCAAATGTTTACTCGAGACACTCGACAGAGGACCAGGTAGATACTATGAAGCAATTTTTTCGAACAGAAAATATCAAATATATCAGCACTCAAAAAAATGGTACAAACCGAGCCAAAACTGAGCTGAACTTTTAAGGCCAAGCATAGCCAAACCCAGAGGTAAAGGCATAGTTCAGGCTTACGCCAGTATTGCTCAATAAGGCTAATAGCACGTCACCTTAATCGGCGGCTTTTTCTAATGATGTTGCCCCTATATACATATTTTTTTTTTGTTTTCCTTGTTCACTCCTCTCGGAAGCATAGGGCCGCGACAAGACTCTTTCGTGGTACACGGTTCTTTGCTCTTGTTTTTGCACCGTCCCACGAGATGTCGGCATCTGCTAGTTCGCGCAGCATCGACGTTCTCCAAGTGTTTTTTGGTCGACCCCAACCTCTGCTCCCTTGCGGATCCCAGTTCAGTGCTATTCTCGTGATACAAACTGGTGGTTTTCTCAATGTGTGAACTATTCATCGCCACTTTCTGCGTCTGATTTGCCTAGGGATGGGTTCCTCGTTCGCTAATCTCCACAGTGAGTCGTTATTGATGGTGTTTGGCCAGAATATTTTGCAGATGCTGCGAAGGCATTTGTTGACGAAAGATTGTAACCTTTGCGTGCTGGTGTTAAAGACCAGCCATGTTTCGCTTCTTTACGACAATACGAATTTCACGCATGAGTCGATTAGTATAGTGCGCCTGGATATTTGTCTTTGCTTTGTTTAGCTTGCAGTTGACATCTTCATCTGCTCCACCAACTGTCGTGGTGATGAAACCGAGATAGCAGAAGCTTTCAACGAATTCCACCGGGACCGTCAACCAATATCTGCCTTGCGTTATTGTGGTTAACTCTCATGTCCATTGTATTGGCGATGTTCACCTCCAGTCCGATAGTGCGCACCAGCGCGACTAGTCTGTCCGCCTTTACTTGCATGTCAGAGAGTTTGTGAGAGAGGAGGCAGATGTCATCGGCGAAGTCCAGGTTCTCAAGATGCCAGTTCAGAGTTCTCGTAGAGGCCTTTGGTGAGGCGGATTATCTTGGCGGGAACTACCTTTCTACTCAGTGTCAGCCATATTACGTCTCGTTTGATAGTGTCGAACGCCTTCTTAAAGTCTACGATCAGCATGTAGAGAGCGCTACTCAACTGATTGCTTTATTATAATCCAAAGTGTATTAGCTTGGTCAACACAGCTTCGTTGAAGGCGAAAACCAGCTTGCTCGTCTCTTAAGGAGCGTTCGATAACTTTGAGCCTGCTTTGTATGATTACGGATACAATTTCGTAGATGGTGTTAAGTAGGGTTATTCTTCGCCAGTTTCCGCTGTGACACAGTCGCCTTTCATTGCTGCCGACGGTGGTGATGTGGGGATGAAGAATTTCCGCTAATATTTGCGGGTCGGCAGTCATTAGTTCAGGCTGAATGCCATCTTCACCTGCCGTTTTGTTGAGCTTCTTAATTGCATCCTTGATCTCCGTTAGGCTGGAGCAGGATGTTGTTAATTTATTGCTAGTAGTTGTTGTACTGCCCACTTCAAAGCTAAGTATACTGCTAAGAGCAATGTTGCTAGTTGCTTCAAAGTATTCTTTACATCTGCGGATCTAGTATTCAGTGGAAGTCAGCAAAATACCATTCAGATCTCTGATCGGCTGATTGCTGTTACTCCGCTGGTTGGTTAGGTGGCCAACTATGTGGTACAGCTATCTCATGTTGTTGCAACCTATTATCTTCTTATAATTTTTCTTATTTTACAACAAAAGAAATTTCGTATGCATAAAATGGCAAAAACTAATTATGAATATTAGGGTGGGTCGATTTAAAAATCGCTCATTGATCTGTGAAAATCGTATTCTAGAGATCAAAATAAGAAAATCACCATTTTTGGCCTTTACATGAAAAAATCAGCTAAATGGCTATATTCTTTCTTTATTTTTATTTATTTATAATAATATTTATTATTTATTTATAATAATATCTATTTTTTCCCTTAAAAAATTTATTCAGTCAGAATATATGTAAATGAAAAAATTAATTTAAGTGAGTTATAGAAAAGAAACTAAAAAGTTCGACCCAAATTGGGGGACATCAGAATTCGTTTTAGAGGTATGGTTCCTTCGGCAAAGTTTCTTATTTTGATCCCTAGAATATGATTTTCACAGAGCAATGGGCGATTTTTTTGCCTCCCCACAAATCGACCCGACCTAATGTATATTAACATTCAAATAAAAAAATGAATGCCTTCCAATATCTTCACGCTTTTTGCACAACCTTCTAGTTTACTTCGTAGACACTTCAACTAGGCGGTTGGCCGGCCAGTCGCCTGCTTATCATTAATGCAATCATCAAGTTTTGCGTTCAATTCGAACACAAGCGCACATTCGCACACACATAAACACATCACTAGACAACCAACAAACAAATGAGATTACTTCAAATGCTTTTAAATTTCTTGTTGGTATTAATTTCGTCTGCCACTCGGATTAATTCAGTGCGACTAGGTGCTGCAGGCTGTCTCATTGACGTCTGTCTGCGGTCTGGGTCACACTTTACCTGTGAAGCTCTGGCTTTTGTAATGGCGCACGGCTGCAATTAGCAAATTGCCTAAAAATAGACGCAAAGTAAGAGTGATAATTTAAAGCAGTTATTTGCTTGCTGCCCGTCGGTCTGGTTACAGTTGGGCATTTCATTTATCAAATTTATTCACGCCTCTGCTTGCACACAGTTAATAATGTGATTATTATAAATTATTTGCAAAATAAATCTTAACCGCTTAAAATTGTTTATATTTATTTATTTAATCTAAACCTTAGTCGTAAAAAAATTTTGCTCGCTACTAAAAATAACAAATATCGTCTAACCGGTTTTGCTTTATTCTCTTTCTCATGGCTCATAAATTTTGTGAATTTGAAATTTTTTTTATCATACGTAAATTTTATATTGTCCTGCACTCGAATGGGCGTTTGCGTTTTGTTGCTACTTTTGTGGTGTAATTGCCTGTCATTGGGTGGTAAGCCGTGCATATATCATTGGGTATCAGTGCAAACATTGTGACAACATCGGCTAAAATAGTTTACGCCAAAGGTGGCGAGACGACCACAATAAAATGGCCGCGTTTGATGTATTGCGGTTGATGCGGCAATAAATTTCACATAACTCTTCTTTCACTTGTCCTTTTGCGGCTTCTGGGCGGACTTAGTACAGATCGATGGAGGTTTGAGTGCAATTCGGTTCCAAGTTATGCATTCGATTATGTAGTCGAACAAATTTTGTGAAATAAAAGATGAGTATGCAAAGTAAGCTTATCCGAAGCGCCGCCAAACGAACACATAAGCATTTTTTTTACATACACACAACAAAAAACAATTTCAACGAAACCGGAGCAGAATATTAGACGCTGCATAGGCTCGTTTCGTACTTATTTACTTGTTTGTATAGAGTGTTCCATTAGAGCCGCGTACTTTGAAATTTAGGCTAGGTTAGTTGACTTGGCTGGCTGAAAGCCACCACATAGACCTATTGGTCCTTAGTGGTACCAGATGGAGCTTGACCCTTACGTTTCTTCGTAGTAGACTTCTTGTAATAAGCCTTCATCCTTTGCGAATCTAGAGTGAGCGCAGAAGCTCAAACCTCAATGTTGTAGAGCTCTTAAACATTTCATTCCGGAACTAGCTAATACAGGGCAAGAACATAGAAGGTGTTCTACAGTTACCCTCTCTTCTAGTTCATTGCAAAATACGTGTGTCGCGTTTGCCGCTAACAAATTGTGGCCTGTCAGTATACCTACGACACTTTTGCTGTCCTTTCTAGACAGGGCTTGTAGAAACCTCGCGTATTTCTCTGCATTCTGTGCACACATGACTCCTTATGTACACAATAGATGTGTAACCATCTGTCTGCGCCCAGTCTCTCTATGGCGTCTCTGGTCCTAAAAACGTTGTTAGATGAAATCACATATAATATGAGTTCATTGCCTTTATTGCCGCTTGACTGTCAACGTATATATGTGGGAACGAGGAGTAGTAGAGAGAGTAGGCAAAACTTGTCGGGAGTCGAGTTCTAGCCGTGGACGTGGACGCAACGAATTGTGCGCTGGGGCAACGACTAAACGGAAAATTTATCTGTGCTGTACTCTATCCAGGGCTGTATAGTAACATTAATTTTAACAATAAACAAAATTTCGTTATTGCTGAAATAATTGAAATTGTAAATGAATTATACTTAACTTTGAACTATAAAATAAAATAAATATTAAAAAAATAAAATAAAAAAAAACCAAAACAACAAAACCATATATATTTATGTTGGAATTCCGCAACCGACTTCAGTTTGAAAAATACTCCAGTGGTCAAGGAGCTTAACTGGCCGCCTGATGTCAAGCTCTGCGCAATAAATCCCTGCACCTACTCCGTCCATCATTTTCGAGCCGTCAGTAAATATATTAAGGGTATTGGGACTAGGTTTCATACCTCTTTTCCACCCCACTTCTTCTATTGTTGTTCGGAATCTCTTCACCCAATTGCATTTTGGAGTCATATAGTTGAGTATTCTTCCATAGGAGTAGTTTTAATTGCCCATGTCGTGCTGAGTGCACCAAGATGTTGAGTACATTCCATAGGTGTTTTGTGTGTCTTGTTTCTCAATGTAGTTGTCCACACTAGAACACCATAAAGTAATATTGGCTTTACTACAGCTGAGTAGCACCAATACATTATTGAAGGAGATAGACTCCTAAAGCGTATTCCTTGTACTCTAGAGCTTTATCTATAACTAACACTAGTGAGTGTAACGCAGACTCTGTGGATCTACCCATAGTATATGCATAAAAAGTATATATACACATAAAGTCTGACATTCTATTTTCTCTAGTGTGGGCGTCAAGGATTTTCTCAAGCGTTATCAGGAGGAATGAGGTCAAGCTGATTGGACTATATTCCTTCGAGAGTACGGGGTTGCTCTTACCTGCTTTCGGTATAAACTCAACCCTTGCTTCTCTCCAGAGTACTAGGGCATAGTTAAACCTCATATCACTTTTAGCAATTGTACCAACAGATTGCCCTTCCTTTGGAGCATGGCTGGAAAAATTTAAGACGTAGTTCTAATAAGTTTTATTCTAATAAAAAAATGCAGATATGTATGTTAGGTACAAATAAGCCACAACTAAGCTCCGGTATTCAGCTGGAACAACATCAAGATGTGCACCAGTAATAGGAAGAGGAGCTCAGCCAAACACCTAACAGAAGTGTGAGTGCCAATTATTTAGTTTTTTTATTTTTAATTACTCGCCTCTCGCACAATGAGATTGGTTGGATCTTTTGAGGAGGATTTCGGTGTTATTTTATAAAAGTGCCAGCTCGATTTCATGAATAGCTCGAGGCATCTCATCTTTCAATGCAAGATATATTAGTGGATTATTTCTGCACGGTTTGTTTTTTGGAAAACTTCACAGGAAGCAACCGTTTCAAATACGATTAAAGTTCTGCTGTATCCTAATGACTTGAACACTTACACGTTAGAGATGTTGAAGATGATACATGAAATATTCAAGATGAGCTTGACAGTCTTTATTCATGGTGTGCTAGATCTCTTCTTTGCATAAATATTCAAAAATACTCTCATGGCATTTACTTAAAAGCGGTGTAATTTTGGATACAAAATTTACATTCATAATTAGTTCAACCAGTTATCATCTCTTGGCAAGCCTGATTTTTCTATTTAATTTGGCTTTTTTTTTTGTTTCTTTGTATTAACGATTCTTGCACATTTTTCGGGTTTCGAACACGGACGCACCCACCGCAAGGTAGTCAGATGCAAGCACATTCGTCGATGCAGATCTGCTATGGCGATAAAAGAATCTACGACATTTTCAAACTGTCTTCGCAAACTCTTAAAATTCTCACAGTTTCAGTATAGCATTTTCACAATTCTAGTGTACAATTCTAGTCCTACCTTAATAGAACAGCCATTATTTTATTAGTAGTGAAATAGGGTGAGTTTTGAAATCATTTGCTGCAAAAAATTGCAAATTCCACATGGCGGCCACTGTAACCGAGTGCGTTTGTGCACGGCTTATTGGTCAATATTTTTTTCGTTTGTTATTTGTGTAGTAGCCGACAAAACAGCTATTCAAGTCCTATAAATCTGCCTGTTCAAAAAGCTCAAAAAACGGTGGCTCATCCGCTGAACACAGGGGATGTTGAAGGTTAACTCCCAAATTCTCTGTTTGTCAAGTGCGACTATCAATTATTATACCTAATATCATCGCGTTAGACCATCATACAAATTTCTTATAGTACTTTGAATTTTGGCGCCGCACTTCTTTGCTGCCAATATTTTCAAGAGGAATGGAGTCATAATTTACATAAACCTTGAACGAGTGGCATGAAATATAATATTAACTGGATACTAGCAACATATAATAATTCATTTTAATCTAATCAAATCTAATTTTTTTAAATTTTTTCATAACTTTTTTTTTTTGTTTTGTGTTTAAAACAGCCCGCGAAAAACAATTATTACCAAAATATGTTGGCCAGTCCTGACCACTTTACACTTTTCTTAATTTTCTTACGTTGATTTTCTTAAATTTTTGTTAGAAATTCTACAACAAATATCATAGCAATCTAAATGTTTAAAGTTTATGCAAATTCGATTTATTTGAATGAAAATATTTACATTTTTATTCAGAATTTTATAAAAAAATAGGACATACTGATTGAATTCTAGTATAATAAAGTGCGCGTTTGAAGTTTCAAAAGAATCTCATTTGATTTTTTATAATAAAGGCTGGTTAAATTTCAAGGGCCGATGTTGAATGTGAACCACACCTAAACGTCAACGACACCGTTGGACTTCTTTCTTTTGGGTTATTTGAAAGAAAAGGTGTACATCGATAAGCCAGCCACAATTCAAGAGCTAAAGGATGAGATAATTCGCACATTAACGACACATAACTCAATTATGCCGCAGCGTCATCGAAAAACTTTGACCATCGGATGGAGGTGTGCCGCCGAGACCGCGGCGGTCATTTGGCCGATATTTTGTTCAATACGTAATTGAGCTATACCAGTATTATCATAGTAAAAAGAAATGACAATAGTTTTCCAAAAAAAATGTGTTTTATTCAAAATCAACACCGGCCCTTGAAACTTAGCCACCCTTTATTTTTCACGGTTATACATTTTATTCTTATGAAAAACAGTGTCTTGCACTCGCAGTATGGAGAAAATACGCACACCATCAGGGAAAAAAATTATCTAGAATTTTGAAGCACTTCAAACTTGCGCTTTATTAAACTAAATGTTGCACCGCTTTTTATTCTCTTCGCCGTACCAGAGTACCACCGCGCTTCGTTCTACCTATTGCCAAACTGTTACGCTCTCACACAATTCATTTCTGTAACTGTTCAACTCATTGCCCGCAATTGTCAACTGTGAGTAAATGGAAGCAACGTTTTGCAGAACTTTTTTTTTTGTTTTTTGTTTTTAAGAATAAGTTGCTGCATAGTGGATTCTCACCAGTGATCGGGTGTTAAGTTAAACACAAGTGTAACGCTTAAATTGTTAGCCCAATAGTTGAACACAATTTTCGACCACTCTTTTGCATAAATCGACCGAAATTCCAGCAATTTCGCGTTCAATATTGGCTCTGAGGTCACAAATCGTCGCCGGCTTGTTACTGTAGACCAATGACTTCACATAACCCCAAAACGGGACGGCTTGTTAAATGGACCGTAAAATGACCGTAATGCTCTTAAAGTAGCAGCAACAGAACGATTATTTTCATAAAAAATTTGCACGATTTGCAATCGTTGCTCAAGTGTGTAGCGTTCCAAGATGAAATGTATGCTAATGAAGTTTACAAATGACAAGCGAAAATAACAAATATTGCGTCGTTCGCCCTCTCTATCGGAAAAAAGTTGAAGCGCACTTATTGAATAACCCTATACAAAGTTTTAGACCTTGGCTTACAAGGGGAAATCCAAAAAAAAAAAGACTGAGCTAAAATAGAAACTACAGGAGCTTTGTTCTGATTACTTCGAGTTTATTTATTTAAAATAGTCGCCTCTGGCCTCGATGCACTGTTTGCGCGGTCTAAAACCTTTTCGAAAGAGTATTTCAAGTCATTGCCCGGGATGTCCTTCAAAATGTCGGTCAAAGCCGTTTGGATGGCCTCTACAAAGCCAAATACAAGTTTTCGAATAGGTAGAAGTCACAGCGAGCCAAGTCAGGTGAATACGGTGACTGATTGATAATTAAAATGCAATTTCTAGTCAAAAAATCAGTCACAAGATCAGTCAAGTCGATGAGATGGTTCATTATCATGCAATAAGCACCAGGGCGAGTTCCACAAATGCGATACAACAAACGCTTCAAAACGTCAAGATAGAAAATTGCATTGACGGTTTGGCCCATTGGCATGAACTCCTTGTGGACAATTCCCATAAAGTCGTAAAACCAAATGAGCATCGACTTGATTTTTGACTTCTCCAAACACGATTTTTTGGTGGTGTCTCGTCTGGGGCCTTCCAATCCTCACTTTGACGCTTGGTTTCAAGTTCGTGTTGGAGTTCTTTATGATGTCGAGTTCTGAGCACTTTTTGGTCCTCAGTTAACTTGTGCAGAATGAAACGTGCACAGACCTTTCGTAAGCCCAAATGATCAGTTAGAATGCAATAAATCGATGTTTTGGAGATATTCAACTACAATTCCATGAATTCTTATGATGATTTCGGTTGATTTTTGATACATTTACGAACAATTTCGATGGAGTTTTCGATGATTACTGGTTTTTGGCGCACCGTTATTCATTGTCATTTATGTCCTCACAACTCTCTCTGAGCCGTGTAAGCCACTCATGAACTCAAGAGATAGACAATCATCGCCATAAGTTTTTTTCATCAATTCAAATGATTCGGTAGACGTTTTACCAACAAAATATGACTTAGCTCTTTGTTCGAAACTCATTTTTGTACCGATGACTCAAAGATACTGACACTTTAGACGCGATAACTTCGCTTCCACTGAATCGCAAGTAACCAAGCTTTCACTGGAAGTCAGCTAGGGAAGTCACTTCCAATGCACTGAATCATTAATAAGATGGCGCCATCAAAACATTTTTAAGACGCCAGTCTTGTTTAATTTGGGCTTCACCTTGTATGTAATATTTCTTGTGCAATGAACCATCTTTGTACAGTCTTTAAGAAACTAACAAACAAAAATAAGAAAAAAAATTCAGAATAAAGAGAAGCAAAGAAAAATAGTCAAGACCTGTAAATAATGTCTGGTAGTATAGTTTTTTGTGGGCTGTGTAGTTGTTTTCGTGGGCCGTATAATTTTTTCATGGACTGTTTATTATCGTAAAGTACGTATTTCTGTAGCTGTTCATTGCATTTTATTGCTCACTATAATGAAAGGTAGCCGATAGATAAAGAGAAGTTTGCTTTTATATTCCAGCGCAATACGGAATTCGACCCAGAAATTTAATTTGCTTGTGGTCGGTGAAAATAATTCCCAAATGATGCGCACATTTCCCAACGCATAGAACACTGAAGCCACTTAAACAGAATTTTTAAATTCTATCGGAATATGTTTGTCTCTTTCCCCAAAGCAATCAAAAGTTTTGTATATGATGACGAGGGAAATTGAGTCTCATATTTAACACTCACTGCCTCTTCTTGGTGCACTGATTAAAAGGGGAAGTTCTTGGATTTTAATTAGTATCCATACACTCGCACTAGCTGCATATCTACTATCTCCCTTCACCACTTAGTACAAAGCGCATTTGTGCTCGCTGTCCCAGGTGTACTGGTGTTTGGAGGTTTGGCAAAAAAATCAATATATATAAATTTAATCAAAATTTTCTTATCCCAACACATTTTATTTAAAGTTCAGCTGCTATTTTGTAACTATAAAGTCAAGAATGAAGTAGCAAAAGTTTGGACTTAATGTACTCGGTAAGCACTTTCAAAGTTATTTTTACGAGTAGGTACTCTTGCATACGCCTGTACATACATACGGATACACATAACTGTGTGTAAACGCACGTAGGTGCAAGCCGAGTGACTACTACTCCTTCTTTAATAGACTTGACGCTATTAGCCTCGTCGTTGACATGGCCATGTCGTGGTTGTAAGTACGTACCTTTTGTTGTTATTTTGTTGTAATATCACGACCCATGTTAACTTCATTTACCTTCTGCGCATTGCCTTTTACTTGGTCGTGATTTTACCGCAAGGACAAAACTCAACTTAGAGTTATAGTAATACATATACACACTTACACACATACATACACAAAGACGGCTGACACAAACACCAGGAGCTGTAATGAAATTTACTATGTATTACCAATTTCTTTTTTCACTTTTCACTTTTCACTTAGCTCTCACTCAGCGGCATGTTGCACGTGCATACAAACGTACAATAGTTTTTTTTTTTTTTTGCTTGTGGTAGCTGTGGCTCGTTGTTTCTATGGTTTTTATTTAACGTGGGGATAAAGTTTCACCGCAGGCCTGATACACTACAGCGAAGGCCAAAAAAATTATAAAAAAATAAAAATGTGTGAAAAACTGCCACGCTGACATCTACAACACGAATCGCATAGAAGGCAAACCCAAAAGGCATGAAAACGAAAAAAAAAGTGTTGTGGTTGCCAACAGCCGCAGCATACGCTGCCAACCAAGACTGATGGGCACTTTGACATCTGAAAACGCGCATTTAAATAATAGTAAACGGTGGCACTTTTGAAAGCGTCCAGTATCAGGCGGGCCGTTTTAGATGTCTGTAACAGGTGCGACCAGGAAATTGAGTGTGACGCCTGTTGCGATGCAATGCTGTGATTCTATTTTTTTTTTGTTTTTGTTGTATTTGGCGTTATTCCGAAGCCAAAGCGGTTTGCTATTACTAACTGACGAAGCGTCAATCCTTGCTTTACTATAAACTAGGAACACTTATCTTTGTCTGCTACTAGATGGGCTTAGCTTTTTTAATCTTCTGCTTAGGAACTGCTTATTCTCATTACTGTTTTTTCTTTTTTCAAATTTTTTATTTTACCAGATTCTGAGCATTTGTTTTGTTGATTATTTGAAGTATTTAATATGAGATGCGGCCACCGTAGCCGAATGGGTTGGTGCGTGATTACGATTCGGAATTCACAGAGAGGTCGTTGGTTCGAATCTCGGTGAAAGCAAAATTAATAAAAACATTTTTCTAATAGCGGTCGCCCTCGGCAGGCAATGGCAAACTTCCGAGTGTGTTTCTGCCATGAAAAAGCTCCTCATAAAAATATCTGCCGTTCGGAGTCGGCTTGAAACTGTAGGTCCCTCCATTTGTGGAACAACATCAAGACGCACACCACAAATAGGAGGAGGAGCTCGGCCAAACACCTAACACAAGTGTACGCGCCAATTATTTATTTTTTTTTTTTTAATATGAGATGGCTGGAAGATCTAGCACACGTAAATTTAAGGAATTTTTTTATTAATCGGGTTATACTTTTTTTTTAAGTTCAGGCCTCTACTCCCTAGGATATGGTCTAATTGCACCTACCCTTATTGTACGGGCTGATCTTTGGATACTGATAGGAAGAACTTGCAGAGAAGCATACTAGAATGAAAAATAGCGAAAATGCCTTTACAGGCTCGAGCAGCTGTTACAGAATTAATTTGAGGACCCTTTAATTTTAGGCTATGCTTTCAATCCAAACACACTTTATTGGCAAATATGGTATCCCAGTACTTTTTCCTTACTTAGTAGTTTTAAGGATTTTTCCTGGAAGGCACAAAAAACGAGGGGTTCTGTATTTTTATATCCCTAATATCTCGAGGTTATTGTTGTTACTGGAGCAGCTTAAATATTCTTGCTTAGTATATTGAAGTCTTATCTAGCTGTTGCAGGCTATTTCGCTTTTTTAAATCGATCTGTTTTTTAAACATTAAAAAATATTTTAGAAGTCTAAAAAAAAGGGCCCATCAAAATTCAGTGAAGCATACATAGAGAGCCTCCCACCGCAAAAAATTTACAATTCACATTTCGCAATTGTTTAAATTATGCCAAATATCTACCCAGAAGTCTATTTAATTACATTATTCTGAGAACATTAAACCAATTTGTATAGTTAAAGAGAAATAATTTACCTGAATAGCTTTCGTACCATTTTTTTTTTTTGTTTTGAGTAATGAAAAATCTTCCTTTTCCTGTAAGAACAAAGACGGCGAACTGGTGACTGACGTACAGAGCAATCTTAAATTATGGAGGGAACACTTCTCGAACCTATTAAATAGTGATAGCTGCGCATGTCACCGAGAAAGTGAAGATATCGATACCCCAATCGTTGACGACGGAATTGTCGTTCCGCTACCCGATCATGACGAGGTGAGAATAGCGATAACGCGGCTAAAGAACAACAAAGCCGCGGGCGCCGACGGACTGCCAGCTGGGCTATTCAAACATGGCGGCGGTAAGGTGCATGCATCAGCTCCTATGCAAAATATGGTCGGATGAAAGCATGCCTGCCGATTGGAATTTAAGTGTGCTCTGCCCAATCCATAAGAAGGGCGATCCTGCAATTGTGCCAATTACCGCGGGATTAGTCTTCTAAATATCGCCTATAAGGTTCTAGCGAGCGTATTGTGTGAAAGACTGAAGCCCACCGTCAACCAACTGATTGGACCGTATCAGTGTGGCTTCAGACCTGGAAAGTCCACCATCAACCAAATATTCACAATACGCCAAATCTTGGAAAAGACCCATGAAAGGAGAATCGACACACACCATCTTTTCGTCGACTTCAAAGCTGCATTCGACAGTACGGAAAGGAGTTACCTGTATGCCGCGATGTCTGAATTTGGTATCCCCGCAAAACTAATACGGCTATGTAAGATGACGTTGCTCAACACCAGCAGCGCCGTCAGAATTGGGAAGGACCTCTCCGAGCCGTTTGATACCAAACGAGGTTTCAGACAGGGTGACTCTCTGTCGTGTGACTTCTTTAACCTGATGTTGGAGAGCATCGTACGAGCCGCAGAACTTAATCGCTCAGGCACAATATTTTATAAGAGCGTACAATTGTTGGCGTATGCCGATGATATTGACATCATAGGCCTTAGCAACCGCGCTGTTAGTTCTGCCTTCTCCAAACTGGATAAAGAGGCAAAGCGAATGGGTCTGGTGGTGAACGAGGACAAAACGAAGCACCTCCTGTCTTCAAACAAACAGTCGACGCACTCGCTTATCGGCACCCACGTCACTGTAGACAGTTACAATTTCGAGGTTGTAAAAGACTTCGTCTATTTAGGTACCAGCATTAACACCGATAACAATGTCAGCCTTGAAATCCAACGTAGAATCTCTCTTGCCTACAAGTGCTACTTTGGACTAAGTAGGCAACTGAGCAGTAAAGTCCTCTCTCGACTAACAAAACTAACACTCTACAAGACTCTCATCATGCCCGTCCTAACGTATGACGCAGAAGCTTGGACGATGACAATTTTTTAACCTTTGCACGTTGGCAACGGCGAATATCGCAGGCAATGGAACGATGAACTGTATGAGCTTTACGACGACATAGACAAAGCGCAGCGAATAAAGATCCAGCGGCTACGTTGGCTGGGTCAAGTCGTCCGAATGGATACAAACGCTCCGGCTTTGAAAGTATTCGATGCGGTACCAGCTGGTGGTAGTAGAGGAAGAGGAAGGCCTCCTCTGCGTTGGAAAGATCAGGTGGAGAAGGACTTGGCTTCACTTGGTGTGTCCAACTGGCGCAGGTTAGCACGAGAAAGAAACGACTGGCGCGCTTTGTTAAACTCGGCCAAAATCGCGTAAGCGGTTATAGCGCCAATTAAGAAGAAGAGAATGAAAAATCTTATGGCAAAGTCGAAAATTCAAAGTTTCATCAAGCAGCCATTTTTAAGCATCGCGAATTGATTTAAATTTTATTGATCATTCTTATTAATTGACATACCTTTTAGCTGATGCACAGAAAACCAAATCAGACCCTTTAATTAAAATTAAAAAGTGAACGTACCCGCAAAACATATTTTTTTTAATAATCTATTAAATCAAATAACTCGAAAAAGGCAGAGATTTGGTTAATATATCACCTAAGAAAATTATTCTAAAATAACCGAAGTGGACATTCCATAACCATTTTTCGGCGCCCGTCGTGTATATACGGCAGCTAAAGGGTTTTCCAATAACAGATGTTATTGGTGAATGAATTGCGCTATCGAGAGACGATTAACGATTTTTTATGGCCGGAATTGGATGGTATTGATCTGAACAACGTTTATTTTTAACAAGATGGCGCTACGTGACACACAAGCAACGAAACCATTGATCTTTTACGGGAAAAGTTTCCTGATTGTGTTGTCTCTCGAAGAGGTGATCATAATTGGCCACCGAGACCTTGTGATTTAACACCTTGTGACTTTTTTCTTTGGGGCCGTGAAAGAGAAGGTCTACGACAACAGCCCAGGGTCGATTCAAGACCTCAAAGATGGAATTCGTGAGGCTATCGAGGACATAGGGCAGCCACTTTGTAATTCGGATAAATTTTTTGAACTAAAAATTTGCCATATTATGCCATCTTTGACACAATGTCGGTTTCTCAAAAACAAAAAATCGAATTTTGACCAAAATTTTCAACTTAAATTGTTTACAAAAAAATAAAAAATCGGTGAGAAAAAATCTTGTATTAATTACTAAAAAATACAGGGTTGGCCATATTAAACTGACCCATGTGATTATTAAAAAAATATGGAAAAAGAAACATTTTTTTGTGTTTCATTGTGAAAAACATTTAATTTAGTTCAAGGAGATTCGTTTACATCACTTTTTGAATATGATATCGCGCAAGTGGTCGCCCTTAGCTCGTATAGCGTAATGTGCCCGTTTTTCGGCGTTTTCCATAGTTTTGGCCAGCGTCTCGGCCGATATGGCGGCTATTTCCCGTCGGATATTGGCCTTAAGTGCGCCTAGTGTCTTTGGCTTGTTGACGTAAACCTTAGATTTCAAATTACAGTAAAAAGTTATAGGGTTACTCAATGGGTCAGTTTAATATGGCCAACCCTGTATATTTCAGAAGCTCGTGTCTTACACTCATCGGATTAGCCATTTTCGAGTAATGTTGGTTGCCGATTTTGAAAACACCATTTTGAGAAAAAGTTCTACTGCTCCGGCCTTATATATACTTTCAGGCAATCTGAAACGACTTTTCAAATTTTTTTTTTTTTTTTTTTTCCATTTTTCTTTATTTATTGAATCTTTCTTTTATAAGAAACTAACAATAAGTTTACAAATCTTATATACTAGAGTAATATGTTTCCTTGCCAGTGCTAAGAAACGAAGTATTTGCTCAAATGAACATATATTTACATATATGATTAAATCGGTTGTGAATCTCCAATTCTTCATAGTTGGGAGCTGAAAAGGACGGGTCTCCAGTCTCCGATTCTTCGTAGCTGGGAGCCGGAAAGGCCTAGTTTCCAGTCTCCCTTAGAGCTTTCGTTGTCTCTCATGTCGATTGTGAAAATGATGTTGTTTTTTTGTTTTTGTTTCGAATGTGATAAATGTGGTTGGAGGAAGTTGTGGACGGACTCTCGCGTGAGATGAGATCATTAAGATACTGCAGACTTGAAGATGTCTCTTTTTTTCAATCTTGTGTGACCTTCATCTAAAAGTAGTTGGGAGCTGAAAAGGACGGGTTTCCAGTCTCCGATTCTTCGTAGCTGGGAGCCGGAAAGGCCTAGTTTCCAGTCTCCCTTAGAGCTTCCGTTGTCTCTCATGTCGATTGTGAAAATGATGTTGTTTTTTTGTTTTTGTTTCGAATGTGATAGATGTGGTTGGAGGAAGTTGTGGACGGACTCTTGCGTGAGATGAGATCATTAAGATACTGCAGACTTGAAGATGTCTCTTTTTTTCAATCTTGTGTGACCTTCATCTAAAAGTAGATTTCGCGCTAGTTTATTGGGATGGTCTTCTAGCTTTTGTAGGTATTTTTTGCTCAACCGTACTATTTCATCGGCTACACGAGGTATGCAAATATCTCTGTGAATGTTAACGTTCTTTATATACCATGGCGCTCCCGTGATTATCCGCAAGGCTTTAGATTGCACTCTCTGAAGTTTTTCGATATTTGAGGGCGTAGCCGTTCCCCACATTTCTATACCATATGTCCATATTGGTTTTAGCATGGCTTTATATAGTAGCACTTTGTACTCTAGAGGTAATGCTGATTTCGAATTAAGCATCCAATATAGGCTTTTCATTTTAAGCTTGATATTCGACACTTTCTTTTCAATATGATTCCGCCATGTGAGTCTTCTATCTAAGTGAATTCCAAGATATTTTATTTCGTTTTGCTGTGGTATATTCTGACCATTTATTGTAACTGCAGGGCAAGTTTCTTTTCTTAGAGTAAAAGTAATATGCACGCACTTGGTTTCATTAACCTTTATTCTCCAGTTTTTAAGCCATACTTCTGTTTCAAGTATATGCCTTTGTAATATAGACGTTGCTACTTTTGGGTCTGTGTGAGTGCAAAGTATTGCAGTATCATCGGCAAATGTTGATGTCATTGTTTGGCTCGTCGTTGGCATATCAGATGTGTATAATACATATAAAATAGGGCCCAGAACGCTGCCTTGTGGAACTCCAGCGTCTATTCTACAATGCCGAGA
Source organism: Anastrepha obliqua (assembly GCF_027943255.1). Taxonomy (NCBI): domain Eukaryota; kingdom Metazoa; phylum Arthropoda; class Insecta; order Diptera; family Tephritidae; genus Anastrepha; species Anastrepha obliqua. The sequence continues at coordinate 15,878,007 of NC_072892.1, forward strand.
GAAAAAATCTTTTTGCTTTACAACAAATTCTCTATTAGTGATATAGTTTTGCAGCAAGAGGTGTACATTCGTAGGCAGTAAACTAGTAATTTTGTGAATTAGGCCGCGGTGCCATACCTTATCGAATGCTTGTGCTACGTCTAAGAACAGTGCAGTGCAGTACTGATTTTTCTCAAAGGACTTTCGTATAAATGACACAATGCGATGAACTTGCTCAGTTGTACTATGTTTTGCTCTAAATCCAAATTGGTGTTGAGGAATAATATTGTTATCTTGAATAAAGGGCATTATTTTCTGCAAGAGCAACTTTTCAAATAGCTTTGAAAGTATGGACAATAGACTAATTGGCCGATATGAGGATGCTTGGCTTAAGTCTTTCCCAGGTTTACCTATCATAATGATTTGTGATAATTTCCAAGCTTTTGGGTAGTAGGCAGTACGAGAGATGGCGTTAAATATGTGCCTGATATGAAGAACGGCAATATTGGGAAGCTCTTTTAGCATTTTTGGGGTGATTTTGTCGTAACCTGGTGCTTTTTTAGGTTTAAGTTGATTAATAACTGAGACTATGTTATTTTTTTTAAACTTTATTGGCTTTTTTGGTGGTTGCAATATGTCTAGTGGTAAGCAAGTAGTTGCAGAAGACTGATTGGGAGTGAAGACAGATTGCAGATGTTCAGCAAATACACACCCTTTTTCAGAATCCGTACGTGCCCAATTACCATTACCTAGCCGAATTGGTGATTCGTACTGTATGGGCCGATTTATATTTTTTGTGGCTTTCCACAATGCGTAATCTGTTTGGTCCGTCGGAGTAAGATTAGAAAGGAAATCATGAAGATGCCTCTCCTTTTCTTTTTTAAGGGCGCAACGCAACTTAACTGTGTATTCATACAATAGTTTCTTGTATTTTGGAGAACGATATTGTTGCCAAGACCTTCTCAGCTCTCGTTTCTTTTTAACTAAATCTTCTATAGTCTCATCAATGTTTCGTTGAGAGTTAACACGACTTTTATTATTTGTGGCCACTGCTGCCCTAGTAGCTCCATGCATTAGTTCAGTCAATGTATATATCTGCCTATCGATATCAATATCATTCTTTAAAGGAACATTGGTTTTTATATGAGTGCTAATGTATTTCTTATATTTAAGCCAGTTTATGAGATTGGGATGGGGGAGCTGATTACCCGCTGTTCTGGTGCAAGGACTACCTTCCATGGTTATAATAGACGGAGAATGGTCGGAGGACAATTCCAGGGATGAGGACGCTGTTACAATCTTGCGATCAATACCCTTTATAATACCAAAGTCAATCAGGTCAGGCATCTTCTGGCGGTCAGATGGCCAATATGTTGGCTGTCCTGTAGATACAACATCAAGTTTTGATCTTAGTATACAACTAAAAAGTTGTCTCCCTCTAGGTGTGACCAGTCTAGAGCCCCAATAGTGGTGCTTGGCATTGAAGTCCCCTGCAGCCATAAACTTTGGCCCAAGTTTGGCAAAAAAATCTTTGAACTGTTGTTCGGTTATAATTTGAGAAGGAGGGCAGTACACAGCTGCGATAGCCATTGTACTGGAAAATTCTTGCAGTTGAATAATAGTGGACTGAAGGTATTCTTCATTAAATTCCTCAAGTACACTGTGCTTTAGACGTTTTTTTATTAATATCGCTGTGCCACCACGGGCCATGTTTCTAGGATGTTTTGTATCATAGAAAAGATATTCCGGAATTCTAAAATAATTTTTATCTGTAAGATGAGTTTCAGATATAAGCATAATGTCAATGTTATTTGATAATAGAAAATTATAGACTTCAAGCTTGTGCTTGGTGAGACCGTTTGCGTTCCAATGACAAATTTTGATTCTGTACATTATGGTTTATTTAAAAGGGTTTGCATTAAAATGGTTTGATTTCTAATCAGATCCTGTATCATGCTTTGCATTCCAACCATAAATTGATTAAGAGTTTGCACGAGTGTTTGAAGCATAGATTCTATACTGCAATTATTAATGTTATTTGGGTTGGTTTTTAGGACGTTTGCATATGATTGGTATTGTGGTTGTGCTATTGGTTGGCGACTAGAAGAATTTAGATTTGGTACTGTTGTAGGTGGGACAGGTTTTCTATTTGGCAGCAATTCTTTTTGTTTTATTGATAAAAATACAGGACAGCCCCGATAATTAGCAGTGTGGTTTTCTCCACAATTGCTACATTTTTTAGCATTTGCATCTTGTTTTGGTTTGCTACACGTAGATGTGGAGTGTAAGTCACCGCATATCACACACACGCTTGGTAAATTACAGTAGCTACGAGTGTGGCCAAATTCCTGGCAGTTTGTACATTGTACGGGACTCTTACGTTTTAGTGGTTCTTCTATTGAAATTTTACGATGCAGTAGATAACGCAGGTTGTAAATAGGATGCACTTCGCCTTTTTTTAATAATTTTGCTGATGGCTCGAGTTCTATACGAAACATTGGTTGCGGAACTTTGTTTCGGTTTTTTATATTAAATATGGACTTTATTTCGAATCCCGCTTCTTCCAGTGCTCCCTTTATTTCGGACGGATCTACATTATGCTCAACTCCTTTTAAAATTACTATAAGGCCCTTACTGCTTTTAAGCTGATACGTGTAGTACTCTTTCTTAAGCAAATCGAAATTATTTACTAACTTTCTAAAATTTTCTTCCTCGTAGATTTGAATTTTGGTCTCATGTATGTTGCCTTTCATAACAGAGACAACATGAAAATTGTTTGCACCCAATAACTTCGCTAAATTGTGTACAAGACTGTTCGAATTTTTTTCTCTTAAGTATATTGGGGGCGGTTTAGACTTACTGCCTGTACTTTTACTCTTGGTTATTTCCTCACTGTTGTCTAGTATAGCAAATCTATTCTGGGACAGGGAGCCGTCTTCACAATTTATTTTTATTTTTTCTCTTTGTTTATCAACTGTTTGCTTTTGCGGACTTAGTTTACGCTTTGGCTGAATGTTCATGTAGCGGTCTAACCCAGTCTGTATGACCGACTGTTTAATTTTACTCTGGTTTGAGCAGTTACTGATTAGAGCTTTCGTAGAGCTTTCGTGAGAGAGCTTTTCTTCTTGAGCTGTGGCTGTAGATCTGTTCACAGAAAAGCTTTGCTTCAAATTTGAGTGTAACTTCGAAAATGGCCGAAGCACTTCAATATTCAACAACAGACGAAAAAATTGATAAAGTGAAAAAAATGGTATTGGCCAATGGTCAAATCACCGTTAGAGAAGTTGCTGAGGACCTAAACATATCGACTGGCTCGTGCCTTTCTGGCAAGCCCATCGGCAATTTCATTTCCCTCTATATTTCTGTGCCCAGGAACCCAGATTGAGTTCCTCCTTACAGGAGTTCACTAAAAGAGAGCTGTAATACGGCGACGATAGTGCCTTGATCGCAGCTTGACTATAGGGACATTTTTGAATGTCTCTCTCCTAACAGCGATCTCGAAACATTTTGCATGCTTGCAGGATCGCGAAGACCTCTACTTGAAAAACTCTGCTTGTTTCCGGCAGCTTAAAGGAGACCGAAATGCTGGCTGACTTAGAGTAAACACTCGCTCCCACTCCAGACTCCATTTTGGATCCATCAGTGAAAAGATAGGTATCTATATCCGCACCGGCTCTCCCATCTTTCCAGTCTTGCCTGCTCGGAAAGATAGCCCTAGCACAACCCTCAAGGTCAGAGCGAATAACAGAGAAGGAAGGGGAGATACGCTTCAAGATGCTACTATGTCTTACAGGAAGTTGTCTCCAAAGGCCAATTTCCTTCAACCTAATAGCGCTCTGAGCAGCAATGAATTTGACCTGCAGATCCACTAGAAGTAAGTGCAGAATAACGTTGAGCGCACCAGTGGGACATGTTCTACACGCACCAGTGATGCCCACGCATGCAGTTCTCTGCACTCTCTCTAGTTTAGTGGTGTGGTAGCCCTTCTGAAGAGCTACCCACCAAACTAGGCAACCGTATGTCAAAATTGGCAGAGCCACTAAGTTGTACATCTAAAGTACGACATGTGGCTTGAGACCCCATTTTTTGCCGAACATAGATTTACAGGCGTAGAAGGCTTTATTGGCCTTCTTAACTCGATTTTCTATGTGCAGCTTCCAGTGGAGCTTGGGGTGAAGTATTACACCAAGATACTTGACTTCCGATGAAAGAGTAACACACTGGTTGTTAAGTTTTGGAAGCTTAAAAGGTGGAGGCTTGTATTTTCTGGTGAATAGCATCAACACCGTTTTGTCAGAGTTGACTCTGAGACCGCAACTGGCAGCCCATCTACTGAGTGTAGCCAGAGCGCCTTGCAAAATTTCAGCCATTACTGATGGGAAGGGACCTGAGACCATTAGGACCAAGTCATCGGCATATGCTACCACCAACAAGCTAAGCATAGCCTCAATTTTTTTATCTTAATGCAAAAATGCTATATTTTTCTTGCAACATTTTTAAATTTAAATCTCCGTAAGATCCACTTAACTTGCAACATTACATTTTCTAGTCCATATTCCTCTTTAAATCCACTGAAGATAGCAAAGCCGAACACATTTTTAATTTGAAGCTATCCAATTATTTCATATTGCCATCACAACCACAAGTCTTAAATATCTCTTAAATATCACGCTAAACAAAAACAACAACAAAAAATAACAATCGCTCAGTGAAACCCAGCTGCACCAACAAAAGCCTTAAGTCATATCTTATTGAATTTAATTTATTCAAAATTATGTAGTGCAGTGAGAGAAATCGGGTGGGATTTTATTTGACTTAAATGACGTCGCTGAAATAGTGTTATTTTTGGCGATGATGGGACTTTCTCCCCTTTTTCATTTTGGAATTTTTGTGTGTCAACTCATCAGCGTAGTTACTCAGCACAATTTCGCAGTAGCGGTGACAACAGCAACAACAACAACATAAGAGTTGCGGAAAGTACCAACGATAATCGCTGCTATCTCAGCTTGAAGTGGGCGCCGTACCAGCGAAAGCGCCATAAATAACAGCAAGCGGAAAGTCGTAGCAGCAACAGCAGCAACAGCAACATAAATTCCATTGCACTCACTTAATGGCGCAATGAACGTCGTTATGTCCAAATTTCTGCAGCACCGGCGTTGTTTAACGCACAAAAAAGGACAACTCGTATAGAAACGGCTAGGCAAAGATGGCAGTAACTTATCGAATTTCGCAGCAGACGCAAAAATTTGCCATAAATTGATGAATGTCAACTGCCAGCAAGAGCGCCGTCCTTTTGATGAGTGGCAATAAAACGCGTCTGTGAAATATCAATTACTGATGCCTGACTTACTTACTCATATACAAAAAGCAGAGGTTAAACCTTAAGTTTTGTGAGTGAAGCGGTGTACGCTAGCAGTGCTGAAGAACTACATAAAAAAAGGAAAAAATAAACGAATAATGTGACTGTCATCATAGCAAAAGTTCTGCTACTCCTCGGCGAGTTGACAAAGTCATGCTCGTGATGCTAATGTCTGTTGCTAAAAAGTTTTGACTTTTTATATTCGATTTATGTGGAATGCGACGGGAACTTATTATGCAAATTTCACCGCTATAATCGTTCAGCATATACCAAGCCATGTGCAGAGAGCAGCAAATTGTTGTTGGAATATTGAGAAACCTCATGTATGAGAAGGGGAAATGGTTGTGCGCTAATACATTACTTGTGATGGGGGAGCTGTTATATATGAAAAAGGGGTAGAAAGTGAAAATATTTTCAGAAGTTTTTATTTGATTTGAATAAATCTCCAGTTTTAACGAAATTTCATTTGCGTCAATAGTGAGACTCAAATTGAAATTTTTGCTTAGTTGCAACTTGATACCAATAATAGGTATAATTTTCTTAGCTGAACAGTTCGAAGTTTCTTGGCATTTACAGTTTGGCTTAGTTCTAACAAAAATAGAAAAAATGTTCATTGGAACAAATGGAATACATTGAAAATATACGCCTATGCATATCTTTGTTCTGACTACTCGTAATTCGTACCGCCAATATGTCATTGCATTTCTTTAATATCTTCTACAACTGCACCTTTTTTACTACTACTGATTTTTTATCACAACTGTAGTTTTAATTTTTTTTTTGTCAAATTTTGGAATCTAGGATTTAAACATTTAATCTATTCTCAAGGCCAATCACACAGAGTTTGATTGAAAAGTAATGAGCCTTCCCGCGCGAAGCGTCTGCCAAGCGATCAATCGAATCGGCTAGTAGGGGAAAATTATCGTTGGACCCTCCCCTTCCACTAGAAACTGGTCCCAGTTCCCTGGCAACAGCGGTGCAGTCAACATCACTCCACGCGTGAAAGCTGTTTTAAAAGTGTGTTAGGATTTTGCAGTGGAAACCATGCTGATCATCTTTTTCGACTCTCGAGGCATCGTCCACAAGAAGTTTGTACCTCCAGGAAGCACTGTAAATGCGGCATTTTACAAATAACTGCTCTTTCGGCTGAAAAACCGCGTCGCCCGGGTTCGGCCCGACCTCGTCAACAATTGGACCCTTCATCACGACAATGCGCAGGCGCACACCGCCTTCCTCTGTACCTCTGCATTGGCCAAGATGGAGGTTCCGATGCTACCCCACCCTCCCTACAGTCCAGACCTGCCCCCTCCGCACTTCTTCTTGTTCCCGCGTCTGAAAAGAAAGCGGAAGGGGAGGCGTTTCGACTCCATCGAGGCGATCCAAAAAACTGTGACAGCCGAATTGAACGCGATTCCGGCGGATGAGTTTCAAAATGTTTCCTGCAGTGGAAGGGCCGCTACCAGCAGTGTATTGACGCTCAACGGTCCTATTTTGAAGAATATTAGTTGTATAAGCCAAAAGGTTTAATAAAACTGCTTAAAAAAATAAGGCTCATTACTTTTCAATCAAACCCTGTATATCCTATGAATATACACTACACTTATGAAACTAATGATCACTTACGCCTCGGTGGTCTGGTGACGACGGACTATGGTAAAATTCATACTCCGGGAACTATACAGGCTGCAAAGAAGTGTATGTGTATGCATCACGGGTGCCATGAGTACAACCTCCGGCGGTGCTCTAAATGCTATGCTTGATTAGCCCCCTTGAATCTTAAGATACAACAAAAGCATAACCACGAATACGGTTTCTGGCACGAAGACGGAACTTCGGGACACAGAGAAATTTAAGTTGCTATCTGAGCAGTATCCACTATTGAGGCACCTGAAGACTACCTGATATCCATAGTTTTATTTGGATGAAAATTTGATGTCAGATTTCCACTGCGTGAGTAATGAACCAATCCAGAATGCATTCAGGAAGGTTTGACGGATATTTTCTTTACCAATGGGTCCAAAAATGAAATAGGGTCTGGAGCCAGATGGCACTTAAACGATAGTTATAAGTATCACTATGCTATGGGGGAAATGGCAAAAGTTTTTCAAACGGAAATTTTTGCTATCCTAAAAGTAGCCGAAGAGATAATCGAGATGAGATGGCGCGGGAAACAGATTGGAGCTTTCAGTGACAATCAGGCTACACTGAATGCCCTGGAGAACGCCAAGCAAACCTCAAAGATTATTGATTGTTCAAGAATGTAAGAAGAAGCTTAGTTCTGTCGCAAGACAAAACAGGCTTGTACTTATATGGGTTCCAGGGCACTCCGGTGTTCAAGGCCAACCATGGATTAGCGGCTCCCCCACCAGGGCCAGAGCCAATAATCGGAATAAGTTCCGCAGGAATCATGAATTGGATCAGCTATTATGTAGGCAATCTGCATAAAGAGCGATGGTCCAGTCTAGAACGCTGCAGAACTGCAAAGTGTTTTCCGAACAGAAAACTGTCAAACTTTCTGCTAAAACTTGGAAGGTAAGACGTTCGGTTGATGATCGGTATTATTACAAGACACAATCCATGGGGTAATCACCATTGGAATCATTGAGGACCCAGTGTGCCTGTCTTGCTTGGAGGAGTCGGATAGCTGGTTGGTTGGTTGGTTGGTTGGTTGGTTGGTTAAAGTGGTGATTCTTCCAGAATCCAACTAGCGCTTCCGCGCCATTTTGTTGCCACATCCTCGTTACCAACTTGTTTAACTGTTATTTACAGCATAACTATATCCAGTCTGTGCGGTTAAGGAACCTTATTAGATTGTTAACGTCTAAGCCAGATAGTTGTTCGAGATTCTCGAACAGCGGTTGACCCAGGGTTAACATTCTGTCCTTCCAGACAGCACTGATTACTTTATTTGTGAGTGTCCTGGTTTTGCTAGAACAAGACTACGAGTTTTGGGTTCCGATGTCGTGAGAATGCGTGATATTCGTTCTCTAAAACTGGACATTTTTCACAGATTTGCCAAAGAATCAGGAAAATTCTTACAGGACTAACTACCTCTTCCTCTGTCTCTATTCTTTCCTATATCTTTCTCTGATACTTTTCTCCATTCCTCCCTGGCTATCTATCCCCTTTCCAGTGCGCTCAATACAATGAGATTTTTAGCCTGAGTGTTTTAGGAGCCACAAAATCTCTTGGTGCTCCTTATCTCGACCAACTCAAATTTCAATTTCATTTTTAAGGTCAATCATTATAAAAATAATCTATGGAGGTTTTTTTCTTGACTTAAATAAAATAAATATAAAATACCCCGTTGCAAAATTATAAACACACCATACGTTTTTTGTTGTTTTTTGCATATACAAATATACATAGTTTGTACTACAACAAAAATTATGCAACGAAAACTTTTTTAAAAATTTCTAACCAAATTTTTCGAAAATTCTGATCAAAATTTTTAGAATTGTTCTACGTATTAAGGTTTACAGTCTATTAAGGTTTGCAGTCTATTGAGGTTTGTATAACAAATTGTAAATTTCAAGTCGATTTTTAACAATTTTTTTTTTTGCTAACGGAACACCAAACGGCACGACACCTCACCGAAAAATAAAAATTATCACAAATCAACAGTAATTTATAGTCGAAACTTTCGCCTTATCCTAGAACTCAATGGGCCACAAAGTTCCATACACAAAAGAACTTAAAAAATTGTCTTTAAAAAATGCAAAGCATTAATGATATTTTGAAAACAGTTTTACATAGGCTGAAACTTTATATGCTTTTTGTTGTAGTGTGAACTATATTTTTATATAAAAAAATAGTGGTGTGTTTATAATTTTGGAATGGGGTCTATATGAGAAAAAATCGTTGGGGCTCGAATTAATAGTGATTAGGGCAATAGACCATAAAGAAATAGTGTTGATGCCGATTCAGTGGAAAAGGGCCGAAGTTAGATTTTTTATTTCTTATTTATGGGCTTAGATTTATGGCTGCTGTGGCCTTCAGCTTTTTCATATACTTATATTTAATTCACTTAGAATTGTACATCAAATGCGTGCTAATTTTAACAATGACCTTACATTTATAATCTATTTAAATATTTTTGAATAAATTCGATAATTTTAGAAATTAAACTATTTTTTGGATATTTTCGATATTAGGATTAGAAATAGATTTAATAGGATTAGTGCTTTGAAAAATTTGGTTTCTTTGGGATGAAAAGTAATAGCATTCAGAAATGACATGCTTAATTGAAATCGTGGAAGAGTTGCAAAACCGGAAAGTCTGGAGGAATTATAGTCTATTAGGTGGAGGTGTGACAGTTTTGAATGACCCAGTCGAATTCTTGCAAATTTCACTAATCGATTAGTGATTGGTCGGTATTATGTCTTAGATAATGATTTAAACTAAGTTTTTGAGCATTATAAGCTTTATAACATGTGGAACAATTTTCCCAAGTCTTGGATTTGTGTTGTTTTATAACTTCTTTTTCTTAATTGGCGATATAACCGCTTACGCGATTTTGGCCGAGTTTAACAAAGCGCGCCAGTCGTTTCTTTCTCATGCTAACCGGCGCCAATTGAACACACCAAGTGAAGCCAAGTCCTTCTCCACCTGATCTTTCCAACGCAGAGCAGGCCTTCCTCTTCCTCTACTACCACCAGCTGGTACCGGATCGAATACTTTCAAAGCCGGAGCGTTTGTATCCATTCGGACGACATGACCCAGCCAACGTAGCCGCTGGATCTTTATTCGCTGCGCTATGTCTATGTCGTCGTAAAGCTCATACAGCTCATCGTTCCATCGTCTGCGATATTCGCCGTTGCCAACGTGCAAAGGTCAAAAAATCTTACGCAGAATCTTTCTCTCGAACACTCCAAGTGTCGCTTCATCGGATGTTGTCATCGTCCAAGCTTCTGCGCCATACGTTAGGACGGGCATGATGAGAGTCTTGCAGAGTGTTAGTTTTGTTCGTCGAGAGAGGACTTTACTGCTCAGTTGCCTACTTAGTCCGTTTTATAACTTGCTGCTTCAAAAAACCGACTATGTCATTTGTATTTAAATTTGGTATGGTTCTAACTGGGGCTGAAGTGGCATATTTGGCTGCGTTGTCTGCAGTTTCGTTACCCTTGATGCACGCATGTCCCGAAACCCAAATGAGTACTATTTTTGGGTGTTTCTCAATTACAGTTTGTCTAATGATGCTCGGGTAGTAGCTTTTATTGTTTACATTTGATATAGCTTCAAGCGATGAAAGGGAATCAGAACCATAGATAGCAGATTTAATAGCGATTAATTCCACGTATAGACCTAGCTATATGGTGGTAAATTGGATTTAAGAACGTTTTCAGTCTCAGTGCCAACGCTCAATCCGGTAATGTTGTTGACTGTGAAACGTTTGAGAATAGAAAAGTATGGTTATTAAGATTGTTTTTTATATAGGCAAACCTTTGTTGGTATATAATAATGAGTGTATCAGCTTTTTTATATTTACGAAGCTCAGTATTGACCAAAGTATTTCTATAGAACCATTGAGGTTTGAATGTTGGTGTAGGTGTAAGGGGAAGAAATGGAATGTGGAGTTTTTTACTGTTGAGAATAATTTTATTAACTGCTGAAGGGATTCTTTAAGGTAGTTTCTTTCTTTTATATGTTTGAATAATTTTGAAAAGCGGTGTATTAGAGTTTTGGCCAGTTTATTTAACACGTTCATGCCGGCGCGTACCACCGGTGGCCCGCACAAGATTGCGTCTTTAGGCAGCGCGTACCACCAATGGTACTTTATTAAACGGTACCTATGAGATGAGAGGCCATAAACGACTACCCTTATGAAAAAATTTCGTTTTATGCCCTGGAATCGCTTCCGATAGAGCGAAAAGACTTAAACATTGCCGTCTGTGGGCGAAGACCATGAATAACAGCGCCGGCGGGAACGTGTTAAAAGAAAGTCTGTTTTAGCTTCTAGTGGGGGTATATTAGCTTCGAAAACCATATTATTGACTGGGGTAGCTCTAAATGCTCCTAGTGTAGCCCTTATGGATGCGTTGATAATAGTTTTAATTTTATTTATGGCGTGCTGGGCTACATAACCGTAAAGGTACAGACCAATGTCTATTTTAGATATTAATATAGCTTTTGTGATTTCTATGAGGGTTGCCGAACTGCAATTAAATTTCCAGCTAGATAGGCACTTAATTATATTTAGTCGTTGTGGTAGGACTTTCTGTGGAAGGGTTATATGTGCACTCCAATTGTATCTTTTGCGGAATATAGGAGTAATAATCTTAAATTTTCTACATTTTTTATTTGTATGGTGTTGCAATGGATGGAGGACATGCATTCTTTTTTACGGCAGATATGTAAATGTGTGCATTTTTGTAATGAGAGTGATGCACCGGAGTAGTTACACCAATTTTGTATGCCTTCAAATAGCGAGTTTAAGTCAGTCCTCATATTTTTGTCTTTTTTCCGCTTAATCAACAGATTGAAGTCATTGGCGTAAGCACCGAAGTTAGATACTTCAAATATTTCATTCATATGGCAGGTATCAGATAAATCTTGATTTGCTGAACCTGAATGAAACTTGTTTGAAAAAATGTAAAAATATCAACTTTTAAAAATAAAATGTTTATTTCTGTTTGTTCGTTTGAACTCACTAATCTCCGGAACAAATTAATCGAACTGGCCACGACATTCACTAATAATAAAATAATGAAATATAATAATAAGTAGAATAAAAATTAAAATAATAAAAATACGTAGAAGACTTCTCTGAGTAACGACATAACCGGTCCCAGCAGCACCTCATAAATGAAGAATCAAAAATTGGTCGATTGGTAGATGGCTTAAAAATGAAAGGGTTGTGGATGTTGTAGCAGTTAATTAAGCCCTTACAGTGTGGTATAGTCACCAATCATCGTCGTCTAACTCAACTAACCTCAACTGGTCTAGGAAACATGTTGCTTCGACGGATTGGGTACAGAGGGAGACAGGTGTTAGATGCGTGGGCTTGAGAGGGCATATGAATAAGTGGTCAGTATCGTGGTGATACCCTCATATGGAGTATGTCGGGGTTGATTCTGAATAAGTAGGAGTTTGAACTACGTAACGCAATTGAGCAAAAATTAGGAGGGCATCACGAGGCAGCAGAAGCTCTTTACCTGAAAAAATTTTTTGCGGATACTTTTTGGCAAAATAAAGAGTACCAATGTGAAAATGCACCCCACGTCGTACAATTGGGAATCGCTGGTGCATGCGGCTTACTCACCTGACTTGACGCCTTCCGATTATCATTTGTTTGGATCGAGGGGCCACACACTTTCCGAGCAGCACTTCAATTCTCACAAAGAAGCCAAAAAATGGCTCGATGATTGGTTTGCGGCCAAAGACGGCCAATTTTTTTAGCGCGGCATCCACAAATTGCCTGAGAGATGGGAAAAATGTGTCGCTAGCGATGGCTATTATTTCGAAGATAAAATTTGTAACCATTTTTTGTTAATAAACGTACTTTCAACCTGGTATTTAAAAGCTACCTGAAATAAGGGAAAATGTAATGACTAATTCTGGCTAATATAAGTTTCTTCCTCTTGAAAAACGGCGACAATATTTTTTCGCACTATCCAGATAGGGGGTCAAAATATTATATTTCTAAGGAGCATACATGAATAATTAGTTGAGTATGTATTTACGCGCTTCAGAAAGCTCAGGAAAATTCCACAGATTCACATGCGAGCTAGAGCTCCATCTATAGCTCCATCCGTCTATGGCACCAGCCACTGCTAGAATTTGAAATTTTTGTTTTCCAAATTTTTTCCAAAATTAGCTTCCTAATAGAAAACTTCAATGTTCTAGATAGCTACAACTCAATATCTTCATATCCTTCACTAAGACTTGTACCCCATCCTCTTTGTTCGTTGTGTATAGAAATGCTAAATCGCAAATGACGCCTTTGTAATTCACCAGATCCAGAAAAGGCAAGCAACTGCATGAGTTAACAAGAGTGACGAGAAAATAGAGAAAGACCCTCAGAGTCTTAGAGAACAAAAACGCGGGCAGCATACGACATAATAGAGAAAAATTCAAATGCCGCTGGCTGAGTTGGAATTATACCAGAGTGCGGAAAGCAGCTAACTAAGATGATGTACATGCAATACATGCATACATACGCACACACATACAAGCATTCGCATCAAATAAATTATCAGAATTGTCAACATTGTCATAGCGAGAGCGAAAGCAACGGCAGCGGAGGCAAAATGAATACTAAAATCCATGGGGTCTGAGGAGTGCAAAGAATTTGGTAGTTTTAAAAACAGCAGCGCACAGGCAACAACTACCATAACAACAATTCAAATAGCCATCAGTTACAAGAGCGTCCCCATCGCTAACAACAGCGTACAGTGGCAGCCACGAGCCAACAACAACAACTAGTAAATACAACAACAGTAATGGCACTGAGCATGAATATATGCAATAGCAACGGCAGAAGTAAGAGCAGCAAAATAAGTGCGGCCAGTCGAGAAATCTGCCCCGGCCTGAGTCGCAACGCAACGAAACGCACAGTGTCAACAGCATTACGTCAACGCCATTCACGGCCACAGTGTGGACGAGAGGTTGGCACGACAAGCAACAGCCAACATGGGAATTGTGAAGGGTCATGTGCCACAACAGGCGCTGTGATTTTTCATGGTCCAGCGAAACCGTCAAAATAGGCTTTGTGTAAAAGACAGCCGCGGCCGAAAAGTGCGCCTTGGACCCGTCACATACAAAAGCTCAGCCATAGCGGCAAAAACAATGGATATATTGAGCGAAAATGAACAGCAGCCAGATATGTGTACAGTTGGTGTACTCCAAAACACATACATATACGCACACGAGCATGTATGTAGCAAAGGTATGTATGTATGTGCGTATGTGGGCTGGGTGCGGTATATATAATATGAAATATGAATGAGTTACCGCTTCGGTGACGGGACCAATGGCTGAATGGGACAGTGCGAAAATGAATGGGGGGATAAGTGTGAGGCATTGAATGAATGTGCAACTGAATAAATTAATAATTGTGGCCTTGAATGAAGTGATAGTGGCAAGCGAAATGACGCAGACAAAGCCAAAGTACAATGAAGCAGGAGACCAGAGTGTGCAGTGCAGGAAGTTATTTGCAAATATTTTCGGCCTGATGTGCGTTGAAATTTGTGTATGAACTATTTACCAAATGAGCAGGGTGCTTTGTTTGTTTTGTGACACTTCAGCCACATCATGTATTTCATATAATTTTCCGGCTTTCGCCAATAGCACGACCAGCAGCCAGTAGTAAGCACACAGCAGTCAAGCCATTAACTCTGAACGAAACACTTTACTGCCCATTTACGTTCCAGCTAAAGCAGTTTGCGCTCTATTTTTTTCAATACTAGAAACTAATATTTATTAACTGTTGATGTACTAAGGGGTGTCAACAAAAAGTACCTATGCATCATGTCAACGGCTAGTCAGCTTCTGCACCAACATTGTGCCAGTTACTGAACTAGTTAGGAATAGACACAAAAAGTGCTAGGCCACCTTTGGGCGAGTTGAATAATCTCTCTCTCTCCTCTTATGTATAATATTACGCTGACGTAGTATTTATTTCATGAAATTTTGAAAACCCGTGATATTAATGTGCAGGTCAAAACTAAATATTGTTGAAATATATTTATTTATTTATTAAGCCAATGAATCTAATAGATTCTTATAGGCCAAGTGAACATATTTTAAGATTATTAGGCAATAAAAAATAGAGAGTGCAATTAAACCATTTATAATAAATATTCAAAGATTTTAATAGGTAATTTTTTGAAAATGAAAAATCTATCTCAACAAATTTAGAGATTTTATTGAACTCAATTAAAGTTCTAGAAATAGAAACATTCTGAGCATTAAGGGTTTTTGAAGGACCAACATAGAAGAACTCCGACCCACGCAGAGCTCTGACCGGAATATTAAAGAAAATTCTCTCAAGGAGCACCGGATAGTCAACAGCACCACGGATTTGCAACGATTTTAAGTTGATCAATAAGCATCGCGCTTCATATGTAGGGATAGGATCTTGAAAAGGGTAAATTAAGCAACGCGAAATGTAAGAATACTTTCGGGATTCGTTCAATACGAATAATATGGATACCAGGCCATCCAGTTTTGAACGCACAAACGCCGTATACAAAAGCTTCAGCGTATAAGGTTCGGAGAAATCGGAGCTTTGACGCCTAACAAAAGCAAGAACGACGTAAGATTTGGCAATAATTAAATTTAAATGAGTAGTAAAAGTAAGCTTCGAATCAAATATCCCACCAAAATTTTTAATTCTTTCAGTACTTATTTTTTTGTGGTACTTCCTCTACCAATTCCCGATCACTTTTCGGCACTATCAAGATTTTGATATTGAATTGTTTCGAAATCATATAATTTATAAATTAGTTTGTATGGGAAGTGCCACGCCTTCCTTATCAATATCGCTCATTACTCATAATTATTCAGGCATTAATCTTTCGCCTAGGCCAAATTCCATAGCTCTACGAAAATCGTTCATTTTTGACGTTATTAAAGCATTGATATTTTATACATCACTGCGAAATCATAATTCTCAACCCTGAAGTGTATCGAAACTATGTAAAGAACTATTTTATATATGGAATTAGCTTATATGAAGACTGCCTCCTTTGCCCATACTGCCCACTCTCTTAAATTTTATAGGTATTAATATTTTACGTTCGGCCGCCGTAGCCGAATGGGTTGTTGCGTGACTACCATTCGGAATTCACAGAGAGAACATAGGTTCGAATCTCGGTGAAACACCCAGATTAAGAAAAACATTTTTCTAATAGCGGTCGCCCCTCAGCAGGCAATGGCAAACCTCCGAGTATATTTCTGCCATGAAAAAGCTCCTCATAAAAATATCTGCCGTTCGGAGTCGGCTTAAAACTGTAGGTCCCTCCATTTGTGGAACAACATCAAGACGCACACAACAAATAGGAGGAGGAGCTCGGCCAAATACCCAAAAAGGGTGTACGCGTGTAAGGGTGTATAATATTTTACGTCATTGTACCAAATTTCAGTATTAAAGCAAGAATGGTTCAGAAAATATTTAATAACAAAAATTGGCTTGTATGGAAGGTGCTACGGCCCCTTATTTTAAATTAATTTTGTCATGCCTATATTCTTCCGGCAATTGCGAGCAATAATTTCACGAAGTTTCATTGCCATCCAATAATTGCTTTGGCAAGTTTTAAAATACGTGCAAGCAAACAAATATTCAGTTTTAAGATTAAAATAGTTTACCAAAATGCTTCTCATCTTCAAATTTCGACTTAAATGTTCGACTTAATCCAATTTCAGTTTCAGAAATTAAACTTTTCATAAAATTTATTTGTAAATTTGCATATCATATACATTTTGAATATCATTTCTATACTCTATTTTCTTATAGTTTGTTTTTCTATGATCTCTGCAAACAGTCGTTGAAGCAATGATAACTTTAATTTTCGAATTCAAAGCGCTGGTGATTCGACTCGATCAGCATTTATATTCGTTTAGTCCTCATTGCCTGCACCCTTAACGTTGAAAACATTCGTATTTAATACAAGAATGTCTGTTTTGCATAAACCTCTAATTGGTCACTTTGCAACTAGTACAATTCTAGTCCTTTTCGATCTAGTATGACAACAAGTACGAGAACAAACATATTGGTTGAGTAGTTTAAATACATTTTTAATTGAGCATTTCGCAACTAGTAGTATACTAGTGCCTTTCGAACTACTATGACTTCTTGCACCAAATGCCAATTCATGAACCAAAATATCTGTTGAGTAGTTTACATACATCTCAAACTAGTCACTTTGTAACTAGTAAAATTCTAGACCTTTTCGAACTAGTATGACTTCTTCCCTGCTGAGTAATTTTCATACATCTCAATTTGGTCACTATGCGACTAGTGCAATTGTAGTCCTTTTCTAACTAGTATGACTTCTTCCCGCAAGAATATCTGCTAAGTAGTTTACACACATCTCGATTTCGTTGCTTTGCAACTAGTACAATTCAAGTCATTTTCGAACTAGTACGACTGCTTCCCTCAATTACCAATTCATGGACAAAAATATCTGCTGAGTAGTTTACACACATCTCAAATTCGTTACTTTGCAACTTGTAAAAATCTAGTCCTTTTCGAACTAATATGGCTTCTTCCCTCAATTACCAATTCATATACACATATATCTGCTGAGTAGTTTACATATATTCAAAATAGATCACTTTGCAACTAGTACAGTTCTTCGCTCAATTAACAAATTCCTGAATAAAAATATCCGCTGAGTAGTTTACACACATCCCAATTTGGTCACTTTGCAACTAGAACAAATCTCGTCCTTTTCGAACAAGTACGACTTCTTCCCTCAATTTCCAATTCGTGAACAAGAATATCTGCTAAGTAGTTTACACACATCGCAAATTCGTTACTTTACAACTAGTACAATTCCTGTACAATTCGAACTAGTACAACTTCTTCCCTCAATTGCCAATTCATGTACAAAAATATCTGCTGAGTAGTTTACATACATCTCAATTTGGTCACTATGCGACTAGTGCAATTGTAGTCCTTTTCGAACTAGTATGACTTCTTCCCGCAAGAATATCTGCTAAGTAGTTTACACACATCTCGATTTTGTTACTTTGCAACTAGTACAATTCAAGTTCTTTTCGAACTAGTACGACTTCTTCCCTCAATTACCAATTCATGGACAAAAGTATCTGCTGAGTAGTTTACATACACCTCAAATTGGTAATTTTCCAACTAGTGATATTCTAGTCTCTTTCGAACGAGTATGACTTCTTCCGTCAAATACCAATTCATGAACCAGAATATCTGTTGAATAGTTTGGCTTCACACTGCTGAATGATATCTAAAAGTTTCGCGCATCAAAGTTTTCTTTTTGACGTGCAAAAGCAAATCTATTCTATTCTGCTTCTCTTAATAACCGCTTTTAGTTTAACAAGAAAACCAAAGTAGTGAGTGATATCATTTTTCATCCGGAGTTTTCATCCACAATTTGGTGAAAAAACTGGAACGAAGTACCTTTGGCTATGAACATTATTGCTGAAATGAGTATAATTAATATTTTTTTATTTATTCAACAACTAATTAAATCATGTAAAAACCCAATTTTGCCATACATACTATGATTTTCCACTGAAGAAGAAATTATAAATACGTCCCTTTAGGTATTTTCGCTCTTTAATATCGTTTACCATTTTCTTTTAATATTCCATATTCGATTTCATTCTCCTTATGGGATAATATTTTCCCTGCTGGCAGCTCACCAACGACGGACCTGCTAATTAAATTTGTAATTCACTATTGCAGCTAATTGCTGCTAGAGTTCACTTATACGAGGGGAGTGAAAGGAAAATAAATATGTAAAGGAGCAAAATATAATATATACATATTACATTGTTAGCGGGCTAGTCGCTCTGGAATGACGGTTACATCCTCTCTTAAAAAATTAGAAAACATTTCATTTTTGTTTACAATTCTATCAGATATTAGATATCGGATATTGTTATTCCATTTATCGGGTTTTTTTTTTATCAGGAAAGTCATACAGAGACACAGTAGTGCTCTTATTGAAGTAAACCCCGGCTACCGCTTTGTTGTATGAGAACTTCTCCTACGTGAATTTTTGCCAATCGGCTGATATGACATGGGAATACGAAAAAACACGGTTGCCGAAATATATGACAGGGTAACTATCATCATCTGTTTATTTTCTCAAACCTCTTTAGTCGACAAAGGACCAAGTGAGAAAATAGAGCACCTCTATGCATCAGCCTTTTCGTGCCACTTATCACCTATACTCTGCGTGATTTATTTGACTTCTACCTTCGCTTTAATTGCATGCGCGACAAGATGGATTCGTTCTACCAACTAAGCGCTTCAATAAACATATTTCATCAGGCGGACTGTCTAGCGATATTAGGCGCAATATCAAAATTCCATGAATCAGAATTCAAGGGCTGGGAAGGCAGGGAATTCATACGATCCGGATGGAGAGTCTAGAATAAAGACAGGCTAAATACTTTACTTTTAACTGCAGTAGAACCTCAAAAAGGCTCTTAAGGGGGGGTAGAGAAGGCTTACGAACTTTTACTGAATGTATGCAGTCTTCGTTGTCATTTCAAGGAAATAAAGTTAGCAGAAACAACCGCCTGACATTTTTCAGAACTAGAAGATCATACCCTGAGCATATTCCCACAATGTGAGAACCCGTACACCTGATTGAAGTCACTTTATGTAAATTCATTGGTGATATGTAACAAAACAGTTTAGAAGATACTCAAATTCATCGGAAGCCTCCATCTACAAGCCTCCATAGGGCAACTATAAGTCAAGCACAGCAAACCATATTAGATGTCGCAGTTCATTTTGCTCCATTAATATAAGTAATACGAGTATATCTAGCTCAAGACTCCGAATGTCATAGCTTTAAGTTGATATTTTGTTAAAATACAATTTTTTTAAATAATTCTTAAATAAATATATTTCAAAAATATTTCATAAAGTGTAACTTGTTTTAATCAATTGTTACTACTACTGGTTAGTATTCAAGTTAGAATAGTAGACAAATTCCAACTCCAACTACAAGTAGCAGTGAAACCGAGCCCGGCACCGAGGTATGACCTCCATAGATGACAGTTAGTTGTTAAATTTTATAACGCGGGTACATTCTAGTGCCTCAAGAACATTGCCTAGTTGCATATCAAAATACAGCGGAATTCTTAAGAATCTGTCTTGGCAATCTTAAGGGGTTAGGGGTAGTCAGAGGCCCGATTTTCAATAATTTTTTTTGCTAGTCATTCCTTTATTTTACAAAAATAAAAACTTTTCACTCAAGTTGACAAAATTAAAAAAAAAAATTTATAATAAATTAATAATTGTAAAAGTATCGCTGTTTGTGATGAGCCCGTTTCTACTCCCTTGCGATGATCATCACAAGTCCTTGGAGATTTATCTAAAATCAATCTGGTGACTTCACGAAATATTTTTCAGATTTTCTAGAAAAAACCGACAATTAATTGTTTAAAAAAAACGAAATTTTTGAAAAAAAAAATCCTTCGTTCAGGCACGGGTTTTTTTATGTTTTTCAAAAGCAGTATACATTTTATTGAAATCTACCAAGCGGTTTTTAAATTACAGTGATCATCATTTCAAATAACATAGTTTTGAGAAAAACGCTAAGTTTTACGCCGAGCGCCGAAGCGCCCGAGCGCCTTTTGTTAATAGGACTATGAATAAGTTCGTGCGGTTTTACAACAGATGGCGTAACTTGATTATTATTCCATCGATCCACATTTCCAAACATTCATTGGAGAGCTACTGTCGTAAGGCACAAACGTCAGTATAAGTTTTTTATTTGAAGCGTAAACAACAATATTTTTACCACACTTGAAAATGTCGAATTTCGTGCCAAATAATGTGTTTTTGCGGGGAATTCTTCTTCATTATTTTAATATGAAGAAAAAAGCAGCCGAAAGTCATCGTTCTTGGTGGAAGTTTATGGTGAGCATGCTCTAGCTGAGCGAACGTGCCAGAAGTGGTTTGCACGCTTTAAAAGTGGTGATTTTGGCTTGGAAGACGAAGAACGCGAGGGTGCGCCGCCAAAGTTCATGGATACCGAATTGGAGGAATTGCTCGATCAAGATCCGGCTCAAACGCAAGAAGAGGTTGCAAAAACTTTGGGAGTTGATCAATCAACCATTTCCAAACGTTTAAAAGCCATGGGAATGATCCGAAAGGTAGGCCATTGGGTGCCGTATGAATTGAAGCCAAGAGACGTTGAACGCCGTTTTATGGCATGCGAACAACTGCTTCAACGGCACAAAAGAAAGGGTTTTTTGCATCGAATTGTGACTGGCGATGAAAAGTGGGTCCATTACGACAATCCAAAACGTCGGGCAACGTATGGATACCCTGGCCATGCTTCAACATCGACGTCGGCGCAGAATATTCATGGCCTGAAGGTTATGCTGTGTATCTGGTGGGACCAGCTGGGTGTTGTGTATTATGAGCTACTGAAACCGAATGAAACGATTACGGGGGATGTCTACCGACGACAATTGATGCGTTTGAGCCGAGGACTGCGAGAAAAACGGCCGCAATACGCCGATAGACACGACAAAGTTATTTTGCAACATGACAATGCTCGGCCACATGTTGCACAAGTGGTCAAAACATACTCAGAAACGCTCAAATGGGATGTCCTACCCCACCCGCCGTATAGTCCAGACCTTGCGCCATCCGATTACTATCTCTTCCGATCGATGCAACATGGCCTGGCTGACCAGCACTTCCGTAATTACGATGAAGTCAAAAAATGGATCGATTCGTGGATTGCGGCAAAACCGACCGAATTTTTCACAAAGGGAATCCGTGAATTGCCAGAAAGATAGGAAAAAGTAGTAGTAAGCGATGGACAATACTTTGAATATTAAATTTGTAACCATTTTACGTCAATAAAGTTTCAAATTTCGAAAAAACCGCACGAACTTATTCATAGTCCTATTAAAATGTTAAGTAACTCGAAAAGTATTTGTCGGGTTCACTTCAAATTTTCACACAATATTTCTAAGATATTAAACTTTAAGAAAATGCAAAAAAAAAAACAAATCCAATTTTTTGAAAATTCTGACTACCCCTAACCCCTTAAGGGGGTATTCTAGTCTAGAGGCCCGAACTTCGAGCGTTTTTTGACGGTGAATAAAAACAAAGCTATTGATATTTTTATTACCCATTTTTTTGTCATTTATTTATATATTAAGAGCACACTAAATGAATTAAAAAAAAAAAAAAATCATGTAATTATGCGTCCTTGAAGTGGAAGGGGAAAACAAAAGGCAGTGTCCTCGTCGTCACGATTTCTACCCTTCTGGTCATTTGAAAAAAAAGACGACAAAATCTTAATTATTATGAATGTCATTATCGCATGACACAGAAAAAACCAAAAAAATCAAATGTAAAAGTATTTTGTTATAAATAGAGAGTTTAGAATGTCGGCCTAACAGCCAATACATTTTCTTGTATTTAAGAATTAACTCCTCGTGTTTTTTCTTGACATGTGCTTTCCATCTCAGCTTAGCAGCTAAGGTCATTCCTAGATATTTTGCCGTATTTGCATGCAGTATTGCCGTATTATTGATAAATATTGGTTTATAATTTATATTTCTATTAGTGCAGTCAACATGCACAGACTTGGTTTCGTTTAACTTTACACGCCATTTTTTGGTCCAATTTTAAATTGCATTTACTGATGCTTGTAACTTCTGAATTGCTTCTAAGTGTTTTTCATCTGTTGCTAATACTGCAGTATCATCGGGAGATACAAAACTGGCCCGAGTACACTGCCTTGCGGGACACCTGCATTAATATCTTTCAGTTCTGAATAGACATCTGCTTGCTTTATTCTAAAGTATCTGCTCGTTAAGTAGGATTTTAAAATGTTTGAGTACTGGATTGGTAGAACTGCTTGAAGTTTATGGATTAGTCCCTCATGCCATACTTTATCAAAAGCTTGCAATACATGCAGGAATACCACAAAACAGATTTGTTTTTCTTGCAGTGATTTTTCAATTACATGAGTAATGCGGTGCACTTGATCAATCGTTGAGTGCTCATTTCGAAAACGAAATTGATGGTTTGGTACAAGGCATTTTGTATCTAACAATGGTTTTAATCTTTTTAGCAAGATTTTTTCAAAAAGCTTAGATAAAATTGGTAACAACGACATTGGTCGGTATGATGTCACATCGTGTGGTGGCTTTCCTGGTTTTGGCAGCATAATAACTTCCGCTATTTTCCATTGTTGCGGTACATATTCTAAACGAAATCCAGCATTAATCAAATGTGTCAATTTGACAATAGCATTATTGGGCAATTCTTTTAATGTTTTCCCTGTTATAAGGTCATAACCGGGTGCTTTTTTGCTGTATATTTTATTTTTAATAGTACCCTTTACCTCTTTAAAGGAAGTCAAGGGGATTTTATCGATTTTTTGTCTAATAGGATGAGGTATATTTTCTAACTCATCTCCTTCGTTAGGGGCCGTTCAAGTATTACGTAAGCAGATTTATTACAATTATTTACCCCCCATCCCCCTTGTCAGCAAAAGTAAGCAAAGCTTTTACCCCCTCCCCCCATGCTTACGTAAACATTTTTCAATTAAAAAATGTATTTTTTTTATATTATAATTATAATGTTATAGTTATAATTTTAAAAATAAGAAAATAGATTTAGAATAGAGATTAGATTTTACTGATGCAGTATTCAACATAGAGTAAGGGACAAAAATAGGTATTATAATCTTACGAACATAACAAATTTATTTTAAATTTTTGGTGCACATATTAAATTCAAATTAACAGTCTTCAGTCCATGAAACCCGAATCCATGATTCTAAGTTTTCGATGACATTGGATTGCTTGGATTGCTGCTCAGTGTTGAGAATCTGCTCACTTTCATCCGATTTTGGAATGTCTACGTCGTTCTCATCGAGCCATTCAACATCATGGTGCTCTAAATTTTGAATAATGCACATCAGTTCATTAGCACGACGAGCAGCGACTCTTACAGGTCTAACTTTCCTATCAGTGTGCGTGTTTGCTTTTTTATGGATCTTCTCGATGTGACGATTTAGTTGCTTGATGGAAGCATGATAAAGACCACACGTTTTGCATGTTCGACTTCATAGCCTCAATTTTACCGTCGGACAAAAATAATCGTAGGGCATTTGCAGGAAATCTTTGAGTGAAGCACTTAAGCGTAGAGCTAAATTGACTAAAAGATCAAGAAATTGCCCTCCTTCATCGAAAACCAAGTCATCAACTGTTTGTTTTACTTTTACAGGTGGTGGAAGAAACCTGTTTTCTAGTAATCTGAATTGGCCACTTCTTGGACGACAGCATTCTGTATTTCTACATTTTACAATTTGAAGCAAGTATTGGCTTTCACGCACATGTTCTGAATGCCATTTAATGTCTGGAAAATCAGGAACATCTTGTTGACCTGCCCCAACATATTTTGCAGTAACATTATAGCCATCAATTTCCATTGAACTCCATACTTCAGCTAATACATTTCCTGCAAATTCGAAATTAGATCTTTCTAAATGTTCATCAATTGTAACGCCACGTTCATCCAAATGAGACCCAAAATGGTTATGAGGCAATATTAAGCCAGCCAGTTCCCGACTAAGAGGAGCCATTCTGTGCTCTACTCTGTTGTACGCACTTCTTCCAGGAGCATTGGTAGCTAAAAACAATGCATCGAGATCATGTCGCTCAAAGTGTTGTATAGCAAACCCTCCATCAACCGTCATGATAACCACTGGTTTTACTAGTCCATGGTCAGTTTTAACTAATGGTCGAAAATCTTCAAGTTCGAGAAGGGTCTCGAAATCCTGAGCATGAGTATTAGAGGTAGATGAAATATGCTTTCCACTTCGAATAGCGATGTATGTTGGTCCAGAATATCCAACGGCTTGCGGTTGTCCTAGCATACTGGAAGTGATTTTGATACCAGCGTAAACAGATGGTATTAATTTATGACGCTCAGCGATTACCAAGTCGTGGTCAGGTAATTTGATTCTATATTCCATGTGCATTAGAAGAGGTGCTTGCTTATTTGCCGCAGTAATGCCAATAGGGACTCTAGCTTTATCATCTTGAGATATGAAAAATACTTGATCTGGTCCAAGTATGGATGCTATGTTCTCTAAATAATGGATTGATGTTTCAGCGAACCTCATATCTAAGTGGCTCTTGTGGTGATCAGTTTGAGCCCGAATGAGCTTAACAGGGACGGTCGATACATGTCTTCGTCCCTCTGCAGAATTAGACTTTCTGGAAATCAAACGAAGATATGTCCCACTGCGACTAATGCCAAATCCTATTTTACGTAATTCTTGTGTGAGTTCATCAAGAGTTTTTACGCTGCGAATAGATTCCGTTCGTCTTCTATCATCTGCTGCACTCCCAAATAAAGCTATCTCCGCAATTGTTTTCAATAGTGATGGTTGATTGCTTTCAAGATTAGGACGTCCCACTGAATCCTTCAGAGATAGTCTTTTTTTATTTCTGGATTTTCATGACAAATATCTTCTAACTTTCTTTTCATACCATCCCTGTGCTTCTTCTGGGCAACTGCGTTTTGAATCTTCCTGGTTAAAGACTGTTTTGCTGTTTTTATTTCCTCACGCAACTTAATGATCTGTTTATCAACTTCAGCACGGCTTGGCATAGTATCTCTAGTAGAATACAAAGCGTTCAGATTTTTTTTCGAGTAGAGCAATCTTATTTTTCATAGCTTCCTGAGAAGGTTTTGCTCTCTGTTTATCTGCATTTTCATTATTATCACATTGCTGTCGTGATTCATTACCGGGTTTTATTTTCTCTTCTTCCTGTTTTTTAATATTTGAAGCTGGCTGTATAATTTGTGTTTTTTCTGCAGGTTTACAGGTAGTCGTTGCCTAAAAGAACAAACTTTCTATTGGTTCTGCTAAAGATTCTCTTATTAAGCTACATAAATACAAAGTATGCAATAAAAACTGCATTTAAAGATTATTTAAAGCCATAGCCCGTCATTTACGTGTATCAACTTCCCCCAGAGGGAAATTGCAAAACTCGCATAAATTTCTAATATTTCTAGTACTCATAGGTACCTAAAATGATTTCGTCACTCACCTTGAAAAAAAAATGTAGTAGATTGGATTTATTCTTAGTCGCCGCTTGCAATTCTTCTTCAATTCTCTTAGATACAATGATATCTAGTTCCTTGTCGGACTTTGCTTGTAATTTATAATTTCGCCACACTTCCTTAACTAACTTTTGTATATTTTGTATTGTACTTTCGTACTTGTATGAGATTTTTTAAAACTTTCAAAAAATTTTTGGTATAACTTGGATTTGTCTATTTGAAACGATTTAAATAAGATAAACGTTAAACTTTGGCTAATGGAATCAACGGTAAGACAAATGTTGAGATGCGTTGTATCCGAACAAAACAATACACTAGCAGAAGAAATTTAGACACTAGTGATGATTAGACAATAGTGAACAGCGCGCGGTAATTCCCCGAATCGCGTATGCGTGTATATTTGCGGGAATCCCCGAAAATGCGTTTCGTTTTCAAGCATAGATAATGTGAGGATTGCCATTCGTGTAAAAAGGTAAATAACTACTGATGACGTAATCATCATCTAGACTCCCCTACCCCCCAAGTCATCCAAAATAAGCAAAACAAAGACATATTCCTATTTACTTTACTTTCTCTCAATACCAAATCTCAGAAATTTTATTGAGAACAGAATACACTAACCAGCATTTTACACCTGAATCAACTCAGAGCTCACCAAAGAAGTGCCAGCACCTGTATTATCTATTCACCAGTAATCGCATCCTGCAGTACATTTTCACATTCCACCATGGAAATTCCGGAACAATTTTGTATCAGTCGTTACTCGCCGATACATGAAAAATTTGAAAGAGAACCTAATGAAAAAACTTTCGCTTTTTGTTTTTTTGTGCACTCACTCAAACTTATTTCCGAGTGCGTGCGCCTGAAATTAATTTGTTTGCATTGTCGCTAATTTAATTATGCGAGTATTTATATGCCACAAAGGCACCTTATGGCGGCCCAACGCACGCCACCAACATTTATATGCCCGTTTAGCTTGTTATGTGAAACTTTTATGCAACGTTAATTCGTTTCGCTTATTAAGCACGTAAATATATGTGCAAGTGTAGCCGTCGTGATTACTAAACTGTGCGTACGAATATTTCTGGCATATTCGCCGTTTGTCACAGTGGCATATTTATAATCAGAAAGCTGCTCATTTGTAAGCGGTAACTGTCCTAAATGCAGTGCGTACATCTTGTTTTTATTTGTACTGTACATTATTGTGCACACACATCTACTTGTGCATATATAAATATGTGTAATTTAGCATTCAAGCTCATGCTCACATACATATTTGCTTAGAAGATTTACTTGTTTTTCGAACAAGTTTTCGTCGTACGCTTTTTTGGCTGCCTTGCTGACGAACTATCTACTGCTACTATGTGTGCATGCGCGCTTGACTACTTTGGCAACTAACTGCCTGCTTCCTTTTTGTCCATCTGCTTATGATTACATTAGCCGGGAAAGATTTGCTGCGCTGTTAATGCTAACTTTGCTTTCCAAATTTTATGTCACGAGCGTATTTCGTCATTTGCAGTAACCAACTGATTCTACGCCAGTACATTTTCTGTGTATTTGAGCAGCGCAAAATGTATTTGCTTTATTTTCGCAATTAATTTAATTCTACAATTTCTTAATTTGACATTTCTTCCTGCTCAATCATTCGTTCAGTTGGTTTTAAAATAACTCGATTCGTGTGCTCCGCAAATTAAATATCAATTAAAGAACAATACGAATGTACATTAAATGGCATTTCTCTGCTGAAAGCCAATGCCATTGTCACACATACACATACGCATGTAAAAGCAAGCACAAGTGCGTACGTACGCGATGCTGCATTATCAACTGCTGTGCGCGTATGCTGGGCAAACCGAGTTGCGCCCTGTGCACAGCTCTCTTTCGGCATTGCCTTAATTTCATGCAAATTAAGTCAATTAAAATCGACTGACACTTCAACACAAAACTCTCACACGCGCGCATGCACACACGCATAGCCATAGCACGATTGCGTGCAGAGAAAACTCTAGCAAAATCGATTGAATGTCTGCTATGCGAGGACTGGGAGGTGTTAAATGGCAATGTCAATTCAAGTAAAACGTTTCTTAATGGCTATACTATTTACAATTTCATAATTGACCACTTGAATTTGCCGCCAGGTCGAAGGAATGGTATGCAATAATGGCTTGATGAAAGCAAAGGATCCAATCATAGTCAAAGCGGCGCTACAATGAAGCAATCGTAATAATCACAATTTTACCCCGATTCGGCTGAAACAGATTTTTTGGAATGGTTTTTGAATTTAATGTTACAATTTCCACAGCGCGTAAATGATGATTGTTAATTAAAGTGAAAAAACAGAAAAAAAATCTTTCACATAACGTCTGCAACTAAAGTAAAATAACGATGTCCTGAAAATTGAGAAGCGATACAATCGAGTTCATTCAAAAGTGTAGTACATTTTGGTCAATACAAAATTGACAAAAATTTCCCCGATCTAATAAACGAAATGCCTTTTCATTGCCTCTCTAAGTATTTTAACTGGTAAAAAGGCGACGCGCGTAATTTTCTCCCGAAAGGTAAAGTTAATTACACTTTTTTACATAAATGCATGTGCAAGTGCTTGAAATGATTAAGCAATCAAATTTTATATGCAGCAACTCGGCGACACGTGGATACCGCTGTGATTTTTTTAGTAGCACCGTGGCGTATGAGTAACACAGAGTATGAGAAGATGAGCAGAACAATTTTAGTATTACAGGCTAGAGCAGCTTTTGTGAGGTGGGTTTCATAATCATAAGGCACCCCTAATTTTTCAAAGTATTTGAACTTATAGATTTGAGAGGATAATAAAAATTGTACGCATCGATTAAAGTAACAAAAGCTATCTGTTTTATAACATAATTTAGAATTTCTTTTTAATAAATACATAAAGAAAATTTTCAGCGAAAACGTATTACTAGGCGTTTCAAAATGATAAGACACTGTTTAACTAAGGTGATCGTTTAACAAACGTATACTTTTTTCAACGCTGAATGCGCCCAGGCAATAGCTAAGAAAAGTGAAGCTCGGCAAAGAATGCTTAGAAGGCCCACCTGAGCAAGTAAAGAGGCATACAAAGCCGAGAGAATTGTCGCCACTAAATTATGCCGCGCCAAGGGAAAGCAGTCGGAAAAGAGGGAACTTGAACAACTCGCGACGGACTATCACACCAAAGACATTAGAAAATTTTACAAGCGCCAACAAGTCAAACAACAAGCAAAAGACTTTCTGCCTCGTCTTAAGATCTGTAAGGATAAAAACTGAGTTATATTATCTGAAAAAAGTAGCGTTATCGAACGGTGGAAAGAATTCTTTTCAGATCTAACTTCTGCTCAAATATGAACGAATAAGTTTTTTGTTTTTTGGTAGGACTGTTATAAGCTTACATGGCAAATTTCAGCGTGATATGTCACATAGTTTGTTTTCTGTGCTACTGTAAACAAGTCAAGCTCGAGTGTGTTCTTCGAATTCTCCCCAAAATATTTAATAACTTATAAGTTAAAACAAAATTAATTTCAATACTAAGGAAAAGTTACTAGACATCAGATAATATACGTACTTGAGAGCTCGTCTAGAGACATTGTACGACACATCATTAATATACTAATACCATTGTTTATTGTAGTACTTAATATTATTAATTGATAATAAATAAACAAATAAAAAAAAAAAAAAAAAAAACGGTTCCGAGAAAAACGTGTTTTAAGTTTTGAGTAAAAATAAAAGTGGCTTGGAACCTTTCAAAGATTATATCTCCGAAACTATTATTCGGATCGACTTGAAAATTTAGGGTAAAGTTCCTGAGATGTTGTAAAAATTAATAAACCAAAAAAAAGATCGATTTCTTGGACCCACGAAACCCATGTAAGCCCTTAAGTCCATAACAGCTAGAATGACGCCAAATAAAAGCAACTCCTGAAAGTAAAAGCGAGCTTATGGTACTTCAAAAATTGTATACCAATGGTGTCTTATGATTATGAAACGCACCTTATTATATTTGATTAGACCAATGAACTCTAGTAACTGGTGTAACGGCTGCTTCTTGTAGCTTAACTGAGGAATTCAATTCGATTTAATAAAATAATTGTCATGATAAATCTTTGGAAAAATATTCAGAAAGATGAAGGAATAAAATTAGTGAAGGCATATACGTGCACGCGAGCAAAAGTTTATACGGGGCTCATCAATGGCGACATAAAGAATTCGCGAGCCTATCGCGAACATAGGACAGCCAATTTTAAATTCGGTTAAGGTAAATTTAATGAAAAGGATATTATCCTGTAAGCGTGGTCGCGGTGGTCATTTGTCTGATGTTATTTTCCACTATTAACGAAAGAAACATCCGATCATTTATGTGTACTAAAAAATAGCATATTTCTTTGAATATCAAAACAACACCTCTTATTAAAAACCCCTTACAATAACATAACTTTTCCAAAGCGCAATCACCGAACTTTGTGCACTTTAAAATTATGAAGCCGCTTCGCTTATTGAGCTAATTTTAATTTGAAAAAATGTGTGCCAAGATTTGTAAGCAAAGTTGCGGCCATTTGAACTGAGAGATCAACAACTTATCAAGTACTTTAGATGAACTATGTGAACAGATTAACTATTTACACCTCCGCTATTTTCGCTCGATGAAAACGGTTGGAGAGCGCCCATCTCCGGTTACAGCGGCCCAAACAATTAGCCGTGACAGCTGCTGCCTCCTGGTGGCCAATCGATGACTCGAATTCGCATATGAAAGGTCGGTCAAATAAACTCTACCGTTTTTGAAGTTTAAGAATTACTCAATTTGAAAAATTTTCTCGTCAGAAAACACAATGTTCGAAAATTGACTGCTTTCGGCCAAGTGAAGCAACTACTTCGCTCTCTCAAGTCTGACTTGTTGCTGCTTTGGTGTGAGATGAAGCGCCTTTTGGATCTTTTAGGGCTTGACTTTGAGATCATTTTTCAGTATGCGTTGGATGCTACGATCAGATATTTTCAGTTCTTTCGCCATTTGATTGGCACTACGTCGGGGATTTCGCTCAAGCCACTTCTTCACTTTTTGGACCATTTCATGTGATGTTGCAGTCGTTTGATAACCACCTCCATGACGTTTCGCTGGTTGTGATTTTCGAGCCAAATATGCGTAAGGCAATCACTATAACGTTTAAATCCATTTTTGTTTCTTTTCCCTGTGTACTCCTCTCTGGAACATAGGGCCTCAACAAGACTCTTGTCTTTCGTTGGTTTCATTAATCTATATGATTTCTGACAGAGTAGGTCATTAGCATGCCGCTACCAGTCCTAAATAGTCGAAATGCCCACCTATTGTTGGTTAGAAACAACGCCTTCTTACTGCTTGGATAGCCATCTGTGTTTCACATTTTTCTGCCAGAAGGATCGTACAGATGGTTGAGGACTTCGCTATTATCGCTGTTGCCCACTTGCTCTGGCTGGGGCCACTGATACAATGTGTAACTGTGTGTTTTTCTTTGTTTTTGCAGCCACAATATAAATAAAACGCTAACTATTGTGCGGGAGTAAAGATGGAAAGGCTAATTTTTTGGGTTTGAGGAATAATATTTGTTTTCTGTTTTTTTGTTTTGTTTTAAAAACAGGGAAAGTAGGTAAATTTGGAAAAGTGCGAGGACCGTGCTTTACGCGGGACTCGAATCCACAACCTCTGGGATGGAAGGCTAGTGCAATTACGCTACACAACCAAGGTTGAACTCCATTACTGATTTTCTTTTTTCTAGTTTACTCTCGGCAAAACGCTTCCGCGTGCTTGTAAACAATACTCTAGACTGTCATTTAGCTAACAAACAGACAGCTAATACCCGTGCATCAGCTACGCAAGTGCTCTGAAGTTGATTATACTTTGAGTGTCGGACCCTGTAGACAAAAATTTTTCATTTTGCTGTTTCTTGCACGGAGATTCGAACTTACGCACTCCCGAATGGTAGTCACACACCAACCCATTCGGCTACAGTAGCCACTTAGTAGACTTAGTCTAACGAAAAAACCAACAAAAGCCGTTCATAATTTGAATAAAATCCGACAGATGGGTTGGACATATCTGACATATAGAGTCTACTGATGATAGCATTTTTGGTTGAGTCCTTAATAAAATTAAACGTTTGTTATCAAGTAGTGATGAATTGCTGCAAAATTTATTTTTATTCTAATTCCAATTCGAAATGCTATTTTTTAATATAAATGCTCGGTTGTTTATTTCATTATAAAGAGGAAGGTATGCCGTTAATAGTGGAAAATAACATCAAGCAAATGACCACCATGACCTCGCTTACAGGACAATATCCTTTTCATGAAATTTTCCATAACCGAATTGCAAAGTGGCTGCCCTATGTCCTCGATAGCCTCACGAATTCCATCGTTGAGCTCTTGAATCGACCCCGGGCTGTTGGCGTAGATCTTCTCTCTCACGTCAGAAGGTGTTAAATCACAAGATCTCGGTGGCCAATTGTGATCACCTCTTCGAGAGATAACACGGTCCGGAAACTTTTCCCGTAAAAGATCAATGGTTTCGTTACTTGTGTGGCACGTAGCGCCGTCTTGTTGAAAATAAACGTTGTCCAGATCTATACCATACAATTCCGGCCATAAAAAATCGTTAATCATCTCTCTCAATAGCCAAGTCAAATAATCATATGAAAGTTGCTTATTAGTATCTCTTTATATCTACTATGCGAAATTGGCTAAAGCTTCTAACCAATGTCTAAGAATCGTTAATGACAAATAAAAAATTGTATTAAAATGAAATGAGAAGCTAACAAATTGTCAAACTCGTCAATATGTCTTTGTGCTATAACTGCAGTTATATTCTTTTGTGTCTCAGTACCACTACTTATTTGCTCTTCTACAAAGACAATCGTTAGCTTCAAACCGAAAGCAGCACAACTCGTTGCGCAAGTTCTTCTCAGTCTCTTTCAGTCACATCTCTCCTTACTCGCCTTGTACCAAATTAAATGTTTTTATGCTGTTATAAAGCTTAGCATTTTGTACATCTTCTGCATTTTAAAATTCCTCTCCATAAACGTTTGTGCGCTTTTTATTTGCTTTGACTTGCAGACACTTAAAATTCTAGTCATTATCTCTTTCTATTTCACTTCGTGGCTTGCGGCCTGCGTCTGCATATTTGATTATAAAAAGTGTCATTACCAAGCTTTTTAACCATACAAGGCAAATGGTTTTGTGCCAAAATGCAGTGACGTAGCTAAAATAATTGAAATAACTGAATTTTTTGCTTTAAGCTGAAAGGAAGTTTATTCAACTAAGTGGGCGTAGGAAAGTTGTATATGGTTATTTAATAGCATAATTAGGCGGCAATGGAAGACGGAACGCAGCAAGTTTCAATGCGTTCTGCATAAGAACAATTAGTTAGTGCGGTTGAAATGAGTTTGCAAAAATGTACCGATATGCAATGCAGGCGTGTAGTTATTTAATTCATTGCTTGCAGCAGCGTTTGGTGAATTATTAAAGAGAATACTCTAATCCTTGCGCTGAAGTCGCTTTCATCTTAAAAGTTACGGAATCATAACATGGCTAAGTCTTCACGACGGATCGTAAGTTAGAATTCAAATCAGTTTCAAATTATTTAGGGAGTAGAACGAAAGACCCTGAAGCATCTATCAAATGTTCGTCTGAAAAGTGATTTTTAGTGACTCAAGCTCCTTCTACTTCTTTAATCAGCCCAATTTCAGTATAACCATCAGCAGTACTTACGAATAGATGTCAATATGGCCTGTCATCACCCGGGGGGAAAACAGAAATAATCAACAAATCTTCTTCCCTTAAAATATTATGCAGCTACAGTGCTTAAAATGGACATATGTGTCCATTGTGTCTACAATAACTTCAACAGAAATTTTCTTACAAATATTTTTTTTTCTAATATTTCAGAACATTTTTGTCCTTAAATGGCTTTTTTAAAAAATATTGTTTGGGGTGCACTTGAAAAATTAATCAAAATTACTATAATATGAGAAGTTGTAGAGTCTAAATATTCCGAAAAAAAATAATTCTCGTAAAATTCTTCCAAAAATCACCGACATTAATATTTCCATCTCAAATCGGTTTAAAATATAAAGGGTGATCGCGGCTAATATATAAAGGGTGATCAGATTTCGCACCTAAAGGGTAATCAGATTGGAGGTACTTTTTCCAATAGGACTGTTTTGACAAAATGACGAAAATTGACGCTTTGTGAAAAGTGTTCATCGCGCGCTCAGGCCAAGAGTTCAGCGATAAGACCCATTTTTGGCTTAATGGCTACGTTCGTAGCGAAATTTCCGTATTTAGGCTGAAAATAGCCCGAAACCATTAAAGAACACACATTGCAGCCATTAAAAACAATCGTTTGGTGCGGCCTATAGGCTAAAAGAATCATCGGCCCATATTTCTTCAAAGACGACGCTAGCGCCAATATAACAGAGAATGGCACAAGCTATCGTACCATGATAAACGACTTTTTGAGGCCCGTGATCTGCGCAACATTTAAATCCAGCAAGACGGCCATTGCGGCTACTTGCCATACAGCCCGTGAAACAACGGATTTACTGCATCGTCGTTTCGATCAGCCATTTATCACTCGTCTCGGACCAATGGTTTCTCCACCAATATTGTTCAATATCACACCTTTGGACTTGGATTTGTGGTGGTATGTAAAGTCTAAATCCTTTGTGGACGAACTAGTTTGGATTGAGATGGCGACCGAAGTCCTTCAGCGAGTCATTTAAAACTGGTGTATTTGGTGTTTACGGATGACCGAATTACGGCGCAGTTGCGGCCAACATTCGAAAGGATTCATTTTCTTCTTAATTGGCGCATTAACCGCTTACGCGATTTTGGCCGAGTTAACAAAGTGCGCCAGTCGCTTCTTTCTCGTGCTAACCGGCGCCAGTTGGACTCCCCAAGTGAAGCCAAGTCCTTTTTCACCTGATATTTCCAATGCAGAGAGAGCCTTCCTCTTCAAATACTTATTTAAAAAAA
The DNA here is from genome assembly GCF_027943255.1 of Anastrepha obliqua. Taxonomy (NCBI): domain Eukaryota; kingdom Metazoa; phylum Arthropoda; class Insecta; order Diptera; family Tephritidae; genus Anastrepha; species Anastrepha obliqua. Next base: position 15,913,127 of record NC_072892.1, read on the forward strand.
AAAATGTCATGGTTCCTCACAAAAATAATAAAAATTGCCCAATCAGTTTGAATTTTCGTAGTTTTAATTCATTTTAAAATCTGGTACCTCTAAATTGATCACTCTTTATTATCAGCTTTAAGCCATAGTGTGCTGCGAGCTCTGATGGGATCCTTTTGCCTTGCCTTTATGTGACAGCAACTGAATTTTTGAGTCTTGTTCGTACATTTATCTAAAAATAATTCAAACAGTTGTATTTAAAAGGTTCACTTCACCAAGGCCATAGCCCAGACATACTAGCGTATTGTGTAAAGCTCCGTGAGTGTTGGAAAGTGCTTTCCGTCTGAGATAAATAATTCCTTCGATGCTTAATTTGTCCTTGTTGGTTTGTCCTTGTTTTAAAAATTATCTCCAGTGTCTCATAAGCTTCTTGTCTCCAGTTATTAACAGTTTTCCGTGTGTGTATGGTTGAGAAGGTGGTTAGGTGCAGATGAAGATTTGTCGTCATACTACAGTTTAGTAAACTATTCGCTCTTGATTTATCCAGTATTCCCGACAAACCTTATTAGTCGTTCCCTGAACAGCCGGTTCTTCTTTACTGATTTATATCCGGCCCCGTACTGTAGAATAGCGTAAGATCACGCTGTATTTGGCATGTCAGACAAATTTTTGAGATCTTCGGATATTTCCAGGCGTACGAAGCTAAGGATCTTTGAGTCAAACGTGAAGTCTGTCGTTTTGTATAGACACGAGGCGTGGTATGCGACAATGGGCGATATAGAAACTCTGCACGTATTCAACACTCGCTGCATCCTCAAGGTTGTGCGCGTTTTCTGGCCAAAGACCATATCCAACACTGATCTTTGGATTATGACGAAGCGAGTTCCTGTTTATATTGAAATTTGGTGACGAAAATTTAAAATGGATTGTGTATACACTAGAGAAGACTCATGGGGATAGTGCAAAACCAGCTTTAGGCTGCTGCGCACAAAAAGGCGGGAGACCATCCAACACGTAGAGGCGCTGCAAGCAGGCCGTTCATGGATTTAAAAAATTTCGTGCGTTAAACAAACCTTATTTTAACTTATTTTTTGAGGCCCTTTGTTCTTCCTTGGAACCGCTCCAGCAGCATTCAACAACAACCAAAACAAATCTTATCATTCTTTTTAATCAATATCCCTCACCCACAACTGCGCAAGATACGGGTCAGTGCTTCTGTCACGGTTGGTTGGTCCGAAGCTGGATTGGCAGAGTCTCGTTTGAGAAAGTTTCTTGTTTGAAGTTTGCTATTTTGAAGTTCGCATTTGCTTCCAGAACTGATTATAAGTCTTTGCTCCCCCGTCTCAAATATTTGTATACCCAACTGGCGCCCCTTGCAACACACGCAACGCGCCCATGAATATTTCTGCGCTATTTTCTCAACGCCGGAAGACACAACTGGGCATAAACATAATTCCTACGAACGCAATTTCAAAGAGCGAGAGTGAAGGTATTAATGCATGAATCTACTTTACATTTCCACATCATTTGCTGGCAAAAACAGCTGTTCCTTTCGAATTCGGTCATTTCTATCATTTCGTCTAACCTTTTCGCCTGAATACCTTTATGATCCACATCCTTCACTCTTCACTTCTTCCGCTTTAGCTCTTTTTTATGCGTTTAATTTCGTCATATTTCCACATTTTTACAAACGTCGACCGGCACCATCTGTTCGCCCACTGATGGGTTGTTGGCCACTGACAATTTCTTGAGTGTGCGCTTTCCTTCCTCAATTTGTTTTGCTATTAAGTTTACGCTAAAACATACCGGTTTATGTGTGTGTGTGTATGTGGGACACCAACACATATGTGAGCTAGAAAGTTGTATTTTCTTTGTAAAATTAAATGTTTCAGCTCACCTCGCTCGGTCACGGCCACTGCCTGCTGGCAACGGTTGTTGGTGTGCCGGTGTATTTTCTATCAAATTGGGCTTTAATGTCGTTTTTAAATTGCATCCTTTTGGCAATATTTCGATTTCTTTTGCATTTTCGTTTTTTTTGCTCTGCTGTCTGCCCGTTAGTTTGTTTACTCATTGCTTTACAATGTTGACCGTCACTTTTGTAGAAAACTTTTGTTAACATTCGTTATGGCACATCATTTTTGATGGCCGCCATAATTGTGCCACTTGATGATGTAATTTTTTTGTCATTTTATTTCCCCAACGAAACGGATGCGCGCACGCAAAGACACACACAGCAGATGTTAAAAAATATATTTTTTTTTTACGTTTTCACTGAAAGAGTCGACATGGGGCTTCTTTTATTTTCATTTTATTTTATTGCGTGATGTAGGTGGCGATCACGAAATTAAAATAAAAAAAATCAGTATTAGGTATATAAAAATTAAATCTATGGTGCACTCGTGGAGCAGTAAAGAAACAAAAGAGCAGCGAAATGGGTGGAAGAATGGAAATGATTTGGAAATTAAAACAAATGTGTCTGATTACGCACTCAAAGGCGCATTTGAAAATGTAGATAAAACTAAAAAGGAAAATCGTCTAATAGCCACCTCTAAACAACCGAAAATAAAACTAAGCTACTATTTACTAGCCAAAAATGAAGAGAAAACCAAACGAAAGCCGAGGAAGGATTAAAAATGAAACCGTCCAATAAAAATGCCCTTAAAGCCATATATTACGAGCTGGCGGCAACTCGAATTTTATTACCCTAAAATACTAACGCAAGCCCATAACTCATGTATTAAAACACACATGCATGCCTTGCCATTTAAGTGTGCCACATACTCGTGTCTACATTAGGGTGGTGTGAACAATGTGGGATTTTTTGGAGCTTCCACTTTTTGGGATTATCAAAAATTCCTTATAAAGGGTGGTTAAGTTTCAAGGGCTGGTGTTGATTTTGAATAAAATACAATTTTTTTAGGAAATTATTGTCATTTCTCTTTATTATGATAATATTGGTATAGCTCAATTACGCATAGAACAAAATATCGGCCACATGGCTGCTGTGGCTTCGGCGGCACACCTCCATCCGATGGTCCAAATGCGGCAATTCTGCTTATTGACGAATCCACTGAGGTGAAAATATGTTTTCTTCGAAAACTGGTCATTCACTGTTGCCATTTCCTGCCACCATTCTGACCATCGACGACGCTTGAAATGGCCAAGAGGCTTTAGTTCTTGAGTCAATTGCACCTTGTAAGCGTGTAAATGCAAGTCTTTATGCATAATGTTCATCAACGACGAGCGTGAGAGGTGCAATTGTTGGGCACGACAACGAGTTGAGGTGGACGGCTCTTCAACCACACTATCGCGAACAGCAGCAATATTTTCTGCAGTACGAGCTGTACGAGCATGCACTGGGGTTTTCACATCTCCTACAGACCCGGTTTTTTCACAATTTTTCCGATTGTACGCACATTTGGACGATTAAATTTTTACAAAAATAAAAGCATAGCATTAATAATATATTTCAAAGCGTTTCTCATGTTTTTTGCTTTTTGCAACGGATTCTGCATCGGCGATTCTGATACTTCCAATTCACAGCGCGCCTAACAAACGAATGAACGGGTAGACTTAAGAAAATTGGATGTTTCCAAATCGGTGTAAGTTGCAAATATAGCGACTGCATGTACCTTCATTTCTTGAGTTAAGTTGTATGGAGGACTTATCTGAAAAAAGGAATAAGAAAAACTAAAAAAATTGTAATAATGTCTTCGGGAAGTTATAGCCACATATATGCATGTGCTCAGCTACCGCATTCATCCTACACTTGCAGTGAGAGGGTATTCAAAGTTCGTGTTTCTTCTTTGAATTCAAACTGAACGAATATTTTTACTGAAAGCTTACAACTCTTTATTGAATTATGTAAACACGTTTCATGAATTATCTTGTTGAAACCATATCTCGTTCACATCCACATTTAATATATGAGGCCTTGTCTATTTTAATGATACCTTCTCAGCGAAAACCTGATTCTCAACTTCTGTATAGATCTCATTTTCAACATCAAAACGAGCCTGATCCGTAACTTAAACCTCAACCTCGATCTCAATCATTACCTCAACTCAACGTCAAATTCATTTTTAATTTCAACTTCACCTTCAACTTCACCTTGAGCTTAAAATTCACCTTCAACTTCACCTTCAACTTCACCTTGAGCTTAAAATTCACCTTCAACTTCCACTTCCACTTCAATTTCAACTTCAACTTCAATTTCAACTTCAACTTCAACTTCAACTTGAGCTTCAACTTCAATTTCAACTTCAACTTCAATTTCAACTTCAACTTCAACTCAACCTCAACCTCAACCTTAACCTCAACCTCAACCTCAATCTAAACCTCAATAAAACATATCATTAATACATCATGTTTCGACTTGACTTTAGAAAAATTTCAAAAAAAAATTTAATAATTGTAAAAGTTATTGCTGTTTGTGTGGAGCGCGCCCCTTGCGGTGATCATCACAAGTCCTTGGAAATTCATCTAAAATCTATCGGACAAGAGATCTTAGTTTTATTAATAAATAATCTTGTACCTGCATTGTGAATTAACAATATGGCGGCCTAAGGAAATATTTTTCAGATTTTCGAGAAAAAAACCACAATTAATTGCTTAAAAAAAACTGAAATTTTTCAAAAAGAATCCTTCGATCAGGCACGAGTACCTTATGTTTTTCAAAAGCAGTATAAGTTTTATTGAAATCTACCAAGCGGTTTATAAGTAACAGTGATCGCCAATTCAAAAAAACATCTTTTTTTAGAAAAACGCATTTAAAACTTTGGTAAAGTTTCCGGAGCGATGACAAATGAATGCCGATTGGAAACAAACGTATGTAACCCCGATCTTTAAAAGTGGCAACAAAAGTGGGGTACGCAGTTATAGGCCGACCCCAAAGGTTTCGTCTGTTTCCAAATTATTTCAGTTTGTTGTAATTTGTAAATTGTCCTATTCCGTTAATAACCTCGTTTCTACAAGCCAACATGAATTCGCCGCCAATCGCTCAACGGTCACAAATCTGGTTATTTTTCTTTCAGCTTCTCCGCGTTTGCAAATAAAATGGATTTCTATTCACGTTGCCGTATTCCAGTAGCGCAATCTATTATTCTTCTTCTTGTTTGGTGTGGTAACCTTTTTACACCGAGGTTAAAAATGCGCGCCATTCGTTTCTTTCTCGTGCTAGCCGAAGCCATTTCCTTTTCCTCCTGATCTTTCAAACGCAGAGGAGGTCTTCCTCTTTCTCTGCTACCACCAACTGGTACCGCAAGCCGCTGGATCTTTATTCGCTGCGCTATGTCTGTGTCGTCGTAAAGCTCATACAGCTCATTGTTCCATCGTCTACGATACCTGTACTTGGCGACGCTAAAGTGCAAAGGTCCAAAAATCTTGCGCAGAATCTTTTTCTGAAACACTCCAAGGGGCGCCTCATCGGATTTTGTCACTATCCAAGCTTTTGCGCCATATGTTAGGACGGGTATGATGAGAGCCCTGTAGAGTGTTAGTTTTGTTTGTCGAGAGAGGACTTTACACTCAATTGCCTACTTAGTCTAAAGTAGAACTTGTTGGCAAGAGAGATTCTATACTGTTACTAAATTTACCATTCACCGGTATTGTGGCCGCGCACGGGGTATTGAGATAGCTGATAATTGGTAGGATTTGACGAGAGGCTCTTCTTCCTTTTAATATTTGCAGTACATCCTCAAGGTTGACTCGATAAAAACCTTTTTTAAGATGGACAAAGTGTATAAGTAGTCCCGATTTTCTCAAAACCCTACTATAGAAGACACTCACCACTAGTATCGTCTTCAGCGCATGAATATTCATGGGAAATCGGTCACATACTCGTATTAAGAAAAGATACATTTAAACCTGTGTTTTTGAAGATCAGCAGCACTGTGCTATTTTTAAAAGCTCTGTGGGAGGCAGTTCCACTAAACTAATTAACCTGGTTTCACAATGCGTCTTAAACATAATACTAAAATGCAACTTTCCCGCTCTACACCACTAAATTTTAATAGAGCAATAAGTTGTTGCACCCTTATGTATAAAAGCACTCGCATCAACAGAGTACGCCGTCCGCCCTCAAGCCTAACTCAATAATTATCGACTTCTGTCGCCTTAGCCCACTCTTTCATTTCTACTACTTATTAGCTTCTTTGTTGACTTGTGCCTGTGATTTTTTTCGTTTCATTTTTTCTTTTTGTTTTGTTCGGTTTCGGCACTTACTGCCAACTTTCAGTTTCTTAAGCGCTTTCGCAAATGCCTTAGGGTCATCACGGGATGATTGCCGCAAACTCAGTTTACTTACTTCGGAAATACCGTACAAATGTGCAACTCAGTGCCGTTAGCTTTCTTAGCACCCCATTAAACGTAATAAATTGTTTCTTTATGGAGTTGCATAAACATTCGTATGCACATACATACACACATACTCGTACATGCATATGTGTGCGAGATGATTGTTGGAAGTCGCAGCTAAAGTGCTACTTTGGTAACTGAGGTTTTTATTGTCAAAATGTTTAAGTAGTTGATTTTTATGAACTTTTTTGATGGATGCATCGCCTCAAGTGGAAGTGAGTAGTAAATAAAAATGTACTTACATATATGCAAAGCAATCCTTTAAGTATGTGTGTCATTCCAATGAAGTAGAAATAAATTTGTTATGCACGGTAAAAAGTGCTCGGAGGGAAATATTTAAATGATTTTTGAACTTTAATTTGAGCTGGGTTTCAAGTATTTCTTGGGAATGAGGTATAGTTAAAAATCCACAAAAATACATAGCAGAGTGGCACAATGGTTTTATTGTAAGACATCAGTCGGATTTCAATGCATTTGCGTGCGCCGAATATGAGTCTGGTATTCAAGAATGTCTATGGTTTTGAGAAACATAGGAGAGAAAACCCATAAAAACATCTTTTTTAGTGTTCTTTTCCCTTTTTTTAAACTTAAGATTCTTGATTCTTTTAGTCCCCAAAGTCATTTAACTCACAAAATTGCGTCGGAAACCAGTATCACAGCAAAAAGAAATATAAGAACTTTATACACCTTTTTAAGTATTATATCCGAAAATTATATCCAAAGCTGATAGATTACGATCTTTGGCCATTAACTATGTTGAAAACCAAAAATTATGAGGGCAATTTCGGCTTTCACGTCACGGGGAATTCACCAGCCGTATTCTGCACGATCATTTCACATGTATTCACACACTCGCCCCATCAGTCGTTGTCCTATAATCTGACTATCATATAAGCACTCATATCATCAGCATCGCTATCCTCATTAAACTGCACATTTTCCTTCTAACCATGGGAAAGTTCTGATAGCTACCCCTTGTCGGTGTGATATTCTATTTCCCTTTTACCAACAGGAAATTCTTATAACTGAGAAATATATCTACTATGCTCTAAAGGCAAGGCAACTAATCACCTTTATTGTAACAATGTAATAACTGCTGACAACTGAACTCCTCATTGTCATCATCATAAACTTCTCAGCACTAATAATCATACTTCTCATTTTTGTAATCAAAAAGTAATCAGCATTGATGACACAAACTCCTCATTTTGGTAAAAACTAATCAGACTGATGACAAAAACTCCTCATTTTCGTTATCATAAAATGCTTTATTTAGAAATCTACAAAATTAAGACTTTTTTGTATTCATTTGGAAACTCAATTCGGTGTTTTATCCACGGATATTCGAACTCAGAAATTGTCAAATGTTAGCCAAGCATCTTCTTATTCGGTTATGACAACCACACAACAAACACAGCCAAATTTGACACTAGTACTTTTTCAGAGTTGCCACATTATAAGTATACAAATGAGTTGTCTTGGCGTTTAAAGTACAGTAGATATATTTTTCACTTATATGAAATTGCTATTGGTAAAAGAGAGATAGAATTCACACCGACAAGGGGAAATTAATATTAAATGCAATATTTGATTTCCCCATTAAAAAATGTTGTATATGCTATTCTGATAATGCGCATGTATTAGAGACTAAATAAATGTGTTGGAATTTTTGTCGAAAGTGCTCAGCATGGTCTTGTAGGGAACATGAACGTAGTTGTGTGGGTTTTTTTCGCATATCCCTGGCACAATCTTTGTTTTGTCGTTAACAAACCGCTTCGTGACCTCATTTAAATCCGCCCCTGAACTGATTCTGTCAAATGCGCTGAGAGCCGGTTAACAGTCTGATATTGACCACACCTTCTCGACTCCTTCCACGTGAGTTGTACCACTATCCGCAACATGGTCTCTCACTCTTTTTACTCACACTTGAGCACGAGTAGAAGATTGCGCATATCACAGCACTGGTACTCGATCGTCAGTGAATTTTTGGGACTAGCATAATTTTAGAGTTTTGTTCACTTTTTTTTGCTTGCAAACAGCTCTTTTTTTCCTGTTCTCTTTCATACTTGCATTAGTCCTACCAAACTTTTTGTAATTTTTTTATGAAAGTCTGATATTTTGTCATCTTCGACTTAGTGCTCTCTGACAGCACGCCAAAAATCACAGCAAAAGTGCTCTCAAAATGTCCTATAAATCATTCAATGCGCCTGCTGTGGGCTCACGTCATTTCAAATGGATGTAAATACGATATGATTTATGCTGATTATAACACTGTGTGACAAAAAAAAATTAAATATACTTTTATGGAGACCTAGCACAACTTGTAGGTATAGTAAAACTAAGAAACATGGTATAGGAGAAATTTCCAATACACCCCCTAAATCTCATTTTATGGCCATAAAACCGTTTTTCAGTAGGTTGATTTGAAGAACCACTTCTAACTTCGCCAATTTCCATCCGATTTCGAATTTGTTTTTTTAGTTCGAAAGAACAAAAACAAACCTATTTGACAGTGTGCTGACATTTATTCTGAAATGACAACTGACGAGACTGTTGACGGAAGTATTTGGAATTTTTTTATTTTTTCTCTATTTTTTCAACTTTGACATAATTTTTACGATATTATCCGATACTGAGGATTTTCTTTAGTACACTGCTGTTATAGTAAATTTAATTTTGCGTCAAATGAGCTATACTTGACTGTAATTGAATTAAAATTAAAAGAGTTGTGTGAGTTTTAAGATTTTATTTTTTTTTATTAATTTAGTATGTAGGTATAACTTACGCTAAATGGGAATAAGGACGTTTTTTGATGCGTTATTATAGATACGTAATATTTATTGGAGTATATATGTATACATAAGAGTACACTGTACTGCATACAACAGAACTGGTTAGAACTTACGAAAATATCTCACTTTTTTTTCAATAGAAATAAGAAAAAGCTCCCAAGTGTACCAAAGTTCACACTGTTTGTTTCATATGTGGTTTGTGGATCAAAAGCATTGTTTAAATTTACAGAGTAATAAAGCTCTGGTTGATGGATACAACGATTTCTTTAGGCTTACATTTCATTTTATTCATTCATTTCATTTATTGCCCAAAATTTAAGCTTACATATAATACTTCGGATCGCTGGTATGAACCAGAATTTGCTTGTACTGAGTGTTCTTTGAAATTCAAGAGATATAAATAAAAACGTTGCCAGAAAAGTCGAATTTCTTTATATTCTCCGATGATGTGGCATCATCAGCCTTATCATAAACCAGATGATTGTTATTTTTGTAAAACGGACGTAAACGGTCATCATTATAAAACTCGAAAGCACATAAAGTATGCTGATTTTGCAACTGTTAAGAACCCCGTAGTCTTGGACGATATGATTGACTCAACTGCAGGTCATGAACTGAAGGAATTCAACTCATTGCTGATGATGATCAAACTGATAACAATAAACCTGATGATGAAGAGTACTTTCAACCGTCTGATTCTAAGTCTCCAGAACGACACATTGTATAAAATTCAGATTTTCAGGATCTTTCTCGTGATTTACTTCTATCGGGAAGAAAATCTGAAACGCTCGCTTCTCGATTTAAACAATGGAATTTAGTTGATAACGACTTCAGATGAATGATGATGATCGAATTTCTTACAGAGAAGTATTCAAAACTGATGAAGAGAATGGCAAATGTACCGTACCATACTAAACTCCAAAGGACCGTTTCCAATGCATTTTTAAGTTTGAAACCAGTTCCGTTGTGTACTGCACCGTACCGCACCGTACCATACCGTACAGTGCTGGACTGCACAATACGATTACTCCATAAAATATTTTGTGTTTATAATGACACTTCTTAGCATTTTCATGCTTCGAAACGTGTCCTTACTCCCATTTAGCGTAAGTTATACCTACATACCAAATTAGTAAAAGAAAAAATAAAATCTTAAACCACACACAACTCTTTTAATTTTAATTCAATGACAGTCAAATATAACTCATTCGACGCAAAATTAAATTTACTATAACAGTAGTGTACTAAAAAAAAAAATCCTCAATAACGGATAATATCGTAAAAATTACGTCAAAGTTGAAAAAATAGAGAAAAAATAAAAAAATTCCAAATACTTCCGTCTACAGTCTCGTCAGTTGTCATTTCAGAAAAATTGTCAACAAACTGTCAAATAGGTTTGTTTTTGTTCTTTCGAACTAAAAGAACAAATTCGAAATCGGATGGAAATTGGCGAAGTTAGGAGTGGTTCTTCACATCAACTTACTGAAAAACGGTTTTATGGCCATAAAATGAGATTTTGGGGGTGGATTGGAAATTTCTCCTATACCATTTTTCCTAGTTTTACTCTACCTACAAGTTGCACTAGGTCTCCATAAAAGTATAATATCACTGTCGCACAGTGTTATTCGAAACCATTCAAACGAAATAATCACAATTTTCCAGTTTCTGTGTCTCTTCAAGGTATTTGATTTGGTTTGTATTCTTTGCGTGTTTTTCGGCAGTAACTTTTTAGTAGTGTGACAATGAAAATGGCAGTCTGGCAATGCATACAACGAAATTTTTCGGTTTTCGCAGTTTTGTTGTTCCATATTCAGAGCGACAGCAGAGACGTGGACGAGACCTGGATGAGTATGAGCCGGAGACCTATGAATATAGTCAGCAGTTGGTGGAAAAGTGTTGGGAGTGGGCAACGGATATCCAGGGAAGACAATGTGAATCGTTTTGTTTTTTTTTTTTTCAATGCCTATGTTGGCATCCTAGAGCAGCTGAAAATGCGTGCCTGTTTCAGTGTACATTCCGAAATTACAAAGAAAATTCGATGTTGCTCTTATCTATTGTGCGAAAGCTTTTGTAAAAAAAAGGCATTTCAACGTTGCCCTACCCACTCTCATTCCAGACGCCGACAATGCTACAGGTGACTTTTTCTTTTTCCCCAAAATAATGTCGCATATCCAGGGAACTCATAATGGTAGCACATAGGAGGTTTGGGAATCTGAATCGCTGAGATTTTACTGCTTGAGCAAAAGAAAGTGATACATGTATTTATTTTGGCCGTGGTCTTGCATTTTTCTGAAAATTGGTTTACTTATAGGTTACATACTAGAAATATACTGAAAAGGTTTCGAAAATTGATTAATCATTTAGATTTTTAGGTTTATTTAAATTCTTTCAATGTTACAAATGTGCTTCTAGTTGTATAGGGAGGGCCATGTAAAATTTGCTTTTTGAATCGGCTATAAAAAAAAACTAATCAATATTTTTTCAAACTTTCCTTTTATTTTGAAGATTGAACATTGTCATTTATGAATGAAAAATAATATCGTTCAAATGACTGCCCCGACTGGCTTTACAGTAGGCCATTCGATCAATTCAATTTTTAAGCACATTTTCGATTGTTCGGGCTCCAATTGCATGAATGGCAACTTCGATTTCATGTTTTACAGCATCAGTCGTCTCTGGATGGTTCGTATGGCATTTGTCCTTAACGGCTCCCCACAAAAAATAGTCCAACGGGCTTAAATCACAGCTCCGAGGCGGCCAATTGATATGGGAATTTCGGCTGATTATTCAGTTTTCAAAAACGCTAGCCAAAGCTTCGAGTGTAACTTTGGCAGTGTGACAAGTTGCACCGTCCTGTTGAAACCAAATGTCGTCCATGTCATCCTCTTCAATTTTTGGAAACAACTCGTTGAGCATGTCACGGGAACGCTCGCCATGTACTGTAACCAGGAGCCGCGGTTTCGAAATAAATGGCCCGATAATGCCGCCAGACCAAAAACCGCACCAAACAGTGACTCGTTGTGGATGCATTTGCTTCTCTACAGTAACTGGTGGATTTTCTGAGCCCCAAATCCGACAATTTTGCTTATTGACGTAGCCACCGATGTGAAAATCAGAGAAGAAGAAGAAGACTCACCACTTTGGAAATAGGTTTTCAATATTTTCCAATTTTGTTCAAACGTATAGCGTCCCATTTCGTAAATGTCAAACTATTAGATATTTTTTAAAGTGAAATATCTTCGGTTCTTTTTACTATTTTTATATTTTTTTTAATTTTTCATTTTTACCTTTTTATTTTTTAGAACTGAGTATTTTCAAATAAAAAAATGTTTGTGATATGTGAAAAGTATGTGGCCTTCGCTTTTTCTTTCTTTTCAATCATTTTGCAAACTATACTCAGTAATCCTTGAAGGCCATACTCGTAGCTTTTCTGTAATTCAAGCAAAGTCGCATATTTTTGTTTAGTTTGTTATGGGCCATTTTCTTTGAAGGTGGCGTGTATTTGATTTTATATGTCGATATTTAAGGTTTTGTGAATAATTAAAAAAAAAAAACAAGTTTTTAATTTTTTCAATATTAAATTGAAAAAAAAATAAATAATGCAAAAATTGTTTTTATGTGACTAACAAAAATTTTGAAGGACTTCAAAAGGACTTACACCGCTTTGAAAGTCATGAAAAAGTAAGAATCTTAGATCAACAAAATAACACGAGTAACTACAGGATCTCAACTGCAGCAAACGAATTTTTTGTTATGCAACTTTTTTTTAAATAATTCAACATTGAAAAAATAATAAAAAAGTAACAAAATAAAGAGTCTGTAAGGCAACATTTACTACTCAAGTCAAATTAACACTCGTACTATTAATATATTTTAATTTTTTTCTTTGTGACCAAGTTTGCGAAAATTGTTGCGATGTATCGGAGGGAAATATGGTAATAAATCAATCATATCTGCAAATTTTTCAAGTGTGATGGGTCTGGAATGATGATATAAACGTCGTATTTCCTTTTTTTCTTTCCTCCTGTGGGGAAGATGAGAGCAATACATTTAATGGCTTCAAGTCTTAATTCTCATTAAATGCAGTTTTGTAGAACATTGCATACATTCTATTCTTTCTTTTTAAAACTCTTACTTAACATACATTCTGTTAAAAAAGTACCGGGAATTATTCAATAAAGCGCAAAATAATTGTTTAATCATCAAAAGTTATTTTGTCGCCTTCAAAATAGGCTCCACTCGAAGCAATACGTCAACGCCAGATACCAACGATTGGTCTAGTCATCAAAGCACCTTTTGAACGAATTTGAAGAGATTTTCCTCAGATCCTTCAGCGATTTTTCCTTAATGGCCTCTATCGACTCAACGCGGCGTCCGCGGAGTGGCAATTTAAGTTTCGAGGGAAAAGGAAAAAGTCATAGGGGGCTAAATCCGGTGAATACGTTGGTTGTCCGATGACATTTTTTTCGAGTTATTGGTGTTCTCACGAGCCTTGTGAGACGGTGGGTTATTACGGTGCAGGATCCATGAGTTTTCTTTCCACAAATTGGGCCGTTTCCTACGCACATTCTATCTCAAATGTCGCATAACTTCCAAATAATACTCCTTATTTACCGTAGAAGCATTTGGAATGAATTCCGACATTCCGAGTGCACAACACTGCGATAATCAAAGAAAACGAGCAGCATGACTTTCACTTTTGACCGAGCTTTCGGCTCATGTGGATAGCGCCATTCAGCCGCCTGTTGCCTGTTGACTGGTTTGCATGTCAAACTCATATACCTACGTCTCGTCACCTGTTATGATGCGCTGGATAAATATGGGTCCGAATTCACTTGATCAAGCACGTCTTCAGCCAACTTCTTCCGATGAATTTTTTGAAAGAAATTTAACTCTTTTGGAACGAATTGAGCCGCCTCATACCTCGAGCGTCTCATACCCAATTGATGTTGTAAAATGTTGCGAATTGATTCTTGGGACACGCTAAGGACACGACCTATCTCCCTCAAACTTAAATGATGGTTTTTCAGCATCATTTCTTTGACTTTGTTGACATTTTCATCCATAGAAGACGTTGATGGGCGACCAGATCCGGGCAAATTTTCGACGACTTCTCGGCCCCCTGCCCTTATACCACTCGTATACCCGTGTTTTTGATAAAGCACACTTGCCATAAGGTTTCTGCAATATTTTCCACGATTCAGCACACGAAATTCCGTTCAAAACACAAAATTGAAGACAAATCCTATGTTCGATATTTCCAATTTAAGACAAATTCTTTGTTCGATATCGATAGTGAAAATCGCAGAGCACACCTGCGGTTGACTGATATAATTAAATGCCAAAAACAAGCTAATTGACAGATCACGCTCAAACTCTGCAATACTATAGAGGACAGTTGTACCAACATTCCAGCAAAAAAAAAATTAGGCATATGTGTAATGGGTGCTTTTTAATGTATGTGGTATAATTTTTCCTATGACTGTTTTCCTCTTAAGAGAATCCAAATAAACCTCAATCAGATAAAAAAGTGCATGGCACAAACTTAATGTTCATTTTTGTCGATCAGTGTAGTTGTATACTTAAAAATCATGGCAAAGTATAACTTAATTGACAAGCAAAAAATTGGTTTAGAAGTAATCTCAATGGTTTTACTACTTACACAACCAGACAATATTTTTAAATTTATTACCTGGCAATATTTCTAAATTTATGGAACAAGATTTAAGTGCCATGATTAGAACCGTTTTCTCATTTCAATGCGATTCCTCGATCAGTAATCATTGAAATTAGCAGTCTAAACTCGGCTTGATTGTGTAGAAGTTGTCCAAAGACAGACGCTCTCATAGAAACCAGTAGCATTTACAAAGTATGCATTGCGTGCTCATTTAATAGTGAAAAATATATTTTCTTGTTCTTTCTTCTTCTTAGCCTCACAGTCCTTGGTGAAAAATTGCTTCCTTCGCAGCTTCTTGCCATCGTTCTCGATTTACAGCCACTTGCCTCCAACTAGATCAGCTTCCACATCTTCTAGCTACCCTTTCCTCGGGAGTCCCCTTTTTTTCTCCAATTCGGCGAAGATCTACTGCCTTTCTCGTTGATCGCTCACTTGGCATTCCAGCCACATGTCCCAGCCATCTAAGGCGTTGAGACTTAATAAGGGACTTCTTGTTACATGAAAAAATAATTCAAAAATACAGTCGCGATGCGCTTCAAAAAATGTTTATACAATCGCAACAATACTTTTTAATTTATTATAACTAAAGTCAGTAGCGACGATAATATAATTGGTATGTATGTATACGTGCATAAAATAGTTATGTCTGGTATTTTTTCGGCAGCATGAGAATTCTCGATATCGATAACATGGCTTAACAGCTGAGAATGGCAAACTGTGTTGAAATTTCTGTTGAGTAAGGTTTGCCAAGTCAGCATGGATCGTTTAACACCAGAACTACGCTTCTAAATTATGGAAATTTACTTGGAAAATGATAAAAAATCTGTGCGAGAAGTTCATAGAGCGCTGGCGGCAACATCGGTCCTTATTTCATATTCAAAACATAAATGCCATAATAAAAAAAATCTTTTCATTAATATATCTGTTTCGTCGTTTACATATCGTTTAAAGTTCGCAAGTTCTTATATAAATAAAATAAATATACATAAATAATTGACGCGTAAACTTCTGTTAGGTGTTTGGCCGAGCTCCTCCTCCCATTTGTGGTGTGCGTCTTGATGTTGTTCCACAAATGCAGCAACTTACAGTTCTAAACCGAATCCGAACGGCAAATTACCATATATTTTATGAGAAGCTTTTTCATGGCAGAAATACACTCGGGGATTTGCCGAGAGACACTTTTTCTATCATTTGGTGTGTGATGCTCGGAGATTCGAGCCTACGCACTTCCGGATAGTACTCACATACCTAACCATTTGGCTGCGGCAGTTAGAAGTTCATAAAAACTTCATATAACGATAGGTTGGGCGCAGTATTCGGTTATAATGAGGAAAATATTTAAATTTTTAGAGTTTCTTGCTTTTTCACTGCCAATTAGTTTCTACGCCAACGAGATTTCACAAATGTTATGCCAAAATAAGTACTCATATTTCTATAAATTTATGTAAATATATGGATATATGTGAGTAAATATGTACTATTTACCTATATTTATAAATATTTGTGTAGCAGTTACAAGTTCGCATGGCATTTTCACGGTCTCATTAAAAATACCAAGAATAACAGCCGCCAATGTAAAGCAAGCGACCTACAACTGTACCAGAAGGCCTTTCAAATGACGTGAATCGAAGGAAGATGGGAAACGCTTGTGAAAATCATATTAATAAGAAGTGGGAGACATCATTTGCCGAAAGTGTATACAATGAGATAGTTTCGCCTGTCACATAAATTTAATCAATAAATGATGATATTATGCCACCACAGGGACACATTCAAAAGGCAAGCATACATACACAGCATACACAGGCAACCAGAAACGGCAAACAAACAAACAAACAAGTTGATGAGCAACGAAATAGGCGGGTATGTGTACATACAATGAGCTAAACGCCCACAAAGCTAGCCACAGTACATACACTTGTAAGTACATATACATACACACATACATACATATGTGCATATAATATATGGAGTATGCTTACACACAAACCAACCTGGCACGGAGGACAAAGTCGCTTGACCTGAAATGCCTTCGCCAACAAATCGTCGTTGACTGCTGGTGTTTGAGAAATGTAAAGGGTAAATATCAACTTAAATACCCCAAAGTTTCTGCACATACTGTGTCAGAATGTACACATGTGTTAGTACATCTGAGCATGAGCGTAAGCATGAAGTCAGTCAGGGAAACAAACACGTTTAAAGGGAACTGTATATACACACACATACTACGTATACTTATACATGTTTGCCGAATAAACAATCGGCATGTTGGTGGAGATGAAAGGTTCACAGTAGGCATTGCAGCTTTAAGGCGCAACGTCATTGTCATTGTCGCTGTCGGTGTCATTGTCATTATAGGTGGGAACTTATTAAGTCTACACGCCTCACAAAGGGATTTAACAAACTCAAATACTCATATATGGTATGTATTGAGTCAGTCTGGCGTGAGCATTTGTAGGTGGGGCATACACGAGCAGAAAATAGCACAGCTGGAACTAATATTGTGGTTTGGTGGAGAGTTGCAAATGTATGCAGATATGCCATGAATGTGAAATAAGCCATGGGAGCCCATGAAATTATATGTGTGTATGCATGCATATATATGTATATATATATATGTATGTAGAAGAGCAAGGCATGTCGTCATTTTAAGCTTTATTGTCACCTATAGCTGTCAAACTGCTGTCTCGGCGTTAAATGATGTTGTCAGTTATTTCCACTATCTCATATCCTAAAGTATTTATCGATAAATTAAACACCAAGTAACTCTCATGGAATAAAGTCTCTATTCGGAATTGGTTATATGACAATAAAATTAAAATTAAAAAAAAACAAATTACATTTAAAACTAAAATTAAAATTAAAATTAAAATTAAAATTAAAATTAAAATTAAAATTAAAATTAAAATTAAAATTAAAATTAAAATTAAAATTAAAATTAAAATTAAAATTAAAATTAAAATTAAAATTAAAATTAAAATTAAAATTAAAATTAAAATTAAAATTAAAATTAAAATTAAAATTAAAATTAAAATTAAAATTAAAATTAAAATTAAAATTAAAATTAAAATTAAAATTAAAATTAAAATTAAAATTAAAATTAAAATTAAAATTAAAATTAAAATTAAAATTAAAATTAAAATTAAAATTAAAATTAAAATTAAAATTAAAATTAAAATTAAAATTCAAATTCAAATTCAAATTCAAATTCAAATTAAAATTAAAATTAAAATTAAAATTAGAATTAAAATTAAAATTAAAATTAAAATTAAAATTAAAATTAAAATTAAAATTAAAATTAAAATTAAAATTAAAATTAAAATTAAAATTAAAATTAAAATTAAAATTAAAATTAAAATTAAAATTAAAATTAAAATTAAAATTAAAATTAAAATTAAAATTAAAATTAAAATTAAAATTAAAATTAAAATTAAAATTAAAATTAAAATTAAAATTAAAATTAAAATTAAAATTAAAATTAAAATTAAAATTAAAATTAAAATTAAAATTAAAATTAAAATTAAAATTAAAATTAAAATTAAAATTAAAATTAAAATTAAAATTAAAATTAAAATTAAAATTAAAATTAAAATTAAAATTAAAATTAAAATTAAAATTAAAATTAAAATTAAAATTAAAATTAAAATTAAAATTAAAATTAAAATTAAAATTAAAATTAAAATTAAAATTAAAATTAAAATTAAAATTAAAATTAAAATTAAAATTAAAATTAAAATTAAAATTAAAATTAAAATTAAAATTAAAATTAAAATTAAAATTCAAATTCAAATTCAAATTCAAATTCAAATTAAAATTAAAATTAAAATTAGAATTAAAATTAAAATTAAAATTAAAATTAAAATTAAAATTAAAATTAAAATTAAAATTAAAATTAAAATTAAAATTAAAATTAAAATTAAAATTAAAATTAAAATTAAAATTAAAATTAAAATTAAAATTAAAATTAAAATTAAAATTAAAATTAAAATTAAAATTAAAATTAAAATTAAAATTAAAATTAAAATTAAAATTAAAATTAAAATTAAAATTAAAATTAAAATTAAAATTAAAATTAAAATTAAAATTAAAATTAAAATTAAAATTAAAATTAAAATTAAAATTAAAATTAAAATTAAAATTAAAATTAAAATTAAAATTAAAATTAAAATTAAAATTAAAATTAAAATTAAAATTAAAATTAAAATTAAAATTAAAATTAAAATTAAAATTAAAATTAAAATTAAAATTAAAATTAAAATTAAAATTAAAATTAAAATTAAAATTAAAATTAAAATTAAAATTAAAATTAAAATTAAAATTAAAATTAAAATTAAAATTAAAATTAAAATTAAAATTAAAATTAAAATTAAAATTAAAATTAAAATTAAAATTAAAATTAAAATTAAAATTAAAATTAAAATTAAAATTAAAATTAAAATTAAAATTAAAATTAAAATTAAAATTAAAATTAAAATTAAAATTAAAATTAAAATTAAAGTTAAAATTAATTCAAAACTAAAATTACATTTAAAACTAAAATAAAAACTGAAATTAAAATAACTTAAAATTAAATTTAAAACTAAAATTAAAATTAAAATTACATTTAAAATTAGAATAAGAGCCAAAATTAAATTTAAAATTAAACTAAAAACTTAAACTTAAATTAAATTTAAAATTCAATGTAAAATTAAATTTAAAACAAAAATAAAAACTAATTGTAATAATTAAAATTTTAATATTAATTCAAAATTGAATTTTAAATTAAAATAAAAACTAAAATTAAAATTTAATTTAAAACTAAAATTCAAAATTAAAATTAAAATTAAAATTACATTTAAAATTAGAATAAAAACTGAAACTAAAATTTAATTTAAAATTAAATTAAAAAAAAAAAAACTAAAAAAAAAACTTAAATTTAAAATTAATTTTAAAATTAATATAAAAACTAAAAATAAAATTAAATTTAAAATAGAAACAAAAACTAAAATTTAAATTTAAAATTAAATTCAAAATCAAAATAATTTAAAATTAAATTCAAAACTAAAATGCGAATTAAACTTAAATTTAAAATTCAATTTAAAATTTAAATAAAAACTAAAATTAAAATTTAATTTAAAATTTAATTTGAAACAAAAATAAAAATTAAAATTGAAATTCAAATTCAAATTAAAAGTAAAACTAATGGTTAGGTCAGGTTAGCCTGGTTGGCAATAAGCCACTCATAGACCTTTTGGTCCCTAGCGATACCAGATGGAGACCGACCTCTATAAATGCCGAAAGTAGTTGTCATGTAGGATGTTAGCGCTTTTGACGAATCCAAACAGCGCTGGGAGATCCGCTTTTGAGACGTCCTCCAGACCCTCAAACAATTGGGCCCAAGGCATTTTAAACGCGTTTTTAATAATGCCGGACAAACGCACAGAAGGTGTTCTAAAGTTTCCTCAACATCCTCTCTGCATTTCCTGCATTTGTCCGTGTTAGCAATCTCTATCTTGTACGCATGTGCAGCCAATAGATTATGACCAGTTAGCATACCCATGATAGTTCTGCAGTCCTTTCGCGAGAGCGTAAGTACGAATTGAGTCGAACATTTTTGGAATTAATACAATATGAGCTTATTGCTGCTTGACTGTCCACGCATATATTATATTAATTATTGAGTTCTTTCTTGTTCTAGTGTAGGCTTGCTCCGCGGCTTTCTCCACAGCAAAAACTTCCGCTTGGAAAATACTGCTGTGGTCTGGCAAGCTTGATAGGATGCCTTATCCCTAGTTTTGAGCAGTAAATACCAGCTCCCACTCCATCTGAAGTTTTAGAGCCGTCTGTATAGATGTGAAAAGTTATATGGCCAGGCTTCATGCCTTTGTGCCATCCCTCCTCTTCAATTGTGATGCGAAACCTTCTCTCCCAATTAAAGTACGGAGTCATGTAGTATGTGCAACCTGAGCTCCACTTTCCTATTGAGCTGTGTCAGGTAAATACCCCAGCAGCCACTACCCTTCTCGCGGATTTCGCTGCCAGGTTTTCCGCCATAAGGTCAATAGGTGGCATGCTGAGTATCATTTCCAGCGCCGCCGTTGGAGTGGTTTTCATCGCTCCTGTTATGCACAGAGCAGCGAGTCATTGAATCCTTTCTAGTGGCACTAAGTATGTCAGTTTTCTTGTCGCAGTCCACCATACTAAGGCCCCATACAGCAATATCGGTCTAACTACTGCCGTATAGCACCAATGCATTAGAGAGGGTGATAGATCCCAAGTAAGGCACAGCATTCTTTTACACGCGTACAGCGCATTAATGGCCTTTTTCACCCTTTCCTCAACATTGTGCTTCCTCAGCAATTTGCTGCCCAGTATTACTCCGAGGTACCTCGCATGATCTTTGAGAAGTAGTTCGTTGTTGCCCAGCTTAGGGAGATTCCACGACGGGACCTTGTACTTCCTGGTAAAAAGTACTATGTCCGTTTTCCGGCGTTTATCCGTAGCCCTGTGCGAGATGTCCACTTAAACTAAAATTTAAAAAAAAAAATCATGTGCAGCATCGTACACGTGGTAGAAGTGAAACTTCTGTGTGTGAATGAGTGTGAATAAGAGAGAGAGAAAGAAAGAGAGAGAAAGAGCGAGAGAGGAATAGAAGGAGACAGGGATAATTTCAAAAGAAATACAACAGTATAAAATTTGTGTAACCAAAATTCGATTTTATTAACTATATATGCATTATGCTATCATCTGTTGATGGTTCAATTGGTAATACTGATATAATTGGTTTGTGATAGCTGAAATATGAAATATATGTACGTGATTCAATATTTTCTAGATAACGTGTAAAAATTGCATCCAGTGGAGTTCCGGATTTTGTTGTTGATTCTTTAGGGTTATTGTTTATCTGCACACCGAATGTTTCTCGAAGAAATTGAATCAACGGCAAAGAATCATTGGATCCGAAATTTACGTTGAAATCTCCCCCGAGAATCAATGGAATTTTGTCTTTGCCTATTCCAAGTGCATTTGCACCTGCGTGGCTGTAAACTAGTAGTGAGCGGTGAATGAAATATATTATGTCATCAAGATTTTGGTTCGGTGAGATATAGATGGCAGCTATGACAATAGTTTTTCCATTCTGCAATGCAAACATCGCCAACTGGTGTGACTGTTGATGAATAGGACTGAGACTGCCTTGCACTCATTTCCATGTTTGGTGTGACGATATTTACGCTATCATCTTGATTGTGGTAGATTGCCACACCGCCAGCTCTAACATTTAGTCGCTTATATTTGATGGCGCAATTGAAATTCGGTATACTAATATCCTCCTTATCGTTTAACCAAGTTTCGGACAAAAGTACTATACTCGATTTGCGTATGACAGAGTCTGTTAAATCTGCGGAATGTGCTCGTAGGCTCTGACAATTAAGAGTATATACAGATAGCCCTCTTCTCTGAGTCATGAAACCGATTATTTGTATATCCACAGTTTCCAGTCTATTTAACGATAGTCTCCGGAATTCATCTTGTAAATGAGACATACTGACTGATGCTCGTCGACCATGGTAGAATCTAAAATTATTTCCGTTCGTTGTAATCCACAAGCCTTCAATACAAGTGACTCGTGATAAAGCAACGTAAACTAATGATTGCGAATGTTTTTTATCATATTCGTAAACAACTTCAGAATACGTGCTTTCCTGAGACTTGTGAATGGTCGTCGCACAAGCACAAACTATTGGTAAATGTAAAAATGTATATGATGTGTAGGTTTCCTTCCCTTTCTCTCTATGTTATATATCTGTAAAATCTGTCTTACAACGAAGCCAATGCCTTAGGTATAGAAAATGTATAGCTCTCTTTCTCCTTCTCTCTACGTTGTATCTTTTTTTCTCTCTCGCGTAACGAAATCCCTAAACGTTACATTTTTTCCAATTCACTCTCCATTCTTTCTCAAATATCAAACCGCCGCTAAAGAAGTTTCACTTCAAAAATTATTTAAAATAAAACTAAAGGTAAGTACAGTTAGTAAGATTAATATAAAAACTAAAACAAAATTCCAATCAAGATTCCAATTCAAATTTAAGTAAAATTCTGAATGCAGCTACCTTATAAATATGTATACATACATATGTATAATATAATATGTATAATATGTATGTATGTATGCACCTCGAATATATAGTTTTATAAGTATCACCAAGAGCTATGCGCCAACGCTTCCATTTTGATTAAATTAAGAAAGTTGTCTTTAAATAGAGACGCAGCTCCTTTAGATTGCTTCATAACACGTTTTGAATTGCTAATTACCGCTGAAATTCATTTATTACAAAATTTATCAAAGCCAGCTTCGCCGCACATCCATACTTGCATACCCAAACTCGACCAGAGAGCCAACGGACAGTTACAAATCACAACAACGGGTGTACTTAAATGGCACAACCACTCACCCGAACTTTTTTTAAACAAACGAACGATCGAGTATCCAAATGAACGAGACGATTATTCGCGCAAAAGCAACAACTGCATCAACTCTCAAGCATTGAGTACATACATACACGTACGAGTACGCACAAGGGGTAAGTGGTCGCAACGAGCGAAACAATGCGAAACAGAGCGTATCCGAGGGGCGTATGATAAACACACATACACACTTGTAATTTTATTAAACATTTATAAGCATTTAAATGAACATTAACTGTGGTGTGTATGCAGTGGTAAAGAAGCAACAGAGAAATGGGAGTCGGAGCAAGGTTGATGGTAGGGCGAATGGAAGAAGTTATTACTGGCATTGCAATCGCATTGGAATTACCATAATGTGTAACTGCAGATAAATATCTGTTACAGCAAAGTATGGATGTAAGGGTTTGTGTACTGTGTAAGTATATCTGCACTTAAGCTTTTGCGTTGCGCATTCATTAAGCATTCAAACCAAAGCCATTTGCCAGTCAGTGAAGTTTAAATGCGCTGCGAATTAAAGTGCATTGACATGAGAGGGAAAAGGAAATTTGGCACGCGAATAATCGGGGGTATATTACAATTTATTTTTTATAAATTTGCTTATATAAAAAAAATAGCAAGCGCATGAAATAAGTAAACGAGAAGCATAGTTAATTTTAATTTAAGCTTTGAATTGAATATTATTGTTTTTATTTTTATTTTTACTATTACTGAATTTGAATATTATGTAATCGTTTTATGGGGATAATGATAACCTTTGGGTTTTTTGATTATTTTACGAATATGATCACGTTTTCGTAACAAATATTTTAAATTACTTTAAACACACAAGACTATTCGACTAAAAATCTACAATAGGGACAATCGGGCAATCGAAACTGTTATAAAGAGCGTAAGAAGATCGCAACAGGGCAGTATTCAATTCAGAAATAAAGGCCTCCTTGCCACCTTAGCGTCAAGAAACGCTTTCAACAGCGTTCGGTGAGTGGTGGTATTAGCCGCCTTAGAGCTAAGGTCGCAAATTCCGGCATACCTACTGGGCCTAATAAAGAATTACATGCGAGACCGCAAAATCGTCTACCAAACCTCAGAGAGTTTTCGATGCATAGACGTCACATCCGGAGCGGCACAAGTATCAATTCTTGGTCCTGACTTTTGAAACATAAACTACGAGAGATATTTAACCTAGAAATGCCCAAAAGTACATTTCTGTAAGTATACGCAGACGATATCGCAGCAGTCATCAGAGCAAGAGACTTTGAAGAAGCTTATAACCGAAAACATAACCGAGCCATGACACGAACACAAACATGATTAGATTCACTTGGCTTCAAATTAGCCAGAGAAAAAAGGCAGCCAATAATTCTAACCAAGAAGCACATCCCGTTAGAAGTTAGCTTGCAACTGGCCCAAATACGCTAACCACAAAAAAGGTCCTAAAGTATTCAGGCATAAGCTGATCTCAAGACAGACATACAGCTCATCGTACCATCGCCTACGATAACCCACCTACTCCAACGTGCAAAGGTCTTCCGCAGCCTTCGGGCTGTTCCTCTTTTGGGAATTCACCAAAATCGGTTTAAACATCTTCAGGCCGGTATATCACCAATCGGCGCGAACGAGTACTTTTGCACTTCGCACAACTTCAATAAAAAGCCTTTTAGCAGAGGCTGGCCTACCAACAATTGAAGAAAGAATACATCAGAGTCAAACGAGATTCATCCCTAAACTTATTTTCCCATCCAACTCTATCATCGACAAAGATACCTGATATATAAACCGATCCAAAAGCCCACAAAAAGTTACTTCTGTTACGCATCAAATATTTGGAATCGCCAACAAGTTAGAGCTATCCAATCTGGTGGTAAACTACCAGACACAATGGTAGATAACGAAAGCATCCTGTGACCTCACCCTATCCAAATTTGCAAAAAAAACTATATCACCCGAAGCATTCCTTTCTATATTCCAGTAGCGCAAGACATACTATGAAGCTGACAATTAGACTTTGTTGTTCACAGATGGCTCAAAATCGGATAACGTATCAGGAAGCTTTGGAGTGGTTGACACAAACGGAATCACTGTACGGGTGCAAACTTTGCCGTACTGTGCATCTTGTTTTACTGAAGAAGCGGTTGCCGTTTGTCATGCAATAAGCATGGCCTTGGAAAATGACTGTAAAACTCTCGTATGCGCCGACAGCAAAGCATTTCTTAAACCTCTATCCAATTCATCCACCATTAACAGAATAAGAGATACGCTCATTGGCAAGGAGGCTACCTTACGTTTACTTTGGATACCAGCCCATATAGGAATGCACGGGATCGGGATGGGAGACAGTGCGGCCAAACAAGCCTCCTCAGCACCGATAACAAAAGATCTCACATGCGAAAAGAGAGATATTCTGTCAGCAATTAAACGATATCCCAACACCAGAGCGAAACTAGAGTGGCTAAACTACAGCCACCACCACTACACTACCATAAACTGAGAGCATTTACCCCCACAATACCCCACCTTCGTATGGGAAATACAAAATTTCTCCAGGCTACGTCTTGGCCACACACATCAACACATCCTGACTGGGGAGCCACCTCCAGTCTGCCCACACTGCGGAGAAGCTCTCCCTTTGAATCATATATTCCAAGATTGCTCCGTTTTGGTAGACGCCAGTATTCATTACCTGAAGAAGAACTGGATTAAATTGATAAAAAAACCCACTTCCGATAATACTATCGCTATCAACAACTTCATAAAGAACATCCGAGCCCGAATTTGAATTAAGTATATATTTTCTGTATTTAGTTTTTAGTATCTAAGCTTACAAGTGCAAGCATATTTCATTTAATGACTACACACGCATTCTAGTCCTACTATTTTTAAATATTTTTGTAGAGCTAATAGCCCTGGCAGCTAATGCTCTTTTTCAATATTAACGTAAATAATTTAATTTATTTATTTATTTATTAACAAAATAATAATAAATACCTTTATTCCTTTCCTTCGTTTCTACCTATATCAACTAGAACCATAATTGAGATATCTGAAAAGATCTTTGAAAAAAGTTAGCCTTTAGTTGAGGTAAACTGTAATGCTTTTAAAAATTGGTCAATAACCACGTCGCCTTTAAGTTTTATGACCACTCTTTAAATCTTAAGAAATGTCATATTGCAGTGGAAAGTGGGCATGCGAGGTATTTTAAAGGAAAATGAGCTGTGGATATGGCATTGCCCACCTGTAATTGAAATTTTATGATTGCCTGGTCTTTTTTTTTTTTTTTTTTTGTTGGCGGGACAACGTGCAAGTGCAGTACTCAGACATTAATTAGTCCATTGTACTACACTTGGATTCCATTTTAATTTTTTTTAAATCTGCCCGTTCTCCGAAGAAATCTGAGTAGATCGCTTCTTAACACATCAGTGCCAAGGACCTCAAACCTGATTCGAGCGAAGGCGGGGCAGACGCACAGGAAGTAGTCCGTCGTCTCATAATCCTCTTCACAAGCTGGCCTCACACAGAAGTTGGCCTCAGAGCCCATCTTAGCTAAGGAGTCAGAGGTCTCGTTTCCCACAATACCCACGTGCTCAGCGACCCATGTTAGCATCAGGCTGTTATGTCTACCGACATAGTTCAGCCTAGATTTACAGGACTCGACAACCCCTGATGTGGTTGGTGGGCTGTCTAAGGCCATGTGCGCAGCTGGGCTGTCGCTGCAGACACATTTAGATCTGCCTCTCCATCGGTTTTCCACAACAAAGTTCATCGCTGCTTGAACTGTATACACCTCCGCTTGAAAAACAGATGCATGCATTCCAAGAGCAAAGTGCAGTTTTGTCCTGCTGGATTCCACGGAGCCGGAGCCAAGCTCGTCCTGGAGCCATCCGGGAAAATGCGAAAACAGTGTTTGCCGGGCTCATTTCCGAGTTTGACCACAACTGAGCCTCTGGCGGCACGACACTTTATCTTTTTTCAAGTACGACTCTTGAAGGCATGGAGTCAAGGGGCATGGAGAGAATCGTTGGATCGAAGTCCATGCCTTCTCTGTTTTCCAATGCCAGACAGGGGCCGTACCAGTTCCCATTGTGTTTCAGCCAGCAGTTGGCCTTCAAGGCCTCTCCTTGGATGAAAGCATCAAGTGGTGGCAAACCAATCAGGCTTTATTTCTCATTTAGTCACTCCAATTTCATACAATATTTCAAATACTTTCATGGCATGCCACTGCACTGCATATTTTAGATTGCGCCGGTTTTTGTCTTTGCCCGATTCTCATCTCACCATACAGCGCGCGTACTTATGACGTATTGAATTCTTTTTTATTAATGCTTTTAGCAATTTTTACCTTTTCCGCAGCGTTTACTTCTTAGAAAATGTTGCCTTCCCCAAAATGATTAGCGAATTTCAATTTATTGAGATTTATTTTCAATTAAGCGGCTTGCTTTGCCTTTGAGTGACAAAGTCTGCTAGCCTGTGCACTTTTTTTAAATTCAATGTCAACTAAACGCAATTCAATTAAATAGCAAATTATTTTGCTGCTAAAATTAAATAGAAAATTGAAAATAAAATTAATCAAAAGGAAAGAAAATTCGAAATAAAATTTAACCGAAAGAAAAGGGCAAATGGGCACAAGGTTGACAGAACTGTGAGCAAAATGGTATCTAAAGGATTAAACTTTAATTGGACTAGAACTTTTTATTTTCAATTGTGATGGAGTGGAAAACTTTCTCGCAGTTAGGCGTCTATTAATTAGAAGCAATGAGAGAATTCTAGGAACAAAATTTGTATTTAAATTTAAGCCTTAGCCCCCAATGCTCAAATGATTTCAATCTTTATAGATGAAATTATGCTTGAATTCAGGATTCAGTACATGAAATTATGTTGCCGTTGGTGTACTTCTGCGTACTGCAATGAAAAGTAAGGAAATGGTAATTTTTTTCAACGCATAATTGCCTATATTAGAATACAGAAACACGCTCGCACCCGTCCTCTTATTTTTTAAGTTAAGGAAATAAAAATATTGACTTTCAAATTGCCTTCCTTTTCCATTTATGTGTCCTTCGAATTTGTGTGCATGCAAATGTGTGTACGTGTAATGTAAAAAATGATATAAAAAATTCACAAAAGCTCTTTTGAATCACAAAAAATCAATTCTAAATATATATATATTGCTGAAAACCAATTGCTGTTGCTAATTCACTGCCTTTCTGGCCATTGGCACGTAATCAAAGTATTACTCTCACTAGGCAGGCTAACTGGCAGCCTGAAAGTGGGCCAACGAAACAGACCGAAAAGGCTATACAGAACGATGTCAGACAGTCGGCAAAGTAAAAAAGAAAAGAAAAAAAAAAAACAAAACAGAAGCAAAAAGAAACAAAAAAATACACCAAAAGCTGAGTGAATGATACCGAAAGAAGCCTAGGGAGAATACCGGAAATGGTTAAAGCTATAAATCACGTTTGAAGTTAAAATCGCACGAATCAGTAGCAAAAACAAAAAATATATACATAAAAGATATAGATATGTACCAATATAAGTGTGGGAATTGCCTATCCCCAGTAGAATTTAGAATCTGCACTCGAATGTTCCCCTTCACTCGAAGGGCACCCCTTTGCGAGTATGAGATTACTCTCCATTGCGCTCGGCTGCTGTTCTGTATAAAAATGTGGTTTTGTACAGGGTGTCCATTTTTATACAGGGTGTCCTTTGAAAGCGAGTAAGGGGAAACCAACCACTCTTTTATTTGCTAAATAAGCAATAAGAGAAGAAGCAAAAAATTCCGCCTTACATCCTAAAGGAGCAATGGGGGATAGATTCCAGAATGGCCATCTCATGCCTTTCCTAAACGGCTTGAGAGAGACTGAAACTTTAAAGCACCACTTTTTTAACCTATTTATTAAACTAATTTTTGTTTCCATTTGGAGAATTATTCTACAACACTACAATTTCCGGTTCGCGAAATTGGGAATATTTCGCGTAAGCGGAGCTGTAGGCAACGGGACGTTTTACAGTTTGCGGATAGTAAAAGGCCTTTAGATTTGCAGATTAGCAGATCGCAGTCTATAGTTTTCTTTAGTTCTTTAGTTAGTTTCAAGTTGTAATCGAGGAAACCTTACATTCATAGTAATTTTTTAAGAAAATTAGCAATAAATAGACTTCAAGGTTGATAAAGTGTAAAATGTGGTTAAATTGTATAATTCAATGAGATGAATGAGATGAGCGTGGAACGACGTATTCAGTTGATCCTTCATTAAGTTTTAATGCATGCAACATTTGTGTTGGTAAAGAGCTAAAAAATTTTTGAACGAAACTTTGGAATAACCATCTTCTTGTGTGTAAAATGTACTTATATTTTTTTAGGCTCCTCATGAATATCTAATTGACGATTGAGATCATCACGCCCTTTAATTTTGGTCGGAAAAAATTTTATATCATTATTTTATAGTACCCACTTCCAGCCCAAATGATAATTCTTCTTCAGCCGACAGGCAGTCAGCAATCACTTCTTTACAAGGATCGCATGAATAAAATTTTCACCCAACTGGGCTATTTATAAAAAATTCTTTTTGTTAGCAAAACGAAAAAACGCAATTTAATTTTTTTTTTTTTTGAAGTGAAACTTCTTAGGCGTCGATGGACGCGCGAGAATGGAGAGTAAAATGTCAAGGTCATGCAACGTTTTGGGCATTTTCGTTCCGCGAAAGAGAAAAAAGATATAATGTAGAGGAAAATGAGAGAGAAAGCTATACCTTATATACTATATATCTTAGATACACTTTAGGCACTTTTTTCTGAGTTTTTCCTTGTGGTTGCTAATTTCTAGTGATAAATAACACTGCCTACATTCGGCGCTGGTTTGTTGGTGCAAAGTTGTAGGAAATATATTTTCGGTGCCTACTTTTTGGCGTTATATTTCCTTGGTGTCTACTGTTTGAGGCGTTTCTTGGTCCCAATTTTTGTGTCGTTTTCTTTGGTGTCTACTTTTTGGCGCTTATTTCCATTTCCTGGCTAGTGCTTGTGCGTCCTATAAAGTTCTATCCATTCCGTCGTTGAATTTATTGGTATTGCCTTGCGGTAATTTGTGCCGCTGCTGCGGTCCTGGAATCGCTGCGTTTGTGCGGGGGATAAACGCTCGCAGTAGTGCGCGTTGTTGCCACGGCTTGTGTCCGGCGTTTATCTACACCGGTCGACCCTTCTCCGTTTGTTGTAAATTTTGTCTATTTGTATTCTCTGCAAATGTTGTGAATTTATTTAGAAGAGTAGAAGCTTTCTCATAAGTTTTATCACTTCAGATTTTTTAAGAAGCGCTTGAATGTTGCGAAGGGTGGTTAAACATCGACCACAACTGTAACTTGGGGAGGAGTAATGCATGAGTTATGCTAAGTTCCCATACATACAAATCGCTCTCTAAATATAATAGTTCGCAAATTACCCTGCTTCCATGACGCATTCGTAATTCCCTTGGCAGCTCTTCTTCTTGTTCCTGTTTTTCCTTTTATTATTACTATTTGTTGCTGTGCATATCGGCGATACAGAAAAAGTTAGTTAAAACTAAGATTTTACTTTATTTTACAGCAAAGACTGCTTTAGTTTCCTTTCATTTCCTAGTAATAAGAAAAAGTGCCAGTAAATGACAACAGGCGGCAATAGTGTTTTATAGAAATGAAGGCTAAACTTTCAGAGGCTTATGAGTACTTCACAGTTCTTAGAAGATGTAGTTGTTTCAATAGCTGCAACTATACTTTTGCACTGGAAGTGGAACACTCTCACAGAAAATATTTTCTTTTCTTGAGATGATCAGCAACTTCCACGATATAATATTTTTTTCCGTTCCCAAGACAGTCAGTTCTACGTAACCGGAACGACTCGGATTTATATCCAGCCAAGGACTGTCACCTCAGTAGAATTCCTCGTGTATGCAGGGGGAATGTTTATGCTGCTACAACAACAACATATAATAATTTTCAGAATATCTTTAATGTTAATGTTGTCTTGGTTCATTATTGTTGTTTTAGCAGCATATATAATATGTACCTACATGTGTGAGGAATGCTGCTAGAGTTACAGTCCCTGGCCGGTTATAAATTCGGCTCGTTTCTGCTGCCGAGCTCGCGTTGACGCGACAGACGAAGTTCTCCTAACAATTTTGTTTTTCACCAATCAAATCTATCAGACTTGTAAATAACCAATCAAAATATGTTCAATAAAATTTTGTTTCTGTAATACCTAAGAAATTGATACCAGTTTTTCGCATATTGCATTTCCCCATTTACCTCCTGCTCCGCTCCATAAAAATATTAACTGAGCTAAACCAGCAACAAATATCGTACATGAATCCCAAGTTGTGTCAAATGAGCCGCTCTTTCATGTTTTACGTTGGAAGTTTACTCTCCTAGTTCTACTGGGAAATCTTTGTTCCTACATACATACATATAATCTATAATAAACGCTTACCCACTCACACCTATCAAAAAAAGAGAAATCGTAATATGCGATAAAAGCAAACTCTTAGCGCTTGAGAAACTACCTTAGGTAGATCTACTCCTGCTCTCGATTGGGCACAGCAATCGTCGGCAAATGCATTGAAAGGCAACGAGCGTAAATGCTTGAGTAGAGCGCTCATTTATCAAAGGCAATGCTTAAGTGGTTACCTTAGGTGCGCACAACTGGCGCATAAGCACATAAGTAGGCGCACAGCAGCTAGTTAGCAATTCCTTCCTTGTTCAGTGAATCTCTTTAAGAAAACTCAAAGTTAAATTCAAACTCGCTTCAGTGCACGTAATGATTAGTTATCGGTTAATGCAAACGAATGTATACGAAATATTTTTCTTTCATTCTTTCTATGTACATTCACTTTAGCTGCTTTCACTTAGCCCCTCATAAACAACACTGCTGCAGGCATTTCTTGAACGCAGCTACAAAATTGCAAATTACATTCAATTACCCTACTCGCACCCCTTAATCCAACAGTGTATGCGGAGTCAAGTAGTGCAATTACACGCATCATTTATCAACTTAGCGTAAGAGCAGGAACAACAAAATACTCTCGTATATGGCTACCAACAATGACCACATACTATGTACTTGTATAGGAGCACCAACAAATTGCGCACCACTATTGAATTTTTTGTAGTGGAAAAAGGCAAACATTGGGCATTGAACATTTTCACACCATCAAGATTAGTATCCGAGCACTTCTTGGATTTGCGCTAAAGAAAACGTTTTGGTATTGCAGCGGTGCGGCTGCTGGCTTGTTGAGAAATCCTTTGGAAAAAGCATAAATACCCTTGTCAAGAGATTTTGTTGCACAAAGAATGACAGTAAAGCGCAGAGAAAAGGTTGTCCGAAATGTAAATTTTTTTCGTTTTGCAAAGCGAATTAAAGCCAATTTTTATGTGATTTGAATGGGAATAGGCGAGATTAGTGCAGTTACGGGGTATTTTTAGCCTTTAAGAGTTCATTAAAAGCTATTCGGGGTTGTTAAGAAGTGTAAAAAGATTTTGTTCTCAGACGTTCAATGAGCTAAATAAAATTGATGGCTTACAAATTATAACTGAAGGCCATAAAAAATCGTTATCAAGTTTTTAGTGATTATTTTATTTTCCTAAAATTTAGTTATTTAAATTAACTACAATCGATTAATATTGAAATAAAAAATGAATAAATGAACTTAATTTAATATTTCAGCTGAGGAACTCATTAAATAAATATTTGACTTTCTACGCTCCTTTAGGTTTACGAGTAGGTCACCAAGTATCCAATGTTTGTACATTTTTCTGAGGATAATTGCCTTTTTTTGGGTTAGGTTAGTTTTTTAGGCAAAAAAAAATTATAAAATGACAGATTGACAAGAGCAAAACTGTACATACACATGCATAACAACAACTCAAGTGATCCTGTGCGGAATATCTGAAATTAGGGAAAGCAAAATTTGATCCAGAGCTTGCTTTACAAGGCTAACTGGATAAACCCGTAAAACAATTAGCGAGGCCTAGATGAGTTGCTGATAAAAAACTATATTCGATTGACGGATTTTTTGGTTGAATGCCAATGCAAAAATGAATTAAGTGCAGTAGAGAGGAGCTGCGATGCTGGAGAGAGTTCAAGCTCGGATGTGTGTGGTGAACTAAATATATACAAATTTCCTAAATATCAAAATACCCCTAAACCTATTTTCTGTTATTTCCAGCTGCCGCCTCAGCAGCTGTGGCCGCAAAATTAGTGGAAATAGGGTAGTAGCATACACCGATGACTTGGTCCCGATGGTATCGAGACCGTTTCCCTCAGTCATGGCTGATATTTTGGAAGGGTCACTGGCTGTACTTAGTTGCTGGGCTGCCACTTGCGACCTCCGAGTCAACTCTGACAAAACGGAGCTAGTGCTATTTACCAGCAAATATAAACCTCCACCCTTTAGGTTTCCCAAATTAAACAACCACGTCCTCCTGCTTTCATCAGATGTTAAGTATCTAGGAGTCATAACTGGCTCCAAACTCCATTGGAAACTACTCTTTAAAAATCGGGTAAAGAAGCCCAATATAGCCTTCTACACCTGCAAATCTCTGTTCGGTAAAAAATGGGGACTCAAGCCACAGGTCGTGCTGTGGATCTACAACGCAGTGGTTTTGCCCATTTTAACGTATGGTTGCCTAGTTTGGTGGGAAGCTCTTTGCAAGGGCCATAATAACACTAAGCTTGGGAGGGTGCAAAGGATTGCATGCATTGGCATCACCGGAGCATATGAAACTTGCCCTGAATGTCCTTTTTCACTTACTTCGCATCGACTTTTCCGTCATTTCCATCGCAGCTCAAAGTGCAGTCAGTTTAAAGGAGGTTGGCCTCTGGAGGCAATCTCTCAAGGGACATGGTAGCATTTTCGGACAGTTAACACCGTATTTCTCCGAACTTTGAACATATCTTTCTATCCGCAAACTAGAGTTTGAGGGTCGTACTAGGGCAATCTTTCCAAATAGGCAGGATTGGATCGAGGTGAAAATCTGCACCGAAGCTTGCACCTCTGTCTTCACTGACGGTTCCAAGATGGAATCCGGAGTCGGAGCAGGGGTTTTCTTTAAAACAGCCAATTTATCTATCACATTTAAACTGCCGAATACTGCTAGTATTTTTCAAGCAGAAGTCTAGGCGATCCTGCAGGCATGCAAAATGCTTAGGGAACGCGGGTGCGAGGGAGGTATTAACATTTTCTCCGATAGTCAAGCCGCGACTATTAAACTCCTATAAGGAGGAGATCAAATATCTTAGGAGTATAGAGGGAAATGAAATTGCTGATGAGTTTGCCAGGAAGGGGACTGAATAAGCCTCAGGGACCTCTTACCCGGTCATCAGCATACCTCTTCCAGTTGTCAAAGGGGAACTGCACCAATTATATTATTTCCGAAGAAAGCGCAGAAAAAATGGAACTCCATTTCTTCATGTGTTATTTCGTAAACCCTTTGGTCCCAGTACAATATACAGAGGGCTACTCGCCATTCAATTTCCAAACTGGTAGCTGTGTTTACCGATTACTGGACGATCGGCATACACGCGGAAAAGCTAGGGTTACCATTTAACCTCAATGGCAGAAGCTGTGGGGACCTTTCGGAGAAGGAGACAGTTCCGCTTTTTCTCTGTAAATGCCCGGGCTTGGCAGCTAGACGATTAAGGTCACTGGGTGGTCCTTTCTTCGACAGCCTGTGGCAGTGCACCAACCTAAATCCCATCAATCATCTCCATTATAGGAACGGTTCTGGCTAGCTGTAGATATCTGCCTTTTCGAGGTCTCATAATAGTGTCAAAACGGCGCTTTAGTGCTACTTGAGGAGTGCCAGGTGCCATTTCACCTACCTACCTACCTAGTATTCCAACTCGTTTCAAATCACCCCTATTCTCCAGATTTGGCTCCTTTGGCTACCATTTGCTCGCGAATTTCACTTAATAGCAGGCGGAAAAAGTAAAATTATGGAGAATTTAAAAGTTTTCAAGATATGGCTTCTTATTGGCGGTATGCAGCGGACTTCCAACACACTCGTCTAAGATGGCTGTTGATAATAAAAAAAAACGATTCACCTGTTCCAAGCGTATTTTCTTACTCATTTCTCCACTTCACTACCCACAAGAGATAAGCAGATTTTCAATTTTTTCTCCCTTTATTTCTCCTCACCTTTTGAACTGCTAATACAAACTGTCTCACAGTTACTGAAAATAAAAATTTTAATTGAAAAATAAGTATTTTTATTTCACACTTTCCCGCAGATCTCATAAATGTTCTTCTCCTTTTATTTATTTGTAATCACTATTTTTTTCTAAAACACACAAACAGAGGGCTGATAAGGAATTACAAGTGAAAACATTTGCAAACTAATATATTCGAAAATAGAAAACGTAGCGAAATGGGCAATTAAGCATGAAATACAAAGTAAATCTCAAAGAAATATCTTGAAAAAAAATTAAAAAAATAAAAACATAATGTAAAATACACAAAACGAGTCCTGAGTATGAGTGAGGAGATTAACACAAAAAGCGGGCTAAATATTAAGATAAGTCAGTAGAAAACCCAGAGAAAAATGAGTCAAGTAAAAGAAGATAAAACTAAAAAATATGAAAGTCAATAAAGGAAAATATCTCACGGCCTACAATCCCTTATCTTCATAAATACAATGGCTTGCAACATGCGCTCAACCAAATAAATAGGATTATTTACCTCGTAAAAATATCGACTCTCTTTCACGTACATACACGTATGCGTGTGTGTGTATTTCTCACCACCACACCCAGCACCCAGCTGCGTTCAATGAAAGAAAAAAGTCCTCTGTCGTTTGAATTAGATTACCCAGATTTCGCACTTCCTTAAAACATACACACCCACCTCTAATAACGGTTATTTTTTATTACTCGCATTGTTGGCTTATGTCCAATGATTTTGTTGTTTAACTTTCCTTCCAAAAATACTCTGATCCTTCAATATATCTTTGTCTGATTTGCTGCACTGACATGCGTCTATTAATAAATAATCAGATTTACGGACATTACTCACAAACATATCCATAAAACTCACATAGGAGAGTAAGCACTTACATATATGTATGTGTGTGTGCGTATGTGCTCATATGACTGAAATGTGTATATTACTCAATATGTGAGAGTGTGAGAGGGTGGGGAAATGTTTATTTCCGTTTTTCCGAGTATTGGTCAAACTCTGTCGCTGCTGGCGCCACCTTAGCAGATCATTTCATCGGACCGCAAAACCTCACCAACAGCTAACCTAATAAGTATCAATGCGTTACTACATTAACCGTAATAACACCAACAGCTGTGCCTATTTGTTTTGGTATGTGTGCGTGGCTTAACGTCGGCTATCGTTGTTTGGGTCTTTACTGCAGATTTTCTTTCACACTTTGGTTAGCCGCAAATTTGGCAGCACGTTTGTTGAATGAGTGAATCATTTTTGCGGCAAATGGAGCTATTCATCTATTTCTGGATAATACCCTGTTGGAAATTTTTAACAGTATCCTGAAAAAAAAAAAATCCAAAAACGGTTCACAAACTCCAATTACTTCGCTCACCTTTGGGCGCTTTGTATTCGCGTGTGCACATGCAGAGCACGAGCAGAGTGC
Organism: Anastrepha obliqua; assembly: GCF_027943255.1. Classification (NCBI taxonomy): domain Eukaryota; kingdom Metazoa; phylum Arthropoda; class Insecta; order Diptera; family Tephritidae; genus Anastrepha; species Anastrepha obliqua. The sequence goes on from NC_072892.1 coordinate 15,949,978, forward strand.
AATACATGAGCATCTACATCAAAATGCCGCTTTGTTTCTCCTAACTTCGCAGAGCAATTAACATTATGTAAGTATGTGTGTATTTATGATATAAGCATATGTATGTAGGTGAGAGCGGAGCTGCTGAGTTAAAACGTTGACTGCGCTGCTTGCGCTTGTTTCGCTGTTCGCTTCAGCTGCATAACCAAACAAATACGTTCATGATATACTTGTAGTTGATGTCATAATCTGTAAGAAATAAAATTTTTCATTTATATATTTATTGGATAGATAATTATGAATAATGATTAGTAGCTAAGACTATCGGCCTAATATAAACAAATGAAGTGAACAGAAATAAATTTCAAGAAATCAAATATCTCTTAATTTACTAGTAATAAATAACTAAATAAAATCAATTTTTCCTTTGTGCATTAAATCTATGCCATAAGACGAAGGAAAAGAAAACGATTTATACAGATAGCAAATCGGTATACGAAGCAATGAAAAATAATCCCAACTGTAGATGAAACCATAGAGGCCAAACTAATCATTCGCAAGGAATTCCAAAATCACAGTTACTGTATGTACATCCTGGACACGCAAATATCCAGGGAAATGAGAACACCCAGCAAACAGTGAAATCATGTACCCACTTCATAATTTTGCTACTCGCTCTAAAGAACTGCTTAGAACAAAACCTCAGCTAATAAAATTAAGCATAAAATTCTTCTAACTGGATCAAGTAGAATCACAGTTACAAGCAAATAAATCCCAGTGGCATGCCTCTAAGGCCACCTACAACTACCACAATGATATAAAATAAAATATTCCCAATAATGAGCTATATAGGGTGTTTTTTAGCTGCATGAGAACTATCGATATGGTTTCACAGCTATGGTTTCACAGCTGGAAATGGCAAGCTGTGCTAACATTTCTCTTCAGTAAAGTTTGTCAGGTCATCATGAATCCTTTAACGATAGAACAAAACAAATTGTGGGAATTTATTGTACTTTGAAAAATTAAGTCTGTTCTCGTACCTCATAGAGCACTTACGGCATTATCGAGCATTATTTCTTTCGAAATGAGGAAAGCGCTGCTGCTACGATGAATGCCGAACGCTATTGAGCCATGCTGACTGAATTTTTCTTTCCAAAAATTAATTAAGTAAACATCGACGAATAGGGACTCAAGCCACAGGTCATGCTGTCGATGTGCAATGCAGTAGTTTTGTCAATTTTAATGCCTGGTTTGGTGAGAAGCTCTTCGGAAGGGCCATAATATCTCTAATGCAAAGGACTGCATGCATTGGCATCATCGGAGCATGTGAAGCTTGCCCTGAATGTCCTTTTGCACTTACTTCCCATCAACTTTTCCGTCACTTCCATCGCAGCTCAAAGTGCAGTCAGGTTAAAGGAGGTTGGCCTCTGGAGGCAATTTTTCAAGGAACATGGTGGCATTTTCGGCAGTTAACACCGTAAACAGATCTCCCTATCCGCAAACTAGAGTTTGAGCGTCGTGCTAGGGCAATCCTTCCAAATAGACAAGATGGAGTCGAGGGGGAAATCTGCACCAAAGCTTGCACCTCTGTCTTCATAGATGGTTCTTTGATGGAATCGGGAGTCGGAGCAGGGGTTTTCTTTAAATCAGCAAATTTATCTATCTCCTCTAAACTGCCGAATACTGCTAGTGATTTTAAGCAGAAGTCTTTGCGATCCTGCAGGCATGTAAAATGCTTAGGGAACGCGGGAGCGAGGGAGGTATTAACATTTTTTCCGATAGTCAAGTCGCGATCAAGGCTCTGACGACGCGATGGTGCAGAACGAAACTAGTAAACTTCTCTAAGAAGGAGATTAAATCTCTTGGGTGTACAGGTAACATTTCTCTAATCTGGGTCCCAGGGCAAAGGAACATAGAGGGAAATGAAATTGCTGATGAGCTTCCCAGGAAGGGGACTGAATTGGCCTCAGAGACCTCCTACCCGGTCATCGGCATCCCCCTGACAGTTGTTAAAGGGGAACTGCACAATTTATTTCTGAGGAAAGCGCATAAAAGATGGAGCTCTATTTCTTCATGTGTTATTTCGAAAACCCTTCGGCCCCATACGATATACAATATGATATACTCTTAAATCGTACTTAATCGTCCGGGTTTGGCAGCTAGACGACTAAGTTCACTGGGTGCTCCTTCTTCGACAGCCTGGGGCAGTGCGCCAACCTAAATCCAATATATCTCCTCCATTATATCAACAGCTCTGGCTGGCTTTAGATATCTGCTCTTCAACCATTTCACCTACCTAAACATCGACGACATTTGGTTCCAAGAAGACCATTCACCTTGCCATACAGCGCGCTTAACAATCGATTTATTGCAAAATTCTAGCCACCATTGACGCAACACGACCAGATTTATTGCAAATTTAGTGAAAATTGGTAACGCACTATATGCATGTAAAAAAATTCTGAAAGTTACATGGGGTCTATCTCCTTCAATAATGTATGGCTGCTGCTCAGCTTTAGTAAAGCCAATATTACTCTATGGTGCTCTATGGACTGAATTGAGAAAAACGACAAACAAAACACCTATGGAAAGTATTCAACATCTTGGTGCACTCAGCACGACAGGGGCAATTAAAACTACTCCTGCAGCAGCACTTGAAAGAATACTCAACTTACCACCGATTGACATGGGGATGAGGATGACATGGACGACATTTGGTTTCAACAGGACGGTGCAACTTGTCACACTGCCAAAGTTACACTCGAACTTTTGGCTACCGTTTTTGAAAACCGAATAATCAGCCGAAATTCCGATATCAATTGGCCGCCTCGGAGCTGTGATTTAAGCCCGTTCGACTATTTTGTGTGGGAAGCCGTTAAGGACAAATGCCATGCGAACCATCCAGAGACGATTGATGCTTTAAAACACGAAATCGAAGTTGCCATTCATGCAATTGGAGCCCGAACAATCGAAAATGTGCTTAAAAATTGGGTTGAGCGATGGCCCTACTGTAAAGCCAGTCGTGGCAGTCATTTGAACGATATTAGTTCTCATTCATAAATGACAATGTTCAATCTTCAAAATAAAAAAAAAGTTCGAAAAAATATTGATTAGTTTTTTTTATAGCCGATTCAAAAAACAAATTTTACGTAGCCCTATATTTACTGACGGCTCGAAAATGATGAACGGAGTAGGTGCAGGGAGTTATTGAGCAGAGCTGGATATCAGACGGCCAATTAAGCTCCCTGACGACCACTGCAGTATTTTTCAAGCAGAAGTCTTTGCGGTAAGAGAGACTGCAGATATAGCACTAGCAAGGGCATTGATCAACTCCAACATAAATATATACGTTGACAGTCAAGCGGCAATAAAGGCAATAAACCCATATGAAATTTCATCTAAAAACGTTCTTAGGACCAGGGAAGCCATAAAGAGAGATTAGCCGCAGACAGACGGTTACACGCAGGAAACGAAATTGTAGATGAGATTGCCAAAAGCGCTGTTTACATTCAACTCGAACCAGAAAACGACATACTGAAACCTTTAAATGCGGTATACAATGACATCGCTGCGGACATGAAAACACGGGCAGACATGGAATAATCTAGCCACTTGTAAAACCGCGAAAATCATGTGTACACAGAATGCAGACATATACGGCAGATGCGTACTAGCCCTGTCTAGAGAGGACAGCAGAACTATCGTAGGTATACTGGCAGGCCACAATTTGTTAGCGGCACACCCATACGAGATGGGGATTGCAAACAATGATAGTTGCAGATTTTGCAATGAACTAGAAGAGGGGGAAACTCTTGAACACCTTCTATGTTGTCGCCCTGCATTAGATAGAACCCGAGTGGAATGTTTAGGAGCTCTACAATATGACAGGTTAGAATGCCTCTCGGGATTAGAGCTTCATAGCTTACTTAGATTCGCAAAAGACGCAGAATTTTTACAAGATGTCTATAACAAAGAAACGTAAGGGTCTAGCTCCATCTGGTACCACTAAGGACCAATAGGTCTATGTGATGGCTTTCAGCCAGCCAGGTCAACCTAACATAACCTAACCTAATCCTAAATATTTTATTTCAACCTACTTGTATATAATAAATATCAGTTCATATTACAACCAATTTCATAAAGGTTTGTATAACAAAAGTAAGCCCGAAAGTAAATAATTTTGAATAATGTGAATTATTTTATAATAAATAAAATTTAATAATAATATAAAACCTCTTTTAAGGAGGGCCCACAAAATTTTCAAAGCGTGCTTACATTTCATCATAATTTCTAAAATAATTTCGGAGCCGAAAGCCTCCAACGTTTGTCATGCGTTAATTTTTATGTGTTTATAATAATTGTATTCTATGTTACGTAAACTTGAATAAACTACAATAAAGAAAAAAATAAGGAATAAAAATAAATAACAATTTCGGACCTCAACCTTTTCTCAATAGGTATCGATTTCTCAGAGGTGTATTGAATCACTCTAATTTTTCAAATGCCTCAAAAGCTGAGACAAAAAAAATATCACTTTTTATAGTCACTTTAATCCAAAAAACAAAAATATGCAAACTAGCGCTGTGCTAAAAAAAAAAATTCATTATTTAGTGCGCTCATTTCCCTATGGGGTACAATAAAATCATGTGGGATTGTATTTGTGTTGTATTTATCCATTCCTACACAGGCACAAAGGGTATAAATAACGATAAACTGAAGTGTACGAAAGCAGTTAACATTCCTCATAAGTAGATCAATATTTGATTTATTGTTTTTTAGCGTTTCCTGAACTCTTACCCATGCATTTGTATGTGAATCATTGAGGCGGCACCGGCAAGTTGCATTTGTAAAACATTTTTCTAGTTACTAGAGCTATTTATCTTCCTTCTTAACGCTAAATCTGGAATATATTTTATTTTGAATTGAGTACAAAATATTACAGCTTTGATATCTGCATTCATAAGCAGCATTTTGCTATATCAAAATCACTGGCACAACCTTGACGGGAAGCCTAAGACGCAGTTATTGCAGTATAACAAATTTTTACCTTTAACTGAAACGGTAGGACTCAAGCCATTGCTGCTTTTCTAGTAGAATATAAACCGTTTTTTTTTCTTTTTTTTTTTGATATTATAGCATTATTTTTAAATCTAAGTAGGTATCATTTGACATGAGGAATTTGGCAAAAATAAAAACTAAAAATTAAAACTTTCAATTTAAAAAAAATACGAAAAGTGTGTGCATTTTATTGTGAGATAAATAAAATAGTAACAGCTTTTTTGAAAAAAAAAAGATAAAGCCATCGGAAAGCCTCAAAGTTACACCCAGCGATGCCATAGTGCAAGTGGATGTTGCTAACTATCTGGTGCCATGATCCAGACTAGATACATATTTCACTGCTGGGGTTTTTTATTAGAAATAGAAGTTATATTTTCACAGTCCCACTATCACACGTATTCACTTGATTTCATCCCAATTTTCTTAAATGTTTATTACCAAAAATTTTAGCGTTGCTTACTTAAGCTCTGAATACCATTCTGATAATTTCAACTTTTCACGACTCTTGGAAGACAGCCAAGATTATACCTGTAAAGAAACCGAGCTGTGACTACCGCCTGATTGCAATATTGCCGTTCCTATCCCTCGCTTCCGAACAATAACGCTTTGGTGAGCACTTTGCAATCGGGGTTTTTTTTTTGTGTTTTTTTTTTGTTTTTGGTGGGTGTGGTAGGGTTCAAAATGCCTTCGCACTTACAGCGACCGTCGTCTACTGCGTCGTGTAGTGTGGCCACTAAAACGATCCCTCCTCTCCTTCTGCGTAGACACCCTTCCCGGAACTGCTTTCTATATTACTTCTGGAGGGCCCAGAACGGCATCCATAAAGGACCAAATCTATTCACCCACGTCTGGGTCCACCATATTTGTAGCCAGCTTTCATGCTATAGGCTCGTCTTCTTTTGTCTCTATCTGTGCGGCTTCACTTTGCTGCTCTGTGTTGAAGTCGATCTTTTTTTCCTTAGTACGTTCTCGATGTATTTCTTTACCGCAAATCCAGCTGTACTCGCGTTCGAGCATTTTGCTGTTTATGTTGCTCGGTGCGATGTCGCCAATCTGCTCCCTCAAAGCATTTCTTTCCGCGAGCGATCTATTACAACTAAAGAATGTGTATTCAGCGTCATCGCTCAGCGCTTTGCAGTGTATGCACTTGGAATCGGTTACCTTGCGCATGCAGTATAGGTATCTCCTGAATTATCGGTGGCCCGAGAGGAACTGAGTTAAGAAGTAGTTCACTTCCCCGAATTTCCTTCGGACCCATTTGTCAATTGATGGAATAAGTTTCGCCGTCCATCTGCCACTCGGTTCAGTGTCCCATCGGCTTTGCCACCGCAGCATGGTTTGGCGTCTCCAATCTGAGAAGCTAGTGATGATGTGTTTCTTCTTGGAGTCCTACGCATCAATTCGTTCCCGGACCATAAGGTCGACGGGTACCTGCCCGCTGATCACGAAAATTGCTGCATCTGAGACAGTGCGGTAGGCTGAGGCAACTCTAAGCGCAGCTGTTCGTTGCACAGCCTCCAGTGCTTTACGCTTCACTTTGCAGTTTAGCATAATTCCCCGATGTTTGCCAATCGGGGTTTAGATACAGTGGGAGCTACACTGAGGCACTCTTACAATTGTTGGATGATATAATAGTAAACATTGACAAACGTGCGACTCTTCTAACATTACTCTACCATTTCAAAGCATTTGACTCCGTAAACCACAAACTTTTATCACTCGAACTTGGAAACTCATTTATTTTTCAACTCAGTCCAATACATCGCTATATGCATGACATATCTCAAGCCTAATGACTATGCAGAAGTCAGACTAAATAACGCTGTGATCAAATACGTTGCCCACATTAAATATTAAATTAAATTAAAATTAAATTAAAAATTTTGAAATTGCATTTAATAGAACTTTGACATGGAGTAACCACACTCGATCTTGTTTTGTGATCTGTGAACACGCCCCATTAATAAGCAACTTCCAAACAATCATGTCACAGCAACAGTCTAACGGACAGATCCTTTAGGAGATCTCTTAAAAATTAGTCGATACAGTCAACTCTCATTAATTCAAACCTGCGATATTTCGAGCCTCTCATTAATTCAAAGTTATCACGAGTCCCCTACAAAATCTCTCTATATTTCGAATTTTGTCCGTACAATTTTATGCACTCAGTAATTCGAACGAAAAAATCTTTGCTACGACGTGGTAATTCGAACTCATATGGGCAAGCACTCGACAATTGAAATTTGCAAAGTTTCTTGGTATGTTTTGTAAGAACTTTGAATTTGTACGTTTGCTGAAATGAAGAAATTAATTGGAAAAGTAGAAGGAGGTGAGAAGAAGGGAAGTTACTGTTGCTCAAACTGCTGAGCACGGAAAAAAACAACTAAAGGTGAATTTCCTCGTCTGGAAGAAAGCCTGGTCATTTGGCTTAGACATTGTAGAGGACAAAAAGTATCTATTAGCGGAACTTTGTTAAAGAAAAAAGCAAAAGAGTTGCATCTACTCTAAACATACAAAACTATGCGGCAAGTGAAGGGTGGCTTACAAATTTCAAAAAGAGGTGTGGAGTCGTCTTTAAAAAAGTGAAGTGTTAATTATACTGTTTGCTTACCATGCCAATCTGGTAAATTGAAGACACTGATTGAAAACTATGGTGCCCGAGACATTTTCAAAGCTAATGAAACTGAGCTCTTTTTCAAATACTTACCGGACAAGACGCTTACTTTTAAAAATGAAAAGTGTCATGGGGGAAAACATAGTCAAGAGAGGTTGACAGTTATACTTGCAGTAAATATGAATGGATCGGAAAAATCGGGTTTCGTGAAAAAAGATTAGGACAATTCGCAAATAGTTATGGAGGATGAAGAACCATCAATGGGACCAGTAGTTGACATTAGCGGTGCGAGTTTTTCTGACTATGTTCAAGTGGATGCAGATGTTGCTGTCTTAAAATTACTAACCGATGGCGACATTTTATTTACGATAGGTACGAATGAAAAGAGCAACGATGAAGATGAAGACGATACATCAGAACCTTTGGCAGAGGTGTCAGTTAAGGTAGCAAGAGCCTCATTCGATAACTTACAAAGCACAAAAGGGGCAAAAAGGTTTCTTCTAATAGCGGTCGCCCCTCGGCAGGCAATGAAAAAGTTCGATTAAAAAACTCCTCCTATATATATGTACAAGTATAGTATAAGCTTTTATATCTACATACTTAAAATCCAATTTTCATATAATTCACAATAACAGGATTGAAAACGTTTTAGTTTCCCATTATGCTTGAATTCTTATAGAAATGTTAATTGAAGATCTGTACAAGGGATTAAAGTGAATTGAACGGCATTAAAAGGTTATTTCTCCAATATACATACATATGTAATCTCTACCTTTCATAATATTTACATAATAAAATAATCCCATTTTCCCTATAATTTGCAACTCATATTCGTTGGCCCCACTGTACGCAACAGACGCGATTTATGTATAAATGCATACATGTACTTACATATGTACGTAAGTATGTAAAAACAACTATGTTATTGTGATAGCGCACTGATGTTAGTTATGTTAATGTTAAAGCAAATCAGTGTTCATATAATTTACTAATATAGCAAGCCCGGTCCCCTTCGCTGGGCACACTAAAATAGAATAGATATGGTTTAGAACAGAAAATATATGATTTTCATATTATTCATTTCTTTATTCTTTATTCAAGCGCTTTGGCATAAACAATATTTTTTGTTTTTCTATTTGTTTTTGAGTAAATATAAAATATAAATTGAAAATCAGGAAAAAAGAAGATTGTTTTTAAATTTCAAATCAACGCATATGAATAAACAATCGTATTTTTTCCTCATCATCCATGACTTTTTCGTTTCAATTTATATGTTTTATTAAGCATTGGAGCTTTTTTAACCATTATCCATTTATATTTTTCAAAAAAAAAACGAAAAAAAAATTTTTTTCCACGAACACATAATTTCATTCGGATTTCACATTAAATTCTCAAATTTCGTAAGAAATTATTCACTGTTCCAAAATCCACTCCAAAAACATTCACAAACAATTTTTACATGTTGCACTTACGTTTTTTCCTTATGGCATCCAAATCAGAAAGAAATATTGACACATTGTAACTCACACTGTCAATTTGACAGTTCAGTTCCGCCCCAAGCGTTAAAAAAGTAAGCGATATTATGGCTGGTTCAAAAGAACGCTGTACCCGTTGCCAGTGCTCCGAATTACAACCAAACTTTACGAAACACATTTTCAATACCTATTTAACAATGTGCGTAAGTTTGGTTTAATTCGGTGCAAAGACACGGCGGGTCCACGTTTTGGCATATATTTCGAGACCCCAGTCATCAATAGGTATGAAAATTACCCCGTATTAAAGCACTTATCAACAGCTTTCATTTGATACCCATATTGTACATACACGTCCGAAGGTTACCCGAGTCCACGTTTTGACCTATATCTCGAGACCCCATCTACCAATAGGTATTCAAACTATACGAAAATCATCTTCAATACCTACTTAACAATGTGTGTAAGTTTGATTTAATTCGGTTCAAAGACACGGCGGGTCCACGTTTTGGCATATATTTGGAGACCCTAGTCATCAATAGGTATGAAAATTACCCCATATTAAAGCACTTATCAACAGCTTTCATTTGATATCCATATTGTACAAACACATTCTAGGGCCCACGTTTTGGTCTCTATCTCGAGACCCTAGTCACGGAGCGGATGGAAATACTCTGAACTAAAGCATTCACCAACAGCTTCCATTTGATACCCATATTGTACATACACATCCGAAGGTTACCCGGGTCCACGTTTTGACCTATATCTCGAGACCCTATCTACCAATAGGCATCCAAACTATACGGAAACCATCTTCAATACCTCCTTAAAAATGTGTGTAAGTTTGGTTTAATTCGGTGCAAAGATATTTTCAGACCCTAGTCATCAATAGGTATGAAAATTACCCCGTATTAAAGCGCTTATCAACAGCTTTCATTTGATATCCATATTGTACAAACACATTCTAGGGTCCACGTTTTGGTCTCTATCTCGAGACCCTAGTCACGAAGCGGCATGAAAAATACTCTGGAGTAAAGCATCCACCAACAGCTTCCATTTGATACCCATATTGTACATACACATCCGAAGGTTACCCGGGTCCACGTTTTGACCTATATTTCCAAAATAAAATATTAGCCATGTTACTCGTGGATGATGTAGCTTTCGAATGGTGAAAGAATTTTTAAAATCGGTCCAGTAGTTTTTGAGCCTATTCATTACAAACAAACAAACAAACAAAGTTTTCCTCTTTATAATATTAGTATAGATAAATGTAGGTTGGGGAACTAAGTTGAACGTCTTAACTAACAGCAAATTTGTATTCTCCTTTAAGTATTGTTGGGTTGTGGAATGCCAATGGAACTGTGCTGGTAGTTGGTGTGACACTCTCAAACAGTAAAGAAGCACAATGTAATATTTTTTTTGCAATAAGCTTTTAGTTTTTAAGCTCAAAATGTAGTCTTAAGATGATATCTTTGAATAAAGACGCGATTTGTATTAAACTAGTCGCTGTTTTAATTTTGTTATTTACCGAGTTATATACCTTGTGTTGCACTGAAAAATCAAAAAATTTTGTATGGAATATTCTAAAAGTACATCATCTTCAAAATATAAATTCAAAAAATCACAAAAATCGGAGCACTAGAACGAAAGTTACAGGCCGTGGAAGCGCGCGAACTTTCTTGGAACGAGAAGTGCACGCAAAACCTTAGACGCGATTATATCGAAGTCGGGTTTTTTGAAAATTACCGTCGCGGTGATCATTATTTATCAAAAAATATTTGACCGATTTGCATAAACTTTTTTTTTTAATTAGTCGAAGTTACAACCTCGTGAATCTGAACCGTTCACTTTTTATAATATAAATATTTGCATAGTTCGCTGGAACAAATTTTTTTTTTAATTTTTCAACTCCTCAAAAGTCGTTATTTTGGTGCAAAGCGGTTTTCATATCGGTAAAAAATTTTTTTAGGTAAATAAACCGTTCAAATTCACTAAAAAACATTTTTCTATTATACAATAATCATTTATTTTTTTTGATTTCAGTTGAGCTGCAAGCCTGTTCTAAAAAACGGCGTTTCGGGGGAGGAGCGATGTCAACAATAAATATTATTTATTAAATAATAACATTTTTTAAAATAAAAACATCAAAATGTATTCTAAGAGAGTTACCCTTCAGTATGATATAGGCCTCATTTGAATAAAAGTTCTAAAACATATTTAAAAAAAATTACTTAACTCGCGCGTGCGAGTTGCACTTTTCATTCTCTCAACGATAAAAAAAACTGGACTAAGTACAATAATTGTGTGAGTTTTGGCCAGCCTTGTTTAAAATTTAAATGTATTTTATTATGCGATTCTGGGAATTGCACTTTCAAAGACATATTTTAATGAAATACTAGCAGGGATAATAGATTGTAAAGCTTGGTCATCCAAAGTAAAGTTTGGAGACTAACTGCGGCTGCCACGTCATCGAAGATTCGGCAACCGAATCACTTCACACGTATTCACACTATCGTCCAATCAGTCGTTAATCTGAGAGCAACGGAGTAAAATGGGCTAGGTCTGCGTTGATATTATTCGCATATCACTAACACGGTCTCAGTTTTTTCGTAAATGAATTGCAAATCTGCTGATTCGTTCAAAATTGCTGCGAACTGGTTAACTGACTGATGTTGGAACAACGTGGAATACTAAAGGGTTTTCCAATAAGAGGTGTTATTTTGATATTCAAAGAAAAATGGTATTTTTTAATATAACTGATCGGATGTTTATTTCATTACAAAGAGGAGGGAAGGCCATTAATATTGAAAAATAATATCAGGCAAATGATCACCACGACCACGCCTACAGGACAATATCCTTTTCATGAAATTTTCCATAACCGAATTGCAAATTGGCTGCCCTATGTCCTCGATAGCCTCACGAATTCCATCTTTGAGATCTTGAATCGACTCTGGACTGTTGGTGTAGTCCTTCTCTTTCACGTGGACCCAAAGAAAAAAGTCAGAAGGTGTTAAATCACAAGATCTGGGTGGCCAATTGTGATCATCACTTCGAGGGAGAACACGATCCAGAAACTTTTTCCGTAAAAGATCAATGGTTTCGTTGCTTGTGTGGCACGTAGCGCCATCTTGTTGAAAATAAACGTTGTCTAGACTCTAGAACAATACCATCCAATTCTGGCCATAAGACATCGTTAACCATCTCTGGATTGCGCAATCCATTTATTCATAATACCTGTTATTGGAAAACCCTTTAGTATGCTAATGCTTCTAGATCAGCGATGTTATATTTCGCTACTGCATGTGTGACGTCACCGAGTAGAGTCGACAAATGAGAGCACTCGCCGCGTCCACTGGCGCGTACACCCGACTCCGATCGGCAGATATTTTGATGAGGAACTTCTTCATGGCAGAAATACACTCGGAGGTTTTCTATTGCCTGCCGAGGGGCGACCGCTATTGGAAAAAACTTTTTATTCATTTTGGGCTTTCACAGAGATTCGAACCTATGTCCTCTCTGAATTCCTCATCTTAGCTCAAGAATTTTCGACTACTCATTCAGAGTGCAGAGAATTAGTAACTGGAGTTGTTTGTCTCGTCTTCATATAAATACTTTGTAGGGGTATTTCAGCCTTTCAGCATATCGCTTGATAACAATGTGGTCCAATGGCTATAGATAATTCTCTTCTCAGTAAGAAAAGCAACTCGTCGATTTTATGTTCCATTTCGGCCACCTAACTTTGGTTGTATTGCAGGTCTCTCAGTTATATCTGCTTTTTTGAGGCGCATTTCTCCTGAAATGAGCTTTTTGTGAAGGAGTGAATGGCGCTTCACTTTCGCCATTATAACTTTATCAGGTTGTTGACGTCTAAGCCTGTCAATTGCTCTCGAGCAGTGGTTTGCCAAGGGGTGACATTCTCTCCTTCTATAACGTAGGGCACGAGCACTAGAGGACGAGCACTAGAAACAAACTTACGGAACCTTGGAAAGATAAGAAATTTAAAATAAGCGTTCACAATATTAAAAGTCCAAAGCTGGAATATTCTTAACTAAAAATGCAGAAACTCCGTCAAGGATGGTTTAAGCTTGGCCCTTAAGAGCTGGAGAGCCGAAATTGATAGGCTTGTTTATTGAAGAATCGGAATCGGATATTTGGTATAATAAACACGTTGAGTAAAAAAATTTTCTAAACAAACTTGGCAAGAAGATTAGCAACATCACTATGATTACTAGCAAACTTGTCCTCGAGCTTCGAGAACCACTGGTGATGGCATATATAAAAAAAAATATGTGCGCGTAAGCTTCTCTTAGGTGTTTGACCGAGCTACTCCACCAATTTGTGTCTTGATATTTTTCCACAAATGGGCTCTACACTTTTAAGCCAACTACGAGTGTCAGATGGTTTTTTATGAGGGGCTTTTTCATGGTATTTCTGCATTGGAGGTTTGCCATTGCCTGCCGAGGGGCGACCGCTATTAGAAAAATTGTTTTCTTAATTTTGGGCTTTCACCGAGACTCTAACCTACGTTCTCTCTGAATTCCGAATGGTAGTCACGTACCAATCCATTCGGCTACGGCAGCCGCCGTGGCAACTTCTGTTAACAAAAAATGTGTTTGTATCATTTCAAGTTTCATACCCGGAGATTCCAAGCTGCTTATGGCATATTGGAACTAAATTCACAGCTTCACGCCAGGTGTATAGTTCCATAAAGAAGTTCATTCAAACAATTAAACGCCTTGGGATAGTTCTGATATTCTGCAAAAAAAAAATGATTCTGAGTTTTCTTAAATTTCTTTAAACTTACTCCTTAGTTTCCTTAGGCTTTTTAGTTTGCGACCATGGCAGCTTATATGGCCTTTTATTTAAAATTGGAATGTGCAGAGTTCATCTTGCAGAAATCAAGCATAACTAACCAGAAGGGACGAGCAACTCCTCCCATTGAAGCTTGAGCAGAATATCATTTCAGTTTTCCCAAAACTTATTTAATTTAAATAAAAATTGTCGCTCTTTGGTGCAACCTCTTAAACTAATTTTTAACAAATCCTTGACTGAAGGAATATTTATCGATGATTGGAAGCTGACTTCAGTCAACTTCTATTTTCAAAAGCGGTAATAAAAGCGATATTGTAAATTGCAGACCAATTTCCAACTTATCTGCTGTATCTAAACTTTTTGAATGCGTTGTTAAGGACAAGTTATATTTTATCGTTAAACATCTAATTAGTCCTCGACAGTATGGTTTTGTAGCTGCAAGATCTACCTTATCTAACTTATCCGTTTTTTCTGATGATTGCCACGCAGGTTTCTAGGATGGTTTCCAAACTGACGCGATATACACGGATTTCTCTAAAGCCTTTGATAAAATCTCCCATACGATTCTAGTAACTAAATTGGCTTGTCTCGGTTTTCATTCTACTTTCCATGATTGGATTCGGTCCTATTTAATAAAGAGATGCTGCACTGTTGTTATCGATGGAGTTTCTTCGAAACTGTATATTTCCACCTCTGGTGTACCTCAAGGTAGTATTTTAGGACCTTTGTTATTTGTTTTGTTTATTAATGATATTTGTTCCTGTTTTCCCTTCGCTAATTCTCTTCTCTCTGCTGTGTAGGCTGAAATAAGAAATTCTAGTGATTCAGCCGCTCTACAGTCCGAGTTGAATAATTTATTTTCCTGGTGCCTTATGAATCGTCTATTTCTTAATATTGAAAAATTTCACAAAATCTCATTTTCTAAGCTTCAAAACCCCCTTTCTACCTCTTATCATATCAATTATACATATCTTGCTTCGTCTGATGTGATAAAAGATTTAGGGATTTTGTTCGATTCAAAGCTTAACCTCAATTATGCCGTTTCCAATTCTCTTCCTATGCTAGCTTTAGACGTCACTCATCGCACTTCACTGACCCATATACTCTTAAGATATTATACTCTGCGTTTGTTCGGTCCAAATTAGATTATGGCTCTTTTATTTGGAGGCCTTATCATGCAGTCCATATAAATCGAGTGGAGAGGGTTCAAAAAATCGTTGTGCGTTTCGCACTACATTCACTCAATTTCTCAAACCCGAAACCATCATACGAATCTCGGTGTCATTTGATTAGTCTCTTTCCATTAAGTGACAGAGGTACTTTTCAGGTAGTAACATTTATCTTTGATCTCATTAATGGACAAATTGACTGCCCGGTCCTTCTACAAGGTGGCGCAAAAGTAACCTTGCGATGTTTTTTGGCTGTAATTTAAAAAAAAAATTAAACACTTTGATTCTTCTTCTGGATTAGTTTTATTTGATCTTTTAATTTTTTTTACATGAAGTCGAGAATATGATGTCATGTAAATGGCCGCCGCCACAGTTGATTGCCATTTGAGCCCTTTTTATAGCATTTTCCATCACTTTGGCCAAAACTTCCGGCGAGGACCTCTCACATTCTTGACGGATATAGTCTTTAAGAGCTCCAAGAGTCTGAGGCTTGTTGACATAAACCCCCGACTTCAAAAAGCCCCACAAAAAGAAGTCTGGAGCGGTCAAATCAGGCGATCTTGCTGGCCAGTGCAAATCGCCAAAACGGGAGATTAGGCGCCCGGGAAATGCATCCTTCAGCATATCGGTTATGGCACGTGCAGTGTGTGCCGTTGCACCGTCCTGTTGAAACCACATGTTTTCCAATCCCAATTCATCAAGTTGCGGCAAAAAGAACTCGTTGATCATTGTTCTGTAGCGCTCACCATTCACAGTAACTGTTTGGCCCGCGACGTCTTCGAAGAAAAAAGGTCCGATGACTCACACCATACACTGACTTTGAGCGGGCGTGATGGCTCTTTGTGGGTTACACGCGGATTTTTGCTACACAGATGTCAAAACAGAACTGACATTAGGAGCCAATCGCAAAATTTATAGCATTTTCTGATAGGAGGATTACTTTAGCGCCACCTGTTAGAAAGAATACTTCTGCTCAAATATGAACGAGACGGTATCAATAAAACGGTCTGCGGATGACATATGGAAAAAATAAATTTTTTGTTTTTTGGTAGGACTGTTATAAGCTTACATGGCAAATTTCAGCGTGATATGTTACATAGTTTGTTTTCTGTGCTACTGTAAAAACAAGTCAAGCTCGAGTGTGTTCTTCGAATTCTCTTTTATGACTTCAATTGTCTCAAAATGTTTTCCACGGAGCGGCAACTTGAGCTTGGGAAACAGGAAAAAGTCACATGGAGCCATATCAGGCGAATACGGTGCTTGCCACGTAAGCTTATTACAGTCCTACCAAAAAACAAAAAAATTATTTTTGCCATATGTCATCCGCGGACCGTTTTATTGATACCGTCTCGTTCATATTTGAGCAGAAGTTACATTTTAATGTTACTTGCAGAAATTTTCGCCGTTGCAAAATTTTTCGCGTTGGCTTTAGTAGGACATTATATATTGCCAATGCGCCTCTCGTTAGAACGTTGTTTTTAAGTACAGTAGGTTCTGTTTTTATGCGGTAGATACGTTCCGCAAGAAACAGCATAAAAAAAAGCATAAAAAAAGCTACTAGTTCTATAGTAAAACTATAGATACGTTTCAAATGCTAAAACCGCATAAATCGGAAATAATGTAATAAAATCGCATAAAAAAGGGCACTAGTCCCATATTATAACTATAGATACGTTCCATAGACCCCATGAATCTGAAATAATTAAATAAAATTGCATAAACAAAATATTGTATTTTTTAAAATAATATCTTTATTTAAGAAACGTCAGAATCGAAAAATAAATTTAAGTCAGAAATAGAATCAGACAATACCCACATATTGCGCGTTCGTTTAGGATTTGGCGTAAAATCACTTTCGTCACTTTAGGAAATGTACACGTCTGATCTAGATAGTTATGCAGGCGGTTCCATATTTTAGGGTAAGCATTTCTGATGTAATCTGTGATGAGTTTTTGCTTAGCTTAGGTTTAGAATCTTGTTTATATGTACAATTCCCGATGGGTCGACATGCATTTTTTAATTAAAAAAAAAAACCGCACTATTTCAAAACCGCATAAAAAAAAGCCGCATAAAAACAGAACCTACTGTATTAATTTTGTTAATAACTTCTATATATTTTTACCAATTTAATGCTTTCTTATGTTGTTTATTTAAGTTTTCTACACTGTTTAATATTAAATATTGTAAATTTGTATTTTAGTTCTGAAATGTATGTCTTAAATGTCTGTTCTGAATTTTCTTAAAAATTAACTAAATAAATAATGGAGAAACAAAACTGTGCGCTTCCGAATGGTAGTCACGCACCAACCCATTCGGCTACGGCGGCCAACATAATATTATTTCTTTATATTGATATTTATTAAATATTATTATTATTATAAAAATTGCATTTTAAAAAAAAGTTCATAGGCTACATTTTATTGGCATTTCAGCTGATGAAAAAGAAAAGCAGCCAAGAACAGCACATCTGTATCTCATTCAAGAACTCTTAAATACCAAATTCTCATCATTCGAAATTCAGAATTTGTCAAAGAGATAAAATGGCATCAAAGTGATGTCAATGGACGCAAAATACTTTTTCATGCGTTTTTTGTTTTTATATCAAATATCAATCCAGCCACATTCTTACGCATAACTTAAAAATTGTCTTCTCCAATTTTTTCAAGCAGAAAAATCCACCTTAAGCGCTTTAAAACCACACACACACGCATACATATATCCTCACTCGAGAAGAATGAAGAAAGCGCTCTGCATGTAGCCGAATTTAATAAATCGGTTATGAAAGCGTTAAACGTTCATTCTCGTTTTTTTACTTTTTCTTTCGGGCTTAGAACGATTTTTCCACGAATTTTCACTTTTGATCTCAAAGCACTCCCCTGCTGATTATCTGTGAACGCTTTGCAGTACACACACGCACACACACACAAGTATGCTTGAGTAAAGAAGAGCGCACGTGCGTGTGCATGTGGGTTGTGCCTTACTATTTATGTAGTAAACTCCTAGCGCTTTTGTGTGTGGGTCTTATTGACTTGTGTACAAAATGTGTAAGTACATGCATGTATGTGTTTGTATGGGTGCATATATTTATTTATATGTTTATAAACATAGAATAAAATAACAACTGTGCCTTTTACTAGCAGCTACAGCAACAACGCCCGGCAGTGTTATAGCCGACTGAATGACTACAATAAAACTGGCAGCACAGGAATCACAAAAGGGTATCTATGCATATGCGTGCATGAGTGTGTGAATAAGCATGTAACGGACACACAGCCAGTTTCTTTTTTTTTTTTTTGCTTTTTTTATCTTTTTTTCTTCTTCTTTGTTTTTTTTTTTGCTTATTTTATAGCAAACTGCATACACACAATAAAGTCTCTTTGATATTATATTGATGCGTCCAAGGGAATTAATGTGGAGGCAGTTCGACATATGCATGCATCTATCTATCCACCAGCCTTTGTCTGTTTCGCGTACACAATCAAATTTGCGCACTATGCGCGTACTATTATGCGCTGGGAATGCGGAATGAAATAAACTCATGTCAGTGCTATTCTTTGGCATGTAACTTTACTTTTATGACTTGTATGTCTACTATTCTACTCGTTTATGCAGAATTTTTATATATTTTTTATACTTACATAGAGGTACATAGGGGTACATAGTAGCATAAGTACGCATGTGAAATTATGAAATACCCTTTGGCACCGCCTTGTAGCGACATAGTGGCAGAGTGCGTGCGTTTTTCCAACGGAACAAAGATTGTCAAAAAATATTGAAAAAGTAACAAAAACAAGAGCAAAAACTAATCAAATATCTTTACTTTGAATTTAAATTGCATCAGAATGCTTGTGGCGTGGTTGGTTCGCTAGCCTGCGTGTTCGCTCGAATGAATCGAGAAGTTTTTCTATGCATGAATTCGCATAGCTATTCCAGCTGACATATACATATATATGCATATATGTATGTATATAATATATAAAGTGTATTTACCCCACAGTGAAAACATTTTACCAGTTTGTAAGCCTATTTATCCAGAACATACCATTAGCGTTGCTGCTGCTAGTAAAATTGATCTTAAAATCAACGAAGATAAAACGAAATATATCGTCCCCTTAGTATTAAAATAGCCTATACATTTTTTGATGTTTTGAGAAAATGAATTTCAAACTTTTTGTCGAAAGTAGCTCTCACTCAAATCTCCTTATGTCTGTAAATATTTATTACTTTTTGACTGACGTTTTGACCCACTTTGTGGAACTAGAATTTGACAAAATTTTGACCACATATAAAATCGACGATGGAGAATCCAAAAATTCAAGAAAAAAATAATAGCCTATGAGCACATAGGCTATTGTTATACTAAGGGGACGATATGATGATGTCTAGACAAAAAAACCAACATCAGGCAAACTGAAAATTGGCGATCGTTGAATCCTTTACCTATTTAGACTTCAAACTGAGTAGAGGTAATTCAATGAGCCTCACCATCGATGAGAGAATTCTAGCAGCGAACAGATCGTATGCGCCGTTAACGAAACTCTTCAAATCAAAACTACTAAACAGACAATGCAAATTGACTCTGTATAAAACCATCATTAGACCAGTATTATGCTATGCAGCTGAATCGTGGACGCTTATTAAAGCAGATAAAACAAAACTGCAAGCCTTCGAACGAAAAGTACTCAGAAGAATTTTCGGAGCAATCAAAGATCACGGCGAGTGGCAGATAAGATGGAACGACGAGCTAGATCAACTGATAAAGGGCGAAAATGTTATACGTTTCATCAAAGCGCAGCGGTTAAGATGGCTGGGTCACATTACAAGAATGGACCGTACGAGGGCGCAGAAGAAAATCGTAGAAGCCAGAGCGTTCAACACTAGAGCAAGACGAAGGCCGAGAACAAGATGGACCGACGAACTAGAGGACGACAGCAAGAAACTTAGGATAACGAACTGGAAAAAAGTCGCAAGCGTTCGAGGCGTATGGAGGTCCCACGTGCAGCAGGCCAAAGAGCTGTTTACCGAACTAGTAATCCCGTTGTTACCATACGTAACACCATCTACAAAATTGTACCCGTAACCATACAAAGCAGGCTCAAAGATACTGAACGCTTCTTAAGAGACGAGCAAGCTCGTATTCGCCCTCCCCGAAGCTGTGTTGACCAAGCCAACACACTTCGGATTATAGTAGAGCAATCACTTGAGTGGCGCTCACTCTACATGCTGTTCGCAGACTTTAAGAAGGCGTTCAACACTATCAAACGAGACGCAATATGGCTGGTATTGATAAAAAACAGAGTTCCCGTCAAGAGAATCCGCCTCATCAAAGCCCTCTACGAGAACTCCGAACTGGCAGTGCTTCACAAATTCTTCTTCTTCTAGGCGATATCAGGGATCCATTCACTACCAAAGTAGGCGTAAGGTAAGGTTGTCATCTGTCGCCTCTTCTCTCCGCCATCGTCCTTGACGACGTCATAAGCCAACTAACTCTGCATAGAAAAGGCATCGTATGGAGTTTCAACATATTGAGGACCTGGATTTCGCCGATGACATCTTCCTCCTCTCTCACAAACTCTCTGACATACAAGCTAAGGCGGACAAACTAGTCGCGCTGGCCCGCACTGTCGGACTGGAGGTCAACATCGCCAAGATCAAGGCTATGAGAGTTACCTACAATAACGCAAGGCAGATATTGGTTGACGGATGCCCAGTAGAATTCGTCGAAAGCTTCTGCTACTTCGGCTGCGTCATCAAAGCAGATGGTGGAGCAAATGAAGATGTCAACTGCAGGCTAAACTAAGCAATGACGGGATTAGGGCGAATGCATACAGTATGGGGGAGTTTGCAAATCTCCAGGCGCATTAAACTACGAATATTCGGCTCATGCATGAAGTCCGTATTGTTGTACGGAAGCGAAACATGGCTGGCCTCTAACACCATCACACAGAGGCTACAACTTTTCATCAATGACCATCCATAATGACGCACTGTGGATATTAACGAACGAGGAGCCCATCCTTAGGCAAATAAAACGACGAAAGTGGCGATGGATAAGTCACTAGCACTGGACTGGAACCCGCAAGGCGGCACAGGTCGCGGTCGACCAAATCACACTTTAAGAAGGTCGATGTTGCGCAAACTAGCAGATGCCGAACTAGCAGGGACGGTGGAAAAACAAAAGCACAGAAACGTGTACGATGGAAGAGTCTTGTCGCGACCCTATGCTCCCGAGAGGGGTGAAAAAGGAAAAAAAATTAAGTTACTCAGAAAAACTATGGTTTGATAGCTGACAATGGCAAACAGTATTGACATTTCTGGCCAGTAAAGTTTGGCAAGTTATCATGAATCGTTCAACACAAATTATGGAAATTTACTTTGGAAAAAATAATCTGCTCGCAAAGTTCATAGTGTGCTGCCAGTGCATCAGTCCTTACTTCTTTCGAAATGAGGGAGGAGCTGCCGTTACGGTGAATGGGGAGCAGTATCAAGCCATGCTTACTGGAATTTTGTTTCCAAAAATTATTTAGCTAAGCATCGACGAAGCTTCAAACACGGACACCAGTCACAATGAAATCCTGGCTGGCATTTTGAACTGGTGGACTATGCATTCCCACCTTCACTCGCCATTACAACGTTCACGACCTTCCTACCCTCATGCGAAGAGTGCGAACGAGACGATGTAAGACAGAGCGATGTCAACCATGTTTACACAGATGGGTCAAAGGTCGAAGGCAGAATGGGCAGAGGTGGGGATATCATTCAGATTTTGGCTTCTCGACTATGCTTGATTGTCATTCAAGCTGTACTGGTAGCAATTGTAAAGGCCGCGACACTGGTATAGTGTGATGAGATACCTGAAGATGATATCCACATTTTCACTGACAGCCAGGCGGCGATAAAATCCCTCAGAAATCAGTCGGCAACCTCTAAAGTAACCAGGAAACGCCGCACATCCCTTAATGAGATGGCTGACTGATTTCACCTAGAGATGACGTGGTTTCCTGCCCATTGAGGATAACTGCAGAGCGGTGAACTATGGTTATAGGTTCGCTATCGGCAAAAGATGTAACTTTCGCCTAAACCAACTTCTTGGCTTTATAACACGATTATAAAACCAATCTTGCTATACGGAGTCCTTGTCTAGTGGATCTCGCTGGAAAACTTGGCATCAGCTAAGAAGCCGAAGAGGGTTCAAGGGTCTGCTCTCATTGAAATCAGTGAGGTCCTTCGGATCACACCTACTCTAGCAATCAACGCTATGATGAATGGGGCACCCGTGGGCATTGCAAGAAAACCTGCTGGTGCACGCGCCGCAATCAGATTGAGGTGTACGAGCCATAAGATAGACTTAAGGGGGGGGTAGGGTCACAAAATCGAAATTTTTTTTCTTCACTCATCTTATAGTAAATCATTTCAAGAATGTTGTGTCAAAATTTTAAGTGGATCGGAGCAGAACTCTCAAAGTTATAGCCTTTGTAGGCACTCTACCTCGAATGCGGAGCATCGATAATTTCTCAGAGTCATTTTTTCAAACGCGTTTTTCCCGAAACGACTTCTTAAAAGTCGGTGCCAATCACAACTCCGAAACTATTCAACCGATTCTTTTCAAATTTGGCACACGTTTTCTAAATCAAAAATACCTCCCCCCTACACTGTTTTTTTTTATTTTTTGCTTTTTAAGGTTGTTTTTCACTTACAAATATGGCGAAATTTTTCGCCAAAAATGCTCGTTTTACGTTTTTTTGCCACCAAAACTACAAAAATGAAAAAAAAAAAATTTTATTAATGTAGGGGGGAGCATTACGTCATACTTTAACTGAAAAATTCGACTTTTTTAGTTTCAGATGATTCTACGACGAATGCCGATTGGCACCGCAGAGCACCTCTCGAAAAACATATCTCCAAAAAAACTCTGTCATGGGCTTATTTGTCAATATTTTATTATTAATTTTTTTTTAAAAACTTATTGAAAAGATGTACAATAACATGTAACTGATTTTATTAAAGTATCTTTAGCCATATTTCTGTAAAAAATTCACAAAAAAAGTGTTTTTTTTTAGCGCTAAACCCTACCTCCCCCTTAAGCTACGTACACTCTAGTATTCTTAGCAACTTTGAGTTCATTCCCATGGTGCTAGATCATTGTATCCCCTCGCTAAGTGCAAGCGGAACTTTTCAAATTCATATTCCTTCAAGGGAAGAGTGCGCGGGGTGCAACACGTGGAAACAGGGCATTGCAAAAATGTTTATGGATGCCTCGAAGCTGGACGGAAGAGTTGATGGGGGAGTATTCTGCGAGGAGCTCCCCATTAAGCTCAAATTTAGACTTCCGGACCACTGTAGTATTTTCCAAGCAGAAGTAGCTGTGAATTGGCTGATTGCTTCTGTAATTACAGTAAAGGAGGTAATAACCTACTCCGACAACCAAGCGGCAATTAGGGCCTTGAGCTCGCTGTTTGTGCGCTCGAAATTAGTCGGGGAATGCCTGACTTCCCTCTAGATTGCATCGGAATACTTCGATATTAGGCTCATTTGGGTTCCCGACATAAAGAGAAACAGGGCATAAAGGGAAACTACTGGGTCGATGAGTTGGCCAGACAGAGGCCCTTTGAACTACTTCATTATCACAATATGAGAGAATAGGAGTTCCCTTAAGAACCTGTGGTCTGCTTCTGAAAAGAGTGGCCTCGCGTCAACTCAGCGAGCGCTGGGCTAATGCTCAAACGTACAAAGTCGCGGGATCCTTCAGGCCATGGATAGATAGGGTACGCCCGAGAGAGCTTCTAAGGTTAACAAAGCTACAGCTATCGAATTTAGTAGGTATCCTTAACGAACACTGCACCGTTCTGCACCTTTAGGTGTCCATGCGGTGAGGCTTGGTATTGCTTCAAAACCTTTCTGCAGAAGCTGTCTGGAAGACGAGATGGAATCATCTCAGCACTTTCTTCTCAGCTGCCCTGCTCTCGTCCGGCTAAGGCTTAAACCACTGGGCTCTCAGTTTTTCGCTAAACCAGTGAATATTGCGGGCTTAAATATCACACATCTGGTGAAATTCATAAGCAGCTTGAAGCGGTTCAGACAAACGTAGATCGCTACTCGTTGGTCGTCATTCTCAAATCCTCTAATCCAAGCACTGGATCCTGTCTCGTACCTCCCCCTCTCCTGTTCTCCTCCTCTCCCCCTGTATGATATCGTAAGGGCAGCCACTTAACGTAACCTAACCTGTGGCCGACTGCCAATGCCAAACGCACAAAATCTCTGCTAAGCAAAAATAAGCACAGTCTTAGCCCATGCAAACAGATGACTTCTGCAGAGCTGTCTAGATGAGGAAGAGGCGGCCTCACACCTTCTGTGCCATTGTCCTGCGTAGGTTAGCTATTCTAGTTAGACAACTTTTTAACGCATTAGAAGACCTCAGCTCTGCAGAAATCAGGGATATTCCAACATTTTCCAAAATCACACACTTTTTTTAGGAGAGAGGCACAAGTTTCCCACGCGGCAACACAATGGGCTTTGAGCCCGAATGTGTCACACTGAACAACCGCTTCCATTCAAACCAACATCGACGACATTTGGATTCAAGAAGATGGCGCTACTTGCCATGCAACGTCCAATCGATTGTTAAGATTTATTGGACTGATCGAACGCACCATGTAAACTGAAGCTGCGGCGAAAATTTGGCCGTAGCCGAATGGGTTGGTGCGTGATTACCATTCGGAATTCACAGAGAGGTCATTGGTTCGAATCTCGGTGAAAGCAAAATTAATAAAAAAAAAACATTTTTCTAATAGCGGTTGCCCCTCGGCAGGCAATGGCAAACCTCCGAGTGTATTTCTGCCATGAAAAAGCTCCTCATAAAAATATCTGCCGTTCGGAGTCGGCTTGAAACTGTAGGTCCCTCCATTTGTGGAACAACATCAAGACGCACACCGCAAATAGGAGGAGGAGCTCGGCCAAACACCTAACAGTGTACGCGCCAATTATTTTTTTTTTGTTTTAATATTAAAAAAAAAAATGCCACAATATTATCTCACAGATTATTATAAAAAAGAAATTGATTTCAACAATATTTTTGTTTTATATTAACCTTTTAAGTTTTCAAGCTCTTAAAAAATCCGCCTCATTTCGTGCATCCTTAACTTTTCAAGCATTTCTAATTATAGTAGTGGAATAATATTTCTCTCGCAAGCACCTCTAATTGGTGAATACCAGTTTTTCTTCTCCTTCTTCGTTAATTTATTACTGTTTGCAACTAGTCCAATTATAGTCCCTTTTAAACTAGTCTGCCATCTGCCCTAAAACACCAGCTCATGTACCAAAATACCTGCTAAGTAGTTTTTCAATTCATTGCTGGCTTTCGTGCATACATATTTATGTATCTTAGTGCACAAGCGTGTCTACTGAGCTACATCTACATACATACATTTACAAAGTCACTGCGAGTACAACGCTTTCATCTCTTCTTGCGCCAGTAAAACTATAAAAACTAAAAGAAATGTCTTCCTTCTGCGCATATTAAAATAATATTCTTCATGCAGTCCTCTTTCCCTCCCGACTCGAGCATACATTTCTTACAATATTTCCAACCCAATTCCGTTTCCTCCTTATTCGATCTGCGTTTGCTTAATATTTTGATTATTCTTCTGCTTCTCACATCTCACAACTCTGTTGTGTGAATATTCAAAAGTTTTGATTCAGATTATAAGCTTTGATTTTTCTTGCTCTAAACTTGACCTAAACTTGTCTGCTTGTGTGTCTTTTATTTTGATGTCTTTTCAATATCATCAATCTTTAACTTGGGACAAATTATAATTTTACGAGTATAGGTTACTTCTGTGTGTTAAGAGTGTCAAAGAGAACAGGAGAGAACAAAAGTGATTGAAAATAAGGGCGAGTAGTCATTTATTCAACCATCGTACTTGTTTTCGCAAATCGAGCCCCTGAAGGATATTTCGGCTTCTTTTAGTATTCACAGAATGTAGCAGCTCAGGTAAATTTGAATTTATTTGAAATGATGAAAAATTTGTCTGGTGAGCGGTAGCGTCAAGTAAGCATATCAAATAATAACCTAGCCAAACGGTGGCGTTAATCGGTATTCACGACTTAATGTGGAATTATTTCAGAAATTTAGACCAGCTAATGCGGCGGCCGCCGTAGCCGAATGGGTTGGTGCGTGATTACCATTCGGAATTCACAGAGAGAACGTTGGTTCGAATCTCGGTGAAACCAAAATTAATAAAAAAAAAACATTTTTCTAATAGCGGTCGCCCCTCGGCAGACAATGGCAAACCTCCGAGTGTATTTCTGCCATTAAATAGCTCCTCATAAAAAATATCTGCCATTCGGAGTCGGCTTGAAACTGTAGGTTCCTCCATTTGTGGAACAACATCAAGACACAGACCACAAATAGGAGGAGGAGCTCGACCAAACACCCAAAAAGGGTGTACGCGCCAATTATATATATTATATGTATATATATAATGCGGATCAGCTACTAGACTCCCAGTCCTGCGAGAGGACTGTCCTTCTAGCGTTCGACTTGAAAAAGGCTTTCGACACAGTCAGCCATTCCACGCTACTAGATGATATTTATCAGTCGACCCTCTCACCAGGGCTGAAGAGGTGGTTCGCCAACTATCTGAGCGGTCGTTACTCGTCAGTGATTTTTCCTGGCTAAACTTCTAAACAAAGGAAGATCAAGCAAGGTGTTCCGCAGGGTGGTGTCCGTTCACCTTTGCTATTTAACTCCTACATCTCGAAACTCCCCCAACCACCAGAGAGAGTCCCCCTGGTCTCATACGCTGACGACTGCACGATAATGCCGTCAGCTAATGACATCGATCGCCTGTGCTCCAAAGTGAACAACTATCTCGCCGACCTTTCTCGCTTTTTCACTGCGAAGAATCTCCAACTTTTATCTACTACTGGAAAAATGAGGTAAAATTGCCCCTCCAGGTAAAAGTCGATGACACACCAATTCCGACGGTAAACAATCCCAAAATTTTGGGTGTAACCTTTGACAGTTTGCTCTCCTTCTCTGCGCACACAACCGCAGTTGACACTAAAGTCCAAAATTGCAACAAGGTTCTCAAATCGCTTGCCGGCAGCACTTGGGGCAAAGACAAAGAATTGTTGCTATCGACATTTAAGGCAATTGGCCGGCCGGTTCTAAACTATGCTGCGCCTGTCTGGTTACCTGGAACCAGTGACATGCTAAAGCTACAGTCATGTTAAAACACTGTCATTCAGACAGCGACGGATTGCCTCCCGATGTCCCCAATACAACACCTTCACACGAGGCACCAATGCTCCCTGTAATGGAACACAATAAACTGCTCAGCAAGCAGTTCCTGTTGGGGTGCTACTGCAGTTTTCACCCTTGCAGAAACCTGCTTAAGTCAGAGCCGCCTCCTAGCCACGTCAGGAGACACCTTTTAAACTATGCCGACGAAGTCCGGGACAAAACTAACAGAAATCTACTGAACCAGACAGTGTTTAGACAAACAATAAACGACATTCACCGGGAGACCGTTACCACTTTCTTAAGCTCCCGTCCACCGAATGCCGTAATCGGAGGCCAACCACCATCTCCAGCAGATGAAGAGGTCCAGCTTCCCCGTGAGACCCGAACACTGGCATAATTACGTTCCAGTTATTGTAGCAGGTTAAGCTCCTGCTTATTCAGAATTGACACTGACATACGAAACATATGTCCGGCATGCGAAGGCACCCCGCACGATACTAACCACCTTTTTACATGCCCTTTAAAGCCTACTCATCTAACACTCCTCTCCCTCTGGACCCAAACTGTCGAAACAGGATATTTCCAGGGCCTACCTTTAGCTGAGCCAGACGAAGACGACCGGTTATATACCTTACACTGACGAGGCTTCTATTACTGCTACAACAACAACAACAACACTTGAAGGTTAACATTTTTTTTTTGTGTGTGATCAAACTAAAATTTCTGATCTTTGGCCGAAGTTGTTGCGAAAAATTAGAAATAATTTTCTAGGCATTAATTTGAGGTAAATACCAGGCGCATTCATTAAACGTGGTGGCACTAGACCAACAATACTGTTCGGTACGTTTGATTGTCACGGCTAAGTATTGAGAAACTAGAAAACAAGTAATGAATTCGCCTTGTTTCATTCTGAGCTGACAGCCATATGGACACGGCAATAGAAAAAAAAACAACTCAGTTGCTTTACCAACAACACCTTTAATAGATTCGCCTTGGGTAAGTACAATATTCAGGCATGTGAAGTAAAATTTCAGGGCAATTATATTAAACCCAAAAATATTTAAACCCAACATTGTTTTGCATAGTTTGTCTCTTTGCCCATTTATTTGACAAGTAACAAAAATTTGTTGTTAAAAAAGAGTTGAAGGGTCAAAAGGGAAACTTCCTTGGAAAATTTCACTGTGAAGTTTCTCTCACAAAAGCCTCACGCCATGGCCAAAATTTTAAAAAGGAATCAATCAGAACTGATTAAATGTATGGCTGAGAGAAAAGCCTCAAAAACTTATTTGCATCTCTTGCTTGGACTGATTTTGTTTTTTGCTATGAATAAACGATTCAAAAATTGCAATTTAGCAGTGAACGTAAAACGTTTTAGCACTTGCTCTACATTTATATAAGCTCGGATGTGTTTTGCGCCAATCACTTAAGGGGGGAAACCGGTTTAAATCGATCAAAAATCAATTTTTTTATTGCATAAATCGTTAGTATAACTACTCAATAATATATGGTAAAAATTGTAAAGCTAAATTCGTATTATTCCCGATTCTATGAGGAGCACTTAAGTGACTGCCCGTCGGTTCCGCACCGTAGCGCGCGTTAGTTAGAACGACGTTTTTCTCGAAACTACTTTTTTTGAAATGGTCGGCATTCTAGCATAAAAAGTTATCGATCAATCGTTCTAAAATTGTTCGGGATTTTTTCTTTATTCAATTCTAATCTATATAAACCTAATTCTGGGATTATATTACTATTTAAAATATGGTTTTTTAACCAAAATAGATGAAAAAATATGATATAAATAATCTACTTTGTGCTCAAGTGCCTCAAAAGCATGCAATTTTCAATATTTTTTTACCACAATTAGGTTCATATTCTTAAGAAACATGTTGTTAAAAAAACACAATTGTTGCTGATTACAGAGAAAAAATGCGGTTTCAGGAACTCCCACCAGCAAGACACTCCGATGGCGATCGTCCATGGACAGCACGCTCTAAGCCACTATCTCTCGCGGATATAACTTCAAAAAAATTTAAAAGTGTACCTAAAAATATAAATAAAATATCCTCTAAACTTAAACAATTGCTGATTATTCCTTCTTTGTTCAAAAAATTCTCGAAAAACACCAAAATTTTGGCCTCCTAAGCCGGTTTCTCCCCTTAGCTTTATTCCAGCTAAGGCGTTTAGCACGGCTTTCTGACTCCAACAGTCGTCCCTAGACCTTCCTTGGCTGCAACTTCCTTGAGGGTGCCAATCAATCGCGGTAGTTCAAATGATAGTATAAATTCTTTTCTGTGGTTAGTTTAAAGGTAATAAAAATTATCAGTTAAAAAAATCATCAATAAAATTTGAGCCACTCCCTTACAATTAAAATTTACTGTTTCATAAAGCGTTAAATTTACGATTTTTCGCAAAGTGCTTCCTAATTCAATCATTAAAAAAAAGTTTTGTACTGTAACTATTCTGAAAGATGCTTCGAAAATTATTATGTTTTTTTAGCTATCCAAAATGGTATGAGTTTCTAAGAATAATGTAATTGAATAGACCAACAATTTATCCAGCATAACGAAATCAACCAGGAATGGTCTAAAAAAGAATGCCTTTTAGTAACTATGACTAACTTTTCTGATGACACTTTATAACAAATAACATAAAAATTACCATCTTACTTGCTTCTTCGTACGCACCTTCAGTGATTTTCAATCATTTTAATAAAAGAAGTCACATAATTTTAGTTTTATGTACAATTACTTTCCTTCTAACCAGCAACCTTAAACATGAAAACTTTGTCTTCCTTTCTAGCAAAAAAAAAAAACAAATTGTATATGAGTTAACCTGTGAGTGCCAGCAACATGCAATAAATTTCAGCAACAATGCTTCACAACATTTGCTCGCATAAAACTCAGCCATTCTCTATTTTCCCCTTCAAATACTCGCCACTCACTTTCCGAAAGAGCGTACGAAAAAGCTTTTTTCGCGAGCATACACTCATTGCAGTCTCTCTTTCTCTCGCAATCACTTTCGCTCATTCACACAACACTCGTGCTAGACGGCCGAATACCGATACCTATGCCGATAACTAGAATTCCGTCAATGCCACGTACACGACGCAACAAATTGAGCAGCATACTCACAGCTTGTCTCGTTGGTCGCTTTGTCGTACTATAGGGCTCACCACAAGCAAATGTCGCTGTTAACACGGTTAACAGTAAACTCAGTTAGTAAGTCAGTGGGTCAGTGTACGCGTGTTCGTTGGTAAAATGTGAGGCGAACGCAAGTGGCACGCCACGTCCTCGCATCTCGCAATATGAAATCGAGTGTCGTACTCGCAGAGATTCATTGATACTGTCGACTGGGACGGCCTACCTCAAGTGAAATGTGTATAGATGCAGATTTCGAATATTTTTACTGTTAGTTGTTTTTATTGTTTTCTATTAAGTAAGCGTAATGTAAATATAGGCAAATCTTGGATTTTACTTTGTAATAAATCCATTTTTTCGCTGCCGATTACATAAGTCCCCTTGAATTATAATATTTTATCTACCTTCAGATGTTAATCAGTCATTTCTGGGGATGTGATGTATCAGTCGATACAACGTGTATCCTTTGGAACCACCTATTGTTGTTTTTTTCGAAAGACAAGTACTTAATTTTTAATATTTATAGAGACTCAAATGTGAGTTGGTATTCCTGATTTGATTGCCGCTTTTGGTTGAATAAATTTTGTTCACATTTTTGAATTCACTCAATACCTCAATACCTACAATTAAATTTAATTTAATACATCTAATCCAATATTGAAATAGATCTGAGATGAAACCATTTACAACTGAGAATTTTTACCCTCGTTAATTTATATTAATGAGAACTTTCCAAGAATAGTGTTGCCAACCATTTACTCTTCGCAATAAGTTTAGTGGTTTTTCATACCCAAAATGCGAAAATGTTTAAGTTTGGTAGTTGTTTCTTTATTTTAATTTAAAGCTTCCGAAACTGTTAGTTAAAAAAGGTCACACAGGGCTTAAGTGCTAACTAAAATTTGTGAATTTTTATAAAATTTTATATTTTGAAAGTGAAAATTTAATTTTTTGCTCCTTTCAAAGTTATGCAAGAATATGAAAAAACTTCTTCTCCCAACTCTTCTTAACATTGAAAACCTTTTTACACATTTAAAAAAGCGTTTGAATTTACTGAATGCGAATTAAAACCATGGAGGTGTAATAGTTTCTGCCGGTTCTAAGTCCTTAGTGGGGCATACAGGTACAGACAACAATTGATACGTTTGTAGCAAGCAATAGCCGAAAAATGGCCAGAGTGAGCGACCAGACACGATAAATTGATTTTCCATCATGACAATGCTCGGCCACATGTTGCAGTGCCGGTCAAAAATTATTTGGAAAATGCCGGATGGGAAACTCTACCTCACCCGCCTTATAGGTCGATGCAGAATCACCTTTCTGGAATACGGTTCACCAATTTTGAAGGTATTAAAAAATGGCTTGATGACTTTCTCGGCGCAAAAGATGAGAAGTTTTTCTGGGATGGAATCCACAAATTGCCTGAAAGATGGGAAAAAGTTGCCGCTTCCGATGGACAATATTTTTAATAAAATATTTTTTCACTTTTATACTTAAATAAATGTTTTTTTTTTTTACAAAAAAATTTGAAAATAATTATATGTACCCCCAATGCCTTGACGCCAGGCACAATGAAAACGCCTCTGCGGTTACAGCGGCCGAAACCATTGCCTATGCTGCCGCTGGGTGCTGCCTCCTGCTGGCCAATCGATAACTCAAATTCTCATATGAACGGTCGATCAAATGAACCCTATCGTTTTGGGAGTTTAGGAGTTGTTCAATTTGAAAAATTTTCTCGTCAGAAAACACAATGTTCGGAAATTGACCGCTTTCGGTCCCTCCTTCGCTCTCTCAAGTCTGATTCGTTGCTGCTTTGGTGTGAGATCATGTGCCTTTTGGGTCTTGTAAGGCTTGACTTTGAGATCAGTTTTCAGTAAGTGGCGAATGCTACGGCCAGATACTTTCAGGTATGATATTTTGCCTGTAGATGCGTCTTTTGAAAGTCCCTTTATAAAGGCTTCTCAGCACAATGCTTTACATTTTCTGTGCTGGAAGTATGGAAATTTTATTTATGTAGCTGTAAAAACATCCAGTTTTTCTTGTCGACATTGTCGATGGTGGTATGGCTTCAGTTCTTGCATCAAATAAATACTATACGGAGTATGGATCAAAGCCTTACACAATGGTAGTTGTAGATAAATAGAACACCGTTCAATTGACGCCACTGATTTTGATGGTGTTGCTGTTGGATTGTTGTAATGGTAGCATTTCATATAAATAAATATAAAATAAGGCACAAATTTACATAAAAAAAGTATTGGCACATTCTTAATGTTAGCTTACGCTTTTGACGTCGTAAGGGTAAACTGCCGTTATTTTTACTCTTGCTCTTTACTTATTCGTACGTTTTAGGAATTGCTTGTGGTCGCAATCACTTTTGATCGCGATTTCAACGGGCATAGACCAAAAAGGGCCGTGGTGCTGAAATTTCTCTAGAACTACGTCAATTAATGATAAAACTGTATTTATAAAAAAAATCTTATCGGGAAATTGGCAAACTTATTGATAAATCATGGTCCAGGGTTCGAAACATCGTTATGCATTACTGGTAAAATAGCTCCGGAGCGCAGATCTGGCCGCCTAAAAAAATGAACCAAATGACAAAAACTTCGGCTGTCAAATTATGCGAGATCCTGCCAAATTCCTTTGAAATCAATTTCAATCCCCCAAATAGTGCGGAATACCCTATATAAGGCTGGGTATCATGGCCGGGTTCCTCGGCGCAAGCCCTTCATTGCGAAGGTAAATAATAAAAAGAGGCTAGAATTTGCTAAACAGCATTTAAATAAGCCCGATGCATTTTGGAACACCACCATATTTAGTGATGAATCAAAATTCGATTTATTTGGGTCAGATGGAGGACAAAAGATTTGGCAAAAGTCAAGCAAAGAGCTTCAAGAGAACAACCGGCTCAAAACAGTTAAACACGGGGGAGAAAATGTGATGGTTTGGGGGAGTTTCGCGGCTTCTGGTGTCGGAAAGCTCGTGTTCATAGATGAGACAATGGATAAGCATGTGCCTACACTTTTTTGACTCACTGTACATTTTGTGGTAACACTGTTGAGGTGACGATCTTTGGCCGGATATCAAACCTGGTCGTTTCCGTAATGTACCACCGGCTGTTGGCAGAACGGACAAACTTCGATCTTCTTAAATGCTTTCCATTACAATAGCGATGATTTTAACCGATAGGCCAAGATGCACGTTGGCATAGGTATTTTTATATGTATCTATTAACGAACTAATTGAAAAAAAAAATTTGTCTATTAAAATTTTTCTCCACAATCTTAAGAAATTGCGTTTTATCAATTTCATAGTGGGTTTTATTAATATTATACGGTTCTCAAGCGAAATGGAACTCAATGGAACTCAATTTTGCTTTCTTGTTTTTACTTTTCTAAGCGAGATTCTACGTAATACCGGTCGAAGGAGGTTTCAGCGCGCTGTGACAGCTGCCAAATGGAAAGCATTGCCAAAAACGAAACCGGACTTTGAAAGACGCTTCACAAGTATTGAAACGGCCAATAATAGAAATCATTTTGACAAAAAATAATGTGTAAATTTTTGGTTTAATATTTGCAAGCAAATCCCAGACCCCAATAAGTTTTTGCTGTTGATACCCTAAGCGGAATTTAACTCGATATGCAGCATTGTTTTAATTATTAGCAGGCTCAGTACAATTTCGCGAAAGTTTTGCTATTTTAAGACTATTCTGTGTTTACTTACACATAAAGTTGGAGTGCTTTAATTACTTAGATGCTTTCACTTGGGTTGGGGGCTGGTGGCACAAACCCTCGACCACAGGAACGCAATGACTTCTTAATGCAAATAAGTTGATTATATTTCATTTGTAGTAATTAAATTACATTTATGTGAAGCTTACATACACACACACACACATACAGACAGACACAAGTATTAGTTTGTCTCGTCCAGCATTCGCCACTAACCAAACCAAAGAAAAGTGTTATTACTGCATTTTATTGCGAAGCTGCCAGTTATTCCACTAAGCACAACCGCATTACCACAAAACAACTATTCATTTCAGAAGTGAAGAGAGCCCAGAGAACATTGCGTCGCATCGGCAATAACAAGTTGTGAGTTGCAACCAAGGAACAGCAAATAGAAAGTGATACGCTGTAACATGCACCATAATGTGGCACGTAGCAAGCGGCAAGCAGTTGCAAGTTGACCAAACTATTGTGTGATTATTTTGCCAAGAGTGCGCAAACAACCCACCAACACTGGCACAGAGCATACCAACATATGCGGGGTGCAGCAAGCACTTGCCGCAACCAACTTGCAACAATAACAAAACCATAAGTGTGCGGCAAATGTGCTCCACTGGCTCAACAGCGTGGCACAATGAGGGGTACCACCACCATCTACGTGTATATATGTATAGGTGCGTTTTGGTAAGCTTTTGCGGTTTCGTCACATAATTTCCTTAGGAAGGGAAGGCGCAGACGACCGGGTTGTACCTGATAATTAAAATGTCAAGCCAACTTTACTTTCGAACAGACAGCGCTAAGTGAAGGGGTTGCCAGCAAAACATGGCTCAGATGGAGCTAAGCCACTGGTTATTATGCCACACACACTCTCACACATACATTTAGATATGTACATGAATACACAAATTGAGGGCAGTTTGGTTGGTTGTTACATGAAACGACAACCGCAAAGAAAAATAGACAGTAACAAAAACCAAAAAAAAAAAAAATAATAGGAATAGATAAAAACATGAGGAGCTGCATTTTGCTCGGCCCTTGCG
The DNA here is from genome assembly GCF_027943255.1 of Anastrepha obliqua. Classification (NCBI taxonomy): domain Eukaryota; kingdom Metazoa; phylum Arthropoda; class Insecta; order Diptera; family Tephritidae; genus Anastrepha; species Anastrepha obliqua. The sequence continues at coordinate 15,985,237 of NC_072892.1, forward strand.
AAGTGCTGATGCGAATTAGATTGTCGCAAGCGTCATGCTGAAGGGTGGCTGGCGAAGATGCAGCAGCTGTACGTTAGTGTGTTGAATGAATGTTAGATTTTCACTTTCGTGTGCAATGTGGCAGGCATTAAACTTTTACTGCTTTCACTTTTTGTTGGTGTTTTATGTTTTGTCTTTTTTATATTTATTTTCTTTTGTTGCTAAAATCGAGTTGAGTTGAACAGCTTAGACAGCAGACTTGACACTTCACTTCGCTCAGCTGAACGGTTTTTGTTGGCCGACACATGACAGCATTAACCCAAATTGATTACACACACACACCCATGCAGGCACACACACACACAAGTATATTGAGAGAGGGAACGTTTTATACTGCCCACTTTTGAGGCACGCGCACACATGCAAATACATGTCTACATACATGCATCCTCACTTGCATTTACCCTACAGCAAAAACCTGAGTGGGATGAAAAAAGATTGTGGCTCAGAACTAGTACGATTTTGCCAATTAGCGAATAGCGACAGCTGTCCTTAGAGTTAAACAACATGAGACAGCTGTACTGCATAGTTGGCCGCCCAACCAACCAGCGGAGTAACAGCAACCAGACGATCAGAGATCTGTTGGTGATTTGCTGACTTCCAACGATGACCAGATCCGCAGATGGAAGGCACACTTTAAATCAACTAGCAACATTGCGCTTAGCAGTATACCTAGCTTTAAAGTGGGCAGCGCAATAACAACAACCAATAAAATAACAACATCCTGCCTCAGCCTAGCGGAGATTAAGGATGAAATAACGAAGCTGAAGCTCAACAAAGCTGCGGGCGAAGATGGCAGCCTGAATTAATGACTACTGAACCGCAAATATCAGCGGAAATTCTTCATCCCCACATCAACGCCGTCTGGAGCAATGAACAGATGCCTCCATCCTGAGCAAAAGGCATCATAGTGAGGCTGGCCAAGAAACGCGACCTGCCTGACTGCGGCAACTGGCGAGGAATAACCTCACTTAACATCATCTACAAAATTATAGCCGCGATCATACAAAGCAGGCTCAAAGACATCGAACGCATCTTACGAGACGAGCAAGCTGGTTTTCGCTCTCAACGAAGCCGTGTTGACCAAGCCAATACACTTTGGATTATAATAGAACAATCAGTTGAGTGGAGCTCCTCACTCTACATGCTATTCGTAGACTTTGAGAAGGCTTTCGACACTATCAAACGAGACGCAATATGGCTGGTATTGATAAAAAAGCGAGATAATCCGCCTCATCAAAGCCCTCCACGAGAACTCCGTACTGGCAGTGCTTCACAAAGGCGACATCAGAGATCCATTCACTACCAACGCAGGCGTAAGGCAAGGTTGTTGTTGCCTGTCGCCCCTTCTCTTCGCCATCGTCATTGATGACGTCATGAGACAACTTGCGACTGCATAGGCTTCGTATGAAGTTTCACCAGACATATTGAGAACCTGGACTTCACCGATGACATCTGCCTCCTCTCTTACAAACTCTCTGACATGCAAGCTAAGGCGGACAAACTAGTCGCGGTCAACATCGCCAAGACCAGGGCTATGAGAGTTAACCACGATGGAGCTCGTCGAAAGCTTCTGCTACCTCGACCGCATCATCACGGCAGACGGCAGAGCATACGAAGATGTCAACTGCAGTCTAAGCAAAGCAAGGGCGGCATTCGGGCGAATGCATACAGTATGGGGGAGTTCGCAAATCTCCAGGCGCACTAAAGTACGAATATTCGGCTCATGTGTGCAGTCCGTATTCTTGTACGGAAGCGAAACATAGCTGGTCTCTAACACCATCACACAGACACTACAATCTTTCGTCAACAAATGCCTCCGCATCATCTGCAAAATATTCTGGCCAAACACCATCAGTAACGACGCATTGTGGAGATTAATGAACGAGGAACCCATCCTTAGGAAAATCAAACGCGATGAATAGGTCACACATTGAGAAAACCACCAGATAGCATCACGAGAATGGCGCTAGATCGGAACCCACAAGACAGCAGAGGTCGCGGTCGACCAAAAAACGCTAGGAGAAGGTCGATGCTGCGCGAACTAGCAGATGCCCACATCTCATGGGACGGTGCAAAAATAACAGCACAGAACCGTGTACGATGGAAGAGTTTTGTCGAGGGCCTATGCTTCCGATAGGAGTGAACAAGAACAAAAACAGAAAATTAGGCGAACATTTTCAAAATTCTCACAGCTGATGATGTTCTAGTCACGTAATGATTGCGGTTTCCGATGCGGTAAGTTGTTGGTTCGTGTCAAGCTGGAAGAGTGTTTTGTGTGTTTGAAATACTAAAAGATGTTGTGGTTGTGTCACATTTGAATTTTTGATGAAATATTAGTTATTCGATGTTGTATGTAACTTGAAAAAAAAACAGAGAATGCAAACTTTCAATACCTTCCAAGTATTGAACCTTGAACCCCATCGACTGATGCGACGACAGCAGCAGCAGCGTGCACTAGAGTAGAGCCTCATTTCTCATACATGAAATTCTTTGAATTCTGCATTAGTTTTAAGCTATGAAAGGGGATTGATTGCAGCGATAGACAATTAATTCCTTCTAGTGTATGGCCGTATAAAATTCACCACCCACTTCGAAAAGCGAAGAAAAGTGTATTGGTTTAGTACTAGTGCAAAGCTAACTACTTTCTTATTCATTAAAACCCAACCAGCTCTGTACTTTGGTGAAACTCACTACTTCCTTATTCACTAGAAGGCGACCAGTTTAGTGCACATGAATTTCCCTGCAGGATATGTGCGCCTCCGCATTAGATGTAAATTCTATTTTGTGTTTTTGCGGCAATAATTTTCTCGTTGAGATTTTTTTAGCTCGCTGCCACACTGACCTGCACATTTTTTGCCTGATATTTTACCAATTTTGGTATTATTTTTGTTGTGTCTGGTTTTTATGCATTTGCGTTGTATGTTGCTATTCAATCGATGCACAAAAACTTTGCGTCAACGTCAACACACACGCAAAACATGACTTGCAGTTGAAAAATCAAAACTCACTTTGCCAGGCTAAAAAATTGGTGCAAAATAAAATTTGTCATGGATACAACAGGCCAGAAAGTGTTTTGAAGCTATTTTTATTCGTGATTGTTTTCATGCAACATATTTTTAAATGACATTCTTTTTTTTTAAATCTGTTGGAGGTCACATGGCTGTAGGCATTGCGTACACTTTAAAATGTTAATCCTCGGCATGGAATTCGCCACACGTAGTAAGCGAATGATAAAATACAAGTGGTCGAAATACTTGTAGTTATTCTGCTTGTAGTTAAGTTTGAAAAACGTTTGTTTTATAAAGGGCAGCCGAGGGGACACCACGAAAATGGGGAAGGAGCAAGCTGCTCCATAGCAGAGCATGTTTGCGCCATATACGTGAAGGTAAATAAATATTTGGGTATATCCAAGAATAAAGTGAGGCCTAAAAGGATTTTTGTATCCCAGTAATCCAGCAGGCGACTTCTTTGACATATATAATTTAAAGACCATCTGAAGTTCGCGGAGCACTGCAAAGGCGTTGATTCGTCAAGTTAGAAGTGGGCGCACTCTATTGAGTATCTAATCACTTTACCCATGGAGCTCAATAGAATTGGAGGCGCAAAATTTGTGTTTACATAGAAGAAGTTCTATAGTACAACTGAAAGCTTGAGGGCCTATGTTTCATTCAGGGCAAAAGAAGTTGATAAAGTGATAATCAAGACATTAGTGAGTGAGTGGCTTTCAGCTCCACGATGGCCGACACGGGAACTTGAAACGCGATTTTCTCGAAACTATTTACAGTCTGTGTCAGAAAAAGGAGCCACGATTATTCATGAAGTATAAAAGATATATATTTAAAACTTTTTTTACATGAAGTATGTACAAAACTACGAGTCGCAATTACTCAATAAGCCGTGTAGTCTTCATCGTTGGAGTACATCCTGGCATTTTCTCGGCATGCTTTGAACCAGCTTTCCTGCGTAGCTCGTCGACAAACAGGACTAGATTTTTCGAACTTCACGCACGACTTGCTTTAAATCGTGAGCTGGCTTTCCAGCAAGATGCGTTTTCATAATTTCTCACATATTTTAAATGGAGTTGGCGTCTGGGGACTGGGAAGGCCAGTCCAATACTGTGACGCGCTTTTCTTGTTTTGTTGTTTCTCAATGTGTTTTTCTGAGAGCAGTGGCTTCGCTGATGTGGGAAGGTAGAATATGTTCGCCTCCTTCAGTCGACATTAGATGGTGTGGATACTCACATATATTCTCTTTTTAGCAAGAACTGATCGTGCTTGGCATAGTCACAAAGAAGGGCCTCGCTTAAAAGGTTGGACGATCAGTTTATCCTGCTTTTTTGTCGTCACTCGCTGCAAGCCGCGCTCGGAAAAATCAATATTTGTGTGCACCTTATAACGCTGATTCCACATCGAAACAAACTTTCGAACGCGTGCATAAAAATACCGGCTCGAAACTCTCATGTTTGTTTGTTTGCGTTTACGAGAAAGTTTCGAACGACACTAACCTGAGTTGGCACTGGTGTCGTGGCCCTTGAGTGGGACTATTACGCAGCAAAAAGCAGAACGAAATATATCTTGAAGATACAAGAAAAAATCGGTTCTTTTTTCATAACACAGGCTGTATATTAAATCGGTCTTCACTGAAACTAAAGAATGGATGGATTTGAATGAAACTTAAGCATCAAAGGCTCAAAGCTGTAATTCTATACTAACATTTTTGTAAATAAATTATACATATTTTTTTGTAGCTTTTTTTAGCTCATATGGTAGTTAGAGGCACCATTTAATTGTTGATTCAATGTTTTTCAGCCAGGGAATTCTACTTTATGGCTTGAAATAAAAAAAGTAGTAAATAGTGAATTCATTTGACTTATAATATACACACATACATACAAATTTTCCTCTCTCCATTATGAGTATTCAAAGGTTTCCTATTTCTTTTCTGAACACTAAAAAATTTATGTAAATATTATTATCCGTTCACTTTAAAGTTTTTTCTGTTCTTTTAAATTCACAAAAGTTTATGAAAAACAAATTTTGGCAATACTTCATTTTTCCTTGCATAAATAAGCAGAAGCCATGAAAAATTCAATAATTTTTTTATACATACATATATCTGTATGCGTATAAAATATTAAGTACAAAAATACAAATATAAATATTTGCTTCCCCAGCGCTGGTTTCTGCCGCATAGTTGTGGCACATCGTCACTCGAAACATATTTCCCATTGAAGGCTATGCCAACAAATGAAGCAATGATGCGCACAGATTCCCATCCATAAACAAAAACGGCGTTTACTGCAGTCCACCACTACAAATTTAAATGCAAATATAATTTATCAACCCTGCCGCAGACACACATCGTTATTTGTATAACATCTCGTTGGAGCGCAATTTTTTTGCACCAGTATATGAATAACTTTGTATATGTGTAAGTATGCGAGTACAAGTATATGTAAACGTAAGTACAGCAGTTGCTAAAATTATTTCTGCTTTGACCTTAAACAAATTTATTTTAATGAAGTTTTTGCGAATTTGAAAGAAAAGCATACAACCAGAAGGAGGTGTGCACATCGACTTAAATATATTTTGTGCCTCGCTACTCACCACAGTATCTCACTTAAATCCAGTTCTCTCAGCAAACCTAAGGCGAGGCAGAGTTAGTCTAAGCGTGCATGCTTTTCTTCTGCCTCTACCAGGCCGAGGTGTCTACTGCTATGGCTGTGGAAATGCTTTCGAGGAGAGAATGTATTGGAGTTTCCGGGGATCGGTCGCAAAAATGACAAGTGGCTCGTAGGGATTTGCCGCAGTAACGACAAGAGTCGGTCGACCATATCCCGAGCCTAAGCAGGTGGCTTTGAACAATATTAGTTCGTCCTTAGGAAGGTTTATGTGGTGCTTAAATCCCCTTTGGTTAAACGCTCCTGACGCATTCCCACAGTTTGGTGTCAACTTGCACTTCGTAGCTTTGGCAATTCGCTTTTAAGCTCTTTCTTGACGGTATGTTGTCCCATGGCAAGGAAAGCCTGGATTCCAATAGTAGACAAATGGTCGACTGCCTGAGTGCTTGGACTTGTCCAACCCCCACAAATCTAAAAACCAAACTTTCTAGCCAAAACACTTACTGCCTTTCCTTGTATTCCCATATGAACCAGATCCGTTTGTGCGCTGCTAGTATACTTAAATCCTCTATGCATTTCTTCTGGTGAAACACCAAAATGAAGAAAAATATTTTTCTAATAGCGGTCGTCCTACGGCAGGCAATGGCAAACCTCTGAGAGTCTTTCTGCCATGGAAAAGCTCCTCGGCTTGAAACTGTAGGTCCCTCCATTTAGGGAACAACATAAAGTCGCACACAACAAATAGGAGAAGGACCACGGCCAAACACCCAAAAGGAGTGTATGCGCCACTCTCTATAGCTATACACTTGCAGTGCGAATTACGAATGGGAAGGACCTCTCCGAGCCATTTGATACCAAACGAGGTTTTAGATGGGGAGGCTTGCGGTCATGTGACTTCTTTAACCGGATACTAGAAAAGTTCCTGCGAGTTGCAGAACCTAGTCTAGTCCTATTGATATCTTCGGTCTTAACAACTGTGCTATTAATTAGTGTAGCGAATTAAGAAATGGGAAATGTCGTCCGATGGATACGCTCAGGCCCTGAATGTATTCGATGCGGTACCAGCTAGTGATAGCAGAGTAAGGGGAAGTCCTCCCCTGTATTGGAAAGATAAAGTGGAGAAGAACTTGGTTTCGCTTGGTAGTGCCGGTTAGCATGAGAAAGAATCGACTGGCGTGCTTTGTTCAACTCGGCCAAAATCGCGGAAGCGGTTATCGCGCCAATCGAGAAGAAGAAGTTCTGTAATGAGGACTTAACTTCAAAAGATGGCAAAGCTTTCACTGCATCATGACTGTCGCTCAGAATGGAAATCCACTCTTTCTGGAGATCTCTTGCTAAACTCATATCTACGCATAGCCAGATGACAGTGAATTTAAAAGAAGAAAATATTTCAGAAAACACTAAAACCCATTTATTATGACAAGAATAATTACCTTTTATGTTCTACTTTAATAACCACTCACATACACATTGAAAGTATAATTTTCTAATAAATAGGAGAGCAAATGGATCTTGGGTACTTATGCTACCTAGATTAAGCCTGGAGATTAAACGAAGGATAACTCTTGCCGAAAGGTCTAATTTTGGGCCTACAGAAGGCAACTGAATCAATGTCTTTGGTATTACAGAAGTTCGATTACAAATAATACAGGCGAATTTCTCTAATGTGGTCGGATCGATCCTTTATGAATCGTTTTGAATGAATTTATTTCGCTTAATCTAACAGCTGATTTGGCAACTACTTGCTTACCGAATAGTTCGATTGGTAGTAGGTAGGTAGGGTGGTTGTCGTAAGACACACTTAGACCTTCGGCAGGTCCATTGTGATTCGATTGGTAGTAAGTTCAGCATAATATTTAATGCATCTGTCGCTGTAGTTCTAAGTGCCCCACAAAGACAAGGACTGGCCATCCTTTATATGCAATCCATAGTCCTTTTGATGTATCCCCTATCTAGCGCCGGCCACCATACCAGTACGCCGTAAGTTAGGATTGGTTTTACTCTTGATGTGTACAGCCAATGAATGATGCAAGGGAAAAGTCCCCAAGTGGATCCTATTAATCTTTTACAACAATAAGTTGCTATATAAGTTGAAGTCCAAAATAAACAAGACTGGCGTCATAAAAATGTTTTTGATGGCGCCAACTTTTTAATGAGTGCGTGGAAAGTTCTAGGGATGTGACTTCCAGTGAAAGCTTGGTGACATCCGGTTCAGTGGAAGCGAATTTATCGGTACAAAAAAAAGATTCGAACAAAGACCTAATACATAAATTTGCTTCAAAATCGGTAAAACGTTTACCGAAACATTTGAATCGATGAAAAAATTTGTGGCGATGATTGTCTGTCTAGTGCCAGAGCTCATGAGTGGTTTACACGGTTCAGAGATGGTTGTGAGAACATAAATGGCAATGACCAAAACCAGTAATCACGAGAAACGTTCGTAAATTTATCAAAACTTGAAGAAATCATAGTTGAAATTCATGAAATCGGAGTTGAATATCTCCAAAACATCGATTTATTGTATTTTAACTTATCATTCGGGTTAACGAAAGGTCTGTACACGTTTCATTCCGCACACTTTAACTGAGGACCAAAAGTTTTTCAAAATTCAACAAAAGGAAAACCTCATTAAAAAGGCGAGAAAAGACGAGAACTTTCTTTACAAAATTGTAATTGATCAAAGTGTTAAAGTGTCGAATGGAAGGCCCCAGACGAGCCACCAACCAAAAAATCGCGTTTGGAGCAAACAAAAATCAAGTCGATGCTCATTTGTTTTTACGATTCCAAGAGAATTGTCCACAAGGAGTTCATGCCAACGGGCCAAACCGTCAATGCAATTTTCTATCTTGGCGTTTTGAAGCGTTTTTTGCATCACATTCGTCGAATTCGCGCTGAATACCGCGGAGGAGGAAGCTGGCGCTTATTGCATGATAATGCACTATCTCATGGATACACTCTTGTGACTGAGTTTTTGACTAGAAATCGCAATTTAACCACCAATGACGCCCCGTATTCGCCTGATATGTCTCCATGTGACTTCTACCTATTGAGAAAATTGTATTTGGCAATGAAAAGAAAACATTTTGCGTGCGTAGTGGCCACCCAAAAGACTTGTACCGACATCCTGAGGGCATTCCGGTCAATGACCTGCAACACTCTTTCAAAAAGCGTTTAGATCGCGTAAAATAGTGCAGCGAGGCCAGAGAAGACTGTATTGAATAAATAAACTTGAAATTACCAGAACAAAGTTTCTGTCGTTTCTATTTTAACTCAGTCTTGTTTATTTTGGCCTTCAACTTGTAGTGGTTTGTCTTACTCCTTTTTCGACATTTGACTCCCAATTGAGTTTCACTAACATGTGTCACAAAAAAGTTATGCATTCACGTAAATTTTTCGTGCCCGCGCTCCTATTATTTTGTGGACAATTGTGCATACAATAAAACATTCCAAAATGTTTATATATTTGTAAGTAGTTAGTGGAACAGCCAAAAGACACACACCTCAAATTGGAGCTGGAACTCGGCCGAACACCCAACAAAGGTTGCACGCGTCAATAATCCATATATGTGTGTATGTGTGTGCAAATATATACATACTTTCATACAAATATATATGTACATAGATACATACTTATACATACATAGGCACGTGGGTGCTCATACGCCACGGCATGCAAGCGTAGTTAAGCACACACAAATACATAAATATTTAAATATCGAACCCCACAAAAACAAAATAAAAACAAGAACAACCATGTAGTAAAATTATACTTTTTAAATTCACATCTCAATTCTCAATGCGTGCGTGGCATACATGTAAAATAAGTTTGTTTTTGGTGCGCACGCCCTCCCACACACGCACCTAAGCAAACAACATTCATACATTGCATATGCAGCCCAGGTGTACAACGAATATGTATGTATTTGTTTACACCCCAAAAATCCAAATAATTTCTACCACACATCGATTCCCGCACGTACTCGTATTATATCACATCTAATATTCATATTTGTCAGCCCACTGAAAACATTTAAGGCGTACCACCGAGCACTCAAGGCGAATGTGGCCAAGAGATCTGGTTGGTAGTCGCAATTACTGCTCGTAAGTCACACCAAAATAAATAATAAATATTTATGCATATGTATGTGTGCCTGTAGATAAATAAAATTGAACATATAGCCAAATACTTACGTGCATTTGTACGGCATGTGGCGTTCCAAAATTTCGCTACATATCCATTTCCATGGCATCATCATCATTAAATGCTGAAAAGAATTTGTTTGAAATTAATTTTATAAAATGTGAGCAGTCTACTTGGCGTGCATACATATGTATGTATGTATGTATATACTAGGGATGATATTTTGTTTTATTTTTACGATCTCGGGTTTTTCGGGCTCGCGTTATTACAATGCCGAAATCGCAAAAGGTGATACATCGCGGGGTTTTGGGGATGGCGTTAATGCAAGCCATGGTGGTCCACTGATATAACAAACCTTAGAAGGAAATGCAGAACTACAGGGTTTGATTGAAAAGTAAAGAGCCTAATTTTTTAAGCAGTTTTATTAAACCTTTTGGCTTATACAACCAATATTCTTCAAAATAGGACCCTTGAGCGTCAATACACCGCTGGTAGCGGTCCTTCCACTGCAGGGAACATTTCTTAAACTCATCCGCCGGAATCGCGTTCAATTCAGCTGCCACAGTTTTTTTGGATCGCCTCGATGGAGTCGAAACGCCTCCCCTTCAGCTTTCTTTTCAGACGCGGGAACAAGAAGAAGTCCGGAGGGGACAGGTCTGGGCTGTAGGGAGGGTGGGGAAGCACCGGAACCCCCATCTTGGCCAATGCAGAGGTGCAGAGGAAGGCGGTGTGCGCCTGCGCATTGTCGAGATGAAGGGTCCAATTGTTGACGAGGTCGGGCCGAACTCGAGCGACGCGGTTTTTCAGCCGCGGTTTTCACTGGTCTCACGTAGACTAGCACGACGATCAATGTTCAAAAATTCACGAACGCGGTTCACATATTCGTCTGTTTGCGTCGCGAAGGCCTTCCCGATCGCTCTTCGTCGTCGACGTGCTCCCGGAGTAACGTTGCTCCAACGATCGCTGCATTTTCGCCACAGCAAAATCCTAACACATTTTTAAAACAGCTTTCTCGCGCGGAGCGATGTTGACTGCACCGCTGTTGCCAGCGAACTGGGACGGGTTTCTAGTGGAAGGGGAAGGTCCAACGATCATTTTCCCCCACCAGCCGATTCGGTTGATCGCTTGGCAGACGCTCCGCGGGAGAAGGCTCATTACTTTTCAATCAAACCCTGTATGTATAACGAAGTGAGGAGAACCAACTCGTGGGGCAGATACAAATGATGCCAGCGTAGATTTAAGTATGCCATAAGGGCAGCAATAACGGCGTCTTGGAGAGACTTCTGTCAAAAGATATAAAGTGTTTCGGAGACCAGTAGACTTCGGAAAGTAGTATCAACAAGTCCCTAAGCAACCCTAGCTACCTCATAAAAGAGAATAGCAGTTGGACAACCAGCAGTGAAGAAACACTAGAATTACTAATGTAGACGCACTTTCCAGGTTGTCTCTGCAACGAAGGCAGTAGAACCCACCCTACAGCTCACTACGAGAATCCCCCAATAGATTTTATAACGGAGGATAACATAAAATTTGCCATTGACAGCTTCAAACCTTACAAATCACCGGGACCTGATGGGATCATCCCCGCCGATTTGCAACACACAAAAGATATAATTGCACCTACACTCGCCTCAATTTTTGAGGCAGCGATACGTTTTAACTAATATATATCCCCAAGAAATAGGCAGAAGTAAAAGTGGTATTCATTCCCAAAGAAGGGAAAACCACACATACGAAACCGAAGAACTTCAGGCCAATTAGCCTATCATCCTTTTTGTTAAAATCCTTAGAGCGGTTGCTAGATGTGCATATCAAAGGAAGGATTAGCGACAAACTGTCACCTTCCCAACACGCATACAGCAAAGGCAAATCAGTGGAAACAGTGCTCCATGAGCTAGTTCACACAGTCGAGAAATCACTTCACTACAAAGAATATACCCTCGCTGCCTTTCTAGACATCGAGCCCGCCTTCAATAATATATATCCGGGACTTTTACCACTTCGCTAACGGAAATGGGAGTAAGCAGTGCACTAGTCTCGTTTATAGAACGAATGCTAACTGGGCGAACGATAAGCGCAAATTTGGGTGACACATCCATTAAGACATTTCCGATCAGGGGTACACCACAAGGTGGGGTAATATCTCCACTTCCGTGGAACCTAACTGTCAATAATCTTCTACAAGAACTTGAAAAAATGGGAGGAAAAATAATATCATATGCCGCTGATATTGTAATAGCAATCTCGGGAAAACACCTTCCAACATTATGTAACCTCCAACAAAGATCTCTGAACAGATTATCACTATGGTGTAAGAGTCGAGGACTAGAGTAAATCCGGAAAAAATTGATCTGATACTGTTTAGTAGGAAACACAAAACATCTGCTCTTCAACAAATATTCCTAGGAGGGAAGCCACTTAGAGTAACAGAAAGGGCAAAATATCTAGGACTTGTACTAGATTGAAATGATACATTAGGTCTACACAGCAGTGCTTAGGTCAATTCTCTACTATGGTATTGTAATATGCTAGGATGCCCTTCAGAAGGGTGTGAACATCAAAAAACTTGACAAGGTTCAAAGACTAGCATCTGTTCTGATAACCGGGGCCATGTCAAACCATCGAAAGCATTATATGCGACACTAAACTTCCGGCCGGTAGTTCTGCAGGAAATATATAATGCACGCAGTGCGGCAATAAGGCTGAACCCTCTAAGTAAGTGGTAAAACACGGATTATGGTCACGGTAAAATCCTCGCTGGCCCTTAGGGGCTTCCCGGACTGGTGGAATATGCACTCCCGCCTATAGTCGCCATTACATCGTTTATGACCCTCCTTCACTCAAGGAAAGAGTGGGAACGAAACGATGTGAGACAGGGCGAGTCCATCCATGTATACACAGATAGCTAAAAGTTCGAGAGAAGGGTGGGCGGAGGTGTATATTCCGAACATCCTTCAGTTTTCGGCTCCCCAACTACTGTAGTGTCTTTCAGGCCGAACTGTTGGCAATATTGAAAGCCGCGACATTGATACAGTGTGATGCAATATCCGGAAATGATATCTACATTTTCACTGATAGCCAAGCGGCGTTAAAATCCCTCACAAAACAGTCGACAACATCCAAGGTAGCCATGAAATGCCGCACATCTCTTAACGAGATGGCTGAGTCATTTTACCTAAGGGTAACATGGGTTCCTGGCCATCGCGACGTTGAGGGTAACTGTAGAGCCGATGAACTAGCGAAACTTGGCACTAAATTAATAATGAGTATACAGATAATGACATAGGGATACCCTTATAAATATGTAAGCAACTCATCCTTGAAGAAATTGTTAAGAAAGCAAACGAAAGATGGCGTAATGAAGCCACCTGCAAAATCGCCCGTCAAGTGTGACCGACTCTAAATGCTAAACGCACAGAATCTCTGCTAAGTCTCTCTCTCAGTCTTAGCACATTGATCTCAGTCATAACGGGGCACTGCCTAATAGGTAGACACGCCCAAAGGATGGGTGTGCAAGCACATGACTTCTGTAGAGCTTGTCTAGATGAGGACGAGGAAGAGACAATTTCGGACCTACTGTGCCACTGCCCTGCTCTATCCAGACGCAGGTTTACTATTCTGGATAAATAATTTATTAATGAGCTGGAAGATCTCAGTTCTACAGAAATCAGAGATGTTTTAAAATTTTTGAATTGGTTTTAGGAGAGATAGGGACAACGATACTGCGATAAAACGAACTGCAACAATATTTCTTAAATAGAAAATAATAAATAAGTAATGTAGAAAATTATTTTATTAATAACAACACAAAAACCCATAGTTAAAGTATTTAATAATTCCTTCGGAAGCAACTGAAAGTATGCGCCTCGAAAAAAAATTTAGTAAAAACTGAAAAAGTTAATAAATTTACATATTTTGTGGCGAAATACGTACATAAAATTTTCAGACTCGTACAATTTAAGCGCATGAAGAAATGGAGCTCCAAATGCAGTTCCCCTTTAACAGCTGTCAGGCGGATGCCGATCCGGATAGGAGCTCTCTGAGGCCAATTCAGTACCCTTCGCCATTCAATTTCCAAACTCGTAGCTTTGTTTATCGGTCACTGGACGATCGGCACACACGCGGAAAAGCTAGAGTTACCATTTAACCCCCATTGCAGAGCTGTGGGGACCTTTCAGAGAAGGAGACTGTTGCGTTTTTTCTCTGTAAATGTCCTAATTTGGCAGCTAGACGATTAAGGTCACCGGGCGCTCCTTTCTTCGAAATTAGTTGGCCTCAATACATATACATTTAAGTTAAAAAATACCGGGATTGACATCCCTGCCATGTTTAATGTAAGTACGAAGTATTAAGTTAGTGTATGAGTGACTCAAATGCGGCACAGCAAACACCAGTTGGCCGCCAGCCAAATGCGGACGGTGCACGCACAACCAAGCCCAGCGTGAGCGCCTTACATATCCACGGCAGGTTCCGCTTGATTTTCCACAAACAATAGGAAAATGTTTCAGTTTAGGAGTGCCACCACATACTGAGCTGCTTTTTGTTATTCTTTTTATTGAATTCTTTTCTCTGTGCTCCACTTCATATACCCTCCATCATTTGGCCATTCAAGCGTAACTATACTAGACAACAATATAAATAATTCATCATCGACCAGCGACGTCCGACAGGGCAGATAAACACAAGTACTACAAAAATAGCACAGTTATCTAAACAGATAGAATTATCCTGATAAATAAATGGCACTTGTTATAACTGTACATCAAGTAAGAGCACACAGACAGACGTACGTACAAATGAGTAGACAAACATCGACTTGGTCAGTTGGTTAGCCAACTTGGCTGCAATTATTTGGCCATCATGCCGCCTGTCAGTGGTTGTCCGCTAGCTCAATTGGAGCTCTATTTACTTAAATGTCTGAACTGTGTGTGCATAATTTTGAAATAAATTGACATACGTACACAACATTTCTTGGCAACGAGCAGGTTCACACACATACATACATATAAACATTTAAAGACGTCGGTTATGGCACGTGCTTAGCAAAGCGCATCGCTTCACTTTCAAAGATTTTGAATACTAAAATAAAAGTTGTGTAGGTCGTATAAATTTTATAATTCAAATGGATACTTGGCATGAAATAACCAACATATTTTTGGATTTTGAAGCTTTATGGTTTTTAATTTTAGAAAATGTCGTGTAATAAAAAAAAGTGTAGGTTTTAAATTTGAACGAGGTGAAAGTGATTTGATAAAACCTAAATTAGAACTGAAAGAAATATGTCTCACAGTTAAAAAATTATGTGCATGTTTTAAGCTTTAACCCACCGTTAAACACACCTTTTTTAAGGCAGTAGTCTGGTCCAATATTCATTTTTTATAGATATTTTTTAGGAATTTTTGTTTTAAGAAAATAAAATGCGATCGTTTTGATTTTATAATATGATATTATTGACATCAAATAGTATACAAGAACAATTTTTTTTTTGTAGTAGCGTGGCATCAAAGTAAGCGTCTTAAAAAAGGTGGATATGTGGTTTGTCAACAGAATTTTGGCTCTTCAGGACATCTGAAACGAAAAAGTTAAACTTATTATTATTCTGTAGGCTTGTCATTTTGACAGGCTACTACTTGAACACATTTCTTTAAACCTTCGGTTGGGCATCCGGATATCGCCTTATTGTCCTGTGGGAGGATGCTTTTTAAAAGGTTATATTCATAAATCAATCGAAAATGAAAATTTAGGAAACCACTTGCAAGCTGAAGTCGTTAACTATAATAGAAATATGTTATAGAAAAGTCCGGCCAGATTTGGGTGCCCATGGAGGGTTGAATACAAACAACACAACGAAAGTAAGAAAACTATCACCAAAACCATTAGCAGCATTTTGAACTGGATGACGAAAATTTTTAAGCCCATTATCGGTCCGATAAAATTACAAGTCATTGTTTAACATAATTCAAATTAATTAATTAAAATTGTGCCCTTTCAGCAAATCCTCTCTTCTGTCATCCAAGCTATCATTCATACATATCTTCGATCGGCTTCCTTGAACACCCCGCATGATCCACACAACTACAATATATAGTAGGTGCATATCAAGAATGATAAAATACGAGATTGCACCCATGAGAGAGGCATCACGTCACACTGGTACAGTTACGCGAGTGAAATGTAAAAATGCAAGAAGAAGGCGGAATCCACAATTAACACGGCGAGTCTGCCAATTTCGTTGATAGCAAAGTAGCAGCACCGCAATCGGCGCCACCTTATTAATCTTCGCATCGTGGGTGTATGTATATGTATTACAGTCGAGTCCCGATAATTTGTAACCCGCTAAATCAAAAATCGCGATAAATCGAAAAAAATTCTATGCCTTTGAAAAAAATTCGTTAATTTGTAATAATTCCTTACATTTTGGTCCCCTCGTTAATTCGTAGTCTTTTTCACAACTCATAGAATGTCAAAACTCTTATAAATTGAAATTTTGTTTTCGTAACCTCTTATAATTCGTATTGCAATTTGAAACTTTTTGTCGTTAAATTACCGTTGCATTTTGCAAACAGCTATGACGTCTCAATGTCGCTGTGCATGTTGAATTTTGCGCTTCTCACACTGTTTTCGTTTAGTTTGTCAAGTTTTATTCTTAGCGCAACATCATTTCTTAGAAATGGCAAATAGACGTACGCGTAAGACCTTATCAATAGCGCAAAAGCAAGACATTATTTCAGCCATTGATAATGGAGCAAAAGAAATTGAGGTGGCAAAACAATTTAATATCGCTCCATCAACAATCACGACAATTTTACATAAAGGAGAGTTTATTCTACAAACATCATCTCATAGCAAACTGAAACGTCAGAAATATGCTGAACACCCAAATGTAAAAAAATCTGTGCTCTTGTGATTTACGCAACGCCGTGAGAGTAATGTTTCCATTGGCGGAGAACTATTAAAAGAAAAAGCTTTGTTTTTTGCCAGAGCAATGAACATAACAGATTTTAAGGCAAGCAGTGGTTGGCTAGATCGTTTTAAACAACGAAATAATATCTCCTTAAAAAAAAATGTGCGCTTGTTCTGACTGGAAGAAAAAGTTGAGTGACCTGATTAAAAACTACGAAGCTAAGGATATATTTAATGCACATGAAACTGGGTTTATAAGTGTTTACCAGATCGAACCTACTGCTTTAAAAATGAAAAATGTCATGGGAGCAAGCACAGTAAGGAAAAGAGTGACTTTGTTATTTTGCGTAAACATGGATGGCAAGGAAAAACTTAAACGCTTGCTTATTGGGAATCCAGCAAAACCAGGGTGCTTTAAAAACATTTCTTACTTTCCAGTGCATTATCGGCACAACAAAAGGCCTGGATGACTTCAATAATTTATAACGAATGGCTTCAAATATTAAATGACACCATGACAGCTAAGAATGGAATGATATTGTTATTTATAGACAACTGTACGGCGCATAGCGTAAATTCTCATCTGAGCCACGTAAAGATTGAACTTTTGCCACCTAACACCACATCCTAGCAGCACCCCTTGACATGGTAACAGATAACGACATTTTGAAAGAAGTTTTGCATGCCAGTAATGAAAGTGACGAGGATGATGATGACGCCGAAGCCATAGCGTTAGTTCATCGATTGGAACATTTTCTTTCAACAAATGAGATTCAAGACAGTGTCTTTGATAGCCTTATTAGTTTGGAAAATGAAAAAGAAAAAAGTGTCAAACAATCGAAAATTATAGACTTTTTTAAAAACTAATTTTATGCTATTAAAAAATTATGAATTTTGTGATCATAATTTTATTTGCTGTTGAATTATGATTTAATATGAAAAACGTACAATTGAATGTACTTAAATATTTTTTTAAATTAAATTTATTCAGTATACATGATGAGATATTATATAAAAACCTCGTTTATTTGTATAGGGCCCGCCATCTATCGTTACGGATTTGAACTAGGTATTATTTGAAGAATGGTAACACTTAGCTGTCATCTGATTTGACAGAAAATTAGTTTTATTCTTCCGCTGAACGAAAATGGTTGTGTATACGCTCAAAGGACGCTGGGAAATATTGCGACATTACTTTGAAAATCATGGGTAATGTTGCAGAATATATACGAAAATTACGTACGGCAATGGGAAGAAGAAAAGCACCGAATGAAGCGTATGTGCGTTACTTTGCGAAAAAAGTAAGAGAAACTGGGTTGCTTATTGACAAACCAACGCGTGACCGACCAAAAACCGTGCGTACACCCGAAAATATTGCTGCTGTGGCCGAGAGTGTTCGTGAATCACCAGGAACATCAGTTCACCGTCGTTCTCAACAATTGGACATTTCGGAGACATCATTGAGACGAATTTTGCGTAAAGACCTTGATATGACACCGTACGAAGTCCAATAATATTGAGTAGTTTCCTTTTTATAGCATTTTTAATTCTGTAAATGGTAAATAATGGAAATCGCGATAATTTGAATTTCTGTGTAAATCGAAAAAAACGGATCCCCCTGCCATTTCGAGTTATCGGGACTCGACTGTACAATAATTGGCAAAATTAAATTTTTTCTGGGTATTGAACCAAACCAATCCTTTTTTTAAGAAACTGAGTTATAAGTGAAAAAGTAATTTCTCCGATTTCCGAAGTACAACAACACATTATTTTTAAAACTGGGTCAAGAGGTTTTTAAAATATAAAGTTTTTAATTTTTCGAAGATCTGATCTTGACCCCTAATGGCATCGGTTATATAATTTTGCGGAAAAAGTAGGTGGATTACGACCATACTTTTCCTTTTTTAGTTATTTACGCACATTAATTTTAAACAAATTTTTACTAAAGCCCCAATTTCGAATTTCGAAGGCTTATATATCATTGTCGGTAGTTAACTTCGAAAGTCGGAGATATTGCTTTTTTACTTATCACTCTATCTCTTCCAAAAAAGTGGTTTGTTCAGTACCCAACCTACAGCGTTAGAGATGGGCACACAACAGCACATATGGCCACCAAAAATGGGCAAAACATACTCTTGGGTGCCAAAAATGTCTTCTTCTTCCTAAGAATGTGGCTAAGATTAAACATAATTTAAATATCTTGATATTTATCGACAAATAGAGGGACCTACACCCATCTCCGAACGGCAGATGGTTTTTTACAACAAGCGGCGGTTTTCCATTGCCTGCCTAGGTGAGACTGCTAGAGAAAAATTAGATTCGAAAGCGGGCCCTGCCGAATGGTAATCCACTCGGCTACGGCGGGTTCCCAGGGTACGCAGACGTAAGGCAAGGTTGTAACCGTCGTCTTAGACGACGTCATGAGACAATTGACTCTGCACAAAAGAGGCATCGAATGGAGTTTCACCAGACATCTTGAGGGCTTTGAGTTCACCGATGACATCTGCCTCCTCTCCCCTTAGGCGGATAGACTAGTCATGATCCCTTTAACCCTATAATATTCTTCCCCTCTCGGCTGATTCTTCCCTAGAACTGATAAAAGCTATTTCATCAAGGTGGAGCCGTGCTTATGCCTTTTAGACACACCAAATACCTGCGTCCAGGTTCCTCTCTTAATTGCGTATTGGGGATATACGCTATCGATAGAATCCATTGCTTTGTCCGCAATGGGGCATCGGAAAATTTGTAATATCGTTACTCGGTATGGACCTGTCGTCTATTTGGGTTCGTCTTGAGGCTTTACCTCACGCGTTCATGCTTGTCGTCTGTTCGTGAATACAGTCATCCCCACAGGAGATCTGTTTCAAAATGGCTTCTTTGGGTGACGCATCTAGGTATCTCTTGGGTATTCTATATCGGTCGCATTCGCTTTGCTTCCGCTTTGCGCTCCCATTCTAAGTTTCGCAGTTTTATTAATATCCTTTCGCAAACTGTTTTACTGGTTTCCATTTCTCTTTCGAGTTGAGCATTTGCGTTATATGGTGTGGGGACGACGCCGAGGACTTTTCTGAGCCCGAAGCACTCTTCATAAAATCTGGCGCAGTGTAAAGTCACGTGTTCTGCACTCTCAGCTTCGCTGTGGCACTCTGCGCAGGTGGAATTATCTGCTAGAATAAAACAGTGGAGGTACGCTAGAAAGCCACCATGTCCGCTGAGGATTTGGATTAGATAGTAATCCGTTTCGCCGTGCTTTCTGCTCATCCATTTATTTAGTTTGAGGATCAACTTATACATCCATCGTCCTATGGAGGAGTGATTCCATCTATTTTGCCACTTTGCTATCGTACGTTCAACTGCAGGCTTAACAAAGCAGGGGAGGCATACAATATAGGCGAATTCGCAAATATCCAGACTCTCTAAACTGCTTGTGTGTGAAGTCAGCATTGTTGTGCGGAAGTGAAACATGGCTGGTCTCTAAAACGACCATCACACAGAGGCTACAATTTTTCGTCAACAAGTGCCTCCACATCATCTGTAAAATATTCTAGCTGAACACCATCAACAACCAGGCGCGGTAGTCTTCACAACGTGTGAGGAACCCATCCCATGGCAAATAAAACGCCGAAAGTGGCCATGGAAAAAGAAAAGAAAGTGGTCATGCTTAGAAAACTACCACATAGCTTCACGAGCACGGCACTTCACTTGGAACCTGCAAGGAAACAGAGGTCGCAGTCGGCCAAAAAAATACAAGCTCGGTCGATATTGCGCGAGCTAGCAGATGCCGCTATCACATGGGATGACGAAAAATAATCCAGAACTGTGCACGATGGAGAGAGTTTCATTCAGAGTGACTAATTCCTAACTTCGAAAGGAAAATTTTAAGGAAAGTGTTCAGACCCATTAAAAATGAAGATGTCAGCTACAGAATTAGGTACAACTCGGAATTGAACGAACTTATCCAAGACGAGACAACTGTGCGTTTTGTAAAGGCGCAGCGTATGCGGTGGCTAGGTCATGTGCTTCGTATGATTGCTGAATCCGCTGTAAGGAAAGCCATGACTGGAAAGATAATTGGTACGAAGGCGAAGGGAAGACCGAGAAACCGATGGATAGACGCAGTAGGAAGCGATCCTACAGCAATGGGAATTTGCAACTACGAAGGAAAAGCAAGCGATAGAAGACTTTGGAGGAGTTTAGTGAAGGAAGCTTTGACACACCCCGCGTTGTAATGCTATGAATGAAAAAGCTATTTTGAGTCTGTTAAATCTAATCGCAAGGCCTATTGTTAGACACTTCAAAAAACTAGTGTGCCTTATTTTGATAGAAATTTGATTCATTGCAGGCTGTTCGACATTGATTGTAGTAACACCTATGTGTACTAACCAAGCATCTTTGTGCGCCCAACATACTAACAAAAATTCTTAAAATAATCCAAAATTGTTTCAAGCTTCAACCTTTTTGGAACTTTTTATAAAATTCGCTTGAGCTAAATCCTCATTTCTTATTTAAATTTATCGATACCGTTTTGAGGCTTGACAATTAGGAAAGAGAAAAACTTTTTATTTTTGAAACGAAAAACCGAAATCGTGATAAATATTCAGTTTTGAGAAATAAGCCGAGGCGCTTTCATTAAAGGTGGTGGCACTAGACCAACAACAATGTTTTGTACGTTTGATTCTCACGGCTAAGTATTGGCAAAGTAGAAAACAAAGAATGAATTCGCCTTGTTTCATTCAAGACTGACAGCCACATGGACACGGCGAAAGAAAAATACAAATCAGCTGATTTAGCGATGCCAGCTTTAATAGACTCGACTTGAAATAAGCAATATAGTAAATATCATAAAGTTATCTTGATTTTGCTATTAGCGGTGCACCAATCCAAAAAAATTTAACACAGACTTCTGCGGTAATAAATTTGGAAAGTTTTCATAAAATTACTGCAACGTAGCAAAAAATTCAAGACATCTGTGCCTATTAGATTTGCAACTGCGAGTCCACATTTTATATACTTACAGCAACAATGTAATTTTCCACACACATTTCAAACGCAAAAATACGCAAATTTCAAGGACTACTTCACTCAATGTAAGGAGTTCATTGGAATTTTCCTTAATTTAGTTTGATTGCCACCGAACCTTCTCAACCAGCTCAATTGCGCAGCGCAGCAAATATTACCATAAAAGTGACATTTATGCATATCTGCTGCAACAAATCGCTGAATAAATGAATGATATAAACCAACAACAAAGCGAACAAAAGTAACTTGATGTCTGAATACTTAGTCGGTTGATTGTCAAAGTGGAAAATAGAAATTGCGCGACTACCTCTTGGCATTCATCGCATGATGTCGATAACAATCAACAGGCTTCCCATCCGGCGACTCAAAGGAACCTCTGAGCAAACAACCACCTTAGCGAAGGAGCAGAAAGAGGATAGGGAAACAAGCCAACCAGGTATGGAAATTAAGGAAGCGTCGCAAGTGTTCTTAATAGATTGCACGTGAAACGGAATAGAAAACCAAATCCGTGAATGCGTTACGCTGCGTCAACCGTTGTTATGCTTGGCAACCTGTGAGCGGGGTAAAAACGGGATGGAATCTACATTTAGAATACTCGGAAAGAGGTAAGAAGCAACATAAGAATGAGCGCACGAAGCAACGAAGGCATTGTGTCAAACTATCCGTCCGTATAGTGGCGTATTCTCGCTGTTTGTGTATGTATTGCGCCTATAACTATACTACACACATAAGTACTTGTATATCGAGCTGCTAAAGTGAACCATGAAAAGTCAACGCTGAGCGTCGAGTGGATAAATGCAAATCAACGTCAACACTGAAACAGCAATTTCGCTAAGGATATGAGCAATAAAGGATTTCAATTGTTTACCAACATGAAACGCCAGCAAAGTCAACTCAGCGCTAGCCAGTTTCCAGTTGCGGCAACTAAAACCGTACCAGCACTCAGTACGACTACAGCAAGGAAGCGTAGAAAAGCAATAAAAGAAAAAACAACACCACTCGAGTACTTCCAGGTATTTTGAGGCATTTGCTCCTTTTAACGCCTGCCACGTTGAACCGCATCAAAAGCGTAGAAGAAGAAGAAGTAGTGAAGTGCCAGCGATGATGTGTGTGAGTGTATGGGTTGTATGAGTGCGCAATGGAGGCATTTCGTTGACAAGCAGACCTACGTTGGTTTATGCTAAAGCATGCGACATTTTGCAATATGTTGCGCATCACCATCCAAGGCTTCCGTTCCGTTTGCTGGCGTCGCACCTCTTGCGCACTGCATAGCAACGCATCGCAACCGGTCACAGGCCGCCTGAGTCGCTTGAGGTGTGCATATTACCTCTGAGGTACTGCTATTTTGCGAATTCCAATGTGGTAGTGCCTGCATACTCGTAAAAATGCAAAGCGAACTCTCAGCATGGCAGGGCGCATCGTCGTGTTTTGTAAATGCAAATGTCCGGGGTAAAAACAAAGGTGAACGCAATATATACTGACTGCGTGAAACAACAATAATATTGATGATAAAGATGCAGATGAGAAGCAAAGAAATGCGCATAATCATGACGCTGGCGAAATAAAATACAAATTTCTTGCGACGCCGGTATTTCTCAACTCAACGGAGTTCTTATTTTTTTGATTTTTTATTTTTTTTTTTACATTTTAAAAACCTGCAATTTTTACTGCAATTTTCCAACAATGCCAGTTCCCATTACTTTAGATTACTCGCCTTTTTAAATTTGGGTCAAGTTATCTTTAGTTCCAGCAAGCCGCGCTACACAACCACATACATACATAAAGACACACATATAAAACCTCACTTTCTTATTATATTCCCTTATCACGCCTTAGCGCTACACTACATCCACTTCACTTGTTTCCGTTCTGCTTTTACAAGCACTTTTAGCTTTTATTCTACTTTTTCCGTTCACTTTCTCTTAGTTTCGTTCCTTTGTCTAGCGTCAGCGCCTTTAATTAATTTCTTCAAATTGGCTCACGTGTTGGTTGGTAAGTTGCCAGGTATGATGTCGGCAGACCGCCAGTGCAAGCCACCAGCCCACGTGCCAACACCGAGCACCGCGCACCGAGCACTGAGAATTATGTAATGCTCGTCATACCTGTGTAAATCGGTGCAGCGTTGCCAAGGTGCAAACGAGTGAGGGGCGGGAAGGGCGGTGAGAGGTGAAAGAGTTTATATTTTATTTTCTCTGGATATTTTATTTGGAAACTGCGGCTGCTGGCCGCATGACCTGGTATGAATACAGAGCGATAGCCAACTTTCTCTGCATTTTCACGTTTTTAATGTTTTTCTATTTTCCTAAATTACCTTTCTCATGCTTTTTTGTGGTTCAATTGTCTGTGCGTAATAATAGCGTCACGTTTGTGGCATAAACACGACATACTGCAGTGGTAATTACACAGAATTGTAGTAAATCACTTGACTATTTTGCGCCATTACGAAAGCGTAAAAAAACAGAGGCATTGAGAAAATGACACTTAAGTTGATATATCGAAGCACTTTAAATGAAAACTCATTTTTTGTTGTTTAGTTTTACTTCAATGAAGAAAAGGAAGTCAAGCAAATGTCAAAAATTAGTGGCAAGAAGACTTCAAAACTGCTACTGCAAAAATATTATGACTATTCCTTCTTCAATCATCTAAATATTCTACCGAAAGGTGGCCCAAATTAATCATCCAGTTTGTTTTTAATTAGTGTAAAGTCGGGTATTGTGTTCACCATTTTACCTTGATATTAATTTCAGCCAAAATAATCGTAATGGGAAAATGATCTTGTTTTCTTTCAAACAGGTATTGAATTATCTTAACATTTTATTGCAAAATATACCCTAATACATATTATATAATCGTTTTCGTCTGATAATATAGAAAAACTGAAACCACCTTAAAAGTTGATGAAAAGAAAAATGGTGGGTATTCGGGTATGGTGGGCCACTAGATAAAATCACAAAAAACACTTGTAAGAGTTAATAATGAGCCAATGAATTTATTCATATATTTTTTTTATTTTTATTAATGACCTTCTTGATTGACTATTTAAAGAAAAAAAAAATTATTAAAGGTAAGGTAAATATAAATCCACATTCTATATAGCAGATGGTGGAAATTTGTGTTTCTCATACTCCCGCTGAAGTAAATCGAAAAACAACTTTACATTTTCTTTTGTGAAAGACGTCCCCGTTGAAACCCGAAAACTAAACTAATTTTTTGTGCCTGCGCAGGAATCCATGCTGCCAACCTTTCCCTGAAAATTGCTTAATGACCGAAAATTTGTTTGGCAATTCCGTCCATTGAAACGCCAGGGAACGAATATCGTGTTTTGAGAGGCCGCAAAGTCTTGATTCAATTTCTAATGTATATTTTACAAGGTATTTTTCTGTGGCTTCGTCCGGTATTGGCTTACGTCCAAGTGGGGTTTTTAAAAGCAGGGTAGGGGATGCATTACTCCTTGCCATTCTTTGTAATGTAAAACGCGGCACATGAAAAGTCTTTGATGCAAAAAGTGTGCCCATCTCCTCATTCATAATAGCCACAATGGCTTTTTTCATCATGCCAGGGTCCCATTTCCTTTTTTCTCGTTATATGTATAATTGGGAAACACCAAACAGGAAAATTAGGAAAATATTAAGAGGGTAATGTGGGCTACTAGTTCACAATACCCGACGCTGACTAGCCCACATTAACCACTGTACCACTTACAAGAAAAAAGTATTACAAACTTTTGCTTAAATAATTTAAAAAGAGTTTCTTACCGCATTAAAAAGTGCAGAATAATTTAATAATTTTATCTGAACTTTCACACTCTAAAAGGGAACGAATATCGTGTTTTGTAAAAAACAGGCCTGCGAAATTTAACTTTTTTCAGTTTCTAGAACGGCTGTATTTGTTTCTTGTAGTTTTTTATGCGCTGAAAACGAATCTGACCTTCAAAATGCTCCATCACGTCAGGATTTTTGCTAAATGAAGCCTAAAAGGTCAAAAAATGGCCATTTTAGCCATTTTTGATAATTTTTTTTGGGATAGAAAATTTTTTTTTTTTCAATTTTCGACGAAAAGGTCGCATAGTACAACTCTTGAGCTTTAAAACCCATTTTTTAAAATTATTGTACGATTTTTTAAAAAAAAGTTATGACATTTTGAAATTAACAGTTTCAGTTACGTATACGTTGGGTATAACGTCTATCGGCGTAACTGAAACTGTTAATTTCAAAATGTCATAACTTTTTTTTAAAAAATCGTACAATAATTTAAAAAATGTGTTTTAAAGCTAAAGAGTTGTACTATGCGACCTTTTCGTCGAAAATTGAAAAAAAAAAATTTTCTATCCCAAAAAAAATTATCAAAAATGGCTAAAATGGCCATTTTTTAACCTTTTAGGCTTCATTTACCAAAAATCCTGACGTGATGGAGCATTTTGAAGGTCAGATTCGTTTTCAGCGCATAAAAAACTACAAGAAACAAGTACAGCCATTCTAGAAACTCACCCTCACAGGACTGTGTAATCACTTGCTAAAAAATACCATTTAAAACTACACGCCACTGAAAAACAAATCGACTGCACTTAACAAAATATTTTGATCAACTGCTAATCAGTAAAGAGTCCAATTCAAAAGGCGAGCAGCGTAAAACATCCGTTATATGAATTTTGAAGTTCATAAGTAATCTTTCTAGTGCATTTTCGTTATTATGAAAAATGCAGACGTTGACCACATTACCCGAATAGCCAACAATACCCGATCTAGCTCTACTTTTTTATTAAATAAAAAAACGACTTTGACTAATGGAAATCTTTATTTTAACCTTTACGCGCTCTGCTGCTTTTTATTATTGATGTGATGGAAGCTCTTGACTTTTCTCTTTCTCTTCTCATTTTTCCTTTTTTTATTTTTTATATTATTTTTATGAAATTTTTTATTTCATTTTCTTATTTTATTTTTTATACTTTATGAAATTATTTATTAGTGTTTTAATGGAAATTCTTGATTCTTTTCTTGCGAAATTCTTGCATCAATTAAAATTTTTTTGTTTTATTTATTAAATTTTTTTATAAAATTGTTTTTTTTTCATTTTTCTTTCTTCTTATTTTGATGGAAACAAAAAGCTTCTGTAAATTAAAATATTTTATTTCATTTTCTCATTTTTTTTTATATTTTTTTTAATGAAATTTTTTATTAGTGTTTTGATGGAAACTCTTGATTTTTCTCTCACGAAATTCTTTCATCAATTAAATTTTTTTTGTTTTGATTTTTATATTTTTTTATTCATTTTTTTTTACAAAATTTTTTATTCTTATTTTGATGGAAACTTTTGGTTTTTCTCTTGCAAAATCCTTCCCTCAATTAAAATTGTTAATTTATTTTTTTTTGTCATTTTATTTTTCATATTTTTTTTATTTCATTATTTCTAATAAATTTTTTATATTTTTTTGATGAAATTTTTTATTATTGTTTTGATTTTTCTCTCGCGAAATTTTTCCATAAACTAAAATTTGTTTATATTGTTTTTTATATTTAATTTTTTTATAAAATTTTTTATTTAATGAATTTTTTTAAATTTTTTTAAAGAAACTCTTCATTTTTCTGTTGCGAATTTTTGCCAACAATTAAAAATTTTTATTTGTTTATTTCTCATTTTATTTTTTATATATTTTATAAAGATGTTTTTGTACATTTTTTTGTTATTGTTTTGTTGAAAATTTTTGATTTTTCTCCACTTTTCCACTGAATGACTGACTTTTCCATTAAATGCAATTTTTATTTATTATATTTTTTTTTAATAAACTTTTTTTTTAACTTTTTATTATTGTGTTAATCGAAACTTTAAATTTTTTCCTGCAAAATTCTTCCATCAACTAAAATTTTTTAGTTCTCCAGCTATCTGGTTCACAGGGGTCAAATATGATTCACGTAAAACTGCATTTGCGAAAATGACAAGTCTTCTGATAGGGTGATTGATTTTGCGCCACCTTGTTTTTTTTATTGTAATTTTTTATTGCAACTAGTTCATAAATATTTACAAATGACTAACAAGCAACTTAATTATGAGAACATTACACAATTTTCACTCTACATGACATAAAGCATTTCTATGGTCGATAGGTTTAGTGCGTCTGAGCCTTCGTATTAATCCGTTGGTTTCAATTAAATTAAATGCTTCTTCATTGATGTGGTTTATTAGTCTTTCTTTATGGGCAACTGCAATCTTTGCGATTTCAGTGTTGACGGAGTTTATTTTAAGGTCGCGCTCAATGTCGGAACTTCTGCAGTACCATGGTGCTATGACAATGCACCTAAGGACCTTATTTTGGAAGTGTTGGATTTGATTTTTCGTACTTTGACTGGCGCACCCCCATAGCTGCGCACCATAACTCCATACTGGCCTTAGTATTTGCTTGTAAATTAACAGCCTGTTTTCTATCGTGAGAGCTGATCTGCTACCCATGAGCCATTGCATGTTTTTGAGTTTGATGTCCAATTCTTGCCTCTTTTTATTGACATGCTCCTTCCATCGAAGTTTGCAGTCAAGTGTCATACCTAGGTACTTCGCATAGTTTGAGTATGGGACCTGTTGATCATCTATGTATAGTGGTATATGTTGTATTTTAGTGTTTGTAAAAACTACGTGTACAGATTTTGTTTGGTTAAGTTTAATTTTTTTTAATGTATTAGTCCACTGGCAGATCTTATTTAACGCGGTTTGTAATGTGGCTGTCGATTCGTGTTCAGTTTCACCAACTGCAATCAAGGCGATGTCATTTGCAAACGTTGCTGTGACGTAATTAGGATCAGACGGCCAAGAACGCTGCCTTGAGGTACTCCTGCATTTATTTGTCGAAGACTTGAATAAGTATCATCTTGCTTGACTTGAAAATAGCGATCTGATAAGTACGACTCCAAGATTTCATACTATTGCTTAGGAAGTATTAATTTTAGTTTAAAAAGCAAACCTATCTGACAAACTTTATCGAATGCCTCTGCCACATCGAAGAATACGCCAGAACATATATTACTTTTTTATTTTCGAGTGCTTTTTTTATTTCGTGCGTGATCCTGTGTACCTGGTCGATTGTAGAATGTTTACTTCGAAAACCAAATTGATGTGTTGGAATTATTTTTTTTCGTTCTATTATTTTATTGAGTCTTTTAATCAACAGCTTTTAAAACAGCTTTGATATCACTGGTAGGAGTGATATAGGTCTATACGATGAAACTTCGTATCCAGGTTTGCCTGGTTTTTGGAGCATAATAACCTTCGCCACCTTGTGCAACAAAACTGCACTGATGAGGGAGCAAAAATAGAAATATTAAAGTTCCTAAGGAAGTAAACTTTTTCTGAATGATACCCATATCGTTTTTATACTATCTCCGTGATGGCTTTCCGGAAGCTTTGCAAAACACTTTTCCACGATTTTTTGTTGAATCATAAACGAATGCGGTCTAAATTTTTCGAACGTATTTTCAATATGTAACTCTCTATGTAAAATATGCAGCAACCATTAAACTGAGATGCGTATGGCACTATGTACTATGCAAATGTCAAGGCAACATCAAACCGTTAATCTGCTCTCACCATTTTTGAAGAAATCAGCTAATTTTCTGACATAAAAGGGGATGTGACAGCGGTTTGTTTACTATGACAGGGGTCGGTAAAAACTGAAATTCCATTGGTGTTGTACGAAAAACTAATTCAGCCTCTGTGTAAGTTTCTTCGTTGCTGTCTGAAAAATTACTGATTGGAAAGTGTAATAACACGTATGAAATGCGCAGGCACAATACTAGGGTCTATGGGATCAGCAACTTCACGCCAAGTCCAACCTTTGCAAATCACAAATAAAACAAAAAAAGTCAAATTTCAGGCAAATTTATTTTATCTCCTTCAAAATATGACCCGTCTGAAGCAACACACATGTGCCCAGCTCTCCATGCACCCCTGGTAGGCCGACGAAGGGGATGGCTTTCAGCTCCTTCGTCTCATTCTCTTTGATCTCCTCTATCGACTGAAATCTCCTTCCACGAAATGGTAACTTCAACTTGGGAAACAAAAAGAAGTCGCACAGGGCCATATCAGGTGAATACGGTGCTTGCGCGATGGTATTTACTTGGTCTTTGGTCAAATAATCCAGCACGATGTGTGTGCGCGTTATCATTCTACAAAATCCATGAGCTTTTTGCCCACATTTCCGGCCTTTTACGACGTACAGCATCTCTCAAACGCTTCAAAATGGATAAATAATATTCTTTATTGATTGTCTGGCCCGATAGAAGGTACTCACTGTGTCAATCGAAGAAAACAGTCCACATCACCTTCACTTTACTTTTTGATTATAGGGTACACTTTCGCAATGGTTACCGGTGCTCGCGCACTTCGACGTCCATCTTCAACGGTGGTTCGATCACGCTTAAACTGTTAAAAATGTCAAAACTCTATTGAAAAAGAAATGAAAGAACAGATATATCTGACTTTTCGATCTTCTTATTTTTTAATTTCTGTTGCTGGAAGATTTACCAAAGTATTCCACTATAAAAAAAAGTTACTGACACTCCCATTGCACTTTTAAGCAAAGAATTGACTGATCGAGATAAAGTGTTTTGTGTATTCAGATGATGGATGTAGCACTAGAATGGCTAAAAATTTTGATTCGTCTACTGGTTAAGAGATGTCACTTTTCAGCTCACCAACGATTAGATAAAAACATTTTTCAATCTATTTGTCTGTTTGGCTCTTTAAATACGCAAATCCCCGCAGCAGATGAGAGAGCTTTTACTGATAGATAGTAAGAAAGTCTTTATGAGTTGGACCAAAAGTAACTTTTTCCTGAAATCATTACGCTATAGGTGGCGCTGGAAGCGCAGAATTTATAAAAATCCATCTGATAATCCGATTCAGTTAATCAGCCAGTCAAACTCTGACGCCAACTTTTACAATTTGAATTACCATACTTTGGTGATTTTTAGCCCCTTCTTGTGCACTAGACCTATTATTTCCTGAACTCCGATTTATATTATACTACTAACAAATTCAGGTTTCATCAGTCACAATACAGTCTCAAATTTCGTCCAAATTACTGTGATGTAACTCCAAAAAATAAACGCTGCTTGTCGAACGATCGGAGCATTCGCCAACAATTTCTTTTTTTTTTCACTTACAAATGTTTGCGTCAAGTCACGTTATTTCTTTCGAATTCATATTTCTTCTGCTATCTAACAAATTTTAATTCTTCAATCAATGAATAGTATTTTTTCGACCTTTAGGGCCTTTTATTTGATCACAGCCGTCCTTAGGTCTTTTCACTAGTCTCTCTTAGTCCTTAAAAACATTCTTCGATCTACTTTTTCCTTTTAACCAAAAATTTAATCACTGCGCTGTGCTCCAAAACGCGAGATTTTGCAATTTTCGTTGATACGGTATTGTTGCTTGTAGCAGCAATGAATTAAATAAGAAACTAAGGTTTTATTTAAACTAACAGTGAGTTACCCAAGTAGTGTTTCGAGCTTCGAGTTGATGAGTCAATGTGAGAAGCCCTTGGTCGCTACTTCCTCAGACGATCCTCGAAAATATAGTCCTCTATTTGATATTGCCCTATAAATGGAGGGATCTACAGCTTCATGAATAGCAGAGATTAAAACAAATTTAATGAATATCTTCAAATAAGCTGCACCTGCAAATGGTATATTCAAAGTGGTAGAAGATCACCGAAATGTTTCGAACAAGAAGCCACAAAATCAATTAAGCAAATTTCGACACAATTGAAGTAGAAAAACAGAACTGTATAATGAGGTGAAAATTACCCTATAGCCACGCTTGTTCCTCTAAATTTTGAAATTCAACATTTTTCCTTCTTTTTATTCTAAAGGGTGGGTAAATTTTAAAGGCCGATATTGAATGTAAAACACACATAAACGTCCATTTTTTCCTGCATTTCATTTTGCATTTTTCAATTTCAGACTAATTTAATTTGAACCATGGAAAGATACATAATCGAGCAACGCGTTAAAGTTATTCAGGCTTATTATGAAAACGGGCGTTCAAATCAAAATGCATATCGCGCACTTCGAGATTTTTTCGGTCACCTCAGTGGATTCGTCAATAAGCAGAATTGCCGCATTTGGGCGAATGATAATCCAAGAGTGATTGCCGAAAAACCAATGCACGCACAAAGAGTGACTGTTTGGTGCGGTTTATGGGCCGGCGACATCATTGGGCCGTATTTTTTCCAAAATGAGGCCGGTGAATAGTGTTCGCTATCGTGAGATGATAACGAACTTTTTATGGCCCGAATCGGAAGACATGGATGTGGACGATATGTCGTTTCAACAGGACGGTGCCACTTGTCACACAGCTAAGGAAACAATGGCTCTTTTGCGCGAAAAATTTGATGGCCGAATAATCTCACGTCGCGGCGATGTCAATTGGCCGCCAAGATCATGTCATTTGACACCGTTGGACTTCTTTCTTTGGGGTTGTTTGAAAGAAAAGGTGTACGTCAATAAGACAGCAACAATTCAGGAGCTAAAGGATGAGATAATTCGGCAAATTAATGGCATAGAACCTCAATTATGCCCCAGCGTCAACGAAAATTTGGAGGTTTGCCGCTGACGCCTTGGCGCCCATTTGGAAAACATTTTGTTTTATGCGTAATTGAGCCATACCAGTATTATCATAATAAAGAGAAATGCCAATATTTCCTAAAAAACTTGTACTTTATTCAAAATCAACACCGGCCTTTGAAAGTCAACCACCCTTTACAAAATACCTTAATATTAATTTCACAGAACTGTCACTTAACCATTGCACCGCAATATCCTCTCTTTAAAGAAAAACAGTCGTGTGTTTCGTGTATTCCCTACATGGAGAAAATGTGTAACACCGCATGAAGAAAATAACAAAAATCATTGAAAATCTGTAACTAATATACCTAAAACTTGCCCTTTAGTATGACGGAATAAATTTAGTCTAATTTAATTAATTTAATCTAACTTAGCACATCGGTCAGTAAGTCCCAGGCCTTTATAAGTAAACAACATTTTCTATTACAAAAATTCTTCTGTATTCATCAATGTAGTCCCCTTTTGTGATGATACAATCATTCCAACGAGTTTTTAGCTTTTCTATGCTTGTTTTGTAGAACGATTTATCTTCTGCCCCAAAATAAGCTTCAGTTTCAGCGATAACTTCCTCATTTGATGAAAATTTCATTCTCTAGATCATTTTTTTAAGGTCTGAAAACAGCCAGTAGTCGCTGGGAACCAGGTAAGTGAGGAAGCAATTTGTAACGTTATTCGTTCAATTTCATCATCGATTTGTGACACGGTGCAGTCTCTTGGGGAAAGAGCATTTTTTTCTTCTTCATATGGGACCGTTTTTCTGCGATTTTCTCCTTTAATTGTTCCAATAATTCACAGTAATAATCAGAGTTAATTGTTTTGCCTTTTTCCAACTAATCAAGGAAAATTATACCATGCGAATCCCAAAATACCAACGCTATAACCTTTCCAGCTGACTGTTGTTTCTTTGGACGGCTTTCACCGGGTCCAGTCCACTCAGATGACCGCCGTTTCCGCACTTCTGGTGTGTGGTGGTGAATCCATGTTTCATCCATTGTCACATATCAACGCAAAAACTCAGACTTATCCCGCTTAATAATGTCCAAACAGCGATTGAAATCATCAATTCGCTGTTGTTTTTGTTTCGGCGTGAGCAAACACGGCACCCATTTCGACAACAGCCTTTTCATACCCAAATGTTCATGCAAAACAGTGAACGCACTGAATTTTGATATCTTCAGGGTGTCAGCTATCTCTTTCAACTTCACTTGCAATTTTCCATGATTATTTTGAGGGTTTTTTGAATATTTTCTGGAGTAACTCATTTGAACGATGGAGCAGAGTTCAGATAACGTTAGTGAGCCATTGCTTTGCTTCAACGGTATTTTTTTCACAATGATAAATCAACACATGAAATTGATTTGAATTCATTGTTTTTAAAACTAGTAAAAATAGCGTCACTTAAAGCACTGTAACTTAGTAAATAATACACCAAATGTCTTGAAATTTTGACAGTATACCTTTAGGTGTTAGCACTATTAAATAACAAAATCGATATGCTATTAGTAGCGCCATATAGAGGTCAGACCCAGGACTTATTGACCGATGTTAAAATGTGTTACACCTGAAAAACAATAACTCCGCAAGGTAGTGAAGATAGAAAAACCATTTTTATTTCCTTTTTGAATAGGTAGACCTTTGCGACTTCGTTTAATATCCATACTAATATCAGAGAGTGGGTATGAGTTTAAAGTTCTTTAAAACGTTAAGTTGAGAAGGAAATTAATTATCTGCTCAATAAGCAGCATCACCAGGTACAATGAATGAATAAAGTTTTTTCTGTATAATAAAAACAAATAGCTTTTTATCGCGCTGTGCCATCAACCGCCTTACTGCTTCACTTCATTTATCTTTTAATAATTTGTCTCTTTTATGTCCCACACAATTTTTCACAACTAATTTTTTACAACAAGTGAGTAACATTTGCCGAATTATGACTCTGGTTGTAAAATTAACACCAGCTAAGCTTCGCTTTAACAATGCAATTCCGCAGAGAGATGACACTACCCCTACCAGTTTACGCATGACAAAAACGTCAAGAAGTAGCAACAGGCTTTTGCTTACATATTTCAGTCTTACGGCAAATGCTTACACTGATCATCCGCTGTAGTGCTCGTGTCAACAACGGCAACAAAGAAGACATTAATTAGCAATAATCCACCTCAAACTGCATCATAATAACAAAAACATCAGCGTTAGAAATAACTGCAGCAACGAATGACATAAAAAGGACAAGAACAGCCATAAAGCGAAGTCGAATAGCGCAGTAAGAGGAAAACAACTGTAATGGACGGTCGGAGCGGCTACGCTTCATTATAAGAAGAATAAAGTAATTTATTTAAAAATCCAGAAAAAGGCTTTGGAATTTGAGGGAAATTTGAATAGGTCGAGCCAAGGAGCACCAAGAGGTGTGGTGGCTCCGAAAACACTCAGGCTAAAAAGCCCATTGCATTTAGAGCACTGAAAAGAGGGTTGATAGTCGAGGAGGGAAGGAGAAAAGTATCAGAGAAAGAGATAGGAAATAATATAGACAGAGAAAGAAATAGTTAGTCCTGTGGGAATTTTGCAGATTCTCCGGCAAATCTGTAAATATCCTCCAGTTTTAGAGAACGAATATTCCACATTCTCATGACATCGGAACCCAAAACTCGTAGCCATGCTCTAGCAAAGGCAGGACAATCACAGAGAAAGTGATCAGTGCTATCCGCCTCCTCTTAGCAAGACAGGCAAATCGGATACTCAATGATTCCAATGCTGGGTATATGCTGGCCCCATGGGTTGTGTCCTGTAATAATACCGACCATCAGCTAAACGTTTTAGTAGAAACTTTGACAGTTTTCTGTTCGGTCTTGTCATAAAACTCTTTGCAGTTCTGCAGCATACATAATCGCTGATCCAACTCATGATTCCTGCGGAATTGATTTCGATTATTGGCTCTGACACTTGTGGGGGGTCCGCTGATCCACGGTTGGCAATTCATCGGCCATTTCGTTTCCTTGAACATCGGAGTGTCCTGGAACCCATCGAATAGTGGTCATATGCTGACCCCATGGGTTGTGTTCTGTAGTAATACCGACCATCCTTCCAAGTTTTAGTAGAAAGTTTGACAGTTTTCTGTTCGGATTTGTCACAAAACACTTTGCAGTTCTGCATCTTTCTAGACCGGACCATCGCTCTTTATGTAAATTGCATACATAATTGCTGATCCAATTCATGATTCCTGCGGAACTGATTCCGCTAATCCACGGTTGGCCAATTCATCCGCAATTTCGTTTCCTTGAACACCGGAGTGTCCCGGAACTCATATATGTACAAGCCTGTTCAGTCTTGCGACAGAATTAAGCTTCTTCTTACATTCTTGAACAATCTTTGAAGTCTGCTTCGCGTTCTCCCGGGCTTTCAGTGCAGCTTGAGTGT
Organism: Anastrepha obliqua; assembly: GCF_027943255.1. Lineage (NCBI taxonomy): Eukaryota > Metazoa > Arthropoda > Insecta > Diptera > Tephritidae > Anastrepha > Anastrepha obliqua. The sequence continues at coordinate 16,020,986 of NC_072892.1, forward strand.
CACTGAAAACTTTACTCTGTTTCCCGCTCCATCTCCTCTCGATTATCCATCTGGCTACTTTCAGGATGGCAAAAATTTCCGTTTGGCAAACAGTTCTGACATCAAAGGTTCTACTTAAATGTTAATCGAGTTTCACTTCTGCTCACATAATTAAGCTGCTTCACCTTTTTACAAATTTGCAACATTTTTCATGCTAATTTTTTTTATTACATTTTTTGTATAATTTTTTGTAAAACTCTAGTTTATTGTGTAACAAAAGCTTTTGAAATCAAACTCCCAAACTTTGTATAAAATTCACAAAAACTTTACAAATGTCGAAAAATTTCAACTTTTTAAACAGAATTAAGAAGACTTCCGAGTGTGTTTATAGTCCGCAGAATTTAAGTATAAAAAGTGAAAGCTTCAAGTCGCCCTTGAGTATTTTCGTGTGCGTATGATGTTGAGCATTTTCTTCTCCATAAAGACTTCCGAGCTTATGCTTCAAATGGTTTTTGAATTTTTTGTGAATTTTGTACTGTTATATATATTTTTTTCTAATATAAAAGAAGGAATTTTTTGTTTAGCTTTTGCTAAAACTTTAATGAAACACTTCTCTAAAAAATTTGTTAATCTTCCCCAAAGCGTAAAGATATCGAGCTGTTTGAGGAATACCGAATTGAGCAGAGATATTTGCTGCTTCTCTATCTGATTGTTGAATTCCATTCGAAAATTTACGGTAGGTGGTCAATCTGAACATGGTTCGTAATAGAACTCCTCAATTTTTTCTTCCAATATTGCACTACTTTAGTATTCACCCTCTCCTTGCTTTTCACTTAAAGTTTTTTTGCCACTTCGGTTACTCTAAGTCCTTGGTTCTAGTTAAAACTAAAAGTGCACGACGTAGTGCAAAGTTTTGTCTGTTTAATTTGTTTTTATATTTTTATAAAAGTATAGTTCGTAGTACAAAAAAATTCAAGGTTTCAAACTTTGCGCACAATTTAAAAATTCAAAACTTTTTCATCTAAATCTATAGCTTTTGGAAAAGTTTCGAGTATGGAGTCTTATAGCCCACTGAATCTCGGAATTAGATAATTGTATTTGTATTATACATTCTAATAAAAAAAGTGCCGGGAATGGTTCAATAAAACGCGAAATAATTCTTGAATCATCAACATTTTTTTTTCTTTTTGCTTTGGCCATAAGCTCCATTCGAAGCAATACACCAACGCCAAATGCCAACGATGAGTCCAGTCATCAAAGCACCTTTGTACGCGTTTGAAGAGATCTTCTTCAGCTTCTTCAGCGAATTCTCTTTAATGGCCTCTATCGACTCAACACGGCATCCGCGGAGGGGCAATTTAAGTTTTGGCAAATGAAAAAAGTCACAGGGGGCTAAATCCGGTGAATACGTTGGTTATTCGATGATATTTGTTGAGTTTTTGGTCAAAAAAGTATTCACAATATCAGCCTTGTGAGATGGTGCAAGATCCATGAGTTTTCTTTCCACAAATTGGGCCGTTTCCTACGCACATTCTCTCTCAAACGTCGGATAACTTCCAAATAATATTCCTTATTTACCGTAGAACCATTAGGAATGAATTCCGAGTACAACACCCTCAATAATCAAGGAAAACGAGTAGAACTCTTTCCCTTTTGACCGACCTTGACGTGGTTTTTTGGGTTTCGGTTGTGGATAGCGCCATTCAGCCGCCTGTTGCCTGTTGACTGGTTTGCATGTCAAACTCATATACCCACGTCTCGTCACCTGTTATGATGCGCTGTATAAACGTTGGGTCCGAATTCACTTGCTCAAGCATACCTTCAGCCACCTTCTTCCGAAGGAATTTTATAAAGAAATTCAATTCCCTTGGAAAGAGTCGAGCAGCCTTATACTACTCGTAGATCCGTGTTTTTGATAAAGGACACTCGCCATAGACTTTCTGCAATATTTTCACGCTCAAACTCTGCGACACTATTAGGCCAGTTGTACCAACATTTCAGCAAAAAAATTTTGACATAAGTGTAGCACGCGCTTTTTAAATGAACAATTCCCGAAATTTTTTTGTCAGAATTTACAACGAAAATACGCCTTTACTTTTTATTTTTTCGAAAATCACAGTTCCAACTCTCAAACGCTGGAGTACCCTGGCGTTTTGTGGAATTCGTCATTTTAATTAAAATAAAAAAAAATATTTGGGAAAATGCGCTATACCATCAGTGAAAATTATTTCCAAAAATCAATACGATTTTGAGCCATTCCAACATTGCATTTTATGATACCAAAATTCAATTGGCTATGAATCTGCTTACACGAATTCTTTCGGAAAATTTCTTCTAAAATGTTTGAAATCTTAATGAAAGTTTGATTTTTTTTTTTAATTTTGTACAAAGTTTAAAACTTTGTGCTATATATATATTTTTGTTTTTTGTTGTAACATGCACAATGGTTTTATTGTATTAAAAAAATAAGAGCAAATTATATAAAAAATAAATAAATATTCAACACTTTTCCCAACAAAAAGTAGGGCGCGGCTCTTATTGCGACTACAGGTAACAAACAAGTCAATTATGGTGTGAAACAAATCACCTGCAAGAAGATTAGGCCAGAAACAAGCTCTGCAGACACACCGAAAACCTCAGCAGCAAAGTCAATAAAGCGCCAGAACGAAGCCAATGTCATCAGCTAAATCATCTACATAACTGATAGCCAATACCAGCGCCATCAGCCACTAGCTTATTTCTTATATTTTTCTGTCTACGCGGTGGCCTCACCCACAGTTCATGCACCACCTTGCGTTGCAGTTCCTGTCATTTTTATCAGGCCACCATCCGTTACTATGGCGGTGATTAATTGTATGTCACTGTGTCCTCTCATCTTCATTCAGGTGCGGAGCACATGGCTTAGCTCCATAACCAGTACTTCGCATTGGCCTTTCCTGTAGTCATAGTCAACGCAATTTTTTCACCATCTGCTATTGTTGTTTGTGCATGATTGCATTAGCGTTAGCGCCCGGAGTTCGTTCGTTCGGCGCCTTCACCTTTTGTCTTTTTTCAGTGGCCCCACTTGCCGGTTTCCACTTTGATGCCGAGACAAGACATGTTGATATGGAAAGTCATATTTCATTTTTCGCCAACAACGAGTGGGCAGCCGACAGCTATGGTGGCATCATCATTTGTCAAGCTGTAGAGTAGTTAAAATGAGTTTTCCGCAGCTGTAGTTAGTTATCTTGGTTAGGCAAATCGTGCACAGACCGTTGGACAAGCGTCGGTCGACCAGGCAAACTACAACCGAGCAAAAAAGCTGCAAGTACAATGCGTTGGCAGGTGAAATGGATGTTGAGTTTTTGGAAAAAAAGTTTCTGCTATGGCGCGACAGGAGTTGACAGAATAAGAAAAGAAGATGCAGCAGCTTTTCAATAGTATTTTTTTTAGAAAAACTAGGTGAAGTAAAAAGGTATTTTTTCACCTTTATTTCAACGATGAAATTAACATAGTTATAAGGACTTTGACGAGTGAAGCATGACGTGGGTCACTCAAACCACTGTTCAACACTGAATTTGTATGTCAAGAAATAACTTCCTTGCAGATCAAATCTTCATTAAGGGGTTACATACGTCCAGCAGCGCCAAAAATACGCTTAAAGAAAAACTTTTTCTAGAAGGGATAACAATAGAAATAAATTTAAAAAAATGTTATGCATTGTTTATTAGTACTTTAACTTTATAAAAAAATGTATTTTAATTTTTTCATACAAAAATTAATGTATAAAAAAAACATGACCCAAAGTACAATGAAAACAAGTTGCTCCACGGTCTGCATCATTTCTTCTTGAAATGTTGGTGGATCTGTGAAAAGGAAAAAAATTCTTATAAAATAAAGTTGTAGTTATATCGTAGTTTGTCGAGAGGGATTTTTCAATTTCAAAAAATTTTGCAATTTACGGCTTTTTAAAAAAAGTATGCGTTTTACGTCATAAATGCCACACTTTAATTATGTTTATAAAATTTTTTAATAAAAATATAAAAAATCCGACTCTATTGACTGTGGAGAAAGCATTTTCGAATATATAAAAAACCGCATCGAAAAATATCAAAAACTGTATGAGTTATCATGCAGACCTAGCCGAAAAAAGTAGTCCTGAGAAAAATGAGTTCAAACTTTTTGCCTCAAACTAGGACACCTACCTGCGTGCATCAAACTCTCCTCGGGCAGTTACATTTTCTACCATAACTTTGTATCTATGGGGAATTTTTACAATCAACTTCCACAGAAATAAGCCTAAAACTATAAAAAGTAATAATCTGTAAAAAAACAATACATTTTTTGAAAATTCTGGACATATTATATGTAACCCCTTAATGCTCATAGTGTACGGTATGTTCACGACGCATCTATAGCTTGGACTGAGCATTCAGGTGCACTCCCTTTAACCCGAGTCAGCATTTCGCCTTCAATGCCTCATCGTGAAATACTCTGGTTAAAATTTTTGTGAAAGAGTTTTAGAGGGTTAAATGCCTTTTTTATGAAGCTGCATTATGCCTGTTTTGAAAAAGGGTCAAAAGTCACCAATTAAATAGGAGATAGAGGGTTAAAATGTACCACGAAACAGTTTCACTTGAAAATTTACTTTAAATGCCTGCGAAGAGAAATTTTACTCACATCCTGTCTATCTTTACATATAAAAATGAATGTTTGTCTGTATGTCATCGATGAACTCAAAAACTAGTGGACCGATTATTATAAAAATTGGTATATATATATATTTTTCCATGGCGAAGGTTTGTAAAATATGCTCATTGATGCCACTCGCCACCAGGTGGCACTGTAGAGTAGCAACTTCTGCCCCGTTCAACCGATTGTCATAAAAATTAGTATGACCAAAGCAGTGGACTGTTTTTCATAGATGCGCCCAGTGGTACAGGGTAATTTTGACAACCATACGATCTCAAAATAATATTGCACTGGCTATTGCATCATCTGGAATTGCGGCAACTCTTTTGAATGGTGGCCGAACAGCGCATTCAGCAGTGAAACTGCAGTTGAATTTGCAAAACACTGAGGCACCAACATGCAACATCAGCAAAAACTCTGGAATTGGAAAAATGCTCCAAACGTGCCAAATTATCATATGGGACGAATGTACAATGGCTCATAAGAAAGCATTGCAAGCGATGGACCGTACACTGCGAGATTTAAGAGGAAACAGACGGATCTTCGGTGGCGCACTCATTTTATTGTCTGGTGACTTTCGACAAACACTGCCCATTATACCACGTTCAACACCCGCTGATGAACTTAATGCATGACTTAAATCATCCGTTCTATGCCGTTATTTACAGAAATTGGCTTTGAAAACTAACATGCGTGTACAACTACAACGGGATGCATCGGTTCGAAATTTTATTGATGAATCTACACCATGTATCACCCTGCCAGCAAACTTCTGTAAGATCACAGAAAGCATGAGCGGTACAAAAGGTTTTCTCAAACATTGCACAAAGCTACAAAAACCATTAGTGGCTCAGTACGCGTGCTATATTAGCAGCCAAAAACAACAATGTCAATACCACCAACTACACCATTCAGCATGGAATACCCAGTGAAACGACAACATATAAGTCCATAGATACTGTGGAGAATCAAGACGAGGTGGTCAACTATCCAACTGAATTTTTGAATTCGCTTGATTTGCCAGGCATGCCGCCGCACGTTCATTCTTCTTCGAAACATAAATCCACCACGACTTTGCAACGGAAACCGACTCTCAGTCAAGAAAATTATGAACAATGTTATCGAGGCAACAATTTTGACTGGAAAATTCAAAGGTGAAGACGTACTGTTGCCACATATCCCAATGATCCCGACAGATATGCCATTCGAATTCAAACTTTTACAGTTCCCGGTGCGACTCGCTTTCGCAAGGACTATTAACCTAGCACAAGGACAATCGTTACAAGTGTGTGGATTAAATTTGGAGAATCCATGCTTCTCACATGGACAGCTCTATGTGGCTTGCTCACGTGTCGGAAAACCTTGTGATTTATTCGTCTACGTACCAGATGGAAAAACAAGAAATACTGTGTATCCCACAGCACTTCAATAAACATCGAATTGAAACAAAGCTTTGTAATGTCACAATTTTTTCGAAATAAAAAAAAATCAATAAAATGGTTAAGAATAAATTGAATATTTGTGTACTCATTTTTCTTCAAAGTTATTTTTCTTAAATTTATTTGAATTGTTGGCGTAGCAACGCGCGCCGGGTACAGCACATAATATTTTCCAAGGACTATGCGCACTTCAGGCCAAAATTTTAAGAACTCTCCATAAAAATCCTCCGTAAAAAAGTCAGATTCTCGGAGCTAGGGCTGTCTTCAAAATAGTTGATCCTGGAATATTCTATTTCCCAATTATTAACGTTTGTTGTTGAGTAAAATTTTTGTAAAATTTTCGTCCTGTATTTAAAAAGAAATAAATTAATGGGAAAGTGTCCTACGAATAAATCTCTTTATCCTGACGAAAAGTAGCTTCTCGTATTATTAGACGATTTGGTTGCAAAATGTTTGCATTGAGCAAAAGAAAAGCTGTGAAAAATCAAAGTGAACGTACCTAACCCCAGGGTAGTCAGAGGCCTGAAAAAATTATGATTTTCAATTTTTTTTTTTTGCCAGTCACTTGCTTTATTTCACAAAACTTCAAAAACAAGCTTTTTTCGAAATTAACAATATGGTGGCCTCAGGAAATATTTTACAGATTTTCGAGAAGAAAACCGACTATTAATAGTTAAAACAAAATGAAATTTTTGAAAAAAAAATCCTTCAAGCAGGCTCGAGTTTTTTATGTTTTTCAAAAGCAATATAAATTTTATTGAAATCTACCAAACGGTTTTTAAGATACAGTGATCACTAGTTCAAGAAACATAGTTTTGGGAAAAACGCGTTCAAAGTTTTGCACCGAGCGCCCTTTGATAATTCTTGAATAACTCGAAAAGTACTTGTCGGATTCGCTTCAAATTTTCACACAATATTTTTAAAATATTATATTTTAATTAATAAAATACAAAAAAACAAAAATTAAATTTTTTTTGAAAATTCTCGCTACCCCTAACCCCTCATGATCACGAAACGGCGGAGAAATTTTTACCATACTCAAAAACGATCCAGCCATTTTGTGAGGAACTTTACAAGGAAGGAAAGTGACTTAAAAACTTTTGTGCCGAAAGCTATAAAAGAATCTGGACTGAGTATGCAGAGCTACAAGAGTTTCCCATAGAAACGCTATAAAAAAGGAAGTTGCAAAACAGCGGAAGAAGTTTTTTGAGCAATTCGAATGCTGCATAGTGAATGACGTGACATAAGTTTGATAGTCCATAAATGGACACTTACAAGTAAAATCTTGCAGAGCACTGAGGAAGTAAGCACTAATTTTCACATTGTGCAATGTGTCTTTGTATGTTTGAGGGGAACAACACAACTTAAATTTAAAAAAATTAATAATTGCCACGTACATCTTTGTTAGGTGTTCGGCCAAGCTCTTCCTGCTATTTGTTGCCTGCGTCTTGATGTTGTCCGACAAATGGAGGGACCTGCAATTTCAAGTCGACTCCGAACGGCAGATATTTTTTTTATGACGAGCTTTTTCATGGCAGAAATACTCTCGAAGGTTATTAAAAAACTTTTCGTTTTGATGTTTCATGCATGGAGATCTGAACCTACGCACTTCCGAATAGTAGTCACACATCAATCCATTCGGCTTACAGGACAAAAATTCTATGCAGCCAATGTTCGATGCAAATTTAGAATCAGAAAGTGGAAAAGAATATCTAAACAAATTCCGTGCTTGGCAGGCTATTGCAGATAGCAGATACAAGTATCAGGTCAGTCCGTAAGTTCGTGCTGCTGCAACGGCTTGAAAATGAAAGTTTTTTGAACCGTACCGTTACTGGTGATGAAAAATGAGTCCTCTACAATAATCTTGTTCGCAAACGCCAATGGTTAAATAAAGCTGAAACACCAGAACCGACCCTTAGAGATGGTCTTCACCCCAAGAAGATGCTCCCGTCTATTTGGTGGGATATGGCCGGTATTGTTTATTATGAACTTCTGAAACCAAACCAGACGATAACTGCTGATTATTACTCCCATTAGCTATCAAACCTGAATGAGGCGCTTAAGAAAAATCGGCCGTCTTTAGTGAATAAACGCAAAGTTTTGTTTCACCACAACAACGCAAGGCCTCATACCGCAAGGTAAACATTAGGCAAGCTGAACGAGCTCAGATGGGAGCTAATGCTACATCCAACATACTCCCCGGATATGCACCTTGTGATTATCACCTTTTCCGTGATCTTCAATCCCATATGAGTAACAAGAATTACTCCTCAAAATAAGCTATAGAAAGGGATATCGAAGCGTATTTTGGCTCCAAGGGCAAACAATTTTTTGAGCAGGGAATTAAAAATTTGCCTAAACGTTGGGAAGACATTGTAAATAATGAAAGAAATTATATTATTGATTAATAAATACTTTAAAAATCTTTTTTATTAATTTTAAAACCGCGTTTAAAAAACGCACGAACTTATGGACTGACCTGATAGATTGACTAAACCTTTGCATAAGCGACCGCTTTTTTTGGCCCATTCTTCGCTTCATGTCCCTGCAGTAAATTGCCCTTGGCATCGCATGGGCGTAGGTAATTAACGTGGAACAGAGAAGCAAATCCACCAAATTGGCCAGAATAAGAGGCAACTGAAAGATGCTGAGCTTTTGTTGAAAGGTAAATGGAAGCAACAAAAAAGGTGTCCAAAGCCGTTTAAGACTTTAAAATAAAGTAATCCTCAGCAGCTATGGCAGCTAATTTTCAATGAATCTGTAGCATAAGGCGTCTTCAATTCGCCACTTTTCTTCTGCTCACTTGACGAAACATTTGCATGTAAAAGCAACAACAAAGTTATCGAGCAAGATTCGCCGTTAAGGAGTAGTATTATACCTCATAAAACAGGTGTAACTAAATATTTTCACAAATAAATTAATTTTTGGCAGCTCTTTTGCAGTGCCAAGATATGTTTATTTGTAGTAGTTTAGCTAATCGCCATTTGCTAACGCTTGGCGAAGTGAAGAGGATCATGTGAGCAATTTCCCAGCATAGGTTGGCTTTGAGCGGATCGGTTGATTGTGACTTATTGCCACAGACTTGAAACTTCAGAAAAATTACCTTACTTGTGGCAAATTCACACGAGAGATAACTACAGCCATGCCACCAGGATTAAGCCTGGCAACTTCGATCCCTTCCTATTAGGAAACACTACACAAGTACTTCAAATTATATGTGTATAAGTGTAATTACATATGTAAGTGTAATTATATTAACACTCTTTTTATATAGTCGATGTTTTGAAAATCTTCAGTTACAAAAAGTTAATAGTTAAGGCATTAAATACATTAGAAATTTAAGGTGCGTCCAATGAAAATTTAATGTGCATCACTTTTATGGAGAAGCATAAAAACGTTAACCACGCCCAACAACTACAACCTATAATTACAAAAGTGTGCATTAGGGTGCATTACCCGGCGTCGGAAAAATATATTTATTATATAAGGTTGTCAAAAAAGTCTTGCGGTATTTTTATTGAATTTTCAATTGTTCATAAAATTGGTTATAGTAATGCGATTGAAGTCAAATATGCGCCGTTTTGTTCGATGACGAGTTCCCAACGAGATGCCAACTTCATAATGCCTCTCTTATAGAAGCTCGCTTCCCTATTGTCAAAAAACTCGGAGAGCCAATTTTCACAGAATTCTCTTGTGGACAACTTCCGACTACCAAGCTCGTTCGCCATGGACAGAAATAGGTGGTAATTACTTGGTGCGAGATCCGGACTATACGGTGGATGCAAAAGAACCTCCCATCCGAGCTCCCGGATCTTCTGGCGCGTCACCAAAGATGTGTGTGGCATGGCGTTGTCCTGATGGAAGACAATTCGGCCTCTGTTGATCAAAGATTGCCTCTTCTGCATGAGTGCTGCATCCAAGCGGTCCAGTTGTTGGCAGTACAGGTCCGAATTGAGCGTTTGGCCATAGGGGAGCAGCTCATAATGGATGATTCCCTGCCAATCCCACCAAACACACAGAAGAACCTTCCTGGCTGTCAATCCAGGCTTGGCCTCCGTCTGGGCAGCTTCACCGCTATTCGACCACGACCGTTTGCGCTTCACGTTGTCGTAAATGACCCACTTTTCATCGCCAGTCACCATCCGCTTCAAAAACGGGTCGATTTTGTTGCGATTCAGAAGCGATTCGCATGCATCCATACGGGCAAAAATGTTTTCTTGCGTCAAGTCGTGTGGCACCCATACATCGAGCTTCTTTTTGAATCCAAGCTTCTTCAAATGGTTTATAACGGTTTGATGACTCATGCCCAGTTCTTAGCCGATGCTACGGCTGCTACTATGCCGGTCTCTTTCAATCAATTCAGCGATTTTATCGCAATTTTTGACGACAGGCCTTCCGGACCGTGGCGCATCTTCGATCACCTCTGCACCAGAACGAAAACGTTGAAACCATCGTTGTGCGGTGGAAATGGAAACTGTATCGGGTCCATAAACTGCACAAATTTTATTGGCAGCATGAGATGCATTTTTGCCTTTATCGTAGTAGTACTTTAAAATATGCCGTATTTTCTCTTTATTTTGCTCCATGTTTGCGACGCTATAACTCACGAACGACTAAAAGCAAATAACAATTAATCAAACACGTGTTAGCACGTGAAAAGAGCTTTCCAAAAAGCTCTAGCGTGAACCGATGCGACGAATACAACTAGAACTACGCGCTTGCAAAGACAAGCTTGCGGAAATACCGCAACCTTATATATTGAAAACTACGCTGCCTAGATCAATTTCAAGGTACAAACAAAAACTGACTATTTTTTGTTATAAACTAAATTAAAGTTGCAGAAATAAAAGGTCTTTCAAAAGCGACGCCCAGATGTCAGTAGTGAATAATTCCTAGCCACTTTTTTTTGTGGCATCTTTGAAAATTATCAAGCACACAGATGTAAAGTTCTACACGATAGAACAACGCTTGAAATTTATTATGAAGACGGTCGATCTAAAAGCCTTTACTGCATGAGTTAATAAATTGCTTCACGGGGGAAATAGCTTTATTTACTTATAAGTAAAGACATAAGGCATTGGCCGCCATAGCCGAATGAGTTGGTGCGTGACTACCACTCGGAATTCAGAGAGAACGTCGGTGAAATACCAAAATGAAAAAAAAGTTTTTTCTAGTGGTCGCCTCCCGTCAGGCAATGGGAAATCTCAAAGTGGTAAAAAGATTCTATATTTCGTTTGTTTTTTTAAGGACCCATATACTGGGTGAGTTTTTATCTATTATCTTTTTAAACAGTTGGTTTAATCAGCTGACGCACGTTTCGTGTTTGGTTTCACTGTCAGACATCTTCAGTTTGGTTCCTAGTTTAACCATGAATCGCTTTACAAACGAATAACGCTTGCAAATCATTGACTTTTATTATAAAAATGCGTGTTCTGTTAAGAAAGTTTATCGCGCGCTTCTTCCATTTCATGGTCAGTTTAATCGACCCACTGAAGCGGCTATTAGAGCTATTGTGACTAAATTTAGAACCAAATTTACATTATTGGACATCAAACCACCAACGCCACTCCCACTTACGTAGAATGCGAACTGAAGAAAATATCGCAGCTGTATCGGCCATTGTTGTTGATGACCATCAATTATCGATTCGTCGCCGTTCGCAGCAATTGGGCCTCTGTTACTCAACAACGTGGAAAATTTTGCGAAAGGATTAGGTGTGAAGCCTTTCAAAATACAGCTGGTGCAAGAATTGAAGCCGAACGACCTACCGCACGCAGACTTATTGGTGCATGGGCTGTTGGAAAGTTGGCCGAAGATAGACTTTTTTATCGAAAAATTGTGTTCAGCGACGAAGCTCATTTTTGGATCAATGGGTACATAAATAAGCAGAATTGTCGACTTTGAAGTGAAGATCAGCCAGAAGAATTGCAAGAGCTTCCAATGTATCCAGAAAAGGTCACAGTTTGGTGCGGTTTATAGGCTGGAGGTATCATTGGACCGTAATTCTTCAAAGATGCTGCGAATCGTAACGTAACTGTGAATGGTGAGCGCTACCGTGAAATGATCTCAAACTTTTTTTTGCCCAAAATGCAAGAGCTTGACTTGCATGACATGTGGTTCCAGCAAGACGGTGCCACAGGCCACACAGCACGCGTAACAATGGACTTGTTGAGAGTCGAGTTCGTTGAACATTTTATTTCACGTTCGGGACTTGTCAATTGGACACCCAGATCGTGCGATACAACGCCTTTAGATTATTTTTTGTGGGGCTTTGTTAAAGCTCATGTCTATTCAGACAAGCCTGCTTCAATTAACGCATTGGAAGACAGCATTAAAGCATTTATATGAGAGATACTGGCCGAAACATTGGAAAGAGTATGCCAAAATTGAACTAAGCGGATGGACCATTTGAAGCGCAGTCGGGGTCAACATTTCATAATCTTCAAACATTAAATTATATGGACTGTACTATCGATTTAAAAAAAATTGCATGCATTTTTCTGAATTTTACGTGTGGTTTTTTGAAAAACTTTCCCATAGCTCTTAAAAAATCACCCTTTACATATTCATAAGCCATATTCAAAGAAAAATGGTGAAAAGATTTTATATTTCGCTTTTGTTTTAGGAACCATATATCGAGTATTTATAGAGTAAAGTACAGGAAACGGTGGAAAAGCGGAGAAATTAATATCCGGCGAAAAAGATGAGGTTTCTACCCCATACATTTTTTTTGTGTCAAAAAAGTACTTATGTTTCATTAAGGTTTCTCAAAAATGAATCACTCGCAATTCAATTTTGCTTGTTCACCCCCTTGCACAAAGTAAGATTCTCTCGAAATATCATAAAGTCATAGCAAATTTTTTTGCGTTTTGTCATTGCAAAATATATATTTAATGGATTAAAATAGTTTAAATTATTTTACTCAAGCTGATACTATTATTGAGTTCACTCTAGTAATATACTGGGATTTAAGGTGTGTATGTGAGGTCTCGATCGCAGTAGCTGAACATTCATTTGAAGCGTAAAGATCCTCTTTTATCTGACATCAAAAATATCTACGTTCGTCCCGGAAAAACAGTATTTGCAGGAAGTCTGCTTCATTATTACCTTTTAAAGAAAAGGTGCAGCTGAAACGTGTATTGATCAATATTTACCGTAATCATGCTTCTTCAAATACAACTTGTAGAGAGCGGTTTCGACGCTTCCAAAGTGGCAAATTCGTCGTGAGTGACAAAGATCGCAAAAGGACACCGAAAAAATTCGAAGATACTCAACGACAAGAATTATTGGATGAAGACGCATATCGAACCCTTAATAATATGTCTACAGAGTTGGATGTTGACAGATTAACCGTTGGTAAACATTTGCACACGATGGGAATGGTCCAGAAAGCAAGTTACTGGGTGCCACATCAATTAAAGGAGAGGGATACCGAGAGACGTTAGGTGACGTGTGAGGTGCTCCTTGAACGGCAGAAAAGAAAAGGTTTTCTGCATCGCATCGACACTAGCGATGAAAATTGGATCTATTATGACAATCCAAAGCGTCGAAAATGTTGGAGCCTGCCAGATGAACCAGGTCCATCGACAGCGGAAGAAATATTCATGCTTCAAAGCTTATGTTGTGCATCTGGTCGGATAAGAAGGGTGTCATCTATTATGAACTCCTTAAACCATTTGAACCCATTACTGGCGATCGTTACCGCTTGCAGCTAATGCGTGTGCATTGAGCTCTCAAAGAAAAGCACCCGGAATGGGACGGTAGACATGGAAAACTGATTTTCCTGCATAACAATGCCAGGCCATACGTTGCTAAGTCGGTGCAGAAATATTTAGAAGGACAGAATTGGGAAATCTTGTCCCGCCCACCGTATTCCCCAGACACTCCACATTCGGATTACTAGCTGTTCCGATCAATGCATCAATGCCCTTATTAGAGAGCGGTTCACTTCTTACGAGAGCATCGCAAACTTGATCAAGTCAAAAGTACTCGAATTTTTCGTCACAGGAATCCGTATGCTGCCTGAAATATGCAGTAAAGTTGTAGCTTCTAACGGCACATACTTCACTTAATATAATATTATATCATATTTTATTTAATTTTTTAAGTAATTCATAACTTCGGCTAGGGAAGGACGGAAATTTATTCCCATACCCAGTATGATACTTAATTTGGAAATAAAATTGAATCAAAAATGCAACACCATCAAACGAGTCTACTCAAATTGCGGATTTTTTTCTTGGAAATAATCATCCGAATGAGTCGGCAATTTAAAGTTTTATGAAAACATTTCAAGAAAGTGGTTCTGTCGAAGATAGAGAAAAGACTGGCAGACCAAAAAGTGGGCATACTGTTGAGAAAAATGCTTACAAAGTTGCTGATATCTGGACTATCTCAATAATCAGGAATTCACAAATCGATTGCCTAGCTGATTTTATGTTACATAAGGAGTGAATCTTTACGAAATTCAACGGAAAAATATTGCATTACTGCGATCTAAGTTTCCCGGGCGATTGGCTTCACTTAATGGTGACTTTAGCTGGCCACCTAGCACATGTGATTTAACTACACTACACTACTATTTGTGGGGTTTCGTAAGCAAACGATTCTAGAGCTGATAATATTTATGTGAGCGAGTGTTTGAATATATGTGAGCGAGTGTTTGAAGTGTTTTGCCGTACTTAACGGTCTGCTGGAGGAGCTGGAGGGGAGGGGCTGTAGGTGATTGCCTACGCGGATGACGTGGCACTTATTGTCAGAGGCAAGTTTCTAGATACTCTGATGGAACTGATGCAGGGTTATCTGAATCTAGTTATAAATTGGACCGCTAATTGCGGCCTATCGATTAATCCTCTGAAGACGGAGCTCGTCTTATTTACGAGGAAATACAAAATACCAAGAGTGTTTCTCCCCTCAATATCGGGCGCTCCGTTGGTGCTCTCTGACAAGGTGAAGTACCTGGGACTCATCCTTGACAGAGGTCTTACATGGAAGCCCAACATTGAGGAGAGAATCAGAAAGACAACAGTCGCCTTGTATAGTTGCAGGGGCGCTATCGGCAAAAGATGGGGCATCTCGCCTAAAGTCACTTTTTGGCTTTATAACACGATTATAAAACCAATCTTGCTATACGGAGTCCTTGTCTGGTGGAACTCGCTAGAAAGGATGGTATCAGTTAAGAAGCTGGAGAAGGTACAAAGGTCTGCCCTCATTGGAATCAGTGGGGCTCTCCGTACCACTCCTACTCTAGCGCTTAACGCTATGCTGAATGTGGACATTGTAGGAAAAACTACCGCTGCACGCTGACCTTTTTCTACCCACATTCCCTCAAGGGATGAGTGGGCGGGGTGCAAAATTCGGCGGGAAGGCATGGCAAACATGTTCACGGATGGCTCGAAGTTGGACGGAAGGGTTGGTGGGGGAGTATTCTGTAAGGAGCCTCCAATCAAACTTAAATTTAGGCTCCCGGACCACTGTAGTGTTTTCCAAGCGGAGGTATCCGCAATTAAGGAAGCGGTGGACTGGTTGCTCAATTCGGTAATTACCGTTAAGGAAGTAAATATCTACTCCGATAGCCAATCGGCAATTAGGGCCTTGGGCTCGCTGTTTGTGCGCTCGAGATTGGTCGGAGAATGTCTGGCTTCTCTCTCGATTGCATCCGAATACTTCATCATCAGGCTCATTTGGGTTCCCGGGCACAGCGGCATAGAGGGAAACTGCTGGGCTGATGAGCTGACTAGACAGGGAACTTTGGAGATGGTTTCGTCGCGAAATGAGAGAATTGGGGTTCCCCTGAGAACCTGTGGTCTGCTCCTGGAAAGATGGGCCTCGAGTCAACTCAGCGAGCGCTGGGCTACTGCGCAAACGTGCAAGGTCGCGAGATCCTTCTGGCCACGGGTAGATCGGGGACGCTCAAGGGAACTCCTAAAGCTAACAAAACCCCAGCTCTCAAATTTGGTGGGCATCCTTACCGGACATTGTCCGTTAGGTGTTCACGCCGTAAGGCTTGGGATTGCCTCAAGTCCGTTCTGCAGAAACTGTCTGGAGGACGAGGTGGAATCATCTCAACACCTTCTTCTCAGCTGCCCTGCTCTCGTTTGGCAAAGACTTAGATATCTGGGCTGTCACTTTTTCGCTACGCCTGCGGATATAGCCGGTGTAAATATCATAAATTTGGTGAAGTTCGTCAGTAGCTTGTTGCAGCTAACTACGAACGCAAATCAGCCCCCGTCGGCAACGTCGTAAAATGTATGGTCATCATCGTATCTAATCCCAAGGCTCTTTCTTCCTTCCCATCTCCTTTCCCCTCTCCCATGTATGGCACCACAACGGACGAATTTACTAACATTTGTCCAAGTGAGCCCTTTAGCTAGGGCAGCCATTTAACCTAACCTAACCTAAGAAGTGTTAGAAAATACTTTTCCAACGACACCTTGGAGATATTTTCAAATCAATTCTTAAATCTTAACGTTTTTCCGAAATATTTTGGAGGAAGACTTAAAACATAATTGGTTTCCCAATTCCTTTGGAAAAATATCACCAAATCTTTTACGGCGTGTGATGCACCCTAATGAATGAACATTCACTAATATAACTGAATAGATTTCCGTTATTTCAGTAAATAAATACTCGGCTATATCCAAATTCGTATCAAAGCAGTCCCTCATAGTTGAGTTATTCTCCTCCTCAAAAAGTTATATCACAAAGTAATAATTATTTGTGAACGGGACAACAATTTAGTTGGACGTGAGGGAGCGCAGCAAAAAAACAATGGAATTAAATAATCGTTTGTTTAACTAGGCAAAGCTTTAATTAAAAAGCAAATGGTTATAATGTGAGTAATTAGTGGCTTAATAATAAGCAGCAACATTAAACTATTTTGTGTGATATTTTTGTATCCATTTACAATAAGTAAGTACAGGGTGAGTCATCAGCTAGTTCCTTTTTATGATATTTAAGAAACACCTTTTAGTATTTCAAAATCATTTGCGCTTTATCAGAGAGAATAAGAATTAATATTAATGAATTCAACATTAATCTATACTGTCTCTTTATCGAATTTAAGCAAGCGTTTGATTAACTCAGCGGAAAATATATCAACCATCACCTAAAAGTACTGGGTATACCACAAAAATACATAAATTATTATTATCATAGAAAGTGCATGACTCTTATACACTCAAGGTTAGGTTAGATTTGGCAGCCGCGCAGACAGCGATGCAACTTCGACCACGAAATGGGTCCGTTGTGAGCTGCAGGAGCTGGGCTACATTTCCCCTTCCATATTGAACCATGCTGAGTTTTTGGCAAAGCGTAAAGGTTGTTGATACCTAAAGTGTATAAATTATCTATATTCATTAAGAAGTAGGACCTTAAATATCGGTTTCTGCTTCTGACTAGAGCTGGGCATGTGCAAAAAAGATGTTGAATTGTTTCCAACTCCTCCTCATTTCTGCAGCTACGACAGAAATCATGCGTGTAAGCGCCTTATCTCCTTGCCTGATTTCCTATGAGACAATGACCTGTAAGGACCCCTACTAAGGTCCTTATTATACACTCAAATGCTAAAGTAATAATGAATGGCGCATTTGAAATGAAATCCGGCGTGAGGTAAGATGCTTCACTATCAACGCGTTTATTTAATTTAACACTGCATTCAGCAATAAACGAAATAGCTCAAGGTGGCACAACATTTTATAAATCGACACAAATATGCGCATACGCTGACAACATTGTGATTCTTCTCAGAAGAAGGGAGTCTCTTCAGAACGTTTCCATGCGCTTTGTGCATGCTACAACACCAGCGGGCCTCAATATAAATGAAGAAAAGACGAAGTACATGACACGATCCTTTCATGATAGTCACATAGAATCGGAAGTTATGTTTTTGAGTTCAGGCAAGAGTTTGAATACTTAGGCTTAGTACTGAGCATAAATAAGAATATTTCCTTATCTATACAAAGCCGTTTTCAGGCAGCTAACAGAGCATACTTTGGCCATATTAAACCTATGAAGTCTTCATTGATATCAAAGGAACAAAAACTCCAGATATACAAAACTATCGGTCTTATCACGCAACCCAAGCTCCGAATGTAAGTGTCCGCTCCGCATCGAAGCCATTTGCTATCAAGCAAAGCGTTGTTGCCATACTAAAATTTGAATCTTTGACATTTCTAAATCAGCTGGTTTGCAATAAAAAAGAAACTAAAAAAATAATTGCGATTCATATCTGTTGGTTTAGTTAGTAATTTTTGTAATATGGATTCAGTGGTGTTTTCTATAATAGTAACTGAGAAGGAAACTGAAAACAGAAGAGGGAATATGAAAATTAAGGGATCCGCTCGATGTCGACGAGCCAATGTAAGTACACTTGTATATACTTCCTATGTCCTGAATGTTTAGAAAGGAAAGCAAGCCCGCTATTTCTTTACTCCATCGTTTGTGTTCCGTTCTACGTTTTTTTGCGGAGGGGGAGCAAGAAGAAGAAGCCGGCAAAGGAGATACAAAAAATGAAAATCTCATAAATTGCAAAGGAGATACACGTCTAAAGAGCTCGATCGTCGCTGTATTATCTACATAACACCGATATTTAATAGCATAGAAATTGAAAGGTGTCAAATCGCAATGCTTTGAATCACCATGACAGGAAATTAAACAATTACTAATCTTAGCACACGCTACAGATCGATTGTTTCTTTATTTGTGTAAGATTGTGTGTCATCTTAAGGAAACCAAAGACCATATTTTCAATTTGCAGCCTTAAAATGTTTTTTTTTTGTTTTTTCGGGACGACGCCCATGAAGAGGGAACTCTCATGAGTACTGCTATACTGGCATAGCAGCATGCACGACTTGTAGCCTAACAGCTACACCTACGTACTAAACACCTTTCAACTATCTACCACTCTCGCCGCGAAACAGTCCAAAAAAGGAATTACATCGCGGGTTTGGTTAGCTCATAGGCTACTAATTATTTCGTCTACGAACCTCCGCACGTCTTAAATCATTGTGGATATGTTTTACATGCTCGCAGATTCGCTTTCAGTTATCATTCGTTTTTAGCATAAAATCTATGATGTTCTCTCCGTTTAATATGCTATGGGTTTCGAGAGCACAGCGTGGGCATTGAAACTAGACGTGATCAGCGTCTTCTTCACTCTCCTTGCAGATTGGGCAGTTTGGTAAACTATCATGGCCGAATCTATGAAGGTATTTTCGAAACACCCCGTGCCCTGAAAGGAATTGGATTAGATGGAAGTTTGTTTCCCCATGGTTCCTTTCTAACCACGTCGTAAGAATAGGTATTAGCCCATGCGTCCACCCACCTTGCGGTGATCTGTTCCACCGGTCTTGCCAGTGGGCGATCGAACAACGCCTTTCTTCTTCTGCGATATTTTTACGACTTGTTCGACCGTCGGGCTCGGATAGCCTTAAATACACTCTTTGCGTTTCTTTCGCCAAAATGTCTACGGGGAATAGACCGGCTATAACGAAGGAAGCATCATCCGAAATTATACGGAAGCCGCAGATAGTCCGCAAAGCGCTTAGCCGATAGACGACTATTAGTTTTTTTGTGTAACTATTTATGTTCAGTGCGTCGGCCCAGATCGGAGAGAACCGAGCTGACTACCCTGCTATATAGTATTCTTTTGCTGCGGCTTGGTCCGTCGTTGTTTGGCATTATTCGTGACAGACAGGACTGCACACTCGATGCCTTCTCCGCAGCATATTCCAGATGCGTTTTGAAGTTTAAACGGCTGTCAGTCACTACTCCTAGGTATTTAATAGCGGGGTTTGAACTAATAGTTACAGTCCCAACATTTACATTATAGTTTCCACTTTCTTGCTGCTGCTTATTAGGACTACGTCGGTCTTATGCTCAGCTAATTCCAACTTCAAAGACCTTAGCCAAGCCTTGATCATGCTTATTGATTCGATGGTGATCCTCTCAATTTCGTGGATTTGCTTTGCTACCATTATCATCGCAATGTCATCCGCGAATCCATTGAATTTAGGGGGCGTATCCAGTCTTAGAACACCGTCATACATTAAGTTCCATAGCAGTGTACCCAGAACTGATCCCTGAAGTACCCCTGCGGTCACGATGTACTCCTCAGCGCCTTTGTCGCTTCTAAACCGCAGTTTACGGTCCGTAAAATAGCTCTCAATTATTCGGATAATATAACTAGGTGACCCTATTTTTGCGAGGGTTTCCAGTATACGTTGCCAGCTAGCTGTGTTAAAAGCGTTTCTAACGTTCAGAGTTACAACAGCACAGTACTGTTTTTTCACACCGCGCCATCTCTTGCCTTCAATGGCTTCTGTTGCTAAATCTACAACGCATCTGATGGCGTCCACTGTTGAGCGGGATTTCTTGAAGCCAAACTGGTATGTGGCTTAAAAAGTCGGTAGTCAGGGATATGCTACTGAAGCTTTAAGTGGTTTAAGAAGCTCCATAAATTGTTTTTCGTATTGCAGGGGTGAGATTAACACATAAATCTTTTTTAGTCCAAAACAGCCGGTATTAATTTATACCACTAGGATTTCCTTTCATATATAACCTGTTGCAAAAGTTCAAACACATCACAATTTTTTTATACAAATATGGTTCATACTACAACGAAAATCATATAAAACTGGGTTATTTTTAATTTTTTTTCCAAATTTAATGCAAACTTTTAAGTTTTTTAATCAGAATTTTTCTAGGTGTGCAGTTTAATAGCCCATTGAGTTTTGGTATGAAAAAGTGCGAGTTTTAATCTCTTCAGGGACGAATTTTTTTAAGTGAAAAACGTTAATTTTATTTTTCTATTTATTACGAGCTATTCAGCTTACATTTATAACAATTCAGTAAAATAAGAAAAAATAGAAATAGTAATTTTTACAAAAAAAAAAAATAATGTCCACATATGTGGCCATTTAGCGTAGAGTTCATCTATGAATGGAAAGATTTCATGCACTCGGGGCGAATTCTTTACACTCTTCACATATAATATATAGCGAGTTGGTCTCGTACAATTTTTATCATGACATCGCGTCATACGTCATTACGATATTTATTCCGTAGAATTGTTTCATTTCAGAAACAGTTATAAGAAACGAATGTTTTCCGCAATCGACGGCACAGCAAATCGTTTCCCGCACTATATATTCAAAGATTTCGTCGGTAAATATATTTTTGAAATATTCGTATGGAGTTTCACCGGTAATTTTAATTTCAAAGGGACTCACAAATTCATTATCCTTCTCAGTGTACCAAATCGGGTACCGTTGGTGTTGTCTAATATCTAATAGGTCTTCCTCGTCACTAGTCTCACTTTCTAAAATACGTCTACGTTTTCTGGAGTTGCGAAAATAAATACTTCCATTGGAGTCGGTATAGTCTTCCTCCTTCATAAAAGGTCTTTCTGGCTTCTGGCGTTCAATTGTCAAATCTTCTTCTAACTCTGCAACATCTGAGCTAACATTATTTTGTCTATCTGCAATGTTTTGCTCCTTATTATATCCTCTTTTCACTTTCATTGTAACCTGGGTATAAAATTGAATCCATCAGAACAAGAATTTAATAGACTTTCACAAACATAATCACGATTCTGAGAGAAATGTCACTCGAAACGATTTTCACAAGAAATACTACTTCAACCGATAACTGTACATATATGTATGTGTACGTTTATAATTGGCTATAAAATGCGACTTGTAATACAAATTACGATTTTTAAACTTATACAATCATTGAAAGGGATTATATTTTACTTACCTGAGGTTTTATTTGGGTTTTTGAATAACTGGAAACACTTCACGCACAAGAAGTTATCGTTGCAATGCTATAAAAACACCATGAATAAAGCAGAATATTCCGTTATCCGTTCCTTTACACTTATCGATTTGTTTTTCTTTAGTTGAGGGATTCTGTAGTAAAATACTCTCTAATAAAATTTTACTTCATTTCTCTTGAAAGAACTAAAATAAAAAAAAAACCTAAACGTACACATATATGCCAATGTCCCTGAAGAGGTTAAACCATTTCAAAATACCGGTACTTTTTCGGCAATTTCTTTTTGACGGTGCTGAGGCTGTTGACGGGAGGCTCTATGTTTCACCAGGAAAAATATATATTGGCCTTTTCTTCCATAGAAAGTGCATACTCGATTTTTTTACAGAAGAACACAAAATTATTTAGTGTTAATATACTGTTATTTTATTATTCAATTATAAATTTACTAAAATTCAATGGGCTACAAAATTGCATACCCAAAAAAACTCTATAACTTCGGATTAAAAAGTTTAAGGTTTGGATGAAGTTTGAAGAATTGTTTACAGAATTTTCGACTCTGAGTTACGTGGTTTTTGTTGCAGTATGACCTGTATTTGAAAAATAATAGTGATGTGTTTATAATCATGCAGCGTGGCGTATATGAGCGAAGCCGTAAGGGGCAAATTAAAAAGAGGTTAATGCAATTATAAGTAATTTAAAGAGAAACTCGCCGATGTCATATCCTTTATTTAGGTAATTGTGTGTGAAAAAACTATAAACTCAAACCTGTTGTAGTAACAATGAAAACAAAAACATAATTACTTGTCCCAAAAAGCGAAATCCATTCTATGAAATCAAAAGACACTTATGCGTGTGTATGTGCAGATGTATAAGTAAACGTAACCATTTCCAGCTATCCTTAAATGCGTCAATAGGATAACTACCAACTAGTGAATAAATAAAATAATAAACTTTTGTTTAACTTTGTGGTTTACCACAGAAATAATACTTCCCTGTCGACTTATTGAAATTAATTGCCTGAATACTAAAATACTTGCAACAACAACGCCATATACAAGACATACTTTTTAAATTCCAAAAACTCTGCAGTAAATCGATACAGTTTTGGTCAGGGGCAGAACACCAGTCCCAAAATAAACACTGATAGTAATCGAAATAGTAAATGAGCTTCCTAGTAAATGAAGCCCTACGCTCCGACCAGAGTTAAACGAAATTATATAAAAATTCGTTCTCTTTTGGGCATTTCGTGACATTTAATTTTGAGGAAAAGAATGCAAAACTGTAATTGTGAGCTGCACACAGGGCTGCCGTTAATACAACAAAGCATAATGAAAGCCTGCACCGCGTCAAGCAATCGCAAAACTCCGAGTGTATTTCTGCTATGAAAAATATTCTCATAAAAAACCATCAGCCTTTCGAAGGTGGATTGAAACTGTGGGTCCCTTACATTTGGGAAATAAAATCAAGACGCACGCCGCACATATGAGCCAATTAAGTATACAAGGTCAAGTCCAAAATAAACAAGACTGAGCTTAAATAGAAACGACAGGAGATTTGTTCTGCTAACTTCCAGTTTATTTATTTAAAAAATTCCCCTCTGGCCTCGACACACTGTTCCGCGCGATCTAAAAAGTTTTTGAAAGAATGTTTCAGGTCATTGGCCGGAATGTCATTCAGGATGTCGGTACAAGCCTTTTGGATGGGCTCTACGGACGCAAAACGTTTTTCTTTCAGGGCCAAATGAAATTTTCCGAATAGGTAGAAGTCACAGGGAGCCATATCAGGCGAATACGGTGAGTGATTGATGGTTAAAATGCGATTTTTAGTCAAATAAAAAAATAGGTTGTCTGTAAAGTCGGTTTACTGACGATAGTTTAACGTGACAACGTCATAAGAAAATATTGATGGAATGGTTGCAATTTTCAAAACAAAATTTTAATTTCATTTGTTTGATAGATATTTTGTATGGATATAGAGAAGGAGGTAAATGGAATCGCAATTGAATTGATCAAGTTACATTTACACAAATGTGAGAAATGACGAAACATTTATCAAATTCATGAAAGATATCTTCAATTTCGATTGTGCATCAGACGTTAATAAGTCAACAACACTAAGAAGCACCATCATCCATTTGCCTTTTTCAAGACACTTTACACTCGAAACACTCCCTTTCATTTCCTACTTTTTCTATCATCGTCCTATTCTCAACAGAGAAATGATTCATTACCATGCACACAGGAAGAAGGCATATGCAAATACAAGTATGAGAATTTATATACAAATGCGCATATACATACATACATATACATACATATATATGCTCACTCAAGTAGGACAGGACCAGATGTCAAACGTTGCCGAACGCGGGGGCCGATTGTGCTCTTTGTCGTTTGTTCCGCGCTCTCGCTTGCAGTTCAAGCACATTAGCTTACATTTGCTTGCGTACGGAATAGATTCGTATATTTGATATGTCCATATGATTTGTATGCATCTTTACATATAGATTTGTTCTTTTTGAAAATTGCGCGAAATTGTATATGTATATGCATGTTTATATACATATATTAGTATACAACATATCTTATAAGGTATGTGGTAAATATTACCATACATTTTTTCCTTCATATATAATAAAAAAATTAATATAATAACATTAAAATAACAGGTATTATTAACAAACTTGGTTTTATTTTAAATTCTTCAAGTAAATCAAATTAATAATAATCAATAAGAAGGCATATGCAAATACAAATACGTGAATTTATATATGTACATATGCGCATATACATACATATATACGCTCACTTAAGTAGGAGAGAGCAAGATGTCGAACGTTGCCGTTCGTTTGCTTTGTCGTTCGCTCCGCGCTTTCGCTTGCAGTTCATTCAAGGTAACGGCAATGAGCAAGGTAACGACAAATGAGCAAGGTAACGACAAATGAGCAAGGTAACACTAATGGGCAAGGTAGCGACACATTTTTTCGTGCATGCAGCCTGCTAAATCGAATTATAAGACGTTATCACGTCAAAAACCAGTCACAAGAGTGGATCAATGAGATGGTGAATTATCATGCAATCAGCGCCTGCTTCCTCTTTCGCGGTATTCAGTGCGAATTCGACAAATGCTACAAAATGCCCAGCTAGAAAATTGCATTGACGGTTTCGTCCGTTGACAGGAACTCCTTGTGGATAATTCCCTTAGAATCGAAAAAACAAATGAGTATCGACTTGATTTTTAACTTCTCCAAACGCGATTTTTTGTGTGGTGGCTCGTCTAAGGATTTCCATTCGGCCCTTCGATACTTAGATTCAGGTTCATGTTAGAAACACCTCGTTTCATAACCAGTTACAATGTTGTAAAGGAAGCTCTCGTCTTTTCTCGCCTCTTTAATGAGGTCTTTCGAATGTTGAATTTTGAGCAATTTTTGGTCCTCAGTTAACTTGTGCGGAATGAAACGTGCACAGACCTTTCGTAAGCCCAAATGATCACTTAAAATGCAATAAATCGATGTTTTAGAGATATTCAACTCCGATTCCATGAATTTAAATTGTAACTTCGGTTCATTTTTGATAAATTTACGAACGTTTCTTGTGATTAGGGGGCGTCCATAAATTACGTGAGATGTTTAAGGGGGGAGGGTCTAGTCAAATCTCATCTAATCTTACGTTGGAGAGAGGGGGCGGTTTCGGCAAATATCACGCAATTTTTTTTCTAATTGAAACAAAAAAAAAATTATACTATTTTGGTCCAGTATCCAGATTGTACATGCTTAAGATTTTATCTTAAGCGTAATCGTAGTATGATTAAGATCATTCACTAATTCGTTCGAAAGAAAAAAGAAAATAATTTCATTCATACTTCGACGTTATACATTACTGCTATCAAACCACCATATTTGTTTTATACCAAATAGCTCAATTTAATCTGAATTTACGGTACAGTGTAGCCCGTCGTTTGTGGCAGCGACACACGGACTGGTTCCAACCTTCTTTGTTTAGAGAGAGCCAATATTTACTCCAGGTACATTGCAGTTATTCATATCAAATTTTTATGCGTGCCTATTTTTTTTTTTTTTTATTTTTTTAACGAGCGGGAATGTCAACAAATTTTTATTAAGAGTTACAAAGGGAAATTGTTTTTAATTTTTTTTAGGTTGTGAAATGCGATGATCAAAACTGCTGCAGCCACGCCGGAGTGATCTGCATATGATTCTTCACGACCGTTTTCTGCCACCTCCATACCCTATCACTTAGGTTGATTGACGTTTGATAATTCCGGACTTTAAAGAACATGACGCAAAGTCATTTGCTCCATTTCTAATACGCCTACCGATTCAACCGCTGAATGCCTTTATCAGCACGCCTTATGATCTCTATTGCCCAAATATACGTGATAATTTAGAGAAAATATGCTGCAGTACATGCGGTATTTACTTCGCATCTATCACAAAAGCTGCAGAGCACAGGCGAGCAGGTCACATTGCACCAGCAAAGCAAGCGCGTATGTACCGCAAAGTGCGACCCTCACGGATTGTCGCAAGACGAGCTAATGAGTTACTGTGCGCAAGCGTCAACGGCTTAGAGTGGCTATATCAGAACGAAGTTGAAGGAGCAGATGATTTTACTTAAAATCATATGGACATGTTGGTCCCAATAGTCTCTCTTGAAAGCGCGCATGATTCTCCATTGACTGAATTAGAGTAGATATTCTTTTTTTAATCGCAGTAGTTACGATTTAAGTCTTCTACTCGTATTGTAAAATTTTTATTACACTTATAACTCTCAGCAATATTGATTACTAGTCTTAACTAGTCGTAAATAAAAGCACGAAGTATTTTTTTTTCTTTTTACAATAACAATCTAACGCGTTTACATAAGAAACCCACATTTTGAAAAATCTCACGTGAGATTGGGGGATGGGGGAGGGGGTTGAATAAAATCTCACGACATCTCATCAGGGGGGGAGGGAGGTACAGAAAATTGAAAAAAACACCTCACGTAATTTATGGACGCCCCCTTACAGGTTTTGGTCATTGCCATTTATGTACTCACTACCATCTCTGAAATGTTTAAACCACTCATGAACTCTGGCACGAGATAGACAATCATCTCAATAAACTCTTTTCATCAATTCAAATGTTTCGGTAAACGTTTTACCGATTTCAAAACAAAATTTGATTTAACTCTTTGTTCGAAACTTCTTTTTTGTACCGATGCCTTAAACATACTGACACCTCAGACGTAATAACTTCGCTTCCACTGAACCGAATGTCAGTAAGCTTTCACTGGAAGTCAACTAGGGATGTTACTTTGCACGCACTAACTCATTAACAAGATGGCAACATCAAAAACATTTTTCTGATGCCAGTCTTGTTATTTTGGGCTTCACCTTGTAGGTCTTTTTTGTCATTTCATTTGTGTCCATCCTCAGAACTTGTTCAGCCCACTTAAGACGCTGTAGTTTGATATAATCGGCGATTTGAAATTCGTTTAGTTCAGCTAATCATTCATCGCTGACATGAACTACTATATTCGCACCGGTCCAAGTTACGGCATTGATTTTTTCACTCAAATATGTTAAGCTTTTCTTTATCTGCCTTGCGCATCTTCCCGGTTTTAGAAGCATAAGTAGCGCAAGACCTAATTATTGTGTTTTTAGAGTTTCAGTTTCGTTCGGTTAGAAAGTAACCAGGAACGTATTGCCTTATATAGCGGGAAGAAAACCTCATACCCCACTTGGAACGTCGCACAAACTTCCTGTTTGAAATTTTGTCCGCAGGGAAGGAAGATCCAAGATATTTGAACGACGCCACCCGCTCAAAAGTGTAATTGCCGATCAATATGGCAGATTTACATTCATTTGAAATTTTTCTAGTGCACAATAATTTGGTTTTTGCTTCTTTTATGCGGGGCCCAAACTTCTGGCTGCGTGCTCAAGTTTTAGGAAACACTTCTTCAAAGCTACTGCACTCCCGATAGATAGTAGATCGATATTTTTTTATCTCCATTTATTTCATACAATCTGTCATAACAATAACAATAAGTACTATTTTTACCTACAATTTAAAGAAGAATAACTTAGAGTAAGGATTCGCAGTGGAATTCGTTATATAATAATGAACATCATATAACATACATGTATATTATACAATTTTACAACTTTTGCATTTACATATTTTACGTTTTAAATCTTTGCATTAAATCGTTAGGCTGACATTTTTTTAATCTTGAGGAGTAGCTTATCTTGGAAAGGTTATTTGCTCGGTTATTCGGATGAGGGGCAAGTCGGTTGTTGTATCATGGCTGAGGTTGTTTATTTCTTCGATATACTCTGCTAATCATCCCTAAGTATTTGTTGATGAAGGACTGTATCTTTTGTATTATAGCTTTGGAAGCGAACCAAATTTTGCTGCCATATAGTAGCGTTGACTTAACGGACGTATTATATAATCGAAGTTTCGCTTTTTTGGAGATTTGCGAGCTTGTCCAAATTTACCGATGTCGTCCCAATGCGGCACTTGCTTTATCCAGTTTGTCGCTGACATCCAATAGTCAGTTATTACACTGCAGCTGAGGTAACAAAAGCTATCGACGAAAACTACGGCATTACAGTTGATCATTACATGGCTGGAGTTGGTCACTCTCATTACCTTAGTTTTTGCTACGTTTATTTCCAAACCGACTTTCCGTGCCAGCGTCACTGCCTCGTCCACTTTCGTCTGCAGGCCGGTTATCTTGTGAGACAGTAAGCAGATGTCGTCAGAAAAGTCCAAGTGAGAAACAATGTTATTCCTCTGGGCCGCGTGATGAGTTGACAAATAATCTAATGCAATACCATGGTAATGTAGCATATCGATGGTTTTCGAGAAATATAAAGCCAACGATGTCAGCTAACTCACGCAACATCACTTTTTGATCATTCAAAAGGATATTGTGAAATTTTTTTGATATTTTCTGGTGTTGCGGCTCCATTTGGACGTCCCCTGCGTTGTGCATCAGCGGTGTCTCTACGGCCACGTCTGAAGTTAGCAAACCATCGTTTTATTTTTGTTGTCAATAGGTGGCATGCTGAGTATCATTTCCAGCACCGCCGTTGGAGTTGTTTATGCACAGAGCAGCGAGCCATTGAATCCTTTCTAGTGGCACTAAGTATGTCAGTTTTCTTGTCGCAGTCCACCATACTAAAGCCCCATACAGCAATATCGATCTAACTACTGCCGTATAGCACCAACGCATCCGAGAGGGTGATAGACCCCAAGTAAAGGCCTATTTGTTAGACCTGGAACTTTTCAGTCCATGTTTTAGTCACATCAATTTTATGTTATAATTACACCCACTATCGATACTAACGGCGAAATTTTGGCAGTTCCTGTGGCCACTCCAGTAGAACTGTTTCCTGCGTGCGTACATTGCGAGTTTAATTCTAAGGCTCCAAACTCTGGTAAGGTGCCTAACCTTTCTTTGTCTCGAAAGCAGATCGTTTCATGTGTTTAATAAGATCACAAACGATTTTCACATTTCACATAATAAATTTAATTTAGTCTTAAACGCAAGTTTGGTGAAAGTTTCAAAAAATGTCTGTAAATTTAATGTTGCCCATAAACTACACCAAAATACCCACCATTTGCACTCATACATATGTAGAAAACTGCATAAAAGTTAAATGCTAGTCAATTTACGCACACATACACATACAGACATTTAAACATTATACAAATTATATAGCTATTTACACTTATCTGCGAGTATTATACTTTTCCGCCAGACTGTATACCACTGACTGCATAAGTGTGTCGCGACGACGTAAATATGGCGCCAGCGAAAAGCGCAAATGTGTGCCATTAAAAAGCACTCGGCGTATGCAAATACGCATGTGTGTTTGTACAACTATGCGGCGTATGTGTGCAATAGCAAAGCCAAGCATATTTGCATATGTACGAATGCGCTGGTGAACGATTATATACGAACGTCTGTGCAAAATACCACACACATGCACATTTGCACGCTTTCATGCACATTCATGCACATTTCTATTGTATAACTGCATATGTAGGCATGCACATAAGTGCACGTGTATTCCAGCCTTGTCGAACCCTGCATTAATGCGAGTAGAAAGAGCTTCGTAAGTGAGATATTTGCAACACAAAGTAAGAAAACAAGTCGGCAGCGCTGCAAAAGAAATACAGGCTACATACACACAGGCATTATTAGTCAGCACATACAAGTGAGTAACTTCAAACCGTACCTTGTGAATAGACGCACATAAGCTACTTAGTTTTTTACTCACACACAGCAAATAAGCTCAGACTCGCACTCACACCAACGCACCCACGCTTTGTAGCCGTAATGTGCCGCCGCTGGTGTGCGGGTTTCAAGTAATTGCAAGTAGTAACGCGAGCGCCATTGGTACTAGGGTGCAGCATAACTACAAAGCGCAAATCACAAATTGCCACTGCAGATAACACACGCGCCAGCAGGTGCTAACAATCAGTATGTTGCATGCAACAATGCGATGAGCAGCAGCATGTAACAAAAGTGAGCGGCAAAAACCGCGACACAAATGAGCACAAAAGCATTCAAACAACAATAACAATAAAAACAACAACAACTACAAAAGCACCCGTGCAAGCATGTGAAACCGCAGCGAAGATTATGAAATAAAATCGAGGTAATGGAGGTGCGGCGTATGAACGGCAGCAGCAACGATGGCGTGCATTTACCATTAGACGACGAAGTGATGTGAAAGTCGAAATTTGCATGAGAATGTTGGCAATTCGCGAGCAACGCGCTTTGTCTGACAAAAACCAAACAACAGCAAGAGCAAAACAAAAAATCAAATTAATGCTTAAATCAAAAACAAAAACCAAAGCCAACCCCAGCAATTCGTTTGCCTCAAACATAAAACTTCTCCAGCCAGCGCAAATATGCGGGTATGTGAGCAAAAATATGCAAAATTTAGCTGCTCAACTTTAAGAGTGAGACAACAAAATATGTTGTTGCACGAATTCAACTCAAAGCGCATGCATATGTGCCATTCATCAGGAAAAGTTGGAAAAAGCATTTGAAGAGTAAATATTTCTGCTGTTAGGAATTTGAAACGCAAATGCTGATTATAGTTTTGAAAAAGGAATTGTTTTTTGTGGATATAGGAGAGTTAAGTATTAAAAATGTTTAATGAAAATGATTGCCAAAGCACTTAGCTAAACATACGAAATCTCGTACCGAGAATCATAGCCAAATTAGCAGTTAAGAGAAATGTAATTATAACTTGAATATTTATTTATTTCCAATTTTTTTTTTATTGATTTCTGGCTTTTGCTGCATTAAAATATCCAAATAATTTTTGTGTAGTTGATATAACTTTCTTTCACTCAATTTAAAATGTAATTTGTATTCATGCAGTTTTTTAACGGTTCATAAAATTTGTCAAAATCTTCTGCTACTTCGGGAGTTCGTGAAGCCATATGCTCCCGAGTAAGTGAATGAAGAAACAAAATTAAAATAAAAGATGTATAGAGTTTTACTGATAAGTTCTGTATATAACGGATGATTTTTTAGCTATTATCTTTTTAAACAGTTGGTTTGAACAGCTGACGCCCGTTTTGTGTTTTGTTTCACTGTCAAACATCTTCAGTTTGGTTCCTAATTTAACCATGAATCGCTTTACAAACGAACAACGCTTGCAAATCATTGAATTTTATTATAAAAATGCGTGTTCTGTTAACATAGTTTCAGATTTACTTTTTTATCGAAAAATTGTGTTCAGCGACGAAGCTCATTTTTTGGATCAGTGGGTACGTAAATAAGCAGAATTGTCGATTTTGGAGTTTAGGAGTGAAGATCAACCAGAAGAATTGCAAGAGCTACCAATGTATCCAGAAAAGGTCACAGTTTGGTGAGGTTTATGGGCTGGAGGTATCATTGGACCGTACTTCTTCAAAGATGCTGCGAATCGTAACGTAACTGTGAATGGTGAGCGCTACCGTGAAATGATCTCAAACTTTTTTTTGCCCAAAATGCAAGAGCTTGACTTGCATGAAATGTGGTTTCAGCAAGACGGTGCCACATGCCACATGCCACACAGCACGCGTAACAATGGACTTGTTGAGAGGCGAGTTCGATGAACATTTTATTTCACGTTCGGGACCTGTCAATTAGCCACCCAGATCGTGCGATTGGAAAGAATATGCCAAAATTGGACTAAGCGGATGGACCATTTGAAGCGCAGTCGCGGTCAACATTGGCATGAAATAATCTTCAAACATTAAATTATATGGACTGTAATATCGATTTAAATAAAAATTCCATGCATTTTTCTGAATTTTACATATGTTTTTTGAATAACTTTCCTATAGCTCTTAAAAAATCACCCTTTATATCAGCACATATAGTATCCTGATGTTAACATGGGTTCCGAGACACGTGGATATCGCGGGTAACAAGATCTCTGATTCTTTAGCCAGAATGGGCTTTGAGGTCATCTTCAATAGCTCGGATCCTATTCCGCCACTCTCTGCTGCTGCCATCAAAGCCACGGTTCGCAAACATGTTACACTAACCCACAAGCGAGCCTGGCAGGCTGAGAGCTGCTGCAGATGGACAAAACTGATGTTACGTGTCATAATCGACCGCAGAACTGACGCAGATCCTCCTGTCTTTAAACCGAAGGGACTGTAAGCAGCTGGTTCGACTGATAACGGGCCATTTTCTATGAGCAAAGTATCATACATGGAAAATGTGGGCATCTCAGACAGTGCACTCTGCCCAGCATGTGGAGTGGAGGATGAGATGGCGGACCTCTTTTTATGCGTCTGCCCCGCCTTCGCTCGAATTAGGCTGGAGGTCCTTGACACTGATGTGCTAAGAACCGACTACCTTGACTCCTTAGATCTACTCAAATTTCTTCAGAGATCGAGTAGATTTAAAGAAAATTACCGACTGCAGTACAATGGACTTAATTATGTCTGGGTGCTGTACTTGCTAGTCTGTCCCGACAAAAAAAAAATCAAACTCCGAAGGGTGCCTATGCGAATTCGCGAATTGTTTTTGGGAATTCAGTCGCTGTGGCTCCCA
Organism: Anastrepha obliqua; assembly: GCF_027943255.1. NCBI lineage: Eukaryota > Metazoa > Arthropoda > Insecta > Diptera > Tephritidae > Anastrepha > Anastrepha obliqua. Next base: position 16,053,927 of record NC_072892.1, read on the forward strand.
TATTTTTGTTATTTCCAAGGAAATTGCAATGGCATTACGCTAGATATTTTAACTGACCTCCCGTTCAGCAGGCAAGTGGTCTAATTTTGCTCATCACCCTCCCTCCCATGAAAAAGTCACATTCGCCGCTGTCCACCTGCCGATCTCTAATAGCCTCCTTAGTCTCTGGATAATAGCAGTTTGCTGCCTCGGGACAGAAAATTCCTACACACAGCACCAAATATTATTAGTTTTAAGAGCATTTATATTAGAGAGATTCAGTAGGTACTTTCGAAAGCTTACATTTGTGTGTCACATTTGAAATAAGCTGATTTGCTTAAGGGGTCAGTCTACTTTGGAGACTCGAAAAAAAGGCTATATTCGTGATTTTTTTTTTGAGAAAACTATAAATGATAGTAATATAAAATTTGTTTGATTTATTAAATAAAGTCTTAAAATTCAGAAATAAATTTTTTTTTATTCAATTTTATAGTATTTTTAGTAAAAAAATAGCAGTGAAGCGTAACGTCTCAAACATGGGTTGGTGAGGCAGCTCCATCAGAACTCAAGAACGGCTTGTCTGAAACAAAAAAATCAAAATGTTTCAGATTCAGTAAGATACTGGCTACAAAATGACCCTCGGATATTAGGTTTTAATGAAGACAAAAAAAATGGCTGATAAAAATGGAAAATTTTTGATAGAACGGTTTTTTTCGCATATTTAAAAAAAATATATAGTAAAAATTTAAAATTTCAAAACCCCCGAGCGTCAATTTGGTGCAAATTATGTCTAGAATAGGTGATCCAAATTTTATGAAAATCGGTTGATTAGTTTTTGAGATACAGTGGAGCTAGATTTTGAAAACGTTGTTTTGAGAAAAACGCGTTTAAAGTTTTTAATGCACGCTATACGCGCAGGTAGACGAAATGATGTTCAGGTAAAAAAAAAATAGTTAGAGTGCTCGGATTTTCTTAAAATTTTTACACAATATTTCTGGATATATATACTTTCAAATTATGCAAAAAAAAAAAATTGAAAAATTTTAAAGTGACAAAGTAGACTAACCCCTTAAACCTTCGTTGCTAATAAACTCAAAGAGGCTTAAATTAAACAATTCAACGATGCTGCTGCTAGAACTTCGCCCGCCCATTGGTATGCATACATATGCAAGCAAGCACGCAAGCCTACTATATGCAAATAAAGCCATCATCTCGGCACAAAATTACTCGCAAGTCATGCAAATCAACAATGCTACACACACTCCCACTCCCACTCATGGCAATATCATTTTTTGTCGTTGACATATGCACGGCTCTGCCCTTGCCCTTAACATATGTTTTTATCTTCATACATAAAAGTCACTATGAACGCTCGTACGTACCTACTTAGACGAGTGTTTGGTTGTGTAAACTTGGCACTCAAGAATAATTGTGAGCTACGACAGGCTTTTTTATTACTTTTCACACATACATACACACACACACATTCATGAAACGATGTGTGTAATTTCACATACACTCTTAGGCCAAAAGGACGGTCGAATTGTAAACCGCCTGCTGCCGTTTTACGGGTATTCATCGGCCGTTGTTGCCATTATTTGTTGCTGGCCAAAGTGGCAGTGCGTAAAAGCACAGTTTTCACTCTCTCTAGTCTGCTGCCTAGCATTCTTGCTATTTTTTAGCTTTATGCAGAGGAAATGAAATGCCCGAAATTAGGACAATTTTTCATTTCTTTCAACACAAATGAATGCCAACGCTTGTAAAAGTGGCAAAAGTGCAGAAGGATGTGGATGTGGATGTGGATGTAGAACTAACAAATTTTTCTATGACACATCAGCTGGATATGTGGATCAGTGAGCACGCATACAGGCTCATATGTTACCGGGAAAACGCTCTTGTACAAATTCTTTGCTGGCAGTTACATATGCAAGGCAAATTTCCAAAATACCCAAACAAATTCGTCTGAATAATAGAAATGTCAAGGCAATTATTTAAGAAGAAAAAAAAACAATAATAATTTCAACAAACGAGTCTACTCGTGCATATAAATTGCTAAAGCTTGCGTCATTGTCTGTACGGACACGAATGATAGCTCTGGTTTATTGTATGCGTGTATGCATGTGTATGTAAGTATGTAAGTGCGCTTGATTGTAGCAATTTTTGCGGTTACGCTTCTGCGGAAATTCCTAATTTGCGACTGTTAAAAGTTTTCATTGTTGAAATGTGGCCATAGGCGTGTTGGGATCACCCCACTAGCTTACAAGTATATAATTTTTTTTTTTTGCATACATACATATATACATACATACATATACACATAAGCACTTAGTAAGTATTAAACCAACTATTCGGAACATTTAGATTTCTTGTAGCTAAGGGAAAGTTTTTAGTTTGAATGGCTCAATTTAACGCCAGTTGAGTGCCCGCCTAACTGCTTAGCCTGTTTAGTTGCTTCAAGTTTATTATTATAAATAGCAGTTGTGAATATCCGAATTTCTATATTAACTTTTAAAGAGAAATTCCATTAAATTTCCGCTCCCACTACTACTTTGCAGCGTACGACAAACAGTGATGGTAAATGTAGGGAAAATTCCCAAATGTAGGAATTTTTGTCGAAAAATGTGGGCGTAGGGAAAAGAAGGACAGACTTTTTTTAATTTCTGTAAATGTAGGGAATTTTCAAGAAGGACAAAAAAAAATTGAAAATAGCGGGAAAAATTAAAAAAGTGCATTTAAAATAAAAATCCGCAGTAAGATTTCATGCCAGTATTTTTTAGCTTATGGCAGCATACTCTTAACGCGTTAATATGGCAACATTGTAATTTTTTTCTTCGTTAACGCTAACGCGATTTTTTCTTCGCGCGAAAGTTGTTAGTTGTCCCGCATTTTCTGGTGCTTTTTACTTTTGAAGTAAGTTTGCAATTATTTAAGTTTTAGCTTTTTTTATATTTATAATGCATATATTTTACAGAGATGAGCTCCTCCTCTTCGACTGACTCTTCGGAGGAACACCAGGAAAAACAATGCAAGTATCGGAAACAAAAGTTCAATAACAAGTGGCTTCACGACGACAATTTTAGTGGCTAGTTCAAAGCTGTGGCTAACGATCCATTCAAACGCAAATGTGCTGAGCGCGACAAAGTTTTGAACTGCGGCAACTCTGATTGGCAAAAGCACGCCGAAATAAAAATGCACCAAAAAAATATGAAGACAATAAAAACGGCACCTAAAATAAACAGTTTTTTTGAAGAAAAAACCAAGTAAACCAAATGATTCCAGAAACTTCGAAATGAGACTTGGCATGGTCTTCGCTGAGCATAATGTCGCGCTGCAAGTGGTGGATCATTTGATCCCACTCTTAAAAGTAATCGTGCCGGATTCTGAAAAAATATTGGGTTGTCGAAAAAGTCTTTTCGTATTTGGTCAATTGATGTCGTTGGAGTCATCTATCGCCAGTGCTACCAATCACATTGTGTGATATCATATAGTGTTAGAAAGATGACATTTGAAGCTTCATTTAACCAAAAAAAATTAAATTCGGAGAAGTTGAACAAAAGTTATAGCTGTTCAAAAATGAAGAAACTCGCTATATTTTGAATTTTTTGTATAAAAAAGGGAAGAATGCCAAGCAAGCCACCAATGAAATTTGTGAAGTTTACGGAGACGATGCTGTATCAGTTCGTGTAGCACAACAATGGTTCGCTCGCCTCCGTTCTGGAAATTTCGATGTGAAAGATGCACCTCGCTCCGGTCGACCTTTCGTTGAAAAAGTGGATGAAATTATGGAAAAGATTGACCAGGACCATCATATAAGCTGCCATGACATCGCCAAGGCACTAAACATTCATCATCAAACGGGTTTGAACCATATAAAAAAGGCTGGTTATAAAAATAAGCTCGATGTTTGGGTACCACATGAATTGTCTGTGAAAAATTTAATGGACCGAATTAACATCTGCGATTCTTTGCTGAAACGAAATGAAATCGAACCATTTCTCAAGCGAATGGTAACAGGAGACGAAAAGTGGATCAAAGCTCAAGCTGAAGCAAGATGAAGCTCAACAAATGGTCGCAAAGCCAGGATTGACGCCTGGAAAGGTTATGCTGTGTGTTTGGTGGGATTGGAAAGAAATAAACCACTATGAGATTGAAGCAAGCAATCGAAACAAACGGCCAGAACTGATCAGTAGAAAGGGCGTCGTCTTCCATCAGGACAACGCTGGGCCACACACATCGTTGATGACTCGGCAAAAACTGGTCGAGCTTGGCTGGGAAGTTTTGGTGCATCCACCATATAGCCCTGACCTTGCACCATCCGACTACCATTTGTTTCGGTCAATGCAGAACTCCCTTAATGGAGTAAAGTTGGCTTCAAGAGAAGCCTGTGAAAATTACTTGTCGCAGTTTTTCGCCGAGAAACCACAAAATTTTACACTGGTGGAATAATGCCTCTAGGAGAAAAATGGCAAAAGGTTTTCTACCAAAATGGTACACATTTGGTTTAATAAAGCTCATTATAAATATACAAAAAAATGAGTTGAAGTTTGATTAGAAATATGAAAAGACTTTTTCGACTACCCAATAGAAACTCTGTCTTGTTTTAAACAGAACTGAATGTAATGAAAAAGTCTAATTTTTAGTATTGTTGCTGAATTTTTCTTTATACATATACATATGTGTTTATAATATAATAAATAAAAGGTGGCTGATGAAAGCCGCTACCAAAAAAAAATTGAATAACTTTTTTTCTTCTGTTCCATTTTTGTTTTAATTTGCAGATTGATCTTTAAAATTTATTAAAATGGATAACTGGGACACGCAAACAAGAATTTGGATAGTCCGCCGCTATCACGCACTGGAGTCCGTAGTTTTGGTACAGAGAGAGTACAGGCGGATGTTTGGCGGCGATCCCCCGAGCAGATGGACCATAATGAGACTGGTGAATAATTTTGCTGAGCAAGGAACAGTCGCAAGAAGGCCTTATCATCGAAACCCACCAGCTCGGACGGAGGAAACGATCGCTGCTGCAGCTGCAGCTATACAAAGCAATCCAAGGGTTTCAACAAGAAGCTTATCTGCTCAACTTGGTGTCAGCCGACAGTCTTTGCAAACAATAATGCACAAAGATTTAGACTTATTTCCCTACAAAATTCAAATGGTTAACAAACTGAATGCAGCAGACTTGCCGATTCGCTTGGAATTTTACCAGAAGATCCTGCAAATGGTGGAAGAAGACCAAAACATGTTAAACTGCCTTTTCATGTCTGATGAGGCCCATTTCGATTTAAACGACAATGTGAACAAACAAAATTGTCGAATATGGAGTACTTCTAACCCACAGATACTCCACGAGACGGAATTGCATCCTCTTCGCATGACAGTGTGGTGTGCGGTTTCTTCACGCTGTATTGTCGGGCCTTATTTTTTTGAAGAAAATGGTCACACCGTTACGGTTACTGGAGACCGTTATTTGAAAATACTGAAAGAATTTTTCTATCCAGAACTACGCCGAAAGAGAATTCCTTTCAACTCTGTGTGGTTTCAACAAGATGGGGCAACGTCTCACATAGCCCAGACTGTTATGACAGAGTTGCGATGAAAATTTCCTAATAAACTGATTTCAAGAAACTCCGAATTTCGTTGGCCCCCCAGGTCGCCTGACTTTACTGCACCTGACTTTTTCTTGTGGGGTTTATGTAAACAAGAAGTTTATAAAACAAAGCCAACAAATTTGGATGAACTAAAACAATCCATTCGGGCAACAATTGCGGCTATTCCTGTCGCAACTCTCAAAGCAGCAATGAACAACTTTTTACTAAGATGCCGTACTTGTGTCAACGAGCATGGGGGGCATTTAAATTCAATTATTTTTAAAACTAGTTAAGCTACATTTAATAAAATTTAATGACCTTCAACTTGAAAAAAAATATAAATGAATTCCATACACTAAAAAACAGTTATTTGAGTTTCTTAATGTAGCAAAATTCATCAGCCACCCTGTATGTGTATTTATATATATTTGAAATAAAATTGGTTTTTATTATAAAGTCCCAAAACAGCACCTAGTCCAAAACTTAAGTAAATAATTCAGTTTTGACGTTGCAAGTGCCTCATTGTGGAGAGAATTTTATAGGGAAACAATTTTTTGAAGCGTAGGGAAAAGTAGGGCATTTTTTTGGGCTGTGTAGGGATTTTTCAAAAAATCATTTACCATCACTGACGACAAAGCACAAATTTTATTATAAATACAACACAGGAAAGCTTGCTTGATGCAAAAAATAAAGATGGATGAATTTATCATTTGAGTTCTGTTTAATCGAGTCAAAAAACCATCACAGGAAATGAGTTTTAACAGGCGCGAGGAGGTAATGAAAAAATCGTTGACGGCTATACCGAAAATAGAGTTGCAGAGATGCCTCGAGAGTTGGATCAAACGCAAGCATAAGTGCGTTGCAGTTGTTGGTGAACATTTTGAAGGCGATAATATCATTTTTGGAGTATAAACTTGGATTTCAAATTTTCTGCATGTATTCCGGGAATTTTTTCATTGAGGTCTCGTATAAAAATTCCAGTGCCTTTCTTCTTCGCTGCCTTTCACTAAAATGTAACGGCTCTTTTGAATGTATGGGAAAACCCATCTGCTTGTTATTCAGTGTAATCTGTACTGCTGCACAGAATTTGGCTGCAAATTATACAATTTTTTTTATTCCCATTTAGTTGAAAATAATTTTGGTACTTTACAGATTGTAATTTTTCTGTCTATCTGGAATGATTTATAAAATACAGTGGTAAAGCTTGAGTAATTGGCGTCAATCCTTATGAATCTTCTAACAAGCAGCGGCAGAAACTAGGCTCACATCTCCTTAAGCTTGGTTAGAAGTATTGAATACTTACTTGTAAATTAGATACAGTGCAAGTTTTAAAATAAAATTTCGACCTTTTGCACTTAAATCTGTAGAAAAGGTGCGGCTGCCTGTTGTTTTTATTTGGTGTTTTTATTTATTTTTGCCTTGTTCACTCCTCTCGGGAGCATAGGGCCTCGACAAGACTCAGTCTTGCGTTGGTTTCGTTAATCATTTTGGATTTCTGACAAGGTAGATGATTAGCCGGCCGCTACCAGTCCAAAGTTGTGGGAATGACCACCTGTCATTGCTTAGGAACAACGCCTTCTTACTGCTTGGAGCGCCATCTGTGCTTCAAATTTTTCTGGCAGAAGGATCGCACAGACGGTTGCGGACTTCGCTAAATTTTGTGTGTCTGCGCTATTACCACGGTTGAACGCTTCCTCTTGCTGGAGCCACTGATGCAATGCAAAACTGTTTGTTTTTGCTTGTTTTAGCAGCCACAATGCAAATAATGCGCTGACTATTGTGCTGGAGTAAGGATGGAAAGCATAAGGTTTTGGGGAATGGAATTGGAGGATTTTTTTTTGTTTTAAAACAGGGAAAATACGTACGTTTGGAAAATGCGAGGACCGTGCTTTACGCGGGATTCGAGCCTACAACCTCTGGGATGGCAGTGCACTTACACTAGACTAGCGAGGTGGAGGGTTTCTTCGATGTACTCAACAGAAAATACACAGCGGTAATTGATTATAACACTAAGACTTATTGACAAGTTTTGAAAACTCTTTGTTTTTCACTTTAATAACCTTATTAAGAAATTATAGTTTATTCCTCTATAAAAACCATACTAATCCAAACTTCTAACTCTGTGCGAATTTAAAATAAATAAAACGAATGTACATAAACATTTCACACTTTACACAGTAAATTTTCGTGTAGTTTCGCTTAGATTAGCCAGGTTGCTTTTCTAAGACAAAAACTCGGTAGCCCTAAGGCCCATTGATGCGCTTCCTACATTTGATTTCCATCCCCTAACTAAATTACTTAAACCACTTGGATCTCTTTAAGAACGCCCTCTGCTATACCCCCCAATGAGACGTTTTGCAAGTTCCCCAGGTCTTTAAGGAAATAATCGACAAGATATTTTGCATGGCTGGACGACATGGAAGTGCTGGACATTCACAGAGGAGGTGTTGTACCGACTCAATTTCTTTTTCATCTCCACAGTTCCTGCCGAAGTCATTGTAAGGTACACAAATTCTACTGGCTAGAATGCCAATAGCGCAATAACCATCAACACCTGTGAGGATGCCGATAGGGTTTATTTGACCGACCGTTCATACGAGAATTCGAGTCATCGATTAGCCACCAGGAGGCTGCACCCGCCAGCAGCACAGGTAATGGTTTGGGCCGCTGTAAACGCAGATTCGGTGGCAGACCATGGATATTTCAACAGGACGCGGCACCGTCTCACAAAGCATGAGTGAAGCAAGAATGACTAAAAAGCAACGCTCCAAACTTCATACCGTCGACACAATGGCTCCCAAATTTACCAGACGCGAACCCGATGGATTATTCTCTTTAAGCTGTTTTGGTGAGCAAAGTCCGAACTAAAAGATTCACCAATCTCTAGGCGCTGAAAAAATCCATTGTCCACGAGTGAGCCAAAGTACCTGCAAGCCACATTCGGGTAGCTTGCGATTCGTGGATTCATTTCTGGACCATCCCAAGGCCATAGTGAAGGCAAAAGGTGGTTATATCGAGCAAAAGTAAATTGATTCTTAATTTTGTATTATTTTTACACATTTTTTACTTTGAATTGAATAAAAGTAATTTTCCAAACTAAATTTATGGCCTTTTAAATTAGTTACACTTCGATTACCGGACCCTGTATATATAGTCACTACTATCATCTGTTATGACTCTAGTCTGCCAATCCTTCCTGTCGGGTATTCGTATTTTATTGCTTGTGTTCAGATCCATCTTCTGCAGCTCCTGAGGCGTGGATCGAAGCGCACCTATTATTCCAACACAAATTAATCGTTCGACTTTTATGGAATTCTTTACGTAGGATTGTGCTTGCACTGCCTTTCACCACACGAAAGCTCCATAAGTCAAAATGGGTCTGATGATTATATTGTATGCCCAAATTTTTATATACGGTTTCAGGCCGCATTATTTGTCAAATGTCCTCTTACAATGTCATCCTTCCCTCGGTGTCTCTTTTCCAAATAAGCTTTTAAAGTTGGAACACCATTTCTTGGGGGATGCATATTTTTTTGCCGACAATGCAAACAATATTCTTTTGTGTGAAATTACTTGAAGAGCAACTTTACTTGATACTCAAGGTCAATTCATCGCAATTGAAATCCTTGAAGCAGTTATTGTAAGACCAACCTTTACGAAAAAATTTCAAAAGCGCTTCTTTGAAAAATGGCTCTCACTCTTACCCTTAGTGAGCCAAAGATAATGCAGATTTTTTTTTTATGGAAACACATTTTTCATGTAAACTACAAGAGCCAATCACATATTTTCAATGAATTTGTCAATTTTATATTAATTTTAAGGTACCAAACTTTTATTGTCAATTCAACAATAAATGAGCTCCAAGAGTGAAATACTACAATAACCTGTATTATAATCAATTGGGTTTCGCAAATGTATAGCTCGAACAACGAAAAAAAAAAATGTTCCTATAGAAATAAATATCTGAAAATTTGAAATAAATTTCTGACACAACAATGTTCACAGTTGTTGCTATTGCTAATGTAGCTATTTGTAAAAATATACTTTAATGAATGTAGAGGTGTGTTTTTGCATGTAAACAACCTAGAACACACACACATACATACATATATAAGTTAATATCACCCAAAAATATTTGTTTACACAAAGTGTAGATAGTCATCCAATTCATATGCAATTGAAAACAATTTCTCCCCCACTGCGCAATGAAAATTCCAAAGCTTTCGATTTCATTGATCACTGAACTGACTTTAATAGGATTTTAATAAATTTGAACATTTTACGCATTTTATGGAAGCCCACAAAAGAAAAGTAGATACTTCCTCATTCAACTTTTCAAAGGCGATGTGTGCACCTGAAATCTCACACATAAAAGCTTTTAGAAAACTGTTAACAAATTTTAATTTGTGCAAGGTTGGATAGGCTTTATGAAAAACATCAAATCAGTGCTAAGTGCAAAAAAGTGCTGTAGTCTACATTCGTCGTTTTGCAGATTACTTTTCATTTTTACGTTTGCAATTTTATAAATTTTTTTCAAATGGTTGATTTTCCAATACATAAATTACTTCATTGCGCGAATTAGCGTTGAAAATGTAACTTAACTAAAAAATAAGGCCGTATCGAATATATTTCATTACAAGCTATTTTCCATAAAACATTGGATTAGACTTTTTACCCATATCTCAGTTAAAATGAAAAATTGTTATTTCCTGTAACTACATTGCGGGGACAGATGCCTGTAAACGGCCATATTTTCCCCGATTATTTTAAAATTGCTTAAAATGAAGAAGTCAATATATATTTTTTTCAAAATTGGCATACGGTTTATTTATACACTAAAATAGTATACATTTTTTTTTTTTTTTTGATCATTTAAAATGGCGGATGTATGATACACTCAAGTCTTCCAGGAAGGTCGCAGCGGGGCTTTGCAATCGGCTTGCACTGTAGCATCGGCGCACATAGGTAGATTTAAGCTATTTAGGCGGCCATAATTGCATTTCAGAAAGTTGTCAAAACTACAAAAAAAGCACCCCCACAACTTGAAAATAGACCGAGGAACAATAATTCAACCTCCTACGGTCAATCCCATACCTTGCATTAGCTGTCAGTTAATCTAAACAAAGCTATTTCTGAAACGCACGTTATCGTTTTTGTTTAACTGCTGTAAAATCGTATGTTTTAAAGTGAATATTTACGGATTTAAGTTACCGAGCTGAGTAATCGTGATGGATTATGATATTTCAGGTGAATATTATCATTTGTTAATGGTGTTTGTAATAGTTATAATTGGATAAGTGGTGCCTATTTCATTTAGGGTATAATTTAGTTTTGTTTTTTTGTGTTTTTTGGTTTTGGAAACCCGGTTTGGTATATTTCCAAGTCCGTCCAAGTGAAAGTTAGTGTTGAACATGATACCTGGTGCCTACGTGCCTAAAAGTTAACTGCAGATATTTGCAGATAGAGGGTCATATAAAGGTTTGATACACGCTTGTCTAAAGTCAATATAAAAATTATTGCATTTGTTTTGATTTCTAAGCCAATTTTGCTTATCTTAGGTATTGCCAGCTCATCAGGCACTAGACAAGTAACTCGTCAATATCTCTACAATCAAATGCAAGGGCAGAATTTGACATCTTTGGAGGAAAAATTAGATTTCTTAGAAGATAACCTGCTGTCTTGTCATGCATATTCAGCTGAATATGTGCACACATTTAAGAAAAGCTTTTCTTATTTTAAAGCACAGCTTAAGGAAACGTGGACTAAAGCCAGAAGAAAGGAGGACGCTTTTCTAAAAGCTAACCAGTCTTGGTTAAATGGAACAATCGAAATTCCAAATAAGTCACATTTTCGCCCTGGCCGTCCATTGAAATCATTCGAAAAGTGTAGTGAGCGAAGTAAACGTAGGAAAACGGAAGAAGTCCGTTTCATGGTAGAAGATACAGTTATTATACATGCTGCGCAATCCACTCTAATAGCAAAAGGGCAGAGGGACGCCTCGCGAATTCTGAAAGAAATCGCAGAATCACCATCACGCGCAGCAAAATGCAAAAGTGCATACAAAGAATCAACAAGCCCGGGGAGAGGTAATATATTGACACCACACGCAGCCTTAGCTATGTTTGTAGAAGCAGACTTAAGAAGAGAGCAATATGAAATAATTCGTAACACAAACCCTTATCTTTATCCGTGTTACGATCGCTTATTAGAAGCTAAAAAAGAATGTTACCAAACGCAAATACGAGTAACTAGTTCTTACGCAGAAACTGACTTGCAAAGCCTCATCGATAAGACAATTATGCGCTTATCAATGTATTTAGAGGAGGTGCTCCTCACTGTAAGCGAGGACGAAAGAAATTCTCTTACAATAATATGCCAGTGGGGATGCGATGATTCCCAGCAAGCTAAATATAAACCAAAAGACGTTGTCTGTAAAGTCGGTTTACTGACGATAGTTTAACGTGACAACGTCATAAGAAAATACCGATGTAATGGTTGCAATTTTCAATACAAAATTTTAATTTTATTTGTTTGATAGATATTTTGTATGGATATAGAGAAGGAGGTAAATGGAATTCCAATAGAATTGATCAAGTTACATTTACACAAACGTGAAAAATGACGAAACATTTATCAAATTCATGAAAGATATGTTCAATTTCGATTGTGCATCAGACGTTAATAAGTCAATAACACTAAGAGGCACCATCATCGATTTGCCTTTTTCAAGACACTTTGCACTCGAAACACTCCCTTTCATTTCCTACTTTTTCTATCATCGTCCTATTCTCAACAGAGAAATGGTTCATTACCATGCACACAGGAAGAAGGCATATGCAAATACAAGTAAAGCGTTTTTCAATAGGTGCGCTTTAACTTTTTTCCGATAGGGAGGGCGAACGACGCAATATTTTTTATTTTTCGCTTGTCATTTGTAAACTTCATTAGTATACATTTCATCATGGAACGCTACACACTTCAGCAAAGATTGCAAATCGTGCAAATTTTTTATGAAAATAATCGTTCTGTTGCTGCTACTTCAATAGCATTTTTTCCAAAAAATCTGCTTCAGTGATGAAGCTCACTTTTGGCTCAATGGCTTTATCAACAAGCAAAATATGCGTTACTGGGCAGAAAACAATCCACACGTGATTCATGAGGCACCGCTGCATCCCGAAAAAATCACTGTTTGGTGCGGTTTACATGCCGGCGGCGTAATTGGCCCATATTTTTTCGTTGACGAGAACGATCGCCACGTTACTGTGAATGGAAATCGATACCGCGAGATGATAAACGATTATTTTTGGCCGCAATTGAATGGTATGGACTTAGACGACATGTGGTTTCAACAGGACGGGGCCACAAGCCACACAGCACACGCTACAATTGATTTGCTGAAGAGTAAGTTCGATGAGCGCATTATTTCCAGAAATGGACCGGTCGAATGGCCGCCGCGCTCGTGCGATTTGACGCCTCTAGACTATTTTCTTTGGGGTTATGTGAAGTCATTGGTCTACAGTAACAAGCCGGCGACGATTTGTGAGCTCAGAGCCAATATTGAACGCGAAATTGCTGGAATTTGTATATGCTCACTCAAGTAGGACAGAGCCAGATGTCGAACGTTGCCGAACGCGGGGGCCGATTGTGCTCTTTGTCGTTCGTTCCGCGCTCTCGCTTGCAGTTCAAGCACATTAGCTTACATCTGCTTGCGTACGGAATAGATTCGTATATTTGATATGTCCATATGATTTGTATGCATCTTTACATATAGATTTGTTCTTTTTGAAAATTGCGCGAAATTGTATATGTATATGCATGTTTATATACATATATTAGTATACAACATATCTTATAAGGTATGTGGTAAATATTACCATACATTTTTTCCTTCATATATAATAAAAAAATTAATAATAATAACCTTAAAACAACAGGTATTATTAACAAACTTGGGTTTATTTTAAATTCTTCAAGTAAATCAAATTAATAATAATCAATAAGAAGGCATATGCAAATACAAATACGTGAATTTATATATGTACATATGCGCATATATATACGCTCACTTAAGTAGGAGAGAGCAAGATGTCGAACGTTGCCGTTCGTTTGCTTTGTTTTCTTTGTCGTTCGTTCCGCGCTTTCGCTTGCAGTTCATTCAAGGTAACGACAATGAGCAAGGTAACGACAATGAGCAAGGTAACGACAATGAGCAAGGTAACGACAAATGAGCAAGGTAACGACGAATGAGCAAGGTAACGACACATTTTTTCGTGCGTGCAGCCGGCTAAATCGAATTATAAGACGTTATCACGTCAAAAATTGAGGATACTTCTGGTTCGGATGCCAACATTTTTCTTAGCTCTTTTGTGCCACTACAAATCACCTGTGGAAACGAAAACAGAAAAATTGCTTGGCAAAACCCTTCTCCGTCTTCTCCTAGATTCTGTAGACCGATAAGATTTAGCTTTATCAAAGAAAGTATAGACATCACGAAAGAAGAAATAGATTTTGTTGAATCCTCAGTAAACAACTTAGTTGCTTCTGAAATAGAGCTGCAAGGAAAAAAAATTGTTTTCGGCATATTTTTAAGATGACGATGATTGATGGTAAGATTTGCAATGCTGCCACCGATACCAGATCCACTAGCCAATGTTATTTGTGTAAAGCAAGATCGAAAGACTTTAACAATCTAGCTAAAAAGAATGAAGTCAGCCTAGATTCCCTTGATTTTGGACTATCCGTTCTGCACGCTAGAATAAGATTATTCGAAAGTATTTTGCATTTGGCTTACAAATTGCCAGTGAAAAAGTATAGAGCAAAGAGAACAGTTGAGGAAGAACTGTTGGAAAAAACCACAAAAGAAACCATTCAAAAAAGATTTCGGTATGAGTTAGGCTTACTTGTAGACATGCCCAAAGCAAATTATGGTAACACCAATGATGGCAATACAAGCCGGCGATTTTTCGAAAACCCAAAATTGGCTGCAGATATCACAGGTGTTGATTATAATTTCATTTAAAGCCTTAAAAAAACCTGAAGCCATATCTAGTGGCTATGAAATTGATTCTGCTAAATATGATGAATATGCATTGGATACCGCTAAATTATATATAAAGCTTTACGCGTGGCATCCGATGACACCCACAATGCACAAGATACTAGTCCATGGCGCTGCTATAATTGAAAACTCATTATTACCAATAGGACAACTGTCAGAGGAGGCTCAAGAGGCGCGCAACAGGCACTTCCAGATGTATCGAGAAAATTATGCACGGAAGCTTTCTCGTGAAGAGTGCAATCGCGACATATACCACCGATTGTTGTTAAGCTCGGACCCCTTTTTGAGCAGCATTTCAGTTCATCGCAGAAGAAAGAAAAAAGCTTCAAAGTCGTTTAGCCCAGACACAATTAAGCTGCTCGTACCCTTTAAATATGTGGACAAAGATGTGACAGAACACCTTAATTCAGAAGGCGAAAACTAATAAATTAATCAATTTCTGTATATACATATCTATTGTGCTTTTGGTGTATTTTTAACAAATATATCTGTAAATATTTTTCTATTATATATAAAACAATTTTTTCAAAATCCATTAAGGCAACTTTTATGCAAATACTAGTGAAATATGGGCTCTATTTTTACTTTGGGAAAGGTCAAGATTTGTTGTATAAAGTCAATGTGTAGCCCACAATAAGATACAAACAAGTGATGACAGTTCTTGTCATGCTACAAGAAAAGGAGCTTTACTGCTAAGGTATTTTTCAGTGTTACACAGTGTAATACATATACTTTTTTAATTCAACCGATTAGTAAAACAAATTATTATAAATTTCTAGTTGTTAAACAGTTTTAAGACGATATATGCAGTCAAATAAAGGGTGTTTTTTTTAGAGGTTAGGTTTTCAAGATGAAATAAAACGTATATAATTTAATGTTATGGCCAAGAATTTAGCTTTATTATAAAGATAAGGGTTTGCCATTATGTTTTAAAAATGATTTCGGGCTAGTGGCCGTCGCGGCTGGCTCGAATAAATTCCAGCCGAGAGGCCCAATTTTCGACCACTTTTTGCAGCAATTGGGGCCGTATGTCAGCAATAACGCGACGAATATTCTCTTCCAAGACGTCAATCGTCTCGGGCTTATCTGCGTAGACAAGCGACTTCACATAGCCCCACAAGAAATAGTCCAGCGGTGTTATATCGCACGATCTTGGAGGCCACGCCACAGGTCCACGGCGCGAGATAATGCGCTCACCGAAAGTTTCCTTCAATAAATCGATTGTTGCGTTGGCTGTATGGCATGTAGCGCCGTCTTGTTGGAACCAAAGGTCGTCCACATCAACATCGTCCAATTCAGGCACGAAAAAGTCATTAATCATGGCTCTATAGCGCTCTCCATTGACTGTAACATTATGGCCGGCTTCATTTTTAAAGAAATTTGGACCAATGCCCATAGAGCACACCAAACAGTGACTTTTTGAGGATGTAACGGCGTCTCAACAATGGCTTGTGGATTATGTTCACTTCAAATGCGTCAATTTTGCTTATTGACATACCCATTCAATCAAAAGTGAGCTTCATCGCTGAACAAAATTTTCTTCGATGCGTCGCGCGAACCGAACCATTATTTTCGTAATAAATTTGCACGATTTGCAAACGTTGTTGAGGTGTAAGTCTATTCATTATGAAATGGCAAACCAAACTGAGCATAAATCAAGTGACAGCTGTCAAAAACAACATCTACGAAAAAAGTAGTGCCAACTTGAAAACCTAACCTCTAAAAAAAACACCCTTTATTTCTGGCCGCCTAAATCTTCAAAATCTACCTATGTGCGGCGTCAGTGACCTGAATATAAAAAACCAAAAATTTGTTTATTTATTACTGTCATAATTTCTATATGAATTAAACAAAAATGGAAAAAATATTCGCGGAATAAAATGCTTAAAAACAAATGAATTTTAAGCGAATTTTCCTACTATTTTTGCTTCGAAAAAATTATTTTTTGGAAAATTTTCGAAAACTTCTATTCACATAGAAAGTAATATCATAAAAAATATGTGTACAAAATTTCAGGGAAAAACGTGTCTAAAGTTTGAATACAACGTAACTATATTAGTCCGGGAGCCAGGGGTCGATTTTGAACTGCGTTTTTACACCGTTAAATTCTTGACTTTACTTGTGATTTAGCTTTCATGAATAACGAAAGGGAACGTCAGCTGGCGTACCCGCGGTGGGTCTGATTGTGAGAGGGTACGAAACGTGTCGAAAAAAATTTCTACTAACTCATTTTATACCGGCTGAAATTTTTTTCATGTCTTGTTGACATTTAGTAGAATAAAAAAAAAATAGTCAGCTGTGCCGTATAGGGAGGAAAATACGTCAGCTGAACAGGCGAACTTGTAAAATAAATTAAAAAGTAAAACTACTTTATGCCGATTGAAATTTGTTTACATAATTTTGGACACATATGAAAATATAATAATGGTCTGCGTTTATAGCGGTGGGAAGATCGTCAGACGAAGAATTGAAAATTCCGCCGAGATGTATGAACGCAATAATACATACTTGCTTCCCTCTCTACGGCGTAGCTGACTATTTTTTTTATTCTACTAAATGTCAGCAATACACAAAAAAAATTTCACGCGGTATTAAATGAGTTGTGAAACAATTTTTTCGACACGTTTCGCAGCATCCCACGCACGTACCCACCGCTACTGGACCAGCTGACGGTTGGTTTCGTCATTCACTGGATGGCGTCTGCGTTCAGTATTAAAATCAGTCGGCATGAAATGCTGAGGTCAAAACGACCCCTGGCTCCCGGACTATACCTCTCCCAGCGCTCGAACGCAAAGCATAGATTCGTCACGGTTGACGATCTATAATATAAGAAATACTTAAATTTTCGATCTAAAATTTTTTTCACATATTCATAAAGGATTATATTAACATTTTATGAAAAAAAAAAAGATTTTCGAAATTTCCAAGATTTTTGTTGAAAAAAAAAAAGTTTTTTTTAAATTTGTATGGATTAAGTGGGTTCAAAAATTGTATTTTAACGCTACTTAGTACTGAAATCCATTTAATAAAATTTTTTTATAATAAAATAATGTTTGGGGAATGATGATGACGATTAATACCACTTTATCTCATAGTGCCAGTTTCTGGTATCAGTAACAATGTAATTTCTGAGTAATCGGTTGTTAGCCTAGAGTCCCTATAGTCTTAGTTGAACTGCCATCTAAGGTATATCTTGCGACGAATAGCATTTCCAAGAAACAACCGCTCCACAACTGAGACAGGCATTGTTTGAGCCGGCACTCACATAAAGAAAGACGGTATGATGCAGAACCATTCAAGAGTACTTATTTCAAGGCGACACTTATTCGCCTTGCCGATTTCCAGGAATTATCGGGCATTGTGCATTTTTTTGAATGACTTGCCATACCCCAAAGCAAGACCACCTACACCCATTAGTTCTACCCACTGTTCGTCCGGGACTGCTTATTTGTAAAGAAATACTTATTCACAGCCTTTGTGTCCGGTAGTTCGTCAGTTCAGCTACTGCAGAGCTCCACAATTCCGGAATACCAGAATTTAGTGAATATTTTTTTAATTTTTAAAGAGATAAGGGAAGGGCTAAAAATCTTTGGAGGTACGTCGGGGAGCTTTTCCCACAGTGATGGCAATAATTCATAGCTTAATCATTTCAAATCAAAAACTACGTAAAAATTCATTAGTTCATAAGTTTTCAAGTTAACGCTTCGAGTCATACTTCTTTATTGATTTTTTAAATTTTTTATAAAAATTAGAAGTCAGCAAGTCGATTATTTTCTGAAAAATATGGCAAATTAGTTATTGTAAAATGAATAACTATTACATAAAAAAAATTTTCTCGCAACTTATGTGTTTAAATAGTACATAATTTCAAAGCAATCTGTGGAATAGATTACAAAGGTCACTTTAAAATTAAAGCGAATCAAATTTAAAGTAGATTACACTTTAAAAGTGGCAATTAGTTACATACACATAGGAGTAAGTTTAGTTATTTCTTTACATAATCCGCTGGTTGGTCTAAATCCTCAGATGTAAAATAAAGTAAGATATTAATTAACGGCACTTGTAAAATAGTCGTACACGGGAATTGAATAAATCGAACTAGTAGGCTACTGGAATCTAACTGAATTATTCGAATTATATTTTCTACTTCCAGCCTTTACAAAACTTACTTAATTCTAAGAATGCAATCCAAGCAAATTTATAAAAAGTATTGACTTAATTCTAGGAACTTAGAATATGTGATCCGTAACAGCTGAAACTGCTGCTTTGGGTATTGTTGATGTTGAATTTGTTTTGTCTAGTGAACACGAGGAATTTGGCACAAAACCAGCAAGTGCTGCCAGTCTGATTTGTTTTTGCGTAGCGAGGGTCCCTATAGGAGGATCTCGCTGTGACCGTACAATCTTGTTGTCCTGCTTCCTATGTCTCTGAGTCTCACCGTGCTGCAAGTAGCGATTGTTTTTATGTGTAAGTCTAATGGTAATAGATGTGTTAGTACATACATTAAGCGCTTCAGTGGGACTGGTACTAAGCGCTCCTGTAGGTAAGATACACGCTGTTCTTTGTATCTTGTTAAGCTTGGTTTCGTTGTATTTCTTTTCTATTGCGAACCACCAGACTAGTGCCGCATATGTTAGTATTGGCCCTACGACGGCTGTGTAGGGCCAATTGGATAGTTTTGGTTAGATACCCCACCTTTTACCCAACATTCTCTTTCACGTGCAAAGTGATATATTCACTTTCTTTACCCTGTACTCTACGTTGGACATCCAGCTGAGTTCGGGATCTAAGATAACACCTAGGTATTTTGGCTGTTGGGTTAGCGTAAGACTAACGCCGTTTAGTATTGGGGCATTAATGTTTGGTATCTTGGTTTTCTTAGTGAATAGCATCAGTTCAGTTTTGCTCGAGTTTGCACTTAAACCACAGTCTGTGGCCCAATTGCTGAGTAATTCCAGAGCTCCTTCCATATTCTCACTGATTATGGTTGGAAAGATTCCTGAAACCATTAGCACTATGTCGTCGGCGCACGCCACTACTTTAATTCCCTTTGGGTTGAATTTGTTAGGAAATTGTTGACAACTTATAACCACAACAGAGGGGATAAGACTCCTCGCGGAGCGTTTTACCGTGCTGCTGCCTACCTCACCGATGGTTATTCTAGTTTTAAACATGTTCTCTATCTATAAACATATTAAAAGCCTCAATTATGGATCATGCGCTAACGTTACTAAAAGATTCCTTTACGTCGAGAAAAGCGACGAAAAGCGACTAGTGAGTATTGTTGTATTTTGTGCTCCTCTCAATCGTACTTTTTTTTTGTGTCGGGACAACTAGCAAGTGCAGCACTCAGAAATTAATTAAGTCCATTGTACTACACTTGGATTCCCTTTTAATTTTCTTTAAATCTACATGATCTCCGAAGAAATCTGAGTAGACCTTGTGGCGCCAAGGAGCCAAGGTGGTCGCTTCTTAACACATCAGTACCAAAGACCTCAAAGCTGATTCGAGCGAAGGCGGGGCAGGCGCACAGGAAGTAGTCCGCCGTCTCATCCTCCTCTTCACAAGCTGGGCAGAATACACTGTCTGAGATGCCCAAGCTTTCCATGTGCTTCGACCACAGAAAGTGACCCGTCATCAGTTCAACCAGCTGTCTGCACTCCCCTCTGCTTAATGACAGGAGGGTTTGCGACAGTCGATTGGACTTATCCAGCTTTTGGGAATTTATACCTTTGCATAAGACTTTTTTTGAAAAAGACCCCCAGCCACGGAAGTAACCAACTGGAAATATCTAGCAAGAGACAGAGAGGTCTAGAGAAATATCGTAGCGAAGACTAAAACCCACTCGAGTCGTAACCTAAATGATGATGATGATGAGGATTTATTCTGCTTCGGCAAAGTTAACTCTACTGTATTCAATTTATATGCATTTACCATTCAACCCATCCCTTGAGAAGTCCAAATCGAACTCATGCATATTCAGAATCAGAATACATACAAATTATTGAATAGAAAGACAGCCTTTAAGCTGGTTAATATATGACTGAGAAATTCCCTGTTAACAATAAAAACGCCTATTTGGGGAAATGGGAAAATATAAAGACAGTACAACAAAAAGTTGAAATATCTCCCTGCTTTGAGTGTAAATCATGGAATGTTATGTGAAATTAAGTTAGGAGCAAAAATAAATTTCGTAAACAAACTTTATTCGTCTACTCAATTTGCTGTGAATAAAAGAAATATATTCAATTATCGAAGAAATTAAGTGAAAACAATACAACTCTCATGAAAAATTTATAACAAATATCAAATACATAAATTCAAACGGAAACATAAAACACGTAAATGTTCAAAGAATAAATAAATATTAGCATTGCAATTGAGAAGCAAAACAATAATCATTAACGGCGCAAAGTGATTCGAGTATTGCAAATAAAGCAGAATAAACACACGCGTCTATACACACACGCATACAAGTACCTAAATTTCAGCAAACTCCTAATGAAATGCCTTTAAAGCTTACCGCTATTGTGGCACAGAGAAGATTAATTTTCATCCATATGTATGTGTAATACATATAAATATGTGCATGTACTTGGAATATATATTATATGTAAGTACGTATGTATACACGCAAGTGTCGTAAATGGAGATATTTATTAAGGTGAAATCGTCGGCGCACTGACCACCCCCACTACCCTAAACGCTTTCGAATGTGCCATTTGACCGAATTTAGCTAATGAATTCTTGGCAATTTATCAAAGCGAGCACCAAGGGTATCCCAGTAAGCAGCGACTCCATGACCAAGCGCGTACATTCACACATGTACCGGTAAAATTTACTTTGTGTGCGTGTTGGAGCATCTACGAAAAAGTAAATGAAAAAATTTTATAGACTCTGAGTGTATGGCTTTGCCAATGAGAGCGAAACTGGAGCATCACCTGCTTACTTGCATGCGACAGCCTGACCTTTTTAACAAATTTAACAAATTATCATATATCGGATGTTTAGCTGTATTGTGGTATAATATTGTTTAGACAGTATTTTCTTTAATGATTTTTTAGATAACTTAATTCGTCTTTTTTTCGCTTTATTGCAGACTTGCATAAACAAGAAAGCAAATATATTTTTAATCAATATCGAAATTTTTAAATCAAATAACTACAAATTTTGAACGCAGTATGAATTGTAAATTATTTAAAAATTGAAACTTTATTGAACGAAATTTTTTCTGTTTTGATGATCTTAGTAAGCCGCTGACCTTATGAGTTATACTTCAATAGCGGATGTTGGCAAAATGTCGGCACAAATCAAAAGCTTGACAAAGTTCAAGAGAATATATAGCATTTCGCGTGAAATTGACATTCGCGCAAAATCCCTAGTCCGAAAAATGTGCACCCAAATTGGTCTGCAAACAAACTATATAGATGCCTTATATAGGTAAATGCAATTAGCTTCCTACTTTAAGGGGGTAGTATGGTATTTTTTTTTTTTTTTAATTATTCTATAACATCTTAAGATTATTGTGTGAAAGTTTGAAGTGCATTGGAGTAAAATTGACAAAGACACAAAGGATTAAGTATCTACCTCTCCAACCGGATTTCACGCTGCCGAAATCTTTAAACGCGTTTTTCTCACACTTGCCTTTTTTACGGTCGGTGTCCACTGTAGATTCATATCTACTGCACCGATTCTTTTCAAATTTGGTTTTTTTGTTTCTTTACTTTATTCACGAGGTAATGACGTCGAGTTTTTTTTTTTTTTTAATTTTGTTATATTTTAAAACAACAAAGTTTTCAAGTTTTTTATGAAAAATCGGTGTTTTGACTTCAAAGCGCTTTAAAAAATGTAAAAAAAAAAAAAAAAAAAAATTCGACGTTGTTACCTGCGAAACTTTATTAGCTGATGAAATCAATTTGGTTTTTTGATTTTAGTTGATCCAGTAATGAGTTCTGAGGGACACCGCAATAAAACTTTTTTATGAGACGTCCGCGAAGATTCGCTGCCACCAACTCATTTCTTCATAAAAATCAATGAAAATTTCACATAATATTCTTTAAATATGACTTTATAATGAAGTAATTTTAAAATTTTGAATAAATCAACTGTGTCGATAAAAAAAATTTCGAAAAATATGCTTGTTTTACACCGAATTAACCATACTACCCCCTTAAGGGTTGACTGCTTATACTATGCATATACAGGATCTAGACCGACTTCTTTGCTCAAGAGAGATAGTATCGGATACGCTTGTTTTCAAGTGAAATTTGTTTTGAATTCAGAAATTAACCTTAAACCACCGTTTCCCCATATAAAAGAGTCACATGGAGCACATAGATCACAGACTTTACATACATAGATACCAGAAAGTTGAGTACTTACATCCAACTAAGTTATGTTGAATGCGAAGGAAGCAATTCTGTTTCCAAAATGACTAAAATAAGAAAGATTTCCTGCTTCGAAGTTATCACGAAATGAAGTAAAGTCGCATCACATGATTCCATCATATGACTTTATGTCATGATTTTATCGCATGATTACATCATTTGATCTCATCGTATGACCTCTTTACATGCTCACATCATGTGTCTCATATATCTTCTATTGCAGCTACGCCTAAAGACTTGGGTGCGCGTAAATAACAGTCGTTTAACAAAACCGATTGCAGGCATTGCACGACTACTTTATGGCATGGTACGATCTGTGGTGTATATACCATGCAAAAGCGCACAAGCTGCTTTCGCTAATGAGTTCAAAGACTAGCCCGCAGGGGCATCCTCAATGGCGGGATGACGGGTATTACAACATAGGGACTATGGGTCTGATGAACCCACGGCGCCTGAGTCTGAGTAATGTATAAACAATTCCGCTCAAATGCCCAACATGTCGGCTAGTAAAATAAATGTCTGAAGGAAAACTGTGACCCATACAGGCAAAGGTACCCATGAAGGTACGGGGGTGACAATCCCGCTTTCCTCAGTCACCGTCAAGCTGGGCTAACCATCCGATTGGTGTGGAAATGGTTCCAACTAGAAGGAAACAAGCCTCGGACGAACACCGCCATGATCGGGATCGGTGCGGGAATCTACAGCCCGATCTAATTGACAATCCGGAAATAGTAACCCAGCCAGCCTCTAATGTTTTGCCAAGTCAACCTGCAACCATCCAGGCTAGAAAATCACGGCAACGCTTAACATGGACCACGGAAATCAATACCACAGTTATGCAATGCTGCTACAAAATGACAAAATTAGGAACAATTAAAATAGGATACAGAGAAGAACTAAAAAACCTGTTTCTACAAATTTACCCACAATATGAAGGTATAATAACTGCGCGAAGACTAAAAAAATAATTAAACATATGCAACAATTTAACAAACGCAAAGAACCGCTAGCTATTACATTAGACACCTTCATTCAAAAGCTCAAAGTCTACTCATACAGACTGCGCAAATATACAGAAGCAGACACAAGAAGGAAACAAAACACACAATTTAAATACAGTGCAAAAACATTTTACAAACGTCTAACACAGGACCAACATCCACCATGTACAAACCCGCCAACAAAACAGGAAATACAAACAAACTGTTAAGATATCTGGTCACATTCCAAACAACACAACAACAATAGCACCTGGATAAAACAAGAAGAACAAACATATCAAAACCTATTGTAATACAACAGGAAAATATTACAATAACCCTTTCAGAATTGGAACAAACCCTCAGAAACACCCATAACTGGAAATTCCCAGGGATTGACCACATACATAACTTTTGGTATAAGTCCATAATATCTTTACACTGCAAACTTCTCACACTTATTAACAGCACCCTGCAAAATTCATCACACCTTCCATCATTTCTCACACAAGGCATAACATTCATTAAACCTAAAAACAGCCAAACGGATAACCCAGCAATCTACAGACCAATAACATGTCTTCCTACTCTCTACAAAATCATAACATCACTCATATCACACAAAATATACATACACCTCATAGACAATAACATACTAACAAATGAACAAAAAGGTTGCAGGAAATATAGCCAAGGATGCAAAGAGCAGCTCATAATAGACCAAATCATCACACAAGCTATAAAAGATCAAAGAAATCTCCACACATCCTATATAGATTTAAAAAAGAATTTGACAAAATAACGCCCAGCTGGCTAATAAAAGTCTTAAAATTATACAAAATACATCCCGAGTTACTTACTTTTTCTTCAAAAAAATATGACAACATTCACCTCGAAACTCACTCAGAAAATATCATCACAGATAAAATAGCAATAAAAACAGGAATCTTTCAGGGAGATTCCCTAAGCGCGTTAGGGTTCTGCATATATTTGAATCCTCTCTCAAACTTACTGAATAGAACGAAATACGGCTTTAATATAAAAGATCACAAAACGAATCTACATAAAATAAATCACCTTCTATATATGGACGATATAAAACTTTATACAGCAGCAGAGTCCGAATTACAGGGACTCATAAAAATCATTGAACAATTTACAACAGACATACGTATCGAGTGTGGACATGATAAGTGCAAATCGCAACATATCGAAAGGGGAAGATGGAACAATAGAAATACAATAGAAACAAACGAAATATTACAAGCCATGGAAGAAAACGAACTTTACAAATACCTAGGTTTTCATCAAAGCATCAAAATAGATCACACCACAATCAAAAAAGAAATCACAAATGCATATCTAACACGGCTTAAGAAAATCACAAAGACCTTTTTAAATTCAAAAAACCTTTTCAAAGCAATAAATTCGTATGCTATACCACTACTACCATACTCATCTGGAATCATCAAATGGAGTGGCACAGATATAGAAAATCTAAAAATAGCCACCAGAACAAAGCTTACAAAATATCAAAAACACCACCCACATGCATGCAAAGACATAATAACAATACCCCGAAAAGAAGGAGGGAGGGGCTAATAGATATCCAGCAGTTACATAGCAACCAAATACAAAGTTTAAGAACATATTTTTACTCACACAGCAATAACCCACGCAGACAATAACCTAACGCCTCTTAATCTACACCATCGCAACCACATCAGAAGAAAACCGACAATAGAAGAAATTAAAGAAATATGGAAACAGAAACAAGTACATGGACACATAATTGAAAACACCAATATTGACAAACCAACAATAGTTATACTTCGCTAACCCAAGGTGAATTGCAACCAGAAACAGAAGGGTTTATTTTAGCAATACAAGATCAAATAATATCTACCAGAAATTATTGTAGATGTATAATAAAAGATCCGACTGTTATATCCGATAAATGCCGAAAATGCAATACACATGTTGAAACAATAGACCATACAACATCAGGTTGCCCAATATTGGCTGCAACAAAATACATGGAGCGGCATAACATAGTAGCTAAAATTATTCACAAAGAAATACTTAAAACTCTAAATATTCAAAAGTGGTGGAGAGTGGCGTGGGAATAGTAATAGTAAGAAGTCCTAGCTTGTCGCATCTACAGTTGAAACAAATTTCGTTTGCTCATAAACAACAAAATGCAAGTGCAGTTGGTCCGGTTGCTCTCCTTTCTCGCTGAAGTTAAGCTAATTTTTGTTTCTTGTTGGCACTGCAAATAGTTACACATAAACTAATGAGCAGTACGAATTTGGTAACATAAAGAGAATTCTGTGAGGAGATTTGCATAGTCGCTTCCTTAAGTTAACAGCCATCATACCAGAGCATGTGGTTTGATTCGATGGAGTCATCGGGTTAGGTCTGAGGTGCTAAGGAGTTTGTTTGCTTCCTCATTCACGTGACTTTGAAGTCTGAGGGAGTAGGCTTCTGCTTGTTTTTTAATTTCTTCAGTGCCTGTAGGGATCTTGAGGTAACGATGAATATCCCATAGGCTTTATAATTTATTTATATATAGACATCTTATTATATATGGATAGCTTTCATCTTCGTTCTATTAGCCATTTTGTTTTTATTATCTTCAGATGGATTTCATGCCGTTTAAGTTTTATATGCTCCTTCCATCTAAGCTTAGCATCGAGCGCTATGCCAAAGTATCATATTTTGCAGTATTTGCATGTGGTATTGTGGCATCTAGCAGTATTATTGGATACTGATGCACTTCTTTGTTGGTGAAGTTGACATGAACTGACTTGGCGTTCTTGAATTTTATGGGCCAAGTCTTCGCCCTTTCTTCAAAAGCGTTTGTTGCAATTTGAAGTGTTTTCCACACTTTTTCCAATTGCTAGGATGGCAATTCCGTCGGCAAAAGTGGCGATCAAGCCAATCAATTCGGGGGTATCGGCAAGTCTCTGATATATAGAAGACTAGCAAACCCGGCCCCCTTCGCTAGGCACACTAAAATAGAATAGATATGGTTTAGAACAGAAAATATATGGTTTTCATATTATTTATTTTTTTATTCTTTATTCAAGCGCTTTGGCATAAACAGTATTTTTTGTTTTTCTATTTGTTTTTGAGTAAATATAAAATATAAATTGAAAATCAGGAAAAAAGAAGATTGTTTTTAAATTTCAAATCAACGCATATGAATAAACAATCGTCTTTTTTCCTGATCATCCATGAATTTTTCGTTTCAATTTATATGTTTTATTAAGCATTGGAGCTTTTTTAACCATTATCCATTTATATTTTTCAAAAAAAAAACGAAATATTTCATTCACACATAATTTCATTCGGATTTCACATTAAATTCTCAAATTTCGTAACAAGTTATTCACTGTCCCAAATTCCACTCCAAAAAAATTCACAAACAATTTTTACATGTTGCACTTACGTTTTTTCCTTATGGCATCCAAATCAGAAAGAAATATTGACACATTGTAACTCACACTGTCAATTTGACAGTTCAGTTCCGTCCCAAGCGTTAAAAAAGTAAGCGACATTATGGCTGGCTCAAAAGAACGCTGTACCCGTTGCCACTGCTCCGAATTACAACCAAACTTTACGAAACCCATTTTCAATACTTACTTAACAATGTGCATAAGTTTGGTTTAATTCGGTGCAAAGACACGGCGGGTCCACGTTTTGGCATATATTTCGACACCCTAGTCATCAATAGGTATGAAAATTACCCCGTATTAAAGCACTTATCAACAGCTTTCATTTGATACCCATATTGTACATACACAACCAAAGGTTACCCGGGTCCACGTTTTGACCTACATCTCGAGGCCCCAGTCACGGAGCGGCATGAAAAATACTCTGTACTAAAGCATTCACCAACAGCTTCCATTTGATTTCCATATTGTACAAATACATTCTAGGGTCCACGTTTTGGTCTCTATCTCGAGACCCTAGCAACGGAGTAGCATGAAAAATATTCTGAACTGAAGCATTCACCAACAGCTTCCATTTGATATCCATATTGTACATACACATCCGAAGGTTACCCGGGTCCACGTTTTGACCTATATCTCGAGACCCTGTCTGCCAATAGGTATCCAAACTATACGGGAGCCATCTTCAATATCTACTTAACAATGTGCATAAGTTTGGTTTAATTCGGTGCAAAGACACGGCGGGTCCACGTTTTGGCATATATTTCGAGACCCTAGTCATCAATAGGTATGAAAATTACCCCGTACTAAAGCACTTATCAACAGCTTTCATTTGATACCCATATTGTACATACACAACCAAAGGTTACCCGGGTCCACGTTTTGACCTATATCTCGAGGCCCCAGTCACGGAGCGGCATGAAAAATACTCTGTACTAAAGCATTCACCGACAACTTCAATTTGATATCCATATTGTACAAACACATTCTAGGGTCCACGTTTTGGTCTCTATCTCGAGACCCTAGTCACGGAGCGGATGGAAATACTCTGAACTAAAGCATTCACCAACAGCTTCCATTTGATACCCATATTGTACATACACATCCGAAGGTTACCCGGGTCCACGTTTTGACCTATATCTCGAGCTCTATCCACCAATAGGTATCCAAACTATACGTAAACCATCTTCAATACCTACTTAACAATGTGTGTAAGTTTGGTTTAATTCGGTGCAAAGACACGGCCGGTTAGCGAACACACACAAAAAGTTGACTTTATTTTATATATTACTAGCATTTCCCAGTGGGCTTCGCACCACCATACATAAAATGTTTTTTTTATATCGCAAGCAATTTTTCATATCAAGTTTTCTTTATAGAACTCGTAAAATGTTTAAACAGTTGAATTAGTTGATTTTTTTTAACATACTTTCTAAAGATGTCACAATAGCCTTTTCTGTACTTTTTTAAAATTTGATTGTGGTGGTCACCTATATACAGGTAAGGTGAAAGAGCCGATAGAAAGTTGTAATTAAACTTTGATTCTTTAATTTCCATTTCAATTTTTTACGCTAAATAGATTATGCTAAAATAAATAAAGTTAAAAATGTTTTTCCAGTTCCTTGAATGCTCCAGTTTTTATTATATTTTCGTCCAAAATTAATATTAACATAATACACTTACAACCACAACAGTACAACAGAAACGCTCATAAGCGGCTGTGTATTTGTTGTTGTTTTTCCCATACAGGCATTTCGTATGAGAGGAAACCATTGCTCACATAAAATGTCATAACTCAGGAACGGCTGCACCGATTTCAAT
The DNA here is from genome assembly GCF_027943255.1 of Anastrepha obliqua. Lineage (NCBI taxonomy): Eukaryota > Metazoa > Arthropoda > Insecta > Diptera > Tephritidae > Anastrepha > Anastrepha obliqua. Next base: position 16,083,198 of record NC_072892.1, read on the forward strand.
CAAACTTCACACAAACCACCTCGTCAAAGATAGAAAAGAACTCTAAAATTTTTGTGTCAATCGGTTCGGCGGTTCTTGAGTTATAAGATTACCAAGGAAATGTAACTTCTTTATATATATATAGATATAAGATACTAGCTAACCCGGCAGACTTCGTACTGCCTCAATCGATAAATAAAATACCTAAACTTTTGTATAAAATAATTTTAAAACAAACGAAATGAATCCGTATTTAATAAAAAAAGCATATTTTGAATTAAGCATGAAGTTGTATTATTATTTTCGACACATCATATTGCTTAATTATAAAATGGAGTTTTCCTGAGATATGGCTATTTATATGGTTTAAATTTGATATTGACAGACACACACTGCTATGATACAGTTTGTTAATCATTTTATAGCTTTCTGATAAACTATATTTTTTGTTTTGTTTTGTGGTGCGTAAATAAACAAAGAAGACGGTTTTCCGACACGCGAACACGCGACGTATAATTGTCCATGCGCGAAACAGGGAAACCCCAAGTTGATTGCGCAAACTTCTAACGACTGACCTTGCGATTTATTTATGGTCATCGCAAAGGCCAGACGTACTGGAAATTGTAAGCGTTTAAAATCGAATGGTAAATCCGTTGGAATCATCGGTATCCGCGGGATCAAGACATCCTCTACTTTGTACTTTCCTTTTACGATTGTTGCCTCAATGACGTTATTCATCAGCTTTTTCAGAGCCAGTCTTGTTCCATTGCACAGTCGAGGTTGATTAATGTTACGCAGCATGATGACAACTGACCCTATTTTTAACTGCAAATTTTGAGGTGGTAATCCTGACAATTCCAGTGAATTTAAAAACTCTGAGGGATAGTTTAGTACGTCATCCTGGTTCATAACGGTGTCGACTGTTTTCAAGGAAATTCTGAATGGTCGCATTGAGATCCTCGGCATCTTAATTTTTCGCTGCCAATATTGCTCGTTCACCCAGCCAATTATGGTTATTGAACTTTTGCGCTATATCTGGGAAAACTCACTGAATAAGCTCCTCTTTTGAGTCTGTGTTTTGACAGAAATCTGTGGGTAACGTGATGAATCCGGTCGAGGTGTCCACTTCAACTTTATTATTTCCAATGTCTAACAACTGCTTCCCAAACACATTCGCAGTTTCATTTGCTGCAAAAATACTCTCATGTTAGTTGTTAATTGGAGTGTCTTTACATACTGCCACAAATTTGATGATTTTAGGCATGCATTTAGTTCATCAGCTAACAGTTGTTCGGGGAATTACTGGAAGAGTCTGACGAAAATCACCTGACAACAGTATCATGGCCCCACCAAAAATATTTTGGTTGTCACGAAGATCTTTCAACGTTCTGTCCAGTGCTTCTAGTGACCTCTTATGGGCCATGCATTCATCCCAAACAATCAATTTGGATACCTGTAGGATCTTGGCCATTCCGCTATTTGTGGCAATGTTGCAATTGGTGTTTCGGTGATTTGCATGTTTAATGGTAATTTCAAGGCAGAATGTGCAGTTCGCCCGCCTTCTAGCAGAGTCGCAGCTATTCCAGATTAAGCCAACGGTAGAGCAACATCATTTCGCGATCTGATCCTCGCCAAAAGCAATGAAATTAAGAACGTTTTTCCGGTTCCGGGAGCATCAAGGAAATAAATTCCACCAGATCCACTGGGATCTATTATAGGATGAAGAAAAGTGCTGTTTTTAAGGTTTTCCCGGCAATTATTCGAATTTTTCTCACCTTTTAAACCTTCCCTAGATCTCTACGGACATTTCAAGACAAAGATAAGATAAATCCGTTCAGCCGTTCTCGAGTTTTAGCGAGACTAACGAACAGCAATTGATTTTTATATATATAGAAGTTATGTTGCCATACACCACTACACTTCCCAACGTCGCACCCTGTGATCACATTGCACTACACGTGAGTTCATTGCTCCAATTAAAGTTCACACAAGAACTTTCGCTGACGCGACACACGCGCAAGCGATCAATTGCAATATCCAATGCTTGGGAATTGCAAGGCCAGCATATTGGCCAACACGCGCAACCCAACGATTGCGAAATACCAGCAAGTGGTGGGAACTGCAACGTTGGCGAATTAGCTTAGATTAAGAAGTTAGTTGGTAAGAATTATATTTTGTAAAGTTTAGTTAGAATCAGAACCGCAACTAGTGCGGAATAAAAATTATATGTGAACAATTAAAATCGCGTTTTTTATGTTATCGGTGAACAGTTGGTTCACCGCAACTTTAATTTTTTGGAAGCCCCTATCGGTCAGGGCTTAAGTGGCGCCCGAGCAGTCGGTGTGAAGTGACTTCAAAAAATAAACGATAATAATAATAAAATTTTCCATGGCAAAGTCGAAAACGGAGTCAAAATCGAAGTCAACAACAAATCGGCATAGGCAGTTGCTGTAACATAAAGTGCTAATTGAACTAAATTTTACGTGGTTTGCCACAAACGAATTGAAACAAGAAATTTGAATAGAATTTTCGTTTTTTGGATAAAAATTAAGCTTTGTTGGAATGCCAGTTGGTGCTTGTAAAATCAGTCAAACATCCCTTGTGAAGTGCAATACTTAGCTGTGTGTGTGCGTGCTTTTGTGCATATTTGCCAATTCAACAGCAAATTTCGTGTAAAAGAAATCAAGTTCGGAAAAAAAAGGAAAAGTTAATCGCATCGATTTATTTTGCATACCAAAAATCAAAAAAAAAAAAAATAAAATAAAAATAAAAAAATTGACTGATCTCTGAATTTGGAAACATTTGGTACCGCCGTTTTTTCAAGAAGCCAATAAAATATTGGTTTGTGTAAGTTTACAAATCTATTCTATCTATATATATTTCTATTTTCAAAAAAATGAACTCCGACGAGATTTCGAGGTCCCTCACAGAGATGAACGGCGCTCTGAATGCCATTCTTGGTAAGGTAAAGAAGTTCGAGGAGCGTCTCAATAGGGTGGAAGCAACGAACAGAGATGACTCCTTGCAAGGCCTTACACAGGACCTGGAACGAATAGAGAGGGAAGTACTGGAGGTACGGAGACAGTCCACGGACACCAGGCCACAACCAGTCGAGCCGCTAGTTACGCCTCGAACGGAAGATGAACTAACTCAAGTGGCCAAGCTTCCGGACTGTGTCAAGGAGCTGCAAGTATTCGATGGTTCACGGGAACACTATGGTTCCTGGGTGCATAGCGTAGAGTTAGTAATAAAAGACTACGAAATTGTGCGGCACAAGCCGATATATACCGCCATCCTAAGACATATTAGGGGAAAAATTAGGGGGGCGGCCGATTCTGCGCTACTTGCGCACAACATCCACGATTCAGACTGGGCAAAAATTAAAGAAACCCTTTCGCTGCACTACGCAGACACTAGAGACGTTGGAACAGCAACTGACGTTAATGTCTCAAGGGCGGCAGAGGTTATCCGACTTCTATTCGCAAATCCAAAAACAGTTATCCCTAATGATAAACACGATAGAACCAGAAAAGTACGCACATAAGGAAACAATTGAAGCGCTGACAGAGGCGCACCGTCGAAGAGCCCTAGATGTGTTCATTAGAGGTCTCAACGGGGATCTACCAGCCCTGCTCCTCGTTCAAAATGTCAAATCCTTACCCGAGGCATACTCTGCTTGCCTGAAGTTGCGGAATGCGGACCGCAGAAATACATTTCACCGTCCATCTCTAGCAAATAGAGGTGACGGGAATATTATTGATACCCCATCCTTCTCCCGTAACAGGCGGGATTACAATGGCCAAGGCTATTCAGACCAGCAACATCCACGCCAGCCGAACAACAAACGAACGTGGCAAGACGGCAACCGGAAAGTACCAAGACCGTCTTACTCAGGTTCGGGGCAAACAAGACCGCAAAATTGGCGGAGCACTCCGTCGGCGTTGGTAAAATCAAATTACGAGCCATCTTCCCAGTCGCGAAACACTAGATTTACCCCATATGACGGCGCAAATAGGAGTGCAGGTTCCACGGGACACATGAACCAAACAGCTAATAAACAACAAAAGCTGTTCCACCTGATACCGGTAGATAAAGAAGTTATCCCGGATACAGCAAGCAAAGAACAACTCACGGAGGATCAGGTAAATTTTACCATAGGAGCCTCATGTCTGGCGTACCATATTTAGAATATGTTACGCATGATCAGGGTATGTTAGAGTTTCTAGTCGACACGGGGGCAAACAAAAATTACATCAGTGAACGCGTAGCACGCAACACCGTGCCAGTGGAAAAGCCATTCAAAGTAACCTCTGCCGGTGGCGACATAAAAGTAGACAGAAAAGTATGTGGATATTTTTTTAAGTTTGTAGGCAAGGACACTCCTACCACATTTTTCGTCCTCCCAGGACTCAAATCGTTCGACGGGATCATAGGCGACGACACGTTGACTGAAGTCAAAGCGGTAATAGATAGAGAACTCAACGTCCTTATGCTAAAACCAAATGTAGTATTGCCCCTTAAGCGGAAAATAGCGCAACAAGTTTATAAAATAGAAACAAACATCCCGCTGGATCCAAATATCACTAACCTTACTAAAAATAAGCTCTACCAAATATTGAATAAATACGAAACCTTGTTTGGTCCGGTTGACCGCAGTATGGAAATCCAAACCAATGTCCAAGCCGAAATAAGAACTAATACCGGAAACCCTATCTACACAAAAAGTTACCCCTACCCTGTAAACATGCGCGAAGAAGTTGAGAAGCAAATCCAGAATTTACTTTCAGAAGGAATAATTCGTCCTTCAAAAAGCCCATACAATTCGCCCATATGGATTGTGCCGAAAAAATCTCAGTCTGATGGGGAAAAGAAATATCGAATGGTCATAGATTTCAAGCGGTTAAACGCAGTAACTGTCCCTGACACGTATCCTATACCTGACATCAATGGCACCATCGCGAGTCTTGGTAATGCTAAATATTTCACAACACTTGACCTCACTTCGGGATTTCACCAAATTCCAATGAAGGACAGCGACATCGCAAAAGCGGCATTTTCCACAATGAATGGAAAATACGAATTTTTGCGGCTTCCTTTTGGTCTCAAAAATGCACCCTCTATCTTTCAACGAATGATAGACGACGTGCTCAAAGAATTCATAGGTCGTACATGTTTCGTATACATCGACGACATCATAATTTTCAGCAAAGACCAGGATACTCATTTAAGAGACATCGAGACCATTCTCCATAGGCTTTTGGACGCAGGTCTCAGAGTTAATCTAGAAAAAACGCAGTTCCTTAAAACAAGCGTAGAGTTTCTAGGTTATATTGTGACCTCCGAGGGAATGCTCCCAGACCCAAAAAAAGTAGATTCAATAAGAAAAATGCTTCCTCCTTCCAGCTTAAAGGAACTTTAAAGTTTCCTAGGTTTAACATCATATTATAGAAAATTCATCCGAGATTACGCTAAAATTGCAAAACCGCTAACAAACCTCACACGAGGAGAGCACGCACAGGTAAAGGCAACGCAATCCAAAAAGGTACCCATAAGCTTGGACACAGAAGCGCTAAAGGCATTCATTGATCTCAAGGAGATACTGACGACATCGGAAGTCCTAACCTTCCCCAACTTCGACAAACCCTTCAATCTGACAACTGACGCCTCCGACTTCGCTATTGGTGCCGTGTTGTCACAAGATTACGATGGTAAGGATAAACCAATAGCATTTATATCAAGAAGCCTAAGTACTACGGAAGAAGCATACGCGACCAACGAAAAGGAAATGCTCGCCATTGTTTGGGCATTGGACAATCTCCGGAACTACCTATATGGCGCTAAGAGGATACGAATATTCACCGACCATCAACCATTGACGTTTTCCCTCAGCAACCGGAACTACAATGCAAAACTAAAGCGATGGAAGTCTAGGATCGAGGAATATAATTATGAAATAATATACAAACCAGGTAAATCAAACGTCGTGGCAGACGCTCTTTCCCGCTTAAAAACTCAGGCGAATCCCCTTACATCGATAAGCGACGACGATTCAACAGGCAACACCGTCCACAGTGCGGAGCAAGATAATTCGGATCTGATACCGTTCGTGGAAGCGCCGATAAACGTATTCAAAAACCAACTTGTATTTGGAGGTAGGTTGGAGATATTCGAGGAACCCCATCCCGGTTACTCGCGACACTACCTAGGGTCAGAGGGAATTAGCGAAGCAGAGCTTATCGACGTCCTCAAGAAAAAACTAAGACCAAACGTAATCAATGGTATTAAGATTCCAGAAGCTCAATTAGGACTACTCCAGAAGGTATATTTAGAAAATTTTATGGATCCGGATAGGATTTGCGATATAATATGGGCAGAACATAAAAGGGCTCACCGCAATGCCACAGAGAATAAGAAACAACTCCTGGAGAAATACTACTTTCCCAGAATGAACAGTATAATCAAAGGATATGTCTCGTCCTGCGAAACTTGTAAGGTCAGTAAATACGATAGGCATCCGAATGCACCAGAGCTGCAAAAAACACCAATCCCATCACGTCCTTGTGAAATAATCCATTTGGACATTTTCGAAATTCAAGGGGAGAAATTCCTTAGTGTTATCGACAAATTCTCAAAATTTGCGAAACTTTTCCATTTACGCAACAAGTCCACTTTGCACCTTAAGGACAAAATAATAAAACTCCTGCACTATTTCACAACACCTGATATTCTCGTGACCGACAACGAGCGCGGTTTAATTAGTCCAATTATCCAGAACCTGTTAGACTCTTTAGGAATAAAATTGTATCGCACACCATCCCAAAGAAGCGAAGTGAATGGTCAGGTAGAAAGACTCCACTCTACCTTAATTGAAATAATTAGATGCCTGAAGATAGACAACCCAAAGTTAAGGACAAAAGAATTAGTTAACATAGCAGTGGATCGATACAATAATTCAATTCACTCGGTTATAAACCAAAAACCAAGTGAAATATTTTTTAATCGAGCAAAATCCTCTAACTATCAGGAGCTGTTAGAAAAAAGTAATAGGACTATGAATAAGTTCGTGCGGTTTTACAACAGATGGCGTAACTTGATTATTATTCCATCGATCCACAATTCCAAACATTCATTGGAGAGCTACTGTCGTAAGGCACAAACGTCAGTATAAGTTTTTTATTTGAAGCGTAAACAACAATATTTTTACCACACTTGAAAATGTCGAATTTCGTGCCAAATAATGTGTTTTTGCGGGGAATTCTTTAATATGAAGAAAAAAGCAGCCGAAAGTCATCGTATCTTGGTGGAAGTTTATGGTGAGCATGCTCTAGCTGAGCGAACGTGCCAGAAGTGGTTTGCACGCTTTAAAAGTGGTGATTTTGGCTTGGAAGACGAAGAACGCGAGGGTGCGCCGCCAAAGTTCATGGATACCGAATTGGAGGAATTGCTCGATCAAGATCCGGCTCAAACGCAAGAAGAGGTTGCAAAAACTTTGGGAGTTGATCAATCAACCATTTCCAAACGTTTAAAAGCCATGGGAATGATCCGAAAGGTAGGCCATTGGGTGCCGTATGAATTGAAGCCAAGAGACGTTGAACGCCGTTTTATGGCATGCGAACAACTGCTTCAACGGCACAAAAGAAAGGGTTTTTTGCATCGAATTGTGACTGGCGATGAAAAGTGGGTCCATTACGACAATCCAAAACGTCGGGCAACGTATGGATACCCTGGCCATGCTTCAACATCGACGTCGGCGCAGAATATTCATGGCCTGAAGGTTATGCTGTGTATCTGGTGGGACCAGCTGGGTGTTGTGTATTATGAGCTACTGAAACCGAATGAAACGATTACGGGGGATGTCTACCGACGACAATTGATGCGTTTGAGCCGAGCACTGCGAGAAAAACGGCCGCAATACGCCGATAGACACGACAAAGTTATTTTGCAACATGACAATGCTCGGCCACATGTTGCACAAGTGGTCAAAACATACTTAGAAACGCTCAAATGGGATGTCCTACCCCACCCGCCGTATACTCCAGACCTTGCGCCATCCGATTACTATCTCTTCCGATCGATGCAACATGGCCTGGCTGACCAGCACTTCCGTAATTACGATGAAGTCAAAAAATGGATCGATTCGTGGATTGCGGCAAAACCGACCGAATTTTTCACAAAGGGAATCCGTGAATTGCCAGAAAGATGGGAAAAAGTAGTAGTAAGCGATGGACAATACTTTGAATATTAAATTTGTAACCATTTTACGTCAATAAAGTTTCAAATTCAAAAAACCGCACGAACTTATTCATAGTCCAAATAAATATTTGAAAGCCTTGCTGACAAAAAAGCAGCTAGACCAGATCAAACGTCACAATAAGAAAAGATCTCTTCCGGAGCGTTATGACGAAAACGATGTCATATACATACGTGAAGGACAAGCAGATTAAGGGAAAGCAAAAACCCGTGTATAAAAAAGAAATTGTTGCAAAGGACAATAAAGTATCAGTCACCACGCTAAGTGGCAAGAAAATACATAAAACTCACATAAAAAATGTGAAACGCAGGAATACATATCCTAGCACTTAAACAAAAAAAATAAAACAAACAAAAAAAAAACATTAAAATAAAAAATATGAAATAAACTAAAATAAGAAAGAAAACTTGGTACTAAGGGGTAGTTAATCTAACAAGAGCGGGCTTGTAAGTGAGACAAATCGTGCCTTAACCGGATAACGCGATTCTCCATAGCTGGTTCGAGAAATGATAACACCTCTAGTCCAGAACAAAAGGAAATGGTCATTACTACAAGAGCGGGCTTGTTAGTGGGATGAATCGTGCCCTAGTAGGCTCGTAGTGCCATCGAATTTGACAAATGGCTACACTACTTCCAAACGGGATTCTGGCGATCTCTCCGTAGCTGGTTCGAGAACAGTATGGCCCTCTGTCCTATACAAGAATTTAAAATGCCTCCCCCGCATAATCGGCTGGAGAAGAAAGAAAAAAAAAAAAAAAAAATTTAAAATGCCTCCCCCGCATAATCGGCTGGAGAAGAAAGAAAAAAAACAAAATTTAAAATGCCTCCCCCGCATAATCGGCTGGAGAAGAAAGAAAAAAAAAAAGAAAAAAATTTTTTTTTAAAAATGCCTCCCCCGCATAATCGGCTGGAGAAGAAAGAAAAAAAACAAAATTTAAAATGCCTCCCCCGCATAATCGGCTGGAGAAGAAAGAAAAAAAAAAAAAAAAAAAATTTAAAATGCCTCCCCCGCATAATCGGCTGGAGAAGAAAGAAAAAAAAAGAAAAAAATTTTTTTTAAAAATGCCTCCCCCGCATAATCGGCTGAAGAAGAAAGAAAAAAAACAAAATTTAAAATGCCTCCCCCGCATAATCGGCTGGAAAAGAAAGAAAAAAAAACAAAATTTAAAATGCCTCCCCCGCATAATCGGCTGGAGAAGAAAGAAAAAAAAAAGAAAAAAAATTTGTTTTTAAAAATGCCTCCCCCGCATAATCGGCTGGAGAAGAAAGAAAAAAAAAAAAAAAAAAAAAAAAAAAAAAAAAAAAACAAACCCAACATATTTCCCATTTTGTTTTTTTTCTAATTTTCTGTTCCTTTTCATTTCTATTTATGAATATTTTTGTAATAACAATATAAAGTAAATTTAAACAAATTTTTCTTTTTAATATTCCCTACTAATCATTATAAAAAAATCGTTTTATCCAAAAGAAAAAAATATACAAAAATAACATAACTTGTAAACCACTTGCACACTTTAAACCACTAACACACTAACAAAATAATATCGCAGGAAAAGCTAAAATCCTAAACCAGGATAGTAACACTAGTTTAATGATATTCAATCTAATCCTGAGAATTCCGCTTACTAATAATACCTACTATCAACAACATTTTTCGCTTTTTACGAAATACCTTCTTAGAACCTAACAACTACTAACTTACTAACTACATTAAAATAGAATTAACATCTTGCGTTGCAGATTCCCACTGCTGGCAAATGCCATCAGCGGTCTGAACATTTTCAATTACAAGGCTCCGATCGTAACAATCCAAAATGGAAACGGGTGGATCATTGGCGGGTCATTCAAACTGGTACACGTCATCAATCTACAACAATATGCTACAACCTTGAGGCAAATGGAAAACTTAACAAACCGAATTGAGGACCAGATATTAACACAGCACTACATCAATTAAACGCTAGAACGACTTCATGAACTAATGGGCAACACAGGTAGAGCAAGAAATACTCGATCTATCGACTGGCTAGGCTCAGCGTGGAAATGGATAGCAGGATCACCTGACGCAACGGATTGGAGCAATATCCTGCACAGTCAAAATCAGATAATTCAGAATAGCAACCATCAGTACAGGGTTAATAAGAAACTATTCACGGCTACACAGGAGGTATTGGAAAAGATCGACGAGGTCGTGGATCGCACGAATAACGTGGTAAAGGAAACAGAAATCATGGAATTCAGACAAAACGCACTTCACAACATTTTTCTTCTTCGCGAGGATGTAAACGAAATGGTGCGGGGATGTCAGTTGGCAAAGAATGGAATTGTCAACACCAACCTACTGGATATGGACGAAATTAACCAAGTTCTATCAGAAATAGAAACGCTCCCATATCAGAATATAATAGAAGCAATCGAATATGGCCAACCGTCGGTACTGACTAACGGGACACTTCTCCTCTACGTCCTTTCAATGCCAAAAGTAACAACTAAAAAATATAATCTCCTGGTTACTCGCGCTGGAATCTATGGAGGTAAGCAACTAAATCTCCCTTTTGACAGGATGCTTGTCAACCAGGAAGAGACGTACGGTCTAACAAAGAATTGCCTGGTGATCAGCTCGTCCACGGTATGTAAATCAAAATCCTTGATTAAACTGGAAGAAAGCAGTTGCCTACCGCGACTCCTAAAAGGTGGAGAAGCCAACTGCAAATTCATCAGACAGAATGGGTCACAAATAGAGCTGATAAACGAGAACACCGTGTTTATATCAAACTTCCAAGGAGTAATCAAAAATAGCAATGCCTCTATTACGGTAAATGGGACCTACGTAATCCAATTAAATAACGAAACAGTCACCATTGGTGACCAAGTATTTTCTAGTTATGAAACTATTACCGCACAGGCCCTTCCAGCAGTACTATCAAAGGTGAAGAGCCATACAATGAAGGTCAACCTAGAATACGTCCACGACCTGACCATGGAAAACATAAGGTATCTTGGGTACGTTAATGAAAAGGTAAATTTCTCTCTCGCTTCAGAAATCCTCTCGATATGTGCAATTGTTCTTATTGCCGCCATGCTGTGGAGATGCTACAATAGAAAGCTAGACCTTCCGCCAGTTGAAATCCCGACTCATTGGTCAGATAACACTAACAACAGTAAAATCATTAGAGGAAAGTCTGCTCCTGAAATCCATCGCCTGGACAATAGCCTACCAGCCACACCAGTCAGTATCAACATGTCGCCAGGAAACTATAGTTACTCTCTACAACATTTTACCCCCTCGCAATTTTCGTCTTTTGATCTGCGAGACGCAGATCTTTAAAGGGGGAGGAGTTATGTTGCCATACACCACTACACTTCCCAACGTCGCACCCTGTGATCACATTGCACTACACGTGAGTTCATTGCTCCAATTAAAGTTCACACAAGAACTTTCGCTGACGCGACACACGCGCAAGCGATCAATTGCAATATCCAATGCTTGGGAATTGCAAGGCCAGCATATTGGCCAACACGCGCAACCCAACGATTGCGAAATACCAGCAAGTGGTGGGAACTGCAACGTTGGCGAATTAGCTTAGATTAAGAAGTTAGTTGGTAAGAATTATAAGGTTGTCAAAAAAGTCTTGCGGTATTTCCGCAAGCTTATCTTTGCAAGAGCGTAGTTCTAGTTGTATTCGTCACATCGGTTCACGCTAGAGCTTTTTGGAAAGCTCTTTTCACGTGCTAACACGTGTTTGATTAATTGTTGTTTGCTTTTAGTCGTTCGTGAGTTATAGCGTCGCAAACATGGAGCAAAATAAAGAGAAAATACGGCATATTTTACAGTACTACTACGATAAAGGCAAAAATGCATCTCATTCGGCCAATAAAATTTGTGCAGTTTATGGACCCGATACAGTTTCCATTTCCACCGCACAACGATGGTTTCAACGTTTTCGTTCTGGTGCAGAGGTGATCGAAGATGCGCCACGGTCCGGAAGGCCTGTCGTCGAAAATTGCGATAAAATCGCTGAATTGATCGAAAGAGACCGGCATAGTAGCAGCCGTAGCATCGGCAAAGAGCTGGGCATGAGTCATCAAACCGTTATAAACCATTTGAAGAAGCCTGGATTCAAAAAGAAGCTCGATGTATGGGTGCCACACGACTCGATGCAAAAAAACATTTTTGCCCGTATGGATGCATGCGAATCGCTTCTGAATCGCAACAAAATCGACCCGTTTTTGAAGCGGATGGTGACTGGCGATGAAAAGTAGGTCACTTACGCCAACGTGAAGCGCAAACGGTCGTGGTGGAAAAGCGGTGAAGCTGCCCAGACGGTGGCCAAGCCTGGATTGACGGCCAGGAAGGTTCTTCTGTGTGTTTGGTGGGATTGGCAGGGAATCATCCACTATGAGCTGCTCCCCTATGGCCAAACGCTCAATTCGGACCTATACTGCCAACAACTGGACCGCTTGAATGCAGCACTTATGCAGAAGAGGCCATCTTTGATCAGCAGAGGCCGAATTGTCTCCCATCAAGACAACGCGAGGCCACACTCATCTTTGGTGACGCGCCAGAAGCTCCGGGAGCTCGGATGGGAGGTTCTTTTGCATCCACCGTATAGACCGGATCTCGCACCAAGTGATTACCACATATTTCTGTCCATGGCGAACGAGCTTGGTAGTCGGAAGTTGTCCACAAGAGAGTCCTGTGAAAATTGGCTCTCCGAGTTTTTTGACAATAGGGAAGCGAGCTTCTATAAGAGGGGCATTATGAAGTTGGCATCTCGTTGGGAACTCGTCATCGAACAAAACGGCGCATATTTGACTTAAATCGCATTATTATAACCAATTTTATGAACAATTGAAAATTCAATAAAAATACCGCAAGACTTTTTTGACAACCTTATATATTTTGTAAAGTTTAGTTAGAATCAGAACCGCAACTAGTGCGGAATAAAAATTATATGTGAACAATTAAAATCGCGTTTTTTATGTTATTGGTGAACAGTTGGTTCACCGCAACTTTAATTTTTTGGAAGCCCCTATCGGTCAGGGCTTAAGTTAGATATAAGATTTTTTTCAATTTGTGTCCGAAAAATCCAAATATCTTACGGAACCCTATTTTTTTCAAAATAAAGTATAATCTATGATACTCGTGGATAATGTAGCTTTCGAATGGTGAAAGAATTTTTAAAATCGGTCCAGTAGTTTTTGAGCCTATTCATTACAACCAAACAAAGTTTTCCTCTTTATAATATTAGTATAGATGAGTTGCCGCCATTTTTTTTTTATTAAGGGGTTACGGGAAGTCAGAGTTTTAAAATAATTGGATTTTTTTTTTATTTTCTTAATGTATAATCATCTCTCGCTAACGCAATCCATTCACCTGTAACACTTGGTATTGGAAAGCCCTTTATATAATTGGCGCTTACATCCTTTTTGGGTGTTTAGGCGAGCTCCCCCTACTGTTTGTGGTGTGCGTCTTGATGTTGTTCCACAAATGGGGAGACCTACAGTTTCAAGCCGGTTCCGAATGGCAAACATACCTACACTCGGAGGCTTGCCATTGCCTGCCGAGAGGCGGCCGCTATTTGAAAAAAACTTTTTCTTCATTTTGATGTTTCACGGAGATTCGAAAAATGAAATGGATGACATAAAAAAGGTATCATCTAAAAATTGTTAACTGCCTACATCTAGACGTCACTTTTGAAAAACGATAAGTTCCTTTTTCGAAAATTTTTGTTTTGTTCATTGTCCCGCTGTAAATAATTGCCAAAACATGCCCTTGCAAATAAATTTTCCGAGAAGTTTTTGCTTGCAAATAAGCCGTCGGAGCATTTCGTAGCTTTTCTTGTAAAATAATTAGAAGTCTATCTATTTTAGCTAAAGGGGAATTTTAACTTTTCAAATTTATTTCAAGCTTCGTACAAGATTTATATGCACATAATTTATGTAATACTTTACTAAACCGCTTTGAACAATGAACTGGAACCACCAGCAATAATTGTTTCTAATTAGCCTCATTAACATTCTTTAAAGTACAATAAAAGCAACAGCAACAACTAATTTTTTATGCAACTGCTCCAATTGAAAACAAAAATGTTGAAATATTCTGCCCACACTAAGTAAGCCGGTGACCAAATTGAATTAATGCATAGGTATATATACGACTGTGTGCAATTACATCAACAACATCGCAATGGTCCCAGCGCTCACACTGCTAACACGTCCAGAAACTCAGTGTTGCCACTTGTGGCACATTGCGCATGTAAATCACATGGAATTGTTGCAAGCAGTAAGCCGATCAAATATGTCTATGTATGTGCACATGTGTATGTGTGTGTGTGCGTCGATGGGCATATTATAACTGTAATGGCATGTAATCGGTTGCCTGGTTGTGAGCCACTGCGGCGGCTGTGGCTGAGGCTGTTGCTTTCGCGTGTAGTAACTGTGAGTAATTGTTGTTTTTGCTGTTGCTGTCGCTGTCGCTGTTATGTAGTTGCTGCATATTTTATTTGGCTAATTAAAATATGTGCTTACATTAATTACCTGCCGTAATTGTGTTTCATTTTGGTTAAATGTGGCATTACCGCATGCTGGCGCTCGATAGCCTGAGCGCCTTGATGTAAGCGATTTTTGCTTGTAGTTGCTGGTAAGCAGCTGTTGGCCAATTTTGATGATGGTAATGACGCTGCTTCCACGAACCTTGAAATGCCTATAAATACACGCGCTGACACGCCTCCTTCCTGACATACCTCTCATCCATTTTTACGTAGATATGCTCGGAGACGACTTCTGACCTTTACGGCGTTTAACAAAATCATTTCATGCCACGCCCATTATTTGCTGGTGCTGCGCGTATATTGCATGTGGTTTGGTTTCCTATGTTGCCGCCAACGTTTGCAGAATTCAAGCATTTGCCCAGTCCAGGTTGTTATTATCGTGAAGTGCCTATTTGTATGCATTTTATGCGCCGTGGCTGTTTTTTTTTGTTTTTGTTTTACATGCACATGTATGTGTTTGTATTTAATTTGACTGCCACTGTCCATCTAGCACAAGCAGAAATAAATTTCATTACACAAATTAAAATCACTATTCGCAATAGGTGGGAAAAGGCATGCAACGCAATTAAATTAGCGCAAAAAGTGAATTCGTATAATAAAATTCAGCGAAATTCCGAGACACAAAATTATTTAGAGCAAATACGAGTTTTTAAGCCATTATTTAACATTTTCTACAGGGTGACAAAAAATAACTGTATTCAAACTGCTCTGTGTCATCAGATGAATGCAAAATTTTTTTAGCGAATGCTCTTATTTTGTGATTTTTGTGTGTGTGTCCTTCAGACAAAAAAGTATTCGTTTCTGTTCCAGCTCTTTGTGTAACAATGTCAAGTAGTCGCTCAGCTATTATAGCCCAGCATCAGCTAGGAGCACGCAACTGCGAGATTGCACGTTCATTGGTTTCTCGTGCAATCAAACGATTTAAGGAGCTTGGCAATGAAGGTGACCGTCTTGGAAGAGTAAGAAAACGAACTTTTAACACTTCCAACAACCGAAAAATCATCAAAAATAGAGTTCAACGAAATTCTATGGTCTCGATGAGGAAAATTGCTCGTGAGACAGGCATCAATCGCGAATCAGTTCGCCTTATAGCAAAAAGAGAACTTGGACTTAAGCCTTATAAACTACAAAAATGCCAGCTGCTCACGGATGAAAACAAAAAAGTAAGCCTCGAAAGATGTCGCTCGCTTCAAGGTCGAGCCGCAGGTGCGGGCTGGGAAAAATCGTCTTTACGGATGAGAAGCTGTTTACCGTTGAACAAGCTCTCAATCATCAAAACGACAGAAATTGGTCTACAGAGGCTCCTGGACCTTCGTTCATTATTGAACATCGTCAAAATCAGCTATCTGTCATGGTGTGGGGTGGAATTTGCGCCAGTGGCAAGACTCCTCTGATCTTCATAGACCAAGGAGTTAAAACCAATAAAGAAGTTTACCGTCAAGTCATATTAGAAGCAGTTGTCCTTCCCTAGTCCCAGCAGCACTTTGGTGACGATGAGTAGACTTTTCAACAGGACTCGGCACCAGCCCACAGAGCACAAAGAACCTAAAAGTGGTGCAAAGCCAATTTCCCCTCTTTTATTACTTCTCAAGAATGACCACTCTACTCACCGGATCTGAATCAGTTAGATTACAGCGTATGGTCGATTTTGGAAGCAAGGGCCTGTGCAAGACGCCACAAAACTTTGGAGTCCCTGAAGCAAGCGTTGCGTCGAGAGTGAGATCCCATAACGGTAGACAAACTACGGCCTATAGCCCAACATTTTTTGAAACGTTTGAGCTTTGTATTCGTGCTAAAGGTGGCCACTTCGAAACTGGCTGAAAATAATGTTACTCAAACATTGTCTATTAAAATTTCACAATTCGTTTTGAGCTACTATCAATGATAAATTTTTTTTATTAAAAAATGGTGTATACACTTATTTTTTGTCACCCTGTATATAAAGGGGGATTCAAAAGGTAAGCTCGAATCTAGACAGCGAACAACGGCTGTAAGAACGAAGTGTTCTTCGTTCAATTCAATTTTCAATTTTATCTCAACATTTAGCCATTAAAAAGTTAAACTGATTATTATTCTGTAGGCTTATCATTCTGGCAGGTGCTACAATGGGAATTTTTTTTTTTTAAATAACAAAATGGCGGACTTTTGAAAAAAGGGTATGTTTTTCGGGTATAAATTGGACTGTACATAGTATGGAAAGTTAGAGCTGAAAAGAAACGAAGGTAGCACCTGCCAGACAAGAATAATAATCAGTTTAACTTTTTCGTTTCAGATGCCTTGAAGAACCAAAATCCTGTTGATAAGCCACCTATATTTTTTTTTAGGACGCTTAAGCAATGTTAAATGTGGTACCCGCAGACATCGCAGGCAGAATTGCCGCTACACGTACCGCAAACAGACTGCAGGGCTCGGGCTATTAGCTCAATCTCACTTATGGGCACTCAAGCATACTTAGAAACTTCGAGTACATCCCCCTGTCAACGGATCAATGTATACCTTCGCTTAGTCCAACCGGAACCTTCTCTACTCATATTCCATCAAGCGAAGAGTGGACGGGGGGCTGCACTTGGGGGCAGAGTCTGTTGAACTTGTTCACGGATGGATCGAAGTTGGAAGGAAAAGTTGACGGAGGAGCTTGTTTTTTGCGAGGAGCTCCCTATCAGACTCAAATTCAGCAACAATTCAGCGGCAATAAGCGCCTTGGGGTTAGTGACGGTGCATTCGAAACTAGTCAGGGAATGCCTGGCCTCACTTTCGACTGCGTCCAAATTCTTGGACATAAGCCTCATCTGGGTTTCTGGTCACAGCTACATTGTGGGAAACTGTGAGGCGGATGAGCTGGCCAGACTAGTAACATGTGTGGTGATCTCCCCGCAAAAGGAGAGAATTGGGATCACCCCGACTACCTGCGGTCTGCTCCGGGAAAACTGGGCATCGCGCCAACTCAGCGAGCGTTGGGCAAGTACACAAACTTGTAAGTTTCGGGAACCATCCTTCAGACCACGTGTGAACCGGGGGCGCTCGGGCGAGCTTCTGAGGAATGCATGCTGTGAGACTTGAAATTACCTCAAGTCCTTTTTGCGATGGATGTATGGGGGATGAGGTGGAATCATCTCAGCACCTTCTCCTTAGCTGCCCTGCTCTGGCGGGTCTAAGATCCAGGCATCTTGGCTCTTACTTCTTTGCTGCGCCTCCTCAAACAGCTGGCGTTGACATTAAAAGTCTGATGAATTTCATCAGCAGCACAAAGCGGTTGACGCAAACGCTGCACAGTCATCGTTCGTAATCCACATACTCTAAACCCACCCTCCTAACCATCCCAACACCTCTCCCCGCACTCTCCTTGCAACCCATCGGTCTTCCTCTTTCACCTCACCTCCTTCATAATGGTACCACAAAGGACGAAACCGTTTTTCCTTCCTGTCGTCCAAGTGTGCTCATTCCTTGGGCAACCATACCAACCTAACCTAACCTACTTTGGTGCCACACTACTACAAAAATACCTATATGTAAAAAAAAATATTTATTTTTGTATACTCTTTGATGTCAATAATAATATACTATAAAATCAAAACAATCGCATTTTATTTTCTTAAAAAAAAATCCAAAAAAATATCTATAGAAAATGAGTATTTGACCAGACTACTACTACCTTAATTTACAGGTATAAGGGTGGTAAAATCTGAAATTTGGTGGATAAGCACAAGCACGGAGTACTTGAAATCAACGAACTTTGGAGTAAACTAAACTTTTTTTTTTTTGTTTTTTGATTTTTTTTTTTTACTTTTGCTTTTTTTTGGTTTGTTTTTTATATTATAGTTTTTTTATTTTTTGGTTTTTTGTTGTTTGTTTTTTATATTGTTTTTTTTTTTTTTGTTTTTTTTCCAAAAAATCGATTTTTGTTTTTGATACTTTAGTGTCTTTATAGGTACTTTATAATGTCAAATTTTTGAATAGATGGTCGCAGTATTTTCGATTCTACTGCCGTTTGAGCAGCTACAGTCAGTTTCGTCACGCGATGGCATCAATGGAAAATATCCACTCTCAAAACTTTAAACTCAATTAACTAAACTATTAAACTCAATTATCAAAACTACTTTTTTCGGCCTGGTGTTGTCAAAAAACAAAAAAAAAAACTATTCCACCGAATAGTCTCAAATTGTGATATGTTATTCACAACATCAATGACTATCGCCCATACCAGAATCATATTATTATTTTAATTATTTCGTATTGTTTTTGATTAAAAAACTGCAACAAAAAACGAATTTTAGAATGTCAAATTCAAAACCGCGCCATTTTGTAAATTTTTGCTTTGTTTTTATTCTAGTACGGGGCATAGCTACAGTCATACTAAAAAAATAGACAGCGCCGTCCAGATCCAATTTTTGAGGAGGGTCAACTTCAGCGCCATTTTTAAAATTATAAATTTTATTTATTTAAAGATGTGAAATAATAATACAATTATTCGGCTCCCTTATGCAAAGTAACAGATAGTTAGCTTAGAGGTCTTAGAGACCAGAAAACTTAATTAATTAAGACTATGGTAAAAATATAGTAGAGGAGCAAACACCAAATCAATTTTTTCAATCCAATTTAACTAGAAATTCTGATATTTTTGATATATTTTCAGAGGAAGTTTGAGGGGTGCCCTTTATATGTCCGGATTAGAGAACAAAAACAAATTTTAATCATCGAAAATCACTTTATTGTTTTTAAAAATATTCTCCATGAAGATCTATACACTTTTGCATGCGGCTGAACCAATTGTCGAAGCGCTTTTGCCACTCTGAATAAGGTACCTCCAAAACATGTATTCTGAATGCCGCAACCGCTTTTTCAGGTGTCGAAAAACGTTGACCTCTCAGTTTGTTTTTTACGTACGGGAATAAAAAGAAGTCATTCGGTGCCAAGTCAGGACTATACGGCGGATGCCCCATTAATTCGATGTTTTGGGTGTTCAAAAATGCAATTGTTTTAGCCGATGTGTGAGAGCTCGCATTGTCCTGGTGAAGAGTGATCCGTCTTTGGCGATTGGTTTTCCTAATTTCTTCGAAGACAACTGGCAAACAAATGGTTGTGTACCACTCCAACTTTTGTTGGATTTGGCTCATCTTGAAACACCCATACAGTCGACTGCTGTTTACCTTCGGGCTCATACGCGTAAATTCATGATTCATCACCTGTCACGATGTCATAGACGTGTATCGAAGCCCCGCGATCGTATTTTTTGAGCATTTCTTTCGACCAATCGACACGAGCCTTTTTTTGAGCGATTGACAAATTGTGTGGGATCCAACGCGACCAAATTTTTTTGACAGTCAAATGTTTATGCAATATTGAATGTATGCTGGTCCCACTAATGCCTAAGATTGTCTCAATCTCACGATTGGTCACATGACGATCTTGCAATATCAGTTCGCGCATAGCATCAATGGTTTTCGGAACAACAACTGATTTTGCACGACCTTCACGAAATTCGTCTTGGAGTGAACTACGACCACGATTGAATTCACCATACCATCGATAAACACTGGCCCTTGATAAAGCTTCATCGCCAAAAAGTGAATTAAGTTCATCCATGCAATGTTGCTGAGTTAATCCACGTCGAAAGTACTAAAAAATAATCGCACGAAAATGTTCACGATTTAATTCTATTTTTGGACCGAGATGAATCTTTTAAGTTACTGTAAACAACACAAATAGCGCTGGTATTTCAAAACGTTCTGAGTACGTAAAAGCCAAAAAATGTCAAACTTAGCGATACAGCTGTCAGTTGCCAGATTGCAACACCAGGCTTGCCAAATCCTGCCAAATAAAAGGCACCCCTCGTAGTTCTTAACCCTCCAATGCATAATTTTTTAATTTTTAATTTAAAAATTTTCTTCGCTTAATTCAGCGTCAGAGAATACGAATCCGTCATCGCTTTTGATATTATACCTACAGTTTTGCCAAAAATTAGGAAAAGAAATTTTTGCCAAAAGGCACTGTCATGCAGTTAAGGTATCATTGTACTGTATCAAAGTATACACATATATTCGTTTTTGATCGATCAGTTATATTTTTTTTATTACTTTTTTTTAATAATTTAATTCGTTTGTATTTTAATTAGTTATTTCTTGGTATGAAATTCTTTGAAACAGTTCTTTGTGGAGGAATTACATAATGGAATATCGCATTTTTCACAATAAGATTGCGTCTGCGAATTACAAGGTTTATTTTTACAATGCAATTTTGCAGACCGATCTCGAAATTGACACCAGTGACCAACGTTATCAAAACGTACATCTGAATTGGCATATAACCTTTTTTTTTACCGACAACAAAACTTTCCACTTTGCTTGAGTTTGATGGCCTTCCTCTGCCTTTGACTGAATCCTGGCCTATTTTAGTGAGAGCTTCTGCCACTTCACATCGAAATTCAGCCAAAGTCAAGCGTTCGTGTTGCAATGAATTAATACGATTGTAAAGAATATATGCATTAACTAATGTCATGTCTAACAAATGATAAAAAATACGGGTCGTCCACTTCTGGGTCTTTATGCGGATCTTATATCGGCCAATCAGGCTATCCATCAGGTCGACACCGCCCATGTGTTTATTATAGTCTTGGACAATTTGTGGACAATCAATGTATTCGTAAGATTTTTGTCGTCGATTCCAGCGACGTGTAAAAGTTGTCAAAATAGAGTATGTGGTTTGCAAATTCGGGGATGTTTTTTGATAACCTTACAACCACATTCGATGAGGCGCCTAAATCTGGAACTTCTTCCTTCCTTTTATTATCGCCAGCGCCGGAATATAATTCAAACTGATATGAAAATCCACTAGTATCACATAAAACAAATAGTTTAAACCCCCATTTATGTGGCTTATTAGGCATATATTGCCTAATGCTTGTTTTCGTCATTTTGGTTGCGCACATTTGTTCGTCAACGCATAATCTTTGAGGCATTGGAATAGAAGAAAACTTTATATTGAAATGATCAATGACCCTTCTCACGTTATAAATGACGTCATAATCCTCGGAGCTTTTTTCCGGTCGTTGTGCATTATCAGCGAAGTGTATGAATCTATTTATCTCCTCGAAACGGTTTACAGGCATTGTTGTACGAATAGCCTCAAAACCATGTCGGCCCCAATATGACCGAACACTTGGATATTTATAAACTGACATAAAAACAAGTATTCCAATATTGCGCCGAATATCATTAGCCGTACATACAAAAGATGTATCTATCTGTTTCTGCCTCGCGTATAAGTTCGTTTCATTTGCAATAGTAGAAAAAAAAGTGTTGATCAGCAAAGTAGCAAAAACACTTATATGGAGTAGTTAATTGTACGAAACCAGACATATCCGGGCATTGGAATTTGATTTGATCTTCATGAACTTTCATGCTTTTCTTTTTCCACACTATTTTGCTTATTTCCTCATCCTTCTGTCGCATCTGGACAACATTTCCATCAAATCTCCTGAATATATAACTACTGACCCCTGCGCACGTCTTAGGCCTTTTTGGAGGAGCTGGTGGTGTACTGTCACCATGTAAATTTACACTTGATTCTTCCCTAGCTACGGAAGCTGTAGGCGTAACCAAAGTTAAATTTAGATCTGATACACTTATTCCCAGTTCGCTACAGTCAAAACTGAATTTGTCAACCAAGTTGATACCGTCATCTATATCTTCATCATCCGTTGAGACCACGTCATCACTGCCTTCCTCATCTATAACATCAATAGTGTTTAGAAACTCCTCAATTTCTTTTTCAGTCAAACTTGAAACCTTGTTTTGCATTTTTTCTTTCCAACCATTCATTTTAACTCTAAAATTTTCAAAAGAGAGAAGTTCGTTACAAAAGAGTATTCACATGGTAACTGCATGCTGGTGCCTTTAGGCATTGAAACTTTGAAAAGTCACCCTAATGAAGTATACATAAAGCTAACACTTTTGACAACTGAATATCATTGAAAATACATGAAATAACTTACCTGAATTTTTTTATCACTTTCTTTATATAAATTACCAGCGAACAAATACTTAAAAGTTTACACTTTTCACACAACTATTTTATGCATGCTCAATACTCAGTTTCTCGCGGACAACTGCCATTCATTACATAACGGCGAGTGAAGTAAAAACTTTGCATATCAAAAAAGAGTCATAAAATTGTATAAAATATGCCCGTTTAACTTTTAAAATAAAAAAGTTACATAATGATTCAAAATTCTATTGCAAAGCAAGCATTGTCTAAAGGCACTGTTATGCACCAGAGGGTTAAGGTATTTGTTTTGTAATATAGTTACTTTTCCTGATTTATTCAAAACGTAGGCAGTCATCGAGTAGATGGCAGACTGTTAAGGGGACAGATACCTGTGAAATTTCGAAAAAAAAAAAATTTCATTTATGAAATGTTAATATAATCCTTTAAGAATATGTCAAACAAGTTTTAGAACGTAAATTTAAGTATTCCTTACATTATAGATCGTCAACCATGACGACTCTATTATTTGCGTTCGAACGCTGGGAGAGGTATGGTTACGTTGTATTCAAACTTTAGACGCGTTTTCCTAGAATTAATTTTGACAACGGAGACTTGACTCTACTTTGTTTACTTGACTTTTCTAAAGCATTTGACTCAGTGAATCACAAATTGTTATGTTTGAAGCTTAAACACTATTTCGGCTTCAAAGACAGTGCGGTGAAGCTCATGCTCAGTCTAGATACGTATACACTGGTGTTCAGCAAGGGTCTATCCTTGGTCCACTTTTATTCAGTCTTTTTGTCAATGATGCTTTTACCGTTTGTCAGTCCATGCGTATGCTGATGATATACAATTGTACGTGTCTAGTCGTATTGGTCTCGTTGAATATGTTATTATTTATGTTTCAAAATAAACAGTGATTTGTCTGCTATTTCTGTATGGGCTAATGAAAACTCTTTATGTCTGAACGCGTCAAAGTCATATGTCTTACCTATATGTAATAGTGTTGTGCATGTTGACAATATCCCTAAATTGTGGATAGGTACAAGTTCCCTTACCTTTATGGATAAGGCAAAAAATTTGAGTTTATTCTCAACACAAAACTTACCTGTGCTGACCATATAAATAGGGTTGTGGGAATATTTATGCTACATTGCGTAAGCTAAGAGCCTCTGCAACATTCACGCCAGAGAAAACGAGGCGCAAATTAGTTCTCCAGCTAATTATGCCTTTCATTTCCTACTCTGAGGTGGTATACACCAAACTCGACTCCACATCTTGTCATAAACTTAATGAAGTATTTAATAACGCCACGCGGTATGTATATGGGATTGGCAGATATGACCATATCTCTGCCTGGCGATCAAGGTTAATGGGCTGTTGCCTAAATAGTTATTTGTCTGCTAAAAATTCCATACTTTTGTGCAAACTTACATTATTCAAGTCTCCTCTCCATCTGACAGAGAAGTTGATACCAGTAAGGTCTCGCAGGCACAACAAATTCATCGTTCCAAAATTTAATTTCCTAGCATCATCTAGATTATTCTTAATTAACGCTGTTAAAGTGTGGATCTCATTAGCCGACACTGTGAAGGCTGGACTTAACAGATTTAACTTCAGGGCACAAGTCTGTAATTACTTTAAAAGTGTTTGATTGTATTAAATTAGGGCATTAAATGTCTCTCTACATTCTCTAATTACTACTTTTGTTTTTTCTTTTCTAAATCCTTCTTTTCTTTTCCTACTGCTTCTTTTCTTCTTATTCTTATAGTTAAGTTAAATATATTGGATTGATTTTGTAAATGAACTCGTGTAAAATTAAGATTAAGAAACTTGTATGTTAAAAATATTCCAGTTGTATATAATATTGTAGAAGTACTATTAAAAGACCTTAGCCGTACTATGTACTATTTATTTATGTATAAATTTGTATACGTCTTTTTTAGAAAGGAAAGCTATAAGGGGTTCTTTCCCAGCGAGTTTAGACCGTTCATTAGTTATTAAAATTAATTTTTTATTTCATTTTCATTTTATGTGAAAGAAGTTAAATAAAAATCCTAAAAATTTAAATATCGTTTTTCATTTTTTTATTGTAAAAAAAAATCCTGAATATACCCTAAGCTCTAGACCGGGACCTCTTAAGACGCAAGGGTATGCACGAACTTTCTTTCGGTACGGTGTAATGCATGTATATATTATATGATAATATAACACGATTTAGTTTTTCAAATATTTCCTAAATTTTGAATAGCTTTGCATTTCGAAAGCTCTAAAAACTTTTTCTACTAGAGAAAGAGTAAAACTACAAAAGAAGAAGCCAAAAAAGTGGCACTATTTTAAAATATGTATTTACGAAGCCAATAAAGCAACTTTTTGTGCCTAATTTATGATTTCAAATTTGATTTCAATAGAATTCAACAAAAACATTCTTTACTTCAGTCAATAGAATTTAGCAACAACATTTTCTACTTACCCATTAGAATTTATTCAAAAAAATATTATTAGGGATACATGAAAACAAAAATAATTGCAATAATAATTGTGGTTTAGTTTTATTTGTTTCCATATTATTCATTTTACAATATTTAGTTGCATATTTTCATAATTCAAATATACTTCTATGTATTTATTAACAAAATAAACCAATTATGATATTTATTTTTAAAAATAAGTATCAAAATGAAGTTTACATTCATCAACTTTATATAATATCCCTGCAGTGAAAAGTCGAACTACTCAAGAAATATTCTATTCATGAACTGATACTTTGCGGAAAATGCCATACTAGTCCGAGAGTGACTATAATTGTACTAGTTGCAAAGGGACCTGTTGTATCCAAATCAGATATTTTTTTTTTTATTTTATAGGATTAGCTCTATGAGGAAGTAGTCAGGAATAGGTGAGTAGGTTTGCTGCTGGAGTCACGAATAGGTGAGTAGGTTTGCTGCTGGAGTCAGGAACAGGTGAGTTGGTTTGCTGCTGGAGTCAGTCATCTGCGCAGTGTAGTCCAGTTCAATAATTGTCTGTGCAATTATACGAAAAGCAAAATATGAGTATGAATTGGATTTAAATGAGAGATAACAGAACATGTAACAAAATAACAGTAACCTAATTTACATTTGTCCAAAGCGGTGAGTACATTTGCTAGGCTATCTGAAGTGAGCTCTGTCAAAGCGATTAAAAAGGAACAAAAATAAGAATGCTGGTGTAAAATTAGTTTTAATCTAAGGAGACAAAACGCAGCATTTAAAGCACGAATCGGCAAGTCGTTTTTAAGTAGATGTTGTTATTATTGGCATTTGATGGCCATGGCATTTGTAGCCAACGTCTGTGGCAATTGGACAAACAAAAACCTATTGAAACGAAAATTATGCGCAGAAAGTGCAAATGGATTAGACACACGCTTTGAAAAGATTCGGACGAAATTGCTCATACATACCGCAAGGCACTAAAAATAGGGGCCGGCCTCAATTGACTTGGAGAAGAGTAACAATAAACAGACCAGCAAATCATTCAACGAACTACAATATGTAGCAAGAAACCGTGATTTGTGGCAATCTTTTGTAGGTGGACTAAGTTCTTAATTAGAACGTGGTTTGCTATAATAAGCTCAACAAGAACATGAAGAATAAACCTACATTTCTTGAAATGTTTAGTTCTTAAGGGGTTAAGAGTAGTCAGAGGCCCGAAACAATGCTGATTTTCAACAATTGTTTTTTGCTAGTAAAAAAAAATTAATAATTGTAAAAATTATCGCTGTTTGTATGGACCCATTTCTCCAGAATTCCCTTGCAGGGATCATCACAAGCCCTTCGAGATGCATCTAAACTCAATCGGGCAATAGAAATTAGTTTCATTAACAGATAATCTTGTGCCTGATGGAAGTTTGTTTTTCAAAATTAACAATATGGCGGCCTTAGGAAATATGTTTTAGATTTTCGAGAAAAAAAAGACAATTAATTGTTAAAAAAAAATCGAAATCAAAAAAAAAAATCCGGCCAAGCGGTTTTGAAGCTACAGTGATTACCCGTTCAAAAAACATAGTTTTGAGAAAAACGCATTTAAAGTTTTGCTATCGATTCTGCAGCACCCGAGCGCCCATTGTTAATTGTTTGATAACTCGAAAAGTAGATATTTGTCAGATTCGCTTCAAATTTTCACACCCAATTTTTAAGATATTAAACTTTATAAAAATGCAAAAAATAATGCAATTCTTTGAAAATTCTGACTACCCCTAACCCTTTAAGAATAAAATCATATTATAAAAAAAATATATAAAATAGTTCATTTAGATTAAATAGTGCTAACTGGTCTGTGAAACAATCGCACTTAGACCTCTAGGGTCCATTGTGTTACCAGTTTTGGGAGTCCAATTGTTATCGGCAAGCAATGGCAACCCTTTATTTATTTCCGTCATAAAAAAATTCTTCTCAAAAAACAATTTGCCATTCGGACTCGGCTTAAAACTGTAGGTCGCTGCATTTGGGGAACAACATCAAGACGCACGCCACAAATAGGAGGAGCAGCTTGGCCAATTTTGGATGCGGAAAGTGGGGTAAGGCAGTATCCTGTCAGTACATCAACCAAAAATGTGCCGTCTTTTCTAGAGAGTGATAAAAGAAAGTTTGTAGTTTTCGTATTGCAAGTCCTTAGCATAATTTTGGTACTTTTGCGTATATCGACTGGGAGGGCATACCAGCCTCGGTAGTCTAGCGTAAGTGCACTAGCCCGCCATCCCAGAGGTTGTGGGTTCGAATCCCACGTAGAGCACGGACCTCGCACTTTTCCAAATTTACCTACTTTCCCTATTTAAAAAAAAAACATCTCTTTCCTCAATCCCTAAAACTTATCGTTTCCATACTTACTCCCGCACAATAGTCAGCGCATTATTTGCATTTGCCTGCTAAAAACAAAGAAAGCACACAGTTACACATTTTATCAAGTGGCGCCAGCAAGAGGAAGCGGGCAACAGCGGTAAAAGTGCAGACACACCACTTTAGCGAAGTCCTCAACCATCTGTGCGATCCCACTGCCAGAAAAATGTGAAACACAGATTACGCTCTAAGCAGTAAGAAGGTGTTGTTCCTAAGCAATGACAGGTGGGCATTCCCACTACTAATCACCTACTCTGTCAGAAATCAAGTAGGTTAACGAAACCAGCACAAGACAAATCTTGTAGAGACCCTATGCTCCCGGGAGGAGTGAACAAGGGAAAAAACAAAAATATCGACTGCGTTTCCAAGCTAGTTTCTCATTTAGTTCCGTTTCAGGAAGTAGAGGGATGAATATATGTCGGACGAGCTCAACCTCAGCAAGCAAATACCCGCCTTAGAAATCTCATCGGCACTCTCATTTCCTTCTATTCTTTGGTGTTCTGGTATCCAGCAAAAAGTAATCTGCCCATTTCCGCTGAGATCATCCGTTTTGAATTTGCATTGTTGAACACATTCTGAGTTAGTCTAAGGAGCCATAACTGCTTTAATACCTGCTTGGCTATCTATGAAAATGTTTGTCCAAGTATTAAGAGCGGTTAATTCCAGAGCCAGTTGAGCTGCTTTTGTGAGGGCATAGTTTTCAGCCTGAAATATACTACAGTAATTAAGGAGTCTGGAAGACTTTTAGAGATCAAATTGCAGACAAAAACAGCCGCTCCTACTCCTTCCTCTATTTTGGACCCATCTGTAAAGATAATATGTGAATGGTACGTGGATTCTAGATTTTTCTGTGATCCATTTCGCTCTGTGGTGCTAGGCTTTTTCTTAAATTTAACTTACGGAATTATGCAGTCCAACCTTCCGTTGAATCCAGAATGTTGCTGTGACCAGAAGTTTTACATGTAAATCAGTCAACAGGCGGCTGAATGGCGCTATCCACATAAGCTGAAACCCAAAAAACTACGTCAAAGCCGGTTAAAAGTGAAAGTCATGCCACTCGTTTTCTTTGATTATCAGGGTTTTGTGCACTCGGAATTCGTTCCAAATGGTTCTGCGGTAAATAAGGAATATTATTTGAAAGCTATGCAACATGCGAGAGAAAGTGCGTAGGAAACAGACCAATTTGTGAAAAGAAAACTCATGGATCTTGCACCATGATAACGGACCGTCTCACAAGGCTCGTTAGAACACCAAAAACTCGACAATTACTAACCATATTCACCGGATTTAGCCCCCTGTGACTTTTTCCTTTCCCCAAAACTTAAATTTCCACTCCGCGGAGGCCGCTTTGAGTCGATAGAGGCCATTAAGGAGAATTCGCTGAAGGAACTGAAGAAGATCTCTTCAAACGCGTTCAAAGGTGCTTTAATGACTGGACTAATCGTTGGCATATGCGTATTGCTTCGAATGGAGCCTATTTTGAAGGCGAAAAGAAAATGTTATAATTAAACAATTATTTTGCGTTTTATTGAACAATTCCCGGTACTTTTTTGACAAATAAAATCATTAAATAAATATATAAAATAATAAGCAAAAATATTAAAACTTCGTGTAATATTTTAATCCATAAACAAATATTTTGATTTACCAACTTTTATTTACCTTTCAACTAATTCACAAATGGACTAGTTTTTTTTGGTTCTATCTATTGTGAACCAGTTCATTCACTGGTACTGCATCAGCTCAATAGTTCGTTAAATGGCATAGCGCTGAAGCAGAGGCTAATAGAGGCCTTCCTTAGAACATCGCGAAGTTAAAAATGCCACTCTCTTGTGTGTTGAGCTTCAAAGTAAACTGGCAATAATTCAAAACTACTTCTTTCGACAGCTGGGATGACACAGCAGATAAACAGATAATTCTATTGAAAAAGGAAGGAAGCACATAAAAACTATTCCGAGTTTAGTATCAGTTAACATTAGTACCTACATAAATACATACATATGTCAGCATATTTTAACATTAACACAGATTCAGCATTGCTATACAGCTGCTGTTGTGTTTTTTTTTTTTTTTTCAAAAAGGAAATAAGCATAAAAAATTAAGAAGATTACATTTGCGTGTTACATGTGTGGCTTGCCAAGCAAAATATATAACAGCAAAAATCAATTAGAATTTACTCACATAACATGAAAGGACTCTGGAAAAAAACTAATGATTTTCAATAAAAATTCGCATTTCTATGCGCATTAAAACTTTGCATGAAATACTCGCACTCAAGTCCAATGCGGGCAAAATCAGCGTAAAGCGATTCCAATTAAAACGTGTTGATAAATGAAATTGAATTGCACGCAATTCAACACTTTTCTATGCATACAAAAAACGTGTTTGAATGTTGTTTTTGTCCTTTAAACAAATTGCATTGATAATTGCGCGCAAATGTTACAAAATACAGCAATTGAATGTTACTCATACGCCCCGTGCACCAGTCGCTGCATATGTTATTGATTTGTACATGCCTTTGTGGCACGCATGTGCGTGTGTGTGTGAATGTGATAAATTAATGCAAATTTGCACACATGCAACAATTTCATCTACACATCTGCTCTACTATGCTTGTGTGTGTGTACATATGCTTGTGTACGAATGTTGCTAGCCGATTTGCACTGATTTGCATTGGTTTTGAGTATAGAGAAATCAGGTCAATTTGTTAAGTTTAATTGAAGTTTCTTGCTTAGTATGTGTCCAATCAAGCATGCATATTTGGAAATCATGAAATACATTAAATTACAGTTATGTATTAATCACCCAAAGCCAGCGTTGCACTTATGACAGGTATTAGCTGCCAATTGTCGTAGAGAACAAATGCAGGCAGTTATTCTAATTAGAATTAGTAAACGGGATTTGTTATCGTTTCGAAAGTGTTGGAAATGCAAGTAATATTGCACTAAAAGAAGAAACTATTGTTTGTGGTTAGTAAGCGAGAAGGCTATATAAATAAATTTCGTTGACCTCCAGTTAGAAAACAACTTTATACCAAAGAAAAAAAAATCTGCATTCACAAAGCCAGCGACTTCTAAGGACGTACTCTGCTTTTTTGTTCGAGATTTCTCGTGTTTCTATGCCGAAACGTAAAAGACTGGCAACGAGATTTCTCAGTTTTATCTCTTTTCTCTGAAAATTATCTGTTCTAACGATAATTGCTAACTATTACAAAATATTGGGCAACCCCAAAATATTGCGCTGCCTAGCTCACAAGTTTCTAGCTATTGTTGGTACGTACGAAACTCCGCGTGTTTTACATCATTTTGAATATGTATTACATACACAAAAATCCCTTTCCAATTATCCACTGACTTCTGCATAAACTCTGGAATATTTTCTTCCTTCAAGACCCTAAAGGTTTCGGGAACGCAGACTGCGCATTAAAACAAGACGTGATTACCATATTTTTTATCTTCCGTGCAGATTGGGTAGATTGGAGAACTGTTATAGGCAAATCTATGGAAGCATTTTCTAAATATCACTCGCCTCGAAAATAATTGTGTTTAGTAGTAATTTATTTCCGCCTGGTTGCCTTCTAACAACGTTGTAAGAGTGGGTATTAACTCATGAGTCCATCTACCCTTAGATGGTCTATTCCACAAGTCTTGCCAGTGAGCGATCCAACTACGTCTCTCTTCTGCTACAATTTTTTTACACTTTTTTTTTGTCGGGACGGACTAGCAACTAAGTCACTCAGATACAATGAAGTCCATTGTACTGCATTTGGGTTCCCTTTTTAATTTTCTTTAAATCTATGCGACCTCTATATAAGATCGATCAGGTCTACTCGAACTCCTGTCATATAATAACGTGGCCCCTTTCAACGTGCTTAAGCCACAGAGGTGGCCCCTAAAGACTCAGGGCTCTTGCAATGTTGGAGAAATGTTTGTTAATCTGCATCACCGTCAAGGGGTGGAAGCTACAGGAACCGCCCGAGCCAATCATCTGGGAAAGACATGGAAACTAACCGACCCAAAGAAGAGACTCAGATGATTTCCATACCGTGGGCCCATAACATCAGCACTGGCCTGATCCACTCGCACCACAAAAGCAGTCCCTTCCTTTTCTTCCCGTTTGCTACTCTTGGTGTGCGAAAGGACTCGCCAAAGCCTCGTGCTTATACCCGGATTCTGGGCTCGTGGGACAGGATATCCGCCGTAGGCAGGTCTGGATCCGGAATCCAGCAGAAGGCCTTCCTGAGGGATACGCTCTCTTCGCTATACACCGCGAAGCGAGTGGTCCACTCGAAGTTGGCCAGAGACCGGCACGTTACCCTTATGGTGCCGTTCTTTGTCTCATAGGTTACGGGACCGAAGGCAATAACCTGACGCATAAGTCGGCTTTTGCAGTATTTGATTTCTGCATCCTCCAGCTGATAGTCAGGCCCCAGTTTTCCAATCACAGCCAAAGGTTTTGGGCCAGCAGCCTTCTCTCTAAAGGATGGCTTGGATGTGCTCCCTTGGATGTGCTCGAGCGGAGGTCCAGCAAGCCATCTTGCACTGACGAAAATTTCGCCGGGCAGACAGGTATGTTGGACTTTTTGTCGAGGCGCCGATAAGGACGTGGCTTAGCAGAATCTTTTCCCGCCACATTGACTAGCACTAAGACCGCGCACGTACCCTGGCGCGGTCGTGGCTTGATCAGTAGCGGCAGCTGCAGGGCGGAGAGGTGTACTGCATTCAGCCATCGTCCTTCTCAGCATACCTCGAAAGCGAGGCAGTTTGGGAGCGCCAATGCCCACCGAGGACCCGGTAGCTTCCGTAGGTGTCACTTCCGCCGACCGAGGTCTTTTGGAAAACACAGACGCAGAAGAACCGACAGAGCCGCATGAGAATTTTTCCAGCACAATATTTGCCCGCCTCTTTCTTTTCCTCCTACATAGCCAGTTTGGTTCTCGGATGCCACCCTGTTTCTATGCCTGATTTGAGTCATCACACGAGTGTTGAACCTATCCCTTGAGGGAAGGCCACTCGCGTGATGCCAGGGCTTCCCCATCCGCCTCCTGGGACGCGCCCGATGGGAGATCAGGCAACTCTTCACGGTAGGATCCTTGCTCTACTGCCGTGTTCGGATAGCCTTATATATACTTTCTTCATTTCTTTTGCCAAAATGTCGACAGGGCTTAAGTTCATCATGACAAAAGAAGCGCCATCGGAAATTGTGCGGAAGCCGCAAAGCACTTAACCGATAGATGGATATTAGTTTTCTGGAAACTAATATATTTGGTATTCGCTTAACGGAGATTTATTGAAGCAATAGTGAGAGCGTTGTCAGAACTCCCGAAGAAGTGTTAATGTGTAGGTGATAAGTACTAGGAATTTCCCAAATTGGGAAATAAACCATATAAACATCCTTACATCCTTTTGTTGGCTATATGGCCGAGTTCTTACCCCAATTTTTGGTATACACCTTGACGTACTGTTTTTTTCGACTCGGAACGGGAGATGGGTTTTTATAAGCAGCTTTTTAAATAAACGAAATTCACTCTCACTGGGTTTTGTTTTTTTAATTCTTGTGACTCCTTAACACCACAGTTATTGTTTCTTCTGATACGAAGAACACATAATGCACAGCAAGCATAGCTTTTTTCACAGATGTCGTCTTGTTTCATACCTAATAGAGAGTCCCAATTATTCAGTAGCGGATAATTCACTTACTACTATCATAAAAACCTTATTGTCATGATACCTATAGAAATTTTTCCTGTCCTTCCTAGAACTTCAAGTCAAGTCTATTTTCATTCGCTAAGCAATGTAAGATTCAACTTTTCAATTTCTTTCCATCCCATCTTTCTGTGTGATAATATTTCAACCTTGAATGCCAAATTGTGCTCCCATTCAAGGGAGCTGTATGGTTAATTTCTCTACTATCTTGCTTTACAACGGATACCCCTTTTTTGAAATTCCACAGATGCTGGTTGGTTGGTTAAAATGGTACTTCAACCAGAATCCAAGTAACGCAGTTATTATTTTTACATATCCCTGCCACAAATATCTTCCATAATTACTGGTGGCCCCGATTTTGCATTTAGCCTAAAGTATCCTCATTAAGGGGGAGGTAGGGTTTAGCGCTAAAAAAAAAAACACTTTTTTTGTGAATTTTTTACAGAAATATGGCTTAAGATACTTTAATAAAATCAGTTACATGTTATTGTACATCTTTTCAATAAGTTTTTAAAAAATATTAATAATAAAATATTGACAAATAAGCCCATGACAGAGTTTTTTTGGAGATATGTTTTTCGAGAGGTGCTCTGCGGTGCCAATCGGCATTCGTCGTAGAATCATCTGAAACTAAAAAAGTCGAATTTTTCAGTTAAAGTATGACGTAATGCTCCCCCCTACATTAATAAATTTTTTTTTTTTTTTCATTTTTGTAGTTTTGGTGGCAAAAAAACGTAAAACGAGCATTTTTGGCGAAAAATTTCGCCATATTTGTAAGTGAAAAACAACCTTAAAAAACAAAAAATAAAAAAAAACAGTGTAGGGGGGAGGTATTTTTGATTTAGAAAACGTGTGCCAAATTTGAAAAGAATCGGTTGAATAGTTTCGGAGTTGTGATTGGCACCGACTTTTAAGAAGTCGTTTCGGGAAAAACGCGTTTGAAAAAATGACTCTGAGAAATTATCGATGCTCCGCATTCGAGGTAGAGTGCCTACAAAGGCTATAACTTTGAGAGGTCTGGTCCGATCCACTTAAAATTTTGACACAACATTCTTGAAATGATTTACTATAAGATGAGTGAAGAAAAAAAATTTCGATTTTGTGACCCTACCCCCCCTTAACTTTAGCCCGAAAAGCATAAAACCTCTTGGTTTAGCTCCGCATTCGTGGGTAGACGTTTTCATCACACGCTCTGTCTTCGCATCAAACTAAGGCTGTAAATTCCGCAGAGATGGATTTGCCCACTCTGGTAGCCAGAACCGTCTTTTGCATTATTTTAAAACAAGGTGAGGAACACAGATAATAGACTTTTCACATACTAACTAAAAGTAAGTATACACTCTTAAATAGGGGCAAATGCTTTGCTTATCCATTGAATGGTAACGTGCCTTGCAGCCTGCCTTCGATTCTGTGCGACAAAGGAGACTCTCTGCAAAGCGTGTTCTGCTGTTGATATACTGATATGTCTATCGCCCCATGTGCGTATCGTCAAGTGCGAAATGGGCTTAATGATAAATGTAGCCATAAAGAAACAAACTCTATTATCACATTGAGTTGGGTAGCTGAAAAGTGCAGAAGCCAAAAAAAATGTTTCTCCCAATTCAAATTTATTAACAGCTCCACAAAGGTATTGATGTTTTGGGAAGTATTCTCAAAGCAGTAAATCACTCGGAAGCTTAACATTTTCTATGGAGGAGCTACCGCAATTGGAAAAAAACTTGTCTATCAGGTGATTCTTCATGTCCATCTAAGCATCGAACTATGAATTAACTTAATGAGAGGCACACTCAAAACCCAGCCACCCCTCTGCTCCAGCCGCCAAATATGCATAAATGTAGTCCAGCGAATTAAAATGAAAATATTTCATGCGGAATTCAACGTTTGAAGAGGAGTATCGAAACTTTCTACGCACTGGAAAGGCCGAAGCTTTAAAGACTTTCGTTTTTTGTTTCTGTATTTCTTATTAGCGACAATCTGCGTGCGAAATAGGGACCTCACCAAAAAGAGTTTGCGAAGTATACTGAAATTACTTAAATTAGAAGTGTAATTTAATAGGAAGAAGGTCGAAGTCAATAAAAAAGTTCGCATTCCCTAAAAAAAGTATTGGTAGGCGTTAAAGTCAATTCCATTTCTCGAATTTATTTCAACGATTTTCCAAAAAATTTTTGTAAGCAGGCAGGATTTTATTCGAACTAATTTTGTGCGACCTTTTCTCTACTGAAGATGCGGGAATTCAAAACGATGAATATTTGTACTTACATATGTTCGAATTTCTATGAAATTTTGAAATCAAGACTACTTCCGTATGCCGAGTATTTTTCACTTGATTGGTGTTGCGCCATACTGAAATCATCTACGTATGGAATTGAAACACGAAACAAACAGCTGTCGAAATATATTAAATATTCCATTCAAACCATGCGAGCGCATAAATGCATCCTTACATCCTTATGTATCACATTTTAGTGGAAAACACAACAGCACCCGTGCGGACAATTTGTGTATACTGCCTGTGGGTGTATTGCGTAGTGCTGAGGTTGTGTCTTTTAGTTTTTTTCATTTAAGCTACTGATGAGTTTGAAATGACGAAGAGATCAGGACACTCGAAACTTCTTATAACTATTACCGGTGTTGAAAATGTCTATAAAATACAGCATTGGATTAAATTCTTAAGTTCAGATAGGTTGGTCGATCCTTTTCAAAGACACGTACGAAGTATCTAAGTTATTTGTAATGTTGCGTTAGAAATACGAACTACACCTGTTCCCTAACTTTTAAACTTAAAACGTATTTTCGTAAGGCCTTAATGTTAATGAAAATGGGAGCCCCAAGTCTCCAAAAAAATATATATCGATTTATGTATACCTATATATCATTTGAGCTTTTCGCCTAGATTATGCCGAACAATAGTAAAACAGATATTGTTCAGTTTCATCACTTTGTTTCATCAGTTGGTGGCCACGATATAGAATCCCAGAAGTCTATAAAATATCTTGGCATATACATTGATGCCAGACTAACATTCAAGGAACCTCTCAGAGCTGTTGGTGTGAAGGCCACAGAGGCTAACAATGCACTTATGGGCATGCTCCCGAACTTAGGAGGACCACAGGGTACCATGAGAAAAATTCTTTCCACTGTGACAGACTCCATAATGTTGTACGCCTCTCCAATCTGGGCTGGAGCAAAAAAGTGCCATTTTAAAGAACTACTGCATGTCAGTAGACCCAGTGCCTTGAGGACCGCATGTGACTATAGAACGGTATCGGACGCTGCAATCTGCGTCATAGCTAGCAAAATGCCTATAAACATCCGGGCAAACTTACAGAAGGGGTTGTACTGCTCGCAAGGTATGAAGCCGACAGACGAATTCAAGCAAGAAGAACGTTCTACCTCGATAGCTGACTGGCAATCAAAATGGGGCCAATCATCAAAAGGCCGGTGGACACATAGGTTGATCCCACGGATTAACGAGTGGATCTGTCGGAAGCACGGAGACGTTGGTTTCTTCCTAATGCAGCTATTAAGTGGACACGAATGCTTCCAAAAACAGCTGCATCGCCTAGATAGCCCTTATTGTCCAGAGTGCTTGGTCGAAGAGGAGACGGTCGAACATGTGGCCATCACTTGTAGCAGGTTCGTTAAGGAACGCGAGGACCTAGCAAGAACAACTTGTGTGTTTCTGACTCCCATTAACCCAGTTCCACAAATGCTTGAGTCGAATGAAAAATGGAGGGCAGTTCAAGTTTTTGTAACTCGATTGTCGTGGAACTTCGCAACATTGATTGGAGGCAAAGGAATGTTGCGATACGAACCACAACTGTCGCATTGATAAAATGCAGCAAGATGAACAGGAGATGAATATAACTGACTATTGAGCTTATTGCTCACGACGGCCTCCAGACGTAATTACCAAAACGGTATCCCTGTAGGATGAACCGTTGGACTTGTGGTGCTTTTAGTGGCGTTAAAGTCCCACACTCACTAAGCCTTTCAATTGCCTCTACATCTCGTAAAAAAAAAGTCCACAGAAGTAATTTCAAAGAAGGCTTTATCTAGGAATCCAATGGAGCAGTACCCAGTAAGGTAGACGATTATGCTGTTTAATGGAAGTAATTAGAGATGTCCCTGATGGTAGTAGAAAAAGAGGAAGGCCTAGTCAAACGACAATGAAACGACTGGCGCGCTTTGTTAAACTCGGCCAAAATCGCGTAAGTGGTTATCGCATCAATCAAAAAGAAGAAGAAGAAGAGCGGGAGTAGAGATATCAAAAATGGAACACTTATTGTCGACTACAGTTGGCGAAGAACAAGCCTCATCCGTTACAAAAATGTTTACGGACTAGCAATTCGCAGTTTTGTTACAGAATACCTGGTATCGCTAATAGGATTATGCCACAATGAATTAAATCGCCAAATTTGCAGTTGCCTTCCATATTACATACAATTGCTTGGAACTCAGATAATGTAGGTACGATTTGTCTCCGCCATCTTTTTAAGCGATAGCTGGCATTACTCAACTATGTTTGAGATCTGTGACGGTTACTTCAGAAAATTTCTGAACGCTTGCCCAGCAGTGATAGTGTAAGTTTCCTGTTACGAAAAAATTTCAAACTGGCCGATTAATGTGATCTTTGAAACTGCTGTCCCCGAAGCCTGAAAGGTACTGCAGTCATCAGCATTCATCAGTGTTCTGAGCATGCAGCGCCTTCAGCCATACCAGCGAACTTGGTCACATCTGTGAATAGATAAATGAAGCCAAGTCCATTCTCAACTCATCCTTGGTTTTTAAAAAAAGCTCTTAAAACTGTTAATGCACTTACACGTTTTATTTCAATGGACCTCCGCTTCAAGAATATGGCACCATTAGTTCATTTTAGTTAAATAAAGCGGATCGATGGAGGAAAGAAACTTATGGGCATGCCAGTGTATTATTGCGACAAACTCAGTTCACCCCGTCGAGAGCTAATTACAACATCCCATCGGTGACATTAAATAGGAATTTTGCCACTCTCTTTCCATCTCGGGAGGAATGAAGTAAGAGACTTTTACTAAACAACTTCGGCACTACAGTCGACAGAGATGGTTAAAAATGGATTGTGCTGTTGGAGCTGGTAAAATTAGAATTGAAAAATCTGTGCATCTTCCAAGGTTCGAAGTATTGGCAATAGGGGAATCTTATCGACTACTAATCGCAGATTTCTTTTTTAAGTGACATATCGATCGTTCGTTATCGAGTTCCTCTCTTTCCGATAGCAAAGCCGCAATTCAAGCACTAAATTTTGTTGCAACACCACAATGTTACCTTAATCTGGGTCCCGGGGCATCAAAACATTGAAGGAAACGAAAAAGGGGTCGAACTGGCAAAATGGAAACGAACTGGCATGCGTAAAATTCTTGCAGAACTTACGCCACCGGGTGTAATCAAGAATGCAATTTCCTTAAAGCATCAACAAGTCGTGGAATGTAGATGGAGAGACCAGACAACATGCAAAGTTGTGGACAAAAGTGGCAAAGAGCTGCGATATTCTACTACCTCTAAACCAGACATTTACCCCACTAATGCAGTGTTCCTCTTCAAGACTCATACTCGGTAAGTACATTTCAAATTAAACTATACATTGGCTTAGACATGACGTACCTTATGCGCACCTTGCAACATTATCACCAAACTGTTTACTGTGTATTTACAAATTCTGGTGGTCAGTTGACCGCATCCATGCAAACACACGACGTTGCTGCTAAAGTTCTGGGTAGTGTTGACATCCCTCTTTGATTGAAAATAACTCGTACCAGTTTTGAATGCATGTCGTGAAACCTCAAACCGCAATGTTTGCAGTTACATTTCTGTAGAATGAGTAAGTTCAGTGTGGCGTACATACATACAGAGCACAGTCAGAAATGAGAAGAGCTTCACATTGGGACACTATTTTATGTTTCAAGTGTTGAGCAGCTTTTGCATGGTTTTTGTTTTTTAATAATTAAGCTATGGGTGTTTGATTTTAGTGGTTTCACTTTGTTTAAAAAATTTTAAATCTTTCTATGTATAGCCTGTAGACTTTTCCAAATTAATTAGATACAAAATTCCAAAAATATTATATTAGATCAGATTAGATTAGATTTGAGGAGGATTGCACAAGTCCAAACAGTCAATTAGGTGATCACTGTACTACACCCGGATAGACTTCAGTAGAAAGAATAGAGAGATAGTAAAGATAAAACGTGAATGGTAAGACGGAAAAATTAGTTTGAGCTCACTCTTCCACAAGTCTCTTGGATTCATTGACGAATTTTAAGAGATCCGGAAGAGGAAGAGTATGAACTTTATCCATACTCAGCATATCGCAACCGAATACCCTAAGTCTGATTCTGGAAAATGCTGAACAGCTACAGAGAAAATGCTCTGCAGTATCGTCATCCTCAAGACAGAGTAGACATATCGGACTGTAGATGACCCCTATGACAGCCATATGCTCATCCCAGACGTTGTGCCCTGTAATTACACCCACCAGTACTCTCAGATCCTTTCTGCTGAGTTTTAGGGGTAAGCTCGCCATTTTCCTGTTTGGTTCTTTCACAAAACACTTGGCTACTCTGCACGAGTTCCACCCAGATCAACGTCCTTTATCAGTAGACCTCATGAAGTCGTCAATCCATAGGTGAATCGATGCAGAATTGACACCTAGAAAGGGTTCAGCGCATAGTGGCACACTTGCAGAGCCTTCATTAGCAGGCTAATTAGCTAACTCGTTCCCTGTAATACCACAATGTCCAGGTACCCAAATAAGACTAACTTTGTTGTGTTTTGAGTTCACTGTTCAGTTTTGTCTTATATTTACCCACTAACTTCGAAGAGCACAGTGGGTTAGCAAGGGCTTTAAGTGCACCTTATCTGTCACTACAAATTCCAATACTGCTACCCGGCTACTTTTTCTCAATTAGCCAGTATGCCACATTCAAGATGGCATAAACTTCCGTAAGGAATACCGTGGCCATCTGTCCTGTGGCATAAAAGTACTTCGTGTCTTCATCTAAGTGCCATCTAGATCCGCTACCATCACTGGTTTTGGATCTGTAGGTGTACAAAGTGTGCTGATATCCCGTTAATAGGTTTTGTGGACTTAACCATTGATATCTATCTGGGATCAAAACATCATACCTACTTCCTACCGGAGCTAACGAAAGGCACCCAATTGTCCACTGGCATAGAGAACAGTGTGCACCGCTGCGACAACTGTTGGTATATCTGACAGTGGCCAGTGCTTTCTTCATTTCCCCAGACTTCGTTTAACCTGCCTCGGCCTGTACGCCGCCTTCATCGCTTCCTTTCGAATTTGAAGATCTAGAGGTTGCAAGCTCAGAGTGACATTAAGGGCGCCACCAGTTGGTGCTCATACTCATGGCACACACTTCTCTGTTGCCTGTTTAGGGGTTTTACTCTGAAATTAACCATTGTAGCCTTTCACCATACTACAGAGCCGTATGTAATAATGGGTCTAATCAGGGTGATGTGCAACCAGTGTACTATCGCCGGTCTTAGACCGGACGTTTTGCCAAAAATTGTCTTACACTGCCAGACGACTTTTAGTGCTCGAGAGAACTTCTGCTCGACGTGCTTCTTCCAGGTAAGCTTACTATCTAGGATTACTCCTAAGTATTTAACCTCAGAAGGCAGTTGCAAAGTTACCCCAATCAATGTGGATAGTAACAGGGCTTGCGTTTCTTAGTGAAAAGCACTAAAGTACTTTTTGTAGGATTCACCGAAAAACCATGGAATTCGCCCCAATACTCAATCATATTTAGAGCTATCTGCATTTTATTGCATATAGCTTCAAGTGATCGTCCTGAGGTTAATATGCACACATCGTCTGCGCAGACTTGGATATGTCCAATTTCCTGCAGATCATTAAGAAGAGAGTGCTCAAAAAAGCACCATAGTAGGGAAGAGAGTATACCGTCTGGTGAGCAACCCTTCTTAACCTCAACCTTGACTCCTTCATCGCTTTCTCTATCCATGGTAAGCAGTCTTTCGGATAGCATAGAGTGAATACATCTTACAATGATTTCTTCTACTCCATAACTTCGGTTAGAAGAGCACATAGAGTCAAAGATAGCATTGTCAAAAGCTTATTCAATGTCCACAAACACACCAAGAGTGTACTCTCTTGTTTCCAACCCTTTTTCGATTATGCTGACGCACTCGTGCAAAGCCGATTCACAAGTTTACCGATTACGCTTAAAAGTTTATAAAAAACAGAGTTATTTTCATTGGAGTACTGACGGAGCGCGCCTCAAAACTGTTTTCCAATATTCATTAGAAAGTATAGCTTTAGTATTATAGACTCTCCGCTGTATGCAGAAAGGCACTCTTAGGCCAGGTTGTCCATTTTAATGTAAAGGGTGTTTTTTTAGAGGTTAGGTTTTCAAGATGAAATAAAACGTATATAATTTAATGTTATGGCCAAGAATTTAGCTTTATTATAAAGATAAGGGTTCGCCATTATGTTTTAAAAATGATTTCGGGCAAGTGGCCGCCGCGGGTGGCTCGAATAAATTCCAGCCGAGAGGCCCAATTTTCGACCACTTTTTGCAGCGATTGGGGCCGTATGTCAGCAATAACGCGCCGATTATTCTCTTCCAAGACGTCAATCGTCTCGGGCTTATCTGCGTAGACAAGCGACTTCACATAGCCCCACAAGAAATAGTCCAGCGGTGTTATATCGCACGATCTTGGAGGCCACGCCACAGGTCCACGGCGCGAGATAATGCGCTCACCAAAAGTTTCCTTCAATAAATCGATTGTTGCGTTGGCTGTATGGCATGTAGCGCCGTCTTGTTGGAACCAAAGGTCGTCCACATCAACATCGTCCAATTCAGGCTCGAAAAAGTCATTAATCATGGCTCTATAGCGCTTTCCATTGACTGTAACATTATGGCCGGCGTCATTTTTAAAGAAATATGGACCAATGATTCCCTCTGCCCATAGAGCACACCAAACAGTGATTTTTTGAGAATGTAACGGCGTCTCAGCAATGGCTTGTGGATTATGTTCACTCCAAATGCGACAATTTTGCTTATTGACATACCCATTCAACCAAAATTGAGCTTCATCGCTGAACAAAAACCATTATTTTCGAACCGCGCGAACCGAACCATTATTTTCGTAATATTATAAATTTGCACGATTTGCAAACGTTGTTCAGGTGTAAGTCTATTCATTATGAAATGGCAAACCAAACTGAGCATAAATCAAGTGACAGCTGTCAAAAAGACCATCTACGAAAAAAGTAGTGCCAACTTGAAAACCTAACCTCTAAAAAAACAAGCTTTATGATGACATGAGTGGGCTATCGAGTCTTAACCTTTACTTCCTCGTGTGCTGTAGCTAAAGTTGAGAAAGACTTGAATATCCCGACTATTCGTTAACTGAAAATCTGCTAAGCGCTCGGAGAAATATTTGCTTAAAAGAAAAAACCACGAACCTATTTAAAAGTGTGAAACATTGGCTCGCCGAGGCTTGAGCAAAATGTAATTAATTTTTAAGGTGATGAGAAAATTGTAAAACAGTTAAATAATAAATTTCCTAAGTAACAAAATGTTAACTAAAGTCCCATGTTTGTTATCTAATAAAAGCAAAACAATTCAAACAACAATTTGTTCTACCTTCTGCACTGAAATTATTTCTTAGATCTCATAGTTATAAATTCATGTTTATGCTTCGTCTTTCCTGCCAAAATCATGCAAGTCACTTATACGTACCGCATAACTAACACAACAACAATAATGCCAACTTATTTTCAATTAAATACTAAACAAAATATTTCATCCTAAAGCTGTTACGATTAACTCATTATAGACCGCCTGCTGGTCGGTCAGTTGAGAAGTCAATTCTATTATTTCATTTAATCCGCCTCTTCCACATTCTCATGTTTCGTTAAGAAGCCAACTGAACGTGACCGATAAATTTTCGGTGTTCAGCAATCATGTGGAATTGACTTGGTAAATAATATAATTTAATATTTAATATCGTGAAAGTTGGTCATGTGTGGCACAGCTGCACTGCAATTTTCTCACAGGACACAATTCCGATGTGTTGCGTAAGTGGTTGTTTAGTGGCTGTTAGGACAGCTTTTGATCAAATATTAATAGAATATTATTTATTGATGATTTAATGCTTATGGAATTTTGAACCAACGATTATTATGAATGAGTGCGTTTTTGTAAAAGTGACTAACATTTATGACGACCAACCTCAACGCTTAGGTAAGAAGGAAAAATTTTGAATGATTTTTATATGATTGAACTCAATATAGGTATGTGCAATAAATTCGGGTATGGCAAGAATGTACACAATAAAATTTGTATATTTCCCTTGCAGTCATTTTTTAAAATATTCACCATGCGCTTTATAAAGGGTGGTTAAGTTTCAATGGCCGGTGTTGATTTTGAATAAAATATGTACATTTTT
Organism: Anastrepha obliqua; assembly: GCF_027943255.1. Classification (NCBI taxonomy): domain Eukaryota; kingdom Metazoa; phylum Arthropoda; class Insecta; order Diptera; family Tephritidae; genus Anastrepha; species Anastrepha obliqua. The sequence goes on from NC_072892.1 coordinate 16,127,011, forward strand.
TTTTTTTTTAATTATTGTCATTTATATTTATTATGATAATATTGGTATGGTTCAATTATATATGGAACAAAATATCGGCCAAATGGCCGCCGCGGCCTCGGTGGCACACCTCCATCCGATGGTCCAAATTTTCGATGACGCTGAGGCATAATTGAGGTTCTATGCCGTTAATGTGCCGAATTATCTCATCCTTTAGCTCTTGAATTGTTGCTGGCTTATCGACGTATACCTGTTCTTTCAAATAACCCCAAAGAAAGAAGTCCAACGGTGTCAAATCACATGATCTTGGCGGCCAATTTACATCGCCGCGACGTGAGATTATTCGGCGCAAAAGAGCCATTGTTTCCATATCTTCCAATTCGGGATATAAAAAGTTCGTTATCATCTCACGATAGTGAACACTATTCACAGTAACTACCTGACCGGCCTCATTTTGGAAAAAATACGGCCCAATGATGCCGTCGGCCCATAAACTGCACCAAAAGTCACTCTTTGTGGGGGCATTGGTTTTTCGGCAATCACTCTTGGATTATCATTCGCCCAAATGCGGCAATTCGGCTTATTGATGAATCCACGAGGTGAAAATGTGCGTCATCACTGAAGATGAAGTGCGCGATAACCATTTTGATTTGAACGCCCGTTTTCATATAAGCCTGAGTAACTTTAACGCATTGCTCGATTGTGTGTCTTTCCATGATCCAAATTGAGTTAGTCTGAAATTGAAAAATGTCAAATGGAATGCAGAAAAGAGCTTGACGTTTAGGAGTAGTTTGCATTCAAAATCGGCCTTTGAAATTTAACCACCCTTTACAATTTTTTATTACTTCAGTGAAGGCAACCCAAAATATTTTCAGGCATGAAAGTTTTATAAAAAAATATCAAATTTTAGTTATATTTCTTAGAGCATATTTAAGCATATTTTAGAACAGTTTAAGTACTTAACACACTTTGCGATAAATTAGTACATCGCTGATACGTTTAGAAGTAATAATAAAAAATTCGAAAAAGAAATGAATATCAAAGTGGCCATCCACAGCGTATTCAAAGCTTATACGGAGAGACACACCGCGCCTACGCACCACATTGTGGTACCATGACAATTTGAATGAATAGTCGGAGCTAATAAAGAGTATTGATAGGTCTATATTTGGTTTTTGTTTTTTTAAATCTCCATTTATTTCATACAATCTTAGCATAACAATAACAATAAGTACTATTTTTACCTACAATTCAAAGAAGAATAACCTTGGAGTAAGAACTCCCAGTGGAATTCGTTACTTAATAACGTTCATCATGTAACATACATATGTATATATAATATTATACAATTGTATAGCTTTTGGATTTACATATTTTACGTTTTAAATGTGAAACAAATTAAACTTGTATAAACTTGGCAATAATAAAATAAAACTGTGTATTTGTTAATTATTAAAAGCACTATTTTAAATATTTAAATTCACGCCTTAAGTTCATGAATGATTTCAAAAGCATATATTCAGAATTTAAGGCTATATTTTAAGTTCATAAATGATTTTAAAAGCGTATCTTCAGATTTTAATGCCGTATTTTAGGCCTTAAAAAGTTTTTAGAAGCATATATTGGGCTGCCCTGACTTCAGCCTAGCTTCAGCCTTACCTGTACTTCAGGTAGATAAAAGCTTTTAAATTGTTACATTAGCTTTTCACTGATTTTAAATCACTTTGTCGCTTTCATATTCTGAAAATTTCTGTTAACCACATATGCACATTCATATGTATGTAGTCATATGCGTTATTTGCTCTCCATTACATCTGCCTACCCATCGAGTCATGTTACTCATACGCCCCGGCATGGGCACCGCAATGGCACAATGCACTGATTTATTTATAACTAAATCCGATTGTGGTTTCAGAATTCCATTATACCGGTTCTCTTGATTATATAACTCTCTTGAGTAGTTAAGCTACATTATTTCATAACCAGCTGCCTCCTCTCAGCTTTTCTATTCTCTTACTTAAATCCAAATCAATCCAAAAACGTGTTCAATAAATTTTTTCGTATGACAATCATGCGAATTTGTTTTGTTAAACAGGACATTTTCATGTTTTGATTGTTGGTCAAGCATAGCAGCTGGAATGGTAACTTGCCAGTGTAAATGTGGCAGAGCTATGTGTGGAAATTTCCTTCTCCATTTACAGACCGCAAAGCCCGTTTGTGAAGTGAAGCGTGAATGGCAGATGTTGAGCGCTTATTATGGTCGTATTTGCTCACATAATTGTAGGCTATTATTTATTGATAATGTGATGCTTTTTCATCTTCCATATAGTTTCTAACAAAAAGCTTAGAATGCATGAGTAATTTACCATAACAGTTAATAGACTTTGAAAAATTCGCTCAGCACTACAATGAACAGCATTCATTGGCTGTAATATTTTTAGAAACAGCTGCATCTTCGAAGGATGAAAACCTTAAAATCTTTGTAACTATACCACCCTCTCTAACCACCATTGATTCGTACGCCTACGATTTTTTCTCACATATTTCTTTTGAAGCACACTTTCGATTTTTTTTTACGGGCGAAAAACCGAAGTCAACCAAACAAAATTGGGAAAACTCAACGGTATTTTGTAGTCACTTGAAACATGCACTTAATTGTACTAAAATTCAAGAGGTTATGAAACCACATATTCAGGAAAATTTCGAAGCTGTTGGCAGAATAGTTTAAAGTTTTGATGAAATTTTAGAAAAATTTTGATTCTTGATTTCGATATCCAGATAGGGTTTATTTAAACGTCTATGATGGGTATTATTCCTACCGCACCAGCGGTTCCTACTCAGACCAATTTTCTTACATTAACTTCCTTGTTTTTGTCCTATAAGAACTCTCTTCTATATCCAAAATATCTGCCTTGATTTGGGGCTCCAATGGGCAGTCTTCGGTAGGTCTAAAGGGTCGATTTGACCACAGAGCAATTATCCCTTAGCGGTAGATTCCAAGAGCGCTTATCAACAAAGTTTTGCCCCAAATATTATTTTACCTTTTTGGAGAATTATAAAGCTACTTTTTGCAGCTCGAGCGATTGTTCTTTGAAGAGTTTTGAGGGTTGTAAGCCTTTCTTGATTTAAATTTAGTTAATTTTTAGGAGGGCAAAGACTAAGCGCCTGTCGTAGCCGAATGGTTTCGTGCGTGTCTCTCATTCGGAATTCAGAGAGGACGTAGGTTCGAATCTCGCTGATAAGCCAAAATTAAGAAAACGTTGTTGCTAATAGTGGTCGCCCCTCGGCAGGCAATGGCAAAACTCCGAGTGTATTTTTGCCATGAAAAAGCTCCTCATAAAAAATATCTGCCGTCCGGAGTCGGTTTTAATCTGTAGATCCCTTCACCTGTGAAACAACATCAACACGCATACCACAAATAGGAGAAGGAGCTCGGCCAAATATCCATAAAGGGTGTACACGCCAGTTATATATATAAAAACTAAGCGTCTTGTGTATAAAAAGCGAAATTAAGTCTTAAACCTTTCTGTAATATGCGCCCAAGCTGTGACTTTGTGATAAAGCTCACACCAGCAGCAATTTTTCTGCAATTCAAAGGTGTTCTTTGCTCGAAAAATCAAATCTGGCCTAAAGCTTACTTGCTGTGCATGCAGCTCATCATCCCACAACTTTTCATATGGCCAATATCGACAACCGATTGGTAGTCAAACCCAAGCACACTCCCCTATGAAGACAGCTCTTATAATAAAATCTATGTAGCACAACATTTATTACGGTAAAACTCATGGTATGCTCCCCTGAAGGTAATTTTGCCATTCCACGCCCGCCTCCCGATTTCTTGCGCGCGCTGTAGTCATTCGCGCAGTTTTCATTCAGTTGTGCAGCGAGTTTTGTCGTGTTGAGCTTCTTTTAATTAGTGGTAACTTTTTGCGATATGCTGCAGGTGTTTTCACTGAACTCTATTATTTATGCTGTTTTATTGTTGTCAGTTGTTTTTGTTCACATTGCTCAGATCCTCATTGTCACTCAGGTGAGCTTAAGCTGTCAACCCAAATACTTTTCCTGCTTTTCTATATTTTTTTTTTTTTCAGTTTTAGTTTGCAATTTTATTTGTTTGCGTGTTCGTCGGTTTATTTGTTTCAGTTTTTGTCCACAATGGCTGACTAACTTTTGTTTCTGCAGCTGCCAAGCTGCTGCCAAGGCAACTTACACTGCCGCAGTACTCGTACTCCTGCAAAATGCGCAGAATTATTCCCAGACATGCACTAAAATTCATATTCAGAATTTTCTGAATAAGTTTGAGGGAAGTGTTGCTACGTTCAGGTGACGCTGTTGCATTGTATTTCGTTATTCTATGAGCCAGAACTGGTTAATTAGAAACAAATGAATGACATGAACGGAATGCTTATAGGTGAACTCATAAAAGTAGGAAATGAGAAAAAAAAACATTTCCTGTAAATTTAGCCCAAAACCATTTTTGTCGAGATTTCATAATTATGTTAGAATTTTATTTTAATTATGCCAGTACTAGAAAAATCATGCATTACCTATATTTCTGAGATATATAACTCATACATTTCATCGGTTTATAAAATAAATTTGCTAATGCTTAATATTATTATTATATTTTTCATTCCACTTGTTTACTAACTAAACTCGGTTTATAAAACAGGGGACCTTTTATTTTTCTATTCTATTATTCATTAATATCTATGTTTTTCCCTTCCAGGCTATTCTCCGTAATCCACTTCTTTCAACACTTTTTCCGGTCCTCGAAGCATTTCTGGTAGGCACTTTCCCTGAACGCTTCCGGGTATGTGGTCTTTATCTTCTTTTCATGATAAATTTCCATTCTTTTTTCATTATTTTAAGCTTTGGAAACACAAAACAGCTACAGAGCGCAAACTCAGCTTACTACGGCAGCTAAAGCCAGTATCGCAATTGTTGCATCAAAAATTTCCAAGGCAGCACAAAACTTAGTTAGTGGGGGTGCGCAAATGTTGACCAAAGAAACCAAAATACAGTAGGAGAGAAACCACAATCCTCCTGTTCATCAGTAAGGTAACCAAAATCCTGTTGATGGAGACAAAACGACAACCAAATCTTGTAACTTGAGACGAAATGACGACAAAACCAAAATCCTGTTGCTGCAGATGAAACGATGGTAAAAATAATGCCTAAAGACATCAAAATCTTGCAAAATCTTTGGCAGCTAGACGATTAAGGTCACTACTCCTTTCTTCGACAGACTGGGGCAGTGCGCCAACCTAAATCACATCAATTTTCTCCCCTATAGCAACAGCTCTTGTTGGCTGTATGCAAATATCTGCCTGTTGGAGGTCTCATAATGGGGTCAAAATAGCGCTTTAGTGGTACTTGAGGCGTGCCAGACTGGCACTTCAACCATTTAACCTACCTAAGGCATTTTTTCACTCAAGAGAGGGCCGTTTTGGATGATTGGAATAAAAGAGCATTTTGAAGATTGTTTTAGAAAATTATTTGCACTACAACTGCACTTGGTTGGTTGGTTGGTTTAAGTGGGAAATCATCCGCATTACTTTGTTGCCACATCTTCGTTACCAACATGTTTAACGGTTATTTACAGCACGACTATATCCAGTCTGTGCGGTTTAGGAACCTTATTAGGTTGTTGGGGTCTAAGCCAGACAGTTGCTCGAGACTCTCGAACAGCGGTTTGCCCAGGGTTAACATTCTGTCCTTCCATAGGGCAGGGCATTCACAGAGGAAATGGAAGATTGTTTCCTTTTTCTCCGGTTGTTTATAACTGTGACAGTATGTGTTGTGAGGGATACTCATTTTGGCTGCTTGTTCTCCGATAGACTAGCAGCCAGTTATTACTGCCGTTAGATTCCAGGCGTCCCGTTGTTTTATGTTTATCAATATTGACGATTGCTTAAGGTTGTAGGTGGGCCATAACGTTCTGCTAATTTTGAATTTCATTTGGTCTCTCCATCTACAATCCGCAATTCGAAGGTATTTTAGGAAAATTGTATCCTTGACTACACCAAATGGTGTAAATACCGATTCTGCCAGATCGTTGTTCGAGGCAGATCCCTCTCTTGCCAGTTTAACTGCTTTTCCGTTACGTTCAATGCTCCGATGCCTGGGACCTAGAGTAAGGTAACTTTATAGCTTTCACAACCGCAATAGTTGTAAGAAAAATCTACTAAATATTTCGATGAAACTTTCTGTCATAAAACTGTACTATTGACAACTCTAAAAATCACGGTAAAAATATGACGAGTGAACAAGAAAATGAGTGTAGTAAAATTATGAGACCGTTCGATGTTTTACTTACATAATTGACTTAGTTCATTTGACTTGCAGTTTTTGCAATAAAAACAAATTTTTATTTTTTGTTTGTATCATTGCGGTGAGATTACACTGTGCGACAGTGAAATTATACTTTTATAGAGACCTAGTACAACTTGTAGGTATAGTAAAACTAAGAAACATGGTATAGGAGAAATTTCCAATACACCCCCAAAATCTCATTTTATGGCCATAAAACCGTTTTTCAGTAGGTTGATGTGAACAATCCCTCCTAACTTCGCCAATTTCCATCCGATTTCGAATTTGTTTTTTTAGTTCGAAAGAACAAGAACAAGCTTTTTTGACAGTGTGTTGACATTTTTTCTGAAATGACAACTGACGAGACTGTAGACGGAGGTATTCGGAATTTTTTTATTTTTTCTCTATTTTTTCAACTTTGACATCATTTTTGCGATATTATCCGATATTGAGGATATTTTTTAGTAGACTACTGTTATAGTGAATTTAATTCTGCGTCGAATGAGCTATATTTGACTGTAATTGAATTAAAATTCATAGAGTTGCGCGAGTTGTGCGAGTTTTAAGATTTTCTTTTTTTTACTAATTTTATAGGAAGTGTCAGTATAAACACATCATCAGTACGAAACAGTACAGGTTTAAAATTTTAAAAGATGTCGGGAAAAACTAATCTTCATTTCAAAAATGTTTGCTAGACCTGCTCCGTTTATAAGTTATCACTTGTTTTACGTTTCAAGGACCAGCAGTAATCAGCAAGCATGTTGATGGAGTTCTTCCCTTGAAAACGTTTTTCGATGACTCCTATCTCCTGGTGAAATCTTTCACCCTGTTCATCGCTCATCTGGCCCAGGTTTTCCGGGAAAAAATTCAAATGTGAGTGCAGGAAGTGTATCTTGATGGACATATTGCATTCCATTTTTTCGTACGCACTCAAAAACTCTTTGACGACTTCAACATAATCAGAGCTCTTTTTATTTCCAAGGAACTTCTCACACAATGATTTAAAACTTTCCCATGCCCGTCTTTCCACTGCACTGAGCTTACTCGTAAATTTCTCATCTCGCATGAGTTTTCAAATCTGAGGCCCGACAAGGATCCCTAAAATTGTGATGACTCTTATAAACGGAGCAGGTCTAGCAAACATTTTTGAAATGAAGATTAGTTTTTCCCGACATCTTTTAAAATTTTAAACCTGTACTGTTTCGTACTGATGATGTGTTTATATTGACACTTGCTATAAAATTAGTAAAAATAATAAAATCTTAAAACTCGCACAACTCTATGAATTTTAATTCAATTACAGTCAAATATAGCTCATTCGACGCAGAAATTAATTCACTATAACAGTAGTCTACTAAAAAAACATCCTCAATATCGAATAATATCGCAAAAATGATGTCAAAGTTGAAAAAATAGAGAAAAAATAAAAAAATTCCGAATACTTCCGTCTACAGTCTCGTCAGTTGTCATTTCAGAAAAAATGTCAACACACTGTCAAAAAGGCTTGTTTTTGTTCTTTCGAACTAAAAAAACAAATTCGAAATCGGATGGAAATTGGCGAAGTTAGGAGGGATTGTTCACATCAACTTACTGAAAAACGGTTTTATGGCCATAAAATGAGATTTTGGGGGTGTATTGGAAATTTCTCCTATACCATTTTTTTTAGTTTTTCTATAGCCACAAATCGTGCTAGGTCTCCATAAAAGTATATTTAATTTTTTTTTTTTGCCACACCGTGTTATTTATTTTATTTACCATATTTATTTATTAAGCCAATGAAAATAATGGTTGCTTCCATATGTAGAAGTTCGCGCAAGTGGGGAAAGTTATTGATCGCCATTCACTTCGGAGTGGCTAGCACGATTTTTCTACATATGGTTCAAACAGCTCACAACTTCTGGGATAGCTTTCGAACACCCGTTGGGGTAATGAACCAACGTGAAAAGGCGAAGCATACCATGATAGCTGGTTGTGCGCTGGGTTTGAGACGCGCCACTTAAAAATCCCTCCTAACGAAAACATGTATAAAGCCTCGTATGAGAACTTCCTATACTGCTGATGACCCCTGCAAGCGAACTAATGACTGCGATCTGCCCGGCTGGTTGATGTCCTCGTCAGAGAAAAGTGACAACAGTGCCATTCAAGAGATGCGATGAACGGACCAAAACAGGAAATACATAGGACCTTGTGACGTCTGTTACAGCTGTCATGTAAAGGAGAGCAAATTCTGTGTCGGATTTGTTGTGGGAGAGAGACCACGTCGCCAAGTACTGTCGTTCCCTCCGGTGGACGAGCATCTCACAATAATCCGCATCAAAGCCATATTTTTTATATCTCGCCTATTTGCACCCACGCCCCGACGGAAGAGAAGGACGTCACGCCCAAGTTCCGTTCTATGAGCGCCTGGAATTCCTATGAGCGCTGCCCCGCCATGACATAAAAATCGTACTTGGCGACTTCAACGCCAGGATGGACAAGGACTGAATTTTTAGTCTCACAGTCGGAAAATTCCGCCTGCAGCACCAGATTCCAACATAAGAAAATACACCATGCAACTTTGCTGTCTCCTGATCAAAAAACGCGAAACCCGATCGATCATGTTGTGATAGATGGAAGACATGCTACTATCGTTTTAGATATACGTACGATCCGAGGACCCAACCCAACCCAACCCAACCTTGTTGCAGCGAAAGTACGCCCACGCCTCTGTGCAGCAGAAAACGTAGGTATATCTTACTATGCAAAGAATGTTCAACATCGAAAAACTGCACTCACAACAGACAACCAGAAGATTCACCACGGAGCAACATTCCTCGTTCTCTACCTACCGCCGCCGAAGAAAAAATTGGATTCCGGCGAGCCCGAAAAAACAGATGGTCGACTAGGAACATCATGCTGCCGCAGAAAGAAAGGATGCCGCCTATAGAGCCACGCTGCGATCGAATGCAACGCGAGCCATGTGGGATCACTACCGAGAGCTAAGAAAGGAAGAGAGCAGTATTATCCGAAAGAAGAAACGAGAGGTCGGAGTACATGAGTGTTTTTGTTTGTTTTTTGTTTAGTCAGGAGGTGTCAATCAAAATTTCTGAAACATCATCAAAGTTGCCGTCACACCAATGGTATGTAGAGCATGCCCACTAACACTATAACATTCCTCCTCCTCGGATGATTTCCACCCTGGAACCGTGTTAAAATATGTTGAAGATGGAGCCGCGTTTATGTCACAACAGGTTCTTGCGTTCAGGTTCCGCTCCTATGGGCGTATGGAGATTTTACGCCATCGATAGTATTCATCCCTCCCACTGGCTTCGAAAGCGGTTGTGAAGAGAGAAAATTCAATAGTCCCACACTCACAAACTATTGTCTTGTGTTCTGTTCGGTACTGTTGTAAGTGTTTGGCTCAAGCGTCTGTGTCTGTCGTCGGTTTGTCTAAAACAGTTCATCTCCACTGCCCACCTGCTAGCAAAGGTACCAAAGACTTTGTAATCAACGAATAGGCTTTTCATTTATAAGGTTGTTTGGTACTTTTTCCCCCTTCCTTTTCTCCTAAGCACTGTCGAATTATGACTTAACTGGACTAAGTACATTGCATAAAAATAATCTAGCTGGTCTTTCTACCTAATTAATTTAGTATCTTAATATTATTGAATACTTAGTCTATCTTTCTGCGTCTACTGCTGCTGCCGCTGTTGTTGGTGCAGTAACAACTGCTGCTGTCGTTTCTGGGATTTACTTTCCCAGTCAATGCGGTTGAGCCTCGTCACGACTGTAGCCGCGAACGTTTTTGCGGCACCCCATTTAGTGATGGTCGAGCACATATCCTGGACGGCGATCTGGTGTCTAATTTCCAGAGCATACTTAAGTTATGGAGGGAACACTTCTCGAACCTGCTAAATAGTAATAGCTGCGCATGTCACAGAAAATGTGAAGATCCTGATACCCCAATCATTGACGACGAATGAGAATAATAGATTCTTAAAGGCTAAGTAGACATATTTGAAATTTAGTAGGCTTAAAAAATTGAATAAAATAAAACTAAGAGATTTTATTTCACTCTTGTAGTAGGATCTTTCGAGCATAAATGGATTTAGAGCGATCAACATAGAAAAACTCCGAACTAGCAAAGCTCTGGCCGGAATATTTTAAATATTTATATATATATATATACTAGCAAACCCGGCCCGCTTCGCTGGGCAAAGACACGGCGGGTCCACGTTTTGGCATATATTTCGAGACCTTAGTGATCAATAGGTATGAAAATGACCCCGTATTAAAGTACTTATCAACAGCTTTCATTTGATACCCATATTGTACATACACAACCAAAGGTTACCCGGGTCCACGTTTTGACCATTTTCTCGGCAATTATTCGAATTTTTCTCACCTTTTAAACCTTCCCTAGACCTCCACGAATAATTCAAGACCAAGATAAGATAAATCCGTTCAGCCGTTCTCGAGTTTTAAGCGAATATAGGGACAGATTTTCACATTTATATATATAGAAAGATGTATATTAAAATATTACAGAAACTCCTCTCAAGAAGCACCGGGTAGTCAACGTATAAAATCATAAATGAAATACAAAGATAAAATTATTCTCCTGTTCTGCAAAGATTTTAATAAGCATCGCGCTTCATAGTTAGGAATAATACCCGAGAAGCGGAAAGTAAGCAACGCGAAATTTAAGAATACTTTCTGGATTCGTTCAACTCTAGCAGCGTGACACGTATAATACGGAGACCAAGTAAAGATGCATACTTAAGATTTGCAACGTACAAATGTCAAATAGAAAAGATTCAGCGTTTAAGAGTCGGAGCAATCTGATTGTTACTGATATTTGAATACTTTCTTCTTTCTGAATGCAGCACAAGCAACAATAGAAATCTGCTCGCGTAGTCAGAGAGCGAAAATTTTTAAATTATTACTCTGAACGTAGGTTTCGCGCTAAAATTTGCCTATTTATAAGGAAATCGCATTTTAGTTGTTATACAGGGTGGGCCATATAGCGTTTGCTTTTTGAACCACCTATTTTTTTGAGAATCGTAAAACAAATGGCATGTCAAATGTGTTCATAATTTACTTAAAGGTTTGACATTTACGAAATGGGACGCTATACGCTTGAACAAAATTGGGAAATATTGAAAACCTATTTCCAAAGTGGTGAGTATTCTTATTCTTCCGCGGTTACAGTAAATGGCGAGCATTACCGTGACATGCTCAACGAGTTTTTGTTTCCAAAAATTGAAGAGGATCACATGGACGACATTTGGTTTCAACAGGGCAGTGCAACTTGTCACACTGCCAAAGTTACACTCGAACTTTTGACTACCGTTTTTGAATTCCGATATCAATTGGCCGCCTCGGAGCTATGATTTAAGCCCGTTGGTCTATTTTTTGTGGGGAGCCGTTAAGGACAAATGCTATGCGAACCATGCAAAGACGATTCATGCTTTAAAACACGAAATCGAAGTTGCCATTCATGAAATTGGAGCCCAAACCATCGAAAATGTGCTTAAAAATTGGGTTGATCGATGGCCCTACTGTAAAGCCAGTCGTGGCAGTCATTTGAACGATATTATTTTTCATTCATAAATGACAATGTTCAATCTTTAAGAAAAAAAAAGTTTGAAAAAATATTGATTAGTTTTTTTTTTTTTATAGCCGATTCAAAAAGCAAATTTTACATGGCCCACCCTATACTAATGCACAGTACAACAACCACTTTGGGATGAAGGTGCCAATAAAGACATCTAGGAAAACCTTCAAGGGTTTTTGCATTATCTTTCTCATAATAGACTTCAAAGAAGTTAGCTCTATCATATCCTTAAACGCTAATATTGAACATTTTGCTTATGCAGACGACGTGCTGATTTTCTCGAAAACTACCGAGTTAACAACTGTCAAAAACTCATTCACTGACTTCCTCTCTTAACTCGAACTTGGGTCGAAATCATCAGGAGCAAGTATGTCTATTAACAAAAGCTCCACTTTTCACATTTGCTGTAAGCATAAGTGTACTTTCCCCTCAATATTCTTTTCTAACGTCACACTTCCTCACACTAACACCCCTAAAGTACTCGGAATTATATTTGATATAAAATTAACTTTTAAGCATCATTGTGAACATATTATACTATGTTTATTATCAAGACTAAATATAATTAAGTACTTGTCTTCAACACACTGTTAGGTCATACACAAACGCTGGTAAATATAACTAGAGCTTTGAAATTATCTAAGATAGACTTCGGATTAGCTATTTACGGACATTGCGCATACACCCATCTTAAACGCCTAGAAGCGCCTTATCACGGTAGCGGGTAGAAGGAGCATTAGCGCCTTTCCTACTTCTCATATATGGCATATATGGCATATATACCATCTTAGCGGAAGCTGATTTACCTACCCTTGTGGAAAGGGTATCAAATAACAGGCTGATGTGCATCCCTAGAGTTTCATATTGCAGAAACAAGCTTTTGTTTGAATGTGTTCCTTCATGTCTACACAAAACAAGTAAAAACGGTCGAAAATCAACGATTTCAGAAATTTTAAATCAAGTCAAAAAACTAAACATACTTATATCACCTATTATCGTAGAAAAACCAACTCATCCAGAATAGGTCATACCAAGCCATTTGGTCATAAATAATTTACTGCACGCTCAAAAAAATGCTAATGGCCCCGATGAATTCAAACAATTATATCTAGAAACTGTTACTCCTTCGAAATCAGACTGGGAAATATTATTTACTGACGGATCTAAAACCGATACCTGTACTTCGTTTGCGGTAACAAACGAAATAGGTACCACTATAACCATTGGAGTTTTACCAAGTTACTGCTCAATTTTCACTGTTGCGCTACTTGAAGCGGTATACTTTGCTTCCCAAAAAAACCATAAATACATAATATGCAGTGACAGCGAGTCGACAATCGAGGCTATTCTGAACCCAGATAATAAGTTCCCAGTAATCACAAAAATGCGCAACATGCTCACTAGGCCGGATCGATTTGTGGGGAGGGAAAACATCCCCCATTGCTCTGTGAAAATCGTATTCTAGGGATCAAGATAAGAAACTTTGCCGAAGGAACCATACCTCTAAAACGAATTCTGATGTCCCCCAATTTGGGTCGAACTTTTTAGTTTCTTTTCTCATGTAAAGGCCAAAAATGGTGATATTTTGAAATGATTGTATGGGGAACCCCCCAGGGGAGTTCCAGGGGGTGTGCCACTGGCATGGGTGGATCGGCCGTCCAAAGTTAGTGGGGGTCGGTCATACATTTGGACTCGATTGGAGCACTCTAAATGGGTCAAAGTGGGATTTTTCGTTCGACCCAAATTGGGGGACATCAGAATTCGTTTTAGAGGCATGGTTCCTTCGGCAAAGTTTCTTATTTTGATCCCTAGAATGCAATTTTCACAGAGCAATGAGCGATTTTTAAATCGACCCGCCCTAATGCTCACCCAACAAAAAGGTTCAGTCAAACTTATATGGGTTGCTGTTCACAATTGCATCAAAGGTAACGAACAGGCCGATAGTACAGCTAAGGAGGCAACCAAAGAACCATTACACATGTTCGAGTACACTCTTCCAGAAGATATAAAAAAACTGGTAAGGCGTACCAATTATGAAAGATCCTTGAACAAATGGAACCAGTACCAACATCACTCCAAATCCTTCAATATCTCGAGATCCAAAAACCAATACCAGTCAAATTCATCATGCCGGTATATTAAGACCGTTGTTCGTCTGAGAATTCGCCCTACAATTTTAAACCACTCGTATTTGCTAAATGGTTTGCCGAAACCCCCGTGCCCGTTTTGTGAATTCAATTCATGGATATATGTTCAGGACTCCAAAATATAATATTAGATCATTGGTGTTTAAAAATTTCAAACCATCTGAACTTCTGAAGCAGACAACGGACTATAATATTAGTATCATAAATAAATTTTTATCTCGCTGTAAATTAAAAATTTAACTTCATAAATTATCTGGTATATATAGTACTGGTTACATCCACATACCTTCGATTGCACTAGCCTCATAATCTCCAGTATAGCTACAAAATATTATTACCTTGAAGCTAGCAGTTAGTAAACTTAGTATAATATAATTATTTCTTTCTTTCTTCTTTATCTAAATTACCAATTAACCAATTAAATCAATAGCCGAAGGCCTTAGCAGCCATTGCGTGTTCCTTTTTTTCATACCTTTTAAGTGGAATAATTATTTATAATTATTACTCTTTTCAATAAATAAATAAAATATTTTTGGAATCCCTAATCATTGAATTTATAATAGCGAAGTGTCTTTTTATTTATTTATTTTTTTTTTTTTTTTTTTCAAAATATTATTATACGTTTCCACATTTTTTAGCTATAGCTTTTCATCACTCACACTTTAGAACTGATCAAGCTTAAGTAAACTTTTAAATAAAATGTGCTCCAACTTATTTAAAGCCAGCCTAAACTGGACAATGAGTGTGCACATCTGAGCTAAAATACAGTACAATATGTACATATGTATGTATGAATGTACTGAGGTATAATAAGTCCAGTGAATTGTGTTATATCATTTCCAGATACCTGTTCGAAATAAATTGTTTACAAAGATCGTTTGCTGATTTTGAATGTTGTTAGCAGTAACGAGCAAGTTTTGGACTATAATGCAAATCCTCATAGAAAGAAATGTTGATTTTAACGATTTGCCTGCAAGCCCGTGGGCATTTGTTGTTTTAAGCATGGACAAAGGCACACTCAACCAGGTATTGCCTATACGGGAGTGCATATGTATGTGTTTATGTATGTATGTGAGAGGAAAGTGCGCTGAAAAATGTTGCCGCCTGATGACGGCAAAAATTTTATTTGCTATTTAAAACACTTGTGGTGCTCGTCGTTACCCTGCAGGGAAAAATACTTACTAAATGCGGGCTACAATAGCAGACGATCAGTTTACTCCAAGCTTCCTTGTTTCCTTTTTTTTCATGGTAGCAAGTGATATTTTTAAAACGGCTATAGTCTAAGGTCATGCATAAGCAAAACACCAGTTAAAATAGCACTTCGTACTAGCAGAAACAAAAATTCTGCTCGAATATGTTTCGAAAATAATCGGTTTTAGACCAGTTAAAATATAACACAAAAAATCATAGATGCGAACATTTCAAAATGTGGTATTCTATTTCAAATTAAAATTGAAAGCAGAATATGTGTTTTTATTTAAGGCACCTTTCTGGTTTAGAATTTCGAAAAAATCGATTTATTTCATGCTATGATAGTTTATACTTTCAAAAATATACTTGCAAATTTTTATATTGAAACTCGTTGTAGTTTAGACGTTACAGTCCTTTAAAACGAGACCGGTTTGGAGGACGACGCACAGGGGTTATGTACGCGTTAAGGGGTTATGTACCTTGTGTTGGACTAAATCATCGAAAATTTGTTTATGGCATATTCTAAAAGCGCATCATCTTAAAACTAAAAAAAAAAAAAATAGAAAGTCACTCACAAGGTATATAATCCCTTAGCCGTGTTTGTCTCGAAACTATTTTTGTCGCGTTGGCGTTGGTAATTTCTCAAAAAGTGCTGAACCGACTGATTTGAGTTTTTAATATGTTATTTAGTAGACCTGTGGCTCTCACGGGTAGCAGAATTATAATTTTATTATCAATTTTTTATTTTTTTAAGAGCGAGAACGTGAAAAAAATCCTTTTTATTTATTTATTTATTTAATATAATGAAATCTATATATATAAATGTGAAAATCTGTCCCTATATTCGCTTAAAACTCGCGAACGGGCTCACCTATCCAAACCAAATTTTTAGGCTTTGTTTGGACCATCTACCGAGGTTTGTGTTTTAAAATTTTAAGAATCGGATACCAGGGTCTCGAGAAATAGGCCAAAACGTGAACCCGGGTAACCCTAGGATGTGTTTATACAATATGGGTAGCAAATGGAAGCTGTTGGTGAATGCTTTAGTTCAGAGTATTTTTCATGCCGCTCCGTGACTAGGGTCCCGAGATAGAGACCAACACGTGGACCCTAGAATGTGTTTGTACAATATGGATAGCAATTGGAAGCTATTGGTGAATGCTTTAGTACAGAGTATTTCTCATGCCGCTCCGTGACTGGGGTCTCGAGATATAGGTCAATATGTGGGCCCGGGTAACCTTCGGATGTGTATATACAATATGGGTATCAAATGGAAGCTGTTGGTGAATGCTTTAGTTCAGAGTATTTTTCATGCCACTCCGTGACTGGGGTCCCGAGATAGAGACCAACACGTGGACCCTAGAATGTTTTTGTACAATATGGATATCAATTGGAAGCTGTTGGTGAATGCTTTAGTACAGAGTATTTCTCATGCCGCTCCGTGACTGGGGTCTCAAGATATAGGTCAAAACGTGGGCCCGGGTAACCTTCGGATGTGTTTATACAATATGGGTATCAAATGGAAGCTGTTGGTGAATGCTTTAGTTCAGAGTATTTTTCATGCCGCTCCGTGACTAGGGTCCCGAGATAGAGACCAACACGTGGACCCTAGAATGTGTTTGTACAATATGGATATCAATTGGAAGCTGTTGGTGAATGCTTTAGTACAGAGTATTTCTCATGCCGCTCCGTGACTGGGGTCTCGAGATATAGGTCAAAACGTGGGCCCGGGTAACCTTTGGTTGTGGATGTGTAATATGGGCATCAAATGAAAGCTGCCGATAAGTGCTTTAACGTGGGGTAATTTTCATACCTATTGATGACTAGGGTCTCGAAATATATGCCAAAATGTGGACCCACCGTGTCTTTGCCCAGCGAAGCGGGTCGGGTTTGCTAATATACTTATAAATAAATATATTACATATTTGTGGCAGCACTAGCAACAATGCCTTCAGCTGCTTAGTGTATATAATAGATGTTACTATATTAGTATTAGTATAAATAATAATAAATTGTATAACCAAAATTAAATTTGATAGTTTAAGTTCATTAAATTTTGTTACTTAATTTAGCTTTACTGATATATTTGTATATTATTGAAATATTTTCTGCAGTAGGAGCTTTTAAAAGCTCTGATGGCGTATTCGATAAAAATGTTTCTCTCCTGATCTTGCTGAGTGCTGGGCATGTATCCAGGATGTGCGTAGATGTTGATGTGCTGTTACAATAAACGCAACCTGGATCGTAGCTTCTATTGAGAAGATGTTGGTGTGAAAGTGCACAATGTCCGAGGCGTAGTCTTGAGAAAACTTTGAGCGCTGGAATACTACATGTTGTAGGGTAGGTTGTTTTAGTTTTGTTTGGATTGATAAGGCGATACCGGTTATTGTAAGTGCTCCATAACTCTTTTTGTTGATTTTCTTTCATTTTGTAAATATAGCGTAATATATCGTTTTTCTCGTTTGTCTCTACGTAGTAGCAGGGCATATGTGGTACCTTTTTAGCTTCCTTATCGGCTACTTCGTTGCCGTGGATACCGCAGTGGCTCGGTACCCACATTAATTTTATTTTAGTCTTATATGCAATCAGGGTATCTCGAATACATGCAATTAGCGGGCTGACGTTATTTGGGTTCTGAATCGCCATTATAGTTGAGAGGCTATCGGTGCATATGGTATATTTTCCTTTTGACGTTACCGCCCATTTTGCTGCTGATTTCACAGCATAGGCTTCAGCTGAGAAAATTGAGCAGTAGGGTAATAGCAACCCTTTGCTTATAATGCAAGAATCGTCAGAAACGACTGCATACGCGGTATTAGCACAATCTTTTGATCCGTCGATGTATACGAAAATCCAACCGTTGGAGTGACCAAAAAAGAGGAATGTAGAGCCCATGGGGGATGTTTGCTGATTTTTACGCACCTTGGTTTTATGTCAGGATCAAGATGCGCTGTCTTTTGAACAACCCGATGGATAGCTGATTGCTTTTTTATATGCCGCGTAACCGCTTGTTTTACTTTGTTGTGTAATATTGGATTATGGGTATAAAAAAGTTTAGGTATCAGTCGTAATGTGCTCAATTCGAGTCTTTCTTGGATATGTGGCATGCCAGTTTCTGCAAGTATATTCTTTGTATTCGTCGTGGGAAAAGCTCTGATGCTGCGCCTGATAGCCGAATGGTATGGCGCGTAAAGTTTTTTAAGTGAGTTTCCAGCGTGGTGCCCATATATTGGAAGGCCGTAATCAATGGCTGATAGGAGTAGAGCCTTAGTTGTATTAGGATATTCGGATGAATATTTGATTTTTGCGATGAGAGGAATTTAATAATATTTAGTTTATCAAATAACTTTTTTCTTAAAACTAAGCAATGCTCCTTAAAGTTAAATTTGGGGTCAAAAATGATACCTAAAATCTTAAGTGTATTTACATTTGGTATTTTAGTATTGTATCTTAAACTAAATCCATCACATGTTTTTTTGTGGCAAATATGTAAAGTGTTACATTTTTGAAATGATATGTTGGCTCCCGATGTGAGAGACCATTCAGAAATTTTGTTTAAGATTTCTGTAAAAGTATCTTTGACTTGCGTCAAATCGAATCTTCTTGAAAAAATCAGACCGTCATCTGCATAAATACAATGTTCTACTGGGAACTGGGATATAATTTGGCTAATTTTATTAAAAGCGATCATAAATATTGTGACTGATATTGGATTTTCTAACGGAACGCAGTGTGAGTAGTTATTATTGAGTTTAACTCGGAATTTTCTATTGCTCAAAAACGTTTTAACAAAGTTGTAAATTTTTGGGCCTACTTTGCAGTTGGCTAGTTCTTGAAGGACGTTATGTGCACCGATACGATCGTATGCCTTCTCGAAATCTAGAGAGCTGTTAAATGCCCCTTATTGGCGATTGCGGTTGCCGCGGAGTGTTCGAAATGTAGTAGAGCATCTAAAGTACCATGCCCTTTTTTGAATGCTACTTGGTTGGCGCTAATTGACTTAGTTTTTTCTGAAAACCACATAATCCTTTTGGCTAATATTTTTTCTAATATCTTTCCTAAGCAGGGTAATAAGGATATGGGACGATAGCTGCTAATTTCCAACTGCGGTTTGAGAGGTTTAGCTATTGGTATTGCGTCTGCTACCTTCCAATTCTGTGGGTAAATACCTTGCGCAAAAATTTCGTTGTACAAGTTTACTATCCTTTTTTTAAAGGGAGAAGGACAGTTTTTCAACAAAGGGTATGATATCCTATCAAGGCCTGGTGTTTTTCCCTTAGAGTTGGCGACGGCTCTCTCAAACTCGTCAGTAGTGATATCAGACTCCAGATACTTTGCAGAGATACTTAGTTTTCCTTCAGGTTTATAAAGTCGGTTAGTAATGTTATTCTTTTTTTCTATGAACTCATACGGAAAGTTGGAATTTATAGAGTAGGAGCTCCAATATTTTGCAAATTCGTTCGCTATATTACTAGGGTCGGTATATGTACCGTTTGGAGTATTTATACAGGTTATGGCGTTTGATCCCCTAATGCCCGATAGGCGCCCTAAGTCCTGCCAAATTTTTTGTGTGCTGCTTTGCGGGTTAATGTTAGAAGTAAAGTCTTCGAAAGCATTGCGTTTTGCTTTTTTTGCTTTGTGTTTGAAAATGGCATTGTAACGTTTGTATACTAAAAGATCGTGAAAATCTCGTGTACATTTATATTTGTACCAACTCTTTTGCTTTAGAGTTCGTAGTTTTTGTAAATCATTATTCCACCATGGCGTATATCGTGTTAGGCTGAAGTTTTTTGTCTGCGGAATGGAAAAGTGAGCTGCAGTACAAATAACTTTTTTTATTGAGGCTGCTTCTTTATTAATATTAGTTGAAACCGGGTACTTCATGGATATATTTGTGCACATTTCTTGATATTTAGCCCAATCTGCTTTGTCAGTTAAAAATTTAGGATTGTATTTGTTTGCTCCTTATTGGATACTATTTCAATAACAATAGGAAAATGGTCACTTCCGTGAAGGTCATTGATTATTTTCCATGTACTGAGAGGTACCAAATTTGGTGTACATGTCGTTATATCGACGTGCGTGAAAGTATGATGAGTTGAAAAGTGAGTGGGGTTTCCATCGTTTAGTACAACCATATCAGTCGATAACAAAGAGTCTTCAATAATAGCGCCTCTGTCATTAACAGATGATGAGCCCCACAGAGGACTCCAGGCATTTACGTCACCCAACCATAGCCTGGGCCCAGTTGCCTTATTTAAAATTTCAAATATATGTGTATGTGAAAATAGTTTATTTGGTGGTATGTATGTATTAATGATAGTGAGCTTTGGGTTATGCGAGATTTCTACAGCAATACTCAGAAGATCATCGTCAGTAAACAGAATTTTGTGAGGTATTCCTCTTTTAACTAAAACGGCAACACCTTGTTTTCCATATAGGTTTTGGGGTGAATTGAAAAAATGGACTTCATATCCGCTTGGAGGGTATGCTTTCTTATTGTGAGGGATATGAGTTTCTAGTAAGCATAAAAGGGATGGGTGGAGTTCTTTTATTAGTAATAGCAATTCGTGGTAATTATTGAAATATCCATTAATGTTCCATTGAAGTACCGAGATTATTGTGAAGGTAGACTAGTGTTTTTATGCGCGACAAAAATGGTGTAGTTGGTTATAAATAAATTAGGGAGGTAATTCTGTATTTGTTTTTGATTCCATATTAACATCTTGTTGCTCAATTGGGAGAGCTGGTAGAGGATCAACAGGAGAAAACAGGTTATCGTTGTTGATTGTGTTGTTTGCTGTGAATTCATTGAATTGTTGATAAATATTTTCGTGGGTGAAGTAAGTGGTTGTGTTGCCTGTATGTTGTTGGTTGGAAATTAATTGGGTGAGAATATTACTGAGAGGATTATCATGATTTATGTTTTGTTCTATGTTTTGTTGAGAGGTATTAGTTGGTAAATTAGAATTTAGTTGTTGCGGTTCAGCTGGTGGTAAATTATTTGTTTTTGAATTGTTTTGAGATTGTGATGAGTCATTTTGTTGTTGTTGATTAAGTGTATTAAAATTTTGTGTGACAGAAGCGAAAGAGGGGCCACCAATAATTGAAGGAATTTGGTTTTTGTACAGTGTAATTGCTTCTTTCATTGTACATTTATTTTCAACTTGGATTTTTAAAATCTCTTTAGATTGTTGGTATTTTGGACAAAGCCTATCATATGCTGGATGATTTGTGCACATTGTTCGGGTACATTTTTGGGGGTCATGAGAGGGGAGATTGCATTGTTGGCACATTTGTGGGTGTATTACCGCATAAATAAAACACGATTTTTAGGTTTTAATTCAGCTTTTTATTTTTCACTTTTCCCGCTACCTTTTCCAAAAACATCTAGAAATCAACTGTCAAAACTATCCTCCTCGCTCTCAATCGTTCCGCTAGAACAGGGTTGCCACATCCCTCCTTTGTTCACCAGCTTGAGCTTTAACCTTTGGCCCGAAGAAGTAGTTCCGGTAAACCCAGGGGGATCAGATTGTTCAGAGTTTTGTTTACCTGTGGACGAAATAGAATCCGGAGGAGCGGCCACCGAAACAAGTGTTTCGGGAACTAATGAAGAACTGTGAGACTGGGTCCCCGTGGTGGGTGGAATTGATGGTATTTTCTTTAAGTGTGCTACATTTCTCATCAGTGTTCGACCTCCACCAAACAACTTTACTATGTTTCCCTTCCTTTCTATAACCTCATATTCTGTGGTGTCGAAATTAGGAGTAAGTTTGTGTGGAAACACGACATTTTTCAAGTAAACTTTGTTCCCAACTTCTATATCTATTTCTTTGGCCCCTCTCTTCCTATCAGCAGTTTCTTTCCCTTTCTGTTTACTCACGCAATCTCTGTCTCTCTCTACCGAATCCGAAACGTCTCCCATTAAATCCTGGATACTTGGTATTTTATCACGGATTACCCGCCCGAACATTAATTCAGATGGAGAAGTACCTGTGCTGCCATGAGGTGTCACATTGTACATAAGCATGAATTTTTGTATTGCTTCTTTATAATTTTCTTTATTTAGGTGGGCTATTTTCAGTCGCTTAACAAGATTTTTATTCATATTTTCTACCTCGCCATTTGCCTGTGGCCAATATGGAGGCGTTTTGATTTGTTGGATGCCACACGTCTTACAATACTGCTGAAATTCCATGCTTATGTACTGCCTTCCATTGTCGGTTCGTAAATATTTAGGAAACCCAAGTCTACTGAAAATTTCTTTCATTGAGTCGATAATGATCGACGAAGATATCGACCGTAGAAATTTAATCTCCATATATCTGGAGTAGTAATCTATTAAGACAAGTATATATTCACTGTTCGGTAAGGGGCCCAAAAGGTCTGTGGCTACACAAATCCATGGTCCTGTAGGAAACTGAGTTCTACTCATTGGGGCTGGCTTTAAATCTCTTGATACTAAGATGCAATCACGGTAATTCTTTACAAATTTTTCTACCTCGCGATCTATTAGTGGCCACCATACCTTCGATCGTAACCGACGTTTCATAACAGACTCCCCCGGGTGACCTTCATGTGCCAATTCAAGAACTTTCTGACGCAATGTGGTTGGAATAATAATGCGTGTCCCCCTCAACAGAATCTGGCCTACAGTTGAAAGCTCAAATCTAAACGGATACAACTTATTTGAAGATGCTGCTTCCCAAGAATTATTATCCATACATGACATTGCGTCGATAATTTCTTCATCGCGCGTGCTTTCCTCTGCCACTTCTGAGATGGACATCGACACAGGAATAGAATTTTCAATGACTCGCAAGATGTTGTGTTCTCCCTCTAAGTCAAAACATTGCGTTTCTGCTGGTTGACAAAGCCGGGATAAAACGTCCGATATGTTTTCTTTTCCAGTTTTATAAATTACTTTAAATTTGTATGCTTGTAAACGCAGAAGCCACCTCTCGATCCGTGCTGGTGGTTTTGATGTGGGTTTAAATATTGCTTCCAGTGGTTTGTGGTCGGTGACTAGTTCAAATTCAAGGCCTGCTAGGTAGAAGTAGAATTTTTCAACTCCCCACACCAAGGCTAGACTCTCTTTCTCTGTTTGGGAGTATCGCTGTTCTACTTTTGATAAGCTCCTACTAGCAAATGATATAATGTTTGGCTTCGTTTCTTCTTGCAATTGGACCAGTACAGCTCCTAATGCCACTTTACTAGCATCAGCGATCAAACGTGTCTTTTTGTTTGGATTAAAATACGACAACTTAGTGACTTCCACCAACCTCAGTTTAAGATCTTCAAATGCCTTCTTCTCGACCATGCCCCACACAAAAATTGTTTTCTTTGATGAGAAGACGTCTCAGCGGCTCGGTGCGAGTGGCTAAATCGGGGATGAACTTGCCTACATATGTTACCAGGCCTAGAAAACTCCGAACTTCTTCCTTAGTGACCGGGTCACGAAATGTGGTTATCGTCGTTATCTTCTCTGGGTCTACTTCAATTCCCTTGTCGGATAAAATGTGACCAAGGAATTTTAATTTGTTTGTTTTCCAAATACATTTCTGATGGTTTAGCAGAACGTTGTTTGCTTTGAAAATTTCGCAGACTTCATTAACATTTTTGTCATGTTCCTTCTCATCACTACCGAAAATAATGACGTCGTCTATATAGTTCATAACGTTTGAACAAGGTGATAATAGCTGTTCTAGCCTTCTTTGGAAGATTTCTGGCGCTGAGTTAATTCCAAACATTAATCGTTTATAGCGAAAAAGTCCTCGAGGCGTAATAAACGTTGTGATTTCTCTACTGTTTTCATGAAGCTCGAGTTGGTGATAAGCGTCTTTAAGATCCAACCGGGAGAAAAATTTGGCGTTTCTCAATTTCGTCATAAACGATTCGAAGGTGGGAAGCGGATAATTTTCGCGTAAAATTGCTCTGTTTGCCAGACGCATGTCCAAACATATTCTAATGTCGCCGTTTTCTTTAAAAGCTAATACCATCGGTGATATCCAGGGGCTGTGACCTATCACCGGTTCAATTACGTCTAGGCTTAGTGCTTCATCAAGTTTAGCCAACACTTTTTCTTCCAAAGCTACCGGAATACGTCTCATTGGCTGTTGTACAGGTTTTATCTCTGGGTTAATAGAAAGTTTGATTACAACTTCTTTCCATTTCGGAAATGGTTTCAAAGGCTCAATATGGTTTAGGTTGGAACCAAGTCGTAACACGTTCAGTTTAATTGCCGTTTCACGGCCAAGCAGTGATTGTTCCCCATTCTCAATAACGAAGAATGAGGCAATCATCTCGGGATTGTTATCAACAGATATAGGCGCCTCAAATACGCACATTACCTTAAGCAATTGGTCCGAGGCGTAGCTTCTGAATTGGTTATGGGTATTTGAGCGAACGTTGAAAAGCGTAGCTTTTGCTTTTTGTAAATGCAACCAGTCAGTTTGACTTACCAGATTAAACCGAGACCCAGAATCAATTATTACGGAGATCGAATGACCCCCAATTTTCACTTGTATTGTCTCTTCTTCATCGTCACTTAATATGTTAAAACAGTGACTTTCGAGTTTAGGTTTATCTGCGTCGCAACCGTCATCACTAACCAAACGAATGTTATCATATTTACGTTTTGAGTTTTTAAGGTTAGATTGGGTAGAATGTCGTTTTAAATTTGTCCTACATTTCCGTGCGAAATGCCCTACGCGACCACATTTATTACATTTTATTAGTTTAGCTGGACACAACGAGCTATTATCAGCGTGGCTATTTTGACCACATCTACCACATTCACTACCTTGGGCAAACGAAGCCCGTGCCTGGTATTTAACTTTGTTAACTGAACTAATTCCATCTGTGTCAGATATCATGGTTTCTGATTGTTGATTTATTTGTTCATCTACTTGGCACGCCGCAATGACTTCGTCCAAAGTACGTTCTTTTTCAAGAAGTTTCTTTTTGAGCTCTTTTGATGCCCATGCATCAATAATTTTATCTTTAAGGCAGATTTCTTCAATTTCATGTTTTGTAGTGCCAAAAGAACATTTATTTATCTGCTGACGTAATTTTAAAACAAATTTTGCAAAAGTTTCACCTTCGGTGCGGCATATAGTTCTAAACAAATGTGTTTCGAAAATAGAATTTTGCTTTGGAGAAAAATGAGCATTTAGTTTATCAACTAAAACTTGATAGACATCGTTCTTAGCTGTCTCATTATATGCTTCGATCGCACCTGGCAAAGAGTAAGCTACGGATTGCACTTGCGTACCTGCCAAATGTAAAAGTTTGTTTTTCTTTTGCCTTACTGAAACGATATCTTCAGATTCTAAATAAATTTCAAATGCTCGCAGCCATTTTTCCCATTCAATACGCAACGATGATTTTTCTATTGCTTCGCAAAGAAACGGCTTTATAATTAAGTCTGCCATTCTGTGTGCCTGCCTGAAAAGTAAACACATTGACATTTCTTATGATTTAATTATCAGCACCTTAATGCTTTTGGCATTTGCCAACTAATTACAATTTACATATCGTTTATGTGTATGTGCAGCCCGCCCTTCAGCGCAATTTCTGACTTTTGTCAGATAATTTCCCACAGCTCGCAATTTAGCGCAGCTTCTGACTTTCGTCAGATAATTTTCCACAGCTCGCAATTTAGCGCAGCTTCTGACTTTCGTCAGATAATTTTCCACAGCTCGCAATTTAGCGCAGCTTCTGACTTTCGTCAGATAATTTTCCACAGCTCGCAATTTAGCGCAGCTTCTGACTTTCGTCAGATAATTTTCCACAGCTCGCAATTTAGCGCAGCTTCTGACTTTCGTCAGATAATTTTCCCACCGGGTCGACAATGACAATGCAAAGAAAAATCAAGCACAACGCAACTGAACAGCGGCAGCACACACACACACAGAAACCCAACGCGTACACGCAAAATAGTTATAACAATGCTTCCTGCACATACTCACTTTATTTATCCAATTATTTCCTTAAATCACGGTTATATTTCGCCTTTCCTTCTTTTTCTTTTTTTTTACTCGTCGCCAATGTATTACCGCATAAATAAAACACGATTTTTAGGTTTTAATTCAGCTTTTTTATTTTTCACTTTTCCCGCTACCTTTTCCAAAAACATCTAGAAATCAACTGTCAAAACTATCCTCCTCGCTCTCAATCGTTCCGCTAGAACAGGGTTGCCACAGTGGGTTATTGCATCGTTTCATCGTATGATTGAGTTTACCGCAATTTTTACACCGCATTGGGTTTGGGAAATAAGGTTTAACCATTACTGAATGCCATGTGATATCACCTCTATTCGGAAGGTGGAATTTGTCGAAAGTTAGGAGACATACTCCGGAGTGTTTTTGTTTTCCGTCAAGAAGTTTGGAAAATTTATAAACCTCTACAACACCTTGGTCGGCTAAACCTTTTACAATTTCATCCTCACTGAGGTCATTTAGACATGGGGCGTAAATGGTACCATTTTTATGGTTCAGTTTATCATGATATTTTGCTTTCACCTCACAAACACCATGTAGAGATTTTGTACGTATGAATTTTTCTGCTGTTGGTTTGTCTTTAAGTAAAAGGCAAAGGTTGCCGTCACGAAATTCAGTAATTTTAACGATTTCTTTGCTAATTAACTTCAAGGCGGCGTGAACTGCAAAGCAGCTATATGATTTTAAAGGTTTATTTTCATTTACAGCAGAAATAACCACGTATTTGGGATTTGTTTCAATTTGAGGAAGAAGGGGGAAAGTTTCAACACTTTTTTTTAATTTTCTTACGTTTTGGTTGGGGATCTGAGGCTAGCAGAGCGAACCTGTTATCCCCCAGGTTTGGTGGCCCCGGGGCCATGCTGCACCAATCACACAAATCAGTAATGCTCTTATTTGTTTTTGTTTTTTATGAAATGGAAGACATCGAAAGTTGCGTTCTAAACTCACTAGAAAAAGCACGTCTGCTCAGTAAGAGAACTAGTAGGTGACTTTTTATTTTTGTTTTTCCCAGTAAACAGGTAAAATATCTAGAAAAAATTTTTTTTTTAAATCTGCTACGCGCCATAGCAACATATCTGCTGATGAAAAAACGAGAGCGAGAATGGAGACTAAAATTTCAAGGCCATGCAACGTTTTGGGCATTTTCGTTCCGCGAGAGAGAAAAAAGATATAACGTAAAGGAAAAGGAGATAGAGAGCTATACCTTATATATATCTTAGACACACTTTAGGCTATTTTTGTGAGTTTTTTCCTTGTGGTTGCTAATTTCTAGTGAGAAATAACACTGCCTACTTTTTGGCGCTTGTTTGTTGGTGCAAACTTATAAGAAATATATTTAAGGTGCCTACTTTTTGGCGTTATATTTCCTTCGAGTCTACTGTTTGGGGCGATTTTTGGTCCCAATTTTTTTAGTTTTTTTTTTTTTTGTGCCTAGATTTGGGCGCTTTTTTCCGTTTCCTGGCTAGTGCTTATGCGTCCTATAAAGTGCTATCCACTCCGGCGTCGGATTTATTGCTATTGCCTTACGGTAATTTGTGCCGTTGCTGCGGTCCTGGAATCGCTGCGTTTGTGCAGGTGATAAACGCTCGGAGTAATGCGCGTTGTTGCCAGGGTTTGTGTCCGGCGTTTGTCTATTTGTATTCTCTGCAAATGTTGTGAAGTTATTTAGATTTATAATATATTCTTTCCCTCTCCCTCTCTCTTATTATCTCTCTCATTCTCTCTCTCTCTCTCGTTCTCTCTCTCCTCATTCTCTTTCGGGCCTCTCCCTCGATCTTTATCTGCCTTGAAAGTTTAACTTCTGTTATGTGTGCTACGCTACACGCACTTTTTTCCAACGTACCTGAGCAGACCAATCAGTTACGCCAGTGGCATCTGCTACATCAGGGGACGATTTTCAATTGGTACCGATTGTTTTTCTTCAATTTTCAACGCCACCAGACCAGAAAATTGCCTTAAATTAAATGAAACTTCTTTAGGGCACAGTAATTCATTAAAGAATCAAAAATTACACATATCAGTAAAACCTAGAAACAAATAAAACAAATTATTTAAAACATTCAGTAAAGAAAAAAATTACGAAATTATTTAAGGGAGCTTAAATAATAAAGCAGAATGCAGTTTCGCATTAATATTTTATTTGTGCGGTTACTCCGACTATTTCTCTGCGAATAAGTACAAAGTAAAATTGTTGCGAGTGCTTGCAAAAAAAATTATTTATTGCATAACTAATGAATATGGCATTGTTTTGTAAGTATATGGAAAAAATTCATAGATAAATGGTGTTGAAAATTATTATAAAAATTGTTTTCTTTTTTTTGTGTGTTTATTTTTTTTGTACTCTTCAAAGCTGTAGTGTATGTGACTTGTGGTGCGGGGCTGCTTGTAAAATAAATAAATTCAATGCACATACCACCTTAGTCAAAAAGTTCCCGGAACATCCGCCGACTGACGCATTAAGTCAACTGATTTGGGTGATTCTCATTCTGTGATTAACATTTCTTCCAAAATTTGATCGCCATTGTTTGATATTTGTAAAAGTTATGCCGCCTTGCGTAAATCCTCTTGAGTAATACCTCTGCTCGTTCATTTGATGTTTTACAGTCTTAAAAATAGATTTGAGTTTGCAACAAAAAGTTTGTATTAATGGAATGTAAAATGGATTCAATGATGCAAAAGCCTGAGAAATTATTGAGAAACTGATTCGGTACAGGTACACTAAAAAAAGCACAGCCGTTTACTAGTGGCAGGAATGCTTCAAAAGAAATCGTGAGTCCATCGAGGAAGACCAACGTAGTGTTAGACCGGCGATACAACTGATAAAAACACCCATAAAGTGAAAGAAAAGTTCATCAAAACCCGGAAATTAACCATCAAATAACTGACGGAGGACTTTGCATTGCTTATGGATCCGTTCAGGGCATTGTAGTTAATGATTTGGGCTTGTGCTGTATTGCTGCAAAGTTGTTCTCAAAGGAGCTGAATTTCAAGCAAAAAAAGGCCGCGTTGATACCGCCACAGACAGGATATCCAAGCTAAATCTGACACAACATTCATCAAACGCTTCACAACTGGAGACAAGACGTGAGTTTATCAGTACGACAAGCAATACATAGATCAGGCGTATGTATGGAGAGTTTCCAAAACCAAAAATACCACATCGTTTACAGTAAAAACAGTGATTTACAGATTACGACAATATTGAATATCACGAGTATTTCCCAGAAGATCAGACAGTTAATGTGAGCTATTATTCGAGCACTATGAGAGGTTTACGTGAAAGAATTCGCCAAAAAAGAAGGGATTCGTGTGAAAAAAACTCGTAGATTTTATGCACCATCATACAGTGCCATCCCAATCTGTGAATTTTTGACCAATAACGAAACGGATATCATCCAACAGCCATCGATTTCAAGTAATATGGCTCCCTGCGATTTTTTTCGGTATAATCGAGTCAAAAAACCGCTACGGGGAACAACAGCCGAAAGCAAGTAATGGAAGAAATGGAAAATGGGTATCCTGAAAATAGAGTTTCAGAAATGTTTCGAAAGTTAGATCAAATGCTGTCATAGGTACGTTGCAGTTGATGGGTAGTATTTTGACAGCGCTAATATCACTTTTGAGGAATAAACTTGATTTTGAATTCATATTCCGGGAACTTTTTGATACCCTTATTCGATGGACTTGAATGTAGTGTTTCCCAAGTAAAATGTATTTATTGGTATCTACTTTCTTATCTAAACTTAAGCGTTTTTATCCAGAAAAAAATACAAATTTGTAAAAAGTTGTATAATTTTACTACTGCATGGAATAATTATAGTCAAAGACTTACTTTTAAATACCTGAACTGGAATGCTTCCATACAACTTTAGCTTTTCCCTGCAGGGTAGTTGAATAGTGCTTATGCATTGGAATTTGTACACACTGATACATACTCGTAGATACATACATATGTCACTCGCTGGCGTATACTACATGCATATGTATGTGAGTCAATCGAAAAATGTTCAAATATGGACGTAGCAAAATTTACTGTCGAGTAAACAAACCCAGCTGCTGGCATGCAGGCTTACGAGTACAACTAAAAAATTGATCGTGTGTTTGTGTGTATGCGCTTTGGTGTGTACAATAAAAATAAAGCACAGCGAAGTTGTGTACACAACTCTGAAATTTGCGGTTTTTAATTACAAAGTAAATTTGTTTTTTGCATTCGCTAAAGTGGCCGGATACAAAATTGTACGCGCGACAGAGCAGAGGCGAGCAGAGTTAAGGAGAGCTAACCAACATCACTTATAAAACATACATACATACGTACGTATCTATGGTTGTGCTTGTGCACTCTCACACAGATTTAGTGAACATTTGAAATTAAAAAATAATTAGAAACTCAATGAAATACATGGCATGCATTGTAAATGTTTGAAGGAATTGCGCAAATGAGAATTAACTGTACGATGTGGTAATGAGCGCCTGCTTGCTCTCAGTTAGGAGAAATTTCATGCAACTCAAGCACACACTAGTCCGTTTCAAGTGAGTTTTAAGCCATGGCTAGCTCGGTTTTCGGTGTTGTTGTTATGTGGTCACGTCGTGTTATCTATTTGCTTCTCTCTTCTTACTTTAGAGCACAGAACAAATAGTAAGGAGCTGCACGAATACATTTACATGCCTCTTCAAACTTATTTAAGTACTCTTACTCTTGTAATCTTTTCAGAGTACAATACGATTATTTTTCCGCACAAAGCCGTTACTGTGCACTGAGAGTGCAAATTTTAGTCATGGTTATTTTACAGCATCAAATTATGTGCGCTACTCGCTTGTTGTGAATATCAAAAAGCAAGGCCTTTGATTCTGACATTTCAACAACTTCCTAAATGTATCAGAACTGTTATTTAAGTGCATAAAAGGACAACAACAGCTTTCCCTAAGATTAATGTTGTTCAAAAATGCCCGCTCGATCTTCTGAGAGATGCAATCACCGGAAACATTGATATGCTATACAAATTTCTGAGAGAACTGATATGTTAAGACGAATAAAATATCAATCACTCATCCATAACCGGGTAAACAAACATATGCAGACGTAGCAGCCCAAAAGGAAAATACGACAGGTATAGATATATTGACCCAAATTTTATTTAAATTTGAAAAGCAGTTAACCTTAAACCAGGATGTACTAAATCGCGTTGAACAACTCTAAAAACACAATAAGAAAAAGTTTAAAGATAATGGAATGGAATCTTAAAGCACAAAAATGAACTTGAGTTTGTACTTAATCAAAAAAGAATTGATATTTGTTTAGTATCTGAAACTCATTTGACCACCCAAATGCAATCTACATTCAACGGATTTAATATGTATTGCTCAAATCATCCTCTAAACAACGCAAGAGGAGGTAGAGCAATTATTACAATATTAAGAATTCAATTGAACCTTTCGAAGAAGAAAAGATCAGCTCCACTGAGTTTCAAGCCACAACAGTTGGAATCAAGTTTTGCAATTACCAACTGCCGGTAACTGCAGCATATATAGGTATATGGCCCGCCGAGACATAACATAAAGTCTACAAAATACACACAACTTTTAAATAAACATAAAGGAAGATTCGTTATAGGCGGCGATTTCAATGCAAAGCGCATTAACTGGGGATCTCGCCTAACGACAACTAAAGGTTGCGAACTGTGGAAAGCAGCACAACAATGTGGTTGTGAAATATTCTCAACTGGCAATCCAACATACTGGCCAACAGACATTAATAAGAGTCCAGATTTGATTGATTTTTTCGTAGTCTACCATACAACATCATAACTCTTGAGGATGGTTTAGATCTTAATTCAGATCATTCATCTATATGCATCTATAAAGTAACCTGCCCTTTTCAAATAAATATACAGATTGGCAATACTTCAAGACTAAACTAGACACATATGTAAACACGACAAATGAAATCGATAATGTTGACGAAATTAAGAAGGAAACAATAAAGCACAGATACAAAAATCTGCTTGGTTAAGTACACCTGTAAGAGTCGAAAAAATTAAACGCCAAAGATATCCTTCGAATATAATTGAACTTATAAAGGAAAAAAGAAAAATCAGAAAAAAGTGGCAGTCGATTAGGTCTCCATCACTTAAAACACAATTAAACAACCTCACCAAAACAGTGAAATATGCTATACAAGAAAATAAAAACAGAACAATAAACTTTAAATATAAAGCGACAAAACCTAACTGCAGATAAAACCTCTGATTACTCTCTTTGGCGGACTATGGCACATATTAAAAGACCAATTCGACATAATCCCCCAATTAAACAGCCAAATAGCAACCAGGCGCCGGCAAAAACCGATTCGGAAAAAGCTGAGTTATTTGCACAACACCTCCAAAAAATTTGGCAGCCATTTGAAACGATAAATAACACTTTGTTTCCCTATACTGTGCAAGAATCTGTTGAAATTAGAAGTTTTACCACAGATGAGGTAGCAAATGAAATCTCCAAACTAAAACAAAAGAAAAGTCCAGGATTTGACTTAATCACAGCCGAAGTGCTAAAGAACTTATCTGACAAAGCGCCAATCAAACTCACTTTAATAATGAATGCATGCATTGAATTTAAATACATACCAATGCATAGGAAAATTTCTGCAATTAAAATGATCCCAAAGTCAGGGAAAAATCCCAACGAAGTAACATCTTACCGCCCAATAGCATTACTCTCAGTCATCGGAAAGCTATTTGAAAAACTATTTTCCAAACGATAAGAGAATATAATTTGTAATAAACAATTAATACCATCTCACCAATTTGGATTTCGAGAAAAACATTCAACGATAGATCAGATACATCGTATAGTACACATCATAACATCATAGAAGAGGCCATAGAAAACAATCAAGTGTGTTCAGCAATATTCCTTAATATCGCACAGGCGTTTGATAAAGTGTGGCACGAAGGTCTAATCCGTAAGCTCAGAGCGATGCTCCCATTTCAATATACTTTGCTATTGGAATCATATCTCACAGACAGATATTTTAGAGTGAAACAAAGACAAGCATACTCAAACATTAGAAAATTGAAGCTGGTGTACCAGAAGGCAGCATTCTTGGGCCAGTGCTGTATTTGCTCTATACTGCAGATCTACCTGTTTCAAATATAAGTATGATCGCCACTTTTGCTGATGACACGTGTATCTTAACCTATGGAAATAACGCAAATGAATCAACTAGAAAGTTACAGGCATCGATAGACGAAGTTGTCGCATGGACTGAACACTGGAGAATCAAGCTAAATGAAAGCAAGTCTGTTCACGTAGACTTTACAAACAAAAAAATAGCCTATAACCCAGTGAAAATATCATCTGCTACTGTTCCGTATAGTAATACAGCAAAATACTTGGGTATGACTTTGGATGCAAAGCTCAAATGGAAAGAGCATGTCAAAATGAAAGCAACTGAAATCAACTTAAAAATTGAAAAAATGAAATGGTTAATTGACAGAAAGTCTACATTGTCAATACAGAACAAATTATTAACAAAATTACGGCATTCAATTATGGGGATGTACCACTAAATCAAACATTGAAGCTGTACAACGCCCGCAGAATAAGATTCTCAGCGACATGGTCAACGCACCTTGGTATGTGCGAAATCACGACCTGCACAATGATCTGTCGGTGAAAAAAGTCGCTGATATAATCCCAATTCTTGCCAGTAAGCATGAAACCAGGCTGAAAGAGCTAACAAACCCGGAGGCCACAGAGCTTACCAAAACAGTTTGCACAAGAAGACTTCGAAGAACTAAGCCACGAGATTTAGTCGCCAACACTGTACAATTGTTTGCAAAATATTTATAATTGTTTTTAAATTTCAATGTAAAGGATATGGATAGGAATAATGTTACTTGTTAGCTTAAGCTAGGCGTAATACCATGAAATATATACAAATTTTATAACGTTTCAATAAAAAAGAAAAAATCACCCATAATCAGCCTACTTTCACCGATTTTTAATGTGATTTATTGTGCTGGTAGTGCTACAACTTTTCAAATATTCAAACAGTTAGCTAAATGAGAATGATCTATCCGAATCTATCAAAGCAAGCATCACTTCAGCTTCGTCTTCGTCTCTTCGAGAATTGTACTTTCTTAACTCTTCCGCCTGAAGAGTTGAGTGACGCGCTTGGTTACGCTCAAGGAGGCGACCTGTATATTGGTGGACATCAGAAATCCCAGATCTCAGAAGAACCTGCTTCCGTAATAGAAGAAGCTACAGCAGAGCCAGACATAACAGAGAAGCGGAGGTGGAAGCTGCTGATTTCAGACAATCCCAGTAAGAAGGCAAAATGGTAGGAACTTCGAAGGGATCTAAATAGCCGCCCTTGGGGTCTGGGCTATAAAATTGTAACGGGGAAGCTAAACGCCAACTCCACAGACGTGCATCTAGACAGTGATACTATCAGCAAAATAGTGGACAGACTGTTCCCCTATGCTATTTGGGGACCGAGACGCCCAAAGTGACGAGATGCTCCCACCCTTCACTGAGGAAGCGGTTAAAATCGCGGCAAGAAGCCTCAAAAGCAACAAAGCTACAGGCCTAGGATACCAAGCTGAAGCTATCAAACTTCTGGCTGAAAGCCGACCAGAAGTCATGCTTACCGTTTACAATGCATGCAATGCTCAAAGCATCTCCCCAAGCTGTGGAAAATACAGAAACGGACACTGATCAGTAAGCCTGACGTCCGCTTTGCATACTGGACAGCGCTGGTAAACTGTTTGAGAAACTCATACAGCGCAGCCTTGCAGAGTCTGCATGAAAGCTGGCTACAAATATGGTGGACGCAGACGTGGGTGAATAGAATTGGTTCTTTATGGATGCCGTATCGTATCGAATAATACTCCAAGATCCTTAAACTTTCTCACACTTTGTTGTAAATCATTAGAAATGGTGTAGGGTGTGAAAACTTTTTTTGTATTTAAGCACAAATGCGACCTTTTGCACCAACGAGGAAAATTGTTCCGTTTTCAGAGTTAAAACTTCTGAGCATCTACTGAGTTCTTAACAGATGAGAAAATGTTTAAATCATCCGCGAAGAGCAAGAAATTAGAAAAAGTACAACATTTGCCTATATCATTGATAAAAATTACAAAAAGAAGTGGCGCTAAGATGCTCCCTTGGGGGACACCTGAATTAGCAAGAAAGTGGTTCGATAAAACCCCAAGCATTTTTACCACACACCCTCTGTCTATCAAATATTACTTAAGCCATTGCAGAAAGGTGAAATGAAAGTCCAAGCAAGCCAACTTGTTTACAAAAATCTCGTGCGACACTTTGTCAAATGCCTTAGAGAAGTCAGTGTAGACGCAATTGTTGGATTCTTGGTGTCGAACTTGGAGTCCTTTAGAAAACGATGAAATACAAAATTCGCTAAAAACAGGAAGATTAGTAGCTGTAGAAATGCCAGTTACGAAACGATGTTGGTTTGGGTTAATTAAAGTCTTAAGCCTTAGTTTAGAGTTGATTGATAGCTCGGAAATCGACCTATAATTACAAGCATCATTTTTTCTTTCACTTTTAAAAAAAGGTGTGATAATTGTAAACTTCCAATTATTCAAGAAAGTGCCCGTAAGCAAGGATTTATTGAACGATCTGCATCCAGATTGCTAAATATTTAAACAATTTGAAAACCTCATCACGAGTCTTAACTTTGGATCTAAGGTTATAGGCGGAAGATCACCAGTTCTCTAAACAAATACTTTCTGAGGTATGCAGTATAAAAACTTCAGATCTTATGGAAGGTGTCACGCTCACTTGTCTAATCGCGATAAAATCTATTCTGTTTTTAAGTTGGACAAAATGAAATCAGTGTGCAAAATTGTATTATGATCGGTTGAGTAATTAATGCGTCTAAGAGTAACAAGCTAGCAAACGTATTTTTAATTTATAATTTTAGAAAATACTAGCGAACCCGGCCCGCTTCGCTGGGCACACTAAAATAGAATAGATATGGTTTAGAACAGAAAAGATATGGTTTTCATATTATTTATTTCTTTATTCCTTATTCAAGCACTTTGGCATAAACAATATTTTTTGTTTTTCTATTTGTTTTTGAGTAAATATATAATATTGTTGGCTTCCCAACTCGTGAACAGCCAACGTATAGTTGACCATGGGTGAATACTGGTTCCTCTAAATTCATCCCGCATATATCTGAAGTTTGCCCTTGTGATTTATTGATAGTTATTGCAAATGCTAAACGAATGGGTAGTTGCAAATAGTCCAGTCAAAAGAGACGAAAAAAATAGCCAACTTCGTAATTTTAGGAGTATGCGAGTTTATGGTTTTATTATGTAAAACCCATCACTGTGATGTGTTAGTAAGCGACTATATCATGTCTATGTTATCTTAATCGATTTTCAGGTGTAGGAAAATTTCGAAACATGAAAATTTCAAAATGCGATATCTCTGCGAAAGAAAATGATATTTGAGCAAACAAAACGCCATTTGAAAAAAGAAGGCTTGTATTTAAAGATGCCATCCTTTAATTTTGGTGAAAGAAAACATCTGCAAGACTACATAACCTCAAATATGGGCAAAAATGGTGTTTTTTGCACTTTTAGGTTAGGATATCTCGAAAACCAGAGCTGATAGAGCAATTCTGAGGCCAGATTTGGATTTAGCGCATCATAAACCTTTGGAAATATGTAGTCTGGTTTCTGGGTCTGAATGTTGGTTAAATTTTGTCGGCCTGTGTAATCATGTACGCGCTTCGCTAATGTATTGGTTGCTCCGCTTAGCAGCTCAAAATCATACGACTAAATAAAGATAGCGGAAAAAACTTTTAGACAAAAATGTTCACAAAAGAATGCTCTATAAAAAAGCTCTGATGTATATTTTCCATAAAATCAATAAAAAAAAAGTTATTACGCTTTAAAACAATGCATCCCCTAATTTTTTGCGTAATTTTGTTTATAACTTTTTTATTATTAATTTTACAATAAAACGTTTTGAATGAAAGTTGTAGATAATATTATTATCTACAAAAAAGTATTTTACACAATTTTCGTAACTTTCGAAATTCACGAGATAATTGCAAAAAACCAGTTGCACCCTTATTTCCAAGATGGCGGCCGCGGGACACAACCGCCGACCCCGAAAACTCAAACTTAAGTTCACAGTGATGGGCTTTACATAATAAAACCATAAACTCGCATACTCCTAAAATTACGAAGTTAAATCTCCTTTTGACTGGACTAAAACGCTTGAATTCAAATGGCAATTCAGGTGGAATCATTGGAATTCTTGGTATTAGAACGTCTTCATTCTTGAATTTGCCAATTAAAATAGTTGCTTGGATAACATTATTCATCAATCGTTTAACTACTTCATTTTGTTCCTGACGTTCTTCTGATGTCGCGTTATTCCGGGCATTTCTCATGCGCCTATTATTATTTGTCGAACGACCAATATGATCACGTGACTGTCTTGGCCTTTGTACTGTAATAAACATGATTATAATTAGGGTATTCTGAGATTTTAAAACATGTTTTTTTCAATTTTGTGGATTATATTTTCGATGCATATGTGTTTAAAAGCCCAAGTCCACATGGTCAGGATTATTTTACTTTGTTGTGATTTTCTTAAATCATCTCTTTTCTTCTGAAAATTGTTAACAATTTGCATGATAAGACTATTAATTTTTTCATCAAAGTTACGCATTTTTCGTGCTCTTCTTTTGCATCCTTTAACAATTTCTTTTGTTTTTCATTTTTTTTTTTACCATTTTTTTCACTCATGGTGTATCGTAGCTTATCGCATATGAACCGAAAACATAAATCCACAAAACATAATGTCATTTGAACATTCGGATTTCACATTAAATTTTCAAATTTCGTAAGAAATTATTCACTGTTCCAAAATCCACTCCAAAAAAATTCACAAAAAATGGTTACACTTTGCACTTACGTCTTCTCCTTATGGCGTCCAAATCAGAAAGAAATATTGACACATTGTAACTCACACTGTCAATTTGACAGTTCAGTTCCGCCCCAAGCGTTAAAAAAGTAAACGACATTATGGCTGGTTCAAAAGAACGCTGTACGCGTTGCCGGTGTTCCGAATTACAACCAAACTTTACGAAACCCATTTTCAATACTTACTTAACAATGTGCGTAAGTTTGGTTTAATTCGGTGCAAAGACACGGCGGGTCCACGTTTTGGCACATATTTCGAGACCCTAGTCATCAATAGGTATGAAAATTACCCCGTATTAAAGCACTTATCAACAGCTTTCATTTGATACCCATATTGTACATACACAACCAAAGGTTACCCGGGTCCACGTTTTGACCTACATCTCGAGGCCCCAGTCACGGAGCGGCATGAAAAATACTCTGTACTAAAGCATTCACCAACAGCTCCCATTTGATTTCCATATTGTACAAATACATTCTAGGGTCCACGTTTTGGTCTCTATCTCGAGACCCTAGCAACGGAGTAGCATGAAAAATATTCTGAACTGAAGCATTCACCAACAGCTTCCATTTGATATCCATATTGTACATACACATCTGAAGGTTACCCGGGTCCACGTTTTGACCTATATCTCGAGACCCTGCCTACCAATAGGTATCCAAACTATACGGGAGCCATCTTCAATATCTACTTAACAATGTGCATAAGTTTGGTTTAATTCGGTGCAAAGACACGGCGGGTCCACGTTTTGGCATATATTTCGAGACCCTAGTCATCAATAGGTATGAAAATTACCCCGTACTAAAGCACTTGTCAACAGCTTTCATTTGATACCCATATTGTACATACACAACCAAAGGTTACCCGGGTCCACGTTTTGACCTATATCTCGAGACCCCAATCACGGAGCGACATGAAAAATACTCTGTATTCTTATACGGCATTCACCAACAGCTTCCATTTGATATCCATATTGTACAAACACATCCTAGGGTTACCCGGGTCCACGTTTTGGCCTATATCTCGAGACCCTAGTCACGAAACGGTATGAAAAATACTCTGTATTCTTATACGGCATTCACTAACAGCTTCCATTTGATATCCATATTGTACAAACACATCCTAGGGTTACCCGGGTCCACGTTTTGGCCTATTTCTCGAGACCCTGGTACCCGATTCTTAAAATTTCAAAACAAAAACCTTCTCCACATGTGTCTCTTCAATGTGGCAAAGTTTGGTTAAAATCGGTTGAGCCATTCTCCGTAAAGTTCATCACAACGCGAAAAACGGCTGAATTTTTATATACATATATAGATTTACATATTTGTTTTTCATTGGTTTTCATTGAAAGTTGGCTGAAAAATGATACCAAATTCGTAAGTACAGGGTTGCCAATATTCGACGGACCCATCTGGCAAACATGTATGTTTTGACAGAGACGTCAGATCGTTTAATGACATACCGCGTTTGAAGCGTCAGTCCAAGCAGATTTTTACCATGGAACAGTACACGCCACGCGAGCGCTAGCAAATTGTTGAAATTTACATTCAACAAAAGAAGTCAATTGTGAAAACTCAACGTGCGTATAAAAAATTAAATAATGTGAAAAGTGCGCCTTCTAAGAACACCATTAAACGTTTGTACAAAGGTTTTCCGACTGGTGATGCTCTTTCTAATCCAAAGAGGCCAAATCAAAACCGACCAAGGCGACGTTGAGACGTCGCCAAGAACATCCCAAATCGCCGTTCTCAGCAGTTGAGCATTGCTCGGACCGCTTTACAACGAATTATCCGCATTGATTTGCATTTATTCCCGTATAAGATTCAATTGACGCAAAGATTGTTGCCTACGGACATGGATTGGAATGGGCCCAAAGAGTCATCGAAATCCATCGGGTCCGTCGAATATGGGCAACCCTGTAAATGCAATAAGAGAAAAACTAGTATTGCGTGAAGTCTAAGAAGTAGGCCCACCCATTCCATTTCCACGCTACAATCTGACAAAGAAGTTTTAAATTTATGGACGCATGTAAGAGACTTAGAAGGCAGAACGACGCATCTCGGGAAGTCGCTATCCCCTGGAGCTTCTTCGAACCTTTACAAGCAGTTTATGGTATATTAGAAGAATAGCTGAACAGTATTTACCCTTTTTAAGGAATCTTCAACGTCATCTCTGAATTTTGTCGCACTTTATAAATAATAATCAATAATTTTTAATATGAATAGCATTCGCATTAAACATATCTACATTTCATGCTAATCTGCTTACCTCTACTTCAATCAATTCAAGCCACTTGTTAACCACTTGTGAGTGCCCTACTCCGTAAAATGACTCTGGGAATGCTTTTGGCGAAATAGTCAACTAAACTGTATCAAAAACCTACTCGAGTGTCTCTTTTACATATTTGGTTTCCCTGTGGGGTTCGCATACGCACTCACACAAGTGTTATATCCCACCGTTGCATGCAATTGCAGCATTTCGCACTCGAACCGACAAAGCGACCAACATAAATGCAATGTAAACTTCATATTCACACAAACACACATAAGTGGACATTTGCTTCTGTATGATAAACTCCTGCTCGATCCTGTGGCGACCGGTTGCACTCGGTTGTTGGTTTTATGGTATATTGAAAAGCCCCCACAATGTTGGTTGGCTTTGACTTTGCTGGCCGTTTTGAAACCGTTGAACTTCTCAACTGATATGGTTATGAGGGGTGTAAATGCAGGGCTTTGGTATTGTATACGTAAGGAAACCAGCTTACCTGGCATGCAGCGTATTCGTTACTCGCATGATTTACTATTCCAATAGGTGAGAAGGGTAATCATTTGTACAGTGGCTGCACGGACAGCGTACATTTCATATGTTTATATTTTTTTTTGGGGTTAAAAATCAAAGCTGGTGTAAATATACACATTTACGAACTGGACAAGCACCTATGGAAAATGCGGTTAAAAGCTAATAAAAATACGTAGCAGAGGCGCAAAGCCAATTAAATAGTTAAACATTGTAATATTAAAGATTTAGTATTTTATTAACACATTAGTAATGATAGCTCTGCTTACTAAGCTAAAACTAACATATGTATAATTGCGCTGGCTACTGAGGTATTTGGTTATGCAAAGATTAAATATGAATTTATTCATTT
Source organism: Anastrepha obliqua (assembly GCF_027943255.1). NCBI lineage: Eukaryota > Metazoa > Arthropoda > Insecta > Diptera > Tephritidae > Anastrepha > Anastrepha obliqua. Next base: position 16,168,348 of record NC_072892.1, read on the forward strand.
ATACATATGTGTATGTTAAACAGAAAAGTTAAAAACTCTTTGATAATAAAATTTTAAATTTTAGAATTTATAAAAATTGATTGAGGTGCAGCGAAGATACTCACATGCATAGATTTTTCTTGCGTTTTTCGAAAAGTCATGTTGCTGAATTATCAGTTGTAGAATCAGCCTAATACTAATTAGAATACCCCAAGCATTTTAATGTTTCCGCTCTAGGTCTATAATGAAAAAAATCTGAGTGAACTTGTTTCATTATTACTTTTCATCTCATCATAAAAAAGATACTGTTTTTCTCGTGGCTCTTAGTTGAGAATGGTGTCATACTCGTTCGTAAAAACTTAGTAAATGTACTTTTATTTGTTCGTCGATTGCTGGTCAGAATATATGCGACACTCTGCAGGTATTTGAAGTTTTTGGCAAAGATAAAGATTTGGCTAAAACTGGTGTTAGTAGTGTTGGTGGTGTACTTATTGCTGCACACAGTCATTTTCGTGCCTCTTTTTATGAGCTACCGGATTCTGATTCCGTGCTGGATAGTCTTTGCGTAAAATGATAAGGCGCATTTGGTATGCTGTATATTTGCGTGGCTTATAAGAAAACGTTTTTTCTAATAGCGGTCACTCTCCTAGTGTATTTCTGCCATGAAAAAGCTCCTCATAAAAAATATCTGAGAGCGCAATATTAAATGTAATCCCAAGTCATTTCGAAGTTACAAAAAAACTATGAAAAACTGCGCAAATATACCCTGCGTCCGTTCATCTTTAAGGCGTCTCAGCTAATTGTATTTCGACACTGTCAAAAGAATCACAAATTTTATTGCTAAATTTTTTTCTTTGAATTTTATTTCAGGTTATATTGATTTTGGTTTTGCTCATTAAGATATCTTAATGTTTAATTTAGATACTACCATCAACTTTGGGAAATTAAATTTGACTGACAAGGATGTCACTTTTGGTTATACTAATTAAAAATTGTCTTGCTTTTATTATGCCTCTAAAGCATATTCTCAACATATCACTTTCTGCTTTTTCATTGATGACTGGAAATTCTTAGGCCCATCCTTAAAAGCGGCAATAAAAAGAATATGGAAAATTATAGGCCGATTTCCAAACTATCTAAAGTTTCTAAATTATTTGTGTACATACCTATATAGTCAAAGACAAAATATACTTTGCCGTCCTAATCAACATGCGTTTGTTTCGGGTAGATCTACGGTAACGAATTAAGCTGTCTTTATGGCAGATTGTCTGGCTATATTTCAAAGAGGCTTCCAAATGAATGCAATCAGACTTTTCTAAGGCTTTTAATAGGGTATCTCACCCAATATAAGTTAATAGCTAAGCTTGAGGCTTTCGGCTTTCACTCTGTTGTTGTTATTGTAACAGCATAAACATTCCCCGTGCATATACGAGGAATGCTGCTGAAGTGACAGTCCTTGGCCGGATATAGATGCGGATCGTTCCGGTTACTTATAACCGACTGCCGTGGGAACGTCGGCTTTCACTCTCAATTTCTTTAGTGGTTAATGCGCTGTCTTAATTATAGGCACTGTGTCGGTCTACTTGATAATGAATCGTCTTATTCTTTTGTTGTTTCCTCTGCTGTCCTCCAAGGTAGTGTCGTAGGTCCGCTACTATTTAACCTCTTCATTAACAATATTTCCTACGGTTTTTCAATCCGTAATTTCCTTCTATACGCGGATGATCTGAAAATCTAATATGGAATTAAATGACTAGACGATGCAGCCATTCTCCAGCGTAAGTTGAAAAACTTATTACAGTTGCGTAATCATTTGTTTGGCGGCCGCCGTAGCCGAATGGGTTGGTGCGTGACTACCTTTCGAAATTCAGAGAGAACGTACGTTCGAATTTCGGTGAAAGACTAAAAAGGAAGAACAAGTTTTTTCTTACACCGATCGCCCCTCGGCAGCCAATGGCAAACCTCCGAGTCGGCTTATATATATAATCGTTTGTTCCCCAATAGTAAATTAAAAGACCTGGGTGTTTATTTGGACTCCAAGCTCAACTTCACAACCCACATCAACAGCTTTTCTTCGTCGAAATAGTTCTTCGTTTTCTGATCTCTATACTCTCAAACTGTTGTACTCATCTTTAGTTCGGTCCTTAGAGATTGTTTCATGTCTATATTATGCCTTTTTTTGCGCTCTGCTTTGCGCTCAGTGAAATTCATTGATTCCATTCCGTCCTATCGGTCTCGTTGCTTATTAATAAATCGAATGTCCTTACAGTCTGACGTGTTCTGTTGTCGATGTGTTTCGTCTTTTATATTTGTGCGGGCTCAATAAATTGTCCGTATTTGCTTAATCAAATTAATTTTAATGTTTCCTCAATCATTTTCCGTTGTAATGAATTATTTTTGTGTTTAATGCTTATTCTTCTTCAATAGCCTTTGATTTCTATTACTTAAAGTTTACTTTTAAAAAGTTGCTTATACGAATCTTGTCATAAGGTCTTTGTTTGTGTCTAGCTTAATAATATTCTGCAAGCGTCTCGTTTGTTAGTTAAACAAATCAATAAAAGCATAAAAATAAATAAATTAGTGTACCTAAGCCATAATGCACTTTGCAATTTTTTACAAGTATTTTGTGTTTTGTTTTCGAAAAGTAAGAATGATAAATGTTGCTTTATATACTTATTATCTTATAAACAATTAGTGCATTCAGGAAAAGTTAATTTCTTAAGCATTACACCGGCAATTTATTTTGCTTTGCAAATGGAGAACTTTTCACTTAATACGTTAACTAAAATGCTCGTGTTCAGCGTTTCTCAATGGAAGGCTTAGCCAACCCATCTGCATTTCGATATTAATTTACATTTTTTTTCCTTATGCTGTAGAAGTTCTCAAAAGGTATTGCGCCCCTTGATATAGCTGAGGGCATGCCAGAGACCACTTAGAGGCCCAGGACTTTAGAAGAGTCAGTAGTTTGGGTAAATAAATTAGTACTTTACAATTTACTTATTTTTTAACTTGGCAGAAGTAGCTATGCATTTTAATAAGCTAAGTATGACCTTTTCTGCTTTGGTATGACATAAATATTATATTAAATAAACTCACTCTTTTATGGCACTATAAAATATTTCATGTCCTCATAAAGGGTGATTTTTTAAGAGCTATGGGAAAGTTTTTCAAAAAAACACACGCAAAATTCAGAAAAATGTATGAAATTTTTATTTAAATCGATAGTACAGTCCATATAATTTAATGTTTGAAGATTATTTCATGCAAATGTTGATCGCGACTGCACTTCAAATGGTCCATCCGCTTAGTCTAATTTTGGCATACTCTTTCCAATGTTTCGGCCGGTATCTCACTTTAATTGAAGCAGGCTTGTCTGAATAGACATGGGCTCTAACATAGCGCCATAAAAAATAATCTAAAGGCGTTATAACGCACGATCTGGGTGGCCAATTGACAGGCCCCGAACGTGAAGTAAAATGTTCACCGAACTCGCCTCTCAACAAGTCAATTGTTACACGTGCTGTGTGGCATGTGGCACCGTCTTGCTGAAACCACATGTCATGCAAGTCAAGCTCTTGCATTTTGGGCAAAAAAAAATTGGATATCATTTCACTTTAGCGCTCACCATCCATAGTTACGTTACGATTCGCAGCATCTTTAAAGAAGTACGGTCCAATGCTACCTCCAGCCCATAAACCGCACCAAACTGTGACCTTTTCTGGATACATTGGTAGCTCTTGCAATTCTTCTGGCTGATCTTCACTTCAAAGTCGACAATTCTGCTTATTTATGTACCCATTGATCCAAAAATGAGCTTCGTCGCTGAACACAATTTTTCGATAAAAAATAAAATTAAAAAAATTAATAATAAATAAAAATAAATTAATAAAATTCAATGATTTGCAAGCCTTGTTCGTTTGTAAAACGATTCATGGTTAAATTATAGACCCAACTGAAGATGTTTGACAGTGAAACAAAACACGAAACGTGCGTCAGCTGTTTAAACCACTTGCTTAAAAAGATAATAGCTAAAAAATCACCCGTTATATATTTATAAATCCTACAAAAATAAAAATAAGCAAATTGGCCATATTTTTATGGAGCGGCAAATGGAAGCTCAACAGAGTATTAACTAAGACTGTTTCCTTAGATTTTTCTTGATTACATCTATCGTTGCACGGTCATCCCATCTTCCTGGTGTGGTCTCCCAAGGGCCAGTGGCCGGTTATTGTTAACGTAATTCCGAGTATGTCTGCTCATTGCTTTCTGACGAGTTTTTAGTCAGTTCTGGATTCGCTGAAATAGGGCTGCGCTTGCTTAGTTATTTTGCAGGTATCCATATTAGTTCATCTGGTCCAACGGTCTGCTTCGCGAATAACGAAAAGATCTCCCGTTTGCGCAAGTCTTGGAAACAGCCTATTTCTACAGCTTTGCAGTCGTTATAGGACGCCCCCTGTCTTGTCAGTTCATCAGCTTTCTGATTTCCTTCTATGTTCCTATGGCCAGGTACCCAGATGAGAGTGATGTCTGTCGTGCGCGCTAAAGCATTAAGTTCTTCTTAGCATTGTCTGACGATTTTTGAATTCATCATAGGTGACTTCGAAACGAAGATGGCTTGGCAGATGAGAGTGATGTCTGTCGTGCGCGCTAAAGCAGTAAGTTCTTCTTAGCATTGTCTGACGATTTTTGAATTCATCATAGGTGACTTCGAAACGAAGATGGCTTGACTATCTGAAAAAATAATATATATACTTCCGATAGTTGTTGAGGATGATCTCAAATAATCCTGCGAGCTTCCCTTATGCCGAGAACCACTGCTGAAAATATGCTAATCCAATACCCAGGCGAAAGGACTTGGAACTCTCGAGATATTTCGAATATATGCCCGCGCCGACGCCGCAATCCATCTTGAATCCATCGGTGTAAAGTGCGGTGGTATCTTCCTTGACTCCCATTTTTTTCGCGTGGGAAACTTTACCTCAAACTCTATTCTAAAGTCTTGGATAGCGGTAGTAAAATCTGATGAGTTGCTAATAAGCCTTTGGTTGTCCAAAATAGCACTATGAGAAAACATCCTAGCATTCCCAAGATCCACCTTCTTTATTGCTGTTAGTCGTAGTTGTAATTGATAACATTAAGTGCCTCTGCTGTACAAGATTCCACAGCTCCAGTTATTCCAGCGCATGAACAAAAAATAAATCCAAATGTGTCCGCGAAAAACAACAAGGACCATCTATTCCGTCAGTTACTCAAAAGCCAAACAATGGTCAGCAAATTGACAAATCTTCGCTCACTGCTGTTTTGAAAGAAGTAGCTGGGCTTAGAGCAGAGAATGGTCACATACTTTCTCTGTTGCGATCTCTTTATGATGAAAAACAAGCGCTACTGGGAAAGGTTGATAACCTTCAAACGTAACTTCTCTCTATGAAGAGATTAATTAAGAACTGCTTTACTGCAGTAAATCCTGTGCCTATTTGTGCTGATGCTAATACTGGCCTTATCTCGCGCGTTGCCAACACAACCAATTCAACGACAACAACTGTGTCAACTTATTCTGCTTCCAGCAGTTATACCGCTGCCCTCGTCTTCAGATAACACCGAATGCTGCTGCTGACGCCCCTGCTGCTGTCACATACGCTGCTGCCTCTGAGAATTTGTCACCGCCTGTTATGCCTGTCGTTCGCAATAGCTCTCCGTTACTACTTCGCCCGATTGTTGGTAGTGGAGTTGATGCTCCCTTCGTTAATGCTAAGAGTGTTAATAATAATTTACCTTCGCGGATAATTCCTGATCAAAAACTCTTCGCTGGCTCCCACTGATTCTGCTTGGGTCTCTGGTGAGAGAGGGTTCAAAAAATGTTTGTCCGTTTCGCGCTACATTCACTCAATTTCTTAGACCCCAAACCATCATACGACTCACGTTGTCGTTTGGTTAGTCTCTGTCCATTAAGTGACAGATTTACGTTTCAGGCAGCTTCTTTTACCTCCGATCTCGTTAATGGACAAATTGACTGTCCGTGTCTTCTAGAAAGAATACATTTTAATATTCCTTGCAGGAATATTCGCCGTTGCAAAATTTTTCATGTTGGCTTTAGGAGGACATTATATAGTACTAATGCGCCTCTCGTTAGAACGCTGTCTGACATTAACTATCTCGCTTCCCTTTTGGATTTAGACTTTTCTAGGGCGAAACATGTATTTAATACCCAATTAAAAATTTTCTTTCTTTGTAAGAAATCTAAATAATTACCTAGTATATATTTGTTAATTTAGTTTCCTAAGCTTAAATTTTGTTAATTACTTCTATATAAATACTCTTAGTTCTATGTAGTCTGTAAGAAACTTTGTATTTCTTGACTTACCAAAATGAATGAATAAATGAATGATATAATAAAAATCTATAGAAGGCGTTCAGTTTATCTCTATGTGCGTGAAACTGATACCCTTACGCAAAATATTGTCACATACCAGAAGATATTCACTTTAAAGTTATTTCCTAATTAGTGATTTTAATGAAAAGCACTCAAATGGATTCAATCATTAAATCACTGAAAAGTGGTGGCCATTCCAGCCTTCATGTCTACTTGTACGCATACCCCGTGGCTGGCGTTGTACCAGCAGATGGGCTCAGGCGTGTTCAGAGTGCAATGATTGCAGTCCTGAGAGTTGACAAACCAAATTTTCAAATATTCAGTGCTCGCAAACACATTCCATTTCACGAAACAGCTATTGCCGCATACAACCAGCCATCAATTGATGCACGCAGCGGCGAAATGGCGAGGGAAATGGCATATAAAGACTAAAATTTTCCAAGCCTTTGTGCTAATAATGGCAGTGCGAGCGGCTTTGCCGGTAAATGCAATAAATTGCTCTGCCTTGCGCCGATTCTGACGGCCTTATAAAGGGTGGTTGAATTTCAAAGGCCGGTGTTGAATGTAAACCACACCTTAACGTCAACGACACCATTGGACTTCTTTCTTTGGGGCTATTTGAAAAAAAAAAAGGTGGACGTCGATAAGCCAGCAACAATTCAACAGCTAAAGAATGAGATAATTCAGCACATTAACGGCATAGAACCTCAATTATGCCTCAAAATCAACACCGGCCCTTGAAACTTAACCACCCTTTATGTATGTGTGTGTATATGTATTAGTGTATGTGCGGGTATGTTCCACATTCATACATATATTGTACCCTGTACCCGTGCAACGGCTGTGCTGTTATTTTTAGAGCCTGCGATAAAATGGACCTGTCGTTTTGCTAAGAAAACAACATCAATGCTGGAGAGTTGTACTTGTGGTGGTAAATTGCCTCTACCGCCAGGTCTGTGGATGCTCTTTGTCTGCTGGCTGTTGACATTTGTTGGTTACCAGTTGCCTTCGGACGATGTTGGTTTTATTGCCGGTGACTGCATTCGAGTGCGTGGCAGCAACAAAAGCAGTAACTGCAGATATCCGCTGCCATTTCCGCGACACAAAATGCTATAAAAAGGCAATGGGCGAGTACGGCGTTGCAACTTGGATGTGTGCAGCAAAAGTCATTTGTATAGAGCCAGAACTGGTGGAATACGTATGTATTTGGTCATGCTGTGGCATGAGTGGCGTGCTCCTGTTGCTGCTAAGCATTTTAAACGTGATTTGGATGTGCTCATACTATCATGCATGCATGTCTATGTGTGTGTGTGTGTGTGTGTACTGGCATATCCAACCACGAATTGTTTGTTAAAAGTCACTCAAAATAATGTAATATAAACAATGACTGCAAGCAAAGAATTGAAAGAAAGTTTTATGAAGATTTTACGCTTTACAGCTTCGAGCGCCAGTAGAGCAATAAATGCCACGCCAAGCAAAGAAGTTGCTCCCTATGAGGACACATACGAGTAACTATCACTTCGACAACGCACTTGTATACACAGGCGTATACTCACACACACGCACACACACATACACACATTAGTAATTGGTTCAACTATGTGCGGCACTTGTCACTTCCTCAACAGTTGTTGTCCCATGCTTTGTACTCCTTTGTTTGCCTACTTAGATATGCATGCGTGCCATCCATTCTGGCAGTGGCACGTCCGCTCTTCCTGCTCAGCAGCACGTCCAATGCTGTATGGTTGTAGTAGTAGTAATGCGCTCTAGTTAAAGCTTCAAATTGCTTTCTCTTCTCGTATATAGTACATTTTAACAAAGCTGCAGTTAGAAAATTATTAGTGCGCCATAGCAATTTATGAATTGGTTATATGGGGCGTGTACGTGACGTTGTTGGATTTGTGATTTTATGAATTGCCGGAATGGTTAAATTTGCTGAAATTTTTTCCAAAGCCAAGCACCAAATAATTGCGCTCTTGCACGCTTACAGATACAAACACACACATACACATTTACTTGTACAGTGAAATAGGTTCGAGTTATTTGCAAATTTATTTGTTTCTCCGATGGTTTGTTTATGACAAAAGAATTTTGTTTGGCATTGGCATGGAAAAAATGGCAGTGAAATTATTTCGCTATTCTACCAATCTGCATTTAGGATTTTTTTGCTATTTTTTTTTTTTGTTTTTTTTCATATCGTTTGCTTTCGCTTACTTTGCAATGCTTTTGCTGTGCTTTCATGCATGAATATAATTTTTTCAGGCACTGCGCTTTTGCTTATCAAATTTTTCGTTTGTTAAAAAAATCTATTTCCCCAATTTTTGTTCATTTTCCGACTGCGCATTTAATGCAATTTAAGGTTTTTATTTTTTGCTGCCACTGAAGTTTTTATGTTGCAAAATTTTACACTTTTTTTTAATTTCCCCCCCCTTGTATTTTTATCACTTTTGTATATATTTATCAGCTGCAAAGCATATCAGCCAAGCGGAAATAACACCAATGCCATTAGGCAGCCAGCACCGTCGCTCCGCTCAGCGCAGCAGAACTTCGATCCAAACCACGTCACTCCACTTGAGCTGAATACCCACTTTCGTTTATTTATGCTGAATATTTCATTTAAAAGTGCATAAAAAAGATAACCTTTCATATAAATATATAAAGTATGTATACACACCTGAGTTCATAATTATAGGAGCGCAAGGAATTTCGAACAAAGTTTTGACACTCGAATTTATAACCTGCCTGCTATATCTGACACAGCCAACAAACCAATCAAGAGAGTAAATCGGGACGAAATGCGATGCAAAATCACGGCCATGAAAAACAAAAAATCTCCAGGATATAACAAAATCAATGGACAAATATTAAAAGAACTACATGACGATAGAATAATAAAGGCTTTTCCGATAACAGGTGTTATTCCCGTAAAAAATCAATGGTTTCATTGCTTGTATAGCACGTAGCGCCGTCTTGTTGAAAATAAACGTTGTCCAGATCAATACCATCCATTCCGGCCATAAAAAATCGTTAATCATCTCTCGATACCGCAATCCATTCACCGTAACTGTTGCTCCAGCTTCGTTTTCGAAAAAGTAAGGTCCAATAACTCCGCCGGACCATAAACCGCACCAAACAGTCACACGTTGAGGATAGAGAGGCTTTCCAACAATAACTTTTGGATTTTCTGAGCCCCAGATCCGACAATTTTGCTTGTTGACGAAGCCACCGAGGTGGAATTTCGGATCATTTTTATGCATTTCAACGACCCAATCAGCAAAGACAGGACGTTGTTGATGATCGGCCGGCTTGATTTCTTGTGTTAACTAGACTTTATAAGCCTTAAGACCCAAATCTTTATGCAAAATACGGTGTAATGACGTTTGTGAAATGCCTAATTCCAAAGAACGACGAGGAATGAGCAAACCTGGGTTTTCTTCAACACTTCTTGAGCGACGTACACGATTTTTATTCTTCACGTCACTAACTTGTCCCAACCACTCGAATTTTTTCACCAATTTCTGTATTGCGGTCCGACAAGGTGCTTCACAATAACCCAAAAATGTTCGAGTTTTACAAACCGTCTCTGCGAAATTTTCACCATTTTTATAGTGAATTTTAATAATTTCAAAACATTGCTTAAGCGTGCATCGTTCCATTTTTATTAGTGCCGTAGTTTCAAATATCAAAAAATGACAGCTTCAAAAGTGGCATATACCGAAATAGCAGGCTATTCAAAATAACACCTGTTATTGGAAAACCCTTTGCTTAAGAAACATCTTTAACTCATGCATTAGACTAAAATATTTTCCCCTTCCATGAAAAGTTTCAGAAGTAATAGCATTGCCGAAATCAACTAAAAACGCCAGTAAACCATCATAATATAGACCTATAAGCGTCTTACTAATTCTTTCAAAACTATTTGAAAACTTGATCCTTGAACGTCTTGACCCCATCATACAAGCGAAGAACACAATTCCCTCCCATCAGTTTGGATTCCGACATAATGAATTAATGGTTGAATGTCATTCATCAAATGCACCGAGTAACTAAATAAAAATCATAAATGAAATTGACAAGAAAAACTTCTGTGTCGCAACTTATCTCGACGTAGTGATGGCTTTTGCCAGCGTATGGCACCCGGGACTACTATGTATATAAATTAAAACAAATATTCCCAACTGACTACTACGAGGGGTGCCTTTTATATGTCGCGATTAGAGAACAAAAACAAATTTTAATCATCGAAAATCACTCTATTGTTTTTCAAAATATTCTCCATGAAGATCTATACACTTTTGCATGCGTTTGAACCAATTGTCGAAGCGCTTTTGCCACTCTGAATAAGGTACCTCCAAAACATGCATTCTGAATGCCGCAACCGCTTTTTCAGGTGTCGAAAAACGTTGACCTCTCAGTTTGTTTTTTACGTACGGGAATAAAAAGAAGTCATTCGGTGCCAAGTCAGGACTATACGGCGGATGCCCCATTAATTCGATGTTTTGGGTGTTCAAAAATGCAATTGTTTTAGCCGATGTGTGAGAGCTCGCATTGTCCTGGTGAAGAGTGATCCGTCTTTGGCGATTGGTTTTCCTAATTTCTTGGAAGACAACTGGCAAACAAATGGTTGTGTACCACTCCAACTTTTGTTGGATTTGGCTCATCTTGAAACACCCATACAGTCGACTGCTGTTTACTTTCGGGCTCATACGCGTAAATTCATGATTCATCACCTGTCACGATGTCATAGACGTGTATCGAAGCCCCGCGATCGTATTTTTTGAGCATTTCCTTCGACCAATCGACACGAGCCTTTTTTTGAGCGATTGGCAAATTGTGTGGGATCCAACGCGAACAAATTTTGTTCGCAAAAAGCTAAATACAAAAGCGAAAAGCTAAACTGACCTGGAATAACCATATAAAACAAAAAAAGGAACGAAGTGGAAAACAGATTCAGACAACTGTATTAGCTACTCAACAAGGACTCAAAACTGTCAGTATACAACAAACTAAGACCATGATAATACCCATATTCAGATACGGCATAGAACTATGGGGGCAGAAGGCAAATCAAATACACAAATAATTCAACGACTTCAATCGAAAATCTTAAGGACTATCGTAAATGCATCCTGGTATACCTGAAGACTTACACCGTGACCTAAAAATTTATCCCATAAAAGACGTAATCCCGAAATACAGCACGAAACACACACAAAAGTTACTAACTCATTCGCTTAAAGAGGTACAAAAAATACCGCACATGGAGCTTACGCAGAAATTAAGACTAATGCGCATCACACCAACAGCATTAGCAGATACAAAAACTATTTTGACAAACTAAAGGGGTTTCCAATAACAGGTGTTATCTATCGCTACCGAGAGATGATTAACGATTTTTTATGGTCGGAATTGGATGGTATTGATCTGAACAACGTTTATTTTCAACGAAACGGCGATATGTGCCACACAAGCAACGAAACAATTGATCTTTTACGGGTAAAGTTTCCGGACCGTGTTATCTCTCGACAAGGTGATCACAATTCGTCACCTTAAGACTTTTTTCTTTGGGGCCACGTGAAAGCGAAGGTCTACGCCAACAGCCCAGGGTCGATTCAAGACCTCAAAGATGGAATTCGTGAGGCTATGGAGGACATAGGGCAGCCACTTTGCAATTCGGTTTCTGCAGATCGGTGGCAAGGTTAGCTACCTAGCTTTGACCCTTGGCAGGAAACTATCATGGAATCTGAATGTCCAGGGGAGAGTGTAAAGTGAGCTACAACCGGAGCTCTGCTGATGTAAAAAACTGTAGACTTAAAACGGAGCTTAGCCCCTAAAATAGTTGACGGGCTATATATAAATACAGCTACTGACAGACCAATTATGTCCTACGGAGTTCTGGTATGGTGGGCAACATTTGATAAGAAAACGAGACAAGATAGTATTCAAAGGGTGGCTAGCCTTACAGGGTTCAACACTCGTAACCGATTGAAAGGCCATAAAAAGTTTAGAAATTTACTTTTATTCAAATCAAACTAAATAATGTGTGAAAATAATACAGAATTTAGAATGAATTTACTTTTGCTCGATATGACCAGCTTTTGCCTTGACTATGGCCTTGAGGCGACCGTCGTAGCCGAATGTGTTGCTACGTGACTACCATTCGGAAGTGGCCGCCGCGGCTGGCTCGAATAAATTCCAGCCGAGAGGCCCAATTTTCGACCACTTTTTGCAGCAATTGTGGCCGTATGTCAGCAATAACGCGCCGAATATTCTCTTCCAAGACGTCAATCGTCTCGGGCTTATCTGCGTAGACAAGCGACTTCACATAGCCCCACAAGAAATAGTCCAGCGGTGTTATATCGCACGATCTTGGAGGCCACGCCACAGGTCCACGGCGCGAGATAATGCGCTCACCAAAAGTTTCCTTCAATAAATCGATTGTTGCGTTGGCTGTATGGAATGTAGGGCCGTCTTGTTGGAACCAAAGGTCGTCCACATCAACATCGTCCAATTCAGGCACGAAAAAGTCATTAATAATGGCTCTATAGCGCTCTCCATTGACTGTAACATTATGGCCGCCTTCATTTTTAAAGAAATATGGACCAATGATTCCCTCTGCCCATAGAGCACACCAAACAGTGACTTTTTGAGAATGTAACGGCGTCTCAGCAATGGCTTGTGGATTATGTTCACTCCAAATGCGACAATTTTGCTTATTGACATACCCATTCAACCAAAAGTGAGCTTCATCGCTGAACAAAATTTTCTTGTGAAAATCTGGATCGGTGGCCATCTCGTTTTGGGCCCAAATTTGCACGATTTGCAAACGTTGTTCAGGTGTAAGTCTATTCATTATGAAATGGCAAACCAAACTGAGCATAAATCAAGTGACAGCTGTCAAAAAGGCCATCTACGAAAAAAGTAGTGGCAACTTGAAAACCTAACCTCTAAAAAAAAACACCCTTTATTTAACCACACACTTTTTATATAAACGCCTCGGCTGTGAAAGTATTCGATGCGGTACCAGCTGGTGGTAGTAGAGGAAGCGGAAGGCCTTCTCTGCGTTGGAAAGATCAGGTGAAGAAGGACTTGGCTTTCCTTAGTGTGTCCAACTGGCGCCGGTTAGCACGAGAAATAAACGCATGGCGCGCTTTGTTAAACTCAGCCAAAATCGCGTAAGCGGTTATAGCGCCAATTAAGAAGAAGAAGAACTTTGGCTCTAAATGTTTCGCTGCATTTACTGTCAATTAACCTATCCTATAGTCAACTAGCCGCCAAAGCGGAGCTAAGATTGAGGAAATCATCGATACTCAAGACAAACAACCAGGGGCACTAGAGCATACTTGGAATGTCTCCTGGTATTCCTAACACCACTGACTTTTATAACTCGGTGAATATTTTGTGGAGCATAAGTTCATAGCGTTTTTATATTTTCTTTTATTTTACACGATTTGTTTGCTGTTTGGCAAAGGGTGAGTATTCACTCGATAGAACTCTTTCTGCTCTACGAAACTATGTTAATTGTATTTTTGAGTTATTTAATTTCTTTATTAGCTTTGCGGCTTAGAAATGGAATACCCAGGAGGCAAAAATCAGCATTTTCTACACCTGCTCTTCATTGCTTTTCATTAAGGTCTCCAATCGCTGCCGAAGCAGGCCGAGACGCCCGTATGGAGAAAGTGTCATAGGCATGTCTACCGCACGGAAATGGTTGGCGCCTTCGACGACGATGACATGAATTCCATGAAGAACGTCTCAAATCACTTTTGAAATTTGGTTGATTTTGTTCTAACCACTTGGGAGCTTCTTAAATTTGACAACTTTTTCTGAATTTATGCTTTTATAAAACTACCAAAAAAAATGTAATGCAAGAAAATATTAAAAATTTGTAATTCGTCGCACTCCTATTATTTTGAACTGAGGTGTATGTCTACCAACAACTTATACCCATATTTAATCCATGTATGTGTGTGTGCAGCTAGCAATTTTGATTGAAACTCATTTCTGCCATTCATTTTAATTAAAATGCTCAACGCCAACGCGAAATCGCTCGAATTTTCGCAGCGTTTGGAAAATGCCATCCTTTGTGCTATTCTGTATTGTTCGCTTATCTGTGAACTTAATTTTCCATTTAATTACTGAAAATGTATGCACATATTTAATAGCGTTGCCATGTTATTGAATTCTTGAACTCATACATTTATGAAGTAATAACTTCAATCAACTCTGCGGGGCTACAAAGAAGGCCATAAATTCTAGTGACTTTCAAGTTTCCTAATACCGTCATTGTCACGCTCAATATTAACTTCTGTACACATTCACATACACACGCAAGCTCAAATATGCTATGCGCCTGCAGAAAATAAAGTGGCGCCAAACTGCCTAGCTTTTGGTGAAGTTAGTTGCAAGACAAATTCTCTTTACTCATCTCTTCCATGTGAGCAACTGGTGGATTTTTCACTAGTACCGAATTGATTCGCATCTAGTGAATAAGCAACTAGTGAATTTTACTCGCTTATGCCCTAGGAAGTGTCTTTTGTAAACAGTTGCAAGCCGTTCTCAATAATTCTTAGCTAAGCACCCTATGATCAAAAAGTACCGGGAATGTTTAATTGACTGTTTTCTTCGATTGCCAAGGCGTAGTGCAGCATGAGTACCTTCCATCGGGCCAGACATTCAATAAAGAATATTATTTATCCGTTTTGAAGCGTTTGAGAGATGCTGTACGTCGCAATGGCCGGAAATGTGGGCAAGCAATTCTTGGATTTTGTAGGATAATAACGCGCCATCGCACCGAATCCAAATTGTGTTGGATTATTTGACCAAATACCAAGCAAATACCATCATGCAGCACCGTATTCACCTGACTCACCCGACTTCTTTTTGTTTTCCAAGTTCAAGTTACCACTTCGTGTAAGTAGATTTCAGTCGATAGAGGAGATCAAAGAGAAGGCGACAAAGAAGCTGAAGGCCATTCCTTCGTTGGCCTACCAGGGCTGCATGGAGAACTGTGTTAAGCATTGGCACATGTATGTGGCTTCTGACGTCATATTTTGGAAGAGATAAAATAAATTTGCCTGAAATCTTATTTTTGTTTTTTTATTTAAACATTCCCGGTACTTTCTGATCATGGGGTAATGTTAAGTAAGACAGATGAGGCTTAGTACCCATTTTTTAATAGTTACAAATACAACAGTTAAACTATGAGATCCAAAGTTTTTTCTAGCTCGCGCGAATTTTTTATAGGGAAGAAAAAAAACCAAAATTCAACGATATTTTGCAGTCACTCGAAACTTGCACTTTATTATTAACTTACTGACTTACATAATTGGCGATAACAGTCTGTTACAGAGGTACAGCCCGCCGAATAGCTGATTGTTTGACTGTCAAGGGTTCAGCGCCATAGCGAAACACCACGATGATGAGCGTCTTGTAGAGGGCTATTTTCGGTCGTCGAAAACGCTTTGCTACTCAGTTGTGAACTTAGCCCAAAGTAACACTCGTTTACTGCCAGACCCAATCGTGTGGAATCCTTTTCAATAGCCGCAAAAGCGTCGGCGACATCCCGCTGGGTATGGCCGATGATGTCAATGTCATCTGGACACAGAAGGAGCTGGAAACTTTTATAGAAAAAGATTCCATTTCGTTCTACAACCGCCCTGCGAACCACACTGTCCCTACCAAAGTTGCAGACATCTTGTCTCAAATCGTATCGAAAGGTTCAGAGGGGGCCTTTCCTATCTTATCCGTATCAGCTTAGCATGGTTACCGAACTCAGACATTATGCGACATAGTTGGTCGCTAATCGTGCTATCAAAAGATGCCTTGATGTCGACCAACAGGTGGTGCGTGTGAATATTTGGTCGGCGGTGGGGCGACCATGTCTGAAACCGCACTGACATGGCCCAATTAGGGATTGGGCGTAAGGTTTCCATTTATCACCTAGCAGGATAGAATTTTATCTGCAATAGCGATAAGGCTGATCCCTCGATAGTTGGCGTAGTTCGTGGGGTCACCTCTGTTTAAGACAGAACAAAGGTTATTGAGGCTCCAATCACCGGAGCAACGCGATATATGTATATGAAAATAAATCGTAGGGTTACAAGTTAATGCTAAAAGTTAAAAGTAGTTAAGAAAAGTAAGTATTCGATAACGATTAGTGAACACTTCCTAGTGGTTCCAACAAGAAGGACGTGCAAAATCTGATTGGGAAGCTACAAATGGCATGCTCAGGATGATCGCTCAGGAAAAACTTGACACAATAAAGACCCCCAACAGCAAACCATGAATCTCTGATACCACTTGGGACATGATTCAGCGCAGAAACGAACTTAAAAGCCAACGTATCAGCGATGGCTTCCTTCGGCCAGCTTACAAAGACGTGGCGAAGCAAGTAAAGAAATCGGTCAGAAACGATAAGGGAAAGTTGGTTGAAGAAGCCGCAAAAGGAGTAAACAACATGAGACAGCGGTACCGCCTAACCAACCAGCAAAGTAGAAGCAACCAATTTTTCCCCACATCCCCGCCGTCTGGAGCAATGAAAAGCTGTTTCCGTCCTGGATAAAAGACACCATAGTGAAGCTGCTCAAGAAAGGCGACCTGCGTGACTGCAGCAACCCTACTTAATACCATCTACAAAATTGTAGCCGCGATCATGTAAAGCAGGCTCAAAGATATCGAACGCTCCTTAAGAGATGAACAAGCTGGCTTTCGCTCTCATCAAAGCTGTGTTGACCAAGCCAATACACTTCGGATTATACATAGTAGAACAATCAGTTGAGTGGTGTAGAGCGGTACATGCTGTTTGTTGACTTTAAAAAGGCGTTCGACACTATCAAGCGGGACGCAGTATGGCTGGCACTGAGTAGAAAGGGAGTTCTCCCCTCTACGAGAACTCCGAACTGGCAGTGCTTCACAATAGCGACACATGGCTGGTCTCTAACACCATCACACGCTACAATCCCGCATCATCTGCAAAGTATTCTGGCCAAACACGACGCACTGTGGAGATTAATGAACAAGGAACCCATTCTTAAGAAAATCAAACGCAGAAGGTGAAGATGGATAGGTCACACGTTGAGAAAGAAAACCACCAGACAGCATCACGAGAATGGCACGGGACTGGAACCCACAAGGGAGCAGAAGTTGCAGTCGACCAAAAACACTTAGAGAAGGTTGATGTTGTGCGAACTAAAAGATGCCGACATCTCATGGGACGGTGCAAAGGCAACAGCACAGAACCGTGTACGATGGAAGTGTCTTGTCGAGGCTCTATTATCCTGAGAGGAACGAACTGAAGGCTGTGAGTGATTTTAGTCATAAATAATTGGCACGTACACTTCTGTTAGGTATTTGACCGAGCTCCTCATCCTATTTCTGGCAAGCGTCTTGATGTTCTCCCACAAATACAATTTCAACGAGTAGCCAAATAGTATTTTCATCAGATTTTACGGTTGTAGCTGCTATATACAGATTGTCAGAATTTGAGATTACATATAAAGGGTGCTCAAATTTCAAAGGCCGATGTTGAATGTAAACCACATCTAAATGTCAAGTTTTTTTCTGCATTTTATTTAATATTTTTCAATTTCAGACTAACTCAATTTGAACCATGGGAAGATAAACAATCCAGGAATACGTTAAAGTTATTCAGGCTTATTATGAAAACGGGCGTTCAAATCAAAATGCATATCGCGCACTTCGTGAAGAAAATCATCTTCAGTGATGAGGCACATTTTCACCACAGTGGATTCGTCAATAAGCAGAATTGCCACATTTGGGCGAATGATAATCCAAGAGTGATTGCCGAAAAACCAATGCACCCACAAAGAGTGACTTTTGGTGCGGTTTATGGGCCGGCGGCATCATTTGGTCGTATTTTTTCTAAAATGAGGCCGGTCAGGCAGTTACTGTGAGTAGTGTTCGTATCGTGAGATGATAACGAACTTTTCACGGCCCGAATTGGAAGATATGGATGTGGACGATATGTGGTTTCAACAGGACGGTGCCACTTGTCGCAAAGCTAACGAAACAATGGCCTTTTGGGCGAAAAATTTGATGGCCGAATAATCTCACGTCGCGGCGATGGCAATTGGCCTGATCCGATTTGGCACCGTTGGACTTCTTTCTTTGGGGTTATTTGAAAGAAAAGATGTACGTCGATAGGCCACCAAAAATTCAAGAGCTAAAGGATGAGATAATTCGGCACATTAACGGCATAGAACCTCAGATGTAAGTGTGCCATTTGGTCGATATCTTGTTCCATACGTAATTGAGCCGTACCAATATTATCATAATAAAGAGAAATGACAATAATTTTTTAACCACCCTTTATATCTACCAGACCGAAGCGAACGAACTACTTACGTCATCAGAGACTCATGTCTACATGCGTGAGAAGCGTTGATATATACTTTTCTGCTTTCGTATTGCTAAAGTCTGACAGTAGATGCCGCAATTGTCAAAATCTTACTAGCTTTGAAACAAAAATTAGTTTCAGTAGTTCAAATTTTCCCTATAGGGAAATAACATGCATGTACATATGAACTCGCATGTTGAGAACGAACGCGGCAGTTTTCATAGGAGCTATTCATCACTACTGCGAAGCTTTTCTGGGCGACCACCGCGGTGTAGAATATAAAGCGGAAGTACGAGCGCACAAATAATTTCACAATATTCCTCTGTAAACCAAGTTTTCTATATCTAACTGTGAAGTTGTTCTCTATTCGAATATTTATTCACGTATCACTTGCATGTGAATCGAATGCTAGACTGAGGAGCCTTTTTTTGGACACCAAATGTCAAGCAGAATAAATGTTCTATCTGCGTACATTAAGAAACCTTTTAATGACAAATAAAATAATTGGAAAATAAATACAAAGATTTGTGTTACTTCCAAAGTTCGGTGAGTTGTAAATAATGAGAGTTTTACGGAAATTGTCAAGGTCATCATCATTAACATAATTCCTAGAACTCAAAGTTGGAGCATAGCACCACGCAGTATTTTCAATTTTTTTACTTGGTTTTTTGTCCGCAATTCAAGGATAATATCCCAACTGAGAGAGGAAATTAGAAGCGCCATTGTTGAAATGCAGTAAGGGTCAGATTAAAATTATTAACGCACTTTAAATCGAGCATATTTACAGGGTTATCGAAAAAGTCGTTATAAATTATCGAAAAGATACTTAATTTGGGTAATTTCTGATTGAGTTTGTTATATGACATAATGTCTAAAGTTTAACCGTTTTCGATGTATGTGATTCCCAAAATTTATTTATCCTATATTATTTAGTCAAACAGACAAGCATAAATTATTTTTTGAAAATATTTGACTAAATTCCATACGTGAAACTTAAAAAACCAATTGAATATTAAATTATTAAATTGAAGTTAAGAGGAAGTATTTGACCCATAATTTCACTTTTGTACGATTTTTGCATACCAAAAATTATTTGCGGAATATAACAGAACTACTTACATTTTCTTTGATATATTGTACATTCAACAAGTGATTTTAATCGCGGATAGAAGGACGTATTGTTAAAAAATAAAATGGAATCTTCGAACGCGTATAGGAGGCATATTTTGTAAAAAAGGTAAAAATGCAACAACTGTTGCTGCAGAAATGAACACTGTTCACGGAGAGGATACCGTGAGTTTAAGGACTGCGCAAAAGTGGTTTTCAAAATTCCGAAGTGGTAACTGCGACGTAGAGGATGCCCCGCGCGCTTGTTGTCCTGAAGTCTTTAACTCCGACGCCTTGCTCGAACTCGTGGAAGCTGAGCCAAATTTGACAGTCGATATGATAGCTCAGAGGTTAAATTCATCGCATGGAGCAGTTCACAGTCACCTGGTTCAGTTGGGAAAAGTTTCAAAGCTGGAAAAATGGGTTCCGCATAGACTTTCCGTCGCCAATCTTCAGCAGAGAGTTAATGTGTGTTCTCAGCTGCTGCAACGGCATGAAAATGAAAGTGTTTTGAAATCGACCGTCTTTAGTGAACTTTGCGTCTAAGTTTTGTTTCACCACGACAACGCAAGACCTCATACCGCAAGGCAAGCATTAGGCATTACAAACATATGCGATATTGGAAATCCCGAGTTATAATGATCTTCTGAATATGACAAGGTATTTTTTTATTTTTTCTTTATTTATTCAACGTCAAAAATACACAGGCCATTTGCTTTGCAAAGACAGAAATGTGCTCCTGACATTGTTTACAGTAGACTTATCCAGTAATATTAATTATTTTTAGGTCTACTACGACACAGCCGAACACAAATGGCATATAGTTCACATCCATATGGTAACGTTTTAGCTAGAAGTAGTCAAGTTTTCACTGCGCTGAAGTTTTTTCTAATAGCGATCGACCCTCGACAGGCAATGGCGAACCTCTGGGTATATTGCTGTCATGAATAAACTCCTCATAAAAAATATCTTCCGTTCGAAGTCGGCCAAAAACTGTAGATCTCTTCATTTATGGAGGAGGAACTTACCCAAATACATAACAGAAGTGCACGCGCCAATTATTTATTTATTTATCTAAGTGTAGAGTAATCCACAGATTTTGGACCGTACCATATATTTGTTTGTAATCTTTGCAAAAGGCGTCATATGAAAGTCATATTAAAAACTTGTGAAGCAGGGGTCAAAATATAGATTCCCAGCACTGAAATTCATGTACGAGTACTTAGGAAAAAAGTTACTAAAAAAATTGAATAAGTAATTTTGTAAATGTATAATGATGATTTGCCTAAAGCCCATAAATTTTTAATCTATATTTCAGTTGTTAATACAAATTATACCTAATTATATAATCTTACATATGTATGTATATAAGTGTTCTGAAAGGCCCAGATCAAATCAGATGACAGCTAAGTGTTACCATTCTTCAAATAATACCTAGTTCAAATCCGTAACGATAGATGGCGCGCCCTATATAAGGAAGCTGATGAATGATGAGTCATTTGACGCTGTTTTAATAGACACTGGGTTAATTGCTTGGCACACAATCAAAATTGTTATTGAAGCTTTCTACAAGTCTGATGGGCAAACTATGTTGCATGCATTTGAAAAACTATAAGTCAACATGTCTCTCAAAATTCATTTCATGCATTTTCATTTGAATGAATTTTGTAGACAACTCGCCACCGAATTCGGCGAGCATGGAGAACAATTTCATAAGGTATCTTTGCCATTTGAAAAAAGGTGACTTTAAAAAACGATACAATTTTACAGCAAATCTTTTCTTATTGAATTATTTTGTATTCTTTTTACTAAAGGGATTTTCAATAAGGGCGGATAGATGTTGAAATGGAATAAAATGGCGTTTGCTATGTGGCGCGTAGCACCGTCCCGCTGGAACCACATGTCGTCTAGGTCTATATGATTCACTATGGGCCATAAGAAATTGAAAGGGCCACCACGTCTACCGAAAAATGGGCGCAATGCGCGCAACGTTTGCGTTAATGAACACTGATTTTGATAATAAAGTTTTATCATTTGAACGTGCTGTTCAATCGTGTAACTTGCCATGATGATTTGGCATAAACAACTGAATAATAAACAAAAGATTTGACAGATGTCACCAAAAAAAATGGCTGCCACAGGGCACCAAAATCGACCCGCGCCAATTGAAAAACCCTTTAGATACAAGGGGAAAAAAGCACAGGATGCAGTGTTGGCTGAAATTTGTTGGCGGTGAAAAGCTGTATTCGAAGGTGCGGAGTTAGACAGCGATAGCGATTCGAAAATATGTCCTCCGAAAAACCAGCGAATTCGACCCTGCCTCTAAGCTTAAATTCAGCATTACTAGCTAAATGAATTAAGCGGGTGGTTTTTTCAGAGCCCAGCTCTTTTTCCACCAAAAACATCTCAGAGTTTATTTGATGTGGAATACATGAAATACCTACATACATTTCTTTATGTTATATTTTTTTCAAGTACGTTTAACACATAGGTGCTCAATGTCTTTGACAACCCCTAGTGAAATTTTCCAAGGAATCTGTTGGTGGGACATATTAACCCTTTAATACTAAGTTTAAAAGGGCTTTTGAACAATTTTTGAAAAAATGGGTTAAGTAGTCACATAACGATGGGACTCAACGGGTTAAAATATTCTACAAAAATATATCATTGAATTTCACTAAAAGTCTTCTCAGACAAAATTTAAGAAAAATCAATATTTCTACTGGATTTACCATTTTAGCTAATATAACATTTAATCAATATTGCGAAACTTTAATACACTGCAAAACAAAAATTTTGTTTCGGTAGACCAAGACCCAGTTGGGGTTTTACTATCCTTGTCGAGTGTTTTTTTTTTATTTATTTTTTTTTTAATTTGTTTTTGCTTGTACGTCCACTTTTTTTATCAAAAAAGCTCCTAAACCTGGATCGAGAGAGCTTGCGATCTCTCATCCGATTATATACGAAACATTGTTGTCTACGTTATCATTTCAGGGAATTAGACACCCTGTTACGAATGTCGACTGGCAGTAGAATAGACTCTTGTCGATGTAGTCGATTCTATTTGATTTTTGCAAAGCGTAATTTGATCGGCAAAAATGTACACTATTTTGAATGGTTGTCTGAATTCACTTGCTAAGATTTTTGTCCCTTGTCATTTTGTGAAGATTTTTGCAGAATTTCATGAACTTTTTATTACTTTGAAATACATCATTTAAAAACAACAACAATGCCAAAACCACAAAAAAACCAATTGGATAGTATTGAGCTTCCAAGCTTCCTCTTCACTAGCGCTTCTTCCAAATTTTTCCTGTGAATCACTGATTTAAATTTCATTTCCTGGTGGATTGACGCAAATATCATATCTTAAAAAGCTGACTACGGCTTCTTTCAGAGATGTAAGAAAATACAAAACGTTTAGTGTCTCACCAGTTACACGAAATTCTGCTCGGTTTTGAGACAATTTCTTCTTGGTCTTACTTTTGAGCTAAAACAGAAACGACAGCAGCTTTGTTCTGATAATTTCGAGTTTATTTATTCAAAATAGTTCTCGATAGACTGTTTTACGCAATCTAAACGCTTTTCGAAATAGCGTTTCAAGTCATTACCCGGACTGTCCTTCAGTACAAGCCTTTTGGATGGCCTCTACGCATAACGCAAAACGTTTCCGTTTCATGACCAAAAGGAATTTTCCGAATAGGTTGAAGTCAAAGAGAGCCATATCAGGCGAATACGGCGAGTGGTTGATGGGTAAAATGCGATTTCTAGTCAAAAACTCAGTCACAAGAGTGGATCAATGAGTTGTTGTATTATCATGCAATAAGCGACAGCTTCTTCCTTTGTGATATTCATGGCGAATTCGATGAAGGCTAGAAAATAGCATTGACGTTTTGGTCCGTTGGCATGAACTCCTTGTGGACAATCCCCTTAGAATCGTAAAAATAAATGAGCATCGACTGGATTTTTGACTTCTCCAAACGCGATTTTTTGGGTGGTGGCTCATCTGGGGCCTTCAATTCGGCACTTTGATACTAAGTTTCAGGTTCATGCTGGAAATACCACGTTTCATCACCAGTTACAATATTATAAAGGAAGTTCTCGCCTTTTCTCACCTCTTTAATGAGGTCTTTCGAATGCAGAATTCTGAGCAATTTTTGGTGCTCAGTTAACTTGTGCGGAAAGAAACGTGCATAGACCTTCCGTAAGCCCAAATGATCAATTAAAATGCGATAAGTCGATGTTTTAGAGATATTCAACTCCGACTCCATGAATCTCAACGATGATTTCGGTTCATTTTTCATAAATTTACGCACGACGTCTATGGAGTTTTCGGTGATTACTGATTTTGGGCAGGTCGTATGTTCATTGTCATTATGCCTGCCAACCATATCTGAAACGGGCAAACCACTCATGAACTCTGGCACAAGATAGACAATCATCGCCATGAACCTTTTTCATAAATTCAAATGTTTCGGTAAAAGTTTTACCGATTTTAAAACAAAATTTGATATTAGCTCTTTGTTCGAAACTCATTTTTGTACCGATGACACAAACATACTGACACTTTAGACGCATTAACTTCGCTTTCACTCAACCGAATGTCACAATGCTTTCACTGGAAGTCAGCGAGAGATGTAACTTCCTACGCACTAAATCATTAAAAAGATGGCGCCATCAAAAACTTTTTATGACACCAGTCTTGTCTACTTTGGACCACATCTTGTATTTCATTTATTAAATCTCAATTAGAATATTTTACCTTTAACCACTTTTCCCATGACCTCACTGGTCCCAAGCTGTTTAGCGCGGCAGGTGTGGATTTCCACATTGTTTGTGCTTGTGTCTTCGCGCAGATCCCTTTCCCTCAATTTGGTTGAACTTGTCTCAGCTGGACCAGGCGCACAAGTGGTTTTTTATTGCTCACTACTTTACCTCTGTATTCTAAAAATTCGTTTAATTTAATACCATTAATTTTTTACAACTTCATATACAAATAGCCTATTTTCGTTCATTATTTTACTACATCGTTAATCGATAATCGCTTCATAGCCGTTTTTCTAAGGCCAGTCGGAATTCGCAAAAGGGGTGTGAATTATTGGAAACAAGCGTCCGCTGTTTTTGTGCACGTGTAGCTCACACAAGACGAAGACCCAGGTGGGGTGGCGTGACTCTTAATCCATTGGTGGTAATGGAACAAAAAATTTAAGAAGGTACTCATATGCATCAGAAGCCTCCAATTTTGGGCTGGCGGTCAAGCACAATAGACCACATCAGCGGTTGCAGTGCGTGGCAAATTAATAATAATAATTTAACATTGAAAAATGATTATCTTTAATATATGGCATTACGTGGTATTCATTCTGGAAATCGACTTTACTTTAAACGCTTCACCTGTCAACTTCTGTAAACAGCATTTCAACATTTCAACATTTCATATTTTCCACTTGCTTCAACCACACGTCGTCACATAATTTCCGTCCTTTGCAAGGACAATAAATAATTTATTTTTGTGAACACACAAACACATCTGACCCCTTCGCCATGTGGGATGTGTCATAGATACAAGTAAAAATGCGCGTGATGAAAGGGTTTGATGACCTGTATATAAGTGTTGCCTTAAAGGATACTTCATACACATTAATATTTCAATGTCGAGTGTCCCATGCCAAGTAACATTAATAAAACTACCAACACCAAGTTGAGGCATCAAGAACACCCAGAGAGAGAGAAAGAGTGAAAAGAGAAATAGAAAGATTATAAAAATAGTGAAAGGGATATGAAATGTGTGCGACGACCGAAAAAACAAATACATGCACGCAATTCTTGAACGGCTTCGAACTGTTGGGCGGGGCTACTCATACTAGCGTACCTACCGTCATATATATCATCAGCTAGAAATTGTTTTATTTGCGTGTGCCACTAATTGTGAATGCATGTACATGGGTAGGTATGCATGTGCATGTGTGTGTGTCTTGCCAAGAAATTTATCGGTTAGCTTGACATTTTGAGTGACTGCCTGATAGATGTAATTTATTCTGTGGATGCGACTGCCCAATTAATGGCATCGGTTATATCCCCGGGCACAAACACAAAAATCGTACATGGAATTTAGGTCTAAAATGGCAAGAACAAGAGTAGGATCCAAAGGAACTTGTAATTATCTTGAATAAAGTGGCAGGTAAGCCACAAAAGCCAACACGGATCTATAATTGTGTTTAAACAGTTATGTGTTTTAATCGGTGCGTACTTGAATGTAGAAATATTAATTAGATACAGTCTGTCTGATGGAAGTGTGACCCGCACAATGCTGCTAAATGGATGCATCCTTTTCCCAGTACGTGTGTGTATTTTTTTGACTTTTGTGAGAAAGTTAGAAAACGAATTTTGAAAACGTAGTGTTCCTATGTATACGTCCTATAGGTCCAAAAATGTCACGTGGATCTGAAGCAAAATATTTGAAGAAGATGAACGCGTTCATAAATAAATGGGTACAACGATATAACGAAGTTAAACACGTTGACAACTACATCGGATGAGGCCCAAAAGATATACCTTTCCAAAGCAAGATTAGAAGATCATTGATTTGTTTGTGACAGAGACGAACTTATCGTGGCGTGAAGCTAAAGCAGTTTTATGGAAAAGTAGAGCTGATACATCCAAAGACACGATTTGGGGGTGTTTAAGCACAGAAGACCTCAAATTCAGGATTCCAGTGAAAAAGCCGCTGCGCTCATTATCAGTAAAAGACTTCTTTTAACTAGGAACCAGCATTAGCACTTATAATAAAGTCAGCCTTGAAATACTAAGTAGAAAATTGAGTAACAAAGTTCTCTCTTGACGAATAAAAACTAACACCCTACAAGGCTCTCATTATGCCCGTCCTATGGTATGGCGCAGAAGCGTGGATGATGACAACATCCGATGAAGTGGAGTGGAGAGACAGATTTTGTGGAAGATTTTTGGACTTTTGTATGTTAGCGACGGAGAGTGTCGTAGGCGATGGAAAATTTAGCTGACATAGACATATCGCAGCGAATAAAGATCCAGCGGCTAAGTTGGCCGAATGGATACAAACGCTCCGGCTCTAAAAGTATTCGATGCGGTACCAGCTGGTGGTAGCAGAGGAAGAGGAAGGCCTCCTCTGTGTTGGAAAGATCAGGTGGAGATGGACTTGGCTTCACTTAGTGTGTCCAGCTGGTGCCACTTAGCACGAGAAAGAAACGACTGGCGCGCTTTGTTAAACTCGGACAAAATCGCGTAAGCGGCTTTCGCGCCAATCAAGAAGAAGAAGAAGAAGAAGAAAAATACACATAAATGGATTATTAACGCACACAAATCCTATGATGAGAAGACTACCAAATAAAGAAAAATCTACCCAAAGTCGGCTTAACCGTCAAACACCAACAGATCTTGCAAAATCCATGTAATCAATTGTCAACTAATCATATATGTCATTGTTTGTTAACCACTTGTTTTTAAATAATATGTATATTTCGTCTATATGAGCTTGGGGGCATTGGCCCTTCAATATCACTCTCATTCCATCTTTTTGTAAATCAAATTATTTATTGTCTAACGACAGGAAGAAATATAAAAAAAAAAAATTTAGATAATGATGATGGCGAAACATTTTATTGAATATTTTGCGTATTATAAATATTTTGAGCCCATACAAGGCAGTTTGTTTAAATTAAATTAGACAAATGGTATACAAATTATGGCGATCACGCTTTAGTTACACAGACTGTATTTTGTAAAAGTCAATCTTTTCCATAGAAAATTTTATATATTCGGATGAATGCTTTGCAATCGTCCCAATTACCTGATAAAGTGACATTTAAAAAGGATTTGTAACCACATTGGCGGCACACCAAAGATTTATCAAAGTGCACAAAGTAGGTATGACTGCCATGGCATTTGGAAAGTCTACACTTAAGGTAGTAGCCCGGTGTGACGGGTTCAAAAAATCGATTTTTTTTACATTTTTCGGAAGAAAAACATCTGAGAAATATACTATAAAAATTTCAGACAGAAATTTTAATTATTTTTAAAGTTATAGCTAAAATAAGAGAGCGCGCCGTAGTATGTATGAAAGCGTGTGACACGCCAGCAGCGTTGCTGTCGAAACTTTAAACGCGTTTTTCTCAAAACCATGTTTTCGAAATTTCGGGGAATCACTGACTCAAAACTATTCAACCGATTTGGCTAAAAATTTAACCCGTTATTCTAGACACACATATCTAGATCTCGGACTTCTAAAACATTTAATTTTTTAATAATAAACTATTTAATTTAAACAATTTATGAAGAAAAAAAATTAGATTTTGAGAACTTTTTTCACAAGTCCGCCATTTTGTTTTTGTTTTTTTTATTTTTATGTATATTTTAGGTTCGGGACCTAAAATAAAGTCTACAGAATAATAATCTCTTTGAATTTTTTATTTCAGATGACTTTGGAATGCTGTGTGTTTCCCCGAACCAACTCATCTTTTTCTTAAGGACTTTGACGTCAAAAATTTTAAACAAATTTATATATATTATAATTAACTTTAAAAATTTTTTTTTATATACTTCAAAACACCAATAAAAACATGTAAAAACTTTAAAACGATCGCATTTAATTTTCTTTTTAAAAAATATTCATGAAAAAACGTCGAAATTTCGGTTGTTACACCGGACCTACTACTTAGGGTCCCGGTGGTCCAGAGCGCGAAAATTTAGGGTATTTTCGGGATTTTTTTCTTATAAAAATTAGAAAAACGATATTTAAATTTTTTAGGCTTTATATTTAACTTCTCTTACATACAAAAATGATAATATGTTTTTTATTTTGATTGATTTTTAATTTTCAATAATTTCAAAAATCACGCTAAAGTTGACCCTCCCGAATAATTGGACCTCGATGGTGTTGTCCATTTTGGTTCTTATATTTATCTGAAACTTAAAAGGCAAAAAAATATTAATCAGTAAGACTGCAGCTATGTCCCGTACTAGAATACAAAAAATTGACAAAATGGCGCGGTTTTGAATTTGAAACTTCACACTCTAAAAATCATTTTTTTTCAGTTTTTTAATCAAAAAAATACGAAATAATTGAAATAATAATATGATTCTAGTACGAGCGTTAGGCATTGTTGTTGTGAGCAACATATTAAATTTTCAGACGATTCGATTGAATAGTTTTTTTTCGTTTTTTGAGAACACCACACCGACAAAACACTCTCGTGCCGCAAAAAACAAAAGGTGCATTTGCAAATCTTCGTCCGGTGTTTCAGTCCAAACAAATGCACATTACAACAAATGTACGGGTTTTCAACTCCAATGTTAAATCAATTCTGCTCTACGCCTGTGAAACATGGTGTCTTTCTGCGCAAAGTGTACAGAAGCTTCAAGTGCTCATGAGCTGCTGCTCGAGACGCATTCTACGTATCTGGTGGCCAGACCACTGCATATCTAACACAGAATTGCGTCGACGACGAGAACGTAAATAGAAATGGCTTGGCCATACCCTACGGAAAGGTGAGACTGAAATCAGCAGGCAAGCACTGGACTGGAATCTCTAAGGGCAGCGCAGAAGAGGCAGGCCTAGGGGCTCTTGGCGACGCTGCATCGAAGAGGACTACAAAGCCATGGACAAAACAATGACCTGGCAGTAAGTGAAAAATATATCCGGGAATCGCAGAAAATGGAAAAATTTTACTTTGGCCCTATGCTTCGCAACGGAGGCGAAGGAATGATGATGAGGAGGCCGAAAAAAGTCGTTTCGGAATAAATCAGTTTTAAGTCTGAGAAGCGCGCAGACCGTTCTCTAACTTGTTAATAGGCTCTCGAAGCTATAATTTTGGGAATTTCTGCATAAAAATTTCTCAGAATATTCTTAAGATGTTATACTTTTGACATATCGAAAAAACAAAAAATCGATTTTTAGAAATTTCTATAATAGAACACCGACTCCCTTAACTTGAAAGTGAAATCTAAATATTGTAAAATTTCTGACATTTCTAAATGAGATTTCAGAGATCGAAAATCAAATTCAGCATCAATGTGGTGATTCCAAAACCTCCATTCTGCTAATTGAACAATCTAAGATGAAAATGTGTGATAATTAGAGTCGACTTGACCACTTATTCCATTGCATACAAACCGAGACTTAGACAGCGGATGCGCGATGTGCGCGCGAGTTACGTACCATCACTCCACCACCCTATTTATTTATTTCTCTTTTTTTGAGTTGTGACAGTATTGTCTTGCATTTAATGAAATTGGAATCATACACCAAATTATTTAAATGCTAAGATACTAAGATTTCACAAATAAAGGTTCCCACCAAAAGATTTGCTTAGCATGCAATATTACACCGACACGTTTTTCGCTCAATGCAGTTATGCTCTCAATAAGCATAAGGTACTACATAAAGTGAGCGCAAAACAGGTGTAATTAGAATTAAGGAAATTGTAAAAAGTCAGTCTGTAGATTCACAGCAACCAAGAAGGTTGAATTTGTTTAAAGAATAAAACCGTGAAAAAAAACTTTAACTTAAAAAAAAAAAACTTTTTAACTTTAGTGTTTTAATTTAAGTCTAAAGACTTAAAACACGTTAGTCGCGCCAAATAAATTGATGCAAAATAATATTTTTTCACAGAATTTTCGTGTGTGATTCTTAGCCTCAAAAGTGGATTTATGAAGCAAACAATGACCGGCGATGAAAAATAAGTCAGCCAAAAATAGTGAGGCCACATTGCAGTGAACCAGTCACAACAATCGTCAAGCGCGGATTAAAGACCAAGAAGCTATTGCTTTTGTTGGATACATTTGAAAGGAAATCATTCACTATACTTATATGTATGTGTAACCCGTGATTTTTAAATGAACATTTCCCGATATTTTTTTGACAGAATGTTAGCTACTTCTATCCAGCGAAATACTCCAGTCGAACATCAGCTGCCAACAATTGACTAAATTGGAGCAGGTGATTGGCCAGAAGCTCCGAGAGATAGAATGGGTTAGTCTAGGGCGTCTGCCGCATAGACCAGAAATGGCCTATCATTTTTTAAGCATTAGAACTTTTGAATAAAACGCGTTATTTCGTGTGAAAGAACAATTCAGTATTTATTTGTAACAGCAAAACGCAAGAATGATAAGCAAAGCCTACTTGCATGCAAAAGCAAAAGACTGAAGGACAAAAGGTCTAAAGAGAACGAAATAAAGTTGCCATGTAACTAAAATATACAAATTATTTCAACAAGAACAATTATCTTTACAACACAAAACTGGCCTCAGTCGAGGCTAGCGAAAATAGTCTGCTAAAGTTATTTACGCATAGAGACGAGCACTTTTTCATAGCGGACTTATGAAATTGCCTTCAAAGTGAACAAAAGCTAATGAACAAAAAAATAAAAGACTTGATTTAAATCATGAAGCTTTCTATCATATTTTAATTTCAGCACTGAAATAAAGCAAAAAATTCCCAGAACTTTTTTTTTACCTAATATTAGAGTTTTGCCTTAACGATTTTCAACAAATTTTATCATAAAAAATTGGATTCATTATAAAATAATATGCTTTGCTTTTTTTGCTCTTCTTAGCTGCGTTTGGGCATATTGGATATGATATAATAGCCCATGCATAGTTAATCCGCTCATGGATCATTCGCTCATTGTCATTTTATCAACTGTAATTTTTTTAGTACAACGAAAAAAGCGGCGAAAAAATATGGCAAAAAACAAGGTTACAAGTGTTGATGGATAGAATTGATTTCCACCATAGTTGATTATAAAAATGTAAATATATTTTTTCGTAATATCTAAATATTTATGAATTTACCGTAGCTGAAGGCCTTGAATTCAGCGCCACGAGTCACGTAATGAGCAAATATAATAAATAATTTATTATATACATTTTTAAAATCAATAAGTCAGTCATTTACGCAAATATTCATAAGAATCAGATATCAGAAAGGTCATATAAAAAAAATAAATAAAAATTGTTCAATGTTTTATAGGAAAATACTTTTCTCAGAAAATTGGCAAATATTTTCTTACTCAGAGCTATTTTGATCGGATAACTCGCTGTGTTCGTGTTTGCTTCGACACAAACGACTTTCTGCACATAACCTACGGGACAAAGGATGGGTCTTAGATTTGCGGGGGGTTAGACAAGTCCAAGCACTCGGTCAGGAGACCATTGTACTACACCCGGATAGATTTCAGTTGCAAGAATAGAGATAGGAAAGATAAAAAGTGGATGGTAAGACGGATAAATTAGTTTGAGGTCACTCTTCCACGAATCTCTTGGATTCATTGATGAATCTTAAGAGATCTGGAAGAGGAAGAGTATGAACTTTATCCATACTCAGTATATCGCAACCCAATAATCTAAGTCTGATTCTAGAAAATGCTTTGCAGTGTCGTCATTCTCAACACAGGATAGGCATATCGGGCTGTCGACGACCCCATGGCAGCCATATACTGACCACAGACGTTGTGCCCTGTGATTACACCCACCAGTACTCTCAAGTTCTTTCTGCGGAGTTTTACGAGAAAGGTCGCTACTTTCCTGTTCCTGGTTCTTTCACAAAGCAGTTGGCTACTCTGCACGAGTTCCACCCAGACCAACGTCCCCTATGGGTAGACCTCATGAAGTCGTCAATCCATAGTTGAATCGATGCGAAATTGACTCCTAGAAAGGGTTCAGGGCCTAGTGGCACACTTGTAAAACTTTCATTACCCAGTTTATCAGCTAACCCGTTCCCTGCAATACCACAATGTCCACGCACCCAAATAAGACTAACTTTGTTGTGTTTTGCAACACTGTTCAGTTTTGTCTTACATTCGCCGACTAACTTCGAAGAGCAGCTTGGATTAGCAAGCGCTTTCAGTGCAGCTTGACTGTCATGACAAATTGCAATACCGCTACCCCGCCACTTTTTCTCCATGTCTTATTTGAAAAAGAGCAAAAAGAAAAATAACGGTTTCGGTAAGTTATAGCCACATATATGCAAGTCCTTAACTACCGTATGCATCCTGTATTTCAGATTATGTGGAAATTCGTCCAAAATGTTTAAGAACATTATTAGCTTCGGTAGTCTAGCATAAGTGCACTAGCCAGCCATCCCAGAGGTTGTGGGTTCCAATCGCACGTAAAGCGATTTTCCAAATTTACCTACTTTTCTTTTTCCTCAACCCAAAAACTTATCCTTTCCATCCTTACTCCCGCACAATAGTCAGCGCATTATTTGCATTGTGGCTGCTAAAACAAGCAAAAACAAAGAAAAAAACATAGTTACACATAGCATTAGTGGCGCCAGCAAGAGGAAGCGGGCAACCGCGGTAATAGCGCAGACACACCAAATTTAGCGAAGTCCTCAACCATCTGTGCGACCCTTCTGGCAGAAAAACGTGAAACACAGATGGCGCTCCAAGCAGTAAGAAGTCGTTGATCCTTAGCAACGACAGGTGCGCATTCCCATTATTTAGGAATGGCAGTGGCAGACTAATCAGCTACCCTGTCAGAAATCAAAATAGATTAACGAAACTAAGACTTTCTCAGATAGTCAAGCCGCGATCAAGGCTCTGACGACGCCATGATGCATAACGAAACTAGTAAGCTCCTATAAGGAGGAGATCAACTCTCTAACATTTCTCTGATCTGGGTTCCAGGACATAGAAACATAGAGGGAAATGAAATTTCTGATGAACTTGCCAGGAAGGGGGGACTGAATTGATCTCAGAGACCCCCTACCTGGTCAGCGACATCCCCCTGATAGTTGTTCAAATTATTTCTCAGGAAAGCGCAGAAAAGATGGAGCTCCATTTCTTCATGTGGTATTTCGAAAACCCTTTGGCGCCAATATGATATACGAAGGACTCAGAAAGTTCTTTGAACTCCTCGCCATTTAATTTCCAAACTCGTAGCTGTGTTTACCGGTCACTGAGCGATCGGCACTCACGCGGATAAGCATTTAACCCCCTTTACATAAGCTGTGGGAACCTTTCAGGGAAGGAGATTGGAAGGCAGTACGCGAACATAAGTCTCATCATTCTTCTCCACTACACATAGCAACGGCGCTGGCTGGCTTTAGATATCTGCCTGTTGGAGGTCTCATAATAGTGTCAAAACGGCGCTTTAGTGCTACTTGCCAGACTGGCACTTCAACGATTTCACCTACCTACCTACCTGGCTTCTTCACACCACAAAAAAAAAACATTATGGAAACTATTCTACAAATTACTTTAGAAACTAATACTTCTTCTGCATCGATTAGCAACCCAACCTGTTTAGTACCTGGTTTAATTTAAACACCCGCAAAAGGTTGGGTGACCATTTTTTGCGCTCGGGAGACCCTCTGTGCGTGCATTTCGTCACTAACTCTCCCTTATTGGAAAACCCTATATATGAAAGTGTAAATATATGAATATATGTTTTCATTTGAAGGGTTAATAATTTTCCATTTTCAGAATTTTTTAAACTACTATCATATCGATTTAAGCGGTTTCACCAAACGCCAACAGATATTTTATTTTATGAAATAGTTTGCCAAGGCAGATAGCATTAAAATGCATATTATTTATTCATTTATGTATATTGGCAAGCATAGCATTCAGTTAGCCATTTACGATAGTGCAATAACTCGGAATGACGATGTTGAAAGGAAATGAAAATGCCCGCAATGAGCGATGAATAAACGATTTCCAGCCTGATGATGCGCTCGACACAGATATGGACGTTGGCAGTGGGATTGGCATTTGCGGTGTTTGACCTCATTTTGCACGCGTTTCATACATAATAGAATTCCTCAATCTTCTTATCACAAAGGCAACACAAATCGATTGCAAAAGCACAATAAAACTGGCATTGAGTGTTCGCGGCACAGCATCATTTTGCGTGCGTTTATGTCCTTCAAGTGGCTAAAATACGAGTAGCCTTTAGTATTAATTTTTGTGATTCCCAAATGTTTGCTTGTACTTATCAAGGCCGCACTGAAATTTCAATAAACAATGAAGATTTCCTTAAAATATTTATTGCAGCCAGACAGGCTACCAATCCTTCAACTCAAGAAATTTTTTTTTATTTCATCTCACTCGCCGGATGAGCCATACTCTACCACCAAACTCGATGGCATCAGCGGTTCTTCTAGGACACCAAAAAATATTTACAGCTCTTTAACTTTACTCTGCTACTGATACAATCGGGCCCCATCAATCTTTTGCTTAGTGTACTGCGGTCTGGCATTATCACAACTGGCTTTTTTCTATCTTTCAGCTATTAATAATAACTTTTGTGAGGATACCATTTTTTCGACACTCAACCAGTTCGCTGATTTCCTGCCAACCAACGTAGCAATGCAATAACAAATAATTGCAGCCAGAAAATATATTTCATAACAAGGTTTAACAAAAATCTGAAAGACGGACATTTTTTGTTATCTCTTTCCATTTTGCTAGACTCTGTCTAGCCATGTAACTAAGCGCTCGGGCAAGCAGCTATTCATTCAGCCGGAAAACCTTTCCCAAATGCAGTGAATGCGCCAACACATCTACATATACACACACACATGCATACCTATATTCGGGTAGCTCACATCGCACTTCATTTTGTGTAGTTGCAGCCTGTGGTGTTTGCCTGTGCCGCTGACGGGTTCGATAAACTTGATAAGCATGAATAATGTATGTCTAAGTAAAAGGATAGCATGGCGCACAGGCTAATGCAGGATATCATGAAAGCTGGTTATGCATCATTGTGCTTATATACGTAATGATCAGCTGCAGTGGAACCTCTCAACTGGGGCTCAAATAAATATTGGTTTTATTCGCAAATCTAGCAAACAGTCTTTCGACATAAACAAATCGTATTGAAAGAGAAGCTACAGATGGATGCGAAATCGCATTAATGGAAAGCATCAGTATACTATTTATTTGTATAAAATTGGTGCGTACACCCTTTGCTGGGTATTTGGCCGAGCTCTTCCTACATATTTGTTGGGCGCATCCTGATTACGCAAATAGAGGGCCAGTTTTGAGTCGACTGCGAACGGCAGACTGTTTTTTATGAGGAGCTTTTTCAGTCGAAGGTTTGCCATTGCCTGCCGAGCACCACCGCTAATAGAAAAAACTGTTTCTATCATTTGGTATTTCATACATGTAGACTCAAGTGTGCACTTCTGAATGATAGTCACGCACCCAGCCATTCGGCTTCGGCGGCCGCAATATATTATTAGGTGAAGTAAAAAGCTTTCAATGCTTTTACTTCTTACTCCGACAATGAAATTAAAATAGTTTTTACAAATAGTTTACCTGTTAATTTTTAACTCTTGGGCATTGGAATAGGCACTCACCTACTGATCCAAATTGACGATTTCCATAATTCTATCAACATCTGTCCTACCAAAATAAAATCGTTGATCTCCCTAATTGAGGCTGATCTTCAGAGCAATCAAAAGAAAACGAGGAGGGGCGTATAAGATGGAACCATAAACTGGACCAACTTATAAGAGTCGAAAATGTTGTGCGGTTCATCAAAGCTCAAAGGCTAAGATGGCTAGGTCATACAATGAGAATCTACCCGAGAAGAGCTCAACGAATTGAGCCTAAACATTCTCAACGCTAAAACATTTGCAAGGAAAGCAAGAGGCAAACCAAAATCAATATGGATTGACGAACTAGAAGACGAAATGGGGAAACTCGAAGTGAATAACTGGAAAGATCCATGCAAGTGGAGACATTTTGTGCAGCAGGCCAAAGCTCACACAGAGCTGTAGCACCACAAGATGATGATTGGAAACATAAAAAGCACTAGTTTTTTTGTATGGATCATCTGCTCCGCCTTTTCACTTTGAAGAATGTATGGATAAGTAGAATCCATGACGATTAGGGCGATCGCTTTGCGAGACTTCTTAGATGTTGAGGTCTACCAAATACTGCAGCTAAATCTACTTCAAAGACAATCATCTCAAGAGGTATATGCGACGGCCATTTCTATTTAAGCGAGACCTTAGATTCCAATTCCATTTCATCCAAATAAGTATTACAGTGGAGAGGAGCTTGAATTTCTTGGACATTGTCTTCAAATTACTCTGACATAAGTTCCCGAGCATAGGAAAATAGAGGGTAATGAGATAGCAAATGAGCTCGCAGGAAAAGGTTCGGCACTAAACATAACAGAGACGGTGGCAGTTGCTACCCCATTCAACACAATAAAAACATCCATTTAGCCGAAAGAAGGTGGAAGCAGCCAGACTTAATCTTCCTTTTAATCCCATTTGGAGAAGCTGCCAGGCGAAGAAGTGAAAGGGCTCCCTTTCTGGGAGCAAATTAATAACATTTCAGACATAGAGTTGAAAAGTTTGCTGCTACACTTGGAAACAAAAACAAGACAACAGTGTTAGTAAAACAGCGCTGGTTGCCAATTAGGATTATTTACAGAGAAATACTCAACCACTTTTTTTGCTTTTTGGAAGGAGGTTGAAATCACTCCCACTAATACTAATACTATAACAATCCTCCACCTCGACTAATTCTGCCCTGGGACCACAAAAGTATAACTTCTGGATAGAGCCGCGTTTATGTCCGAAGACACAACAGGTACCGGCGTCCAGGTTCCTCTCATGCAGGCGTATGAAGGCTATACGCCGCCAATAGTCCGAATTACTCCCACTGTGCTTATAGGAGGTTCCAAAGTAAAGGAGACATCGTAAAACTTGCAGTAGTGTTTCCTAACTCAGTACCGTCTTGTCTTCTGTACGATACTGTATTGAGTGTTTCACTCAAACGTCTATGTTTGTTGTAGGTTCGTCAGAAACCGTCTGCCTTCTCTAGTGCTGCTGCTGTAACTATTGCTGCATCGCTTTGCACTCCCAATCAATATGACGTAGTTGCGTCATGATCTTACCTGCGAGCGTTTGGGCTACCTTCCACTTATCTCGTATGAGGCTGATGGGGATAGTTGATGACCCTAGGCTTGTTCGAGAGTAGCTCGTTCCTCTCTGAAGCGGTCGCAATAAAACATGACGCGTTCTGCATTTTCGTTAGTATTCGGGTTGTTTGGACAGAAAGGGCTGTCTGCCAGCTTAAAACGGTGCAGGTATTCCTGAAAACAACCGCTGAGTAACTGGAAAAGGTGGTAGTACATGTTTTCTCATTAACCACTCGTCAACATATGGTATGAGTTTGTAGGTCCAACGTCCGTTTTGCGACTCATCCCACCGCTGCTGTCACCGGCCTATTGTCAGCAGTCGTTCAGCTGTTTTTTCTACTGATGTGGGCCGCGCTCTTTGCCCGTAATAGAGCCGAAATATTTCATCTGCCAAGAGGTTCAGAGGTATTTTTCTAGCTATTACGCAGATTGCATCATCAGATACCATTCTGTATGCGCAAGCTACATGCAGCGCGCTTTGCCTGTATGTCTGGATGACTTCCCGTAGATTAGACTTTTTGGCCCCCACCCAGATGGATGCTGCATAAAGAATTATAGAGTCAGCAACCAATGACAGTAGTCGTCTGCGATTTCCATGGAGTCCTCCTATATTAGAGAGGTGTCACGTCAGGGCACCATTGACAGAAGCCGCCTTGAGCCGTTGAGCGCCGTGATGATGTTAGGCCAGTTTGCCTACTTAAAAGCACTTCTAACATATAAGGTGATCACACCGCAGAACTTTCTTGCCGAACTTCCCGCACTTATAGCACTGTGTGCCATCTCCACCACCGTTCTTATTTCATCGGCCATAGATCTAGCTT
This sequence comes from Anastrepha obliqua, assembly GCF_027943255.1. Taxonomy (NCBI): domain Eukaryota; kingdom Metazoa; phylum Arthropoda; class Insecta; order Diptera; family Tephritidae; genus Anastrepha; species Anastrepha obliqua. The sequence continues at coordinate 16,206,893 of NC_072892.1, forward strand.
TTCGCTTTAGCTTAGTTGTCTAAGAGACCTGTCAAGTCTTCTAGATGCTCCTGAAGTCGTTCGCAGGTAATGCGTTCCAATACCTTCCTCACTGTGTTCAGCAGACATAGGGGTATGTATGATAGAGGTAGGTCGGGTAAACCGGGTAAACAGTTTAAGCAGGAGAATCAGACGTTGTATTTTCCATCTCCATGGGAACTTTCATTCGGTAAGGCATGCCGTGTATAGGTCTGAACAAATTTTCGGAGTTGACTATATTGCTTCCTTTTACCTAACCACTTCAACAACAACAACAAGGGCAACATTCCACAAAAGAGCACTAAGCTGATATACCTTCTACTCAAATATGAACGAGACGTTATCAATAAAACGAACACGAAAACGAAGAACACACTCGAGCTTGACTTGTTTACAGTAGCACAGAAAACAAACTATGTGACATATCACGCTGAAATTTGCCATGTAAGCTTATAACAGTCGTACCAAAAAACAAAAAATTTATTTTTGCCATATGTCATCCGCGGACCGTTTTATTGATACCGTCTCGTTCATATTTGAGCAGAAGGTAAATTGGAATTTTGAAGAAGTGGGCGTTCATTATATTCGCACGAAACAAGAATTTTAATCATTGCCCATTAAGGCACTTTAATGATTTTCTTGGATAAAAGTTAAAAATGTAGAATACCGTTTTACTACTTCTATTGTTGTTATTTCATCGAAAACACCTCAAAACAAAAGAACTTGCACTCTGTTTATCAAAAATATACGCAGAGTAACCTTACCTGTACGCAGCACTGAGTCAAAGTCATTTGGTCAAATCCATGTTAATTTCACCTACCTCGCATTATAACGTTTAAATGGGTTCTACTGTATCTTGCTTATTTTGCTTTTTTATAGCTGATTTTTTCAATACTTTAGCGCCTGTTTTGGGATGTTTGCTCATATTTTATGTCCATCAAGTGTCTGCTCAATGCGCTGAGTGCATTAAACTAAACGAGCCAGTTGGCCTAAGAGAGGAAAAAGGTTGAGCTTTGCGTTAAATTTGGGGGTAAGTGAAACATTTTAGTACCAAGTGCAGGTTTAATATTGTATTTCAGTGCAATGTAGGAAAAGGCTCTAAGTTTTACTCCCCCCAATAAAAATGTCCCAATGGCAATCGAATGAGATTACTAATTAAAACCACGCCAGAAACTATTCAGTAAGTACAAAAAAACAATATATTCCATAAAAACACAACTACTTTTTTTTATTTACAAAACAACACTGCACACCTCAGCTCAGTCTGCACTTAGAGTCACATGCCAAGGAACATGCCAGTGTAGCTGAATTCGAAAATTAATTGGTTTTTTGCTAGAGTGCTGTTTATGCACCTTTTACTTGTATGAAAATAAACCACACATACTCCCACTTCACAAAAAAAAACAATAATAAACAAGGCGTCTAGTACTTTGAGGCACTAGTTAGAATTTGGTTTAGCAGCAGGTGTGAACTTGCGCTACCGAAACGCCATTGGAAGGTAGTAAAAAACTTCCAAATTTAACGGTATATAGTCTACGGTACAGTGGTGACTTTCGGGTTTGGATTGCTAAAAATGCATAAAAAATAAAATAAATAATTGGCGTTGTTCCACAAATGGAGGCACCTCCAATTTTAAGCCGACTCCGAACGGCAAATTGCTTTTTATGCGGAGATTTTCCATAGAAGAAATACACTCGGAGGTCTGGCATTGCCTGCCGAGGGGCGATTGATACTCGTATAAGAAAAAATTTTTCATTTTCATGCGCGGACAGGACGACTTTGCCGGTAACCTTGTATACAGTATAAAGCGATAACTCGGAAGCTCGATAAGTTGCAAGTCGAATTGATTCGTAACAAAGTCCGGTCCTTGGATCATTTGTACGAAATTTAAGTCATTTGGTCAGCTCAATAATTTGTGTTTTTTCTCAGTCGAATGACTTCCTTTGTTCCAATTTCATGATATTTCTATTCAATAATTCGTGAGTTATTGTCTTAAGAGAGACGCTACTTTTATGATTTTTATAACAATGAATTAAAAAGGATCCCGTCTTTTAATTTTATACTGATTTACTTCGCGTTTAAGCGAAACAATGTCTTGCAAAGGGTTATGGGGAATCTACTCCATCAGAAACAATAATTAAACGATGGTTTGCTGTCTTCAAACGCGGTCGTAGAGACACCGATGATGCACAACGCAGTGGGCGCCCGAATGAGGCGGGAAGAGGAGAAAACATGAAAACAAATCCACAAATCGTTTTGAATGATCAAAAAGTAAAGTTGCGTGAGTTAGCTGTTTCGAAAAGATATTAAAAGAACGAGTTGGCTTTATATTTCAAGATCTTTTGACTATGAGAAAACTCTGTTCCAAGTGGATGTCGGTTTGCTCACTGGTTCCATTACTTCACTCCGGAATCAAACCGATCGTCACCTGAGTAGACAACAACTGGTGAGCCTCGTCCAAAGCGCCCGAAAGCACAACAATCGGCTGGAAAGGTTATGGGCTCAGTATTTTGGGATGTACGTGGTGTAACATTCATCGACTATCTTGAGAAGGGGAATGCCATCAGCAGTGAATATTATATGGCATTATTGGAACATTTAAAGATCGAAATTGCAAAGAAATATCTGCCTATGGCAAAGAAAATACGCACCGTGTCACAAGTCGGTCAAAACAATGGCTAAACTATAATTACATGAATCGAATTGCTCCCACATCCCCCGTATTCGCCAGATTTGGCTCCCAGCGATTACTGGCTTTTTGCAGACCTAAAAAATGCTCGCCGGTAAGAAATTTCGCTCGAATGAAACTGGGGCTTATTTTGAGGTGGCCAAAAGTGGTATAAAAATGTTAGAGAGGCGCTGGAATGACCGCGTTGTGCTTGATGGAAATTACGTTGATGAATAAAGCTAATTTTGAACAAGAAAATACGTGTTTTCTTTGTTAGACCCGCGACATACCTACTGCTTCATTCGTCCACACACTTATCCTTAACTCTTGACTTTCTTATAAAGTAGACTATTGAAGTCACGCGCTAATTGTTCCATACGAGTATCATATAAAGAACCAGGCTCTCGCAAGTAACAGTCGAAGCTCTCACTTAGGCTTAATATCTGCCAATTATAATCTACTTATATAAGTATAATGGCTAATAGAGCCCGCGAACCATCCGTCCCAAATTTTTGAAGTGAAACTTCTTAGGCGTCAATGGACGAGCGAGAATGGAGAGTAAAATTTCAAGGCCACGCAACGTTTTGGGCATTTTCGTTCCGCGATAGAAAAACAAGATATAACGTAGAGGAGAGGGAGAGAGAGAGCTATACCTTGTACAATAGATACATATCTTAGACACACTTTACGCTATTTTTCTTGAGTTTTTCTTTGTGGTTGCTAATTTCTAGTGAGAAATAACACTGCCTTCTTTTTGGCGCTTGTTTGTTGGTGTAAACTTATAGGAAATACATTTAAGGTGCCTACTTTTTGGCGTTATATTTCCTTGGTGCCTACTTTTAGGAGCGTTTTTTGGTCCCAATTTTTTGGCGTTTTTGTGCCTACTTTTCGGCGCTTATTTCGGTTTCCTGGCTAGTGCTCGTACGTACTATCCATTCCACCGTCGGATTTATTGGTATTGCCTTGCGGTAATTTGTGCCGTTGCTGAGATTCTGGAATCGCTGCGTTTGTGCGGGGGATAAACGCTCGGAGTAGTGCGCGTTGTTGCCACTGTTTTTGTCCGGCGTTTACCTACACCTATCGACCCTTCTCCGTTTTTTGTAAATTTTGTCCATTGTATGCAAATGTTGTGAATTTATTTAGATACATATTTTCTCTCTCTCTCTCTCTCTCTCTCTCTCTCTCTCATTCTCTGTCGGGTCTCTCCCTCCGCCTTGAAAGTTTCACTTCTGTTATGTGTACTACGCTACACGCACTTTTTTTATATTAAATGTTAGTTAGTCCCACCTTAATTATACGATTGTATATATGTATATATGTATATTATATAATTAACACTTCCACCCTTTTTTAATTGGTGTTCGGCTAAGTTCCTCCTCCTATTTGGGGTGTGCTTCTTGATGTTGGTCCACAATTGAAGGGACCTAAAGTTCTAAGTTGACTCCGAATGGTAAATGGTTTTTTATAAGGAGCTAGAAAGTTAGACAGAAATAAACTCAGAGGTTTGTTTTTTCCTGAAGAGGGTCTTGTAGCTTGTCTTTATACTCATATGTAAGTAGAATTCTCATAATGGAACGAACACGCGGGCTCGTCTGTAAGCCATTCCTGGTAGTCCGCATAACTTACAACCATAGGGAGGTGATAATCTTAGTAAATACCACAGGCTCGAATCAATCACTCATAAAAATGATTGTTTATCTGGATATGGTCTTTTAATTAACAATTTCATACAGGCTAAATTAATCGAATGTACAGATACTAAGAAAAATTAGACTCACTCAGGTAATAAACGAGCTGCCCGTATGTGGCTCTGATGAATATGTTTTTGAGTCTGATGCTTTCCATTCTAATTCAACCGGGCTATTCGGGTCATGTTCTTCGATTTCGATGTAACTTAAATATGTTGCTCTCTGATCAAAATAATGAGACACGTATTTTTTTGTTCGCCCGAAAAAATTTTTTTTCAAGAGTTATCGGCAATTTTGTTTTTCGCCTCAAACTCGATTTTTTTTAATTACACTGGATCACAAATTTCAACTTTTTTTCTGCACCAGAGACGCCGTTATGAAATTCCTATGTAAAATCACCGTCTGATTCCGAAAATCAAGGTTATTTTTTATTCTATGGTAACGTTTTTGAGATATTTACGAATTACCGTTATTTCAAAAAAACAAAAAATTGGGCCCACTTAATCATATATATCTCGAAAACGAATTGAGCGATTCCAAAACCGTTTAAAGCTTTTAAAAGGTAATAAAATTTCCTATAAACTGTGTGTAAAACACTTTTTGCTAGGCCCTGCAGATTCAAAGATAACGAACTATCATAACGGATTTTTTAAATTTTTTTAGTAAAAATATAAAAAAATTTGTACTTTGAGAGAAAGGATCTCGAAAACTTTTTACTTTTTCGTGTATTTTTTGTTTTCACTCTAAGCTCTGTTTTATTACAAACAAAATAAACTTTGATTAAACAAATTCGATGAACTAATACAAAAGTTACAAGCATTCAAGTAAATATATCCATATAGTAAAACTTAAGTACCCTACAAATAGTAGCATATGTACATATGATTCTGTCATATGTACATATGATTCTTAAACTATCTATTTAGGCGACATATGAAATTTATTACACCAATGAAGAGGAGGGAACCAACTTGCCATTCAACGGACTGCTATATTTGTACTACAAAAGTATTTGGGGTTGGAAAGTCAAGAAAAGTAACCTATGCGAGCGTATCTACAGTGTCATTACCAGAACTAAATTCAACGGAAGCTACATTGCCAGAATCAAATTTAACTTTAGTTTCGGCTCCAGTTTCATTGTCAACAGCAGTATCTGATTACGCGGCATCATGTTGTACTGAATTGCAAACGGAAAACGAAAGAAACCCTTTGTCACAAGCACAACTCAATGATTGGATAAGGGATTTGGAATTGTCAAAAGAAAAGGCCAAACTACACGCCTCTCGTATGCAACAATTTAAATTTGTTTCATCCGGTGTTAAGGTAACATATTATATGACTCGTCACGAACAATTCTCCCAGTACTATACGAAGAAGGACAGTGTTTGTTATTGCAAAAACATTGCTGGTCTATTTAAACAGTTTGGTGAACCATATGATTCAAAAGAGTGGCGATTGTTCATAGACGGCAATTAATTAAGTTTAAAGGCCGTATTATTGCATATTGGCAACCAAAAGCCATCTATCCCGATCGCGCATGCAGTAAATGCGAAGGAAACATATGAGACAATGCAAAAATTGCTTGAATTAATTAAATACGAAGAACATGATTGAAAAATATGTACCGATCTAAAAGTCGTTGGAAAGCTATGTGGTCTACAACCTGGATACACAAAATACTGTTGCTTTCTATGCAAATGAGATAGCCGAGCACGTCAAGACCACTACATCATAAAGGATTGGCCAGAACGAATCGCGTTTCAAGTTGGGGTGGATAACATAAAATACTCATACTCCGCTCCACATCAAGATCGGCCTTATCAAAAACTTTGTCAAGGCTTTGGACAAAGAAGGCGAAGCTTTTCATTATTTGAAAACAATCTTTCCACAGATTTCAGAAGCAAAAATAAAGGAAGGGATTTTTGTGGGGCCGCAAATAAGGAAAATAATGGTCAATACCCATTTCAAAGAACTATTGTCACCAGTGGAGGCAGCGGCGTGGGACTCTTTTGAAAAGGTCGTTACTTCTTTTTTAGGCAAACACAAAAGTCCTTCGAGCTGATAGAGAACGATTTAATCAAAAACAATGCGGAAATGGGTAAATAAAAAACACATATAAGACCGTTATATATACAATATATATATATATGTATATAAGACCGTTTTCTCAGTTAACTTTAAAACTAAACAAAAAATTTTAAAGCAAATTTTTAAATTTACATGAGAATATATAGCTCTTAATCTAAATTTATTGCCCTGCTCCGAACAAACAAGAACGACCAAAATTTGTTCTGAATTGGAAGATTAACCCAGCCTAAGAAAATTATATGCTAATGTGTCACTTACGTATTTATCTAATTCCTTTTTTAATTTTCTTTCAGGAGTAAATATGTCTTTAAAAATTCATTTTATGCACTCCCATTTAAATTTTTTCCCGCAAAATCTTGGCGACGAAAGTGACGAGCATGGCGAAAGGTTTCACCAGCAAATGAAAATGATTGAAAGTCGGTATCAAGGATTCTGGGATGTCGCTATGATGGGTGACTACTGTTGGTTTCTCATAAGAGAAACCGATCCTTATATAAATAAGCGTCAAAACAAGACACATAACTTTTTCAATTATAAAATAAGATCATAGAGTTAAGACAGAATACATACAGTACATATGCTATTATTTGTAGGATACTTAAGTTTTACTATATGGATATATTTACTTGAATGCTTGTAACTTTTGTATTAGTTCATCGATTTTGTTTAATCAAAGTTTATTTTTTTTGTAATAAAACAGAGCTTAGAGTGAAAACAAAAAATACACGAAAAAGTAAAAAGTTTTCGAGATCCTTTCTCTCAAAGTACAATTTTTTTTATATTTTTACTAAAAAAATTTAAAAAATCCGTTATGATAGTTCGTTATCTTTGAATCTGCAGGGCCTAGCAAAAAGTGTTTTACACACAGTTTATAGGAAATTTTATTACCTTTTAAAAGCTTTAAACGGTTTTGGAATCGCTCAATTCGTTTTCGAGATATATATGATTAAGTGGGCCCAATTTTTTGTTTTTTTTGAAATAACGGTAATTCGTAAATATCTCAAAAACGTTACCATAGAATAAAAAATAACCTTGATTTTCGGAATCAGACGGTGATTTTACATAGGAATTTCATAACGGCGTCTCTGGTGCATTTTGGCTGTAAACCAGTGTTATATAAGAAAAATTTTTTTTTAAATGCCCATAACTTAGTCAAAAATGAACCGATTTTAATAATTCTGAGTTCAAAATGATCGTAATTACTTACACAAGCGACTTCATGTAGAAACAATTGCAAAAACGTAGTTGAAAATTTTTTATTTAGCAAAAAAGAAAAAAATTGAAATTTTTTCAAAATTCAATATTTCAAAAAGTGTATTTTTTTTTTTTTTATAACTTTTTCCAAATCAAAAAAACATCTCAAACTTTAATTGAGCTGCATGCCTAGTATGGAATGGAAAGCATCGTCTTAGTGCTCAACGTATAAAACTTCCTGTGCAAATAAAAAAAACCACAAATTTCTCATTAATCTCTCACTTCTTATCTGTCACTACCGCTCTCTCTTAGTTGCACAATCTTGCGACAATGCAGATGATTTCCGTTTTAGAATAGCGTTGAATAATTTACTTAAGCACATATTTCTTATTATTTACAAGATTACACACAAAGGACTTCTAAGTATGTTTATGCGTGCCACTGTGCGTGGGTGTGCCGCAGAGGCGGACCCATTGATTATTAGCCGGCATTTGCAAACTCCACTTTGACTTGACAGGAAAATAAATAAATAAATTGTGGTACTGATTTCGAACCCCTCTGAGGCTGACTCAGCTCTACGATGCGGTGCACACCGGTACTGCAGGCTACCCATCCGGCGGAAGTGCTAGGGCACACCACTGACTTACTGTTGGCTCTCTACCCAAATGGTCTAAGTTATTCTATTATTATTGTATGCACGTAAATGCACGCGTTCGTAGGTGAAATTCTGTTTGTGTTGTGTATAACAATAACAACTTTGTGAAAACTAAAGCTCGTGCAACGACCAAAACAAACATAATTCACTGAGTTCACTTCTTTCCTTGTTTGCAACAACTAAATCTATAATTTTAAACATTCGCATAGCTAGAAGTGAGGCAGCCACAATGCAACACCAAATTCTAAATAAAATACAAAAAGAAGTTTACGAAAGCAAGGCAAATAATGCTTACGTGTTGCAAATGCACTTCACTTAGTGTTAACACGCACAAACACATATGCACATATGTACATAATGTATGAAAGTGAGAATAGATTTTATTTAAAAGGTGAAATATAGGAATTTGAGATTTAAAGCAAATTAACTGGGACAAAAAGTTTTTATTGGGTCTGGAAATAAGTTTCCGTCAAAGTTACGAATTATTTAAACAATTAAATAATACATGAAATTATGTGAAGTATGTGCCATTTTAAGCTTTAACTTTACTCCATCTTTCAGGCAGCATACGGAGACCTCTGACGAAAAACTCGAGTTCTTTTGACTTGTTCCATTCATTCAGCCAATTTGCGATGTTCTCGCAAGGAGTGAATCGACAGATAAATGCTTCGCCACTTCGGTCACAATAATCGAGATTTTCACGAACCTTCCAGCAAAACTGTCATCTGGCCTGGATAACATACTTAATATTGTTCTAAAAAATGTACCATACACAACGATGTTAGAATATTGTTTAGTATATGTCGTTGGATAAAAAGCGTTACCCCAAAATTGGAAAAAAGCGAAAAATATCGTTATACCCAAAAGAGACAAAGACCCTACTGTTATAAATAACTTACGCCCCATAAGCCTTCTCTCTAATATCAGCAAGCAGTATATGAAGGTCTAATAAATAATAATATAAACAAATTTTGTGCAGAAAATAAACTAGTAAGCGAAAAACAGTTTGGTTTCAAATACGAACATTCTACCACTCAAGCAATTCACTGTCTCGTCTTATACAGGGTGTAGCCCACCCAATAAGACTAATAATGAGAATAATCATTTATTTTGGTTAATTGTTTTTATAAAGCGTTTTTCAGTAAAAGCGCTTCAACTTTTCTTTGAATAAAACACAAATGGTTTGACTTTTTTAACTAATTTTTTTTTATTATCGAATTTGAACATATACATTTAAGTATGAAATTCGATTTCTTTCGCATGACCACCGCGTGCACCTTTTACGAAGTACAATCGTTAAACCCAATTTTCGACCACTCTTTTGCATAAATTGGCCGAAATTCCAGCAATTTCGTGTTCAATATTGGCTCTGAGCTCACAAATCGTCGCCGGCTTGTTACTGTAGACCAATGACTTCACATAACCCCAAAGAAAATAGTCTAGAGGCGTCAAATCACACGAGCGCGGCGGCCATTCGACCGGTCCATTTCTGGAAATAAAGCGCTCATCGAACTTACTCTTCAACAAATCAATTGTAGCGTGTGCTGTGTGGCTTGTGGCCCCGTCCTGTTGAAACCACATGTCGTCTAAGTCCAAACCATTCAATTGCGGCCAAAAATAATCGTTTATCATGTCGCGGTATCGATTTCCATTCACAGTAACGTGGCGATCGTTCTCGTCAACGAAAAAATATGGGCCAATTACGCCGCCGGCATGTAAACCGCACCAAACAGGATGCAACGGTGCCTCATGAATCACGTGTGGATTGCTTTCTGCCCAGTAACGCATATTTTGCTTGTTGACAAAGCCATTGAGCCAAAAGTGAGCTTCATCACTGAAGATGATTTTTTGGCAGTAATGCTCTTAAAGTAGCAGCAACAGAACGATTATTTTCATAAAAAATTTGCACGATTTGCAATCGTTGCTCAAGTGTGTAGCGTTCCATGATGAAATGTATACTAATGAAGTTTACAAATGACAAGCGAAAAATGAAAAATATTGCGTCGTTCGCCCTCCCTATTGGAAAAAAGTTGAAGCGCACCTATTGAAAAACGCTTTACATTTTATGGAAATTATGTATGAAATATTGCATCAGACAAATGTCCACCACTTTTCTCGATACAAAGATTGGCTATTTTTAACGCGTTTTCCATTACACCACATAATTTTTCTGTTTGACGGCACAGTATTTCGTCTCGAATATTTTGCTTCAGCTATCTGGTTTATTAAGATACACTTTGTCTTTTAAATATCCCCATAAAAAGAAGTTCGCCCCAAATCTGTCGAACGAAGTGGCCAAGGGAAATCTGAATTTTTGGAAATCAGACGTCCGCCAAAAATTTCACGCAGCAGGTCCATAGTTTGCCTAACAGTATGCGCAGTTGCTCCATCTTGTTGAAACCACAAATTAGGATACTGCTCCACCCAGTGCCGGATTTACACAAAATGCCGCCCTGCGTACCATGAAGAGTGCCGCCCTAATTTTTTAAATTTGTGTGTGCGTTTTTGTATTGTAGTACAGAAAATCGTCGACTACACAATAAATAGGTGTAACAAACAAATTTATTGTTGAGCAAAATTTTTATTGTTTAATTATGAATTAAGTGCTAAGAAAATGTAATAAATGGCATAAAATATAGTAGCACATCTTAAAAAATAGAATCCAATTGAACCTATAGAACAGCATACTTACTTAAACATATGATCAATCTTTATTAGATGAGCAAAAAAAAGGAATAATTGCTTTTATGAGATCAAGTTTTTACAATCACCTTAAATGCGAACACGTCTGACTTTTCGTACTGCAAACTGGTGTATTAAATTGTCACAATTCAAGCGTTCAAGTAAATCAGACTAAATGCACAGTAGAGCCAGACTATTCAGACGGCTTTCAGACATTGTTGAACGCAAATGATTTTTCACTCTATCCAGACATGAAAATGAACGTTCTGCACTGCAGTTTGTTGACGCTAATGTGTTAAATATGCGATATGCTATCTCCACATTTGGAAACTCAGTGTATAACTCGTTCGTCCGCAGAAGTTTCAGAAGGTCAGATGGCGAGTTACGTTCTACTTTTCGTTCAGAACAGTACGCGTGAAAGTGAATCATTTCGTCACTGAATGAAATCTCAAGGTCTGAGGTATAAGCTTTTCTCAAATATTCCGATCTTTCACGAAGCTCTTTGAAATTCAAACCTCCAAAATCAGTAATGACTGAAAATTCCTCGTATATCTTTTCATATGCTTGGCTTCTCTTTCTCAATTCTGAATCAACGTTGTCTAGTATGATATTGAAGGTATTTACTTGTAACTTTCTTCTTCTTTTTCTCGAAACAGTCGCCTGGTATTCTTGCCTCTCTGATATGTTCAACGCTTCTTTTTCATAAACTTCAAATTGCATTCGTGTATCTGCTACTACTTTTATCAGCCCACGATGGTCATTAATTACATCAGTAATGTTGATTTCAACTTTCTGTAATCTTTTACTAACAGTGTGGAATCGTGATAGTAAAAAATGCCAAAGAATGTGCATGAATGTTATCTCAAGTCTATCTAGTTGAATCCTCAGTCCTCTAGCTTCTTGTCTCGTTATAGCATTCTCAGTTACATCTTCCTCGAATAAGATCAGAGTTTCAATGATTTTGCCATAGTGTTCATAGAGTATTTTTACCGCATCATGACGAGCCGACCATCTTGTTACTGACAAAGATTTCAATACGATTTTTTTTACACATTGGGCTTGTAGAATTGCCCAACGATTAGTAGATGCTGTGAAAAAATTGTACAATGCTTGAACTGTATTAAAGAAAGAAGCGACTTCTGTACAACTTTCGACTGCGTGAACTCCAACTAAATTTAGCGAATGGGCTGCACAAGGATCGTGTTCTGCTAGATCGTTGATTTCTTTAATTCTTGCTTGTAAGCCCGAATAAATGCCAGAAACGTGGTTTGTGTTATTGTACGACTGACTTCGACAGTCTGCTATATCAAGGTCCAAAAATTCTAAAGCAGATGTTACGGCTATTAACAAATCTTCAGCTTTGTGTCCAGTGTTGTCAATAAACATTAGAAACCTTTCTGCAGGTGTTCCATCTTTTTGTACATATCTGAGGACAAATGTCAGTTAATCAACGTGTGATATATCCGGTGTTGAGTCTACAATTACACCAAAATACTTGGTTGTTTTGACTTCTTCAACTATAATAGATAATACTTCATCTGCCAACAATTGTATAAACTCTTCATAGATGGTTTTTGACAGATAGCTTGTACTTCCCGATCCTTTGTTGCCATATCTTCTTATATGTTCTTCTAAAAATGGATCAAATAATGCCAGCAATTCGATGAGCATCAGAAAATTGTCATAATTTGGTGAGCCGAATTTTCCATTACTTCCCCGGAATGGAAGCCCACGTGAGGCTAGAGCTTTCGTAGCAGCAACAACTCTTTTTAATACGTTCTTCCAATAAGTGATTTCGTTGTCAAATTGGATCATTAAATCATTATCTATTTTTTTTTTTTTTTTGATGCTCGATCTTTCCTTGAGGATCGTCATATTTTTATGTGATTTTTCGAATTCCCATGCTCTTCTACACGAACTCCTCCATGCCTCCAATCGTTGAAACCTGCCTTTCCATTAAACGAACAGTCTGCATCAAACAGAAGACAGGAAACGCAATAAACAGACTTCTTACTTGCTGAATAACTAAGCCAAGGGCGTTGGACTTTTTCACCATTGAGCAGTTTTCTCTCGAATAATGTTTCCATCAACTTGCGAGCCTTTCCATCGCTATAAACTCTTTCTGTGATAGAAAAATCGAGGTTTTTGCTCTGACTGCATCCATTTTCCGCTACGTAATCTCTGATAAAGTCACTAATTATCCAGGTCCCTGGATCATCATTCATGATTTTCTCGTTCGACTTGATATCTGTTGTTTCGTCGCTTGTAGCTAAATTTTTAATTTCTTCGTTCTCTTTTGTAGAAGCTAGAAAAAAAGAAGTCGTACTGAGAACATCGACATCATTATTCGTTGTCGGAAGTGAGCCCATACCATCAGGTTTAAATAGTTATATGTTACTTAAAAATTTAACAGTCACATCGTTGTCATCTGCAAACGAAGAATTAAAGCAATCATTCAACAGCTGTACTCGCTGTACGCGAGTTCTGAAACATATTTTACTCTGGGCATGCAATTAATATTATATTTTTTTAATTTTCTTCTCCAAATTTTGCCGCCCTTGTAGAATCTGCCGCCCTGTGCGCAGGCACCGTTGGCACTTAGTGTAAATCCGCCACTGGCTCCACCATTGGTTGCAAAAAGTTCTCAATCAATGTTCTTTAAGAAGCTCCTGAAATCGATTCCGGCGTTTCATCCTCATTTCCGAAGAAATATGGACCGATTACTCTAGTGGCTATAACACCTCACCAAACTGTACATTTAGATGGGTGCAACTGATGTTGGTGTATTGCCCTTGGATTTTCAGAGCCCCACAATCTACAGTTTTGTTTGTTGACATAACCATTTAAATGGAAATGCTCTTCATCCGACATCAAAACATTATTTAAAAAATCAATTTGTGTGGCTAATTGTGTAAAACGAATAGCGTATTGTAGTCGTTGTTGGTGGTCTTGCGGTAGCAGTGCTTGCACAATTTGAATTTTGTATGGGTACATCTTGAGATCCAACTTTAAAATTCTACGCAATGTCGTTCTGGAAATGCCCAATTGGCTGGAACGACGGCGAGTTGAGACAGATGGATCATCTGCAACACTCTCCCGCACAGTTTCCATGTTGTCTTCAGTGCGAATATTTCGATGGGCACCTCGTCCAGGACAGTCGGCCACTGAACCCAGTTCATCAAAACGACCGACAAAACTCCTAATCATGAAGGATGTAGGAGCTGATCTGGAATTAAATTGTGCCGATATTTACGCTGCGTTAAAACAATTGATCGATGGCAAGAATAGAAAAACTATTAAGGTAATTTTAACGCGTTGTATTGTACTGTAGGGTTCCATAATAAATTTCCAACAATTCAATTACAACCTACAAAAAGAGAAAAATAAATATGTCAAAAAATAAAAAAAGTTATTTGTGCTTAACATTAGTAGGTCTCATTTGGCCCGCCTTGTATTGTACATAAACTGGAACTGGCATAAAAAATGTTGCACAGCTGCAAGTCTGATTGATTTAGAAGCTGCCTTTGATGGGATATGGATAAAAGGTCTAATATTTAAACTAATTAAATGAAAATTCCCTCTGCATCTGTTGATGTTAATTTACAATATGACCTACAAGGCGTGTTTTTAAAGTAGGTACCGTTTTGACATAAAACAAAAAAGTGCGTGTAGCGTAGTACACATAACAGAAGTGAAACTTTCAAGTCAGACAAAGAAAGAGGGAGAGACTCGAGAGAGACATTTGCAGAGAATACAAATAAAAGAAATTTAAAAAAAAACGGAGAAGGGTCGACAGGTGTAGTTAAACGCCGGACACAAACCCTGGCAACAACGCGCACTACTCCGAGCGTTTATCACCCGCACAAACGCAGTGATTCCAGCACCGCAGCAACGGCACAAATTACCGTAAGCCAATACCAATAACTCCGACGCCGGAATGGATAGCACTTTATAGGACGCACAAGCACTAGCCAGGAAGCGGAAATAAGCGCCAAACCATAGGCACCCAAAAAACGCCAAAATAATTGGGACCAAAAAGTGCCTCAATCAGTAGGCACCAAGGAAATATAACGCCAAAAAGTAGGCACCAAAAATATATTTCCTATAAGTTTGCACCAACAAACAAGCGCCAAAAAGCAGGCAGTGTTATTTCTCACTAGAAATTAGCAACCACAAGGAAAAACTCAGAAAAAATAACCGAAAGTGTATCTAAGATATATATTTATAAGGTATAACTCTCTCTCTCTCCTTCTCCTCTACGTTATATCTTTTTTCTCTCTCGCGGAACGAAAATGTGCAAAACGTTGCATTGCCTTGAAATTTTACTCTCCATTATCGCTCGTCCATTAACGCCTAAGAAGTTTCACTTCAGAAACAAGTAAATTTTTTCCCCAAATGATTTATTCACATGAAAGGCCATACTCTACTTTTCTACATAATTCTCATTACTGTTGAGGCATTTATTGTACCTTGGGCCAAACTTTTGTATGCCCATTCTTTCATTCAATGCCCATTCTTTTGGTTTTGTGCTCATCAGTCAACATTTTTGGCATCCAGCGTGAACGCAATTTCAGCGTTCGGACATAATATCGTAAAGAACACTTCTTGAGACAGCAGGAAACTTTTCAGTTAAGGACGAAATTGTGAATCGTCTGTTCTCCTTCACTTTACAATCCATTTTTTGAATCAGTTCATCGGTAATGACTGTAGGTCACCCACTTCGTTCCTCATCATGAATGTTTGTGCGGCCATCTTTAAAGACCTTAATCCATTTCCGCACCATTCTATCATTCATAATGTTTTCACCATACACTTCACTGATTTGATGATGAATGTCAACGGATTTGAAGCCTTGGACACAGAGACCGTATTACAGCACGCACTTCACAGTCTTCTAGATTCTCAACAGGTGGCGGCATTTTAAAATCACGCAAACAGATGTAGACTCGTTCGGATGGTTCCGTAATGGCGTCTGTGGCTTCCCAACAGATGTAGCTCACGACGCGCGTGCAATAATCGGCGATAGTCTGTAATTTATAGTCTCTCGAAACTTCATAAAGGAAAACGGTTTACAGCAAGAAACAGTCAACTCACCAATACTTTTTAATATATTTATTCTAGGCCAACCTAAATCCAATCAATTTCCTCCATTATATCAACTGTAGATATCTGCCTGTTAGAGGTCTCATGATGGTATCAAAATGGCGCTTTAGTGGTACTTGAGGAGGGCCAGACTGGCACTTCCACCATTTCTCCTACCTATCTACGTATTCTGGACCTTGTAGATAATTTCGAAAATATCACCTCATATACTGACATCTCGTCATCTATCACTCAGACAACAATATCTGTGCCATTAACTCAAATCTCCAACAAATCTGCCATCAGGTCGAAAAATATACAAAAAATTGGCACCCAAAAATAAACCCAAAAGAGTGCAAAACAATCTTGTTTAAACCCCTCATAAAAAATGTAATCGTGAAATACAAAAAAATTGGAAAAATCGAACATAAATGAGTCAAGTATTTTGGAGCGGAGCACAGTGAAATATTAGGAATAAACCTGGACAAGTTTTTATACGTCAGGTAGTAGTCTGGTCGCTGTAGCCGAATGGGTTGGTGCGTGACTACCATTCCGAATTCACAGAGAGAACGTCGGTTCGAATCTCGGTGAAACATCAAAATTAAGAAAAAACATTTTTTTAATAGCGGTCGCCCCTCGGCAGGCAATGGCAAACCTCCGAGTGTATTTCTGCCATGAAAAAGCTCCTCATAAAAATATCTGCCGTTCGGAGTCGGCTTAAAACTGTAGGTCCACTTGTGGAACAACATCAAGACGCACACCACAAATAGGAGGAGGAGCTCGGCCAAACACCCAAAAAGGGTGTACGCACCAATTATACATAGCGTTTGCTTTTTGAACCACCTATTTTTTTGACAATGGTAACACAAATGACATGTCAAATGTATTCATAATTTACTTAAAGGTTTGACATTTACGAAATGGGACACTATACGCTTGAACAAAATTGGGAAATATTGAAAACCTATTTCCAAAGTGGTGAGTATTCTTCTTCTTCCGCAGTTACAGTAAATGGCGAGCATTACCGTGACATGCTCAACGAGTTTTTGTTTCCAAAAATTGAAGAGGATGACATGGACGACATTTGGTTTCAACAGGACGGTGCAACTTGTCACACTGCCGAAGTTACACTCGAACTTTTGGCTACCGTTTTTGAATTCCGATATCAATTGGCCGCCTCGGAGCTGTGACTTAAACCCGTTCGACTATTTTTTGTGAGGAGCCGTTAAGAACAAATGCTATGCGAACCATCCAGAGACGATTGATGCTTTAAAGCACGAAATCAAAGTTGCCATTCATGAAATTGGAGCCCAAACAATCGAAAATGTGCTTAAAAATTGGGTTGATAGAATGGCCTACTGTAGCGTCTTGAAAAAAAGATAGTTGGCTTGTCAACAGGATTTTGGCTCTTCAGGATATCTAAAACGAAAAAGTTAAACAGACTATTATTCTGTAGGCTTGTCATTCTGACAGGTGCTACTTTCGTTTCTTTTCACCCCTAACTTTCCATACTATGTACAGTCCAATTTCCACCCGAAAAACATACTTTGTTTTCAAAAGTCCGCCATTTTATTATTTTTCAAAAAAGTGTTCTCATTGTAGCACCTGCCTATAGGTCGTTTAATTACATACGGCGTTCCCATATGGTTCAACATATCTCCATCGTATATGGAAAAAATTAGAATTTTTGAATGGAAATGCCTCAGCGCAAGCACCTCACTTATTCTAATAGTCACCTCTATAAAATATTCAAAGTTCACAGAAAAAAAACTGCCAAAAACTTTGGAGGGCTAAGGAATAATATATGTATATACAATAATATCAGTTTTTTTTTTTAATTTGCATCGTCTGTTTTTATCTTTGTTATGATAATATTTCAAGTGATCCAAGAATTTTTATTTGTAAGCTCGAGTATAATGAGAAGTAAACTGAAAAAACTAGAAAAAAATTATAACTCAAAAACTTTGCTTCTTTTTAGTATCAATATTTTTAGTTCAGTTCTTTAGTTTTGTTTTAGTAGGTATTTTAAGATAAAAATACTTTAATTTTTTTTTGTTTTCGTATTTTAATATAGTTAGAAAACACTACTAAAAAAATTTTTTTTACGCTAAAAAATACTTAACAAACATTTTTTTACGGTAAAAAAAACTTTTCTTTAGTATTTTACTTTTGGTATTTTAAGATATAAAAAATAAAATTGTGTTTTAGTATTTTAAGCTAAAAAATACTAAAACCAATTTTTTTACTGTAAAACAATACCTAAAAATTTTTTTTTGCATAAAAATTTTATTTTTTTGTAGAAAATCTTAAAAATCCTAACAACTAAAAAAAAATTATGTTTTAGTATTTTAAGATAGAAAATACAAACAAATATTTTTTTTTTACGGAAAAAAAGTACTTAACAAAAAATTTTTCTTACGAAAAAATAATAGGTCTATGGATAAGTTCGTGCGGTTTTACAACAGATGGCGTAACTTGATTATTATTCCATCGATCCACATTTCCAAACATTCATTGGAGAGCTACTGTCGTAAGGCACAAACGTCAGTATAAGTTTTTTATTTGAAGCGTAAACAACAATATTTTTACCACACTTGAAAATGTCGAGTTTCGTGCCAAATAATGTGTTTTTGCGGGGAATTCTTTAATATGAAGAAAAAAGCAGCCGAAAGTCATCGTATCTTGGTGGAAGTTTATGGTGAGCATGCTCTAGCTGAGCAAACGTGCCAGAAGTGGTTTGCACGCTTTAAAAGTGGTGATTTTGGCCGCGCCGCCAAAGTTCATGGATACCGAATTGGAGGAATTGCTCGATCAAGATCCGGCTCAAACGCAAGAAGAGGTTGCAAAAACTTTGGGAGTTGATCAATCAACCATTTCCAAACGTTTAAAAGCCATGGGAATGATCCGAAATTCAAATTTCGAAAAAAAAACCGCACGAACTTATTCATAGACCTACTTAACAAAAATTTTTTCTTGCGGTAAAAACACTAAAAAAAAACTTTTTTTGGTATAAAAAAATTTATTTTTACTTGCAAAAAAATTCTTTTTTTTTAGAATTTTACTTCTAGTATTTTAAGGTATAAAATATAAAATTTTGTTTTTAGTATTTTAAGATATATTAAAAAATACTAAAACCAATTGTTTTACCTAAAAATTTTTGTTTTTGGATAAAAATTTAATTTTTTTGTAGAAAGTCTTAAATAATAAAAAAAATTTTTTTTATAGTATTTTAAGATAGAAAATATGAAACAAACATTTTTTGTGTTTTAGTATTTTTACGTTAAAAAATACTTAACAAAAACTTTTCTTTTTAGTATAAAATACTTAAAAAAAATTTATTGTTACTTGCAAAAAATTTTTTTTTTTTAGAATTTTATTAAGCATTTTACTTTTAGTATTTTACGATAAAAAAAATTTATTCTTAGTATTTAACATAAAAAAACTGAAAACAATTTTTTTGCGGTAAAAAAATACCTAAAAAAAAAATTTAATTTTTTTTGTAGAAAATCTTAAATTCTTTTTTTTGGGGAAAATTTTTGGTAAACCTTTTTTTTTTAGGAAAATTTTTTAACATTTTTTTTTTTGTTTTGGGAAACATTTTTTAAACTGAATAGGCTTCGGTTCTTTCTAATAAAAAAACAATTTTATAGTTTAGTATTTTAAACTAAAATATACTGTAAAAAAAAATTATTTTTTTTTGTCGCAAATTTTGTAAGAAAAACATTTTTTTTTTGTTTGAAGAAAAATTAAATTTTCTGTTGAAAATTTTTGGAAAACTTTTTTTTTTTTTGTCATTTTATATAAACACACATCTTCAGATTCTTTCAAACTTTTCCATTAATAGCTGAAGGTTAAATACTTGAAGGTTTTATTGTGAGGCTCTCATAACCTTTGGAGTTCTATTCAAATACGTACAGCGAACCAGTGAAAAAGACGTAGCGACGCATCCTTCGATTTACAAACAGATAGCGCCTTGCTGTAGCAGTATTTTGCACTGAACCAAATAATACAAACTCACGTCGAAACGTATAAAGATCAAATTTTAATACCTACTCATATTCAATTTGATTTCACTTCTATTCAAATTCGTTTGCATAACTTTGTGCATAAAGTTTAATAACTTTTGTGGAAAAAGTGCTACAGTAACCCTAATAAATGGCCCGAAAACTGCACCCCAAGAAAATAACAAAAACCGTTGCTAATAGAAAAACGCGTTTGTTGATGTGTATGAGGAGAGATTGTCAGTGTGTGGATTTGCACCCCATTAGAAGTATAATTAGCATCATAAATAAGGCGAAAACACAAAGCAAAGCACACTTGACTTTTAATAAAATTAAATTTTACGACTAAGCAAAAATGAGAAGAGCCAAAAGAGCTGTGAGGCATACGAGTGCAGTGTACGAAAGCAAACAAGGGGAAACTCTAAACAAAGAATTGAACGAAGGCGAAAAAGTGAAAGAAAGTTGCGATATTTTTTGAGCTGCTAAGCGATTTTTCGAAATGCAATCAGTACTGAAGAATATCAACAACTACCCTAATAACAATATTAACAAGCATCGCCACACTGGCCTGCACTATACAGCAAACAAATGGTTATGGCACACAAGCAACAACAAACCCAACACGCGCTGACTAAAGCTCAAAAACAGAGGTTACTGTAATATGCATCCCATGTGGGCCACCACTACTACTACTATGCATGCATATGTATGTATGTATGCATGAGTATATTTAGGCATTGCGGCCATGTGTTGTGGTCGCCTTGAGATTTAGCAAAATAAAGTGATCAGCAGCAACCGCCGCACTTCGAGCAATGTGGCATGCGAAGGAGATTGCCGTGAAGTTTGCTGTTGCTGCACATTTTCAAAATTGCTATACATTGTGGCACAAATGCCTTTTTCGGATATTCATTATTAGCATTGAAAATGTGTTGTTGGAAATTTTGCTTCTGCCATTTTCAAAACTAATTGAAAGCAAGTGAAATTTGCTACATATAAATAGTTGATATGGAACTCCCCCAATAATGGAACCAGTTGTTACTCACAGCACCAGTAGCAGCAGCAGCAGTAGCTTGTAGCGGCCACCAGAAACTAGTGCGACTGCGTTTGCATACAGGCATTGAGTGCTGTGTTCGATGCACACTGCCGGCTCTAAACACCGAAAGAATTTGCCCACAACAGCCAAACTTCCTGGCAAACCTTCTGCAGTACTACTGCTTTTGAAAAAGTGACATAAGATCCACTATTTTCCCTCGAAGGCGGCTTACAACTGTAGGTGCCTCCATTTGTACAGGAGCAACTGGGCCTTAGTACCTTGCATGGAAGTATGCGCTCATCTTTTATTATAAATAGTTTGCTTGCAGATTGTTGCCATTTTCATCGATGTAAATCTATTAACAGAATATAACAGAGACACTTAAATTTAATTAAAATGTTCCAAAGTGACACTTGCCACACTCTGTGCACATGCCAGTCTTGCCATGCTGGCACAAAACATAACAATATCGAACAACACTTGCAGCAGCAATGCCATTGACAGCTAACAATGTCTGCTTCTGCTTCTTACAACTGCAAATGTCGGTGTTGTTGTTGCAGTTTTTTTTCCTGTAAGAAAAATAAAATTAAACTGCAAACTGGTTTTAATGCAAAAAATACAAGAAAATGCAGTAACATCACCACAAAGCATCGCACACTTCGACACATTTGACATTAGGTAAGCAATTCTTTAAAGCTCGAATTGAATTCAGCAGCTAAGTAAAAGTACTTGTGATTATCTGCATGCCAATATGCTCATGTGTATGTTTCTAGGTGTGTTCTTTCGGATGTCCTCCAGAGAACTGAAATTGCAGTTGAATTTTTATATGTCCTCAGATAGCTATTACGTGGTTTTTAGCTACATGAGAACCATAGATATCCATAACTATGGTTTGACAGCTGAGAATGGTAAACTATGTAGACATTTCTGTTCAGTAAGGCTTGGCAAGTCATCAAAAAAATTGTTTATCGTCAGATCAACGCTTCCAAATTGTGCAAATTTACTTTGAAAAAAATAAATAAATCTGTGCGCGAAGTTCATGGAACGAAGTGTTAAAGAAGCCGTAAAAATGTTGATTCATCATCGTTCTCAACTAGTTGGTCTTTGTACTTCGACTACGTGAAAAATTTTACGTAAGGAAGAAGGAAGAATGGAAGCAGTTTTCGTCGTATTCTTGCTTATTTGGCTCATTTAGATTTATTATACAGATTTATTGGAAAAAGTAGTCAAAACTTGGGCTGATCTAACTAAATGTTGCAGAAAGCCTATGGCGAGTGTGTTTTATCAAAAACACGGATCTACGAGTGGTAAAACACTTTTGCAGAGGGTCGAAAAGTCGTGGAAGATTTGCCCCGATTTGGTCGTGGAAGATTTACCACGATCTGCTCGTCTTCAACGGATGATACCGTCGACAAAGTCAAGAAAATGGTGCTGGAAAACCATCAATTAAGTTTGAGGGAGGTAGTTCGTGACCTTAGCGTGTCTCACGAATCGATTCGCCACATTTTACACCATCAATTGGACGCTCGAGGCATGAGGCTGCTCGAATTGTTCCAAGAGAGTTGAATTTCTTTCAAAAAATTCATCGGACGAAGGTGGCTGAAGACATGCTTGAGCAAGTGCATTCGGACCCAATATTTATCCAGCGCACCATAACAGGTGCCACATTGCATGGGGTGCAAACCAGTCAACAGGCAACAGGCGGCTGAATGGCGCTATCCACATGAGTCGGAACCCAAAAAACCCACGTCAAAGTCGGTCAAAAGTAAAAGTCGTGCTACTCGTTTTCTTTCCTAATGATTATACGGTAAATAAAGAATATTGTTTGAAAGTTATGCGGCGTTTGAGAGAAAATGTGCGTAGGAAACGGGCTAATTTGTGGAAAGAAAACTCATGGATCTTGCACCATGGTAACACACCGTCTCACAAGGCTCAAATTGTGAACACTTTTTTGACCAAAAACTCGACAAATATTATGAAATAACCACCGTATTCACTGGATTTAACCCCCAGCGACTTATTCCTTTTCCCGAAACTTAAATTGCCACTCCGCGGACACCGCTTTGCGTCGATAGAGGCCATTAAGGAGAATTCGCTGAAGGAGCTGGAGAAGATCTCTTCAAACGCATTTGAAAGGTGCTTTGATGACTGAACTAATCGTTTGCGATGTGTACTGCTTCGAATGGAGCCTATTTTGAAGGCCTATTATTTTGCGTTTTATTGAACAATTCCCGATACTTTTTTGGCAGAATATATGCGTTTTATCATACTAAAAAATAAATAAATAAATCCCATGAACTTATTTATCAGATTATAATAAAAAAACTCATTCCAATAATTTTTCCGTTTTGTAATCTCATGCTCTTAAAAAGCCACCCTTTAAAATGTAGCTATTGTCAAGTTAAAAAACATTGGATCTCCTATTCATTCCAACAATATTTCTATTTTGTTTTATCATTTTAATTTCTCATGCTCTTAAAAAATCACCCTATGCAATGTGGCTATTTTCAAGTTTAAAAAAATTTGGATTCCTATTCATTCCAACAATATTTCTATTTTGTATTATCATTTTAACTTCTCATGCTCTTAAATAATCACCCTATACAAAATGGCTATTTTCAAGTTTAAAAAAATTTGGATTTCCTATTCATTCCAACAATATTTCTATTTTGTATTATCATTTTAACTTCTCATGCTCTTAAATAATCACCCTATACAAAATGGCTATTTTCAAGTTTAAAACAATTTGGATTTCCTATTCATTCCAACAATATTTCTATTTTGTATTATCATTTTAACTTCTCATGCTTTTAAAAAATCACCCCATACAATGTGGCTATTTTCGAGTTAAAAAAGAAAGTTGGATCTCCTATTCATTCCAACAATATTTATATTTTGTGTTATCATTTTAACTTCTCATGCTTTTAAAAAATCACCCCAATTTTTAATTTAAAAATTTTTTGGATCTCCTATTCATCCCAACAACATTTCTATTTTGCATTTTCATTCTAACTTCTCATGCTTTAAAAAAATCACCCTACACAAGGTGGCTATTTTCAGGTTAAAGAAAAAAGTTGGTTTTCCTATTCATTCCAACATTTCTATTTTGTATTATCTTTTTAACTTCTAATGCTCTTAAAATATCACCCTATACAGTGTGGTTATTTTCGAGTTACAAAAAAATGTGGTTCGCCTATTCATTCCAACAATATTTCTATTTTGATTTATCATTTCAACTTCTCATGCTCTTAAAAAGCCACCCTATACAATATGGGTACTTTCAAGTTAAAAAAAAGTTGGATCTCCTATTCATTCCAACAATATTTCTATTTTGTATTATCATTTTAACTTCTCATGCTCTTAAAAAATCACTCTATACAGTGTGGCTATTTTCAGGTTAAAAAAAATTGGAATTCTGTTCTATTATGCAACTTGAGTGAGATCAAAAACATTTATAACAGCTTTAACTTATTTTGCCTTAAAATCATTGCTTTCTATGGGTCATGGTGAAAATAATTGAGCAGATGTGCTCAATAACAGACCATTAATCGGCGCTCAGCCAATCTGACAGAATCAGCTGATGAGCTGTCGTAACAGGGAACAAACAAACTGAGATTGTGTTAGTGATATACAAACACTAGCACTGATCAACGTAAGTTCACTTCGTTGCCATCTGAGCAACGACTAATCAGACGAGTGTGGCCATAAGATTGTGTTACAGATGTTAACTTGATATCTGAACAATGACGAGTGGACGAGTGTGTGAATACATGTGAAATTATTGTGCAGAATTCGGCTGCCGAATCCCCTGTGGGGATATTTTAGCCCTCGTAACCACAAGCGCCGCGTCAGAATTGGAAGTAACCTCTCCGGGCAGTTCGAGTTTTGGGAGCCTTCGAGAGAAAAATTGTACGTAAGCTCTTTGGTCCCCTTCGCGTTAGTCAGGAGTATCACGTGCGGTGGAACAGCGAGTTGTATGAACTATATAGGCACATGGACATAGTTAAGCGTGTACAAATACAGCGGCTACGCTGGCTTGGCCATGTTACCCGTATGAAAGAAGACGCTCCATCAAGGCGAATTTACGATACGGTACCCCAAAAAGGAAGGCGTGGAAGAGGAAGACCACGTCTCCGTTGGAAAGAGTAAGTGCTACAGGACCTGACTTCACTCGAAATTTCCAAAGAGCTGGCGCGCTATTTTGGTTTCGGGCAAAACTGACACACGGTTGTAGCGCCACATAAGTAAGTAAGTAATAGGTGAGTTAAGTCGTAGTAAACGAACAATAGGAGTATGTAAAAATATGTAAGTATAGGCAAATGTAATTAAAAGAAAATACCATTTGGTTGGTTGGTTGGCTTAAGTAATGATTCTCCGAGAATTCAACTAGCACTTCTGCACCATTTTGTTGCCACAACCTCCCCACCAACAAATTATATGGGTTATTCCTGCACGACTACATCCAGTCCGTGCATATGAGAAATCTTATAAGTTTGTATATGTCTATACCGGCATACCTTCGAAGTTTTCAAAAAGCGGTTTGCTAAGTGTTAAGATCCACGCCTTCTATAGGTGAGCGCATTCACGGAACAAGTGGAAGTTGGTCTCATTTTTCTCCCTTTGATTACAACTGTGACAGTACAAATTGTAAAGCATGCCCATTTTGGTCGCTTGCTCTCCTAAGGACCAGAAGCCTAAGGTGCTAAGGCCCGCTTGTTTGGACCAGAAGCCAGTCACAACTGCTGTGTGTCTGCAGGCAAGGTTGTCGAAGGGCCATAACTTTCTGCTAACTTTGCATGTCGTCGGATATCTCCATCTACAATCCGCGATTTGTAGGTATTTTGAGGAAATTGCATACTCGATTTCACCCAGTGGTGTGAATACCGATTCATCATACCCCTCTTGCCAGTTCTTTCCCTTCAATGCTCCGATGTACCGAAACCCAGATGAAGGTAACCTTATGGTTTCCACTCAAGGTGGTAAGGCTATTTCTGATTTGTTCTATCAGTGTAGAGGTTGTTGTAAACGAATCCACCTCTTGGGTTGCAGCTTGGCTATCCGAAATGTCCGAACCAAAGTAATTTACATCTGAAAAATTCGAATGTTAGCTGTTAAGTACAATTTTTAGTCGGTAGATACTTCATCACGCCTGAGATAGGTCAACTCGTAGCTCTAATTTTCTACTCTTTTTCAATAATTTCAGGCCGTATGTCACAAATAATTTAGTAGATAAATCGATTTTTGCACACAATATAGTTTTATCATCATACAACTGCTTCAGTAAATAGTTGGCTTCGTCATTAATGGGGCATGCGGTACGTTCTGCTGATACTCGATGTAGAAATTTCCGATAGTTCATCAAGGATAGGACATTCATTACTTATAGCCACTTACTTAAGCAATTTCGTACACAAATAAAATTCGGAACAATTAGTCAAAAACAAGCACAACCTTTTCTTAGGCATTACAAAATGCAGTTATTGGCACAGATATTTCTGTGTATTTGTGCGTTCACAACGTAAATGCCTACTAAGGAATGAGTAAAAAGTGATGCATATCTTAAGGGGAACTTGAGTGATATTTACTACTATATTTTAAATGCTGTAGACTTTTCTGCTCATTTTATGCAGATTTTGTTTGGGAAGACCCCCATTTGAAATTTTCTTAGGAATAATTTTGTAGAACATTTTAGCCCTCCAGCTGGAGCTTGGAAATTTATTGTTTTACGGACTTCTCTAAAAAAAGGCCAAAATGACGATATCTTGAGGAAGCTAATGGGTTGAAATATTCTATAAAAATATTCCTCGTGATATTCTACTATAGATACCTATGAAATGAGACTTTTTCAATTTCAAACGTTTATTAGCAAAAAATGGTTACAAATTTAATCTTCAAAATAATAGCCATCGCTAGCGACACATTTTTCCCATCTCTCAGGCAATTTGTGGATACCACGCCAAAAAAATTGGCCGTCTTTGGCCGCAAACCAATCATGCGTGGCCCATCGATGCAAACAAATGATAATCGGAAGGCGCCAAGTGAGGTGAGTAAGTCGCATGCACCAGCGGTTCCCAATCGTACGTCTCCACCAACTCACGGGTCGCTCTTGTTCGATGTGGCGGTGCATTGTCATAAAAAAAATTACTTTCTGACGCCGATCAGCATATTCTGGGCGGTTTCGGTGTATAGCGCTGTTCAAATCGGCCAATTGTCGTTGTTAGCGTGCACCGTCAACTGCTTCACCTGGTTTTAATAGCTCATACCAAATCATACCACGCTGATCCCAGAAAACACACAGCATTGCCTTGCGGCCGAAGCGATTTGGTTTGGCCGTTGTTTTTGGTTTGTGGCCGGGTGGACCATACGATCGTTTACGCTTGGTATTGGAGAAATACATTCATTTTCCATCACCCGTAACGATTCGATGCAAAAAAGACTTCCTTTTGAACCGGGAAAGCAGCATTTCACAAGTGGTTTTTCGATTCTCTTGCTGCCTTTCAGTCAGTTCATGCGGCACCCATATTCCGACCTTTAAAATCATGCCCATGCCTTTCAAACGTCTGGAAATGGTTTTTTGTGTCACTTCCAACTGGTCTGTCATCATTTCTTGCGTTTGTCTTTTGTATGAAGATCCAACAATGCTTGCTATTCGGCGTTCTCAAACTTTTTCGGTGGCCGGCCATGGTCCTTGTTCTCCACGCTAAAATCACCACTTCGGAATTTTTCAAACCACCTGAAGCACTGTGCTCTACTTAGAGCATGTCCACCATAAGCTTCTATAAACATTTGATGAGGTGAGAAGCGTTTTTCTTCAATTGATAACAGAAAATCAACGATGTCCGCAAATCGTAGTTTGAAGGCACGAAATTCGACATTTTTAAGAGCGACAAAAGTGCATTGTTGTATGAAACGTAACAAACAATGAACTGAATATTGTTGACATATGACAGACGAAAAAAAACAAGACATTTGGGAAGGTTTAAAAATACTCCTAGCGATATCTATAGACTAATAGCTGAAAGTCTCATTTCATAGGTATATGTCCAAACTAGGTATTTCACTCAGTTATATATTTCTACCGTTTTTTTCTCCCTTTTTTCGAAAAGCGTTCAGGTACATAATTTTAAAACTAACTAAGTAAAATTACCATAGCTTGCAAAACGTTTTATGGGTTTTACTATATGGTCTTACTGATATTTTCATCATATGGTCTTACTGATATTTTCACCGTAATTGCGTTCCTAAAATGGCAAATTCATTCATCAGTACGAGTATAATCCCCGATCGCTTTTCTCACAGTTGTCAGGGCGTATGAGGAATGTAGAAGGCGTAGACGGCTTGAGAAGACAGAGCTTTACCGATTTCATTAATCAACCCACTGAAAAGCCACAAAACATATAAAAGTGTTTTATTTGTATCTGTGGTTCTGCACCAACTTGGCTATTTCCATCTTTCAACACTCGTAATTGTGGCTAGAAACGCATCACTCTCTGTTTCAACACTTCGCTTATTTCGCAATTATACGAGTAGGTGGCCTGTGTTGTTGTACGATATGCAAGTAAATCTTATCGCTTTACTTCACAAACATTCCATTGTATATTTTGTGCTCATTTCACTAATATCCACACCTGTACACACCTGTTTACTGTGCACTCACTTACCCTAGATTCACCAGCTCTACCTCTCATCGGTGCTGATTTGCGCTTCGATGATTTCGCCTCTGTGCAGCATATCCGTTCACACATCGAAGTCCGAGCTTTTGCAGATTGAATTTACAACAATTTAACATGCAACAATTTTTCAAAAATGCAACTATATTTGTATATGAGTTTGGTCTTGCTTGCAACACCACAAATCGTTGGCTCACTTCCACTGCTTGTGCAACGATGCGTAGTGGTGTGCAGATGCTCAGCTGGCTTTCAGGTACACTTCTGTTGGTTAGCTGATAAATTGGTTTGTTTGCATGTGCAGGTGTTAACGTAAAGCAAAACATTGTTGGAAATGCAACACCAACTTAGCAAAATTTTTGCTTTTGCAGCAATACAAAACCCCACATGGCTGCGGATTCAGCAGTTGCAAATTTTTAATTTTTTTTTTTTTGTTCTCGATTTTTACTATGCGGTATATGTGGATGGGATCATATTGTATAACAGCGCTCACTATGGAAGTGTAAACTTAAATTGCTTTAAATCGTTAACAAATGGCTCACCCAAAGTGTGTGCTTACATGTGTTTTGGCGAGGAAATTAAAATCAAAGGATGCAATTACATAAAATTCAGGAAATGCAGTTTAATTAAAAAGTGCTTCGGAAGGTAAAGGCAAAAATTTATTACGGCTGCAAATATGCAATGATGCTCAATTAAAACTTAAGGGTACGCACCTACTTTCGAACACAAATCGTATACCCTCATTATTGAAATAATACCCCTAACCCCTTAATACAAATTATTACAAAACAATAAGGTCGATGGAAAAGTCCGTGCAAAGTCAGAGAAGTGGCACTACTAGCGCATATAGATATTATTTTTAGTTAGTAGCATATCTTCGAAGAACACACACTAGATTTCAGCCAGATCTGTATAAAGGGTGATTAAATTTTAAGGGCCGATCTTGAATGTGAACCACACCTAACAGTCAAGTTTTTTTCTGCATTTCATTTCACATTTTTCAATTTCAGACTAACTCAATTTGAACCATGGAAAGATACACAATCGTGCAACGCGTTAAAGTTATTCACGCTTATTATGAAAACGGGCATTCAAATCAAAATGCATTTCGCGCACTTCGTGCTTTTTTCAGTCAATTTAATCGTCTAAATGTGCATACAATCGGAAAAATTGTGCAAAAGTTTGAGCAAACCGGGTCTGTAGGACATGTAAAAACACCAGTGCATGCTCGTACAGCTCGTACTGCAGAAAATATTGCTGCTGTTTGCGATAGTGTGGGTGAAGAGCCGTCCACTTCAACTCGTCTTCGTGCCCAACAACTGCACTTCTCACGCTCGTCGTTGGTGAACATTATGCATAAAGACTTGCATTTACACGCTTACAAGCTGCAATTGACTCAAGAACTAAAGCTTATTGACCATTTCAAACGTCGTCAATGGTCAGAATGGTGGCAGGAAAGTCATCTTCATTGATGAGGCACATTTTCACCTCAGTGGATTCGTCAATAAGCAGAATTGCTGCATTTGGGCGAATGATAATCTAAGAGTGATTGCCCAAAAACCAATGCACTCACAAAGAGTGGCTGTTTGGTGCGGTTTATGGGTCGGCGGCATCATTGGGCCGTATTTTTTCCAAAATGAGGCCGGTCAGGCAGTTACTGTGAATAGTGTTCGCTATCGTGAGGGAATAACGAACTTTTTAAGGCCCGAATTAGAAGATATGGATGTGGATGATATGTGGTTTCAACAGGACGGTGCCACTAGTCACACAGCTAACGAAACAATGGCTCTTCTGCGCGAAAAATTTGATGGCCGAATAATCTCACGTCGCGGGGATGTCAATTGGCCGCCAAGATCATGTGATTTGACACCGTTGGACTTCTTTCTTTGGGGTTATTTGAAAGAAAAGGTGTACGACGAAAAGCCCGCAACAATTCAAGAGCTAAAGGATGAGATTATGCGGCACATTAACGGTATTTTTTATTTTTTTTTTTATTTGGTTATTCCTACATTAATCATACTGACATTTAGTACATTTTTTAACACAATTAGTTAGTAAAATTATTAAATATATTTCATCATGGCCAGTGCCAAGACGAATAGAGCGATTACATTTTAGGAAAACAATTACATTTTATATAGAACAGTTATTTTAGCGTACGAGAATTAATATTTAATTTAATAGGTCAATTGGTCGGTTTCTCTTCAGACGTCGTAAAGTTCTTCTTTCAAGTTGTGAGAGTGTATTGACTTCTCTATTTTTGTGCTGGTTTATTTCGTTAACCCGGCGAGCGTAAGGTTAATATTTATTACATTGAGCGTAAGCTGGGTGTAACAAACCCATATATTGAGCTAGATATTTTAATGTGTTCATAATATTTTTATATGTTTTTATTTACTAGTACAATTATGTAATAACCCAAGAACTGATTGGGAAGGAAAAATAAAGCAAACAAATATTTTTAAATCTTTATTTATGAAATTAACAAAAATATTTTCTTTCATTTAAACAAAGTGTAACACTTAGTATTATAATTTTATAAAAAAAAGAAACTAAAAAAAAACAAAACGAATAGCTTTTACTTCTAGCTTATAAAATTAGGAAACATATGAGATCAAAACTTTTACTATATAGTTATTCAGAGTTCTCGTAATCATCTTCAGTTTGAGCGCAATCTTGACACGTGAAAACAGCATGTTCCATACATAAATAGCGATTGCATTTATAACAAGTGTGTTTAGTCTTGCGATCTTTTTTAGTAGGGCATATTTGACATCTCCTGATAGGCTTAGGAACTTTATTTGGAGGTCGTTGTGAGTGTGAGGGTTCATCCACTTGGTCCAGAATTCGTTTGCGAAGCTCTCGGGGTAAATGCTGATTTTCCTTTCTGTTTTGTAAATGTTCTGAAACCAATCCAATACCCAGGTCTCTAAGAAAATTTCGGCGTGACAAATTGCTACTAT
This sequence comes from Anastrepha obliqua, assembly GCF_027943255.1. Classification (NCBI taxonomy): domain Eukaryota; kingdom Metazoa; phylum Arthropoda; class Insecta; order Diptera; family Tephritidae; genus Anastrepha; species Anastrepha obliqua. The sequence continues at coordinate 16,238,632 of NC_072892.1, forward strand.
TATTGGACTTGTAAACTATTATGCTATTTATACCAGCCATGTTCAAAACTGCATAGAAAATCACCATTGGCCAGCGCTTTGTATTTCGCGAAACATCGTAGTTGGTGCACAGCTCATCTACAACATCAACGCCTCCCTTGGTCTGATTATAAAAAATAATCATTTCTGGTTTTTGTGTGCCATTAGTATCAGCAACAACGCTATCATCGTGATGTAATGTTGACATCAACAAAACAACCTTGTTTTTTTTTGGCACATGGGACAATAAAGATATATCCTTTTGAAATCCAAACACTGTGCTGGGGATCTCTCGGTTACGCGTTTGGAGCATCTGACTTGGAATCTCGGGCTTATTTTTTCAAACAGTGCCTGTGCTTGTCAAACGATGTTCTTTCAATAAGTGTAACATCAACGGATAACTGGTAAACCAGTTATCAAAGGTGACATTGCGATTGGTTTTGGAAATTGGAGCCACAAGTCTGTCCACAACATCATAAGCTTTGTTACTGAGAGCGTAAGGGCCTGTTGGTTGTTTTCCTGGGTAAATTTCAAGATTGATGACGTAAAACGACTTTGCATCAACCAAGGCATATATTTTCAAGCCATATTTGTTTGGCTTATTGGGCATATACTGGCGAAAACTGCAACGGCCTCGAAACGATGGAAGTTGTTCATCTATAGTTGTATACTCAGATGGTGTATAAACAATTTGGCAATTTGCTACGAACTTCTCGAAAAAAGAACGAATGGCAGCCAATTTATCAGTAACTTTTCTTTCGCTCCGAGTATTCTTATCATCAAACCGTAAACAGTTTTGAATAAATTGAAATCTCTTCAAAGTCATCGTTGTCCTAAAAATCTCAACCCCTGATCCATCACTTATCCACAGATCCTTCAAATTCAGCTTATTTGCTTTGAACTGTCCTGCAAGATACAAGAGACCGATAAAAGCCTTTAATTCTGACGATGACAAGTCTGCCATGATATATTTCTTTACGTGACTATTTTCACAAGCAGTTCTCTTCAGATTTATTTGACTATTTGTATGTAACAATATTTCTTGCAAAATCTCATCAGTAAGAAAGAGTTTCCAACATTCAACAGCTGTCTTTGCATTTTTGCCAATATCTTTTACGCCCTGCCTTTCCCTTATAATGTTTTCTGATCTCGTACGCACGTTAGACCTTTCTGGTACACTAAACCACTTTGTACCATTCTTTCCAGTAAAATATGGTCTGTTATCATTGCTTTCACGTTCTTCAGATCCCTCAGCTTCGTTTTCTTCCTCATTCGGTAATCCTACCTCTTGTTCCGAATCACTTTCAGAGCTTCTTTGGCCAACATTATCAATTTCGAAGTCACTACCAGAATCATCACAAGAATCATCCTGATCAGCTGCTTCGAAAACCCTCAATAATCTTCTTTGGGTTTCTTCGTATGACATATTAATTATTTAGCTGAAAAAAAAAAAATAAAAACTAAAATATAACGAATATAAAACAAAAAGTATTTACTCGAATTTGTAACACGAAGCGTAAGGTGGGTGAAACTTACCCGGCCGCAACTTTGACAACATCTAAACACCTCGCCAGTCGGCGGTCAACTGCGGCATGAAACACAACGAATGCCTACCTCCCCCCGCGCAGCTACTCAGACGCACAACTTATTTTGACGTACGGAATAGAAAATATCAAACGGTTTATTACAGGCTGGGTGAATTTCACCCAACCTTACGCTCGCCGGGTTAAAATACCTTGTTGATATCGCTTTTATTTCTTCATCAATTAATGGTATATTGAACGTAGTATGGATGTCATCATTTCTTGTGTACCTGTCGGACATTGTTATTATACGTAAGATTTTTTATTGTTGTCACTGTACTTTGTTTATGTGAGTTCTTTTTGCAGTTCCCCACATTTGAAGTCCGTAGGTCCAGATTGGTTTAATGACCGCCTTGTATATTAAAAGTTTGTTGGAAATATTGAGCGTAGAATTTTTGCCTATTAGCCAATGCAATTGTCGAAATTTTTCCTTTACTTGTTTTATTTTCTTTTTGATATGATCTTTCCAAGTTAATTTTGAGTCCAGATGGATTCCAAGATATTTTGCAGATGTTTCAATTTGTATATTTTTATTGTTGAGCTTAATCGGCATAGCAGCAATCTCTGGTCTTGTCGTAAATATTGCTTGTACAGATTTGTCCTCGTTTACTTTTAAACTCCATTTGTCAAACCACTTATTTACATTGTTGGTGTGCATCTGTAATTTTGTTGTTGCGGTTGAGAGGTTTTTGTCAGATGACAATAAAATTGTGTCGTCTGCGAATGTTGCTATAGTAGAATTAGTTTCGTCTGGTAGTGGTATGTGAGAGGTAAATAAGACATATAGCAGTAGTCCTAGAACGCTGCCTTGAGGAACTCCTGCTGTTATTGGATGTATATGTGAGTATTTGTCATTGTATTTAATGTAGAAGCTTCGGTCAGTAAGGTAGCTCTTGATAATTAAATAATAGTCCAGTGGTAATATTGTCCTAATTTTATGCAAGAGGCCTTTGTGCCAAACTTTGTCAAAAGCTTTTGCGACATCCAAAAATACAGCCACGCAATATCGTTTATTTTCCATGTCTGAAATTATATTTTGTGTAACTCGATGTATTTGTTGGATAGTTGAGTGTTTTTTTCGAAAACCGAATTGATGATGTGGAATGATGTTTTTCGTGTCAAGTATTGGGGTAATTATGTCATGTAAAAGTTTTTCTGCAATTTTAGATATAGTCGGAAGTAGGCTTATAGGTCGATATGAAGTTAAGGCTGTTGGGTTTTTACGCGGTTTTGGTAGCGCAATGATTTCTGCGACTTTCCATACTTTTGGGAAGTATTGTAACCGAAACATTGCATTAAATACGTTTCTAAGGAATAGGTAAGCCTCAATTGGTAGCTCCGTAAGTGCTTTGCCTGTCAGCATATCATATCCGGGTGCTTTGTTATGTTTAATTCGAGTTTTGATGCATACTATCACTTCTTGTGTGCTTGTTTTTCTTATTTTTGTGATGGTATCAGTATTAACATTACTACTCGTGTCAATTTGTTTATGTTCATCGTTCGATAGGACATTTTCAAAGTAATTTCCCAATGCCGCTACTTTTTCATCATTTGTAAAAGCCCATGTGTTATCATCTTTTCTTAGTGGGGGTTGATGCTTTATCTGGTTTTTAAGTTTTTTTGTACATTTCCACAAGGAATAATTTGTGTCATGTGTAGGAGTTAAATTTTTTAGATATTTTTCAATTTCCTTATTTTTTATGTCACATAAACAAGCCTTCAAATTTTTTGTAGCTAAGTTTAACCTCTGTTTGTCTGCAGGAGATCTGGTTGTTTGCCATCTTTTTCTCAATTTTCTTTTTTCCTTGATTTGCTTCGTAATAGAAATGTCATTTGATGTGTTTTGTGCGCTATATTTTTGCTGCGGTATGAATCTGAATCCTGCGTCAATAACTATGTCATTGAAATGTATGATGCTACGCTCAATGACAAGTTGTGTTTTCAAAGGTGTACTTAGAATGAGTTGCTGGGAGATGTGTTTTCGATACTCATCCCAGTCAGTCCTCTTTGTAAATATTTGGGGTGTTATCTCTATAGGGTCAATTTTTGATGTATAGTCAAGTATTATCGGCGAGTGGTCAGAAGATAGTTCATAACTTGGTTAAAGCTTCAGTTGGTTATGGTTAATATTTTTTGTTATACAGAAGTCGATTAAATCTGGAATTTTTTTAACATCCGTAGGCCAGTAAGTTGGTTCACCCGTACTTATAAACCTGTAATTTTTTTATGGATTGCGTTAATTAAATATATACCTTTTTTATTAGTCAACCTTGAACCCCAGTCAGTATGCCTTGCGTTTAACGGCATGGAACCTCAATTATGCCTCAGCGTCATCGAAAATTTGGACCATCGGATGGAGGGGTGCCGCCGAGACGGCCATTTGGCCCATTTGGCCGATATTTTGTTCCACACGTAATTGAGCCATACCAATATTATCATAATAAATATAAATGGCAATAATTTGTCTAAAAAAATTGTATTTAATTCAAAATCAACACCGGCCCTTACAACTTAACCACCCTTTATTTCTTTGTGTTTGGCACTCGTTCGGGCCGAGGAAGTCGAGTGTTCTTTTGTTATTTTTTTTTAATTTTTTTTTTGTACGTCCACTTTTTTATCAAAAAAAGCTCCTAAACCTGAATCGAGAGGGCTTGCGATCTCTCACCCGATGATATGCGGGAATATAGGGGACATTGTAATCTTCGTTATCATTTCAGGGAATTAGACACGCCTATTGCGAATGTCGACTGGCAGTAGAATAGACTCTTGTCGATGGAGTCCATTCTATTTGATTTTTTTTAAAACGTAACTTGATCGTCAAAAATTTACACTATTGTGAATGGTCATCTAAATTGTAAACAGCTGTGCCAATTTGTTAACATTTGTACGGAATTTCATTTACTTTTTATTGCTTTGAAATAAATCATTAAAAAAAAAACAAAAAATGGATAGTATTGAGCAGGTATTTCAACTAAATCACTGTGCCAAACCAAACTTCCCCCTCACCAGTGCTTCTACCCAATCTTGCAAGTGCCTAATTTTAATATAATTTCCTAGTGGATTGACGCAAACATCATATTTTAAGAAGCTTTTTTTATTTTTGTCGCGACTACTAGCAAGTACAGCACTCAGATACAATTTAGTCCATTGTACTGCACTCGGATTCCCTTTTACCTATCTTTAAATCTACTCGACCTCCGAAGAAATCTGAATATATCTTATGGTGCCAAGGAGTCAAGGTGGTCGCTTCTTAATACTTCAGTGCCAAAGACTTCAAGCCTGATTCGAGCGAAGTCGGGGTAGACGCACAGAAAGTGGTCTGTCGTCTCATCCCACTCTCCACATGCTGGGCAGAGTGCACTGTCTGATTTACCTACCTTTTCCAAGTGCTTCGCCCACAGAAAGTGGCCCGTTATCATTCCAACCAGCTGTCTACAGTCGCTTCTGCTCAATGGCAGGAGAATCTGAGACAGTTCTGCGGTAGATTATGACAGGTAACATCAGTTTTGTCCATCAGCAGCCGCTCTCAGCCTATCAGGTTCGCTTGTGGGTTAGAGCAACGCGTTTGCTAACCGTGGCTTTGATGACTGCAGAAGGGAGTAGCAGAATGGGCTCCGGGCCAAAAAAGTTTGCCACAGAGCCCATTCTGGTTAAATAGTCACAGATCTCATTACCCGCGATACCCACGTGTCCCGGCTCCATGGGTATTATATTAGCATTAGGATATTATGTGTGCCGACAGAGTTTAACCTGGATTTCCAGTACTCAACTACCCTTCAAGTGGTTCGAGGGCTGTCTAAGGCCATGAGCGCAACTTTGCTGTCGCTACAGACACTTACAGATCTGCCTCTCCACATCTTTTCCACAACAAAGTTCTTGAACATCATAATCCTTCGCTAGAAACATAGATTTGTGCATTCCAAGAGCACATTGCAGTTTTGTCCCGCTGGATTCCACGTAGAAACCAGAACCGGAACCCTGCTCGGTCTTGGAACCATCCTTGAAAATGCGAGAACGGTGTTTGCCGGTCTCATTTTGAGAGTGTGACCACAATTGAACTCTGGCAGCAACACACTGTATCTCTTTTCAAGCACGACTCTGGATGGCATGGAGTGAAGGGCGTGGCGAAGATCGTTGGGTCGAACTCCATAGCTACTTTGTTGCCCAATGCCAGACAGCAGCCGTAAAAATTCCTATTGTGTTTCAACCTGCAGATGGCCTTCAATGCCTCTCCTTGGATGAAAACCTCAAATGGTGGTAGACTAACAAGAGCACCTAAGGCCGGGCCTGAAGTAGAAAATCACTACTAAGAAAACCGAAGATCTAGCAAAGGGTTTCCGCAAGATTCGATCTTTCAAACCAGCAACCCAACTCATTAGCTAACAAACTCAAAGCTGGTACAAAAAACTCACGCTAGCTCAACGCGGCACCTGCAACTCTGCAACTCGAGTCCACAGAATGCACTAAGAAAAGAGTGGCGAGCGTTAATCAAAAAGAGAGAAACTTTGGCACCAATACACAAAAGTCTTACTTTAGATGCTGGTGATTGGAATACTGCACGCACACAAACCGCAGGACATTCACGAAAGAATGGCGGCGAAGTTCATAAAAAAGACGAACCAATGCCTAACATGGCAACAAAAACAATTTCAAACATTAAAATAATTTCATGTAAAGGCGCAGTAAGTCAAGTCGCTTGCAGCTTGAAAATTGGGTGCACCTCAGCCGTGTTTACTGAAGAATGCGCCGACGATGATGAACTACAAAAAAGAGCTACTGTGTGGCCAGCTTTATTTTACTTCTTTTCAATTTGCAAGAATATCACGCAACATATTGCAGACAAAGAGTAAAAGAAGCCAACGCTTTCCTGTCTGTAAAACGATTGAAGTTATGTGCGAGTTTGTAGTTGATGGCTCTTTGCTGGTCGACTCACTCAAAGAAAGTGAGTGAGGGAAAAGAAAACGAAAATGCAGAGAGAAAAGAAAATTTGAATTACAAAACTTGTAAGTAAAACATTTTCAGTTAAAGAAAACTATGCTGCAAGTGAAGGAGCAGTGAGTAGACGTGCCGGCGTTACAGCAAATGCAAGCCACGCCTTGTTGTTGTCGATTCAGCACAAACTTAGGCGTACAGAGTTAGTGCAAGCAGCAAGGACATTGCGGGGGATCAAAAGGGCACACGCACGCTGTACTTCGCCACAAGACGTGATTGTTGGTATTTTCTCGCACATTTTTTTCGCACAGTGTAGTTGTACCCGATGATTCGGTTAAAGCCCAAAAGTATGCAAAGCGTTTTACATACAACAGCGTACGAGCATAAAAAGCGCAACTGTTCTCACTTGCTGAAGATGATGAAAATGTGCGGTTCAGAAAACAGGCAAAAGAAAAGTAACTCCCACAGTAGACCGCTGTGCAGCTGCAACAAAGGAAAACAAGAAGCTTGTGGCATCAGCCTTTGCTCACCAGCGAGCACGAATTTAATTTCGTACATGGCAACGACAGTGTCCTGCCTGTCCATCGCGGCGGTGTGCCCGGTGGCGCCACAAGTAACCGAATATATGTAGGTATGGGTGTGTGCCCACACACACATACACGCATTCGCACTTTGCTGTTGGCACCGAGTGCGACAGGCGTAGCCAGCAGAAGTGGCAGTGGAAGTGCAAGCACAAAAAATTTTGCGATTCACACAAGGAAAGCCTACGGGAAATGTATTCCATAATGCGTTACTGGAGCTAACTTGATTCGAATTTAGACGAGGGCCGGCGTATGCGTTAAGTGCAGCGCTGCACCCAGTTGCCGTCGGTCAGTTCCTTGCCGCTCGAAATGTGCGATTGCTCGCCGCTGTAATGCATTAAATTGAAATTAAATGTGTGGCATAGGGTTAAATAAAAAAAGCGCATGTGTGTGTGTGTGTGTGTATGTGCGCACTTTATGCTTGGCGCGCAGTTCTTCACAATTATTCGTTTCTTTGCACTCGAGCGCGCCACTTTGAATGTTGATTTTATTGCGCTCACTTTCCGCTCTACTTTGTAAATGTATATATAAGTATATATATGTGTGTATATGTGTGCAAGTGTTTGCGGCGTAAACTGTGCTTCATTTCCGTTGCGCTTGTTTATTTCGTTCTTTTCTCGAGCACACGAAATTTAATTTAAATAAAAGCCGACGCTTATATTTGAACGGCAAATGAAGAAATTTTTAATTTTCTTAAAAGCGGAAAGTGTTAATTACATTTGCCTTTACTATGGAAAAGCAACGCTATAAGCGCCGTAAAGTAGTTTTCTGTTGTCAGAAAAGCGGGAAGAAAGCAAACTTAAAAAAACTTCTGTATAAATGGCGGTTTGTGTATAAACTTATCCTTTGCAAGAAACTCACGTTCAGATTTTGCTGCTTGAAAGAACGAAATTGTCTAAATAAATACGCATAATAAAGAGCATTTGAAAGCAGTGATGAATTTTAACGTATTTGCAATGGACTAAAACCATGTATCACTAACGGTCGCTGAGACGGTATGGGTTGGTGCGTGACTAACATTCGGCATTCAGAGAGTTTATTTCCATCATGAAGAAGCTCCTTATAAAAAACGGTTTCCCTTCGGAGCCAGCTTAAATCTGAAGGTCCCTGCTGTAGTGGAACAACATCAGGAAACTACCACAAATAGGACGAGGAGCTCGGCCAAACACCCAACAGAAGTATACGCGCCAATTCTATTTTTTATTTTTGTATAATATATGTGTATAAGTATAGGGTGATTTTTCAGCTATTATCTTTTTAAACAGTTGGTTTAAACAGCTGACGCACGTGTCGTGTTTTGGTTCACTGTCAAACATCTTCAGTTTGGTCAATAATTTAACCATGAATCGTCTTACAAACGAACAACGCTTGCAAATCATTGAATTTTATTATAAAAATGCGTGTTCTGTTAGGAAAGTTTATCGCGCGCTTCTTCCATTTTATGGTCAGTTTAATCGACGGACTGAATTTAGAACCAAATTTACGTTGTTGGACACCAAACCACCAAAAAGAATTGAAGCCGAACGACCCACCGCAACGCAGAATTTTTGGTAAATGGGCTCTTGGAAAGTTGGCCGAAGATCCACTTTTTTATCGAAAAATTGTGTTCAGCGACGAAGCTCATTTTTGGATCAATGGGTACGTAAATAAGAAGAATTGTTGATTTCGGAGTGAAGATCAGCCAGAAGAATTGCAAGAGCTACCAATGTATACAGAAAAGGTCACAGTTTCGTGCGGTTTATAGGCTGGAGGTATCATTCGACCGTAATTCTTCAAAGATGCTGCGAATCGTAACGTAACTGTGGATGGTGACCGCTACCGTGAAATGATATCCAATTTTTTTTTGCCCAAAATGCAAGAGCTTGATTTGCATGACATGTGGTTTCAGCAAGACGGTGCCACATGCCACACAGCACGTGTAACAATTGACTTGTTGAGAGGCGAGTTCGATGAACATTTCATTTCACGTTCAGGACCTGTCAATTGGCCACCCAGATCGTGCGATATAACGCCTTTGGATTATTTTTTGTGGGGCTATGTTAAAGCTCATGTCTATTCAGACAAGCCTGCTTCAATTAACGCATTGGAAGACAACATTAAAGCATATAAATGTGAGATACCGGCCGAAACATTGGAAAGAGTATACCGAAATTGGACTAAGCGGATGGACCATTTGAAGCGCAGTGCGGTCAACATTTGCATGAAATAATCTTCAAATATTAAATTATGTGGACGATACTATCGATTTACATAAAAATTGCATACTATTTTCTGAATTTTACTTGTATTTTTTTTGAAAAACTTTCCTATAGCTCTTAAAAAATCACCCTTTAGTACGGGACATAGCTACAGTCATACTTATTAATAATGGTTTTTGTTTTTAAAGTTTTTAAAATTAAAATTTTTTTTCATCTTTGTATGGAAAAGAAATTAAGTAAAAAGCCTACAAAATTAAAATGTCATTTTTTTATTGGAAAAAAAAATTCCTGAAAACACCCTAAATTTTCGAGTTCTTGACAACCAGGGCCCCTTAAGCCGACCTCTTGGCAAAACGCCTTAATATTTTTTTCAAAAAGTAATCAGTGAAACTTCGACAAGTGACCACAATATTGACATAAACTGTTGACTGTGATTCATTCAAGGAAACTAATGTAACTTTCTCAATTTATTCCTTCCGCCGCTGGGTGGCCTGTAATGAACATTGCTTTAATGGAGTTATAAAAGTTAGCTAAAGCGTAAAACAGCTTCAGCTTTTTTGCTATTCTGAATACTCTGTTAGTTGACACACACACACCAAAAGCAATATGAATCAGAAAGTAAATGTTGTGTTTTTTTTTCTTTACACTACGGCGAGCCGCTCCTTTTAATAATTTCAAGAAAATGTATATATTTATGTATGTATGCAGGATGCAAACAGTATAATTTTTTCTTACATGCCACAAAATGTCATTGAAGTCAAATGCGTTTCAAGGATGTACATACTTACAATATAACGGCATGCATATGTAGGCATGTTGATGTATGCAGTCTATTAGCAAAGTTCTTGTGCGTTAGTGGGTCGAGTACTTGGCAGTTGCCCGGCATATACGCCTGCTTTCAGTGGCACACACAGGAAAATTGTATCGACATAATTGAAAGGAAAAATGGTTTCAAAGTTGCGCATAAACAGGGACGTCGAATTAAATCCGAAATATATACATTACATATACATTAGGGTGGGGCTTCCCGGGATGGTGGACTATGCACTCCCGCCTATACTTGCCATTACAGCGTTTACGACCCTCCTACCCTCAAGGGAAGAGTGGGAACGGAACGATGTAAGACAGGGCGTGTCCATCCATATATACAGAGATGGCTCAAGGCTTGGAGGCATGGTGTACGCTCCGAACATCTGGGGATCTCCTTCAGTTTTCGGCTCCCCGACTACTGTAGTGCTTTTCAGGCTGAACTGATGGCAATACTGAAAGCCGCGACACTGATACAGTGTGATGCGATATCTGGAAATGACATTTACATTTTCACTTACAGCCAGGCGGCGATAAAATCCCTCACAAAACAGTCGACAACCTCCAAGGTAGCCACAAAATACCGCACACGTATATTGATCAATATTACGGTGATCACGCTCCATCAAATACAACTTGTAAGAGCGGTTTCGACGCTTCCAATATGGCAATGTCGACGTGAGTGATAAAGATCGTAATCTGGTGGAATTAGAAGGGTGTCATATATTATGAACACCGTAACCCTTTCGGTACGGCTGGTACCTATGTGTACCACCAAAGCTTAAACGTCCCTAAAATGTTTAATTTACATTCAATCGAGTTTAGAAATGTACCGTGCCGTCTGTTGAGATTTTCGCAAACCGCACGTGCCTTTAGAGTACAGTTTTATATTCCCGTTATGCTCAGATTCGTGTTTTTTCTTTTGAGAGTAGTTAAAAAGTGCAGCGCGTGGACGTTTTGTGAAAATATCTGTGCATTCATAGAGATTTATTGGCAGATAACAACATATTTTAGAGAACTAAGGTTTATACCACATACTTGAAGTAAGTCCGGTGATAAAATGTAAATAAAAGTATATTTTTAGTGCACATTCTACAGGTGGTATGTAGGTGTACCAGTAGTCTTCTTAAGTGGTACAGTAGTCCGGTGAATACAACTTATTTTTCATTATTTTTCAATAGATTCCACATAGGATTTAGTCAGTAATATGAACTAGGACGTACGTAAGTTGTTGGAGGAGAAAGATAAAAGTTTCAGCGATTTGGAAGACTTTTCATCCAGAAGCTCAGATAACTTTGTTCCAAGCGAAACTATAAGTCAAGCTCTTCCAGTGCGGAAGACTTAGATAATGACACCATAAACAAGGTATAGGGGATATAAATGAATTCGATACAAACACATTAGACTGTGACCAACCACATGATGAAAATTTTGAGTGGAAATCTCCGGAGGATTTTGTTCCTAAGCGAACTGCAAGCGCTTCCCGTAATTGCAAAATTTGGCGCAAAAGTAACCTTGCGATGTTTTTTAGCTGTAATTAAAAAAAAAAAAGAAAAACTTTGATTCTTCTTGTGGATTATTTTTATTTGGTCCCTTAATTTTTTTTACATCAAGTCGAGAATATGATGTTATGTAAATGGCCGCCGCCACAGTTGATTGCCATTTGAACCCTTTTTATGGCATTTTCCATCACTTTGGCCAAAACTTCCGGCGATAGGTCCTCACATTCTTGACGGATATTGTCTTTAAGAGCTGCAAGAGTCTGAGGCTTGTTGCCATAAACCCGCGACTTCAAAAAGCCCCACAAAAAGAAGTCTGGAGCGGTCAAATTAGGCAATCTTGCTGGCCAGTGCAAATCGCCAAAACGGGAGATTAGGCGCCCGGTAAATGCATCCTTCAGCATATCGGTTGTGGTACATGCAGTGTGTGCCGTTGCACCGTCCTGTTGGAACCACATGTTTTTCAATCCCAACTCATCAAGTTGCGGCAAAAAGAACTCGTTGATCATTGCTCTGTAGCGCTCACCATTCACAGTAACCGTTTGGCCCGCGACGTCTTCGAAGAAAAAAGGTCCGATGACTCCTCCAACGAAAACAGCACACCATATAGTGACTTTGAGTGGGTGTAATGGCTCTTCGTGGGTTACACGCGGATTTTCAGTGCCCCAGAAGCGTAAATTTCGCGTATTTACGTACCGCTAAGATGGAAATGGGCCTCATCACTCATGATTATTTTTGATGAAAAATCATCTTCCTCTTGGTGGTGATTAAGGATGCCTTGAGCGTATGTTAGATGCGATTGGCGGTCAGCAGCTAATAGCTGATGCACCGTCTGGACTTTGTACGGAAACATCTTCAAATCTTGTACCAAAATTCGCTGTAAAGACCGTCGACTGATATCCATTTGCGTGGCACGTCGTCTGGTCGATGTCGACGGCGCTTCCATGACATCCTCGGTTACAGCTAGAGTTGGGTATTTCCCGAGAAAATCCCAATCTCGAGAATCGGGATTTCCCGAAATAATGAAAATTTCAATTCTCGAGATGCGGGATTTCCCGAAAATAATTTTTGAGATTTCTCGAGAATTCTCGAAAATTCGGGAAAAATTCCAAAAAATTAAAAAAAAAAATCTAAAACCAGTGTAAGAGCAATGAATTTCATAAAATATTATTTTTATTTATTTTTATTAAAGTATAAATTACATAAAAAAATATTTGAAAATATTACTATTTCAATTATTGCAAACAAAAAAGTGAAACAAAAATAATTACAAAAAAATTCAAAACAAAAATAATTCAAGATTATACTTATTAAAATAGGGGAAAAAAGTGATTGTAAACATTATTTCCCAAAATGGTGTTTTAAAAAATACAGATTCCTCTCATTTTGAGTCGATGTTGGCTTAACAGTGTTAAAAGCCCCGATCAGTCTTTCAACATTTTGTGTTTTCTCTCCAGTTTTTTCATATATATTCTTGAATTTCAAAACTATCTTGCGAACCTTTTTTACGATTTCAAATGCAGACTTTATAGTGACCGTCTTGTCAGCAACAAATACGATATTGTCGTCCTCGTCATCGGAAGCGTTTTCCGCATTAATGTCGGAAAATGAAGTACTGGCTGCATTGTTTTCATTTTCATCGGAGCCTCTATCATCCGAATCGTCTCCATCGCTTACGTCACTATCGTATATCCTGTTTGCGACTTTTCGTTTCTGGTACATTACCTCCATGACCGCCAAATGTATGCCGTGATTGTAGCAAATCTGTTGATGCGTTGGTGATAGTCTCCCAAATTTGATCATGACACTGACACCATCACTTGTAATAGCCACGATGTCGGACTGTAGTTTTATATTGAAGTCTGAAAGCTTTGCATTTACGAGCTCATATACTTTTTCAGCGGGACATGATTCCTGAATGCGAACCAGGCCAAGGTTGTCAGATTGTCCATCGTCATAATATATATGGATGTTCATGTAACGTCGGTTTCGCACGCTTGTCCACTCGTCGATGCTCAAGCTGAACTTACGCTGTGCAGTACTTTATAACCAAACCCAGAACAGCTTTGTGACACTTTGGAAGATGAAATCCTAAGCGGCTGATACTATTACGAATGAACTTTTTGTTATCGCGTTTAGTGGAATTCCATCTTTTGCAGCCAATTTTGCTACAATTTGTTCAAGCGATTCAGGCGAGGAAGAAGTATTGAAAAAGTTGTGAAGAGTTCGGGTCTTCTTGGCTGGTGGCTGTTCTTTTGGTGCCTCATGTTCCCTTCGCTTTATGTTGTGTACCCTCTCCATGTGACGGTGAAGTCCAGATGTTGACGATGACTTGCATTTAATGATTTTATTGCATTTCAAACATGTTGCTTCGTCGTCAAATCGCTTGAAAAGCTGCCACACTTGGTCGTATTCGTATTCTGAACTCATGATTTTTAATGCTAAAAATTCAAAATTTGTTTTAAATTTTGTTTTTTAAAGGAAGTAACTAACCGGTACTCACAGTCAACGATACGTCGATTCAAAACTTAAAAATAAGTAATATTTGGACCACAAAATATTTTATTATACGGTGTATAATTTATACTTAATCAGGTACCACAAAATGAAATGCACCCGCTCACTACAAAAAATAAATTTACAAACGTCGTCTGTGCAGTCTGCGAACAAATTGAAATTGCTTGACTATTTTCAAAGCATTTCTAATTGCTTAACTGCTGCTACCTATAAGAAACACATAAAACTAAACTTCATTAGCTTGATGTTACAGTGCTTTCCCTCGACATAGCATAGCAACGCATCTAGCATTTACTCTGTAGTCACCCTAAAACAAAAAAAAACAAACAAACAAACAAATGGAACAGTTATACTGTTGTGGCTTTTCGCATAGCAATTGAAACTATTGTGTGAATTGTATGTGATTCTGCGAAACAGTATGTAGTGTGCGATTCTTTGTAACATAATGGCCGTTACAGTTTGGTGTTTCCAGGTATTAATCATATGTATGTGTATTCTTTTACTTTTGAAAGAATTGTTTTTTCTGTTAATATTTGACAACAAAAATTAAAAAAAAAATGGATTTCTCGAGAAATCTTGAAACATTCTCGAGATTCGGGATTTCCCGAAATGCTAAAAATTTCAATTCTCGAGATTCGGGATGGAAAAATATCGAGAATTTCTCGAGAATTCCCGTCGGGAAATTCCCGAAACCCAACTCTAGTTACAGCAGCAATATTCTCTGCAGAACGGCTACTCCGGGGTCTGCCACGCCTGGCAGCATCTCGTGTTGTGCAGTCTCTTCGAGGCGAGCGACTAAACGTCGCAGTGTTTTACCAGTAGGCGTTGGACGGCGAGGAAATCTGCGACGAAATTCACGTTGTGCCAAAGTCACCAACCGATTATTGGTCAAATAAATAGTCAGCAATATTCCGCGTTCTGGAGCAGTGTAGCGTAACATTGTTTATTAACGTGTATTTCGCATGTGTTTACTACACAAATGTGAAAACAGAACTGACATTAGGGGCCAATCGCAAAATTTATAGCATTTTCTGATAGGACGATTACTTTAGCGCCACCTGTTACCTCGCACAGCATGTATTGGTGACATTTTTCAAAAACTTATACCGAAATCCGTTTATATGTACATAGCTCAGTGCACGAATGAGTGTATACAGATACTAGAAAGTGAGCAATCAGCAAGAAAAAACTAAAACTGACTAGAACTAATGCTGGCGAAATAAAAGTAATTATTGGATGCATGTTCCTTGCGTGAAAGATTATTGGTCCCTTCATAAATCTCTGGGTAATAAATCTATTCAAGAAGCAATTGCTAGGGATCGATACCTATTTATCACATCTAAGATGTATTTCGCATGCCCGGTAAAACCAGTAAACTGTAGTAAGACTTATTACCTAAACGATTTGGTACAATGTCTAAAAAAAACTTTCCAAAAGTGTAGACAAGACAGCAGCTTCCAAAGTATAGACGAGTCGATGACAAAATTCAAGGACCGCAGCTCACTGAAGCAATGCATGCCCCTAAAACCGGCGAAAAGGGGTATAAAAATGTGGCTGAGGTGTGACGCTGTAACAGGTTACACGTACGATTTCAATATTTATTGTGGAAAAGACCTTGAAGAACACTCGGGCACCCTTGGAGAAAGAGTAGTAACTAAACTCATCAGCTCAGTCGCAGAAAATGATGTTACTTTGTGTTTCGATCGCTTTTTCAAATCAGTTAATCTGTTAAATACTTTACCTTATCCAGCCGTTGGTACTACAATGCGTAACAGAAAAAACGTTCCCGAGTTTACAAGTAAGAAACTTGAGCGAGGAGAAGCAGAATTAAAAAATACATCATCTGGTCTTTTATGCGTAAAGTGGCAGGACACGGAGGAGGTTTTGGTAATAAGTAATTGCCACGAACCAGGCATGACATTTGTTACAAAAACTTTAAAAACAGGGGGAAAAATCCAAGTGCCATGTCCAAATGCAATTCAATTTTATCGTCAAAATATGGGAGGTGTCGATTTAGCCGATCAAATGAGTGGACTTTTTTACCGCTTTCTTATGATGGCAGCCGTAATCATTGGATCATTTATAACGAACTTAGAAGGGGAAAAATGCCTTTCAAATCGTTTTTGGTGACCTTGGAAGAGACACTCATACATGGATGAAGGCTCCAAAGTCACAGCTGTTCCTAGGTCGGTACGGCCAGGACCAGTACGTCGGGTTACAGGACAGAAACATCTACTTATTGAAAGCGATACACGATGGCGTTGTATTAGTTGCAGCAAATAAAAAAGCAGACACGTACAAAAACAATATGTAAGGAGTGCCAAGTTCCCTTGTGCAAGTTTTGCTTTGCATCATTTCATACATAATTTTATTTAAAATTATTACATTGCTTTGAATTGCCATCTATGTATTTGATTACTAATTGCTTGATTCTTTATAAAATTACTAATTTTGTGTATTATTTACATGCAAAATAAATGAATTATTTCGTTTTATTATTGTAAGAAAAAATATGCTCTAGTATGTTTTGTAGGACGGTTGATACACATATGTACCACATAACGTTCCGGATGGTACAATGGTTTACCACCACCCCAATCAGTCAACCTCTTATCCCACGTCCCTTTCGACTCCAAAGAAATTTTATTTGGTGCCCAAACAACTCCTTTTTTACATTAAGCGAAATCTACCACTACGCATAGAGTTCCGTATCGAAAGGGTTAAGCCATCTGAAACCATCACTACCGATCGTTACCCACCGCAGCTAGTGCGTTTGAATCGAGCTCTCAAAGAAAAGCGGCCGGAATGGGGCGATAGACGGTAGACACGACAAACTGATTTTGTTGCATGACAAAGCCAGGTCACACGTTGCTAAATCGGTCCACAAATATTTAGAGAGACTTAATTGGGACATCTCAGCCCCACCCGCCGTATTCCCAAGACATTGCACCTTCGAATTACCACCTGTTCCGATCGATGCAGTCAGCCCTTATTGGAGAGCGATTCACTTCTTACGGGAGCATCGCAAACTGGTTCAATGAATGGATCAAGTCAAAAGAACTCAAATTTTTCGTCAGAGGAATCCGTATGCTACCTGAAAGATGGAGTAAAGTTGTAGCTTCCAATGGCACATACTTCACATACCAGTATTAGGTGCACAACTAAATTCTCGATGTTTTTTGTACTTTTTCCCATCTTTCTGTTTGATCTCGTATACCGTCGCGGTAAAACTGTTCATCTTTCGAGGCTATCCACGGATCAATCAATTTTTTGATGTCTTCATATGAATGGAACTACTGGTCAGCTAGACCATGTGCCATCAATCAGAGCAGATGATAATCGGATGGCGCAATATCTGGAGAATATGGCGGGTGGGGTAGGATTTCCCATTTCAGTGCTTTCAGGTAGGTTTTAATGGGTTTGGCAACGTGAGGCCGAGCGTTGTCATGCTGTAAAATCACTTTTTCATGCCTCTCAGCGTATTGCAGCCGCTTCTCGCGCAGTGCTCGGCTCAATCGCATCAATTGAAGTCGATACCGATCCCCAGTGATGGTTTCGCTTGGTTTTAACAGTTCGTAATAAATAACACCAACTTGGTCTCACCAAATACAAAGCATAACCTTCGCAGCGTGAATATTCGGCCGATGCGACGATAAAGAAGCATGATCGGTCAGTCCCCATGACTTTCTTTTCTTTGGATTGCTGTAATGAATCCATTTTTCATCACCCGTCACGATGCGATAAAGAAAAAAAGTTATTCACAAGCGAAAAAACGACGGTTTTAACTCATAAGGAACCCAAGACCCCTGTTTTTGAATCATTCCCAAAGCATGCAATCGCTTGGAAATGGACTGGCGGGTAACTCCTAAAAGTGAAGCAAGCTCTTCTTGCGTTTGATATGGATCCTCATTGAGGAATGCCTCCAATTCAGCGCCTTCGAAGGTTTTTGGCCTTCCTTCACGCGGACGGTCGTCAACATTAAAATCACCGTCTTTGAAGCGACGGAATGAATCTCGGCACGTTGTTTCACTTAAAGCAGCATCTCAATAAACTTTTTATAGCTCTCGATGCGCTTCAGCCACCGTTTACGACGTTCAAGATCCCTTGAATTTAACTCATAAGTTAAGTCCCAAATCCAGTGTTTCTGAATCATTCCCAAAGCATGCAACCGTTTGGAAATGGATTGGCGGGTAACTCCTAATACTGTAAAAGAAGTTAAATAAAAAGCCTAAAAAATTTAAATATTGCCTTTCACTTTTTTTTTAATTATTCCTGAAAATATCCTAAATTTTTTACCTCTAGACCACCAGGACCCCTTAAGTTCTATTTATTAATGCTGTAAATCCTGTAAGGAGTTGCTTTAGTTTTGACCCATACTGTATATAAGATGATTCAATATATTACAAAGGTATTTGCTTTTTTATTAAAAAATAGCCATATACGGTTATTTTACCCGTACTGCAATTTAGTGCCCTACGCCTGTAGGCATGCAAAGGCTTACCCTCCTATACGCACGCGCCTGCTCTCGAGGTGCAATGCTTAGTAATACCTACTCACTCAGCGGCATGTGCTTTTCGCTCTTAATCTCGTTAAAGTTTTAGCAACGGCCTGCTCTTGTAGTGTTTTTGTTATACGTATTTATGTGTAGGTATATACATAGCTTTCCGTTTCACCAGCTTGATTTAGCGTTTTGTTAGGAGTTAAGTTACTTCCTACTTTAACGAACTTCATCCGTTTGTGGCGTTGCCACAGAACGCGTAATTATACTGCATATAGTACATACACATATATGTACATATTCAATAGCTGTTGCACTCACCACTTCGGCTAGACTTCTTTGCTTTCCCTCGGATATGTAATTACTAACGCATGTGTGTCAATCTTTAAGAGGGCGCATACAGCTGCGAACATTGAAATCCGGACGTTTAAAAATTTACCACCGCATAAGTCACAAAACGTAAGAGTTTCAAATGGTTTATAAACTGAAAAAAAAAAAACACCAGTCTAACGGTTAGACGCGATAGAAGTGAAACCTTCCGTAAAAAAAACTGAGAGAGAATAAGACGAAAGCAGCATTAGGGGCGGGATAATTATAGGTTCATTATAATATTGCTATAAAGTTCATATTTTATTTTCTTCATTTTATTATTATTCATCCTCAATGTTTTCAATTTCAACAAATGATAAGAGTGGCTTATGATAGCTAAAATATGATACAAATGCTTTGGTTTCGATGTTGTCAACATGTCTTTGAAATACCGCGCCAATTGTTGTTTTTGATCATGTTGTCGATTCAGTGCGATTGTTACACATTTTTAAATTGAATGTTGTATTGAGAAAGTCAATTGAAGGAACCGCTGTGCCCAATGCAAAATTTACGTTAAAATCGCCACTTAAAATCATTGGAACTTTATCGTAATCTTTTCTAAGTATCCGCGATACTTCTAGTGTATACTTTATTAAATTTTCGTGAATGAATTCCGTGATGCTATTTATTGATTTTTTTTTCTGTCGATATTCACGACACTTTTCTGCATTATTTTTCGGCATAATTGGGGTAAATATTTAAAAATGAAAATATTTACGAATATAAAAACACACACGGTTGCTATTATGAGCGTCCCCAGCAAAACCTGCGTGACCGAAACTCTAACACAATTACATTTTTTTGAATGTTACAAACACATATGAACGCAGGTTTTGCTGGGGCGTGACCGAAACTCTAACACAATTACACATATGCACTCGTATTTGTTTGAAAATCGACTTTTTTTTTTGGTTCTCCGTCACCTTTGGAAAATGTGTAAACAGTAAGCAAACTTTATTCATATATTTTCCTCATTTTTGCATCAGTAAAATTAAACAAACGCCGTAGCCGAATGGGTTGGTGCGTGACTACTATTCAGAATTCACAGAGAGAACGTCAGTTCGAATCTCGGTGAAAACACCAAAATTAAGAAAAACTATTTTTCTAATAGCACTCACCCCTCAACAGGCAATGGCAAAACACCGAGTGTATTTCGGCCATGAAAAAAAGCTCCTCATAAACATATCATAAAATAAAATAAAATATCTGTTTAAAAAAAATTTTTTTCTTGTGACTCGAACCAAGGATTTTGGATCGGAAGCTCACATTGCTAGTCGCTCGGCTACCGCGCCATGCTGTCGGCGCTGGCCTAAAAGTTATTTAGTTCATCGCTACGTTTATATCAACATATAATATAACGCTTCGTAACTAAATAACTTTGAGGCCCGCGCCGACAGCATGGCGCGGTAGCCGAGCGACTAGCAATGTGAGCTTCCGATCCAAAATCCTTGGTTCGAATCACAAGAAAAAATAAGTTATTTTTATTTAGTTCGTCGCTACGTTTATATCAACATATAATACAACGCTTCGTAGCCAAGTTGGTCGCTTTTTTCGTTTCACTTTTCCTCAAATCACTCCCAACGATTCTAAAGAAGTTTTCACTTCAAAAACTCTAGTAGAAATAAAGAGTGATCAATTTAGCGATACCAGATTTTATGGGTTGTTCGGAAAGTAATTCCTTTTTTTTCTGACAGAGAATTTAATTGTATTTTTTCACAGCTAACTTCACACTTACGTCGCGTTGTCATTATATGTTTTGACAGCTGATATAGCAAGACTTGTGTGTGAATAAGTTCAATTGATTTTACGCAGTAGTTTTTGGGCGGTGCCCTTTTAAATATGGAGACCAATAAGCAGCATTTCATTATATTTTACTTTTTTACTATAGAAGAGGTAAAAATGCTGTTCAAGCCAGAAAGAAATTAACCGATGTGTATGGAGAAGAAGTGTAGACAATACGCCAGTGCCAGAAGTAGTTTGCAAAATTTCGACCCGGCAATTTTGATGTCGAAGATGCACCAGCTTGTTGAAGGCCGGTTGAAGCTGAGAAAGACGCGATAATGGCATTAGTTGATGCAAGCCGGCAAATAACAACACGTGAAATCGGTGAGAGGTTAAATTGATCGAAACCAACTATTTGTGACCACCTGAAAGGCCATGGTTTAAGATCGTCTTTCATTTTCACCACAAAAAAAAACGAAATTACAACCCAATAAATTGAAATAAAACAACGAAAATTCAAATTGATTAGTCAGTCTTTATTATTTTTGTGTGGAACCATTCATGAGATCTATTTTTTTAAAGTTAATCCCTTTCAGATGTTGGGCCATAATTCGGCCATCCGTAAACACCAATTTTAAATGACTCGCTGGAGGACTTCGGTCGGTATCTGGTGAATGACTCTAGTAATGTTGGCTTCCAATGCCCCAATCAAAGCTGGTTTATCCACAAAGCATTTGGGCTTAAAAATATTCCCACAAATAAAAGTCTGAGCGTGTGGTATCACACGATCTTGGTGGCCAATTCAGTGGTCCGAGACGTGAGATAAATCGCTCACCCAAATGACAGCAAACGACGCAATAAATCCATTGTTTCACAGGTTGTATGGCCGTCTTGCTGGAAGTAAACGCCGTGGAGATGACAGGCTTTAATTTTCGGCTCCACAAAGTTGTTTATCATGACGCGATAGTGTTTGCCATTCATTGTTACATTGAAGAAATATGGGCCGACGATTCCTCCAACCCATAAACCACGCCAAACGGTTGTTTTCAATGGATTTCTGTTGGATAGCTGTTCTTGAACGGCTTGGGGTTGCTATTCAGCTGAAATACGGCAATTTTTCTTATACACGTAGCCATTAAGCCAAAAATGCGCCCCATCGCCGAACAAAATGTGCACCATAAGTTGGCCTGAGCGTGCGATGAACACTTTTCACAGAGCGTCGATTTTCGTAACACAATTGTACGATTTGTAAACGTAAGTCCTTGCCGATACTTAAGGCTTCCCCTGATGAAATGCCAATGAATAGTGAAGAAAAGTATGTATTTATTTTAACAGTAGTCACACGTAATCTGTCTATACTACGCTGGGCCTGTCTGGTCCCCTGGAACAAGTGACACGCAGTGGATAAAGCTCCAGACTTGCCAAAACACTGATATTCGGACAGCGACGGGTTGATTCCTGATGTCCCCTCTTCAAAACCTTCACAACGAGGCACAGATGCCCCCAGTAAAGGAGCATAATAAACCACTCAGCAAAAAGTTTCTGCTTGGGTGCTACCGCAGATTTTACCCTTGCAAACACCTGCTTGAACCAGAGTCGCCTCCCAAGCACCTGCTCAATTACGTCGACGAGATCCAGGACAAATCGAACAGACATCTACTGAACCAGACAGTGTTTAGACAGACAATAAACGGCATTTATCAAGAGACCATCAGCGCTTTCATAAACTTTCGACCACCGAATGCCGTAATCGGAGTCCAACCACCTACACCAGATGAAGACCTCCAGCTTCCTCGTGAGACCCGTGTAACACTGGTACAGTTACGTTCTGGATATTGTAGCAGGTTAAACACCTACTTATCCAGAATTAAACACCTTCTATGTTCTTGCCCTGCATTAGCTAGAACCAGATTAAATGCTTATGAGCTTTACAATATGAGAAGTTAGAATACCTCTCGGGGATAGAGCTCCAAAGTTGACTTAGATTCGCAAAAGACGCAGGCGTATTACAAGATGTCTATAACAAATAAACGTAACGGTCTAGCTCCATCTGGTAACACTAAGGATCAATAGGTCTATGTGATGGCTTTCAGCCAGCCAGGTCAACTTAAACTAACCTATCCAGAATAGACCCCGACATACTAAACATATGTGCTGCACGTGAAGGCACCCCGCACGGCACTAACCACCTTTTCACATGCCCCACTAAACCCACTCATCCAACACCCTCTTCCTCTGGACCCAACCTGTCGAAACAGCAAGTTTCTTGGGGCTACCTTTAGATGAGTTAGACGAAGACGACTGGTGATATACACTGACATGGCTTAGTATTGCTGCTACAACAACAACAGCAACAAAAAGTGCATCCAATCTGATCACCCTTTACCTACAATAGCACAAAATAAATTTACGGAATTAATGGACGATGGCGCAAGGAAAGTTGCACATCAAAAAGTACGGGCAACATTTCTCTCGAACCCTTCATGGACCATCTCAAACGATGTTGTCGTCGT
The DNA here is from genome assembly GCF_027943255.1 of Anastrepha obliqua. Lineage (NCBI taxonomy): Eukaryota > Metazoa > Arthropoda > Insecta > Diptera > Tephritidae > Anastrepha > Anastrepha obliqua. The sequence continues at coordinate 16,261,869 of NC_072892.1, forward strand.
ACGCTACTGCGCATGAATGTCCAAATCAGCTGATTACTTTCCAAGCATTACCAGATTTCACGAATCAGAATAAAAACAAAATAGATACCTTTGACATACAAACCAACACAAGGAAAGAAAAAATCAAATAAGCTACTTTAGTGATATCACTTTACATGGCCCTCTTCCCATTGGGAACCCCCTCGTACTTGTAATGAATGTATACGGACGATAGTGGGTTGACGCTCCCTACTAATACTGGCCACTCTCCTCGGCCACCGACATCTTTAGTTTAAAATAATGTAGCGTGAAATGAGTTTTACATCACTGCGAACATTTGCCAGATTGGCAGTAAAACCTGCTGGTAGTTTTAAGTCTGAGTAAATCCCCAACCAGCCTTCTGTTCTGCAGACGATTATTTTTTGTTTCTTTCATTCGCCGCCTTTACGTCCTAAAGCGTGTTGGTGACTGCGCGCCAGCACACACACCTGCACTCTCCAGCCATTTACTTTTCACACTCTTGCCAGTCCCTGGAGCGGAGTTCTAATGCGGTTTTAAACGCGGCTCGAGGAGCTTTACTCACCGGAGCGCAAAAACTCATACGTACGAGCATATCCATGCACATGTAATGTAGTTTGCGTGCGGCGCTGGTCGCCTCAACATTTCTGCTGTGAATGGTTTTTAATTGCAGTTGTAGGGATTGCGAGAAAGTTTTAAGTGGTTTTCGTGATGAACTACTGAAAGCTATGAAAAAGCGTACATTTTTCAAAAGCCACTCAAAGTATAGAGGAATACTCTGATGTTCACTAAATCCTCAGCGAAACATAGTAAACTGGAAGGTATGATTAAAAAAGCGACAGAAATAATGCAAATTTGATAATTATGTAATTTTTCTTCAATTTATGCAAAATTTTGTGAAAATGCTTATGGAAATATGTTCTAAAACTACGACTCACAAAAATTACGAAAATGCATCTTTACTAACAAATTCTTAAACTCAGTTGATATGCAGAAAAATCGTGCGGCTCATGTCCAGGCTACGCGTTTTCGCGCGAACTTTGGACGGGCTGACGATTCCGGTGTGACTGCGCACAGCGATCGTTGCGTGTCCAAGCGCGCTGTGTCGATATCGTGGCGCGCTGCCGGCAAGTCCTGCCAAACGTCCAGGTTCAAATTCGTGAAAGAGTTGACCACTTTGGGCAGTTCGGCAGGCGTGCATTTGCGGCGCCCGAAACGTGTCGCAGAATTGGGAGCACTCGCTATGCGTGAATTGCTCGGCATGAGTTGTGCAATGCTTACGTTGTCATCAGCCACTGAAGCGCGATCTGCGCCATCGCCACAAGTATCAACGTCGCACAGCTGCGGTGTGGAATTACAACCGGCGCTGCGTGGCGATTGCTGTTCCTCTGCTATTAATTGCTTTAGCTTCTCGTTGGAACTCTCGAGAGCCGAGAGGTGGGTGGAGCGCACTTCATAAGCATCTGTTTGACGCTGAAGATTTTCGCTGATACGCGCGCCAAACGTGCAACGCTCATCGCTCAGCAGTTGCTTTACTTCATGGTAACGTTCCAAATGCTGTTGTTGCCATGCGGACTCAAGACGTTGCATGTTGTACTTTGCCTCCGATTCGTACATGGCTTCGACTTGTGAGAGTGTGAATGCCGACGCCTCCAAGTGCTCTTTGTATTTGTTCAATAGATTCTTAACGGTTTCGTTGCGTGTAGTGTAAGCGTTCAGCCGCTCTAATACGCTTATGCAGAGTTTGATCTGATTGCAGAATGCCTCGGACCTTTTGCGTATGTAAACTTTGATTTTTTTCAAATTATATGCCTGCGACACGTCAGTTATGTCCGCCACTAACGTACAGCTCTCCTCCAATAACTCCAACTCTTTTTCCAAATCAGCCAGACACGTGCGCAAAAGCTGCTCCTCCTTCTTTAATTCGTCCGCCTCTAGCTGGCGCCGCTTCAATTCCTCCATATGCTTCTCCTGCAATCCACGTATCTCTTTGATCTCCTTTTCACGTATCAGTTGACGTTCTCTTTGCACCTGCTCGGTACGATTGATCTCCTCCTGTAAACGCAAATTTCGTTCTTGTGTCACTGCTTCTTCACGCTCACGATTCAACTGTTCTTCGATTTTCTTATCCAGCCAATTGAGTTTGGCTAGCGTCTCATTGCTGGACTTTGATTCGAACAAAACATTGTCATCGTCTACGCCATGACGCCAACGCCCGTACAACTTAGCCTCCAAATCCAGTTTACGCTTGATATTCTCACGCTCTCTCTCATTTTGCTCAATCTTCTGCAATTGTTCGTTGGTTGCGTTAATCTTGCGTGGTCGGGGCCTATCGCGTGCAAGCAACTCTTTTTCATACATAGCCTTCTCCTTTTCGAAGAGTTCGCGCAAACGTTCGCGACGTTGAGACGTTTGTTGCTCCTTTTCACGCTTCTCGCGACGTTGCTTTAGCTGCTCTTCCGCATTCTTGTAGTACTCCGGCTTGGTCCAGTTTTCGTAGCGAGTCGTCACTTTGCCCCAATGGTCGTAATAACGATTAACTGCAGCCGTGCGCTCAATGCGCTCATGTTCGATTTCTCGACGGCGCGCAAAAAGCGCCTGAATCTGATGGGAACGAACGGCCATCTTCGTCGTTTATTGTTTGGCACTCGATAATGTTCGCTTCTCACAAGGGGCGGAAACTGCAAAATATTAAAAAAAAAATATAGTTAGTTGTGTTTAGTGAAAATTTCTAGGCAGTTGTGTACATTTATAAATAAAAATATTTTTTGTGGCAATTCTGAACTTTTGTCTTTTCTGAAAGATTTTTTATTTATTTTTTTTCAAAACAGGTGGTGCGGCGGAGGTGTTTTATACGATATAAAACCAATACTAATAGTGCAATTGGCTGCTGTGTCGAAAAAGAATTCAGTCCGAATTCGAAGAGTCCAAAAATTCAAGGTTTTTCAAAATAAATTTGAAAATTTTTAATTTACATTGTACGAACTATATAAGAAATCAATGTTAGAACCCTTTTTTAATCATGTCTTAACACAATTTCTACCATAGGTGTAAGGCATTTTTTAAAATGCTAATTTAAAATTATTTTCTAAGTTTGATAATTTATTTTCCATAATGTTTCGACTTTTCGTGTTTTTTTTTTGGTTTTTTGTACATTTACATTTTTCTTCTGATTTTTTTAATGATTTTACAAGAGTATTTAATTTTAAAACATTTTGCACTTAATATTGAAACCATTTGGCAACACCATTTCAATTCTAATTTATAGTAGGACAAGGCGAATCTATTAAAGGTGGTGTTGGTAAATCAGACGATTTGTTTTTTTTTCTTTCGCTGTGTACATGTAGCTGTCAGCACAGAATAAAATGAAGCGAATTATTTTTTTGTTTCCTACTTTTCCAATACTTTGGCGAGAAATCAAACGTACAAAACATTGTTCTTGCTTTAGTGCGACAACCTTCAATGAATACGCCTTGAGGGCATCCCCATTTCAGAGTTCCGATATTTACTTCGCAGTGACATCAATTCAAATTCATCTTGTAAAATTGCCATTCGAAGCATACTATTGTATATACTATCATAGTACTAAGTATGCTACATATTCGTGAAGGTCGTCCAAAATCAGTTGTTGTTCCGAAAACCATTGATACTGTGCGCGAACTGATATTGCAAGATCGTCATGTGACCTATCGTGAGATTGAGACAATCTTAGGCATTAGTGGGACCAGCATACATTCAATATTACATAAACATTTGACTGTCAAAAAAATTTGTTCGCGTTGGATCCCACACAATTTGTCGATCGCTCAAAAAACGGCTCGTGTCGATTCGTCGAAGGAAATGCTCAAAAAATACGATCGCGGGGCTTGGAAACACGTCTATGACATCGTGACAGGTGATGAATCATGGATTTACGCGTATGAGCCCGAAAATAAACAGCAGTCGACTGTATGGGTGTTTCAAGATGATCCAAATCCAACAAAAGTTGTTCGCGCACGAAGCACTTCCAAGCAAATGGTCGACTGTTTTTTCGGAAAAACTAGACATGTCGCAACCGTACCACTAGAACTACGCAGAACAGTAAATTCTGAGTGGTACACAACCATTTGTTTGCCAGTTGTCTTCCAAGAAATTAGGAAAACGAATCGCCATAGACGGATCACTCTCCCCCAGGACAATGCGAGCTCTCACACATCGGCTCAAACAACTGCATTTTTGAGCACCCAAAACATCGAATTAATGGGTCATCCGCCGTATAGTCCTGACTTGGCACCGAATGACTTCTTTTTATTCCAGCACGTAAAAAACAAACTGAGAGGTCAACGTTTTTCGACACCTGAAGAAGCGGTTGCGGCATTCAGAATGCATGTTTTGGAGGTACCTCATTCAGAGTGGCAAAAGTGCTTCGGCAATTGGTTCAAACGCATGCAAAAGTGTATAGATCTTCATGGAGAATATTTTCAAAAACAATAAAGTGATTTTCGATGATTAAAATTTGTTTTTGTTCTCTAATCCCAAGGCACCCCTCGTATTAGCATTGCAATTATGTCAAATCATATAAAATATTATTATTATAAAACACCTTTTACTTTTATTACGAAGAGTTTTGGGAAAGGAATGGAGTTTAAATCGAGATAAATTAGAGGCATTTACAGCTATTTTTTATACAGGGTCCGGCACTCGAAGTGTAACCAACTTCAGACCGCTAGCGCAGCTGATGCACGGGCATCAACTGTCTGTTAGTTGGCTAAATGACGGTCTAGAGTAGAGAGTTTACATGCACGCGGAAGCATTTTCCGAGAGTAAATGACAAAAAAAGAAAATTGTTAATGGATTTCAAAAGTAAGAGTGGGATTGCACTATATTTGGCTGGAAAATCACATCGAGCGATTGTTCGTGAGCTCGAGCACCTTAAAATAAATAAAGTTTTTGTTTATCACACCATTACTCGCTACAATGATACTGCCAATCAAATGGGGAAAGAACAGAAAATATCTGACCATGGCATCCGCCGCACACTGAAAAATGATCTCAAAGTCAGGCCTTACAAGATCCAAAAGGTGCATGATCTCACACCAAAGCAACAACAAGCCAGATTTGAGAGAGCAAAGGAGTTGCTTCGCTTAGCCAAAAGTGGTCATTGCATTTTCTGACGAGAAAATTTTTCAAATTGAGCAATTCGTATACTCCCAAAACGATAGGGTTTATTTGACCGACCGTTCTTACGAAAATTTGAGTCATCGATAGGCTACCAGGAGGCAGCACTCGTCACAGGTAATGGTTTGGTCCACTGTAACTGCAGCTGGGCGCTCTCCAAACGTTTTCATCGAGCCTGGCGTCAAGGTAAATGCGAAATATTATCGGGAAAGTATTCTGGAGGTTGCTTTGAAGACGTGGGCAGACAAACATTTCGGTGGCAGACCATGGACGTTTCAACATGCCTCGGCACCGTCTCACAAAGCTCGAGTGAACCAAGAATGGCTAAAAAACAACGTTCCGAACTTCATAACGTCCACACAATGGCTCTCAAATTCACCAGACCGATTCCGATGGATTATTCTCTTTGACCCACAGCAAGGTGCGAACTAAAAGACACACCAGTCTCGAGACGCTGAAAAAAGTCATTGTCCGCGAGTGGACCAAAATACCTGCAAGTCACATTCGGGCAGCTTGCGATTCGTTGATTCGTTTCTGGACCGTCTCAAGGCCATAGTCAAGGCAAGAGGTAGTCATGTCGAGCAAAAGAAAATTGATTCTTAATTTTGTATTATTGCCACACATTTTTTACTTTGAATTGAATAAAAGTAATTTTCCAAATTAAATTTATGGCCCTTTTAATTGGTTACACTCCGAATGCCGAACCTTGTATTTGGTTATATTTGATATTTTTAAAATGCAAAATTTAGTGAAATTTTATTCTGGTGGAAAAATTATTCTGGTGATTTGTTCTTTTTCATATCCAAGCTTGACAGTAGAGTGTTAGTCTGGCAAACAGCGGAAAGGCGCAACACTCCTTATGATTTAAGGGGGGGGTAGGGTCACAAAACCGAAATTTTTTTTCTTCACTCATCTTATAGTAAATCATTTCAAGAATGTTGTGTCAAAATTTTAAGTGGATCGGAGCAGAACTCTCAAAGTTATAGCCTTTGTAGGCACTCTACCTCGAATGCGGAGCATCGATAATTTCTCAGAGTCATTTTTTCAAACGCGTTTTTCCCGAAACGACTTCTTAAAAGTCGGTGCCAATCACAACTCCGAAACTATTCAACCGATTCTTTTCAAATTTGGCACACGTTTTCAAAATCAAAAATACCTCCCCCCTACACTGTTTTTTTTTTATTTTTTGCTTTTTAATGTTCTTTTTCACTTACAAATATGGCGAAATTTTTCGCCAAAAATGCTCGTTTTACGTTTTTTTGCCACCAAAACTACAAAAATGAAAAAAAAAAATTTTTATTAATGTAGGGGGGAGCATTACGTCATACTTTAACTGAAAAATTCGACTTTTTTAGTTTCAGATGATTCTACGACGAATGCCGATTGGCACCGCAGAGCACCTCTCGAAAAACATATCTCCAAAAAAACTCTGTCATGGGCTTATTTGTCAATATTTTATTATTAATTTTTTTTTAAAAACTTATTGAAAAGATGTACAATAACATGTAACTGATTTTATTGAAGTATCTTAAGCCATATTTCTGTAAAAAATTCACAAAAAAAGTGTTTTTTTTTAGCGCTAAACCCTACCTCCCCCTTAAGAAATAGCGGAAACTGGAACAGCAGATTTTTTTTTCTTATTTCTTCTTAGCGCACAATTTCTTCCATTTAATTGAATAAAATCAAAGCTGTTTGCTTTAGCCTTCCTAGTTTTTGTTGTTTTTGGAATAGTATAGCAGCATAAATGCATGCCTTACCTACTTGAGCATTTCACGGAGATTTTATAAAACTATATATTTTTCTGTAAATATATAAACTAATACGAATATATGCATGTATATGTGTTTGGGTGTATACATATATATATTTATCAATGTGTATGTAAGAGCATGCAGTTGTATCTGCTAAAAGGCATTAGAGGGTTCCTCGCTGCTCGCATCTAATAGTTGAATTTATGGTACGTAGGAGCAATGCAGCAAGGCTACGCAGACTACCATAATTATACCGTTATGAGTGAAGAATACTTACTTAAAAGCAGCCACGGCAACGCCTGTCAGAGAGGAGTGCGAGTGGAATAACAAAGTGAAATAATGAGCAAATAGAGCGAGAGAAAAATGTAATAACTGGCATTCGGCTTACTCCTTGCATGACTTTGAGGACGTATTTTCTTTGTAATTACAAGCAGAGTAGGCGTGCAAGCATATAAGAAGTGCTTTTGGTATCTAAATATAACCATCTGAAGTTAATGTTAAAGCATTCGTCTTGGGTGCTTCGTTAATGGCATAGCATTTCTCATTAGACATAGGTGATTTGAACTCATCATAAGTGCCTAAATGAATTATTTTCTACGCAGGTACTTCCCCACAGAGACTTGTAAAAGAGCAGGTCAATTCATTTTCATAACATATTCAATTTTATTTTTGTGATCCGATGACGATTTTATGTCTTTTTTGCGGCAGAAAATTGGGGGGTTTAAAGTTTTTGGCAGTTGCATTGAGGCCTACTTTTTCGTGGCCTAATTTTAGTTGAAATTAGTTATGACACTAATAATAAGGAATTTTGATTTTTTAATTGTGATTTAATAAAGTACAGGTTTCCAGTGGCGCAAAGTTTGTGTTGATTTTCGCCAATTTTTTTCGCTGAAATGTTTTGCATTTTCTCCATATAATGAATATACGAAAAAGTTACCCTTAATACCATTCGAAGTTTGAAGAGTTTTATGCGTGATTTTTTTTAGTGAAATCTGGCAACGCTCTAACTTGAAGACCTGGATATTTGAGAATGTCCCCGAGACCGATAAACAAAGTGAGCAGTGGATGGGAAAGGGTGGTGATCGCCCAACGAAAGCGAGGATGTCCAAGTCGCCACCGAAGACAATACTCGTATTGATATTTTTTTGTTTTCTCTAAGTGCAAGAATTATTGACGAAAAAGACAATCCAACATTGTCGAACCCACTCTATAGCTCCAATTTCGTACACTTCTAATTTCTGGCATATAGGACGACAAGGAAACTGTAACTGCGACTTAGAACGAGTTAACTTTGGATGATTACCAAGAGTGTTGCCAAATGTGGAAACAACGATGCGATCATTTCGTAGAGTTAGTCTCTCTGTACATTATGTCTGGCCATAGTAGTGTAATTACTTCAGCATACTAAAGTGAAACATTTTTGCGCCCAACACATGGATTTCAATGGAGTTCTGCAGTTTGAACTTCAAAATCATGTTTTTGCGTAATTTCGTCCAACGCTGTTCGAGCTTGTTGATCTCTTCCGAATAATAGGATTTATCCATGTCTAAAAAATAGCCATTCGTTTCTGCAATCACCTTCTCGTTTGAATAATTGTTTTCCCCGCCAGCCATTTATTCAAGTTGGGGAACTTGGGGAATAGTAATCCGAGGAATCCGATTGAGCCAAACCCGGCAAATAGAGGGGATGTGAAACGAATTGAAACCCTATTTCCATTACATTTGCAACTGCATTTATAACTGCTGCGCTGTGAGCTGGTGCGATTCAAATAAATGCCAAACACAAAGAAACAGTCCGCCTTGGATGAAATTTGTTGTGTGTTGCTCCAAGAGATGCTACTAACTAAGCATAACCTCGATACGCGCCAGTAATGTCATCTCTCGGACAGATATTTCTAGCAATGATTCAATAATAAAAGGTTTGCTTAGTAAGCAGCTTTCTCGTTTCCCCTTGAAAAATCGGCTCCCTTAGCAAGACAGTGGGTTGCTAACTCTAGAAATTTAGAGTAAAAGTGGAGGAAAAGTAAAATATGTAGGAAAAACATTTCGTTTTCAAAAGGATGAGCTTATAAGCAAGAACTTCCTCGGTACATCCAGGACGAATATGGATAACGATATGAAGTACATCAGGGCATACCGCTTAAACCAGGACATCATAGATGAGGTAATTAGCGTGAAAGATGGACATTTTGGCAATCTGAGCCCGATGCCTTCCAAATATACGTAGCCTGCGGAAGTACTCACTAGATTGTTTTAAAAATATATTGGGAGGTTGAATTAGTTTTAAAGGTGACACACAGATGGCGCTATTTATCACTTTATCGCGTTGGCAATACTGAATATATATTCATGACAAAGCCTCATCCCTAGGCTTTGTTTATCAGTATCTGTCATTTCGCTGAAGTATAAACAATGCAGTGTTTTCGTGCTCCGAGTATGTCAACTTTCGTGCCATCGAAACGCAGTTTGCGGTAAGCTTTGCTTTTCTGCTTCAATTTGAAAAAAAATACAGCCCAAGCCCGTGAATTGCTGCAGGAGGCCTACCCAAACCATACTCCGTCGATTTCAACATGTGAGTACTAGTTTCGACGATTCAAAAGTGGTGATTTTCACACCGAAGACAAGGAGCGTCTTGGCCAGCCCAAAAAGTTCGAGGACGCGGAATTGGGGGAATTGGTAAACGAGGACTCGTGCCAAACCCAAGAAGAGCTTGCTGAATCATTGGGCGTTGATAAATCAACCGTTTGCAAGCGTCTAAAAGCGATGGGAATGATCCAAAAGCAAGGACATTGGGTCCAGTACGAGTTGAAGCTGCGCGACGTCGAACAGCGATTTTTTACGTGCGAATTGCTGATCGAGCGACAAAATCGGAAGGGCTTTTTGCATCGGGTGGTGACTGGCGACGAAAAATGGATCCACTACGATAACCCAAAACGCAAAACATCATGGGGTTTGCCCGGCCACGCATCAACGTCGACGGCCAAGCAGAATATTCACGGCAAGAAAATCATGCTCTGCATTTGGTGGGATCAGGTCGGCGTCGTATATTTTGAGCTGCTCCAACCGGGCGAAACAATCACGGGGGATCGTTACCGACTGCAATTGAAAGAAAAACGGCCGGAAACGGTAAAAAGGCACGACAAGGTTATTTTGCAACATGACAACGCTCGGCCGCATGTTGCTCAACCTGTCAAAAAATACCTTGGAACGCTTGGCTGGGAAGTGTTACCCCACCCGCCGTATAGTCCAGACATAGCTCCCTCCGATTATCATTTGTTCCGGCATATGAGTCTCGATTTGGCGGACCAGCGGTTCTCCTCGTACGAGGCTACCAAAATATGGGTTGAGTCATGGATAGCCATCAGCGGCCAGAATTTTGGAGAAACGGCATCCGGAAATTGCCCGAAAGATGGGCGAAAGTTGTAGCTAGCGATGGCCAATACTTCGAATAAAATATTTTGTACCGTTTTTTCACAATAAAGCCCCAAATCTTCGAAAAAAACCTTTAAAACTAATTCAACCTCCCAATATAAGTTACTAACAAGAGTTCATTTCTAATATGTAATTACTCACAGCCTCCAAACGGCATATCGTTTTTTATGAACACCTCTTTCATTGTCTGGCAAGGGGCGATCGCTAAGAATATTTTCTATCATTTGGTGTTTCGTGCCCAGCGTTTCGACTCCGCGCACTTCCGAATGGTAGTCACGCACTTACCCATTCAGCTATGACGGCCACCGCCGATGTAATAGTCGTTAATTTAAATAAGTACAATTAGGAATATTAGAGTTCTTAGAAAATTAGAATAATCATGACTTGGTGGTCACGACTCCAAACTTACGTGGGCAAAGTATAGTAAAATAAGGCATGAGTATGTTCAAAGTTTGTTTTTAGTAAACTAAATTTATGATAAATTCATTTCTTTTATGAATGTAATTTTTATCAAAAAGGTATTTAATTTTTCCACTTTCTTCGCCCTTCTTAAATGCAACCTTTCGTAAGGGAATGTCAGAATTCTAATGTCACAAGTGAGCAAAGCTTTAATAATTAAATCATGATTTCTAACATTCCTCGGAAAATTCAATGGGCGCTCTACTCGAAAAGACTTTTAGTAACACTCTACTTGAAAGTCGTGACTGATTTGATAAAATATAGTATATTTACTATATATTTTTTTTAATTGGCGCGATAACCGCTTACGCGATTTTGGCCGAGTTTAAAAAAGCGCGCCAATCGTTTCTTTTTCGTGCTAACGGGCGCCAGTCGGACACATCAAGTGAAACCAAGTCCTTCTCCACCTCATCTTTCCAACGCAGAGGAGGCCTTCCTCTTCCTCTGCTACCACCAGCTGAAACCGCATTGTATCCATTCGGACGACATGACCTAGCCAACGTAGCCGCTGGATCTTTATTCGTTGCGCTATGTCTATGTCGTCGTAAATCCCGCTCATCGTTCCATCGCCTACGATATTCGCCGTTGCCAACGTGCAAAGGTCCAAAAATCTTCCATAGAATCTTTTTCTTAAACACTCCAAACTTCGCTTCATCGGATGTTGTCATCGTCCACGCTTCTGCGTCATACGATAGGACGGGCATGGTGGGACCCTTGTAGCGTGTTAGTTTTGTTCGTCGAGAGAGGACTTTTCTGCTCAGTTGCCTACTTAGTCCAAAATAGCACTTGTTGGCAAGAGAGATTCTACGATGGATTTCAAGGCAACAATGTAAGCCGTCTCTGTTAATGCTGGCTCCTAAATATACGAAGTCTTTTACAACCTCGAAATCATAACTGTGACGTAGGCGCCGATACGCGAGTGCGCCGACTGTTTGTTTGAAGACACGTGGTACTTCGTTTTGTCCTCGTTCACCACCAGACCCATTCGCTTTGCCTCTTTAGCCAGTTTGGAGAAGGCAGAACTAATAGCACAGTTGTTAAGGCCGATGATGTCAATACCATCGGCATACGCCAACTATTGTACGCCTGAGCGTACCCATTTGTGCCTGAGCGATTCAGTTCTGCGGCTCGTATGATATTCTCCAACATCAGGTTAAAGAAGTCACACGACAGCGAGTCACCCTGTCTGAAACCTCGTTTGGTATCAAACGGCTCGGAGAGGTCCTTCCCAATTCGGACTGCGCTGCTGGTGTTGAGCAACGTCATCTTGCATCGCCGTACTAGTTTTGTGGCGATACCAAATTCAGACATCGCGGCATACAAGTAACTCCTTTCCGTACTGTCGAATGCAGCTTTGAAGTCGACGAAAAGATGGTATGTGTGTCGATTCTCCTATCATGGGTATTTTCAAAGATTTGGCGTGCTATGAATATTTGGTCGATGGTAGGTATTCCAGCTCTAAAGCCACACTGATAAGGTCCAATCAGTTGGTTGATGGTGGGCTTCCACCTTTCACACAACACGTTCGCTAGAACCTTATAGGCGATATTTAGAAGACTAATCCCGCGATAATTGGGACAGATTGCAGGATCACACTTCTTATGGATTGGACAGAGCACACTTAAGTTCCAATCGGCAGGCATGCTTTCATCCGACCATATTTTGCTTAGAAGCTGATGCATGCACCTTATCAGCTCCTCTGCCATGTTTGAATAGCTCAGCCGTCCGTCGGCACCCGCGGCTTTGTTGTTTTTTAACCGCTTATTTACAATATGCTCTGCCGAAAAACTTTCGCAACAGAGAGGAAAGAAGTACAGAGGCCCTCCGCAAGGAGGTTCACTTTAACGTTTCTTTCACTTGCTGTCGATAAGAAAATGTGACTTTTTAGAAGGGCTTCTTGTCTGGAACTGTTTATATAAGCGCCCAGTCGACCGGCTGTTCTCTAATGAAGTAATAGCTAAGTAACAATCAAGGCCCAGGATTCATTCATGGCATTGCTGATGGAGTATCCAGGCAAGGAGTTGTGGAGGTGGTTTCCCCAAAGAAGAAGATATCGTTGCTGCCATATTACATGTAATATCAAAGCTGTTTCAAATATAAGGCATTTCAAAGTGATTCATAATTATAACTATAACATAATTTATCACCAAACTTATCACAATTTAAACTCTTTCCAATCTACCACAGTGATACGCGAAGCGCTTCAGTTCTGGTCTGCATTTGGTGATCTTCAACTTTGGTTGGCCAGAAGTTTCAGTGAGAAATTTTCAGAAGGGAAACTCTTTTTAGAAAATGTGTTATATTAATCAATCTATAAATTTCACACACTGCAAATATTAACTATTGAGTTGTTCGGAAAGTAATTTCGTGTTTTTGTGGTGAAAATGAAAGACGATCTTTCTATAATGAATAAATATTTAATTAAATTATATATTGGCCAATCTGATCCAACACCTTTTGCCATCTTTCTGGTGGTAGCATGATTCCACCCTTGTCTTTGCTGGCAAAAAACTGATCTAGATGATTTTTGTCGTGTTCATTTGAGGTAAAGGTTTCACCGTCCAAAACATTTTGCAGTGACCGAAACAAATAATAATCCGAAGGGAGCAGGTCTGGAGAATATGGTGGGTGTGCCAGTAAATCCCATCCAAGCTGTAAAAGCTTACGGCGAGTGACCAAATTTGTATAAGGTCTCGCAGTATCTTGGTGGAACACTACACCTTTTCTGTTGATTAATTCCGGCTTTTTCTGTTGAAGTGCATCATTCAGTTTGTCCAGCTGGTGACAGTAAACTTCCGAATTAATTGCTGTGTTATCCGGTAACAGCTAAAAAAAGTGACTCCTTAAAAACCCACCAAGCAGACAGCATCACCTTTTTTTGATGGATGTCAGCTTTTGAAATGCTTTGAGCTGGTTCATCTTTTTTGCTCCATGATCTCTTGCGTTTGGCATTGCTATTTTCGAAACACTTTACGCGTTACATGATGCGCTTCAAAAATGGATCATTTTCGTGACGTTTGACACAAATGTCTCTACGTAAGGACATGGGGAATCTATATATCGAGCTTCGAGGTTAAACTCAGGCCTTTCAGGTGGTCATAAACAGTTGAATTCGATCACCGATCTCTCGAGTTGTTATTCCGGTTTGCATCAACTAATGCCTTTAATGCGTCTTTATCAGCTTCAACCGACCTTCCAGAACGTTTTGCATCTTCGACAACAAAATTGCCGGATCGAAATTTTTCAAATCAGTTCCGGCACTGACGTATTGTCACCGCAACTTCTCCAAACACATCGGTTAATTTCTTTCTGACTAGAACAGCATTTTTACCTTTTCTATGGTAAAAAGAGGTTGTCTGTAAAGTCGGTTTACTGACGATAGTTTAACGTGATAACGTCATAAGAAAATACTGATTGAATGGTTGCATTTTTCAAAAGAAAATTTTAATTTTATTTGTTTGATAGATATTTTGTATGGATATAGAGAACGAGTTAACATTAGCATAACATAATATAACATAACATAACATAACATAACACAACACAACACAACACAACACAACACAACACAACACAACACAACACAACACAACACAACACAACACAACACAACACAACACAACACAACACAACACAACACAACACAACACAACACAACACAACACAACACAACACAACACAACACAACACAACACAACACAACACAACACAACACAACACAACACAACACAACACAACACAACACAACACAACACAACACAACACAACACAACACAACACAACACAACACAACACAACACAACACAACACAACACAACACAACACAACACAACACAACACAACACAACACAACACAACACAACACAACACAACACAACACAACACAACACAACACAACATAACATAACATAACATAACATAACATAACATAACATAACATAACATAATACAACATAACATAACATAATATAACATAACATATCATAACATAACACATCATAAAGCATTCACCAACAGCTTTCATTTGATACCCATATTGTACATACACGTCCGAAGGTTACCCGGGTCCACGTTTTGACCTATATCTCCAGACCCTATCTACCAATAGGTATTCAAACTATACGGAAATCATCTTCAATACCTACTTAACAATGTGTGTAAGTTTGGTTTAATTCGGTTCAAAGACACGGCGGGTCCACGTTTTGGCATATATTTCGAGACCCTAGTCATCAATAGGTATGAAAATTACCCCCTATTAAAGCACTTATCAACAGCTTTCATTTGATATCCATATTGTACAAACACATTCTAGGGTCCACGTTTTGGTCTCTATCTCGAGACCCTAGTCACGGAGCGGATGGAAATACTCTGAACTAAAGCATTCACCAACAGCTTCCATTTGATACCCATATTGTACATACACATCCGAAGGTTACCCGGGTCCACGTTTTGACCTATATCTCGAGACCCTATCTACCAATAGGTATCCAAACTATACGGAAACCATCTTCAATATCTACTTAACAATGTGTGTAAGTTTGGTTTAATTCGGTGCAAAGACACGGCGGGTCCACGTTTTGGCATATATTTCGAGATCCTAGTCATCAATAGGTATGAAAATTACCCCGTATTAAAGCACTTATCAACAGCTTTCATTTGATACCCATATTGTACATACACAACCAAAGGTTACCCGGGTCCACGTTTTGTTCTATACCTCGAGACCCCAGTCACGGAGCGGCATGAAAAATACTCTGTACTAAAGCATTCACCAACAGCTTCAATTTGATATCCATATTGTACAAACACATTCTAGGGTCCACGTTTTGGTCTCTATCTCGAGACCCTAGTCACGGAGCGGCATGAAAAGTACTCTGGACTAAAGCATTCACCAACAGCTTCCATTTGATACCCATATCGTACATACACATCCGAAGGTTACCCGGGTCCACGTTTTGACCTATATCTCGAGCCCTATTTCCAAAATAAAATATAATCCATGTTACTCGTGATGTAGCTTTCGAATGGTGAAAGAATTTTTAAAATCGGTCCAGTAGTTTTGAGCCTATTCATTACAAACAAACAAAGTTTTCCTCTTTATAATATTAGTATAGACAACATATCTTATAAGGTATATGGTAAATATTACCATACATTTTTTTCCTTCATATATAATAAAAAAATTAATAATTATAACATTAAAACAACAGGTATTATTAACAAACTTGGTTTTATTTTAAATTCTTCAAGTGAATCAAATTAATAATAATCAATAAGAAGGCATATGCAAATACAAATACGTGAATTTATATATGTATATATGCGCATATACATACATATATACGCTCACTTAAGTAGGAGAGAGCAAGATGTCGAACGTTGCCGTTCGTTTCCTTTGTTTGCTTTGTCGTTCGTTCCGCGCTTTCGCTTGCAGTTCATGCAATGCAATGAGCAAGGTAACGACAAATGAGCAAGGTAACACTAAATAGCAAGGTAACACTAATGAGCAAGGTAACACTAAATAGCAAGGTAACACTAATGAGCAAGGTAACACTAAAGACCAAGGTAACACTAAAGAGCAAGGTAACACTAAATAGCAAGGTAACACTAATGAGCAAGGTAACACTAAAGAGCAAGGTAACTACATACAGTGGTGGCCTTATAATTAGAAACGAGATGGCAGCATTTGATTTTACTAATACAATTTTAAAATTTATTTCGCCACATCATTTTTTTTTTATTAGAAATAATACAAAAACAAGTAGTCTTTCAGTTTAACATAAAAAATGTTCACCATTACTACAATCCTAAAAAAAAAAAATAAACTTAATACTAAACACAAATTCATCTTGGTCAAATAATGAGAAACGACAAGGAAAACTTAAAAATATCTTCAAAAAGTTCAACAAAATTAGCATAATTTTAATATTTTGTGGGATAACTCTTATTTTTTATAACATTTTGCAGTCTTCTCGGCAAGCTTTGTATTAAATTATGGCATCTTTCAACAGATATGCTCTCCCAGCTTCGCTGCACCAATTGAAACAATTTATTATTATTTCTCGAACTTTTGTCCTTGAGATCGCGTTTCACAATTGCCCATAAGTTCTCAATTGGGTTGAGATCAGGACTTTGCGGTGGCCAGTCCAAAACATCAATATTTTGATCCAAAAGCCAACGCTTTACTAACCGTGAAGTGTGCTTTGGATCATTGTCATGCTGGAAAATGTAATGAACCGGCATGTTCTCAAAGGAATATGGTTCCATTACATTTTCCAGATGTTGGTCCATGATTCCGTCAATGCGCACAATTGGGCCCACGCCACGCCAAGAAAATGCTTCCCAGACCATAATAGATCCGCCACCGTGTTTCACTGTTTTCACAGTATACCTGGGGTCCAAACCTTTGCCTGGAGGACGCCTCACATATGTTTTTCCATCAGATTGGAATAAATTGAATTTCGATTCGTCACTCCAGAGAACTCTATTCCAGAATCTTGAATCTTTTTTGAGCATTTCCTTAGCAAATCGTAACCGCTTCATAATATTTTTTTTTTGACACATGCGGTTTTTTTTGTGCGATGCACCCACGTAGTCCCGCCTCTTGTAAGCGCCTTCTTATGGTCCGAGCGGAGACTTCTACGTGTAATTGTTCTGCAACTTCGGCTTTTATATCATGCGAAGACATAAAAGGGTTGCTTTTGCTGGTCCTACAAATATGCCTATCATCCGCTGGAGTTGTTTTTCGAGGTCTAGGCTTCCTGGCTGGGGTTTCAAAGTTCCTCGTTTTTTTGTACAAATGAATTGCTCCGAATACCATTTTTTTGGAGCAGCCGACATTGAATTTTTTTCCTTTTTGTAACACTGTACAATTAGCTCCCTCAATTTCGGGGAGCATGACTTTTTCTTACCCATTCTAACAATTGAGATGAACTAAAATTAGAAAAGCTAATCTATGGATTTTTCCAGTATACTTACTTTAACACTAACTCCAAGATAAATATAAAAAATTTAAGAAAAACCTGCGCGTTTCTAATTTTGTGGCCAGCCAAGAAACACAATCAGATAAACAATGTGAATTTTTTCAGGAATCAACCATCAAATATCAACGTGTTTTTCTAACTACAATGTTCATCGTCTATTCTAAGAATAACGGTGCTCATAATGCACAATGCACGTCTTCCAAAAATATGCACAGTGATTTTATTTTTCTTAGCACATCGTTTCTAATTATAAGGCCACCACTGTATGAGCAAGGTAACACTAAAGAGCAAGGTAACACTAATGAGCAAGGTAACACTAATGAGCAAGGTAACGACACATTTTTTCGTGCGTGCAGCCTGTTAAATCGAATTATAAGACGTTATCACGTCAAAAAGTAAAATATGACGAAAATGCTGCTTAGCGCTCGCCATATTTAAAAGGGCACCGACCAAAAATTACTGCGTAAAATCAATTGAACTTATACACACACAAGCCTGGCTATATCACCTGTCAAAACATATAATTATAATGCGACTTAAGTGTGAAGTTAGCTGTAAAAATACAATTAAATCCTCTTTCGGGAAAAAACGAAATTACTTTCCGAACAACCCAATATATGTACGTAGGTGTTAAAAATAAACACTGAATAGCTGATTGCCGGTACCATTTATAGAATCGTAGTTAACAAAAATATTGAGGAATTCTTGTTCGATTGTTATAAAAGCTATTAGGCAATTGCAATTCACGGTCTCCACCTAACATTTTAGTTTTGGCTCAGTTTTCTTTAACCCAATATACGAGGAGTTACAGCCTCCGTTTGTGGGGAAAATATCAAGACGCACATAAAGACGTAAGCTGAAAAATATTCACCATAAATATTACAAATTACATTTTCCTGCCACTAACTTTTCGGTTTTTTAGGACATTAAAGCACAAACTCAAAGATACGCCACTTATCGATTATGTTGTTCAGCAGCTTTCCAACATTTATTGACTCTGCTTAGGCGAATATTTATGAAGCTAGCACACCGAGGTATGTGGCAAACCGCGATAATGATAATCGTGTTAACTGATTGCGGGAGACAAATCGCATTGGAATATTCACATTTCAGAAACGAAGCTTTCACCCTCAACCAAAATCAAAATGCCACTTCTTCGCGCAATACAATCCCATATTGATATTATCAGGCTAACACAGGCGCAATCACACATAGGCATAAAGATCCGACAGCACGCATGCTGGATACGCTCTAAGCTCTTACGTTTGATAATAAACGCTTTTCCTAATTAATTTCATGAGATTTAATATATTTTGATGCCCTTTCCACCCTCTATTAATGCCATTTGCACCAAGTATCTATAAGTGGAATCCTAAAAGCCAGCAAACGCATGAGCGAGTGGCTAAAAATACACGAATCTGAAACTTGTGCACATCCACCTTTGTATCACTTCCGCCTGTGCGTGTGAATAGCGATGCCTGATACTCCAGCATAGGAGGAACAGAATTCGAATTGTAGCTGTGCTCTTAAGCTTCGCTTTCAAATGTAGTGCTAATGATTTTGTTTTCGGAGATTATTTACTCACACTTGGCATCGTTTGGTGTCTTGCTTACTTCACATCTCTGCCGATATGTGTCTACCTCCCACCCATCGTTGTTCAACCGCCAGCCAGTATTTATTTGTGCGCAAGAGTCCTATCGTCCATCAGCCTCCGAGGCGAATCACACACCCTAAACAAAACTGCTTACAGCCCCCCTCTCTCTCACTTCATTTTCATGCGCCTGCCTTGGCTCCTCATTTTTTTCGCCCATTCGTTGGGTAATTTTTTTAGATGCTTTAATAGCAGTTTAAGTGGATTTTATGTGCGTGATAATTAAGCAAATAACACCTAATTGGATGGGTGTGTATGCTGGGGCTAGGCAGTACAAATTTAAGTGCGTATGCTCTGGCAGATTAGATGTGCGTTTTGCACAAAGACGGTATGGCATTTGTGGGCAAATTGTTTTACTTATTGGTTTGTAAAGTACCGCTAAACGCTATAGTGAAACCACTACTATTACAAGGTTGGAACCAATTAAGAGTAGAAGCAAAGAGATTTGAATCCACAGCAAATACTTGGAAATGAAATCTGAAAATCAAGTCTAAGGGTTCAAAGATCCTTTGCAATATACGCAAGCAAGTCGAAATCTTAGTGGAATAGAAAATTAGGTGCATCTGCCAGAAACATCACTTATATTGTACACCGACTGCCCCAATATTGAATAATTATTAGGGACAGAACTTTCTGGAACGCTGTGGAAATCATTTCGTTTGCTAAATTTCCGGACAGGCCAGAGTTTTCTGGAACGCTGTGGGTATTCGTTCGTCTGCTAGATTTTCGGAGAGTTTTTGAAGCAAAAGGTTTTACTATTACCAAGATAATGCGGATAAATGCGATATAATGCGGGCCTCTATTGAATAGTAACCAAGTCTGATTCTATGGACTTCCAATCTCCCTATGGTAAGCGAGAAAACACGTATCAACATAAAACATTTTTATTGTTTCTTGGGGCTTTTTTTGATTAACATTTCATACTAAATATGTAAGAATTAATTCACTTATAAAACTTATAGGAGGTTTTATGTAAGATTACATATTTTTCTCATATTTTTTTCCTTGTTTCACTTCTCTCGGGAGCAAGGGTCTCGACAAGACTCAGTCTTGCGTTGGTTTCGTTAATCATTTTTGATTTCTGACAGGGTAGGTGATTAGCCTGCCGCTATTAGTCCTAAGTAGTGGGAATGTCCACCTGTCGTTGCTTAGGAACAACGCCTTCTTACTGCTTGCAGCGCCATCTGTGTGTCATATTTTTCTGGCAAAAGGATCTTACAGATGGTTGAGGACTTCGCTAAAGCGGTGTGTCTACGCTATTAGCGCGGCTGCCCGCTTCTCCTTGCAGCCTCCATTTGATGCAATGTGTAACGGTGTGCTTTTCTTTTGTATTTTGGCCTGTTTTAGCAGCCACAATGCAAATAAAGCGCAGACTATTGTGCAGGAGTAGGGATATAAAGGATAAGTTTCAGTTTAAATATTACCTGGTATTTAACCAAAGAACCAGCGTTTTATTTTCATGACGCTTCAATTGCGGTTAGACTACCGGTTAGCAAGCTGGTATTCGCCACTGTATGCCCTACACTTATCCCAATAACATTCCCTTTCATTCCATTCTATCCCAATTATCATTCAACATTTTACACAACTCAATGCAACCCTTTAAAAGCAATTGATCTACTCGCAAAATAAGCCAATTTTTAGGCAATGCTTATCAAGCACATTGCCATCAAAAGGGTCTCCCCTTCGCACAGGAAACCAATTTTAAATAAGAAATCAATTCTGTCTGCAGAAGTCCTTACACAGAATACCCCCTCCAATTGTGGATATACTAGCACAATATTTTACATTATTTACATACGCCAATAAGACGCTATCATTACGCTAATGACCCACTTTTAAGCGAAAAAATCTCAATTTCTGCAGCGGTGGCAAAAAATTCCCATTGAAATTGTGGTAATATTCGTAGAGGAGCGCAGCTCTCAAGCCTTTGTGATGATGGGTAATTTGTTAAGAAATTATTTGCGCGCACAGTACAGGAAATAGTTATGGTGGGAATAGTATCAATAGCAGCAAAAATAGGACAGACACAAAGTCATATAAAACAATGGGCAGCATAGAAGAAGGAAAACAAATCAGCGAAACTATCAAATTGGCAAAAGATTTAAAGTGTCGCCGACACGAACGAAAAGAGGAAACGGAAACAAAAATAGGAAACGGGAAACGGGCAATCAAGTAAGCACCCGTAAATGCTGGAGAAAACGGGAAATCTTTATGCGCCATTCGGAGGCCGTCTATACTACATCACCCAAAGGCGAGCCGCCACAGCGGAGAATGAAAGTCAAGACGATTGTCGCTGCCAAGAAAAACATTTTTGTTGCCGCCAATATCATTGTTGTTGTTGCTGATGATTGCGAATAATGCCGCGCAGAAGGCGAGCTAATAACATGAAATGTGTCAAAATGATGACTGGGAAAGTGAAGATGCTCCACGGCGATAGGATAGAGTGAGAGGAGATGGAGTGGGAGAAGCCTGCAAAAGGCGGCTTACAAAATTTACGAAGTTGGAAAACTAAAGAACGTTGATGGTACTCAAGCGACAAACGTTTATGTGAAACGGAACGGCTCTAAAAAGGCTAATATAAAAATAAACAAACAACTACCGCCCATCACAGACAACTAAATTATGTCACAGAAGAACAACAGACACGACATCGATGACGAGCAAGCTGGGAATTTTATTTTGTAGGCGGAAAATCTAAAAATTAATGCACACCACAACTACCAGCATCATTTTGTTGAGGAGTATAGTGTAATGGCGGGGAGAGAGACGCATAGGAAAATAATTCTCAAATAGCAAATGGCAAGGCATTTTTTGTATGGAGGGAAGCCCCAATTGGATGGTCATTCGAATGCGGGCACACAGACTCCGCGCGTGGCGACCAACATAGATAGGCACCGAACGCGCCGAGCAAAACAATACACGCCATTACTTGAGCAGGGCATGTACAATGAAATTTTAAGCAGTGGTTTCCCCAACACTTGCGCTGATAAGACGTAGTACAACGGCAGCAATGACAAAAAAGCCAACAATGGAAATATGAGCGAAGTCTAAGCCGCATCGCACCGTTGCTGATAAGCAGTCGTCCGAGTCGCTTGGGTGGTGTAGCGGCGAAGAGCTGGCGGTAGAGGTTGTAGTTACGAAGTGGTGAAGATGGCATTGATTGCAGTCTTGATGACGGCACTGATTGTAATTGCGATTGTAGAGAAAATGGCGTCACTGCACTAACACCTAGGCGGTTGGCGTATTGGGTGATTTTTTCTTTTGTTTTGCTCGTAGTTCCTGCAAAATGCGCGCATAATGTCAGCTTGAAAAGGAAATTTTCAAAAAAAGGAAAGCCCCTAAAATGACAATTACCGCCGCCCATAACA
Organism: Anastrepha obliqua; assembly: GCF_027943255.1. Lineage (NCBI taxonomy): Eukaryota > Metazoa > Arthropoda > Insecta > Diptera > Tephritidae > Anastrepha > Anastrepha obliqua. The sequence continues at coordinate 16,284,669 of NC_072892.1, forward strand.
GTTGCACAGAAAAGTATGTAGATAGATAAGCAGCTATAAATGCCGAAGCATTTGCGGCATAAAGGCCAGTAACGCAAACACCGGAAAAGTGGGACGAAGTTAGCTTTCAAGCAACCGCAATATTTAGTGCAGAAAATTAAGGAAACAAGCGAAAATTTTTGTGAAAACCCGCATACCGCAAATATTTAGTATGTCAACTTTAGTTCAAAGAATCACCATATTAAGCAATCTGCTGTTGCTGTTGGTGTACCAGCAAATATTTTTGGCCGGAACTCAAGCAGGTATTTGAAATATTTAGAGCAAACATTTGGCAGCACACACAAAGAAAATAATTTAAAGGTCAGGCAGTTTCCTTGTGAAATTTAAATTTTACAAACTATGTACTTTGATGCTGCCTGGGAAATGTAATTAATACTTACGAAAAACACGCACACATACATATATATATACACCTACACACACACACGCATGCTACACTAGCAATCTCAAAGAAACCTTAGACCCGCCGCAGGTGTTTATATATGAGTTATTTCACCAATACATACGCGCATGAATTTCATAGACATTTCCATATCCCACCAACGCTTATCAAAGCCATCGCTCAACTTGAAACTCTTGGCAACCCAATACCGCCATCGCCACATTTCTTGTTGCATGACAAACGCCTGGGGCGACAGGTCTTCATGCAACATTCAACATTCTGGGCGCTTGCTCGCTGCGGCCTCGCCACATATGCGCTTTGTTTGCATCAATTTCCATTTCAAAAATGAATTTCGCATACAATTTCACTGGCTGTCAGGCCGCATTCATCAATCTTCGCTAAAGTTTCTCCTTTTTGACTTTTCGGATGCGGTGAAATTGATTTCTTTTCCTTTGTTCCTAAAATACGTTTAGCCAAGTGCGTAGGTGCAGCTGTAAAACTAGATAACTTCAGTGAAATGGTGGCATGAGGCGCAGTGAGTAATCGATGTGGCAAAGCTTTGGAGGTGAACGAGGCTTAAAATGAATTTGCTTTAGTTTACTTTATGAAACCCCACCCTGTAACAAATGAAAGTTAAATCTAGAAGAAAATAACAAAACCGACAGGAATTAAGAAATTAAGGAAGATATGAAATGGTAAATGAAGGAGTTTTGAAATTTGTTTCTGTTCCCTAATGAAAAATTATAAATGTTGCTAAACTAAACTATAAGGCCCCCACACTAAACTATATCCCCTAATCATAAGAATTATTATTAGTATTAAAAACAATAGTAGCAACTATATTCGCTTTTTATTAAGGAGTTTTAGAATAATAAATTTGAAATATGAGTGGAATCACAGAAATAATTTACGACTTAATTATATTTATAATATTCACAAATGTGTGGCAACTCTGTTAACTTCTCATTAAAACTTTTGAAAATATGAAATTTTAAATGGAAATAAAATAATGGAAATAATTTATGACTTTATTAAACTTTTAATATTAAAAAATATGTGGCAACTCTGTTACCTTCTTATTAAAACTTTTTTAAATATGAAATTTTAAAGGGAAATAAAATGATGGAAATAATTTATGACGTTATAAAATTTTTAATATTAAAAAATATATGGCAACTCGGTTAACTTCTTATTCTAATTTTTTAAAATATTAAATCTCAAATGGAAATAACATGATAGAGATAATTTACGAGTTAATTAAATGTATGTATAATGTTCACAAATATGTGGCAACTCTGCTAACTTCTTATTAAAATTTCTTTTGAAATATTGAATGGAAATAATATGATGGAAATAATTTACGACTTAATTTAATTTTTAATATTAAAAAATATGTGGCAACTCTGTTACCTCCTCATTAAAACTTTTTCAAATATTAAATTTTAAATGGAAATAAAATGATGGAAATAATTTATGACTTTAAAATTTTTAATATAAAAAAATATATGGCAACTCTGTTAACTTCTTATTAAAACTTTTTAAAACATTAAATTTTAAATGGAAATAGCATGATGGAAATAATCTACGACTTAATTAACTTTATAATATTCACATATATGTGGTAACTCTGTTAACTTCTTATTAAAACTTTTTAAAACATTAAATTTTAAATAGAAATAACATGACGTAAATAATCTACGACTTAATTAACTTTATAATATTCACATATATGTGGTAACTCTGTTAAATTTTTAATTAAACTTTTTAAAGAATAAATTTAAAATATAAATGGAATCACAGAAATAATTTACGACTTACTTAAATGTATAATATCACACAATTATGTGGCAACTCTGTTAACTTCTTATTAAAACTTTCTAAAATATTAAATTTTAAATGGAAATAACATGATGGAAATAATTTACGACTTTATTAAATTTATAATATTCACAAATATGTGACAACTCTGCTAACTTCTTATTAACACTTTTTAAAATAATAAATTTGAAATATAAATGGAATTACAGAAATAATTTACGACTTAATTAAATTTATAAAATTCACAAATATGTGGCAACTCTGTTAACTTCTTATTTAAACTTTATAAATAATACTTTTTACAAGGAAATAACCTGAGAGGTACACTTTACGACTTAATTAAATTTATGATTTTTAAAAGTATGGGTAGCAACCCTGTTAGCTTCCTATTAAGGGCTTACAAAACAATAAACTTTAAATAGAACGACAGAATTAACTTGCAATTAAATAAACATTTAATATTAAAAGAAATATGTGGTAACTCTGCTAAATTTTTATTAAAGATTTATTTAAAAATTTTTAGAAATATTTGGTAACCCGCTACAGTCCCAACTTTTTATAAGTTTTGCGGTAAAGCGCCGTTTTGATGCTTTTGGGACCGCCAACAGGCAGATATCTATCCAGTCAGAACTGTTGATGTAAAAGACAACCCAGTGACCTTAAACGTCTAGCTGTCACACCCGAACATTTACAGAGAAAATGCACAATAGTCGTCTTCCCCGAGAGGTCCTAACAGCTTCTGCAATGGCGATTAAATGGCGAACCTAGCTTTACATAGCTAGCTAGCATAGCGTACGTGCCGATAGTCCAATGACCGGTAAACACAGCTTTAGAAATTGAATGGCGTGGAGTCCTAAGAACTTTCTGCGTCTATGAGCTGGGGTCAAATAGTTTATGAATTAGCATACGAAGAAATGGAACTCCATCTATTCTGCCCTTTCCTGAGAAATAAGTTGTGCAATCCCTCTTTAGCAACAGTCGGGGGGATATCGATGACCGGCTAGGAGACCTCTTACCCCAATTCAGTCCATCACCTCCTAGCAAGCTCAACAGCAATGAGAGAAATGTCATCTGCACAACTAAGAGATCTAATATCCTTCTTACAGGAGTTGACCAATTTGGATCTGCACCCTGGCGTCGTCAGTGCTTTGATTGCAGCTTGAATATCAGAAAAAATATTAATATCTCCCACGTTCCCATAGCATTTTGCATACCTGCAGTATTGGGCAGGAAGGAAGGAAGGAAATAGATAAATTTGCTGATTTAGAGAAAACTCTTGCTCCGACTCCTGATTACATCTGGGAACCGTCAATGAAGACAGGGGTACTAGCATCGGTACAGATTTCCTCCTTGTTCCAATCCCACGATGGGGCGAAATGGTCGCTCTAAACTAGAGAGATGAGCACGAGCGAGATTTTCAAGCCCCGAATCAAATTTCATAAGGAATTATGTATAATTTTACAATAATAAAAACAATAACAATAAGACAAGCAACTTCCTTATGTCTCGAAGCAAAATACTTTAAGCAAAATAACTTTTTGTGAATAGCAAAATTACGAGTAACAAATGAACACCTCCACAGGCACTCCACTATAAAGGCAAAAGTAGGTGGTGCCTCTCTTTAATCTATTAGAATTTTGTATTTTGTCATTAAATTTGAAGTTTTTTCCTCCTTGAGCTTCACACGACAGCGCAATTTTCTCATTACATGGCAACTATCTTTATATTTTATAAACATACACACGCATATGTACTTACATATTGTACTTATGCGAAAACTTTGATTTTACTTATCCACAATAAATAAACTGTGTCTTATTCCACTCCCTTTCCATTTGCCTTTTTTCACACCAACAGTTTAAAAGTAGTTTACTTTGGTTATCAATTCTTTTATACACAACAATCAATCTTTTTCTCCACATGAATCCACTTAAAACTTCCCACACCTGCTTCCTCTAAATAGCTTATTCTTGTGCTCTTTGACAGCTCCGACCGCGACCGCCAACGGGCAAGCACCATTAACCTTGCAGCACAACAACGTAGAAGCTTCAGTATTAAGCAACCGCGGCGCCAACAACAGCAATGCTAAATACAATTTGAAATGGACACCGCGCAGCGCTTGGCAGGCGGCCACACCACTTCACGCCCCAACACATATCTCAACCGTGGGCGGCGTGTCACATGTGATAATTCATCATACCGCAACACCAGCTAGCGCATGTCGACTCAACACCAACGCCTGCGCCGCCACCATACGCGCCATGCAGCGTACGCATCAGCAGCAACGCGGTTGGGATGACATCGGTTACAATTTCCTAATCGGTGGCAGTGATGACCAAGCCGAGATTTATGAGGGGCGCGGCTTTGATGTAGTAGGCGCACACGCGGTCGGTTACAATGCGCGAAGTGTGGGCATAGCACTAATTGGTGACTGGACAGGTGAGTGGTCGGCAAGCCAAAGAAGAAAAAAACAAACAAAAATATGAGTGAGAGGAGCTAAACCACTTTGTAGCGGTACAGGAGGCGGTTGACTGCCAGTATGAAATATCACATGCTTTTGAAATGTGTTTGCGGTGTGGGTGATTTGAGAAAATGGTCAATGGCGTTTGATTTGTGTAGTAGAAAATTAATTGTAGCAGTTTTTATAATAAATAGAAATATGAAAAAATATGTGGAACTCCAGAAGAGAGATCTTGAATAAGTATTTTAGTCACTTTAAGCCATTTTGGACCAAACGATTTTTATACAATATAATAAAATGTTTGCACTTGAAGATAGGCAGCATAGCGCTCCCCACTCCTTGTTCATGTTCAACAGTCTTAATTTCTTTTCTTCTTATTTTCCGACAACAGACGCTCTACCGCCACATCCTGTGCTGGATAAGCTGCAGCAGCTCATAAGTTATGGGGTACAAATGGGTCACATCCAACGAGACTACACACTGCTCGGCCATGAATGTCCGGGCAACCGACTGTATAATGAGCTCAGAGGGTGGCCCCACTATAAGCAACATGGTGCGTAAGGAGGAATACAAGGAGGAGGGAAAGGAAAGCGTCTGGCAGGAATACCAAAAGGGCACGAATAGAAATACAGCTAACAAAAAGGGAGAGGATTGAAATATGGCTTGATAAATAAAGTTTAAAATTAGGGAGGGATTTAATTTATATTTTGTGGCGGTCGGTTGTACAGTAATTTGGCATTCCGCTAAGTAACGAAATTTAATTGGTTTTTTAATGTACAAACCTATAAATATGCAGGCAGACTAGGCGTAAAAGTAAAAACAAAAAACATTGCATGGCCTCAAAAAGACTGACCACTAATAACTTGGCCTAGAAATGTTTTTAAATTATTTATTTATTTATATTGGCAAACAAATATTTAAAAATTAACAAATAACATAGGAATTAAGATGAAACTAAATAAAATATATGTAAATAATTTCGTGTTTTCATCAATAGTCAAGATCTAAGTTTTGCTAAAATTTATTACCACTTTAAAGGCGGGGGATCTTGATGAAAGTATGCTAGGTAACACGGCGACCGCCCCACCTCGTTTTTCGCCCTAAAGCGGGCGCTGTTTGGTGTAATCATAAAAAAATTTAGACTTAAAAAAGTTTATTTAAACTCTTAAAATTAATAGAAAAGTTTGTTAAACTCGTAGTACTACGACTCCCGTCATTAATGTGTTACTAAAGGGTGGTTAAATTTCAAGGGCCGATGTTGAATGTGAACCACACTTAAGCGTCAAGCTTTTTCTGCATTTCATTTGACATTTTTCAATTTCAGACTAACTCAATTTGAACCATGCAAAGATACACAATCGAGCAATGCGTTGAAGTTATTCAGGCGTATTATGAAAACGGCCGTTCAAATCAAAACCAAAATCATCTTCAGTGATGAGGCACATTTTCACCTCAGTGGAATCGTCAATAAACAGAATTTCCGCATTTGGGCGAATGATAATCCAAGAGTGATTGCCGAAAAACCAATGCACCCACAAAGAGTGACTGTTTGGTGCGGTTTATGGGCCGACGGCATCATTGGGTCGTATTTTTTCCAAAATGAGGCCGGTCAGGCAGTTACTGTGAATAGTGTTCGCTATCGTGAGATGATAACGAACTTTTTATGGCCCGAATTGGAAGATATGGATGTGGACGATATGTGGTTTCAACAGGACGATGCCACTTGTCACACAGCTAACGAAACAATGGCTCTTTTGCGCGAAAAAATTGATGGCCGAATAACCTCACGTCACGGCGATGTCAATTGGCCGCCAAGATCATGTGATTTGACACCGTTGGTCTCCTTTCATTGGGGTTCTTTCAAAGAAAAGGTGTACATCGATAAGCCAGCAACAATTGAAGAGCTAAAGGATGAGATAATTCGGCACATTAACGGCATAGAACCTCAATTATGCCTCAGCGTCATTGAAAATTTGGACCATCGGATGGAGGTGTGCCGCCGAGGCCGTGGCGGCCATTTGGCCGATATTTTGTTCCATACGTAATTGAGCCATACCAATATCATAATAAAGAGAAATGACAATAATTTCCTAAAAAGATTGTATTTTATTCAAAATTGACACCGGCCCTTGAAACTTGACCACCCTTTATATAACCACCCTTGTCAAAAAAATCTTGCGGTATTTCCGCAAGCTTGTCTTTGCAAGCGCGTAGTTCTAGTTGTATTCGTCGCATCGGTTCACGCTTGAGCTTTTTGGAAAGCTCTTTTCACGTGCTAACACGTGTTTGATTAATTGTTGTTTGCTTTTAGTCGTTCGTGATTTATAGCGTCGCAAACATGGAGCAAAATAAAGAGAAAATACGGCATATTTTACAGTACTACTACGATAAAGACAAAAATGCATCTCATGCTGCCAATAAAATTTGTGCAGTTTATGGACCGGATACAGTTTCCATTTCCACCGCACAACGATGGTTTCAACGTTTTTGTTCTGATGCAGAGGTGATCGAAGATGCGCCACGGTCCGGAAGGCCTGTCGTTGAAAATTGCGATAAAATCGCTGAATTGATCGAAAGAGACCGGCATAGTAGCAGCCGTAGCATCGGCCAAGAGCTGGGCATGAGTCATCAAACCGTTACAAACCATTTGAAGAAGCTTGGATTCAAAAAGAAACTCGATGTATGGGTGCCACACGACTTAACGCAAAAAAAACATTTTTGCCCGTATGGATGCATGCGAATCGCTTCTGAATCGCAACAAAATCGACCCGTTTTTGAAGCGGATGGTGACTGGCGATGAAAAGTGGGTCACTTACGACAACGTGAAGCGCAAACGGTCGTGGTCGAAAAGCGGTGAAGCTGCCCAGACGGTGGCCAAGCCTGGATTGACGGCCAGGAAGGTTCTTCTGTGTGTTTGGTGGGATTGGCAGGGAATCATCCACTATGAGCTGCTCCCCTATGGCCAAACGCTCAATTCGGACCTGTACTGCCAACAACTGGACCGCTTGAATGCAGCACTCATGCGGAAGAGGCCATCTTTGATCAACAGAGGCCGAATTGTCTTCCATCAGGACAACGCCAGGCCACACACATCTTTGGTGACGCGCCAGAAGCTCCGGAAGCTCGGATGGGAGGTTCTTTTGCATCCACCGTATAGTCCGGATCTCGCACCAAGTGATTACCACCTATTTCTGTCCATGGCGAACGAGCTTGGTAGTCGGAAGTTGTCCTCAAGAGAGTCCTGTGAAAATTGGCTATCCGAGTTTTTTGACAATAGGGAAGCGAGCTTCTATAAGAGGGGCATTATGAAGTTGGCATCTCGTTGGGAACTCGTAATCGAACAAAACGGCGCATACTTGACTTAAATCGCATTATTATAACCAATTTTATGAACAATTGAAAATTCAATAAAAATACCGCAAGACTTTTTGACAACCTTATAATAATAAAAACATAATAATTGGCGCCTACACTTCTGTTAAGTGCTTGGCCGAGTCTTGATGCTGTTTCACAAATGGAGGGGCCTACAGTTTTAAGCCGCCTCTGAACGGCAAATGATTTTTTTATGAGGCGCTTTTTCATGGCAGAAATATAGACGGAGGTTTACTATTCCCTGCTGAGGGGCGACCGCTTTTAGAAAAAAAATCTTCCTAACATTTTGTTCTTTCATGCAGCGCGATTCGAACCTACACAATCTCGAATGTGAGTCACGCCCTAACCCATTCGACTACGGCGGCTGAGTATAATTTTTTATCAGGCACACGTCTTGAAATTTTTTTAACGCTTTACATTCTTCGCAAATAAAGATTTTTCTGGGGCGGTTGTGGCTTTTCAAATGTGTCTATTGCAAATATAGATAGAACGGATGGTAAAGTCTTTGAACGAAGAATAACATTCTGGGAGAGGCAATCGTTAATTCTTATTCCATTGAGAAATGGGTCTAAAGGAACTTCGGGGAAGTGAACTACTTCTTAACTCAGTTCCTCTCGGGCCACGGATACTTCCGGAGATATCTATACCACCTGGGCAAGGTAACCGATTCCAAAGGGATATACTGCAAAGCGCTGAGCGATAACGCTGAGCACACATTTTGTAGTTGTAATAGATGGCTCGCGGAAAGAAATGCTCTGAGGGAGCAGATTGGCGAAATCTCACCAAACAACATAATCATCAAAACGCTCGAACGCGAGGACAGCTGGAACGCGGTAAAGAAATACATTGAGAACGTAGTACGAAAAAAAAGATCGACCTCGACACAGTGCAACAAAGTAAAGCCGCACAGATAGAGACACAAGAAACGAGCCTATAGCATGAAAGCTGGCTACAAATATAGTGGACCCAGACGTGGGTGAATAGAATTGATTCTTTATGGATGACGTTCTGGGCCCTTCCAAAGTAATATAGAAAGCATTTCCGGGAAGGGTGTCACCACAGAAGAAGAGGATGGATCGTTGTGGCCACACCACACGACGCAGTAGACGACGGTCGCTGTAAGTGCGAAGGCGTTTTGAACCCTACCTCACCCAACAAAAAAAAAATCGTTAATTCTTTAGAGAGATTAGAAGTAAAAATTTCCAAAGTCTGATTTAAGGTGGCAAGTCGCAGGGAGTCCTCTCTCTCTGGCTGTGTTGTTGTCAACGAGTTACTAAAAGAACTGGAGAGAAGCACGATGGTCTGAAATATCTGGTATGACCTAGGACCCTTAACTTTGTTATCAAATGTTGCAGGTTGCAAGGCGGAAATCTCTGTTTTTATGAGGAGTTGTAAAATATCTCAGGGTCAGTTGGTACTATTCGACAAACACTTTTTAAAAACTTTAAATACTTGGTTTTCTATTTATTTATTTATTTTTTTCATTTAACTTCTATGTTCCAGGCTTCAACTACGTCTCTTCGCCAACGGACATGGTTTTGAGCTATACCCTCAGAAAGTACCGGGAATGTTTAAATAAAACAAAACAGAGTTAAATTTCGGGCAAATTTATTTTATCCCCTTCAAAATATGACCCGTCTGAAGCAACACACATGTGCCAACGTTTATCCTGGTCCTCCATGCACCCCTGGTAGGCCGACGAAGGGATGGCATTCAGCTCCTTCGTCGCATTATCTTTTATCTCCTCTATCGACTGAAACTTCCTTTCACGAAGTGATAACTGCAACTTGGGAGACAACTATAAAAAAGAAGTCGCACGGGGCCATATCAGGTGAATACGGTGCTTACACGATAGTATTTACTTGGTGTTTTGTCAAATAATCCAGCACAATTTGGGCTCGGTGCGATGGCGCGTTATCATCACGCAATATCCCAAAATTGTTAGCCACATTTCCGGCCGTTTGCGACGCTTCAAAACGTATAAATAATATTCTTTATTGACTGTCTGGCCCGACAACATAAGATCCGGGTACTTTTTGATCATAGGGTATTTCCCAGTTCGTTCCACGCAAACCAAGAGAGTTGATGTCAGTTTCTATTGAGCATCTCCTGGTGGTACGCGGCCTAGCCACTCTACGTCCAGCTTGTTAGAAGGGATTCCAACGCAGGGCCAGCCTAGTAACATTGTCATCACGTATGTTCCATCCACTGCAAGTTCCTTTTTCGAATTTCAGTCGCCACGTCAGGTTAGTTAGCTTTTTTTTTAGCACATCTGAGTTGGATATTGGACGGGGCCTAAAAATTCACAAAAAACGGCGCAGGAACAGTTGACAAACGTTTGCAGACGAGTCGTAATAGCCGTGATTACTTTCCGTGGACAGATTTGTCATTAGTAATAAATATGCGGAATTTGGCATGAAGGATGATATTGTTATTTTGCCACTAAGGCGCGAGGATGCCAAAAGATGAAATGGCTTTGTTAATCCTACACTCCATATCAACCGCAGAGCCGCCTTCGGGGGTGACCTTGCAGCCAAGGTAGCAAAATTTCTCTACACTATAAAAGTTATCCTGGAAGTTTAGCATTTTCCGGTGTGATTTATTGGCTCCTGTAAGCGTATTAAAATAGGTGCTATTTCTGGTCCTCGTCTGATAGAATTTTTGGAGGAAGGCTTCGTTAGTTTAGCATCTGGAAAAAGTGTAAAGAACTTTCTTTATTGGTATCAGTAGAGCACTGAGACTATCTCTACTCTAAAGCTTAACGACTTATGAATATTGTATCAGCAGGCAACCTTCCCACCACCAATGTACATTTAGGTTGGATCTGAGTGGATTCTTCTTCATCGTCAACCCTTCAATAGATAATTTAGCAGGGTGCAGGATTTTTTTTTGTTTTGAGTTAGGCGTATGGTCTGGCGAAACAATTTTCTGCCAGAAGCTCTCGAATAACCTCATATAACTGAATATAACTGTAATGGATTTCAGGCAGATGTACTTACAGCCACTATCAGAGAAGCACACATTGACTGGCACAACTCTTCTGATGAGGCGCTTAAAAATATCAAAAAATGCCTGATTTTTCTTTCGGTCACAGCTGAAAGCTTTCCTATCAAGCCGAATGCTGGGCGGGTACTTTGAAAATTATTCACGAATGCAGGATTGGAACGAGGGAAAAAGCTGTGCCGAGGCTGTTACATCTGTCTTCACGGAAGGTTCCAAAATGGAATCGGGAGTCGGTGCATGGGTTTTCTCTAAATCAGGCAATCTAATCTGTCTACTTCCTTAAAACTACCGAATACTGTTAGTTTTGTTTAGACAGACGTCTTTGCGATTCTGCAGGCATGCAAAATGCTAGGAACATAGAGGGGAATGTTGTTGATGAACTTGCCAGAAAGAGGTCAACTGAATTGATTTCAGAGGTCTCTCACTGTTGCTACAGGCGAATTGCACAACTTATTTCTCAGAAAAGCACAGAACAGATGGAGCTCCATTTCTTCGCGGGATATTTCGAAAATCCCATGGCCCCAGTGCAATAGACGCAGGACGCAGATAGTCCTAGGGACTCCACGCCATTCCTCTTTCGAATTTCTAGCTGTCCTTAGCGGTAATTGGACGATCGGCATACACGCAGAAAAGCTAGGTTTACCATTTAAGTCCCATTGCAGAAGCATTGGGGACCTCTCAGACAAGGAGACCATTGTGCACTTTCTCTGTAAATGTCCGGGTTTGGCAGATAGACGTTTAAGGTCACTGGGTGCGTCTTTCTTCGACAGCCTGGGGCAGTGCGCCAACCTAAATCCCATCAATCTTCTCCATTACATCAACAGCTCTGGCTGGCTGCAGATATCTGCCTGTTGGAGGTGTCATAATGGTACCAAAACGGCGCTTTAATGCTTCTTGGAAGTGTCAGCCTGGTACTCTTGTTTATTCGGGAAAGTGAGACGTCGACTGCGTCCACTAACTAACAAATCCATCTACTCCACATACATTCCATTTTAAGAAGTTTTTTATACCCACGTACCGATTTTCTATTTCAATTTAAAGTATCGATTATTAATGTTTTCCTCTTCCTCGCTCTTTATACCTCTAGCAGGTGCAGCAGTTATTTTCTATTTGCCTAAGGGGGACGTTTTAAGACAGCCACCTGAAATTAACCTCACCTTTGCATTTAGGAAATGAATAGTAACCCTTAGCTACAGTAGCATTGACATGAAACAGGGTCCAAACTCAGTGCACGTACAAAACAGTGCAGTCGATAAAAAATAATAATATATGAATATATATATTATAATTAAATTTATACCTCCGACTTCACCTGGCGCTCATAAAAAACTGCAGAAATAATATATTTGAATTAAATTAATTAAAGCAAAAATTTTCATGACCTTTTCAGTATTCGTGTGAAATACATAACTAAATAAATTATAAAATACAACACAAAAGCACATCATAAATAAACGGGTATACTTCAACGCATACACTCTCAAAAACCGCTTAAGCCACTTCTATATTCATGAAAAAATATGAAAGCTTTCAGTCGCCCGATAACAGCACTTGAATTATTATCCAAAATTTGCTGATTGATACTTCCTCTTCACACTACACCTACACCACTCCATTCCCCCATAATTCATCTACGTCCTCCGCCCGCCATAAAGTAAAACCGATTGGAATTGCATTTTCCAGCAGAAGAAAATATTCAATTTAGCCTCTACTCAACTGCGGTCGCCAGCGCCCAGCAAGGCATTAAATCAAAAACAAACGAAGCTGTGGCAAACGATTCCAAAACCCGATATACTGGCTAAGCTGAGCATCTGGAAATGGACTCACTCGTATATCGCGCCAGCTTATGGGTAAAGCCTATCACAAATCGTACGGTTGACAGTACACCCGACGCGCCTAACCCAGCGATCGAATCACCGGCCACCAAACTAACTAAGCAAACGTAACCGCTGTGGGAGGGTAAAAGGGCACGCAGAATTTAACGCCCGCGGCTAACTTTGCAATCTGACATATTTCAATTTTTACAGCGCCACACACGCACATGAACACATACAGACAAACGCAGCTGCAAAGCGTTTTCAATTTGGGCAGCACAATTTTCAAATACAAAACTAAAATACGCGCCCATTTAGATGGGCATGTGTGGGTGCACACACAGATATAAGTTTACGTAGGGATGTGCGTTTGAATATGACCTGCGGGTATCGTAAATTTGATATTCAATTTCTGTCGCTTGGCATTTTTATCTGACGGCGCAACAGAGCAGCAAAATGTTGACCGAACATATGGTTATTTTTATGCAAAAACTCCATTGATTTTTTTCGCAATGAATCATATGACCCAGTGCGTTTCATGGAGTTCAGTTAGTTTGCAATTTCTTGTCCAAGAGTATATCGCATAAAACGAGCCAACGCAAGGGGAGAGCAATTTCGTCATTATCATTTGCTTGATGCCACAAATCTGACTTCAATTAAGGCTCGTAAAAATGAGGTGCACAAGTTTTTTTTTTATCAATAGAGCTCAGGTCTTCTTCAATCGCGAATTTATGAATGCGAATTCAAATTGATAAAAACTAACGCATGGAAAATCGCATACTACCTTTTCATGTCAATTTGTTTAGTTATATTTACTCCAGATACTAAATTCGCCATTTCACTTGGCTGCTCTGTCCAAAACAATCATTTCAGTCACTCATGCCAAATCATCAAAATTGAATAATCAATTCATCATCAAGTGATGTGCAAACAAACGTGACATCGAAGAAAAGTGCAAACAAACAATTTCTTCTCGCATCTCCTCGCTGCGGGAAATTAGTATTAAAGTGCCCGCACACTTATTTATTTAAGGAATTCAAGGAACGAAAACTCATTAGCACGCGTTGCCGAAGAGATAAGAAAAGTGAGGTGACAAAAATAAATGCCAATGCATGTAAGTATATGCGTGCACCTTATATTCCTATAGCCGCAGGTAGCCCCAAGTTTGTACGTTTAATTATAGCAAAACAAAATGCTAAGGAAAGCAATAACATTCCTGGATGACGCAGTGTTGATGTGAGAGCCGGTTATAGCGAATAATTTCCAAGAAATCCTTCAATGAATTATTTTTGTTCAATTCCTTAGGCGTTGCAGTTGACATTAGGTGAGAGAGGGTTAATGGGAAAAACACAAATGAGTGACGCAGTTTGAGAGGCCTATGACGTGTGACAGCACCAAGAGCGTATGCAGAGCATGCTGAAAAGATTTTTAGAGGTGTACTACCTAGCAAACCCTTATTCGGCTCTGAGCGAATTTGACAGATATACCGAAATTTTGAGGGAAACTTTGGATTCTACAATACTTCCTTCGTTTTGTGTTTCACTAAGCGAAAGAGAATTTTGTGAAACACAAAACGAATGACGTGGAATCCAAAATTTAGTTTTCGCTTAGTGAAATACAAAACGAATGACGTAGAATCAAAAGTTCCCCTCAATTTTTTTTTGTTCACCATACCTAACAAGAAAACCTGGTATCTATCATCCTTGTATTCAGAGGGGAGAAGGAAAAAGTGTGAAAGGCACAAAATAGCCCTTGATATTATTATAACGGCGTCACTTCTTGACAAGTATTGACTATTTATAATTTATTTTCAATTTTTATTTTACTTTCAAATAATTAAAAAACAAAACAAAAAATAATGAACTCTGTATCCTAGAACAAAGATTATAATAATCCGCAATTTAGGTTGGGTTAGGTAATGGTCGTAGTCCGTCCGTTTGACCAACTCACTTAGACCTTACAGGTCCGTTGTGATACCACTGTGCGACACGGGATCCACGTTTATTTATCTTCATGAAACCATTTTGAGGCTCTTATGAAACGTAGAACTGATCCCAACCCCACTCCAGACAGTTCTGTGCCCCGGAACCCAAATATGGCTGACCTTGAATACGACGCTAATATAATTTAGGGCTGCCCGGCATTCCCGTGCAACCTTTGATCTTAGTATAGCCGCATTTATTGATTTGATGGCCGCCTGGCTATCCGAGAATATATTTATAAGTCGTTTTTGTTACGGCATGCGTATTTAGATAAGTAGCCACTTCTTTTATGGCTAGAACCTCTGCCTGACAGACGCTGCAGTAGTCTGCAAGTCGAACGGATAGTTCCAGTCCTAATTCCTTCGGAAAATACTCCATAGCCAACTTTATCGTCAAGCTTGGAACCATTTGTATAAAAATTTAATTCCTCCTTCTCCATAGCCTTGGAGTCTGTCACGCCCTTCTTGACGGAATAGATATTATATTTCTTGTTTGTGACTCTTCAGAGTGTGCAAAATACAGGCGTGACCAAACCACCGTTCCTTTCATAGCGCCATACTTAAGTCTTAAGCGCCGAGGCGGTGGCCACGTTTTTCCCTACGAGATTTAGTGCAGGCAAATTGATTAGCACTTCTAGGGATTTGTTTGGGGTAGTGCTTAAAGCACCAGAGATACATAAAAAAAGCTGTTCTTTGGACCTTACTCATGATTTTAGCGTAACTCGCCTTTTGAGCAGATTGCCATCATACAAGTATTCCATATATTAAGATTGGTCTAACTACCGAAGTACAGAGCCAATGTATAACGTGACGTGTTAACTCCCATTTAATACCGGCCCCTTTTTTGCAAGTATAACTTGGCCTTCTTTACTCTTTCCTCAATATTAGGTTTCCATGTGAGTTTCCTATCTAATATGAGTCCTAAGTACTTGACATTCTCTCTCAAAGGAATCTCCACACCCACAGCGGGGAGATTATAGGAAGCATATGTTTCCTTGTACAGAGTATTATTTCGGTTTTTGGGGGGTTTATAGCGAGTCGCTTACTCTGTTCAGCTCTTAAGCGTAGCCATGCTAGACCTCAGCACTTCCATAAGAGTGTTAGGATATTTGCCTTTAACAGCAACTGCTGGGACATCTGAGGAAGCAGTGACGTAGCGACCCTCTCTCTCCAGTGTCAGCAATAGGGAGTTTACCGCCAAATTCGAGAGGAGAGGGGAAAGGACACCACCTTGAGGTGTGCCTTTGCAGATCTGTCTGCTTAGAGTAGTGCTGCCTGCATTAGCTGCCATCTTCGAACAAGTATATTTTCTAGCAGGGCAACAACATTTGGTTCAACTCCAAAGTCTTCTAAAGCATACTATAGCGCTCGCTCTTATATTGTTCAAGGCGCCGTCTATATCTACGAAAGCAACCAAGGCAAACTCTTTATCTGATAAACATTTTTCCACCAACCCGACAAGCAAGTGCAAGGCAGTTTCTGTAGATTTCGCCTTATTTATTGGTATAACGCCAAGAAAGAGGAGAAAAGAGCCGGTAACTGAAACGGATCCATTGAAACAGTTCAGTGTCAGTGACCGGTGACTGACAAAGAGGTCAAATAGTTGAGTGATCTTTGCCAAACTTGATAACAAAACTCTGGTGAAGATTGAAAGGCGATGGAAAGATGTAACGATGCCTTTTATAAACTTTAGAGAGCCATACAAACATAGCAAAGGGAATTTCAAGTTCGAGCCTATTTTTTTTTTTAATTCAAATTAACAACTATTTGGAATAGAATTCATTTGATTTTTATTGCGGTATGTAGAAAAGTGTCTAGAATTTATGATTATGATTATTAGAACAAATGCTCAATCCTCCCCACTCCTTTCCTTTTCGTCCTATTGTTTTTTTCCTTCACCTCTTTTTCCCCTTTTGCAATGGTATCACAAAGGATGAACCAAACTTCTTTCGTCCAAGAGGGCCCACTCTCTGGGCAACCATTACTACCTATCCGAGGCTATATCTCGCCATTTTCAGACCGAACGTAATTTCTCAGAGTTTCAATTGTTTCTGGTTCATTCACCTAAGCCCTACGCTCCCGCAGAAAAAAAACAAAGAAAGTAGTTAAATCGATGCAGGATTTCGTGAAATTATTTAAGGAAATCTTACTTGCCATGAGTCGGTGGCTTCCTTGACAGATTTTGTGTCTTTGGTAAATCGGTAAAAAGAGACATTTTTCTGAGAAATACTTTTATAAAACAATGTAAACCTCAAATGTCATTTAAAGTTCTTCGTCTTCTTCTTGATTGGCGCGATTATCACTTACACGATTTTGGCCGAGTTCAAGTGGGATACACCAAGTGCAGCCAAGTCCTTCTTTCCAACCTGATCTTTCCAACACAGGGGAGGCCTTCCTCTTCCTCTGCTACCACCAGCTGGTAACGCATCGAACACTTTCAGAGCCGGAGTTATGAAAGTTAGAGTTTAATATGATACACAAAAATTATCCTACTATAGAACTTTGACAATAATATTTCTATCGCAAATCGAGGTAATATAAAAATGTTTACCTACTATGACCAAAATTTGGTAACTTTGATCAACTGTAAGAAGAAAGGTAAGACGCGCTACAATATAATTTTGTTCTACAAAAATGGTGCGCTTAGGATGTACTTTCAGAATTATATGCTTGTTTTCCCATTCTAATCAAAAAATCTAAATTGGCAGAATATTCTGGCCAAACACCATCCGTAACGAAGCACTGTGGAGATAGCTGAACGAGGAACCCATTCTTAGGCAAATCAAACCCAGAAAGTGGCGATGGATAGGTCACACATTGAGAAAGCCATCAGATAGCATCACAAGAATGACACTGGACTGGAACCCGCGAGGGAGCAGGGATGCTGCGCTAACTAGCAGATGCCGACATCTCATGGGACGGTGCAAAAACAACAGCACAGAAAGCTGCGGCCAAGAATACAATTTCCTTAAACTATCTTCGAATCGCAGATTGTAGATGGAGAGACCAGACGAAACGCAAAATCAGCAGGATGTTATGGCCCACCTACAACCTCAAGCAATCGTCGACATTGATAGGCGTGAAGTGACGGGACGCCTGTAGACTAACGGCAGTCATAACTGGCTTTTGGTCTATCGGAGAACAAGCTGCCAAAATGGGCATCCCTCACAATACACACATACTGTCACAGTTGTAAACAAGCGAAAAAAAAGAGACAATCTTCCATTTTCTCTGTGAATGCCCTGACCTATGGAAGGACAGAATGTCAGCCCTGGACAAACCGCTGTTTGAGAGTCTCGAGCAACTGTCTGGCTTAGACGTCAACAACCTAATAAGGTTCCTAAACCGCACAGACTGGATATAGTCTTGCTGTAAATAACTGGTGAACAAGTTGGTAGCCACATCCTCGGGCAACAAAATGGTGCGCAAGCGCTAGTTGGATTCTGGATGAATCACCACTCTAACCAACCAACCAACCAAAGCCACCTTTGAATACTAAAAGCATTTACTCTCAAACTAAACCTCAACAAGGCACGAAAAGTTGTGTCGTTTGCTAAGTACAAATTTATGGAGTGCGCTTTAGAGTGTCCCCCAACCAAACGGTAAATGGTTTTTTTTGCAGCTTTAAAAAGTGAAATGCGGTTGCAGTTGTACAAATATAAATGTTTCTATTATTTCACTGTTATTGCTCCCACTTGCCCATCTACCCAGGGGTGATATCAGTAAAGTCATTAAATTTGAGAAGAAATTCACAATTGAAATAGAAAACAAAGTAAAGTGAAGATACTGTGGACATCCGGTTCTTAATGTCTACACCCCCTCTCTCCCTTGGCCCGAAAATTTTTACAGTGAACAAAACTAAATGGGCGACCTCCACCTTCAGTCCATTTAAATCACCAGGTGTTTATGCATAGCGTGAATGTATTAGTACCAGTTTTGACAAATATTTTCAGGATAATCCCGGAATTAGACATAGTGCCTAAAAATTGGAGTAAAGCCGAGGCAGCTTTCATTCCGAAAGCAGGCAAAACGGCGGACCACACGCCAAAAGCCTTTCGACCCATAAGCTTAACTTCTTTCCTGCTCAAAGCTATGGATTCGCTTATCTTAGGGATTCGCCTTTCCATATTGAACAAAACGCTTACCAGTAGGCAAGTCGACAGAAACTGCCATGCATAGACTTGCGACCAAGATCGAAAAGGTGTTGGCTGGTAAGAAAATTGCCCTCTGTACATCAGTTGACATTACACGGGGCATTCGACAATACTTCTTTCAGCTCTACTGAGGAAGGTATGCTCAATATGCTGAGGAATAGAACGACAATCTTTGAAACTGGGCCAAAAAGATTATGTGTTAAGTCAACCAAAGGATGCCCCCAAGGAGGAGTTTTATCACCGCTCCTTTGGCTATTGATTATTGGCGAGGTCCTACAGACTCGCGATGATCTCACATACGAAATTCAGGGCTTTGCTGACGATCTACTTATCATGATGAGAGCACAGGTGTGGTTTACTGATGGATCCAAAATGAAAGATGGTAGTGCTGGGGCTGGTATTGTCGGAGCACATTTCATTCATTCATTCCTTAGAGCTGTGTGCCAGAGAAGGTCTATGGAAAGGCATGCGCGGTGCCAATATTTACATTTTCTCTGACAGTCAAGCAGCTCTAAAATCAGTGGATAGCTTCTCATTCCAATCAAGGTTGGTCTGGTTGGTCCTAGCATCAAGAAACTTTGTTACCTTGATGTCGGTTCCGGGACTTGAGGGGCACGAAGGGAATGAAATTGCAGACACTTTAGCGAAAAAGTGGGCAAACACTGCCTTCATAGATCCTGAACCTTTCTGCGGCGTAAAAAACAGCTTCAAAGGTGACTTTCTGCGTGAACAGGAACAACGAGGCTTAATCGATTAATGAAGAACCCAATCGGGCATGTGGCAGCAGGAAAGACTGATAGATCGAGAACGAATAGATGCAAAAGCAATCCTTAACCTAAGCAGAAAGGACATAAAACTTTACACTGGGAAATGCGGCTATAGGTCCGAACCTCCTGATAGAAATTAAGCCTACAGCAGTATTAGGATTTATTGACAGCCTAAAACTGTGTCAAGAACAAAGCTCACTCCTTGTTAATTTTTTTTTTTTGTTTTTTTGATATCTACTTTCGAATTGCGCCCTAGCCATTCATATTGACTCATTAATGATGGACTTTAGGGCGTATAATTTTTTCAACTATAGAAGGGAATTTTATGTACGCAACATAATTTCGGCTCATAACTATTTATTGAAAATACAAAATACAACAAATTTTTAAAATTTAATAAAGCGAAATGTTTTTATAATTTATATTTCAAATCAAATACCCATTTGATGTAGTCTAAAATCTAACTTTTCTTTATTAGATTTTATAAACAAAATATACTCAACACAATTAAAAACGTAACGCGCTAAGAAACACTTCGTTTTCATTTTCGCAGCGCAAAGACTCATACGCCACATCTCAGCCACAACTCGATTAAATTAAATTGTTTCGCACACATAAAACCTTTAGCATTTCTCTGCATCTTCAAGTATATAAGCACTCATCATGCATATGCAACATCTTGCGGTAAGGAGCACTCTTGCCACCTGACACTAACACTAACAAACCTGTAGACAACAAAAACCAATGTGCGTGCGCGCTAGCGATCGGGTATCTTCACACTTTTGAATGCCTGCATTGCCACCTGCACCACAGCGCCACCAACATCAAAACCGAAACCCAAAAGCAGCAACAACACTAACTATGCAAGTTGCAATTTCCATAGTTAGTTTCACATTTCATAGCCACAGCAAAATATGCGTGCATGTTTGTGTGTAGTGGAAATGAATATGAGTCCCTGGAAGAGCAGTGTTTGAGTCTGCAAGAGTGTGTGTGTGAGGTGCGGAAATTTCCATGAATGTGCATTTTCATATTTTTCTTATAACACAAAACATCATTTTGGCGCGAGTGCACGTGCACAGCCACACATCACATGTGCTCACAACACTTAGAAGTATGCTTCCAGGCGCCATTTGAGTGAATTGCTATGGCAGCATTACTTGAGATTGTGTACAGTTATGTATTGTATATTTGTTTATGCGAGCTTCTTGAAAGGAAATTCGATGCGTTCAAAATGCTGCGTTGCTTGTTGTTTTTTGTTTTTTTTGTATTTTTGTTTTTCATTTTGCTTTTGTTGCTTATTACTTTCACTTTCGTTGCATCAGACATTACCGTGTGCCACTTCAATTCACAAACATTTGTGCGAGTATTTACAGCTCGATTGTTGTTGCCAGGAACATTTTATGTTGTCACAATTTTGCATGAGCAGAGATAATGTAATAAGTTGATGTGCGTCAGCTCAATGAAAAGTGGTAAGAAAGTAAATTTGGAACGGAGTTGCCAGCAGACCAAAGTATTTATTTTTTTATTAAGGCGTGCGAATTCAAGTAGAGTTACATGACGCTTGTGATACTTAGTGCGAAGAGAGTTGAGATATCTCAGCCAGATGCGACCGGTAGAAGGGCACTTACGCTCAGCCCAACCCAGCTCTTTCGTAGGTTTATTAAGCGAACTGGGTTTGTATGAGGCACTGTGATGAATAGAGGACACAAAAGACCATAGGTCGAAGAACAAACCTCATTTTCATTCATATTCAACTAGTTTTTTGCCAAAATCTTAATAGAGGAAAAGGCACCACGGAAATTAATTAACTAAAATTAGGGAAGTTATGAAGGTTTCTATCAACCAAAAAATTAAAGGTCTTATAAGTTTCGTTATGTTTCGGCTAATCAGTAATTCAAAAAGTTCGAGCACATGCATTATTTGATAGTTCTCTACGCAGCCCTAAAATGGGAACTCTACCAGATATGTCAAGGGTTTAGAATGCAAAGCTCAAAGTAATAACAAATGGCGGGATTTACATTAAATTAAAACCGCCAGAAAATTTGGTTTGGAAAATTACTTTTATTCAAATCAAAGTAAAAAATGTGTGAAAATAATACCAAATTAAGAATCAATTTTCTTTTGCTTGATATGACCACCTTTTGCCTTGACTATGTCCTTCACACGGTCCCGAAACGAAACAACGAATCGCCAGATGCCCGAATGTGACTTGCGGGCATTTGGCCCAGTCGCGTGCAATGGCATTTTTCAGCGTCTCGAGACTCGTGAATCTTTAAGTGCGGACCTTGTTCTCCGAAACGGCCCAAAGAGAATAATCCATCGGATGCGCGTCTGGTGAATGTGACAGCCATTGTGTGGACGTTATAAAGTTCGGAACGTTGTTTTTTAGCCATTCTTGGTTTACTCGAGCTTTGTGGGATGGTGCCGAGTCCTGTTGAAACGTCCATGGTCTGCCATCAGAATGTTTGTCTGCCCACGACTTCAAAACAACCTCCAGAATACTTTACCGATAACATTTCGCATTTACGTTGACGCCAGGCTCGTTGAACACGATTTGAAAGCGTTCACCTGCGGTTACAGCGACCCAAACCATTACCTGTGCTGCCTCCTAGTGACCAATCGATGACTCAAATTTTCGTATGAACGGTCGGTCAAATATGCCCTATCGTTTTTATAGTATACGAATTGCTCAATTTGAAAAAGTTTCTCGTCAGAAAACACAATGTTCTGAAATTGACCGCTTTCGGCCAAGCGAAGCAACTCCTTCGCTCTCTCAAGTCTGACTTGTTGCTGCTTTGGCGTGAGATCAGACGCCTTTTGGTTCTTTCGTCATTTGACGTTGACTTGACGTTTCGTGATGCTACCAGTAGTAGCAGATGGTAGACCGGCTCTAGGGCAAACAATTCAGCCATCAAAGGTTAGTTTGGCAGTTCCATTTTGTTACTTTCCGGCTGCCATCAGCATCCCATTATAAATGATGATTGCTCGCAATTACTTGTAAAGCATAGTATTAAGTTCGTGTTTCACGTGAAAAGGTTGCCACAATCCATACAAAATGCATTGCTGTGAAATATGCGTGAAATTTGATATGTTTTTCATGGCAAGCCAGTAGTACTCAGTTCACGCCACACAGCAAGCCAGCAATATTTTTTTCATTTAAAGGGCACATAATTTTGGACACATTTGTGGACTTTAATCAAGTATTTGACAGCATAGACAGAAGGCATATTAAAGTTTTGCTGCAGTCTATAGGCATCCCGCTAAAGCTAATTGAGCTTTCTATTCTGACGCTTTGCTCGACGAAGAGCATTGTGCAAAGAGAGTGTTCTGAATCACTTTCCATTATATCGGGAGTTAAACAGCGGGAGTCCTGCACGCAGCAATTACTGAACTAAATCAATGCAGATGATATACTTGTCATGGCGAAGAGCAGAAGTGAATTACAGAGTGCGTTAATTCTAAGAATTAATACAGAAAAAACGAAGTTTATGGTCCGGCGAAGCTCCGGTTTAAGGCATGATGACCTGCTGATCGGAAACTATGCTTTCGAATGTGCAAGAAATTACTGATTGGGGTATCAAAATATCAGCCAATAAGGATATGTCATTGACAATAAATCACAGAGTTTTCGCAGCAAAAAAATCTTTTTACTCTTACCTGAAACTGCTTAAGTCAAAATTATTGTATCGCGACCAAAAGTTAAATATATACAAAACCTTTATCCGCCCTGTGCTCACCTATGGTTGCGAACTGTGGACGCAAATAACCGCTGACATAATAAGACTGAAAAACGGTACTTATCGAATAAGATATAATCATGAGCTGGAACATTTAGCAGAACACAAAACTGTGATAAAATTTATAAAATCTCAAAGGATGAGATAGCTTGAATACGTATTTAGAATGCCCAAGGAGAGAACAGCTCGAAAGGCACTTAAATGGAGAAAGAGATGGCTCGAAGACGTTGAAGATGACCTTGCAAAGCTGAACGTGCGGCGGTGGAAAGAGGTAGCCTTAGATAGAGACGGGTGGCAAAAGGTTGTGAATGAAGCAATGGTTTACCATGGACTGTGATGCTAAGAAGAAGGAGATATAATTTAAAATT
Organism: Anastrepha obliqua; assembly: GCF_027943255.1. Lineage (NCBI taxonomy): Eukaryota > Metazoa > Arthropoda > Insecta > Diptera > Tephritidae > Anastrepha > Anastrepha obliqua. Next base: position 16,308,565 of record NC_072892.1, read on the forward strand.
GAGCGAAAACTGACAGTTCGTGTGCGAGTGAAGCCATGAGTGAACTCAGACAGTTCGAATACTCAGAAGACATGGCATTTTTTATCGAAACGTCTTCGCGAAAAGTGTAAATCTTCTTTATATTTTTTTTCTGTGACAATATACTTATATTAATTTGAATACCATAGAACATTTTCAAGCACGGACAGTCTGGGCGACTAGTTGGCTAGTGACTGCAGCTCCGGCGAAAATTTCTATCAACCCGGCTGTAATTATGTAAGATTTAGTATAATATTCGACATTTTTTAACATAAATCACTTTTTCAACGTCAACACCCAGTAGATGGGCAAAGCGCTCCAATAGCTCTAATGCGGATGGGCAATGTTTAGTAGAGAAAATTGTGAGCCAAATTAGTAGTATTTTGGAGTTTAGAAAAGAAGAGATGGCTTAGAATACTAAGCTTAAGCCTCTTTTAATGTGACTGGGAGTCACTTTTGGAGCAGTTGCCGTAAAGCACGGCGAACTATAAAAAAACCTGTTCGAGAGCACAGAACGTCTTTGTTCTCGCTCCCCACAAAAATTAAAATATTCGCGATTTGTTTTCGGACAATAAACTCTAATTTGCTTGAGTATATAATACCAAGGTTCTCGAATGCTCTTTGAGCGGTGTCGTGTCAAATCGCATATAGCCACTTCTTTTGGTTTGAGTCCAGCAACACAGCATAATTCGTGAGGTTGAAGTACGGCAAAACTAGTATTAGAAAAGTTCGTTTAGTAATTGTAAACATTTGTGTTAACTCGTACTCATGTTTTTCTTCGAAAATGTAAATGTCAAATATATCGCATAAAAATACCATAAACTATTGGAAAACCTCAATAAATAAATAATTTGAGCAAAGGCGAGAATTCGCTGGAGTCAACTGGAGGCGAAAATCGTGAGTGCAGTGCAGGCCTCAACGAGGGAATCAGGTGAGCATATATTGCTACTTATAGGAGGCTTACTGTTGAGCTTACAAACTTAAAGCAAAGCATGGAATCTCTTGAAAAAGGAGTAGAGACAATGAAACGCGACTGTGCTGCATTAGAGAAGTGGCGCACTGACGTTGGCAATCTTAAAACGGAGATATGCGCAAATAACTAAAATAAAATAAGTAAATAAAAAAGAATATTTAAATAAATGAAATAAAATAAAATAAAATAAAATAAAATAAAATAAAATAAAATAAAATAAAATAAAATAAAATAAAATAAAATAAAATAAAATAAAATAAAATAAAATAAAATAAAATAAAATAAAATAAAATAAAATAAAATAAAATAAAATAAAATAAAATAAAATAAAATAAAATAAAATAAAATAAAATAAAATAAAATAAAATAAAATAAAATAAAATAAAATAAAATAAAATAAAATAAAATAAAATAAAATAAAATAAAATAAAATAAAATGAAATGAAATGAAATGAAATGAAATGAAATAAAACTAAATTAAATTAAATTAACACTAAACCTACCATGGACGGGTCAAATGACCCATTTTAAACTTTTTATGAGAAGTTCTTAGAAATAACATTATTAAATCGTCGTTTGCCTTCACGACTTTTATTAAAAAATACATCGAATGTATTTTTCAAGATTTACTCTTCTCTTGCTAATTGTTTTACCGAGAAATATATGTGATCTTAATAATGTATATAATATTTTTAAGACGGGTCATTTGACCCACTTTGGTAGGAATAGAAATACATAAAATATCGGTAGGTTTAGTGTTAAATTAAATTAAATTAAATTAAATTAAATTAAATTAAATTAAATTAAATTAAATTAAATTAAATTAAATTAAATTAAATTAAATTAAATTAAATTAAATTAAATTAAATTAAATTAAATTAAATTAAATGAAATAAAATGAAATCAAATAAAATAAAATGAAATAAAATAAATAAATAAAATAAAATTTAATAAAAAAAAAAATAAAATTAAATAAAATAAAATACGACGCACGAATATATTTTCTGGCTAATGCCTCGTTTTCGTTATGACATTTTTTAAGATACCTTGGCAACTCCAACAAATTGAAATTTCAACTGTAACCACTCAACCAAACCCAAGTCAAATTAATAGAAAGTACGCAGACACTAATACATACGTACACATTTGTCGAAAGACAACATAAATGGATAAAAGAATCTATACGGAGCACCAAGTAGATGAAACAGCGTAAGACGATGGCTTGGCGCCATATACTGTGACAAAGCTGACAGAAGTTGCCACAAATGTGGCAACAAAGCACCTGAGTGCAACTTGTCTGCCTGTGTAGTAAATATCAAATACACAAAAAACTTGCTTCCACAACAAAAGATTAATACAAGCAACAGAAGTAAAATCACACCAACAACAATAATATACAGCTATAAATATAACAACAAAATTTGTATAACAAAGCAATTTGCATGCGAAGTATGAGTAGTGAGCAAAGTGCAACACGGAACGTGCAACACGCATTAAGTAAAGAATAGACGAGACATGAGGAGACTGGCAAGGCAAACAGTTTGAACATAATTTTACCATATTTAAATGAAAATTTCTATTTATTTGCATACCTATGCGCTGCTGGTAAAGATTTTTCAACAAAAAAGTTTTTCTTCGTCATAAATTCGGCATGGAAAATTCGGAAATCTAATCAAATACACTTTTGTTTTTATTCAAAGTAAGTTTAAATTTCAAATTTGGTGCCGTACAGAGCATCACGGGCATCTTCTCCGGAGCTGCCTCTGCGTGTGTGTAGAGGCGACAGTTTCTGTAAAATCTTCTAAGAATTCTTTATTTCACCTAATCAATACCAGCAATTAATCAATAGCTCTGTAGGACTGCACGCGAACGTTAGCCAATACGAAAACACCAAAGTCACCAGTAAATAATCTAAGCACAGATTTATTGACTGATGCAGCAGCGCAACTTAAAAGATGGTTTGCACACTTCCAACAAATTTTGGAGTTTGCGCCAAAACAAAGTAAAAGGGCACCTGAGGACACAGACGGAGTCGTGGGAAAATGACGTATTAACAAAATCAACAATAGGCACCCAGATATTGGGGAAATAGTAGAAGCAACACAATCTCTCAAAGTAAACAAAGCTTCAGGCGTCGATGGCGTACCGGCAGGAATGTTTAGAGCAGACCCCGACCACAATACTCCACCTTTTAATGTTAAGTTTTACATGATGCAATGCTCGCAGATCCGATCAGGTGTCAGGCAAGGTTGCATACTTTGCCTCATTGGAATGCAGATGGTGGCGCGCTGCGTACATCGTATCAGCTAAATTAAGCAAAGCCAAATCAGCCTTTTGAATGATTGAAAACGTGGGTACTCCAAATGCCTTACCGAAAAAACCAAAATACGCATTTTTAACTCAAATGCTAAATCTACTTTATAGTCTAAATCTATAGTCCTGGCCGTCAACACAAGAAATAACACCCAAACTGCAAACTTTTGAAAACCGCTATCTCCGCGAACAGCGCAAGAAATACCATAGAGTGAAACCCTATAGGTTACAGGCGCAGAGGATGACCTAAAGGATTCTGGCGACGCAACCTTCACGAAGAATTATCCAGCAACAATCTCACCTGGACGCAAGCTAGGCAAACAGCCAACAGCTTTAGTGGAAATCATTGACTTTGGCACTATGCGTCTCATAAAATTGAAATTTGAAAAAGGCACGCCAACAAAGAAGCACCGAGAGAATGGTAACTATTAAAAAACTCATTATACTTAAAGCTCTAAAAAGTAGAAGGGTAGGTAGCCAAAGAGGAAAGGAGAGAACTGACAGAGAAAGGATATACAAGGTGAAGTCCAAAATAAACAAGACTGAGGTAAAATATGTAGAAACGGCAGGAGCTTTGTTCTGCTAACATCGAGTTTATTTATTCTAAATAGTCCCCTCTGGCCTCGGTACACTGTTTTGCCCGATCTAAAAGATTCTCGAAAGAGTGTTTCAGGTCATTGGACGGAATGTCTTTCAAGATGCCGGTGCAAGCCTCTTGGATGAACTATACGGACGCAAACTTTTTTTCTTTCATGGCCAAATGCAATTTTCAGAATAGGTAGAAGTCATAGGGAGCCATATCAGGCGAATACGGTGGGTGATTGATGGTTAAAATGCGATCTCTAGACAAAAAATCAGTCACAAGAGTGAATCGATGATATGGTACATTATCATGCAATAAGCCCCAGCTTCCTCCTTCGAGGTATTCAGGGCGAATTTCACAAATACGATGCAACAAACGCTTCAAAACGCCAAGATAGAAAATTCCATTTACGGTTTGGCTCATTGGCACGAACTTCTTGTGGACAATTCCCTTCCAATCACAAAAACAAATGAGCATCAACTTGATTTTTTACTTCTCCAAACGCGGTTTTTTGGGTGCTAGCTCGTCTGGAGCCTTCCATTCGGCACTTTGACGCTTAGTTTCAGGTTCCTGTTGGAAACACTACGTTTTATCACCAGTTACAATGTTGTAAAGGAAATTCTCGTCTTTTCTTGCCTCTTTAATGACTGCCTCTTTCGAATGTTGAATTCTGAGTAATTTTTGGCCCTCAGTTAACTTGTGCGGAATGAAACGGGCACATACCTTTCTTAAGCCACAATCATCAGTTAAAATGCGATAAATCGATGTTTTTGAGATATTCAACTCCGATTCCATGAATTTCAACGATGGTTTCGGTTCATTTTTGATAAATTTACGAACAAATTCGTTGGAGTTTTCGGTGATTACTGATTTTGAGCGGCCCGTATGTTCATTGTCATTTATGTCCTGCCAACCATATCTGAAACGTGCAAACCACTCATGAACTCTGGCACAAGGTAGACAATCATCGCTATGAACTTTTTTCATAAATTCAAATGTTTCGGTAAAAGTTTTACCGATTCTAAAACAAAATTTGATATTAGCTCTTTGTTCGAAACTCATTTTTCTACCGATGACTCAAACATACTGACCCTTTAGACGCAATAACTTCGCTACCACTGCACCGAATGTCACCAAGCTCACTGGAAGTCAGCTAGGGATGCAACTTCCGATGCACTAACTCATTAGAAAGATGGCGCCATCAAAAGCATTTTTATGACGCCAGTCTTGTTTATTTTGGCCGTCAACTTACAAGAGATAGACATAGAGATAGCTAAATAGCTAGTGAAAATTTTGCAGATTCTTTGGCAAATCTGTAAATATCATCCAGTTTTAGAAAACGAATATTACTCATTCTAATGCAATGGGACCCCAAAATTGTAGACTTGCTCTAGCAAAGGCAGGACACTCACAGAGAAAATGATCTAGGCAAGACAGGCAAATCGGATACTCAATGTTTCCAATGCTGGTCATATACTAGCCCCATGGGTTGTATTCTGTAATAATATCGACCATAAACCGCACGTCTTTTCTTCCAAGTATTAAAAGAAAGGTTGACAGTTTTCTGTTCGGACTTGCCACAAAACACTTTGCAGTTCTGCAGCGTTCTACACTTTATGTAGTAAATTGCATACTTAATCGCTGATCCAACTCATGAATCTTGTAAAACTGATTCCGATCATTGGCTCTGGTCCCTGTGGAGTAACCGCTGATCTGTAGCTGGCCAATTCATCGGGGCTCTAATTTTCGTGAACACAGCCGTGTCGTGGAACCCATATAAGTAGAAGTTGATTCCGCCTTGCAGCAGAATTTAGTTTCATCTTACATTCTTGAACAATATTTGACGTTTTCTTTGCGTTCTCCAGAACCTTCACTGCAACCTCACTCTCACTAAAGACTCCAATCTGTTTCCCGCTCCATCTTCTCTCAATATTCTGCTACTTTCAGAAGGTCAAAAAACTGTTTGCCATTCCTACATAGCGTAATGATACTTATCAGTATCGTTTAAGCACCATGCGACTCCAAAACCTATCTCATTCTTAGATCCATCGGTAAAAAAAATATCCGTCAAATTTCCCTGAATTACTTTGGCATGAAATTTATCAGCGCATGATAACCTAAAGCGCTGGTAAACAATAATAATAATAAATTAATAGCAGGTTGGTTTCTTGGGGAGCAAATAACAGAAATATATAAGTGAAAGAATACTCAACTATAGCAGTTTTTGTGTTGTCATATCCTCTTGATTAAAATTTGGTTATACAGATGAAAATTGTGATGCGTTTTATCTATTGAAACTTGAATTTCCTTTACGAAAGGCTGAACACCCTAAGTAAGTGGTGAAGCACGGATTATGGTCACGGTAGAATCCTGGCTGGCACTTTGGGGCTTCCCGGACTGGTGAATTATGCACTTCCGCCTACACTTGCCATTACAGCGTTTACGACCCTCCTACCCTCAAGGGAAGAGTGGGAACGGAACAATGCACGACAGGACGAGTCCATCCATGTATACACAGATGGCTCAAAGCTCGAGGGCAGAGTGGACGGAGGTGTATACCCCGAACATCTGGGGATCTCCTTCAGTTTTCGTCTCCCCGACTACTGTAGTGCTTTTCAGGCTGAACTGATGGCAATACTGAAAGCCGCGACACTGGTACAGTGTGATGCGATATCTAGAAATGACATCTACATTTTCACTTACAGCCAGACGGCGATAAAATCCCTCACAAAACAGTCGACAACCTCCAAGGTAGCCATGAAATGCCGCACATCTCTTAACGAGATGGCTGAGTCATTTCACTTAAAGGTAACATGGGTTCCTGGCCATCGCGACATTGAGGGTAACTGTAGAGCCGATGAACTAGCAAGACTCGGCACTAAACTGTCTGACGAGCACATAGATAATGACATAGGGATAACCGTACAAACTTGTAAGCTACTCATCCTTGCAGAATTTATAAGGAAAGCAAACGAAAGATGGCGCTATGAAGCCACCTGCGAAATCGCCCGTCAGCTGTGGCCGACTCTAAATGCTAAACGCACAGAATCTCTGCTAAGTCTCTCTCTCGGACTTAGCACACTGATTTCAGTCATAACCGGGCACTGCCTAATAGGTGACACGCCCAAAGGATGGGTGTGCAAACACATGACTTCTGTAGAAGTTGTCTAGATGAGCACGAGGAAGAGACAATTTCGCACCTACTGTGCCACTGTCCTGCTCTATCCAGACGCAGATTTACTATACTAGGTAAACAATTTTTGAATGATTTGTAAGATCTCAGTTATGCAGAAATCAAAGATATTCTAAAATTTTTGAAAAGCACACGCTGGCTTTAGGAGAGATAGAGACAAGCTCCCCACGCGTCATCACAATGGGCTATGAGCCTGAGTATGTCCCACAGGACAACCGCTTCAACCTAACCTAACCTAGCGCTCAGGAGCTAAGGTGGCTGAATTCACAGTTAAATTTTTTTCTTGGAATCCTTGGCAATACTGAGAACTGCAATTCTGTGGTAAATCAGGCCGAGCTCCTCTTCCTATTTGTGGCGCGCGTCTTGATGTTATTCCACAAATGGAGGGACCTAACGTTTTACCCTGCCGACTACCGAACGGCAAATTATTTTTCTGAGGCTTGCCATTGCCTGCCGAGAGGCGATGTGGATTAGAAAAAACTTTTTTTTATTACTTGATCAGCCAAGTTAACCTTACATAAAGTAGAGGGCATGACTAAAGTTACTATTAAATTATTATTATTTTTTTATTTTTTTTTAATAAAATATAAATCACTTTAAATGTTTAACGTGCATTCGTAGGTGAAAATATGATAACTATATACTATAAGTACGTATACCTTCACATATCTTGCCATATAAAATTAATAAATAATAAATAGAAATAGCGCTTATTTTAGCTCCACGTGCAACTAATCAAAACGCCCAAAATCCTATAAAACAAAGTTCGACTAAGAGTAAAAACAAATAATAACCAAATTTTTATTGTTCACTTCTGAAAAAGAGGCTTATTCAAAAATTCAATAGAATGTCGAAACTTTGCAATTCCGTCCTCAATTTTAAATGACAGTCGCGCGTGGCAAGTTTAATGGAGTAAAAACACGCAATGGCAAAGTAATTTTTATGTCTATGTGTTGTACGTCTATAGGTACATGCGTACATGTGTGAGTATACAGTTCTGTATGTAAAATATACTGCATACGCCTACAAAATCAAGAACACAAAAAAAAAAAAACATTCCGAAGCGGCTGCCTAAGATTTTATAGCAAAAACTGAGGTGAGACAAGGGCATTGGGAGAGTCGCGATGACTTTAGTAGTATTACTTTCTTTTTGACTTTTACTAAAAACTTTTCAAACAATCCTTCTTATTTGTCGCAAAGCAAGCATTCAGCAAAACACAAGCAAAACTTTCAAAGGAAAACAGAGGAAGATTACAATGTTAGTAAAGATGCTGGGGTGTGAATATTTGGGAATTCCCGTTTTCGAATACACAGGAAATATTTCGGCTCCTGGAAATATAGACTTATTTGATTGCTCCCTACAAGTGAACACTTTTAAAGTAGCTTAGAGTGTTACAGCAATTGTTTTTTTTTTTTTTTTTTTTTTTTTTTTTTGGTAATACACCGGTGTTCAAAATAATAGCAGCGCGACATATTTTGATTATTTATTTATTTTTTTATTTAAATTTGATGTAAAAATATATTTCATACTGCAGCAAATATAATGCAAATTTTCAAACTTTAGAAACAAGATTTTAAAAACTTCAACAAATTTTCATAAAATTTTCAAATAATTGTAAGAAAAATTCTGGGTACCCAGTTTTGTGACCCATTTAATTTTGGTCTAATATTACACCAGTTTAAAGTGCCGCGAAATTGAAGCTGATTTTTTGGTAAAATTCGGTTCAGTGGAAGCGAAGTTATTGGTCAGTATGTTTGTGCCATCGGTCTAAAGTGTCACTATGTTTGTGTGTGTCTAAAGTGTCAGTATGTTTGTGCCATCGGTACAAAAATGAGTTTCGAACAAGGACTTAATATCAAATTATGTTTTCAAATCGGTAAAACGTTTACCGAAACATTTGAATTTATGAAAAAAGTTCATAGCGATGATTGTCTACCTTGTGCCAGAGTTCATGAGTGGTTTGCACGTTTCAGATATGGTTGGCAGGACATAAATGACAATGAACATACGGGCCGCTCAAAATCAGTAATCACCGAAAACTCCATCGAAATTGTTCGTAAATTTATCAAAAATAAATCGAAATCATCGTTGAGATTCATGGAATCGGAGTTGAATATTTCCAAAACATGGATTCATCGTATTTTAACTTATCATTTGGGCTCACGAAAGGTCTGTGCAAGTTTCATACCGCACGAAGTTAACTGAGGACCTCAGAATTCCACATTCGAAAGACCTCATTAAAGAGGCGAGAAAAGACGAGACCGTCCTCTACAACAATGTAACTCGTGATGAAACGTGGTGTTTCCAACATGCACCTGAAACTAAGCGTCAAAGTGCCGAATGGAAAGCCCCAGACGAGCTAGCACCCAAAAAATCACGTTTGGAGAAGTCGGATCAAGTTCATGCTCATTGGTTTTTGCGATTGGAATGGAATTGTCCACAAGGAGTTCGTGCCAACGGGCCAAACCGTCAATGCAATTTTCTATCTTGGCGTTTTGAAGCGTTTGTTGCATCGCACTGAATACCGCGAAAGAGGAAGCTGGCGCTGATTGCATGATAATTCCCCACCTCCTCGATCCATTCTTGTGACTGATGTTTTGCCTAAAAATCGCATTTTCACCATCAACCACTCACCGTATTCGCCTGATATGGCTCCCTGTGACTTCTACCTATTCGGAAAATTGCATTTGGCTATGAAAGGAAAACGTTTTGCTTCTGTAAACGCCATCGAAAATGCTTGTACCGACATCCTGAAGGACATTCCGGTCAATGACCTGAAACACTCTTTCGAGAATCTTTTAGATCGCGCAAAACAATGTATCGAGGCCAGAGGGGACTATTTAGAATAAATAAACTCGAAGTTATAAGAACAAAGCTCCTGTCGTTTCTATTTTAGCTCAGTCTTGTTTATTTTGCACTTCACCCTGTATAAGAAAATGCGAGAAAATGCACAAGGCAGCCGCAAACAGAATTCCAAAAATTAACGCCATTTTTGAACCGCCAAAAGTCAATTGCCCAATTCATCGTGGCATCAATATTCAGTGACCTATGAAACTTTATATATGGACTTTTTCGCAAAATTCTGAATAAAAAAAATTTTAATTTTGAAGCAAATTAGAAATTTTGATAAAAATTAGAAGTTTTGATAAAAATTAATTATTTTGATAAAAATTAGAAATTTTGACAAAAATTAGAAAATTTGATAAAAATTAGAAATTTTGATATAAATTAAAAGTTTTGATAAAACTTAGAAATTTTGATAAAAATTAGAAATTTTAATAGAAATTAGAATTTTTGATAAAAATTAGAGTTATTGATAAAAATAAAAAATTTTGATAAAAGTTAGAAGTTTTGATAAAACTTAGAAATTTTGATAAAAATTAGAAGCTTTGATAAAAATTAGAAGTTTTGATAAAAATTTCAAATTTTGATACAAATTTGAAATTTTGATACAAATTTGAAATTTTGACAAAAATTAGAAATTTTGATATAAATAAAAAATTTTGATAAAAATTAGAGATTTTTATAAAAGTTAGAAGTTTTGATAAAACTTAGAAATTTTGACAAAAATTAGAAGTTTTGATAAAACTTAGAAATTTTGATAAAAATTAGAAGCTTTGATAAAAATTAGAGTTATTGATAAAAATTAGAAATTTTGATAAAAATTAGAAGTTTTCATAAAAATTAGAAATTTCGCTACAAATTAGAAATGTTGATAAAAATTACAAATTTTGATAAAAATTAAAAGGTTTGATAAAAATTAGAAATTTTGATACAAATTTGAAATTTTGACAAAAAATTAGAAATTTTGATATAAATAAAAAATTTTGATAAAAATTAGAATTTTTATACAAGTTAGAAGTTTTGATAAAACTTAGAAATTTTGATAAAAATTAGAAGTTTTGATAAAACTTAGAAATTTTGATAAAAATTAGAAGTTTTGATAAAAATTAGATATTTTGATACAAATTTGAAATTTTGATACAAATTTGAAATTTTGATTCAAATTAGAAATTTTGACAAAAATTAGAAGTTTTGATAAAAATTAATTATTTTGATAAAAATTAGAAATTTTGACAAAAATTAGAAAATTTGATAAAAATTAGAAATTTTGATATAAATTAAAAGTTTTGATAAAACTTAGAAATTTTGATAAAAATTAGAAATTTTGATAAAAATTAGAAATTTTGATAAAAATTAGAAATTTTAATAGAAATTAGAATTTTTGATAAAAATTAGAGTTATTGATAAAAATAAAAAATTTTGATAAAAGTTAGAAGTTTTGATAAAACTTAGAAATTTTGATAAAAATTAGAAGCTTTGATAAAAATTAGAAGTTTTGATAAAAATTTCAAATTTTGATACAAATTTGAAATTTTGATACAAATTTGAAATTTTGACAAAAATTAGAAATTTTGATATAAATAAAAAATTTTGATAAAAATTAGAGATTTTTATAAAAGTTAGAAGTTTTGATAAAACTTAGAAATTTTGACAAAAATTAGAAGTTTTGATAAAACTTAGAAATTTTGATAAAAATTAGAAGCTTTGATAAAAATTAGAGTTATTGATAAAAATTAGAAATTTTGATAAAATTAGAAGTTTTCATAAAAATTAGAAATTTCGCTACAAATTAGAAATGTTGATAAAAATTACAAATTTTGATAAAAATTAAAAGGTTTGATAAAAATTGGAAATTTTGATACAAATTTGAAATTTTGACAAAAAATTAGAAATTTTGATATAAATAAAAAATTTTGATAAAAATTAGAATTTTTATACAAGTTAGAAGTTTTGATAAAACTTAGAAATTTTGATAAAAATTAGAAGTTTTGATAAAACTTAGAAATTTTGATAAAAATTAGAAGTTTTGATAAAAATTAGATATTTTGATACAAATTTGAAATTTTGATACAAATTTGAAATTTTGATACAAATTTGAAATTTTGATACAAATTAGAAATTTTGACAAAAATTAGAAATTTTAATATAAATAAAAAATTTTGATAAAAATTTGAAATTTTTATAAAAGTTAGAAGTTTTGATAAAACTTAGAAATTTTGATAAAAATTAGAAGCTTTGATAAAAATTAGAAGTTTTGATAAAAATTTGAAATTTTGATACAAATTTGAAATTTTGATACAAATTTGAAATTTTGACAAAAATTAGAAATTTTGATATAAATAAAAAATTTTGATAAAAATTAGAAATTTTTATAAAAGTTAGAAGTTTTGATAAAACTTAGAAATTTTTATAAAAATTAGAAGATTTGATAAAAATTAGAAGTTTTGATAAAAATTTCAAATTTTGATACAAATTTGAAATTTTGATACAAATTTGAAATTTTGATACAAATTTGAAATTTTGACAAAAATTAGAAATTTTGATATAAATAAAAAAATTTGATAAAAAATAGAAATTTTTATAAAAGTTAGAAGTTTTGATAAAACTTAGAAATTTTGATAAAAATTAGAAGTTTTGATAAAAATTTGAAATTTTGACAAAAATTAGAAATTTTGATAAAAATTAGAAATTTTGATAAAAACTTCTTGAATTTTTTTTAAATCTTGCAGAACCATATTTTATAAAAGAGTAAAAAATTGAAATAAAAAATATGAATAAAAAAAATATTAAAAATAAAAATATTAATAAAAATAATTATTTTTTTATTATTTTTTTTACTTACTAAAATAAAAATAATCGCGCTGCTATTATTGTATACACAGTTCTAAATGTGCAACTAATAAATTAAAATACCCTGCTGGAAAGAGATTTCAAGACTTCGTCAAGAGACTAAACTTAAATTAAATTTAGTTATTCTTTTTGTTTACCTTCCATATCTTGACATCTTTACCTGGCTTTTAATGGAAATACTGAAAATTTAAGAAAAAGTTAAAAAAAGTCGCTTATTAGCCCCATATTTCTAAGTCGATTACTTCACTAAAAAATTAAATAAAAAATTGATTTCCTGTACCGTATCGCCTTTGAAATTTTAAAAGTAACTCGCAAGTAAAACATCTCACAACTCAGCTGCCATTACTCCTTCTTTTTGAGACCCTCATCAATAGATGTTTACTACACTCACACACACACATACATAAATACATACATACATCACATCCAAAAACCAGAAGGCATCGAAAATACTTCAAAAGTCACTCTCCTGCTACTTACGGACGTGGCAGCAATTTCAATTATCCTACGCTTTCTAAGCGCCAATAACATAAAATATGGGTGTCACAAAAGGGTGTTTCATTTGGCTGGGCGTGGTAGTTATAAAACTTTTGCCATTTTCAGCGACATAATGAAACTTTTAACCGAAACGAATGCTTGAACGAGGAGAGGAGGGCAGTTCGATATAAGACGAAGTCGACGGTCAAGTACCAACTTTACTAGGCACAAATGAAAACTAACTTTAGCGATTAAATACCACATACGAAGGAGAATGTATTACACTTTTGTGGATGCACAGCCACGACCAACAAATAGAACCATTGCCGAAAGATATTGACTAAAAAACTCACAATATGGGTGAGTATGTGCGAGAACGTCTGATAATTTTGCGGCATGCGGAATTTACTGATTGAAAGGTGTAGCACTAGAGTGTCGTTTTGCTACTGTAATGTTGACCACTACCTGCGAGAGACTACAAAACTTAAAGAAAAAGAACATTTACAGCTATTTAGTACTGTTGATGTAGTGGAGTAGAGAAAAGGAATTTAGGCTGGAGAGCTGCCTGAGGTTATATCCAAAAGGCACACTAAGGAACCTCTAACGTCCAGCCGCCAAACCCAGACACTTGCAAATAAAATGTTCAACAGTCACTTTCTCTGCAGGATCCTCACAACTTCTGCAATGGGGTACAGAAGTCCGAGATTATCTGCATGCGTTCCTATTACCCAGTGATTGGTCAGCATCGCTAAGGATTTGGAAATTGAATGGCAAGGGATCCCAGTACTTTAAGCGTCCTGCTTCTGTCGTACTGAGGTCAAAGTGCTTTTAAGATAGCGCACGGTAAATAGAACTCTATCTGTCTGCCTTTTTTTAAGAAAAAAAAATGGTCCAGTGTCTCATTTACAACGATCAAGCGGACACTGATGTTTTTTGGGGGCAACAGAAATTGGTCCTGACAAGCTAATCGGCTATTTCATTTCCCTTTATGTTTCTGATAAGAGAAATGCTTCCTGCACGTTCGAGACACTTGATCTCCTCCTTACAGGAGCTGACCAGAAGAGAGCTGCAACATGGCGACATCAAGGCCTTGACTAGCGGAAAAGATGCGTATGTCTCCCTCCCAACAGCGATCCCTAAGCATTTTACATGACTGTAGGATCGAGAAGGCCTCTGTGTGAAAAACTGATATAGCCAATATATAGAGAAAACCCCAACTCCCACTCCAGGTTCCATCCGTCGGTGAAAACAAAGCTATCTAAGTCCGTGCAGACTCTCCACTCCTTCCAATCTAGCCTGCTTGAAAAGTTAGCCCTAGCGCAACCCTCAAAACCCGGTTTGCGAATGAAGAGATCTGTACAAAGTACAGAGAAGGAAGAAGAAATCTGGCTAAAAATGCTATCATGTCCTACAGAAGATCGCCTCCAAAAGCCAACCTCCTTCAACCGAATAGCACTCTTAGCTGCAATGGATTGATCTTGAAGATCAGATTGAAAGACGAGGTTTTATGTACATTTTTTTTAATTTTCAAAGTAGGCCCCATCCAAGGAAACATGACTTTTATATCACTGGAAAAATATTAATTAGATTTATTTTAAAAACTTTTTCCTATGGACGCCTTCATTTCACTGTCAACCGAAATCCTTCGCCCCTATGGCTGCGTTTTTATATCCGAAGAAAAGAAGAAGTCACTGGGAGCCATTGATGACAAAACTTTTAAAATTGTTAAGTAGTCACTGACGACCGCAGTAGCCGAACGGGTTGGTGCGTGACTACCATTCGAGTCTCGGTGCATGAAACAGCAAAGTTTTAGTATACACTTTGTTATGCTCGTAAGATTGTAATGGTATGTGAAATCAATTTATATAAAATATTGCAAATCAAATAAAGGCACTTTTGATAAAAAAAAAAATTAATAAAATTTAATAATAAAAAAATAAGCTGAGGTGGATGATTACTAGATCCATAGTAGTCAAATCGTCTAAGCCCCTGCACCTCAGCTTATTTTTTTATTATTAAATTTTATTAATTTTTTCTCGTTTTCAATTTGATTATAAGCAATAACCCTAGAATTGTTATTAGTTGTGTTTTTTTTCAACTTTTCTCATTTAATTTAAATAAAAATTTCATTTTAATATTAAGTTTAACTGTAAAATTTAGAAATTTTTTTTTCATAAAATCTTAATATAATCCTTTAAGAATATGTCAAAAAATTTTTAGAACGTTAATTTAAATATTTCTTATATTATAGATCGTCAACCACAACGACTCTATTCTTTGCGTTCGAGCAATAATAATTTCGAATTAAAAATAGTAGAAAAATTCGCCCCAAAATTAATTTTTTTTAAGCGTTTTATTCCGCGAATTTTTTTTTTAATTTATATGTGTAGAAATATGACATTAATAAACAAAAAAATTGTAGGTTCTTTGTATTCAGGTCACTGACGCCGATGCTACAATGCCCGCCAATTGAGAAGCCCCGCTTCGACCTTCCTGGAAGAATTTAGTGTGCATCCGCCATTTTAAATGATTAAATAGAACGAGAGTTGTGTTTATTCCAAAAGCTGGAAAAAGCAACCCTCTCTACTCGAAGGAATATAGGTCAATTAGTCTAACCTCATTTCTCCTGAAAACGTTAGAGAAGATTCTAGAAACATACATTAGAGACACACGCTTACACTAAAGGCAGATCTACTGAAACAGCACTTCACTCACTTGTACTAAACATAGAAAAGGCGTTAGAATATAAGGAGTATGCTCTAGAAGTATTTCTAGATATATCAGGGGCCTTTAACAACGTGACAAAAGATGCTATTTTAAATAGCATAGAGTCACTTAATGTGCAACCCGCGGTTTATCTATGGATAAGGCAGCAGAAAGATAAGAGGTGGGGTACAATCGCCGCTATTATGGTTACTTGTAGCAAATGGAATTCTTAAGAAACTTGACGGAGGGGCACCAAAACTAGTGGTATATGCCGATGACATAGCTATAGTAGTTAGGGGAAAGTACCTGGACACCATCAGTAATGTGATGAATAACACACTTAAAACGGTACACCAATGGACCTCTCGCGCAGGGCTAGGGATAAACAGGGGAAAAACGGTCATGGTACTTTTTACCAGGAAGTACAAGGTCCCGACGTGGAACCTCCATAAACTAGGCAACAACGAACTACTTCTCACAGATCATGCAAGGTACCTCGAAGTAATACTGGACAGTAAATTGAAAGTGAAAAAGAGAACGACATACCAAAACCGCTAAATACAATAAACAATGAAATGGACGACTACATGAAAAGGCGAGTGGAAGCTAGGTGGGCCAATATAAACATATGCAAAACAGCAAAAGTCAGGTGTAGAACTAACGACAAAAACCTCACTCAATTCGTACTAACGCTCTCGCGAAAGGACTGCAGAGCTATCATAGGTATGCTAACAGGTCATAATCTATTGGCTGCACATGCGTACAAAACAATTGCTAGCACGGACAAATGCAGGAAATGCAGAGAGGATGTTGAGGAAACTTTAGAACACCTTCTATTCTGTCCGGCATAAAAACGAGTTTAAAATGCCTTGGAGCCCCATTGTTTGAGGGTCTGGAGGACGTCTCAAAAGCGGATCTCCCAGCACTGCTTAGATTCGCCAAAAGCGCTGACATCCTACATAATGTCTCTTTTAGGTATTCATAGAGGTTGATCTCCATCTGGTATCGCTAGGGACCAAAAGGTCTATGCGTGGCTTAATGCCAACCAGGCTAACCTAACGTTTAAATTAAAATTTTATTTGTATTTCTATTTGAATTTTTTTAATTTCATTGTAATTCACAATGTTCAGTCAATGTTCTTAGTTGGCGTAATTGTTTTTATGAGTAGATGATGGAACACTTCGAAGGTGATGCAATTAATGTGGATGAGCTACAAACATTTTATGTTTTATCGATTAATTTCCGTCACTTTCTTTCAACAGAATGTATAATGATCTGGGTATATTTGCTTCAGCACGCACGAGCAAATAAAAGAAACATCATCTCTATTAATTTGGCCACCGCTGTATGCAGGCATGTGAGTATTCCACATAGAGGACTGAGTTAATATTATTTGCCAACTAAGCCATCATATATAAATGAGCCGATTAAGCGACGCTAGGCTGGCTCCAAAGTTGGCCAACAAAAAAAACAAAAAGAAAGTAGTGTAGTAGTGACAGTAAAAGTTTTTGGTAACTACCGGCGGTGTCGATTGTTTGATACATTCGCTTCCTGCCTAACCAAATGAAACGAAGCGACTCAGGCGAAGCGCCTTTAGGATGGCGATAATCAGGCACGGCCAGCAGCGGTGGCGACATAGAACTATTACTGCATGTTTAGGTGACATAAATAAAAAATAAATACGTACATATTTAGCCAGAGCATATAATTACGTAAATATTTATGTATGTTAATGCTGGTAATAAATGACACTCGCTGTTTAACTGAAATTTTAATAGCAGCTCGAAGAATTCAAAGGCGACACATTTAATGCGCTGCTAGACTTTGCGAAATAAAAATGGAAATAAATGAAATATATTCACGTGCACATACACACACTTACTTATACACATGTAGACACACATATGTTGTGTATTTAATATATTGCAAAAAGTAAACAATGAGGCACAATAAAAAATATGATATTAATTGCGTGTCTATAACTTCGCTTAAGGAATTGCAACGTATCACGCTAACAATAAAAACAACGGCAACAACAACAACAACACTATTAACTCACACCAAAATCCGTTGCGATAGCTTACATACACACATGTACACTCATACACCCATACACTCTTAACTTGACGGCCATATGACACAATTTGTGCCTTAAATGTGTGGAAAGGCTATTGAAAGGAGGTCATGTCGAACAACTGGCAAGGGGCGTCGAATATGTCAACATGAGCTGTTGAAAAACTTTGTGGGTCAAAAAGTTTATTTTAGGCGCTAATTTAGTTTGGTTGTTGAGGTACTGCTTTCACTTTGTTTTTATGCCTTTCAACGGGGCTTTTTGTTCCTCTTCACTTACAAGCCGGAAAGGTTGCAAAGGCGCAAGGGGATTGGGAATTAAAGGATAAAAAGTTAACTGTTGCGGTTGCGGTTATAATTAAAAAAGAAGAAATAGCGTTGACAGAAAAAAAGTCCAGCACAAAAAGCTACAACAGCAACAAGTGATGGGGAGTAAAAGAAAAACGCTGTTAAGCAATTATTTTAGTTGGAGAAAAGAGCATTGCGGGCAAAATGAAATCAGTCGAAAATAATGATAAAGCAAAAGTTGGGTAGAAGGATTCCTGATTGATTTATGTAGTTAGTGAAATTAACAAACAACAGACAGAAAGCTGCAAAAGTGTTGCGAGAGATTTATTCGAGTTACGATTATTTTAGTATGTGCGAGTAAGTTGATGGAACGGGTGAGTTAGTCTTTAAATATTTGCAAGTGTTCAAGTGCAGCAAAAATGCTCGAAAATGGGAGTAGCAATTCTACTTAAAGATCCAGAGCGCTTCTGCTGTTGGCCAAGAAGGCAATGTCTGCGCTGATAAAAGAAGCAGCCGAAGTTCTAGAAGAAGACGAAGCACTACGAAACTTCGCGTGGCTCATTTAGGAATAAGAGAAAGCTGAGTTTTGCACCATGATTAAGTTATTTGCTTTACTTTAAGGGACTGTGGGCGGCTGGTTGGACTCATGACGTGCCACTTTCTATGGGCAAAGCACATGGAAAAGGTTGGCATCTCAGACCGTGCATTTTGCCCAGCTTGTGAAGGGGAGAATGAGACGGCGGACCATTTTCTGCGCGTCTGCCTAGCCTTCGCTCGAATTGGACTTGAAGTCTTTGGCACTGATGTGTTAAGAAGCGACCACCTTGGCTCCTTGGCACCACAAATGCTGATTGCTGTACTTGCTAGTCTGTCCCGACCAAAAAAATAAAAAAATCATATTGGCATTACAGTGCGTGGTGGACCATTGCCTCCTCCACAATATGCCTCCATTCTGCGCGACAGCCCGCTTTCGCTCTATATTCTGTATCTTTTGTATAGCGTCTTCTATGTCTTGCAACCATCGTCGCCTTGGCCCCACTCTTCTTCTTGCTCCTTCAGGATTTGATTCAAGAACTTTTTTGGTCGCTCTTTCGCTGCTTATTCTTAGGACGTGTCTATACCACCGTAATCTCTGCGACTTTATAAACCGCGTTACATTTCGTTCAGCGATTAAAGCACTGAGCTCGGTTTTTTTCCTTTTCTGGTTGGTGAGGTAGGGTTCGGTTCAACTGCGTCGAATGGTGTAGCCCCTAAAACAATCCCACCTCCTTTTTTTGGGGAGACTTCCTTCCCGGAACTACCTAACATTACTTTGGAAAGGCCCAGAACGGTGTCCATTAAATGGACCAATACTATTCACCCACGTCTGGGTCCATCATATTTGGCTCATCTTCTAACATCTCTGTGCCGTCATACCAGTAGTATGTGTGGCATGCTCTCAGGTTTCTCTCACACGGGCTTCTCTCTATCGAGGTTTCTTTTGCATCTGCAGCAAAGAAGATGTTGCGATAATGTTTTTCCGTCTTATGCCGTCGTGAGCACATGACTCGAGCGTCTGTGATTTGTCGTCAATTCGTAGACAGTCCACCTTCTATCGAGGGCAGATTTGCTTTGCTCTGCGTTTTGCGCTGCAACTCCGCGCATTCCAGGTGTAGCATTATCCTCTTTGCAAAACTTTTAACTGCGTTCCAACAGTCATGGGCTCAGCTGTTCGCCCAAGACTAACTCAAGCGTTCGGCGTACTTCGTTGAAACGATAACAGAAGAAGAACACGTGCTCCGCGCTTTCTAATGCATTGTTGCAGCTTGGACAGATTGAAGTGTCCTCCATGTGAAAACGATGAAGGCACTCCAACAAAATCCATGACCGCTCAATATTTGTGTTAAATAGTAGTATACGTCTCCGTGTCTTCTGATCAGCCATTGGCTAATTTTGGGGATAAGTCTCTAGGTCCAACATCCGTTACAGATGAGACCCATCTGTTTTGCCACTTTTCTAACGAACGTTCTGCAGCTTTCGCTTCAGTTGTCGGCTTTACTCTTTGTCTGTCATAAAGTTGTCCCATTACCTGCACGAGCTCGTGGTCATACCTTATGCGGTATGTACCGTCTTCTAATCGTATAAGAATGATTTTTTTTTTTTTTTCAAATCGCATCAGTGGATTCACATCCTTAACTTTAAGGACCTATGCTTCACAGCCGTAAGTGAGAACCCGTAGTTTTATTAGTTTATTCTGGTAGATCTGGAGCTTTTGCTCCCCTGATATCAATGAAGACTTCATAAGTTTGATGTGGCCAAAGTATGATCTGTTAGATGGATCCTTATTTGTGCTGAGTACAACGCTTAAGCATTTTATTTGCTCTTTACTAAGCAAGCAAAAACACCACAAATAACACTGGTACAAACCAACTGAGTTGATCGGCACCCACTACATGTCTATATTACTAAAATTTTTGCGAAAATCGATTTTTACCTTACCCCAACTTTTTTCATTGAAAAAATCGAAAGCCTGGTTTCCACTTCACGCAGCGTGATGATAAGGGTATCAAATGAAAGTAGAAAATTAGGCTTATTGAACAAAAATTCTACATTAAAATTACTCTGAAGAAAAAATTGCAAAAATCACGTTTTAAAATTTACCCTTGTATATTCCTTCATTTCTCTTCAATGCTGTCAAGAAAGGCGAATCCGAAAGCCGTTTTTTGTATACACCAATGCATGTTCACAGGAGGTGTTTCACGATTTCTTCTTCTTCAATAATTTGACAGCATCGACAAAAGTTAGTATGTGGTATTTGTATGCATTCCACTTAATTAATGCCTTGTTAGTATCCCTATCGTGTGTCTCATATCCTGCCTCCTAAGATTCAGTAGCGATTTTGCGCGGAAGTGGTTCTATTCTGGCCAAAGGTGATTGCCACCAACGGGCATTAGCAGCATTGATAGAATGAGTATCTACTAATAATTTGCACGTAGCTAAGGGAATCGGTATGCAGGGTCCGGCAATCGAAGTGTAACCAAATTCAAACCTCCCGCGCAGCTGATGCACGGGTATCAGCTGTGTGTCTGTTGGCTAAATGACAGTCCAGAGTATTGTTTACAAGCGCGCGGAAGCATTTTGCCGAGAGTAAACGCGAAAAAAGAAAATCAGTAATGGATTTCAAACCTAATAGAGTGATTGCCTTATATTTGGCTGGAAAATCACAACCAGCGATTGTTCATGAGCTCGAGCACCTTAAAGTAAATAAAGTTTCTGTTTATCGCACCACTATTCGTTACAATGATACTGGTAGCATCGCGAAACGTCATGGAGGTGGTCATCAAATAACTGCAGCGTCACGTGAAATGGTTCAGAAAGTGAAGAAGCGACTTGAGCGAAATTCCCAACGAAGTGCCAATCAAATGGCGAAAGAACTGAAAATATCTGGCGGTATCACCCGCGGTCAATTTCCGGACATTATGTTTTCTGACGAGAAAATTTTTCAAATTGAGCAAGCTCCCGAAGCTACTAAACCGATAGGGTTTATTTGACCGACCGTTCCTTCACACAAGAATTTGAGTTATCCATTGGCCAGGAGGCAGTAACCGCCACAGTTAGTGGTTTGGGCCGCTGTAACCGCAGATGGGCGCTCTCCAATCATTTTCATCGAACCTGGCGTCAACGTAAATGCGAAATGTTATCGGGAAAGTATTCTGGAGGTTGCTTTGAAGACGTGGACAGACAAACATTTCAGTGGCAGACCATGGACGTTTCAACATGTCTCGACACCGTCTCACAAAGCTCGAGTGAACCAAAAATGGCTAAAAAACAACGTTCCGAGATTCATGACGTCCACACAATGGCTGTCACATTCACCAGACGCTCATCCGATGGATTATTCTCTTGGGGCTATTTTAGAGAGCAAGGTCCGAACTAACAGATTCATCAGTCTCGAGGCGCTCAAACAAGCCATTGTCCGCGAGGGGTCCAAAATACCTGCAAGTCACATTCGGGCACCTGGCGATTCGTTTCTGGACCGTCTCAAGACCATATGTGTATATCTACCTACAGTTTCAAGCTGACTCCGAACGCCAGATATTTTTATGAGGAGATTTTTCACGGCAGAAATACAATCGGGATTTGCCATTGCCTGCCGAGGGGTGACCGCTATTAGAAAAATGTTTTTTTAAATTTTTTGGTGTTTCACCGAGATTCAAACCTACGTTCTCTCTGTGAATCCCGAATGGTGGTCACGCACCAACCCATTCGGCTACGGCGGGCTCCTTAGTCAAGGCAAAAGGTCATATCGAGCAAAAGTAAATTGATTCTTAATTTTGTATTATTTTCATACTCTCACATTTTTTACTTTTAATTGAATAAAAGTAATTTTCCAAACTAAATTTATGGTCTTTTTAACTGATTACACTGCGAGTGTCAAATCCTGTAAGTGCATTGTTTGAGTGAATATTTCGTGTTCTATCATCCCTTGCAAGCTCATATGCTTTGCAATTACCTTCTATATTTCTATGGCCTGGCACCCAGATCAGGCTTATTTTACAATATTGCGATGCTTCGCATAATAATGTGTGGCATTTAACTACAATTTTTGTCGATTCGATTTCAGAGCTGCCTCACTATCCGAGTAGGCATATACTTCCCTCGTAGTTAGGGGTCTTTTCCCTAAGAGCAATAAGCCCCTTCCTATCGCGATCACTTCTGCCTGATCACTGTAGTGTTTGACCAGGCAAGCGAAAGGATGCACTGATGTTTAGCTTTTCAGAGGAAACTCCTCCACCTACCTGCTCATCAGGCTTAGATTCGTCAGTAGATTCAGATTTTCATCATCTACCGTACCACTGTCCCAGTCCGCTTTAGAAGGAAATATTGTGGTAAAGAGTTTATTTAAATGGAGCTCTGCTCTCTACAGAAATCTGTGGTAGCTGAAATTGTGGAAAATTTTAACGATTGATACTTGTGAGAAATTGTTTAGCCAAAAATCACATTTTAACTGTTAACCATAGCTCTGAGTATGGCACAGTGTGGTTTGTATATTTTCGGACAAATTTCATAAATGGCGTGGGATGACATCAAAAGACGTTTGCCATTATTTAAAGCACGCCGTCGACCTACTTTTAGACGCTTCATATTTAAAAAACTGAATTTTTTTTTATTAATTTTTTTTAAGGCATATTTTGAAGTCAACTGAATACAGATATACCAACATTTTGTTTACTTATTTATGAGCTACGCATGGTTCAACCCGTTGTTATTGTGCTGTTATTCCTCTGATAGATGATATTGACATGAAAACGGGGATTTTTCCTTTGTTTTTTATGCCAAGAGAAGTGAACACCAAAGTTCTAGGAAACATGTGATTTTCAAAAGCAAAATGTTTAAATTGAATAAACGTAAATTTATATACATATTTGCACAAGTGTATATATCTACGTATGTAAAGGGTCTTTCAAAAATAAAATATCTACAAATTTAGATTCTCTCAGTTTCACTATTTTTATTCGAAATACATCATTTAAATGCCCACCACGAGCACGGCGTCTACAGGTAAAATCCGCCAAAGAGGCGATTCATGAATTCCTGATTGTTGAGAACGTCGAGATATCGATGTTGAGGGTGTTCATCAACTCTTTGCGCTTTGAGCAGCAATTTTCTCAACAGAACGTCTAGCTTTTAGTGTGCTAGTCTTTTTTCTATCCTCTATAGAACCAGTTTTTTGAGATTTTTTCAGCATCCTTTGAATTGTCGACTCATTCGAATGATTTTTTTTTCACCAAAATATTTGGAATTTTGCTATTTGCTGTTCTTAAAGATCGACCTTTTTCATAAAAAGTTTCAAAAATTTTAACGGGTTGCGGTATCATGGAAAAGTGTGCATCTATCTACTGGACAAATGTCGAAGAAAGAATGTGTCGAATATAAAAGGAATACATAAAAAACAGGTGCCGTCTACGAATTATTCACTACTGCCATCCAGGCGTCACTTTTGAAAGACCCTTTCTATATGTACGCCTATTCACAAGCTGTTTCATTCAAACGCTGCAGAGTGTTAAAATGAATACGTACAACTTTGCTGCACCCGACAGATTTTGCAACTTAATTATGGTTCATATTTTTTCATGCAATGGTTTTTTTAAGAATTGAGCAAATTCGCTTTTTTATAGACATTTTTTCTGTGTGTCCAGCAAAAAAGCCAATATCGTTGAATTAAAAACTATGCAAAATTGTATTTAACAAATTCGCTGCACTTTATTTAATTGCCGACAGCCGAACTAGCACATGACTCCCTGCAGCCAACATCAATTTTTTGTGAAGACCATCATCACAAAACCCCCTTCGGGAATTTTATGTGCGCGTGTGTGTGCATGCATACATAAATCAGTAAATATTTGTAATAATTACACGCTTGTTAATACGGTCATTTGATGTTGTTTTTGCTCGTGATAAAAATTATTACGGAAATTATAAATACTCGTGGCACTCAGGTTGTGTATTTAATTCGCATGCAGGCGCCGGTGATCCACATAGAAGAGGTCATTCGGATGCCACAAGGGTGAAGTGTGGTACACAGAGCGGCAAATGGATTGTGAATGCAACATTTTACTTGTCTCTAAATATTTAAAATGTAAAATATTTGAAATGTATTTAAAAAAAAATGTATTTAAAATGTAAAGTAATTAAAAATGTTGACGATCCAGTCTGCCCTCATATCAAAAAGTGGTGACACAGAAATGTGGATACATTTTTTTGTTCCCGAATACCCCAACATGTACTTTGATTTAGTAAATTTTTACTATTGAATAAAGTATTTATGTATATTACTTTGGGCACTTCCTTTTTGCTGTAACTTGCGGATTTGCTACGCATAAACAAACTGCGACTTAAAGGTCTATATAACTATACACAGCGTTATTTATTTATTTATTCATTCATTTTTATTTTATTTTTATTTATTTTTTTCATCCTATTGATTTATATTTTTTTTTTTTTTTTTTTTGAAAGTAAAGTAAAATGTTATATTTAGTTTGTAAGATTGTCATTATAAATGCTACTAGCCTACGAACAGACTTTTAATAGTCTCTGTAGGACTTACAGTTTATTGTAAATTATAATGTATTATTATACTAGTAATAAAATTCAAATTCAAATTCAAAAGTCTCTTTGATTCACTGGTAATGATATGTATCTTGTTTTTAACTTTTTTTTAATTTAATAATTTATTTTAATTTTTTTTATTTATTTTTTTATTTTTATTTTTTTTTTTTTTTTTATTTTTTTTTTAAGTAAACTCTCCTTGATTCACTGGTAATGAAATGCATCTCGTTTTTATGTAGAAATATAGATTTTTTATAATTTGTGTTACGCGATATTTTATTTAAAATTTTTTTTTCATTTTATTTATTTATTTTAATTTTTTTTAAGTAAATTCTCTTTGATTCATTCATATGTATCTCCTTTTTCATTTTTTTTTTTCATTTTATTTATTTATTTTAATTCTTTTTTTTAATTTTTCTTATTTATTTTAATTTTTAGTAAACTCTCCTTGATTCACTGGCAATGTGCATATCGTTTTTATGTAGAAATATATATTAGAAGATTTTTTATAATTTCTGTTACATGATATTTTTTTTATGCGGAGATAATGCGCAACGTCGTTAGACAAAAAATTTATCGACATGAGTTTTCACCACCAAATTTGGACTTCGTGATAAGAGAATTTAAGAAACCATAAATCTGCTTACTCGGAATTTAAAAAAAATTCCAACTAAAAAAATTGAAATTTTGATGAACCTATCTAGTCATAGTCATAAGCCACTAATTTTATTTTTCTTTTATAAAAGAATAATTACAAACAAAAACAAACAAAATATACAATAAAAAAATGATAAAAAATAGTAAAAAATAATAATAAAAAAACAATAATTTTAATGAACCTATCTAGTCATAGTCAAAAGCCACTAATTTTATTTTTCTTTTATAAAAGAATAATTACAAAAAAAAAAAATATTCAATAAAAAAATTATAAAAAATAGTAAAAAATAATAATAAAAAAAACAATAAAAAATATAAAAAATAATATCAACTATATTTTCATAAAAACTATATATGAACTAAACATAACTACGAACTCTACTTTTATACAAAATAATTAAAAAAATCAAAATTTACAGTAAGCAAAATTAAAAAATAATTATAAAAAAATATATATATACAAAAATAATAAGAACTATATTTTCTTAAAAACTAATTATGTATATCTGAACTTAACATAACTATAAACTATACTTCTATTAAAAATTAAAAAAAAAAATTATAAAAAATATTGAAAAAATAGGGAGCGTGTCATTATTCTGCATTACAAAATTCTGGGTGACAAAATTCTTGGTGACAAAATTCTGTAAATGGCAAAACAATTCTGCTTTTTTAAATTCTGCTTTTTAAAATTCGGCTTTCTAAAATTCTGCTTTTTCAAAATTCTGCATGTTTAATGCGAAAAATTCTGCTTTATTCAAGTTTTGTGATTTTCGTCATACAAGAAGTAACAAAATAAACATTTATTCCATAAATATACATATATGTTTAAGCGATAGCAATATTTTAGTTTAGCCAATTACAATATTTTTTGCAATTATTTTTAAATATGTAGTGTGACTTAATTCATTTCTTTTCTTAATAATTCTTCGCAGCTGTTTGTTTTTTTATTATTTTCCTTTTTTTTCTAACTCTTCCTCCATTTTCTTTTCTTGATATTTGAGTTTTCGTTAAAAGAAGTTCCTTTTGCAAACTTAGCAGAAGATGGTAAAATTGCGAGTTTCTTCTTCCAACGATAACTTTCAGCCGGCGATTCCACGCTTCAATATTGTTTTGTGTTCTAGGAAACGTTTCTGTTTGCGAAGCATTATGGTCATGCACTGACCAAAACTCGGGAGAATATTTGGAATTATTATTATTTATATCAATATAGTTTTTATCAAACCAAACTAGTAAATTTTTTACACTTTCATCATCGCAGTTATTAAGTAATGTTTGAAAGTAATTCGGTATTTCGCTTGGCGGTACGAAAGCTAAGCTTTTAATCATTCAGACTTGCAGTGCGAATTCCACCGAAGTCCCATATTTTTGAGCCAATCTATACATAAAAAGAACATATTATTATTTAGTATACATACAGAACCATAAAATAGGCTTTAATTACCTCTCCTTCTGAACCTTTGGCCATATTAGTTGTCCAAAATGGAACAAACAGCCGCGTAAATCAGTATTTGGGAAACATTGCTTAATTGTCGATATGATACCCATTTCGAAATCGCAAATTATACGCTGAGGGCATATATTTAGTTCATGGTTACCTGCAATCGCCAGCAACTCGTTAAAAACAGCGACATATGACTTCAATGTTTTTTTGCTCATCAAGCAAAAAACGAGAGGCACGATTTCGCCATGTACTCTGCCATGTATGGAAAAAAGTTGCCTCATAACGCGAGGAACAACATGAAAAGTTCCTTCAACAGCCCAGCAGTCACTGCTACTCAGCATTTCCAATGAAGATTTTGTCCCCAATATTATAAAAAGTTCATCATCGACCCACTTTTCTGCTAAGACAAAAAGCTCGCCTTCAAGGACATATAAATTAAGTGGCATATCAATATCGTCTACAGTTTTTGGTTCTTTCATGTTCCATTTCTTTTTTCTAGTCCGCATTATTTTACTTTTTTGGGCCATTTTAGAAGGTAAAGCATCACGGCTATCGCTCGTAGTTAGCCCAATGGTTTCTCGAATTATCTGGCTAGCCGGCAAGCATGTTTCTTTAGATAACTCTTCAAGCTTTATATTAGCATCGCGAACAAAACCTTCCACTGCCTGAGGGCTATGGGTATGTACACCGGACCTTTTAATCACACAATGGATACCGTCTTTTAATTCAGTCACCAATCGAGATTTACAGTGACACGCTATTCTTTTGGAACACGACCAATTATATGTCCTTTGTTTTGTTATTCTTTCTAATTAATAGAAATACCCATCAACACCCAACATTTCCTTATTTTTATCTGTTTTCAAAATTCTTATTTCGGACATTTTTATCAATATAATATTAAACCACGCTCTTTCACAAAAAGTTAGCACTTAACAGAAGGTAAACAAACAATATAAGAACCGTTGTAGACAGGTGTTGTGAAATTGTAATTCCTCATTTGTGATAGAAGTTCTCATCTCCAGGTAATATTTGATTGCAAACATATGTACATACCAACGTATAACTGTTGTCAACTATAATTAATGTAGGTATTTACATATGTACGAATATGTTAAAAACAATGGGGCGCATATACTCAAATTGTGTAAAAAGTTTTACTAACAAATAACCATACCTAAATTTGACAATGAATATCCCACAATGTTCTGAATTTTGTAATACAGAATTTTGAAAGCAGAATTTTAGAAAGCAGAATTTTAAAAAAGCAGAATTTTGTACATACAGAATTTCGACACCAACCCAAAAAAAATATATACATATATTTATAAAGCGTTTTTCAGTAAGAGCGCTTCAACTTTTGAACTTTTTTGAATAAAACACAAACGGTTTGACTTTTTTAACTAATTTTTTTTTATTATCGAGTTTGAACATATACATTTAAGTATGAAATTCGATTTCTTTTGCATGACCACCGCGTGCACGTTTTACGAAGTCCAATCGTTGAACCCAATTTTCGACCACTCTTTTGCATAAGTCGGCCGAAATTCCAGCAATTTCGCGTTCAATATTGGCTCTAAGCTCACAAATCGTCGCCGGCTTGTTACTGTAGACCAATGACTTCACATAACCCCAAAGAAAATAGTCTAGAGGCGTCAAATCACACGAGCGCGGCGGCCATTCGACCGGTCCATTTCTGGAAATAATGCGCTCATCGAACTTACTCTTCAACAAATCAATTGTAGCGTGTGATGTGTGGCTTGTGGCCCCGTCCTGTTGAAACCACATGTCGTCTAAGTCCATACCATTCAATTGCGGCCAAAAATAATCG
The DNA here is from genome assembly GCF_027943255.1 of Anastrepha obliqua. NCBI lineage: Eukaryota > Metazoa > Arthropoda > Insecta > Diptera > Tephritidae > Anastrepha > Anastrepha obliqua. The sequence goes on from NC_072892.1 coordinate 16,337,902, forward strand.
TCTATCATGTCGCGGTATCGATTTCCATTCACAGTAACGTGGCGATCGTTCCCGTCAACGAAAAAATATGGGCCAATTACGCCGCCGGCATGTAAACCGCACCAAACAGTGATTTTTTCGGGATGCAACGGTGCCTCATGAATCACTTGTGGATTGCTTTCTGCCCAGTAATGCATATTTTGCTTGTTGACAAAGCCATTGAGCCAAAAGTGAGCTTCATCACTGAAGATGATTTTTCGGAAAAAATCTGGATCATTTTCGAGTTGATCTTCAACCCAATTTACGAATCGACGTCGCTTCAAATGGTCAAACGGCTTCAGTTCTTGTGTCAGCTTGATCTTGTACGGATGTAGGTTAAGATCTTTTCGCAAAATTCGCCACAATGACGACACAGAAAGGCCCAATTGTTGAGAACGTCGTGTGAGCGACACATTTGCGTCTTCTTGAACTGAAGTCCTGGCGGCAGCAATATTTTCAACACTTCGTGCACTTCTTACTCTCACTGGCACCGGAACATTATGTAGCGAAAACGTAGATACAAATTTTTTCACTAGACGGTCGATTGCCGAACGGGATGGCTTGTTAAATGGACCGTAAAATGGCCGTAATGATCTTAAAGTAGCAGCAACAGCACGATTATTTTCATAAAAAATTTGCACGATTTGCAATCGTTGCTCAAGTGTGTAGCGGTTCATGATGCAATGTATACTAATGAAGTTTACAAATGACAAGCGAAAAATAAAAAATATTGCGTCGTTCGCTTTCCATATCGGAAAAAAGTTGAAGCGCACCTATTGAAAAACGCCTTAGTATATATGTATATAAAATAACATAAGAAGAAAATAAATAAAAAATATTTTCAAAAATATAACAAAACTTTCGTAACACTCTTTGCCCCCTTGTAGCCAATAAAATTCAGAAATGATTCTAGTGATTCATTGGCATAACCCTTTTCTACTAAAAATAGCAGAGAAAACATCAACAGCTGCAAACCGCATGATATTAGTGGATAAAGTTTCGCAGCATCTGCTATAATTGGTGCTTCAAATTGCATCTGCAACAAGAGGTTATTTTATTTGCAGTGTGGTATCTCACCAGAAGAAGAATGATTAAGCCACTCCGCTAGCCAAAAAAGCACAACAAATATTGGCGCGCAGTAGATATGTGGGTTGTTGGCAAATCACTCTTAGATTCAGAGCTCCACAGAAGTGCAATCGTGTAGATTGCAATCCTTAACATGAAGCTATGGGCTATGAAGCACCCACCCAAAATCGATCCAATTTCAACCCACCAGCAATGAAAGATATTTCATAGTACATACTTATTCAAGCATTTTAATAATAAATAATAACTTATTAATACAAAAAATTGGTATGGTATAAGAAATATAATTCACAAACATATTAGTTCATGCATATCCGAGACTTATAATAGAAAATCAAATGCATGCGTGTATTTGCGCCGGAATGGTAATACGCTTATGGAAGGTATGCAACTGCCTACAGAATCATTCTTGCAAAATTTAATATCATTCGAAGGGCTCACTTTTCTCTAAATTATTTATCTTCACATAACTCATGCACAAATGTGTTGGGTAGGAACCAAAATGGGGCGGCTGATAAGGGCTCGCCTAAGGACTAAAGTATGACATCTTATTACTGATAACATAAATGGATATACTAACTCAGTGTTGGTATAAATAACGCCATTTCTTCTTATTTAGTGCATCATAGTTAACGCTGAAACAAGCAACAACACCATGTCGTCGGAAACTGGCAGTACAGCACTCCGCTGTAATTAAAATTCTTGTTCATAAAGGAAAAACGCCGGTGAAATGTCGTTGCTCCTTGAGGATTATGTAACTTCATATGCAATGATGCAAAAGAGGAGATGGCTATTTGGAGATGTACAGTCTGTTACATAAGAGCGTGGTCACTGTTACACGTATATAAAAAATCAGAGCGTCCTGTTTCTTTTTCTATGACATAGGTTGCACCTCAGTCCTTCATGATTTTTGTAAAAAGTCAGCTATCTGTCAAATTTAGTCTTCAATTGAGTGGTTTTTCGAAATGAGTGCTGTTTACGCCTCTCGCTTTGAGGCAATTTTTCTATGTTTGAGTGGAAAAGGACCCAAATTAACGCAAACTGCTGCTGCGAAATATATGAGAAAGTCAAGGTTCGTTAGCAAGTGGATAAATCGCTATAAAAAGGTTGGTAACGGTGATGATTTTCCTGATCGCGGAAAAGATTCTCGCACTGTCCTCGAAAGATCCAACTTTGACTTTACGTGGACCTGCAGTGAAATTGAAAGCAAAAGGTGTTGACATATCTTACGGAACGATTTGCAGGCATTGCTTGCCAATAAACTGAAATATCGCAGTACTATGGAAAAACCAATGTTGAGTGCAAAACACGTTGAAAAACGAGTGGAATGGGCGAAGGAAAACTTGGACCGCGGTTGGAGTAACGTAATTTTTTCTGATGAATCCTCCTTCTGGGCATTTCCGACGTAATTTAGATCAACTTTCTCGAGAAATTCGGAAAATTTGGAGGTAGAATATGTAGAAAAACTAGTGGAAAGTATGCGCCGACGGTGCCAGGCCATAATAAGTAATGCAGGAGGTTGGAGTTGCTACTGAGGTATTTGCATTGAGTATTGACGACCAAATTATCAATAAATTTGCCAATTTTAGAAAAATCAATTGTTGTTATTATTTAACAGTGACCACGCTCTTATGGACTAAGTAGGCAACTGAGCAGTAACGTCCTCTCTCGACGAACAAAACTAACACTCTACAAGACTCTCATCATGCCCGTCCTAACATATGGCGCAGAAGCTTGGACGATGACAACATCCGATGAAGCGACGCTTGGAGTGTTCGAGAGAAAGATTCTGCGGAAGATTTTTGGACCTTTGCACGTTGGCAACGGCGAATATCGCAGACGATGGAACGATGAGCTGTATGAGCTTTACGACCACATAGACATAGCGCAGCGAATAAAGATCCAGCGGCTACGTTGGCTGGGTCATGTCGTCCGAATGGATACAAACGCTCCGGCTTTGAAAGTATTCGATGCGGTACCAGCTGGTGGTAGCAGAGGAAGAGGAAGGCATCCTCTGCGTTGGAAAGATCAGGTGGAGAAGGACTTGGCTTCACTTGATGTGTCCAACTGGCGCCGGCTAGCACGAGAAAGAAAAGACCGGCGCGCTTTGTTAAACTCGGTCAAAATCGCGTAAGCGGTTATAGCGCCAATTAAGAAGAAGAGAAGAAGACCACGCTCTTATGTAACAGACTGTAAAAAGATAGTGTGCCACCAAAACTCACATCGTTCGACAAGTAGCGGCAATTGGAAGGTTTTTAAGAATTTATACGTTGCTTGAAGCTATGATATTGACCATCCACCCACGTTCCCAAGACAGTCGGCGCTACGTCAGCGGAATGACCCGGATTTATATATAAGGTTGTCAAAAAAGTCTTGCGGTATTTCCGCAAGCTTGTCTTTGCAAGCGCGTAGTTCTAGTTGTATTCGTCGCATCGGTTCACGCTAGAGCATTTTGGAAAGCTCTTTTCACATGCTAACACGTGTTTGATTAGTTGTTGTTTGCTTTTAGTCGTTCGTGAGTTATAGCGTCGCAAACATGGAGCAAAATAAAGAGAAAATACGGCATATTTTACAGTACTACTACGATAAAGGCAAAAATGCATTTCATGCTGCCAATAAAATTTGTGCAGTTTATGGACCCGATACAGTTTCCACTTCCACCGCACAACGATGGTTTCAACGTTTTCGTTCTGGTGCAGAGGTGATCGAAGATGCGCCACGGTCCGGAAGGCCTGTCGTCGAAAATTGCGATAAAATCGCTGAATTGATCGAAAGAGACCGGCATAGTAGCAGCCGTAGAATCGGCTAAGAGCTGGGCATGAGTCATCAAACCGTTATAAGCCATTTGAAGAAGCTTGGCTTCAAAAAGAAGCTCGTTTTTGAAGCGGATGGTGACTGGCGATGAAAAGTGGGGCACTTACAACGTGAAGCGCAAACGGTCGTGGTCGAAAAGCGGTGAAGCTGCCCAGACAGTGGCCAAGCCTGGATTGATGGCCAGGAAGGTTCTTCTGTGTGTTTGGTGGGATTGGCAGGGAATCATCCACTATGAGCTGCTCCCCTATGGCCAAACGCTCAATTCGGACCTGTACTGCCAACAACTGGACCGCTTGAATGCAGCACTCATGCAGAAGAGGACATCTTTGATCAACAGAGGCCGAATTGTCTTCCATCAGGACAACGCCAGGCCACACACATCTTTGGTGACGCGCCAGAAGCTCCGGGAGCTCGGATGGGAGGTTCTTTTGCATCCACCGTATAGTCCGGATCTCGCACCAAGTGATTACTACCTATTTCTGTCCATGGCGAACGAGCTTGGTAGTAGGAAGTTGTCCACAAGAGAGTCCTGTGAAAATTGGCTCTCCGAGTTTTTTGGCAATAGGGAAGCGAGCTTCTATAAGAGGGGCATTATGAAGTTGGCATCTCGTTGGGAACTCGTCATCGAACAAAACTGCGCATATTTGACTTAAATCGCATTATTATAACCAATTTTATGAACAATTGAAAATTCAATAAAAATACCGCAAGACTCTTTTGACAACCTTATATATATTCACAATGTGAAAAATGTATATCACTTAAAATGATTCAGGTAAAAATTAAAAAATACAAAAATACAAATATACGCAAACGGAAGATTGTTTGTTTGATTAATTATGCGCCACCCTGAATAACCCATACTTTTCATTCATTATATACCACAAACCGCAAATTATTTTAGTCACCCCTTTTACACTGACTCCAGTGCTATTTAGAGGTTCTAGTAATCAAATTAATAAATCTTTGCGGGCTTAGCAAAAGAATATAGGGGAATAAGCATGTGACTATGATGCCCCATTTGGATTGCGTTGATTTTCTTTCGCTTATTGCTATCTACTTTTAAGATTTACTGAGTTACAGCTTTTAAAAGCCTTTCGCCATCAAAAACATTTTTATGACGCCAGTCTTAATTATTTTGGACTTCACCTTGTATAACGACTTTCCCGGTAACCCTATATAATCGACTTTATTATGACGATTTTCTCACATTCACTGAGAGCCAATTAATGGTATTCTTATCTCAAACGTGCCATCTATCACTTGTTGTTGTATGAGAGACGACAATGTAAAACAGCATCAAGCATGTAATACACACACGCAAACACAATCGGCAATTCACAAATCTGCCGTTTAGAGATAAGAAGTTCAATCAATGAACGCAGTTTAAGTGAAATACGAGTACACCTGAACTCCAGCGTGATCGCGTTGCTCACTGACTAGCCCAGTAAGAAATCTTGCATGTGTTCGTAAGCTCGTGTTTGGTCGGCTTGGCGAACGTAAAGTCTTAAAAACCGACTCCCTACAACTTTCGCTGCCAACTGACTATGGCTGCATACATACATACATACATTTATACTTACGAAGATGCTCACAAAGCCACAACTGAGCAGTGTCAACAACAAAGCGAAATGTGTTTGGGTATCTCTCGTATTTTCACGTTCACAATTATCAGATGTAAACAAACAAAATTCGTAAAAAAAAATTGTTAACACGAGTATAATTTAAATAATTATAAATTAATTAAATACAGTGAGTATTGTTGTGTTATAACCCACAGTGGGCATGAAACGTTAAATTATAGAAAAAGTTTTTGTTTTTTAAAGAGGTCGCCCCTATTTTGCATTGACAAGCCTGTGAATGTAAATAGATGGTCGATTTTTAAAAGAACATATCGCAAGATTCGGGATGTTTTTGGTGGAAATAATCGTCCGAATAAGTCGAAAATTCAAGAGCTACTGAAAACATTTAAAGAGACTGGTTCTGTAGAGAATAGCAAAAAGACTGGCACACCAAAAACTGGACGTTCTGTTGAGAAAATTGCTGCTCAGAGCGCAAAGAGTTGCTGAATAACCTTCAACATCGATTTCTTGACGTTCTCAACAATAAGGCATTCATGAATCGACTCTTTGGCGGATTTTACCTGTAGACGCCGTGCTCGTGGTGAGCATTTAAATGATGTAATTTTTCACATCTAATTAAGAGCCGTATTTCGGATAAATATAGTGGAACCTGAGAGAATCTAAATTTTTACATATTTGATTTTAAACATCTATGCGCGGTTTTTGAAAGATCCTTTATAAAAGTATAGCAAAAACCATGAAAATGCGATTTTGAATTAGAAAAAGTCCGAAAACTTTTCGTCTGATTTTACGGGTTTTAATTTGAATTTCCAGAGAGATTTTTTTTACGCAGTTTTAGAGCTCCTTAAATTTTAGTATATATAATAAAGTGTAAGTTTAAAGTTTTTGTTTGTCGCACCATTGCTCGTTACACTGATACTGGTAGCATCGCGAAACGTCATGAAGGTGGTCATCAAAAGACTGCAACGTCACGTGAAATGGTTCAAAAAGTGAAGCAGCGAGTTGAGCGAAATCCTCGACGAAGTGCCAATCGAATGACGAAAGAACTGAAAATACCTGACCGCAGCATCCACCGCATACCGAAAAATGTACTCAAACTTAAGCCTTACAAGATCCAAAAGGCGCATGATCTCACGCCAGAGTAGCAAGAAGTCAGACTTGAAAGAGCGAAGGAGTTGCTTCGCTTGGCAGAAAGCGGTCATTGTGTTTTCTGTCGAGAAAATATTTCAAATTGAGCAATTCGTAAACTCTCAAAACGATATTCTTTATTTGGCCGACCGTTCATACGAGAATTTGAGTTATCGATTGACCACCATTTCGGTGGCAGACCGTGGACAGGACTGGGCACCGTCTCACAACGCTCGAGTGAACCAAGAACGGCTAAAAGCAACGTTCCCAACTTCATAATGTCCACACAATCGCTTTCAAATCCACCAGATGCGAATCCGATGGATGATTCTCTTTGGGCCATTTTGGAGAGCAAGGGCCAAACTAAAAAATTCACCATTGCCACCAAGTGGGCCAACATACCTGCAAGTCACATTCGGGCAGCTTGCAATTCGTTGCTGGCCATAGTGAAGGCAAGAAAGAGGTGGTCATATCGAGCAAAAGTAAATTGATTCTTAATTTTGTATTATTTTCACACGTTTTTTCCAAATAATATTTATGGCCATTTTAATTGGTTACACTTTGAGTGCTGGGCCCTGTATGCTGAACTCAATAAATCATAGTTCGTTCAGATGCCGCTTATACTGATCGCATTTTCTCCATATAAAAAAGTGTCGTGCATTCGTTATAGAGAAAAATTATCGTAAAGAATTGTAAGACGCTTCAAACGTGCTCTTTTGTAAACAAAAATGTAAAGGGCAAGAAAACTGTGTACCCAAATTTTAATTTTAAAATCTTATTAACGAATAAAAATGTGTTGCATTTTCACAAATCTTGAACAAAGTCTTAAATTTGGATTGGAAAGATATTTATTGTCGAATGAACTATATTTTTATAAAAAAATAATGAAATTAAAAAACAAAAGGTTAAAGTACTGAACTAACTAGTCAAAATGTCGTGCATTTATTATTTGTGCATCCAAAGCGAATTATAAACTTTATTACCAGCAACAATTTCGAGTTAATTATTTGAAATTAGTGCAGAATTCACACCAAACGATTTCCACTTCATTAAGTTGAAATATTATTTAATATCACTTCCATGCCACCAGCGACAATCTAATTTTCAATCACCCTCGGCAACCCGCAAACGCGGAATTTCCGCGTCATTAGCATGCGAAAAGCCACAAAGAATTTGTAATACGCACAGTTTAGGGCGTTTGCAGCGGAGTAAATGCCGGGAGAAAGGTACAACTAACGAAGAAATGCAAGTTAAAGCTCCCGTAAGTAAAGCCAATAATGGTCTAACGGCGCTTCGCTGCTGTGCACTTTGCATTTGTGTTATGCGACTCGGGTAATCCCCGTAAAATGCTGAAATCCGAAAGACACGCGCTAGTCGTACCGCAGCATAGTACTCACTTAATAGCTGTCATGTACCCTCTAACTCAGCTATTTAGTATATACAGATGTATATATGTACGTGTGTATGTATGTGTGTATGTTAGTTGATACCTAAGCTGTCAAGTCTCACTTAATCTTCGCGACGTTGCGTGGTTCGTGCTGAAGATGTTCTGCAAGTTGTTGGTTTCGTTTACTTCGGTTTGTGGGCGTTAGTTGAGTATGTTTTGAATTTGTGTTTGGTGTTAACACGTCTTCGACGTCACTCGCTAATAAACGATTGACATAATTTAAAGTGGGTACGTACATACATACATATTTATCTCTTATATATTTATGTATATCGGCGGCATTCGAGATCAACTAGTCGCATCGGGGAATTTTTAGTTGGAGATGTTTTATTTTTTGTTTATCTATAGTCTGTATGTTACCCCGATCTACCTATGCGCGTATGCTTTTTTACGGTAATAGCGGGTTTTGATTGTTTATTTTAGTTTTTATTGCGATTAAAAGAAGCTGTTAATATTTATAGACAATTGGGGTATTCACATTTTTTTAAATTAATTTGCTTTAATATACATAAGAAATACACTGTGACTACGACTAGTAGCTATCTGATCCAATTAATAATAATTACTAAATTAATGAAATTTAAACAGCTGTGTGATCACGGCACGTGTTTTTCTAGCAACCTAACAGAGCAGAGATGAGACACGTCAGTACAGGGTGGCAAAACTTGTGGTGCTTTCTTTTTTCACATTAACGTTGCATTCATTCCGCCCTGTGACAAAGCTGTCACAATTTCGTTTTGTTTTCTCAAACTGTTATAATCTGACTAAAATACTTAGTTTTGTGGGTTTGTGGAATCTCGATGTCATTGAGTAAGTCCAGTAAGAACAGTGTTCGGGTCTGGTGTCCGATTTAGTCTCATTCGTTGGGATTCACCAATTATGTAGCCATTTTTGCATTTTTACAAAAGAAATGCTTTACTCGCAAACAAAAAAGTGTCTATCGGCAGGATACGAGTTTATAAAGTTAAAGAAATTTATTGGAAGCGATTTTTTTTACTTTCTAAAGTAGGCCACCATACTCTGTCAAAAGCTTGAGTGATGTCGAAAAAGTTGTTGTGCAAAAATCTTCATATTCGAAAGCGTTGTTTATATGTTCGACGAGACGGTGCGCTTGCTCAATGGTGATGTGCTGTTTTTTTTTTTCCTTATTCACTCCTCTCGGGAGCACAGAGCCTCGACAAGACTGCTCCATCGAACACGGTTCTGCGCTGTTGTTTTCGCACCTCCCCATGAGATGTCGGCATCTGCTAGTTTGCGCAGCATCGACCTTCTCCAAGTGTTTTTTGGTCGACCGCGACCTCTGCTTCCTTGCAGGCTCCAGTCCAGCGCCATTCTCGTGATGCGGAGGCATTTGTTGGTGAAGAATTCTAGCCTCTGTGTGATGGTGTTAGAGACCAGCCATGTTTCGCTTCCGTACAACAATACGGACTTCACGCATGTGCTGCTTACGGAAATCAAATTATGAACTATGAAACAGCAAAATTATAGCAAAACAATTTCTAATGGCGGCTGGCAACGGCAGCCCTACGAGTGTGTTTCTGCCACTTATCTGGCCGGTATGATTTGAAATTATTTGACTTCTTTCCTGGTTTTAAAATCATGCTTATTTGAGCAACTTTTCACAGAGGTGGAACAAATCATTTCAGCATGATTGCATTGAAGAGTTGGATGAGAAATAGTATAGCTTCTTTTGGTATGAACTGGTGATCACTGTACCTTAAAAAGCTCTTGGTAGATTTCAATAAAATTTATACTGCTTTTGAAAAACATAAAAAACTCGAATTTTTATTCAAAAATCTCGATTTTTTTTAACAATTAATTGTCGGTTTTTTTCTGGAAAATCTGAAAAATATTTCCTGACGCTGCCATATTATTGCTTCGAATCAAGCGCAAGATTATTTATTAGTAAAACTATTTTCTCTTGTTCGATTGATTTAAATGAATCTCCAAAGACTTCTGATGATCACCGCAAGGGACTTCTGGAAAAACGAGCTCCACACAAACAGCGATAACTCTTACAATTATTAATTTTTTTTTTTTTTTTTAATTTTGTGATGTATTAATGCTATGTTTCTATTTTGTATTGTATGTATTAATGCTATGTTTCTATTTTGGTAAAATAAAGCAACTGAGAGCAACTTAAGAGTTTTGCTGTCATCAAATCGTAACCAGGGATTTTTTGGGTTTTAACTGCGACACTCCAAGCTTCTATTTCTTCCTTCTTCTTCTTCTTACAGCACTTCGTTTTTGACAAATCCATTTGGTGAGTTTCCTTTAAAAGTGAAGAACCATGGAGTTGAATATATGGCGGTGCTTCGTCTGGGTTGGGCACAATAACTTGCGAGAGATGTATAGCAAAGCAGTCCGCTTTCCCAGCGATCGTTTTCGCCCATGTTCCAGCTGGCTTAAAAATGGGAGGGTTTTGTTGAATTGGCGCTTTTAGGCTTTTAGTCGCCTTTCACAGAGATTACTCTATTCCTGTAGTATAATAGTTTAGCAGTATAGAGTTATTCTACTTAAATACTTTCTGCCATGACATCACCAAGGCACTAAACATTCATCATCAAACGGTTTTGAACCATTTAAAAAAGGCTGGTTACAAAAAGAAGCTCGATGTTTGGGTACCACATGAATTGTCTGTGAAAAATTTAATGGGCCGATTTAACATCTGCGATTCTTTGCTGAAACGAAATGATATCGAACCATTTCTGAAGCGAATGTAACAGGAGACGAAAAGCGGATCAAATACGACAATAATGTGCGAAAAAGATCATGGTGCAAGGGTGGTGAAGCTCAACAAATGGTCGCAAAGCCAGGATTGACGCCTGGAAAGGTTATGCTGTGTGTTTGGTGGGATTGGAAAGGAATCATCCACTATGAGCTGCTCCAGCCTGCTCGAACGATTGATTCTACACTTTACTGTCAACAACTGATGAGATTAAAGCAAGCAATCGAAAAAAAAACGGCCAGAACTGATCAGCAGAAAGGGCGTCGTCTTCCATCAGGACAACGATAGGCCACACACATCTTTGATGACTCTGCAAAAACTGGGAGAGCTTGGTTGGGAAGTTTTAATGCATCCACCATATAGCCCTGACCTTGCACCATCGGACTACCATTTGTTTCGGTCAATGCAGAACTCCCTTAATGGAGTAAAGTTGGCTTCAAGAGAAGCCTGTGAAAATTACTTGTCGCAGTTTTTCGCCGAGAAACCACAAAAGTTTTACACTGATGGAATAATGTCTCTAGAAGAAAAATGGCAAAAGGTGGTCGACCAAAATGGTACATATTGGGTTTAATAAAGTTCATTATAAATATAAAAAAAAATGAGTTGAAGTTTGATTAGAAATACGAAAAGACTTTTTCGACTTCCCAATATGTACTATACCTATGTTAGTAAGCCAAAAACAATTTTTGAACCGCGATTTGATGCGTTATTGATGCTGGTATGCCTTGTGAACTCAAATAACTTGTTTATTATTCCGATTTCTATTGGAAGATTACATCGAATGCAAAAATTTACAGTTTTGGTTGTCCAGTTTCGAAGTGATTTTATGTATTTTTACAGGCTCCCTAGCAAAATCTAAGTAGCTTTTATTGAACCGTTATTTGTATACCTAACATCTGTCTCGGAGTGTATTTCTGCCATGAAAAAGTTCCTCATAAAACACTACCTGCCGTTCGGAGGCAGCTCAAAGTGACTGCAGGTCCCTCCATTTGTGGAACAATATCAAGACGCACGCCACAAATAGAAGGAGGAGCTCGACCCAACACCAAATAAAGTTTGTAGGCGCCAATTATATATATAACATTTTTCAAAGGAGGGGACTTTATCGTATTAATGCTGTTCTAGCTGTCAAAGAAACACCCTCATAACAAGAAACATTCCCATGGCAGCCGGTTCTACGTTACCGGAACGACTCGGGTTTTTTCTGACCAATGGCTGCCGCCCCAGTAAACTAGCCCTATCTAGTAAACCATTTACTATCCCCCCTCTATCGTCCCAGGAGCAATTCCACGCAGCAATCTTGCTCCAAATACTTCCCCTTACCCAACCCTGAGCCAGAGGTATTCTATTGCTGCGTTTGCCATAAACGTCTCCACCCGAGCTCCACCTCGATTAGGAGCAATAAGTTTAACGGGTGGAGCCACCTTAAGACTTGTTCAGATAGGGAGTGTGGTCCACACGGTATGTGGCCTCGTGTTACTCCCGTCTCCAGGCGTCCAATGCCTCCACGGAACCTGGCATCAGTCAAATGCACTTTTTCCAATGGCTGGTGGCGCTTTCGGAAATGCTCTGGCCTGCGCACCACCCGTGAGTGGAAAAGATGAAATAGTCCACTTTATGAGCCGACACGAAATCCCAATATTTGCGGTCCAAGAAACCAAGCAGTTGGTTTAAACAGCTGACGCACGTTTCGTATTTGGTTTCACTGTCAAACATCTTCAGTTTGGTCTATAATTTAACCATGAATGGTCTAACAAACGAACAACGCTGGCAAATCATTGAATTTTATTATAAAAATCCATGTTCTGTTAAGAAAGTTTATCGCGCGCTTCTTCCATTTTATGGTCAGTTTAATCGACCCACTGAAGCCGCTATTCGAGCTAGGGTGACTAAATTTAGAACCAAATTTACATTATTGGACATCAAACCACCAACACCACTCCCACTTACGTAGAGTGCGAACTGAAGAAAATATAGCAGCTGTATCTGCCAGTGTTATTGATGACCATCGATTATCGATTCGTCGCCGTTCGCGGCAATTGGGCCTCTGTTACTCAACAACAAGGAAAATTTTGCGAAAGGATTTAGGTGTGAAGCCTTTCCAAATACAGCTGGCGCAAGAATTGAAGCCGAACGGCTTACCGCAACGCAGAGTTTTTGGTGAATGGGCTCTTGGAAAGTTGGTCGAAGATCCACTTTTTTATCGAAAAATTGTGTTCAGCGACGAAGCTCATTTTTGGATCAATGGGTACGTAAATAAGCAGAATTGTTGATTTTGGAGTGAAGATCAGCCAGAAGAATTGAAAGAGCTACCAATGTATCCAGAAAAGCTCACAGTTTTGTGCGGTTTACGGGCTGAGGGACTTCTCAAAGATGCTGCGAATCGTAACGTAACTGTGAATGGTGAGCGCTATCGTGAAATGATATCCAACTTTTTTTTGCCCAAAATGCAAGAGCTTGCCTTGCATGACATGTGGTTTCAGCAAGACGGTGCCACATGCCACACAGCACGCGTAACAATTGACTTGTTGAGAGGCGAGTTCGGTGAACATTTTACTTCACGTTCGGGGCCTGTCAATTGGCCACCCAGATCGTGCGTTATAACGCCTTTAGATTATTTTTTATGGGGCTATGTTAAAGCCCATGTCTATTCAGACAAGCCTGCTTCAATTAACGCATTGGAAGACAACATTAAAGCATTTATAGAGTATGCCAAAATTGGACTAAGCGGATGGACCATTTGAAGCGCAGTCGCGGTCAACATTTGCATGAAATAATCTTCAAATATTAAAATATATGGACTGTACTATCGATTTAAATAAACATTTCATGCATTTTTCTGAATTTTTTGAAAAACTCTCCTATAGTTCTTAAAAAATCACCCTTTACCAACTTCAACAAAGCTAATTGGGCTGGCTTCGCGGAATTCACTGAGGATAACTCGAGTTTGAATGTACATAGGGCATGAAATAAATTCTTATCGATAGTTTTCTATATCAAATCCCGCAGTCGTTAAACTAAAATAGGCCATGTTTATATTCACTTTTCAACGCCTGTAGCGGATGAGTTCAGTTATTGTAATTTTTTTCTTGATTATGCAATGCATGACCACTGTCACTTGAGCTGGGCGTTCACTGACACACTTTAAACTAACTAACAAATAATTGTCTTGAATCAAAATATCCGAACCTCTTCTTAGAGTCTTCAGCCTTCAACAGTCTTTCAGCAGCATTCCACCTCTAATTCTGGGTCATCGATCTCGACTCTTTTTGGCAAATATAAAAATATCACCAAAAAACCATATTTTAGTTAATCACCTAATTCATCTTGATTGTCATGCCATTCAGTTTTAGATGCTTCGCTAGTATGAATACCAAAACAAAAGCAAACAATTTAGTTGTTTGTGGCAGTTTCCATAAATGAAAAACTTGAGCTAAATAAAAAATCCCCCAGCAGCGCGCCGCCAAATTGCAAGCAGCACACAGGAAGATAGTAACAATGTCTAACTCAAACACAAATAATTATGGCACAAATAATTATGGACGATATTAACATATAAAAGCTGACGCATTTTCCACTCGCAGCACATTTGCGCCCTAAGCACCAACGCTATCACATGGAGCGGTCTTGCAGCCAAGCGATTATTAGAACGAAAGCGTCAGTAAATATTTCGAAATTACAGCAAAAACAGTACAACAATTAGTACAAGCACGAAAACACAGAGATCTCATACGATATAGTTACATATGTATGTGTGTACGAAGTACGAATGTGCATATGAGCAAAAACAAGCGGAAATGATGAACTCTTTCGATGTGCTGGTGAAATTTCTATTGACGCTTTTATCCATTAGCCCCACATATCCACAAATTGGCACCTTCGCTGGTAAGTGTAAAGCACATCGTCCCTCATAGTCGCTCAAAATATTGGAAAAATGCAGATGACTACGGTGGACTATGAAAAATGCACTTACACGCGCACACATCTACAGATTTTTATATCATATTTACAGCTCCAGTCACGGCGACCCACGGCCATTGGAAGTTGATAGCGCGCGACGGTTGGAGTGCACGTCCGCCCAAAGAGCGCAAAACCTTTGTCGGTCCTGCACCTTTCGTTATCATTCACCACTCGTACCAGCCAGGCGTTGCACAAACGACAGACGATTGTCGAGTGGCAATGCAACAGATGCAGGACTCTCATATGGATGAGCGGCATTGGGCAGACATTGGCTACAGTTTCGCCGTTTGTGGTGATGGCAATGTGTACGAGGGTCGCGGCTATGAAGTGGTTGCAGCCCACGCGCCACTCTACAACAATCGTAGCATTGGACTATTGCTAATTGGAGATTTTACCGGTAAGAGCCAGTGATGATGACAGTCATGATGATGTTGTACTATTGAATGTGCACTTATGGCTAGAATAACATTCGCTTAAACCATCAATTTTATGGATTTTACAGACCAACTGCCACCGGCGCCAATGATGAAGGTGGCGCAGAATTTTATAAAATACTCACTCGAAGCTGGCCACTTGCGTGAGGACTACATTTTGTATGGGCATCGGCAGGTGCGCAATGGCACCGTCTGTCCGGGCGATGCGCTTTATGCAGAGATACAAAATTGGTCACACTGGCAAAATGATGTGGAGGTTAAAGCGTATCCGCCCGTGTACGTACCTGCGAGCGTGGATGTGGTTGTGACCGAGAAACCATAAAAAGGAGGAGGAGGAGTGGAAAGAAGGAATTACTTTCAGCCTGCAGTATTAAAGAAAATGTACAAATTAATAGTAAAATTTCAATTTCACAATTTTTATAATATTTTTGTTTTTCTCAGGAGCAAATTCCCTTGATAAGAAAAACAGGTTACTTAAGCGTTCACTTAAGCACGTACGAAATACTACAGAACAGCAAAAATAAAAAAAAAATATTCATCCTCTTTTAGTTTCGTGTTTCATGAGCTCTACTTGTGGCCTTGAAATTTTCCCATACATATCAATGATTTTATCATTTTAAAGCAAGTGTGCAATACTTATCTGATATGGGAAGTGATCAGAAGCGAGGCTGAGGGCAATGCGATCCTCAAAATTTAGTTGTGGAAAAATAAATGATTCAACATAAATCAGAGAAGAACTTCAGTCCAAAGTGTCAAAGTTGAAATCATCATTCCACCATCTCCTATCACCTGGTAAAACAAAGAGCTTCAGAAGTTGAGGTGAGGTGCAAGAAGACCACTCAACTGTAGAATAAGAAGCTTATTCTGAGATGGACTCTGGACAAAGATACGCTTTTAGGTGGCAGTTGGGCAGTATCGGGCTTCATTTTAAAGAAAATTGCATTGCATTGCGTCATTGAGGAGTTAGCTTATATATGTTTCCCATGGGCCTCAACAAACCAGTTTAAATTAGGTTTACTTAACGCAAAACATTTTGTTTGTCTCCTTACTCAGAAAGTCCTTTGTAGTCTTCGCCATTTAATTTCCTAACTCGTAGCTGTTTTTACAGGTCACTGGACGATCGGTAGACACGCGGGAAAGCTAGGGTTACCATTTAACCCCCATTGCAGAAGCTGTATGGACCTTTCAGAGAAGGAGACTGTAGAGCATTTTATCTGTAAATGTCCCAGTTTGGCAGCTAGACGACTAAAGTCACTGGGCGCTCCTTTCTTCGACAGCCTGAGACAATGCGCCAACCTAAATCCCATTAATCTTCTCCATTATACCAACAGGCTCCATTATACCTCTGGTTGGCTGTAGATATCTGCCTGTTGGAGCTCTCATAATGGTAGCAAAACGGCGCTTTACTGATACTTGAGGAGTTTCAGACCGGCACTTCAACCATTTCACCTACCTACCTACCTACGGCCTGCTTGTAGCGCTTCTGCTTTAACTAGTCCCCTCCACGTATTGGGTGATCTTCCACGTCAGCAACTTCCTTGTGGGCACCAGTCTAATGATAATTTTGCGGTATCTCCAAGAGCCTTCTTCCGAAGTGTATGCCCAATCCATTTCCATTTTCGTCGCCGAATTTCGAAATGCACAGAAACCTGCTACGTCATTCTCCAGAGATCAGTGTTCGAGATGGTGGAAGTGATTGTGGTTAAACCTCGTTAGTAAAGAGGCCGAAAAGTGAAGTTCGGAATTGCTACTTTCTGATACGAGGGATATCAATAAATGAGTAACAAGAAGAGGCATCTTTAGTGTTCTTATATCAACAACCTTTATTTTATTTCGCCCTTGAGAGAAAGTATAACCGAGAACCTCACCAATGTAATCCACACCAGTTAATTTCTATTGATGAAGTCTTCAGATTATGACTTAAAGTTCGTCACGCAGCGGAAGTAGATCTTAGTTTGAGTTTACCAAAACTTTGCGGCTTGGAAGAGAAATTTTTTTTATTACATATTTTTCTGTCCATATATAGTATGTACACTATATATTTCATAAGCGTTCGCAAGATTAATTCATGTTGTGTTGCTTTTAAGTCCAGCACTGTTCAATGTTATTACGGATGGAATCATATAGGGTTTGATTGAAAAGTAATGAACCTTCCCGCGCAGAGCGTCTGCCAAGCGACCAACCGAATCGGCTGGTGGGGGAAAATGATCGTTGGACCTTCCCCTCCCACTAGAAACCGGTCCCAGTTCGCTGGCAACAGCGGTGCAGTCAACAGGAGTTTGCAGTGGCGAAATGCAGCGATCGTTGGAGCTACGTTACGCGATCAAATTTTGCGTAAAGCTAAACAAAACAAGTACCGAAACCATTGGGCTACTCAAGGAGGCTTACGGAGACCAATCTCTGTTCAGTGCCCAGGTAAAACGGTGGCACAAGTCGTTCAAGGAAGGCCGTGAGGACGACGACCCAAGAAGGCGCGCATCTCGAAATCCAAGGTCAAAACCATGCTGACCATCTTTTTCGACTCTCGAGGTATCATCCACAAGGAGTTTGTACCTCCACGAAGCACTGTAAACGAGGCATTTTACAAAGAAGTGCTCCTTCGGCTGAAAAACCGCGTCGCCCGGGTTCGGCCCGACCTCGTCAAGAATTGGACCCTTCATCACGACAATGCGCAGGCGCACACCGCCTTCCTCTGCACCTCTGCATTGGCCAAGATGAGAGTTCCGGTGCTTCCTCGCCCTCCCTACAACCCAGACCTGTCCCCTCCGGACTTCTTGTTCCCGCGCCTGAAAATAAAGCTGAAGGGGAGGCGTTTCGACTCCATCGAGGTGATCCAAAAAACTGTGACAGCCGAATTGAACGCGATTCCGGCGGATGAGTTTAAAAAATGTTTCCTGCAAGGACCACTACCAGCGGGGTATTGACACTCAAGGGTCCTACTTTGAAGAATATTAGTTGTGTAAGCCAAAAGGTTTAATAAAACTGCTTAAAAAAATAAGGTTCATTACTTTTCAATCAAACCCTGTAGCACAAGTTAAACCATCCGCATTGGGTTTCCGTATGACAACTGGTGCAAATCTGAAAAAGTGGATATCGGTGGAGAAGGTCAAGGCAATGGTAATAACCAAAACGCTAAAAAGATGCAAGCTGGCGGTTAACAATAAGGCAATGGAACAAGCCATGGAGCCATGGAGCTGACATATTACCAGCAGTAAGGATCTAAAGAAGGAAGTGCAGACTGAGGCAAACAAAGCAGCAACACTATCTGGCTGCCTAAGATCAGCGATATGGGAGAACAAATACATGAATATGAAAGTAAGAAAAGAATACATATATGACATGGATTCAACCGATTCTAACGAATGCGGCGGAAACAAGAGCAGGCACTTCTATAACCCAGCACTATATTATATAGTATATATATATCTAATTGGCGCGTACACCTTTTTGGGTGTTTGGCCGAGCTCCTCCTCCTATTTGTGGTATGCGTTTTGATGTTGTTCCACAAATGGAGGGACCTACAGTTTCAAGCCGACTCCGAAAGGCAGATATTTTTATGAGGAGCTTTTTCATGGCAGAAATACACTCGGAGGTTTGCCATTGCCTGCCGAGGGGCGACCGCTATTAGAAAAATGTTTTTATTAATTTGATTTCACCGAGATTCGAACCAACGTTCTATCTGTGAATTCCGAATGGTAATCACGCGCCAACCCATTCGACTACGGCGGCCGCCATTAGCACGGCACTATATTAGCGCTGTTGAAATGAAAACACTACGGACAATAATAGGATACTCATTGCGCGGCAGAAAACCTAATGACCAAATCCAAGAGATTTATGATGTAGCAGACGTAGGCCGGTGGATAAGAGGAAGAAAAACTGTGGAGAGATTATGTTCGCAGAAAAATACTTCGGAGATATCCTTGATCCCAAACTCAGCTGGATACCCAATGTAGCATACAGGATGAAAAAAGCTATATAACACTTTACACGTGTAAGAGAATGTTGGGTAAAAAAAGGGGTCCTCGACCAAAGTTATCCAACTGATCCTACCTACACAGCCATTGTAAGACCGATAGTAACACATGCGGCACTAGTCTGGTGGTCCGCGATGGAAAAGAAATACAACCGAACCAAGCTGAACAAGATACAAAGAGCAGATGTATCTTAACCACAGGAGCGCTTAGCACCAGACAACAAAATTGTACGATCACAGAAAGATCATTCTACAGGGACCCCGACTGCTCAAAATCAAATCAGACTTCACAATCCCTGACCTCAACTTCAAGCAAGGCTTTACGGTACGTTTTCCACTGAGAGCCGAAAGGAGGAAAGGGAAAGTGATTGGAAGATTTGATATCGACATGTACACTGACGGCTCTCAGATGAACTGTGGTGTGGGAGTTGGCCTCTTTTCTATTATCCAAATCAATTCGACTTTCTGACTATGCCAGCGTATTCTAGGTAGAACTATTAGCATTCAGGGAAGCTTGCGAATCACTCAAAGACACTGCAAAGAAATTAGTACAAGAGTAGCTATCTTTTCAGGTAGTCAAGCAGCTATCAAGGCCTTATACTCCAACTCCATTTCATGCAAACTAGTTTCACAATTCAGTGAGGAAGGAACTAGAACTGCTTGATCGCTGGCTTCAAATTACTCATATATGGGTTCCCTGACACAAGAATATAGAGAGTAATCAGAAAACAGACGAGCTAGCAAAAAAAGGTTCGACATTAAGCATAACAGAGACGGTGACAGTTGCTACCCCATGCAACACAATAAAAACATTCATTGCTTCACACTACTGAAAGAAGGTGGAAGCAATTAACTACATGGCCGTCGTACAATACCGAGAAGCCAAACTACCTGTTAGGATACTCTCGCTCAAACATGTCACGTATTACTGAAACCCTTACAGGTCACTGGAAGGTAGGGAATCATGCAGCCAGGCTCAACCTCAATCCCATCTGCAGAAACTGTCAAGCGGAGGGTGTGAAAGAAAGTCTTTTCCACTATTTATGCGAATGTCGGGGTTTAGCCAGAATAAGACTTCGCTCATTCGGTAAACCTTTACTACAGCAAATTAATGCCATCACAGACATAGAGATAGAAAATTTGCTGTCATATCTGGATGTCACGAAATGGATCTGAATTAAAAAAATGGACATCACACGAGAACAGTGCTAATAAGACGGCGCTAGTCGTTAATTAAGTATATATAGTACAAGGGCTCAACCATCTGCACAACAACAACAACATGTTCGCAGAATGTCAAGCGAAAGCAAAGCAAGTACGGCGATGAACAGCAGAATAATCCACACTATACCGCCCGGGCGACCACCGAAAATATGGCACGAAGGCTGGACATCCGAATGCACTAAACTACAGTAAAAGTTATCCAAATATATTATTGTAAATATAATTTTTAATAAACGAAGAAGAAAAAGTTTTGCTTTTGTTTACATATTTCAACAACGAATTCATTTATTTAATGAAAAATGCTACTTTAAAATCCTAAGTAAACCAGTAAGTTGAAGCGAGCGGGTACTTTATTTTGTTATTCCGCGTCAAACCAAAGCAAGTCTTAGTCATTAAAAAAAATACACTTTTTTTTTCTATTACAAAATACCCAAAAAGTTGTGATGAGCATCAAAAACCAATAAACGGATTTGTGTAAATATTTGTACGCGCTGTTGTGACCTTCATGAGAGCACACGAAACTGTTAAGAAGCGAAAGAGAGCGAAATGTAAACAGCAAACAACAAACAACAAACTTAAACCAAAGTTTTGAGAGCGACAGTGATTAAGACACAGATTAAGAAGTTCGAAATAATTAATTCCCCAGCAGCAAAAAGCATCGAGCGTCAAGCAAACAACAAAAGGCAGGCGAGCTAATATTGTACAAAGTCGGACGATTGGGGAGACAGAGGAAGGAATATAGCGGCTAAGTATGTAAATAACAGCATTACTATATTATCACCATCCCAGCTCGCGCATAGCACCCGTATAAGAGTCCGGCATGCAACGCTCAAGTCGCACAAATTAAAGCTTTTAACTGGTGATCGAAGCGGCGCGTTCAGTTATCAATTAAAAGCGGGCATGACCACAAGCAGGTTGTCAGCGCAATAGCAATGAAATGCTACAACAAAAAATACTAAACAATAGAATTGCATTAAGGCAGCGAAAATAGAGCGAAATAACGCCGTCATAAATACCGACAACGCGCACCAGCCGAAAAATCACTGCACAGAAATAAGCAGCAACAACAAACCAACCGTTGAAACAAAAGCCGTTGAAAATTTTAATATTGCGATGCGGTGGAAAATGTTTGATGCACGCACCGAACGAACTTCGACGTTTGCAAGGGCTGCTGGGGCCGTAGGATGCAGAACCTCAACGCACCAGCTGGTATTGTTGGTTAGCTTGCTTTTGGCCGGCAACATGGCCATGTTTACTTGTGAGTTAATTACGAGTTAAATTGCCTTTGCACACTACGGAAATTGTGAAAATTCAAAATTTCATAAATCAAATAAGTGAGAATGTGTGTGTGCATGTACATATGTGTGTGTGTGTGTGTGACTCTGTATTCTATGCAATTGCACTCGTGTATGAGTGCAACTGACGCTATGAGCTATACTTGACTGTTTGTGCCTAATAACCACAAGCCACAAATGTTTGCTTTTCACCCCTCCACCAACCCACTTTGACGGCGTTTAGCTATCAACACGATTGAAGCTTGTGCTTTACCCAAACAACACAGCAAACGATACACCGAAAGCCTCGGGGGGGATGTAACAAGCAACCAAATATTGGGCTACATGCGTGACTGGCGCCTAATCAGGCGCGCCGAATGGAATGCACGCACACCCACCGAAATCGCCAATTTCACCGGACCCGCGCCCTTTGTTATCCTACATCATTCCTATCAGCCGGGCGTTTGCCAAACGGAAGACGCCTGC
Organism: Anastrepha obliqua; assembly: GCF_027943255.1. NCBI lineage: Eukaryota > Metazoa > Arthropoda > Insecta > Diptera > Tephritidae > Anastrepha > Anastrepha obliqua. Next base: position 16,360,060 of record NC_072892.1, read on the forward strand.
AAAGCAGCAATGCGTTCCATGCAGAACTACCATATGGACCAACATGGTTGGCCGGACATTGGCTATAGCTTTGCAGTTGGCGGTGATGGCAATGTGTACGAAGGTCGCGGCTATGAAGTGGTCGGTGCTCATGCGCCAAACTACAATAGCCGCAGTATTGGTCTACTCTTAATTGGTAATTTTATGGGTAAGTAAGGGCACGCGCGCGCGCGAATTGCACAAAGGGAATGCATAAATGACGTGACTAAGGTAACAGAATAAAGGATATTTATTTGTTGTTGTTTTTTTTCGTTTGATTGTAGAGGAGCTACCGCCAGCGCCTATGCAACAAGTTGCGCAGGACTTTATTGAATATTCTATGGAGGGCGGACATTTGCCCAAAGATTATATTTTGTATGGACACCGGCAGGTCCGTGATACGGAATGCCCTGGTGATGCGCTGTACGCGGCGATAAAAGAGTGGCCGCACTGGAAAGAGCTTGACTTTCATTGACTAATTTGAAGGGCATTTTTGTCTTCCTAATGATTAACAAGAAAATTGTATTATTTTTATTTGTCGTTTATTTAATGTGAATTTGTGAAAGGTATTTTTGAAATAAAGGGTTTTCCAATAACAGGTATTATTTGGAATTGGATTGCGCTATCGATAGATGATTAACGATTTTTTATGGCCGGAATTGGATGGTATTGATATGGACAACGTTTATTTTCAACAAGACGGCGCTACGTGCCACATAAGCAACGAACCCATTAGTCTTTTACGGGAAAAGATTCCAGACCGTGTTATCTCTCGAAGAGGTGATCACAATTGGCCTTCGAGATCTTGTGATTTAACACCTTGTGACTTTTTTCTTTGGGGCTACGTGAAAGAGAAGGTCTACGCCAACAGCCCAGGGTCGATTCAAGACCTCAAAGATGGTGAGGTTATCAAGGACATAGGGCAGCCACTTTGCAATTCGGTTATGGAAAATTTCATAAAAAGGATATTGTCCTGTAAGCGTGATTGTGGTGGACATTTGCCTGATGTTATTTTCCACTATTAACGGCATACCTTCCTCTTTATAATGAAATAAACATCCGATCATTTATATTAAAATATAGCATTTTTCTTTGAATACCAAAATAACACCTCTTATAGGAAAACCCTTTACTATATGCAATTTATAATTTTTTTTTAATTAATAAAAAATCACATTTTTGCTATAATGTAACAAAAGGATGACGTTTTATATCAAAATCTAACAAAGTCTCGCTGCTAATCTGGCCGTAACTCACTATTCTCATATTGCAAAACAGGTTAGCGCTGTACATTTAGAAATGAATATTAGTCATCCCGTAGGGAATGCAAGTCACTCTAAAGCCACCTTAACTGCACTATTTGTCAACTGCTTATCAGTGACATTCTCAGCCACCGGGCTTAGTGATAGACATTTTATGTTACAATTGATTTTCCTATCAGCAATGCTTGATTATCATCAGACACTTTAACTGTATAAATTCTAACGCAAAAAATACCATCTAATACTCAGGGCTTAATTTTTATTTTACGTCCAATAAATAAGGCATATTTCATAAGTCTAAAATTTATGTGATGAGTTTCATTTTTCGTTCAGCAAATAAAACTTGCAAGAGAAGGTGCCTGTATGCCAAACATAAGTAATTTGATGGGGTACCTCTCGCAACTTGTAAGCTTCTTATTATGGACGCACTAATCAGTTCTGTAAATCAAAGATGGATTAGTGCCAATACCAATGTGAAATTGCTAGGCAAACATGGCCATGGCTAAGTCTACGTCTGTCCAAGAATATTACAAAATTGAGTAGACTTCAAATTAAGTCCTTAGTAGGGGCCCTCACAGGACATTGTCTCATAAGAAATCATGCAAGGAGATTAGGCGTTTACGCATGATTTCTGTCGTAGGTGCATGAATGAGGAGGAGTTGGAACCAATTCAACACCTTTTCTGCACATGCCTGGCTCTAGCCAGAAGCAGGACCCGATATTTAAGATCCAACTTCTTAATGAATTAAGATAATCTATACACTTTAGCTATCAACAACCTTTTACGCTTTTACGCCAAAAGCTCCGGATGCTTCCATATGGAAGGAGAAATCGAGCCCAGCCCCTGCGGCCCACAACGGATCCATTCGTGCTCTAAGTGGCAGCGCTGTCTTTATGTGCGATGCGGCTGGCAAACCTAACCTAAATAAGACTTGAGTTTTAACCTTCGTATCTTATGAAATAATTCTTCTTGCCTTGCGTTGGTTTCGTTAATCTATTTGATTTCTCACAGGGTAGGTGATTAGCCTGCCGCTATTATGACCTCATAATTTGATGAAAATCCCATTTCACGATGAATTTTTGTAGGTCTGGAAAAAAATGGAGGTCGCTAGGGGCCTAATCTGATGAATACGGTGAATGCTCCAAGAATTCGAACTTTAATTCGAGGATTTTAGCCATCGTCAAAATGCTCTTGTGACGCGGTGCATTGTCCTGATTAAAACGATTTTTTTTCTTTTGCAAACTGGGTATTTTTTCACGAATTTTTTCTTCAGTTGGTTTAAAATGTTGCGGTAGTATTCAGAACTTATTTCTTTATCACTTTATAGAACATGTCCCACCGCTGCCTCCAACGTCATTCATTACTTACTTTCCGTGAATCTTCAAGTTAAATCCATTGCTGCTCAGAGCGCTATTAGACTGAAAGAGATTGACCTCTGTAAGAAACTTCCTGTAGGACATAGTAACATCTTGAAGCAGATCTCCCATTCCTTATTCCTTCTGTGTACTTTGTACAAATCTCTCCATCTGCAAACGGAGTTTTGAGGGTTGTGTTAGAGCTAACTTTCCAAGCAGGCTGGACTGGAGGAGAATCGGCACAGATATATGATATGTATCTGTGTTTTCGCTGAAGGATCCAAGATGAAATCTGGAGTGGGAGCGGGGGTTTTCTCGTAAGTAAGCCAATATTTCAGTATCCTTTGAACGGCCGGAAACGAGCAGCGTTTTTTCAATCAGAGGTCTTCGCGATCCTGCAAGTATGCAAAATGCTTAGAGATCGCTGTTGGAAGAGAGACATTAATATTTTTTCCGATAGTCAAGCTGCGATCAAGGCCTTGTCGTCGCCGTATTGCAGCTCTTTTCTGGTCAACTACTGCTAGGAGGAACTTAAACATCTCGAACGTGCATCACATTTCCCTTAACTGGGTTCCTGGATACAGGAATAAAAGGGAAATGAATTTGCCGATGAGCTTGCCAGGAAGGGGCTGACAGAACCGGTTTCAGTTGTCCCATCTCAAACAACGGTGTCCCCCTGACCGTTCTTAAAGGGAAACAGCACAATTTCTTTCTCAAAAAAGTGCAAGACAGATGGAGGTCTGTCTCATGCTATCTCAAAAACACTATAGCTTTAATACGACAGGAATAAGACGCCTAAGGTGATGAGAGTTCCCCGCCATTCAATCTCCAAACTCATTGCGGTGTTCACTGGTCACTGTGGTCACTGGTTCTAAGCCACAGGACAGATGGCCAAGATATTCTTTACGGAAGTCTATGCCATCTTGAACGTGGCATACTGGATAATTGCGAAAAGGTGGCGGGGCAGCAGTATTGGAATTTGTAGTGACAGTCAAGCTGCACTGAAAGCCCTTGCTAATTTAAACACTGTTGGAAAACACAAACAAGTTAAGTTTTTGGGTGTCTGAATGAAGGCTCTGCAAGTATGCCACTAGATCCTGAACCCTTTCTAGGTGTCAATTTTGCATCGATTCAATTATAGATTGACGACTTCATGAGCTCTACCCATAGAGGACGTTAGTCTGGGTGGAACTCATCAGAGTAGCCAAGTGCTTTGTGAAAGAAGCTAAGGAAAATAGCGACCTTTATCCTAAAACTCAGCAGAAAGGACTTAAGAGTACTGGTGGGTATAATCACAGGGCACAACGCCTGTGGTCAGCATATGGTTGTCATGGGAGTCGTCGGCAGCCCGATATGCCTATCCTGTCTTGAGGATGACGACACTGCAGAGCATTTTCTCTGTAACTTTCCGGCGTTTTGCAGAATCAGACTTAGGATATTGGGTTGCGATGAGTATGGATAAAGTTCATACACTTCCTCTTCCGGATCTCTTAAGATTCATCAATCAACCCAAGAGGTTTTTGGAAGACTGACCTCAAACTAATTTTTCCGTCTTACCATCTACATTTTATCTTTCCTATCTCTATTCTTTCTTCTGAGTTCTATCCGGGTGTAGAACAATGGTCTCCTGACTGAGTGCTTGGACTTGTCCATCCCCCCACAAATCTAATCTAATCTAATTTAATCACTCGTCACTGGGAGATCGAAACTTATGCGAAGAAGCTTGGACTTCCCTAAAACCCCTATTGCAGAAGCTGAAAGGATGCTGCAGAGAACGACACTATTGAACACTTTCTCTGCAAATGTCCGGCTCTGGCGTTTGCAATTCCTTAGCGTCCCCTTTGGGGATATCATGAGGAAATTCGCTATGTAGTCTAAATAACTTTTCTCTCCTCCACTATATCAACACAGGATGGCTGTAGGGGTTTTCTCATCCCTAAATTTTTCGCAGGTAGTGGTTTACATTATAGTATTAAAACGGCACGTAAGTGCTACTAGCAATGTACCTGTCGTATCCCACCACCTTTCGTATCGCAAAAAAAAATTGAGCTAACAACTTCTTGGCCGATTTTTGGATACGAACTCGTTTCGGAGCCGAAAAAGCAGGTTCACACCACTCCTTAGACTTTTGTTTTGACTTAGGATCATGATGATAGACCCAAGTCTCATCCTTAGTGATGAGTAGACGCACAAAATCCACTTTTTCCTTTCGAAAATGCTCTAACTGTTGTTGAGAAAGTCACATTCGAATGAGTTTTTGTTCCATTGTTAGGGAATGAGGCACCCATTGCGCACACAGCTAGTAATTTTTCTGCAACCCAAAACTTCAGTCCAAATATTGCTTATACTGGCCAATAAGATGCCTAGGGCTTCTACTAAATTTCTTTCAGTCACTCGACGATTTTCCAATACAAATGCTGCATTTTTTCAACGATTTCTGGTTTTGTTGCTGTTTTTGGACATCTTTGACGTGCATCGTCTTCAAGGCTTCTACGACCACGTTTAAATTCATCAACCAATCTTTCTACTGTACTAATTTATGGCGAAAAGTCCTTAAACTCTATAAACATTCGCTCATAAGCTTCCTTTTCTTTCAGTGCGTCCAAAAATAAAAATTCAATCACTGCACGAGACTTGATTGTTTCCATTGTACTGTGGAACGTCGATACTGAATGGCTTGTAAGCAAAACAAGAATTGACAGATTGAAATGAAACTTCACATAAGAATTATTAAAACTCTTTCAGGTTCAAGCGGCAGGTTGCCATAGAAGGGTCTAGTACCTCTAGGCGGAGTACAACTGTAGGGCAGGAGGGACTGGCTAAACATGTCCGTCCCTCTAAGCAAAGCTACTACAAAAAAAGGCGGCTAGTAGGGTCTTATTTAGACTAGGAAAGGTATCAGCAGAGCAGCTAACAGAAGAATAGGATAAATCGCTGGAATGGGCAAAGGGAGTAATATCCGACTTGGGAATACTCCTAAAAGGCAACGATCTGCAGATAAAGCGGAAGAAAACGTCGCAAAAAAGCAAAACGTAAGTGGCCATAAATACCCAACTTTCAGTGAGGTCGTAAAAGACAGCGGTGCGATATTGGTTGTCAAGGAAGAGGAGGAAGGGACCATTCCTAAGGAAAAATTGAGGTGGATTGAGGAGGTTATCGCCGAAGTTTACCTCCATATCCTAGAGAAACACCCCGTACCCCCCTTTGCCATGACGCAGGCTGGTATCAAGGTAGAGCAAAGCTCATCGCCTGCGAAGACGTTAGGTCAGCCACGCTCTATAGGTTGGCCGTAGCCAAGATAGGAGAGGCTTGGCCAGGAGCCAAGCTCGAAGCGGTTAGTAAGAAAGAAATTCCAAGCAGACCTCGAGCTCGAGTATGGGTTCCGGCCAAGCCGGAAAAGCCGAAAAAAATTGAACAAATTTTTAAGACATGCAATAGCGACCTGCCAACTCACAACTGGAAAATAGGAAAAGTAGAAGAGCCAATAGAGAGAAGAAGATAAGTGATGCTCATCCTCAATGGAGAATCGCTTGCCCCCTCTGGCGCATAAAAATTGTGTTGTAAGGTTCGGCTTTGTTGACGCAACCATTCAGATCTATCGCAGCGACAAACCAGCTTTGGACTCAGATGAGCAGCGTGACAAAGCCGGCTTGGGGCCGCTCTTCAACGAAGAGGAATTCCTCGCTGACACTGAGGGTGGGGAGATTCCGGAGGAGGACGTTGATGTCACGATGGTGGAGATAAAACGGACAGATTCACATGAAGCTGATCCAAATTAATCGCCTTCACTCTTAACTTGCGTCCGCGCAAATCGCTTGCCCCACTGGCGCAGAAACATTATGTTGTAAGATTCGGGTTTGTTAACGCAACCATTCGGATCTATCGCAGCGACGAACCAGCTTTGGACTCAGATGAGGAGCATGACAAAGCCGGCTTGGGGCCGCTCTTCAACGAAGAGGAACTCCTCGCTGACACTGAGGATGGGGAGATTCCGGAGGAAGACGTTGATGTCACTATGGTGGAGATAAAGCTGATCCAAAATAATCGCCACCACTCTAAACTTGCGTCTGTGCACCTTTCCGTCCGCTTGGCTGCCGGTGGACTTCACGTAGCCCCCATGTTTTATTTTAAAACAAAATCTAGGTGCGTCTTTTGAAAAATCCTTTACAAAGGAAAAGTTATTTGTAAAAACTCTGCACTTAATTCAGTTCAATCCCTACTTCTATCAAATTCACGGAGAGCCGAGTACCGGTGCTGCTCACTTTATTAGCTTATAAAAGCTGATTTCTTATTTTCTTCTCAGTCTACACGCTGAGCGAAAAACTTCTATGAAAAGTGACCAACGAATTAAGCAAGCAAAAGCGACTTTACTGGGAGGTTGCACAATCACTGTGTCCTTTAAATTTTCAATACACTCACACTTACACTAACACTAACACAATCTTACTTTACTATTTGATTAGGCAGCTGGCTTCCAATTATTCCTTTTAGCTGAGTTTTAATTTTGCTTTCAACTTTTGTTGTTTTCTAGAAGACGACATGTGGATACTGAAATTGCTTTGCAAATTGAATGCAGCCTACATAAAGGCTTTCATTTTTGATGATTTTTGACAAACAATAGGTGTGAGAAGATTGAAAAGCAAGATTGTTTATTGTTTACCTATTTTTCCTAGGACTAACTCAAAAGGTATAAAAATCTGATGCAGTGAGTGCAGGCACCGTGATGACTACTACTGTGATGGCAGTTATCAGGTAAATAATTAATAAATATTCTTGTTTTGAACTTCTAACACTAAAACTACGAAAACGTTGTTGGTGGTGGGCGACTAAAAATTCGTTTCGGGTTACACAAATACTTTTCTGTTGTTCTGTTGTTGTTCAAGGGCCGATGTTGAATGTGAACCACACCTAAACGTCAACGACACCGTTGGACTTCTTTCTTTGGGGTTATTTGAAAGAAAAGGTGTACGTCGATAAGCCAGCAACAATTCAAGAGCTAAAGGATGAGATAATTCGGCACATTAACGGCAAATGGCATAGAACCTCAAGTATGCCTCAGCGTCAACGGAAATTTGGACCATCGGATGGAGGTGTGCCGCTGAGCCCGCGGAGGCCATTTGGCCGATATTTTGTACCATACGTAATTGAGCCACACCAATATTATCATAATAAACAAATGACAATAATTTCCTAAAAAAAATTGTATTTTATTCAAAATCAACACCGGCCCTTGAAACTTAACCACCCTTTATATTAGCACAATTTCTTGAAGTTAACTTCAAAGTCATTATGGACCGCGAAACGAAATTGATGGACTTATACTCAGATGTTGGATATACTCAGACTGACTTGTACTCCGATGCTGGATGTACGCAGACTGAATTGTACTCAGATACTGGATGTAATCAGACTGGCTCGTACTCCGATGCTGGATGTACTCAGACTGAATTGTATTCAGATACTGGATGTAATCAGACTGGCTCGTACTCCGATGCTGGATGTACTCAGACTGACTTCTACTCGGATGCTGGATGTACTCAGACTACTTGTACTCAGATGCTGGATGTACTCAGACTGAATTGTACCCCGATGCTGGATGTACTCAGACTGACTTGTACTCCGATGCTGGATGTACTTAGACTGAATTGTATTCAGATACTGGATGTAATCAGACTGGCTCGTACTCCGATGCTGGATGTACTCAGACTGACTTGTACTCCGATGCCGGATGTACTCAGACTGACTTGTACTCAGATGCTGGATGTACTCAGACTGACTTGTACTCCGATGCCGGATGTACTCAGACTGAATTGTCCTCCGATGCTGGATGTACTCAGACTGACTTGTACTCAGATGCTGGATGTACTCAGACTGACTTGTACTCTACTCCGATGCCGGATGTGCTCAGACTGATTTGTACTCAGATGCTGGATGTGCTCAGACTGGCTTCTACTCCGATGCTGGATGTGCTCAGACCGATTTGTACTCAGATGCTGGATATACTCATACTGACTTGTACTCAAATGCTGGATGATATATTACCATCATTTGAAGAGAGGCGAAATCTGGTGGTTGCTTTCCATTCAGAACCGAATATGAAATTACACTCAACGACAAAAAGAAAAGCTCCTTTTTGTCCTATACAGAGTGCTGAATAATAATTTATGCATCTCTTTTTCTTGGATTATCAGTACTAGTAACCGTAGAAAGTATAATAGTTTAATAGATTGGACTGTAACTTCCAATTCATTACTCAGGAAACTATACGCATATCTGGAAAATATTTCTTTCGCCAAAACACTTTATTTATAAAACAAAGCTAATTCGCCATGGGCAATTAAAAATTTCGTCTAGTACGTTTGCACAAATTAAACGTTTGTAAGTGGTGTGCGCAAATATTTAAACACATGACTTGCATTTCACGCGCTTGTTAGGGTTTTAGAGCTTGAATGGTTTTAAGTCTATCGCAATCGATACCAGCAAAGGGGATTCCCGCCACAGAACAAAGCAAGTCAATTCAATTAAAAGTACAATTTTTTACTTAATACTGTGCGAATGGTACTCCATAAAAATTTATTGCAATAATCGCATGCTTATTATACAATTTATACCCAACAGTAAATCGAATTGTCTCTTGGCTATCACAAAACTTGCTAATTGACGAGTGACAGCAAAAAATTAATAGCTGATTTGAGGTGACTATTGGCTAACACAATCGCTTGTATGCAAAAAATGAATTCTGTGCAAAAAATTCTTTCTATGCAAAAAAAAATTAATTCTATGCAAAAAATTAATTATATGCAAAAGCTGCAAAAAATGGAATCGAGTGTGAGCCTACAGCCTACGACGCAGTTACGGATGCAATAATAGAAGCCCTGCCACTTTGCGTCAATGTGAAGATAATTTTGAAGTGCTACTCGTACACATTTTAGTCATTCATTATTTCATTTTTTTATATGCACACAAACATCGATAAGGAGCCATAAATTGCTAAGCTGGCTCAAATTTTCGGCTGATAGCGCAATCAAAAAAATGCTGAATGGTTCATATGAGTGAATTAGCAGCTCTGTTTGATATTTGGCTTTTGTTTATTTTTTTTTTTTTTTATTTCTTCATTTTTCATTTTTATATTTATTACTTAACACGTGCGTTGCCAGCATTTTTTAAAGCGACCAGCAAAAATGTCGAAAATGCAGCTAATATCGGCAAACATTTTTCAACGAAAAATTTTCATGTATTATTTAAAAAAAAATCAATGCAACAACTAGAAAATGCCTCTAATATTATTTTGAATTAGCAAAGAAAACTTGAGATTGAATAATCTTATACTAAAATGAGCTCTATATCACACCACGGGGGATCCATAATTTCATCTCATGAATCGGTATGCCTACCAATACATACTGAGGTGATAGATCACATGGATTCATAAGTAGCTTTAACATCGTCAGCTTTATTCTACATATTTATTTCATTTTCACTGAATTCATAGAATTTAATACTCTTTGCGCAAAATAAAATATTTAAAAACTTAATTAAAGAGGTGGACCAAAGCATCCTTTCCTAGCACATTTTCACACACAAAGTTGAACCATTCATTCTACGTACAGTAATTTTAATGTTTGCCAATTTATACCTCTATCCTTTACTAAAGTAAGCTTTTGACAGTAAACTTAAACTGACGTCGCAGCAGAGTAACTATGAACAAGGCGCATTCAACAATTTAATGTCGGCATTTTTATTAAAAAGGGTTTCATTTAATAACCCTCTGTCAATGGTGCCCTGATGCGACCCCTCCCTAATATAGGCGGGCCCCAGGGAAAACGCAGGTGACTACTGTCATTTGTTGCTGGTCAAAAATTCGAATCGGGAAGTAACCCAACTATACAGGCAAGGCGCGCTGCGGGTAGCTATCGCATACAGAATGGTGTCTGATGATGCAATCTGCGTAATAACTTCAAAGATAACTCTGGGCCTCTTGGCAGATGAAATGAATAGGCTCTAATACGTGCAAGAAGCATGATCCACATGAGTACAAAAAGCAGCTAAGCGATCGCTGACAATTGGCCGGTGGCAGCGCGGTGGGATCAATCACACGGCGGCCGTTGGACCTACAAACTCATACCACGTGTTAATGAGTGGTTCGGAAGAAAACATGGACTACCACATTTCGCAGTTACTAAGCGGACATGGCTGTTTTCAGGAATACCTGCACCGTTTTAAGCTGGCAAACAGCCCTCTTTGCACAAACTGCCCGAATACGAACGAAAGCGCAGAATACGTGATTTTCTATTTCGACCGCTTCAGAGAGGAACGAGCTACTCTCGAACAAGCCTTGGGTAATCAACTATCCCCCATTAGCCTTATACGAGATATGTGCGTAACTAGCTGTAAGTGGGAGGTAGCCCAAACGTCCGCAGGTAAGATCATGACGCAACTCTGTCATGTTAATTGGGAGCGCAAAAGCATGCAGCAATAGTTACAGCAGCAGCCCCAGAGAAGGCGGACAGTGGAGGTAATTGAGACTATCGACGGCGTATAGCCTTCATATGCCTGCAGGAGAGGAACCTGGGCGCAGGTACCTGTTGTGTCTTCGGACATAAACACGGCTGTTATTTTTGTTTTAGTCTCAGAGAAGAAGTAGCTGAGGTGGGAGGATTGTTATTCCATTAGTGAGAGCGTGCTCCACATACTATTCATGTGACGTCATCTTTGAGAGGTTTCTGACATTTCAATTTGAACTTCCTCCAAAAAAAAAATATCGGCATTTTTCTCACGATGAACTGTCTCTCAGAAGGTGTGGCCAGCATCAGACCCTTAACCGGCTCTGTGCGATTTTGAAGGAATGAGCTGATTTGTTTTGTTGACGTAACAGAGGATGTGAGAGTGGTTTGTTTATGGTAAAATTGAGATTGTGTTGGTGATATGAGAAAAAATGTAGAGAGTTTACGCTTATGTTGCTTCACTGCTTTTATTGAAAGTTAAGTATTGAAAGTACTGGCTTGTTGCTAAGTACCGCAAATTATTTACTTTAATTCAGAGGCTTCACTTGTAAGTAATTTTATGTAGATAAAATCTGTTGTGACATAGCTTTACGAAGTCCTTGTCTGGTTGAACTCGCTAGAAAGGATGACATCAGTTAAGAAGCTGGAGCGGGCACAAAGGTCTGCCCTTATTGGAATCAGTGGGGCACTTCAGACCACACCTACTCTAGCACTCAACGCTATGATGAATGTGGCCCCTGTGGAAAAACTTCTGCTGCACGCGCCGCTATCAGATTAAGGAGTTCGGGCCCTAAGCTTAACTTAAACTACGGACACTCTAGCATTTTCAAAAATTGTGAGTTCATGCTGGATCATTGTACAACCACGCTAGGTCCGAGCGGAACTTTTTTCACTCATATTCCCAATGGGATAAGTGGGAATATGTTCACGGATGACTCGAACTTAGACGGAAGTGTCGGAAGGGGAGTATTCTGAGAGGAGCTCTCCATCAAGCTCAAATTCAGGTTTCCGAACTACTGTAGTATTTTCCAAACAGAAGCAGCCGCAATTAAAGAAACTGTGACTGCTCGCTGCTGTAATTTCAGTAAAGGAAGTAAATATTTAACTCCGACAGGCAAGCGGCAATTAGGGCATTGGGCTCGTTGTTTTTGCGTTCGAAATTAGCCGGGAAATGCCTGACTTCCCTCTCGATTGCATCCGAATACTTCGATATCAGACTCACTTGGGTTCCCGGTCACAGCAGCATAGAGGGAAACTGCTGGGCTGATGAGCTGGCTAGCCAGGGAACTTTGGAGAGGGTTTCGTCGCAGAATGAGAGGATCGGGGTTCCCTTAAAAACCTGTGATCTGTTCCTGGAAAGATGGACACTGGAAAGCGCTGGTTTAGCGCGCAAACATCCAAGGTAACGAGATCCTTCTGATCACGGGTTGATCGGGGACGCTCGAGGGAATTCCTTAGGCTAACAAAGGGCAAGCTCTTGAAATTTGTGGGTATCCTTACCGGACATTGTGCGTTAGGGGCCCATGCGGTGAGACCTGGGATTGCCTCAAGCCCATTCGGCAGAAATTGCCTGGAGTACGAGGTGGAATCATCTCAGCACCTCCTTCTCAGCTGCCCTGCTTTCGTCTGGCAAAGATTTAGACATCTGGGCTCTCACTTTTTCGTTAAACCAGTGGATATAGCGGGTTTAAATATCATACATCTGGTGAAGTTCATAAGTAGCTTGTTGCGATCAACTACGAACGCAAATCAGCCACTGTCGGCGTCGTCGTAAGTGCATGGTCATCATGCCCTAATCCCAAGGTCCCTTCTTCCCGCCCTTCTCCTTTCTCCTATATGGTATCACAACGGACGAATTTTTTGAATATTTGTCCAAGGGGGTCCCTAACCTAGCTCAACTGCTTATTAAGTAAATTTACCTGCAGCCCATTGAGCTGTGCGCAACTTTTGGAATCACTCAAACGTGATCCTATCGGTGGTCTTTCATTGATAAATACTGATTAAAACAAAATTTTACAGAAATGGAGTAATTTTGTTAGCTATCAAAGAACTTAAGGAAGAATATAAAGTGAAAGCATTAAGAGCAGCTGAGTTTGGTTGGAATAATGTCCGGCCACACCAATCAGTTTTAAATTTATCCGAATATTGAAATTTAAAATACCAACGTTTGGTATTGAAATTGTAAAACTTTACATTTTAACAGCCCGATAAAGTTTAAAATTGATTGGTAAAACCCGGCATGGGTTAAGTCCCATAAATCGACTGCCAATGAAAATCAATTTTCTTCGGCTGAGTAGAAGAAATTGAGACGGTACAACACCTCCCCTGTGAATGCCCTGCACTTCAAAGAAGCCGTGCGAAATATCTTGGCGATTACTTCTTTGAATACCTGGGAAACTTGCAAAATGTCCCACTGGAAGGACTAGTTACCTTCTTAAAAAGATCTGAGTGGTTTTAAGCCCCTTAGTTCGGGGATGGTAATCAAATGTAGGAATGACTTCAATCGGCCTTAGGGCTACCGAGTGTCTTGTCTTAGACAAGCAACCTGGCTCACCTAACCTTTTTTATGTGAAAATGGTTAAGTTGGCATCACTGCTCAATACAACTACGCTAGTAATTCATGCGCAGATAATAAAACAAATTATCAGTGCAAAATTTATAGCAATAAAACTGGTATGCAAATCGAAAAAAGAAGCAAATGGGGTCTCTAAGAAAAAAAATATTGGAATTTTTCTGAGCTAAAATATAGAAGCCTACGTGAATAAGTAAATAAAAATAGAACATAAATGTGCTTGTGTGCATAGCAAAAACGCGAATACTCCCTATAAATGCAAGTGGGATTGGCGGTGATAGAGGAGTCTGAAATATACGAAAAAAAGAAGTGAAATTTAATGGGGAAAGATTTGAAAAAAAATTTTACAAACTGAAAACGCGCATTTCGAGAAAAATCAAGTTTCTTATTAATACCAAATCAAAACCTATGCTCAAATTTAATTTGGAAGGATAAAGTTTTGCAGTTTATGATCCATTTATGTTTTTCAATCGTACAATTTTATAAAATTTAGAAAGCGTGAATCCCAAAAACAAAAAACAAGAAAAAACACTTTGAAAGGAAGAACAAGTGAAGCGGAAGCGGTGAGTAAAACGTGCGGAAAAGCAAATGAAAATAATAATTTTATTACCTGTAGTGTGCCGCGGCCTCGGTAGTCTAGCGTAAGTGCACTAGCCTGCCATCCCAGAGGTTGTGGGTTTATACTCGTATCCCATGTAAACCACGGTCCTCGCACTTTTCCAAATTAACCTACTTTCCCTGTTTCTAAAAAAAAACACAAATTCCTCCAATTCCATTCCTCAACCCCAAAAACTTATCCTTACTCCCGCTCAATAGTCTGCGCATTATTTGCAATGTGGCAAAAAAAAACAAAGAAAAACACACAGTTAAACAATGCATCAGTGGCGCCAGCAAGAGGAAGCGGGCAACCGCGGTAATAACGTTGACACACCACTTTAGCGAAGTCCTCAACCATCTGTGTGATCCTTCTGGCAGAAAAATGTGAAGCACAAATGGCGCTCTAAGCTCTAAGAAGGCATTGTTCCTAAGCACTACTTAGGAGTGGTAGCGGCAGGCTAATAACCTACCCTGTCAAAAATCAAAAGCAGATTAATGAAACCAACGCAAGGCTGAGTCTTGTCGAGGCCTTATGCTCCAGAGAGGAGTGAACAAGGAAAAAAAACAGCATGCCCAATGGCCGATCCTGCGACCTAAATGGTCTTTTGTGTCTTACTACATGTTTTAGAAATAGTTAACATGAGTCCTATTGACATCCGCAGAAGCGACCCTTGGAGTGTTTGAGAAAAAGATTCTGCGCAAGATTTTGGACCTTTGTACGTTGGCAACGGCGAGTGGAATGATGAGCTGTATGAGCTTTACGACGACATAGGCATAGCGCAGCGAATAAAAATCCAGCGCCTACGCCAGCTGGGTCATGTCGTCCGAATGAATACAAACGCTCCAGCTCTGAAAGTATTCGATGCGGCACCAGCTGGTGGTAGCAGAGGAAGAGGAAGACCTCCTCTGCGTTGGAACGATCAGGTGTAGAAGGACTTGGCTTCACTTCGTGTGTACAATTGGCGCCGGTTAGCACGAGAAAGAAACGACGACGTAAGCGGCTATCGCGCCAATTAACAAGAAGAGGAAGAACTGTCAGAAAACCTACTACTTTCCTGATCGCTACTTGTTTTGCAACTCTCTATTGTAAGTAAAAGGTCTTATAAGCCTTTTGGCTTGACGGATTTCTTGTGAGACTTCCCAATGGGTAATTCTTCTTGAGTATTCTCCCAACTATTACGCTGGGTAATTCTTCTTGAGTATTCTCCCAACTATTTACGCGAACCCGCACTAGCGAGTTCATAAGCAATTTCATTTCACCCAGCAAAGTACAATTTTATTTGTCGCACTAAGTTGGTTGAGGTTGTTGAGGCCTTCGTACATTACTTTCGATCCCAAAGAATGTGAAGTTGTTGTTTTTAATGCAGTTTGACTGTCCGAGCATATAGCTACGTGTGCACTCTTGTTGCTCTTCATATGATTTATTCGCGCACAGATTGAAATTGCCTGAATTTCAGCCTGCAAGACGCTAGGCCATTTGCCCATTGGCTCGGAGATTTTCGTGTTTCGCACTGACTCCAGTATTTGTTTTCGAACCATCTGTGAACCACGCGCGACTGCTGAGATCGCACTAAGGTTCACCAGTTCCCATTCGAGACTGCTGGTATCAAACCAAAGTTCTTCCAGTTCCTATTCGAGACTGCTGGGATCGCACTAAGTTCCTCCAGTTCCCATTCGAGACTGCTGGTACCGAACTAAGGTCGTCCAGTTCCCATTCATTGCAATCTGAGATTATGATTTCAAACCTGTGGTTAAAAATACATTTTGGAATCATATAGTCTGCTAATGAACAGATTATATTCTGACCCGGTGTCTCTATTAAGATACTTGTATGACCAAAGTCAGGAAGATCTATCCCACGTAAGATTTGGATTTTTAATGCACTTCGGGATTTTTAAGTAGCGGCTGCCAAACTCAGCGTACAACCAGCTATCCTGGGATACTTCGCCATTGAACGTTGACTCACTGCCGAACGGGCGTTCGGAAGCTACTCAGAAGATATTTGGGCTAGTCCCGGAAGTTGTGAGCTGCTTGAACCATATGCAGAAGAATCGTCCTGGCCACTCCCAAGTGTGTGGCGATCAGTAACATACCCCACTTGCGTGAACTTCTACATATGAAACCATCATCCTCCGTCCTCCATCGTCATGGAGCGGTTTTTTTCAATATTACTTCAAAAAACAAAAAAAAATAAGGTGCTTAAAAACAAAAGTCGGGGCGCAAGTTGTAAAAACGGCACGTATTATTGTCTGGCCTTTTTTACCATCTTCCGTTAGCGGGACTTTGAAAAAATAGGGGTTTCTTTTTCTCTTTTTTGTGCTGTGTGATGAGGCCAGGAAAGTAGGTCATTTTAATCGGGGATTGTACCGCTGTTACTTCAACTTCCAAAGTGCAAGGCGGATTCAATTAAACTTCGATTATTGAGATCTGGCGATAGCCGCAAAAAAATCACATTTAGTGACCTCAAAAAAGAAAAGAAGGCCGCGACTATTCGCACAGCAAGACTTTGACATGGCCGCAGTTAATCAAAGTCATTGCAATATTAAATTTATTTTCCGGTGAATTTCTTAGGCATGCAGATTTGGTGGCGTGTGTTATGTGTGTATGTATATATGCACCTGTGTATGTATGTATAAGCAATGAATTATTTACTTAAAACGTTATTGTTATTATTTTTAGTAGCACTGTTCGCAAATTGAAAACAAAAAGCCATAGATTTTTTGTTCAATTTTGCAGAAGAAAAATTCCCCTTTTCCAAGTCAACAAGAAAAAGTACCAAACAATTAAATTGAACTGCCTCAAGTGGGCCAAAGAAAGAGCTTTTACTGCTGGTGGAGGGTATTTGTATGGTGACTTTGAACTGATAAATCAGGCACTTTCGGCGCAAGTAAAATAATTTGAAATACGACGGCTGCCACGTATATATTTAGTTATGGCAATCGTAGTGGCAGCAACGTTTCCATTAAAAAATGAGACATGTTTTAGGCATCTATAAAAGCATACGTAGTCGGATATTATGTCCGTCGGCATATAGCTGCCCAAGCCGTTTTACCGTTCAGGTCGCGTGTCAGCATTTAGCCGACCAAATAAGTCGTAGCTGTAAGGCTCGCAACGACTGCCGTTCTGAGCGAGAAGATACGCATAGGCATAGTAAAAGAGTCACGTTTTCATTTAAAGACATTAGGGGCCATTAGCGCCTGAAGTCTTATCTTCCTTATAATGTAAAATTACGATGTGAGACGACGGTAGAGTCAGAACGAATTTCAGTTCTTGGATTCAATCTCTCAGTGTCACTGCCAGAGGAACCAGCAGGCTTTTTATATACTTTATAGTTTATCTTACATACGAAGGCTAAGCGATCTAGAGATGATACTCGTACGTTAGATAGTGACAGTTCTGACGAAAATTACTTTGAATCTGATAAGACGGAAGATGACGGCATTACTTCGTCAAGTGGAAGTGAAATTCGGGCAATAAGAAATCCACTCAGGCGTTTCAAAATTAGCAGTGATAGCAGTTGGTTTATAATTATTTTTTGATTTTATGTAAAATTTTTCTTGTGTTAAATAAGCCTTAGTTTTTATAACGTTCAACGTATTTATTTTCTTTACTGCGCAATCCAATACCTCTCGTCCTCAGCGACGCTCGCCCGTCGAGCGGGTCCGACTCCAAAGGGTTAAAATTTTTTCAGTTTATTTCTAATATTGCCCAGGCCTACAAATAAACCAATTTTCTTCAAAATTTACGACAGTATCCGAAATAGGGTGGCCGCCGTAGCCGAATGGGTTGGTGCGTGAATAGCATTTGGAATACGTAGGTTCGAATCTTAGTTCATGAAAAACTAAAATGCAGAAAAAGTTTTTTCTAATAGCGGTCGCCCCTCAGCAGGCAATGGCAAACCTCCGAGTGCATTTCTGCCATGAAAAAGCTTCTCATAAAAAAGAACTACGATGCGTAAATATTAAATTAGAAGGAGCGATAAGAATGTCAGCCTTGAAAACCAACGGAGAATCTCTCTTGCCAACAAGTGCTATTTTGTAGACAATTGAAAAGTACATAAATTCCTCTCTCGACGAACAAAACTCACACTCTTGAAATGAAGGCTCTCATCATGCCCGTCCTAACGTATGGCGCAGACGCGTGGACGATGACAACATCCCGATGAAGCCTCCCTTGGAGTGTTTGAGAGAAAGATTTTGCGGAAGATTTTTGGACCTTTGCGCGTTGCCGACGGCGAGTATTGTAGGCGATAAACATAGCGATAGACAACGAATAAAGATCCAGCGGCTACGCCGGCTGGGTCATGTCGTCCGAATCGATGCAAACGCTCCGGCTCTGAAAGTATTTGATGCGGTACCAGCTGGTGGTAGCAAAGGAAGAGGAAGACCTCCTCTGCGTTGGAAATATAAGGCTTCAGTTAGTGTGTCCAACTAGCGGCGGTTAGCACGAGAAAGAGAAGACTGGCGTGCTTTGTTAACCAAGGCCGAAATCGCTTAAGCGATTATCGCGCCAAAGAAGAAGAAGAAGGAGTTATATCATATTGTATATCTTAAATCACATTTGTTTTATGGAGTAGAATAAATTGGTTAAGGTTTTTTTCTTTTGTTTTTTTTTTTTTTTGGTTTTTGTTTTGCTTTCAAAATCAATTTGTGTTTGCAACTTTAGAAAATTTATTACTTCAAGATTTGTGCGTATTAGTATTGTAGCAGTTACTGAATTTCCATTCGTTTTAAAAAAGTTATGCCTCAATGTGAATCTCGGGACGAGTTCCGGAGTCTCGGCATTACTTGAGGAGTATCCCGATTACGGAATTAAGATTTTCCGACAATATTGGTAGCCCTGGTCCGCGATGTTCATTTAAAAAAAAATGCTTAAGAAAACGAAAGGCAACGAAATTCATTTTTTTCCCATAATGTAAATAAGTAAAAGCACAAATTTTTGCACTTAACAATTTTTACTACTTTAAAATCTACTTGAATTAAATCGTTTCATATCATAAAAGCGGTAGTTTGTGCTTGGATTCAACAATTTGCGGTGGGAGTGATGGAATTATCAGCGCCAAGTTTCAGAACCTAGTATGGATCAAGGAAATCAACGGCATGAAAACTACATTAACTTATGTATTTTTCGATATTCTTCATTAGTTAATAAAAAACTGCCAGCCACGAAAGTATTCACAGTGGTGGCAGCTGATGGCATAGAAAAAATAAGACCTACTCTGCGTTAGGTTACCTTAGCCAGGTTGCTTGCCAAAGACAACAAACTCGGTGGCCCTAAGACCCATTGTGGTGCCTGATTTGATTTGATTTCCATCCTTTAACTAAGTTGAAGATAGTTAGTGAGACATTTCTCAGGTCTTGAAAGAAATAATCACCAGATATTTCGCACGGCTCCTTTGGCAAGAGATCGTATAAGATAAGGTGACAGTTGAGTTACAGGCCTCTGTCAATTTATTGTGAAATTATTTCTTACTTGGAAATAATTTCCAACAATTTGTCAAGCTTACTCGGGTACAAGGCTGTGCATAGTAAAGTGTGGTTAAATTTCAAGAGCCGATGTTGACTGAACCACACCTAAACGTCAAGTTTTTTTCTGCATTTCATTTGACATTTTTCAATTTCAGACTAACTCAATTTGAACCATGGAAAGATACACAATCGAGCAACGCGTTAAAGTTATTCAGGCTTATTATGAAAACGGGCGTTCAAATCAAAAAGCATATCGCGCACTTCGAGGAAAATCATCTTCAGTGATGAGGCACATTTTCACCTCAGTGGATTCGTCAATAAGCAGGATTGCCGCATTTGGGCGAATGATAATCCAAGAGTGATTGCCGAAAAACCAATGCACCCACAAAGAGTGACTGTTTAGTGCGGTTTATGGGCCGGCGGCATCATTGGGACGTATTTTTTTCCAAAATGAGGCCGGTCAGGCAGTTACTGTGAATAGTGTTCGCTATCGTGAGATGATAATGAACTTTTTATGGCCCGAATTGGATATGGGCGAGGACGATAAGTGGTTTCAACAGGACGGTGGCACTTGCCACACCGCTAAGGAAACAATGGCTCTTTTGCGCGAATAATTTGATGGCCGAATAATCTCACGTCGCGACGATGTCAATTGGTCGCCAAGATTATGTAATTTGACACCGTTGGACTTCTTCCTTTGGGGTTATTTGAAAGAAAAGGTGTACGTCGATAAGCCACCAACAATGCAAGAGCTAAAGGATGAGATAATTTGGCACATTAACGGCATAGAACATCAATTATGCCTCAGCATCATCGAAAATTTGGACCATCGGATGAAGGTGTGCCGCCGAGGCCGCGGCGGCCATTCGACCGATATTTTGTTCCATACGTAATTGAGCCATACCAATATTATCATAATGAAAAGAAATGACAATAATTTCCTAACAAAATTGTAGTTTATTCAAAATCAACACCGGCCCTTGAAACTTAACCACCCTTTATTTTATCACAACACGCAGAACAGAAATGCTAAGAATGGGCGGAACAGCAGCTCGCATTATCGCTATCGAAATTGTACTATTTGCCTAACAATACACCAGTGATAATACTTTAGAAATTCACTAATCTATGCGATGTATCACAGAAAGTAATGCTTCACCAAACCCCCAAGGCGATAGTGGCACAATTTTCGATTATATCGCTCAAAATTTCGATTCATATAAGTAATTATTGGTATACTTCAAGATTATTACTTTGGGTGACAGGCGCGTTTTATTTACATGTGTTTGTTTGCGTATTCTCTTCAATGCTTACTTCGTAGCGATATAAACAAAATAAATTCAGGCAGAGCTTTACTTAGTGCATATGTTTGTATGTACTCAAGTTCAAAAAGCGATCATATCACATTTACAGTGGGATTATAAATCAATTACATATACATGGCCCGCCATCTATATATTATATAATATATATATGTGTATATGTGTACATGTGCATATATATATGTACCCACAGATAAGATATTTATAGATAAATTTTCAAATTTATTTTCAATAAATACAAGTGAATATCTATAAGTGAATATCCACATTATCAACTTTCAATGTCATCTCGACGCTACCTGTTTTTATTTAAACTTCAACTTTTTCGCCTAAAGCTATTCATAATCGTGATCATTAAATCCCGCCAGTTTTCGCGACAAGCTTGTATCTGGCTGTGTGTGCATTCGATCAAGACTTTGAATTACCAATCAGAAAAGACGTTAAAATGAGTGCGAATACCCGCGCATAAACGATTAAGAATTTGAGTATTATTTACGAAAGATAAAAATATTGGCGCTGGCTCTCCCAGAATGAAGAGAAAACTGCAAAGCAGCGCATAAATATACAGGGTGGCACACCGACAACCTTTTTTTGCTACAAACCAGTCAAGGTGAGTCAGTATAGTCAGTGGCTGGAACGCTAGAACTGCAGTGGGACATACAGTCTGTGTCAGAAGAAAAGAACCAGGTTTTTTTCTTGTAACATCAAGATGTTTTTCGTTCTGCTTTTTGCTGCATAACAGTCCCACTTCATGGCTACGACGTTAATGCTAACTCAGGTTAGTGTCGTTTGAAACTATCCCTTAAACGCAACTAAACTAAAATGGGCGTGAAGTACGCGAAACGTTTCGAGGCGGTATTTTTATGCACGCATTCGATAGGGCCGAATTTATCTTACGCCGCGGCTGCAAAAGTAATTGAAAAATCAAAAAAGTTAGATGTGATGTGGAATCAGCGGTATAAAGTGTACAAAAATGTTGATGACTTTTCCGAACGCGGCTTGAAATGAATGCCGACAAAAGAGCAGGTTAAAGTGATCGTCCAACTTTTCAAGCGGGACCCTTCTTTGTGACTACCCCTAGCGCGATCAGTACTTACTAAAAAGGGAATAGATGTGAGTATCAACATCGTCGAACGACAACTGAAGGAGGTGAACATATCCTACCGTCCTACATCATCAAAACCACTGCTCTCAGAAAAACACATTGAGACACAACAAAACAAGAAAATGGCGTCACAGTATTGGACTGACTTTCCCAGTCCCTAGACGGCAACCCCATTGAAAATGTGTGGGGGACTTTAAAAACACATCTTGCCGGAAGGCGAGTCCACGATTTAAAGCAACTTGTGCGTTCAGTTCGCAAAATCTAGTCCTGTTTGTCGACGAGCTACGCAGAAAAGCTGGTTCAAAGCATGAAGAAGATGCCAGGCTATAATCGACAATGATGAAGACTCCATGGCTTATTACTTTCATGTAAAAAAATGTTAAATATATATCTTTTATACTTCATGAATAATCGCGGTTCCTTTTTTCAGACACAGACTATATTCCCCGCTATGAGCTTTTCACTTTAGGCCACAAAAAGTCATCATGTGTCCGATACAAGCACAGAAGTAGGATCGCATCTCCCACACATTGTTTTAAGGCAATGGGTTGAAGTGGATGCTATGAAGCAACTAACATTTGCCCGCTGTTTCCTTTTTTTGCACAAAAACTTGATGTTACTGACATACGAGTGGAAAACACTGGGGACCCACCTCAAGATGGCGACGAGAAGGTAGTTGCTGTGGTCGTGAGTGTGCAAATCAATCCAGAGACCGCTATTCACCATGGATCTTAAGAACTCAACATTTCAAGGTTGGTACACAAAGATCTAATTGCACTTTTGTATGAAAGAAAAAAGTTGAAGAAGAAGAAGTACACGCCCTCAAACGATCCATATTTTGCGCACTAAAGCATTCTTTCAAAATCAAACTCCCGAAGAAGCAGCGATTTCAGACCGTTGACCCTCTTTTCGTGGGATGTTTCTAAAGAGGGATGTTAAGCGGATAATCTAGAAATGATTTAGACTCTAAAATTTCGTCCGAGGCGTGCTAATATAGAGCCAGAAATCGTCTAGGAGGTGGGATTTCGGTTAATAGAAAGAGCTACTACAAGCAAAGAAGCGATCGCAAAGCTATTTTTAATAAGCCATATTGTATTTATTGAAATTGATTTTTTTTTTTTAAAGATGCTTGTATTTGAATCACCCGGTATGTGGTTGCATGCATTGCCTGCAATGAGAGAAAAAGCTGCGGAAGCTTTACACAAGCATTGTTACTCATGGGAGCACGATCATGCAAAGTAAACAAACATAAACCGCTATTCGAAAGTGGAAACAACAGAAGGTAATGCATGACGGTGCAAAAACAACAGTTGTGCAAAAATAACGCTACATTAAACAGTGCAGGCGTAAAGTTTGCATACAGGGGAAATTTTTTGTTCTATATGGGAAACACATAGTTTTTAGTTCAATATAATTAAATTGTCGCAAGTATAACACAAAAATCAGCTTGAAAAAATGTGCACTCAGGTTACTGCAGAAATTGGGAAATGCTCAATTTTTTTGTTTGTTTTTCTTTTTTTGTTTTGTTGCTTAACATCTTTACCGCAGGCTACGTAGAGTTTTTGTTAAAAAACGGTGTGAAAGTAGTTATCGGGTGTTTTTTAGGTGCATGAGAACTATCGATAAATATGGTTTGCCAGCTGAGAATGGGAAACTGTGTTCAGATTTCTGTTTAGTAAGGCTTGGCAAGACATCATGAATCGTTTAATACCAGAACAATGTTTTCAAATTGTGGAAATTTACTTTGAAAAAAATAAATCTGTACGCAAGGCTCATAGAGCGAAGTGTTGAGGGACATTTAGACTTCTTGGACTCATATAGACTTATAACTCAGAATTTGGAGAAATTGGAATGATCGAACGGTTCATGTATCTCGTATCTGTGGCAGACATATGCCGGATATCATATTAAAAAAATAAATGCGATGAAAATATTTTGCAGATTATACAATAATAAAATAAATACATTTCAACAATATATATGTTTTGTATTATTTATTAATTTTAAATTCTGAAGCTCTTAAAAAACATGCAATATATAATGATTTTCCAGCGATTCCCGCTCTGCTTTGTTGCTTATTTTGGGTTTTTATATTCCTCATGTTTCTGTACGGCATGGCCTATGGAAATTTTGTATTTCTGCTCATCCCTTCCCAGTCCGATGAGTGCCCTACCTAAAATGTTTAAATCATTTTACTCAAAAGTATATTTCTCGACAATCTTGAACAATTTACTTCAAATTTTAATAATGTATTCAGAATTCAACACCTGCATGGAAGAGCGGATGGATTTTTGCGATATAATACGCTATTTTTTTGGTTCATAAAGAAATTTGCAGATAATTTATTGTTTTTTCTTTTGAACTTTGTTTTCGGAACGTTTCTAAAAAAAATTGGAAATATCAAATATATTGCATAACAAATTTTCATCGAAATTTAAAAAAATGCAGGAAGAGTGCTGCAGTCGCAATTTTTTATTATATTCTTTGGAAAAGAAAAATTGGAAAAAAAAAATGGCCTACCCCCTTATACACATTTTCCCATAGTTTCCAGATGAAACATAGGACCTCAATAAACAAGTTATAATTTCGTTTGTTCAGAGCTAGATGTTTAATTTGACTCTAGAAACGGCCTTCTCTGTCCGTCTCTGATGCTACTTGTCGCCTCCATATATTAGCTGGTCTGCCGCACTTACGATTCCAGTCTAGCGCTGTCCTTGCGATGTCATCCCGTGGTTTGCGCAATGTGTGTCCGACACATTTCCACTTGCGACGCATAATTTCTATGTGAACAGGTGTTTGCCCAGTAGCCGCCCAAAAATCCTTGCTTATAATATCAGCCCAGAATATCCGGATTATCTTTCGTAGGCAACGGTTTGGGAAGGATTGCAATTATTGCTGTTAAGTTCCGTATTTCACATCCATACAGAACTACCGACTTCACATTGGCATCAAATATTTTCGGTTTTGTGTGCCAAGTGCAACGCAAAAATTCATGACTTAAAAAATAAATAAGAAGAAGCAAGCAAAAAAAGTATTCGACATTGGTAATATTTTTAAAATGTATATATGATACTACAACTTTAGTAGGGAGTTGCTTTTCCTTGTCAGCATATCACCTCTCTCAAACGATCTGGCATAGATTTGACCAATGTTTGGGTGCATTCTGAGTCAATTTGGCTCCATTCCTCCTGCAGAATGCCTTTCATCTGGTTCTTGTTTGAGAACTTGCGATTTCGGATTCTTTTTTTTCCAAATGACTCTAAAGGTGCTCAATTGGGTTAAGATCTGGGGACTGTGGCGGCGTTTTTATTATTTTTGGACAATTATAGAGCAGCCAAAGCTTTGTATTAATCGCGCTATGTTTGGGGTCATTGTCCTGATAGCATTTAAATCTATTTGACAGACCCAATTTTTCTACGCTTGGCTGTAAATTTTGCTTTAGGAGATCAATATATTTTCGGTGGTCCATGATCCCATCAATAAATGCTAAATTGCCAACACCTGATGCCGCCATGCATCCCCATACCATAACACCACATCCACCATGTTTCACGGTTGGTACCATATGTTTTTCTTCCTAACACAGAAGGCTTACGATACACCAGAACTTTGCCATCACATCCAAAAAGGTTATATTTACTTTCGTCGGCAAAAATTACATCCATCCAAAACTCAATGGGCTTATTTACGTGTTCCTTCGCAAATTCTAATCTTATCTTCCTATTTTTTTCGAAATGTGTGGTTTCTTTCTGGCTGATCGCGCATGGAAGTCATGTTTTCTTAGCACATTTCTTATTGTTTGGGAAGTAACAGATACGCCCATGTGCTCCTCAGTGAATTTTGCCAAAACCGTGGCGCTACTTTTCGAATCTTTTCTCACTTCCCGCACGATTCGCCGTTCATCTATTTCCGTAAGCTTGCGAGGTCGACCAGTCCTTTCCTTGTTTATCACAGTGTTTCCTGTACTGAATTTTTTTATGATAAAATGAACAATAGTTCTTGGTTTCTGAACAACTTCTGCTATTCTTCTTTCCTCTTTCCTCTTTCCTAATTTGTAATGATGTATTATTGAATTTCTTACATCTAGAGATGTCTCTTTTCGTCTCTTTTACGTCCCATCTTCGTGATCACTTTTACAAAAATGAGTAAAAAATGCTTGTAAATAAAAAACAAGAATTCTAACGGTATTTTACCAACAACAACAACAAATATATTAATACAAAATACATATTCACTATAAAAGAAAACCAACGGTTGTCGAATATTTTTTTTTGCTTTGGAATTTGTGCGGTCTTATCCAAAGAGATGACTGAGTGTTAAAATGTGAAATATTGGTTAATTTTACTACGGTATATTCTGATATACTTACTGCACAACG
The DNA here is from genome assembly GCF_027943255.1 of Anastrepha obliqua. NCBI lineage: Eukaryota > Metazoa > Arthropoda > Insecta > Diptera > Tephritidae > Anastrepha > Anastrepha obliqua. The sequence goes on from NC_072892.1 coordinate 16,386,642, forward strand.
TTATCTTAATCAGAAACTTAAACATTTTTAAAGAATACTAGCATTTTGAAATCAATTTTAAAAAATTACTCTAATGTCGAATAGTTTTTTTGACCGCTAGTTCGTCCATTTATTCTTTCTTTTGTCATGATATTTCGATGCACAAATAGTTGTTGTTGTTGGCACTAGGCTGTCATGAGGGAATAATATCACAAGGAAATAAATTATTAATTACTTATTCATATCAGTCTATTACTTAAAAGCTCATAAATTAATTTTGTGTGCAGACTTTTGTGCTCTACTGTATATTTCTATTCGTTATGTTTAATTTATGTAGTAAAGTTTGAAACACAAATTTCGAAGCTAACAATGAAATATTGTTAAACGTGAAAATCCATAACTAAATTTATTAAGCTCCCTCTCCAATTCCACCTTCAAAGTCGCCACACTTTTCTGCTTTACGGCGGTGATTTTGTTTTAATTTCATTTAATTTTGTTTATTTACTTTGATTTTTATTACATTAGAAGTTGTTTGTGCAAAACCTGTTGTCTTGTTGTAGTACACTTCAGTATCACTCTGGCAATGTTGTTATTGTTGGTTTTTGTTTGCGATTTTTGTGTTTCTAAACACGCGCGAGCCCATCGTTTAAAAAATACTCAGCCGTCGCACATCGCATGCAGAGCGTTAGGGTGTTAGTTGGGAGATAGCCATTACACAGTTAAGCGCACATTGCAAAAGGTGCTCCGAACGAGTGTGCAAACGGACACGTAAAACGGAACGGAAACAAACGCGCATACGGAAAACGGTGCCAGGCAGCCGAACACGCCGCATTGGGTTGGCAAAGCCATTGAGACACTTGAGCAGCAAAAGAACTCGAAAAACAAAAAATCGGAAAGTGTAAATAAAAGTGAGATTGTTGTTGGAAAGTGCAGAAGCGTAACCAAAATAAGTTTTATGCTGGCCAAGAAGAACACAAAAAAACTAAAGAAAACTGTTGACTTTGATTTTTTCTGCCGTTGCAGTCACTAAATTAAAAAGTTCTGGCAAACAAAAAAATTGTTTTGATAAAAAATCAGGCTGGAATTAAATCAACGAGTTGTGCAAATTGCTTACAGCAAATAAAAAAAATAAGCTTGAAACAATACAAAATAAATCTATATAGAAAAAAATTTAATTGTTGAAGTGAATTTGCAAATTCCGAAGCATCTGAAAGCGAAATAATAAAAAAAAAACTAAATAAAATAATAAAATAAATATGACGGCAGTTGGATTATTTCTCTTATCAATGTGGGGTAAGTCATCAATATGAAATGTCATCAGTACACATTTATTTATGTTTGTGTATGTAAATATGTATGATTGCATGAACCCACCGAAAAGTTGGCGAAGCCGATAAGTGCGTTAAGCTAAAATTTATAGGGTGGGCCAACAATTGCTAGTGTCGTTGCTAGTGTCGTTGTCAACACATTATTTTGACGCTGGCAGCTTACTTTCACTAATAAAAGTGGCAGCAACTCAGTAACAAATCTGCAGGATACGAAATGAATCACTTAACGTTTGAACTGTTGGGAAATATTTACAAGTTAAGTTCAAAGTGATTGTTGCGTTGCCGAAATAATGAAAAGTCAATGAAAAGGTGGTCGAAAACACCGAACGGGGTGCCAAGAAGGCAAAACCTGCGCAGAAATTGGCAGTTTGATGCCAGTTTTGGGGTGGTGGCATCATTGAGCATTGCTAACAGCTGCTGGAAGGCTATGCAACTTCGCTAACGAAGCCATAATAATCGACTCTTTGTATGCTGAAATTGACAATACAAACTTTGATGTCAGCAGAAAGACTCATCAGGCAATCAGTCTTTCGCGACCGGTGTACAATAAAGTCAGGTTGATAAGTGCCTCGAAGCTGCTGTTAGACTCCGTCAGGCTTTTTTGAGAATTTTCGTTAAAAATCGATCTTATGTGAATAACGTGGAAACGAGTCAGACCCCATAAGACAAATATTGGGCCAGCCATTTGTGAGAAAAAGCCAGAAACCGTCCAGGAAGTTGATGGAAGGAATGTGGGAAAAAAATGTTTGCTCAGAAGATATAATTTATGAAATGAATTGAAGGTTAAAAGCGCAACGTGCTCAACAAATTCTAAAAGCGGATTTACACTACTCGATTGAGAAAACATCGCCAAACTTGCCATTTCGGATCTCCCAAAAAGCGATAGACAATAATGGAAAGCACACAAACTTTTAAAATAACTAACTAAAATTTCTTGCATTTTGCGTGAATATTTTTTTATTACAATAAAACCTATGAGAAACTAAAGGGTGATCAATTTAGAGGTATCAGGTACCCTGTCAGAAATCAAAATAGATTACCGAAACCAACGCAAGACTGAGTCTTGTCGAGGCCCTATGCTCTCGAGAGGAGTGAACAAGGAAAAAAAAAGATTTCAAATTGAAAAAATTGATGGGGCAACCTTTATACTTTTTTTGATAATCACTTTCAAATGTTGGCCGCAACTGCGCCATAATTCTGCCTTCCGTAAACAACAATTTTGAATGACTCGCTGGAGGACTTCGGTCGGTATCTCATGAATAACTTTAAGAATGATAACTTTAAGAATGTTGGCTTCCGATGTCTCAATCGAAGCTGATTTATCCACAAAGCATTTAGACTTTACATATCCCCACAAATAAAAGTCCAAAGGCGTGAAATCACACGATCTTGGAGGCCAATCCACTGCTCTGAGAGGTAAATTGCTTACCGAAATGACGATGCGGTAACCCATTGTTTCACGGGCTGTATGGCAAGTAGCGCGGTCTTGGTGAGCCAAATGTTGTGGAGATAACGGGCTTTACTTTCCGGCTCCACAAAGTTGTTTATCACGGCGTGATAGCGTTCGCCATTCACTGTTACGTTCGCGCCAGCCTCGTCTTTAAAGCAATATGGACCGTTGATTTCTACAGCCCATAGGCCACACCAAACGGTTGTTTTCAATGGATGTAATGGCTGGTCTTGAAGGGATCGTGTTGATCTTCAGCTGAAATATGACAATTTTGTTTATTGACGTAGCCATTAAGCCATAAGTTGGGCGGGTTCAGCGCTTGATGAACACTTTTCACATAGCGTAGATTTTCGTAATACAATTTTACGATTTGTAAACGTTGTTGAGGAGTTAGACGTTCCATGATGAAATATCAATGAATATTGAAAAAAATGATGAATTTAGTTTGACAGTAGTCACGCGTGATCTGTCAAAAAACCCCTATTGGAAAAAGTACCACCAATCTGAGCAGCCCTTAGTAATATTTTACTCAATACTTAGATGTATTTTTGTTTAAATCAAATTGTTGTAAAACATTGAAAATATAAATATTTTCAAATATTTTCGAAACCACAAAGTAAAATGATGCCTTGATGAAAAATTCTTAGCGTGCATCTTTTGGTTCGTAATTCTTCTCCTCCTAAATGGCTAGACAGATTTTGAGGATTTATTTTCTTGTGTACTTACTGCATTTCATGGATGGTTCTTAGCTAAAGTTGGTGGCGCTAGACTTGAAATATTCCGAGAAACTAAATATAATATATATGGTACCATTTGATATATACGCAGAATATTTGAGCTACCCAGGTAGGTAGGTATAGTGGTTGTCGGTTGACTCACCTAGGCCTGCTCTAGGCCTTGTGATACCACCGGGGCTGTCCGCTCTCCTCACTCTACATTGTCCTCATTGAACCAACCTGTGGCTTTAATATATCTAACAAGGCTTGTAATTTTTAAATTAGCTCCTTCTGCCAAATTATTCAAGGAATTTTTTACTAAAATATTGAACCTTCTTCTATCCAGAGCCAAGCACGCGCATAGAAAGTGTTCCATAGTATCTTCTTCTTCGATGTCGTTGCAGCTCCTGCAATAGTCGTTATAGGGTGCTCCCAGTCTACTGGCATGCCTGCCAATCAGACAATGTCAATTTCTCATGTTTTCCCTGTTTAGTTTCAACAGTCGGTTTATGCGGCCCTTGCTCCATTCTGACCACGTCACTCTACTTGTTGCACAGGTCAGAGACTGGCTTCATAGCCTGTTGTCAGCTCTGATAGTGTGCTTGTCCAGAAGCATAGGTATGTTCGCTTTGTCTGGTTGGATCGGTAATGTGGTAGCCAATCTCGCTAGTTCATCTGCTTTGCAGTTGCCTTCTATGTCTCTATGACCCGGCACCCAGAGTGCGTTTATTACAAAGTGCTATGATAGTTCTGTCAAAACGTCGATACATTCTTTTACTGTCTTCGAGTTAATATTAGGCGATTTTAAAGCTTTCAGGGCCGATTAGCTAACTGAATATATGTTTATATCTCTTGTTGTGAGGACACTTTTAGGGCTAACAGGCCTTCCCTGATAGCCAGTATTTCAGCTTGAAATACACTGCAGTGATCCGGTAACAGGATAGAGATATTGGCATTCATTCCTTCAGAATGAAGGCTTCCACCTACTTGATGATTTAGCTTGGAACTATCAGTATAGATGCTGATTCCGCTTCTATTGTCCATTACCCCATTGTCCCAATCCTCTCTTGTCGGGAAAGTTCTGGTAAAGGATGTGTTTAAATGCAACTATACTGAGCTACAAAAGTCTGTCGTTTGATTAAGGAAGGGGTATTCGTCTAGTATTCTAGCTACCTAACAAGAAATTTCTTTTTGAAAAAAAAGACTGGCATCGAATTACGTTGGGTTTGGTGCGTGACTACCATTCGGAAGTGCACAGGTTCGAGTCTCCGTGCATGAAACACCAAATGATAGAAAAAAATAGTCGTCCCTCGGCAGACAATGGCAAAGCTGTATTGTGCCATGAAAAAGCAACTCAAAAAAATATCTGCCGCATAACACGGAACTTATGGCCGCCTAACTCCCTTGACCTTGATCCCCTGGATTACTGTGAACGGGGCGTAGTTGAATGTGAAACCAATAAGCATCTTCATAACACCAGTTCTTTTCTGAAGGCTGCAATTTGTGACGTTATGGAGCACTTCATTTAGGCATGCATTTGATTTCAGGCCTGGATCGAGAAGGTTATTGCAGCTAATAGAAATTTATTTGAAAAATTCGTAAGCTCGATTAAATCTTGTTCCAAATAAAAGCCAATTAGTTTTTCTCTCTAATTGTGCTCACATATTGAACGCACCCTGTATTTTTATAATATTACATTATCAATGAGATCTTTTTAAGCTGCCACAGACGAAAGGGGACATTTAGAGCGTCATAATATACGGACATAGCATAATCTCTCAGTCGCAATTATCTATAATAGTTAATAACCTTATGATCCGCAGCACGCCATTATCGCACATGAAGTTAGCCTACGCTACAGCAAAAGCGCAATACTTATTTTCGCTCACAGAATAAAAATTATGAAATTTCCATTAAATTCTTTTAAGTGGTTTCCATGAAGAAACATTTTAGCGCTCTCTCTCTCTCTGAAATAATGGAGAAAAGACTTTGCATATTCAATTAAATTATAAGAATGCGGGTACAATCTTAAGGTCAACTTATCCGCCAATTTGTGATTTTATTCCACAAATGGTGAGACCTACGGTTTTATGTCGCTTTTAAAGGCCACAGAGATATACCAGGGAACAGGGCAGACCAACTTGCAAGAGAAGGTACCTGCATGCCAAATAAAAGTAATTTTATGGGGGTACCTCTCGCAACTTGTAAGTTTCTTATTATGGACGCACTAAACAGTTCAAAGATGGACTAGTGCCAATACCAATGTGAAATTGCCAGGCAAACATGGTCAAGCCTAAATCTACCTATTATAAAATTGAGTAGACTTCAAATTAGGACCTTAGTAGGGGCCCTTACAGGGCATTGTCTCATAGAAAATCATGCAAGGAGATTAGGCATTTACATGCATGATTTCTGCGCGGCTCTAGCCAGAAGCAGGAACCGATTTTTAAAATCCTACTTCTTATCGAGTATAGATAATCTACACACTTTAGGTATCAACAACCTTTTACGCTTTGCCAAAAGCTCCGGATGGTGCCATATGGAAGGGGAAATCTAGCCCAGCCGCTGCGGCTCACAACGGATCCATTTCGTTGTCTAAGCGGCATCGCTGTCTCTATGTGCTATGCGGCTGCCAAGCCTAATTTAGCCTAACCTAACCTAAAGGGCAGCTGGTTTTCAATAAACTTTGTATTTGCTCGAAGCAGCGTTTTATGCTCAATGTAAGAACCGAAGCCGCGCGTAATCGGCAAATAAGTTTACGCAAACCCACTCGGCTGTGGCACAGAGTGATTCAATATCTCGTAAACGGTTAGCCCTGAAGTGAGAGCTAAAAACGGGTACTAAATTTTGGTGCAATAGGATATCTGCACCAAATGTAGAAGAAATTTACTAGCCGAATTTTGCAAAAACCCCAAAAAAAGAAGAAAAATCGATCTTAAAATAAATATGTTAGATAAGAGATTTGATCCAACGCATTTCATAATCGCAAAAATTTATGGGGAAAAAACAAACAAATCTCTTTTCTACAAATTTATAACAAAGCTTCCGAGTTTGTTAACTGGGTAACTACTCACTATTAAGCTTAGTCATAGCTGTTGATAACTTTGCGTTGGCTATTAAGTGCTTACTTCCTTATCTGCATAGACGAAACAGACAAAAAGTATATCAATTTGTGTGCGCAGCAGAGCATTTCTAAAAATGATACAACTCGAATAAATATTTATGACATATCATAATAACTTGATAGTACCTTCCCACATTCCATCCAAAAAATTATACAACAACAAAAATTATTCACATACAACACTGGTATTATTAAGGGGTCATTTTACTACCTGAGATAACTTTTCGTTAATACGACGGGTGCCTTTTATATTTCGGGATTAGAGAACAAAAACAAATTTTAATCATCGAAAATCACTTTATTGTTTTTCAAAATATTCTCCATGAAGATCTATACACTTTTCCATGCGTTTGAACCAATTGTCGAAGCACTTTTGCAACTCTGAATGAGGTACCTCCAAAACATGCATTCTGAATGCCGCAACCGCTTCTTCAGGTGTCGAAAAACGTTGACCTCTCAGTTTGTTTTTTACGTACGGGAATAAAAAGAAGTCATTCGGTGCCAAGTCAGGACTATACGGCGGATGACCCATTAATTCGATGTTTTGGGTGCTCAAAAATGCAGTTGTTTGAGCCGATGTGTGAGAGCTCGCATTGTCCTGGTGAAGAGTGATCCGTCTTTGGCGATAGGTTTTCCTAATTTCTTGGAAGACAACTGGCAAACAAATGGTTAGGTACCACTACGAATTTACTGTTCTGCGTTGTTCTAGTGGTACGGTTGCGACATGTACAATTTTTCCGAAAAAACAGGCGACCATTTGCTTGGAAGTGCTTCGTGCGCGAACAACTTTTGTTGGATTTGGCTCATCTTGAAACACCCATACAGTCGACTGCTGTTTACTTTCGGTCTCATACGCGTAAATCCATGATTCATCACCTGTCACGATGTCATAGACGTGTTTCGAAACCCCGCGATCGTATTTTTTGAGCATTTCCTTCGACCAATCGACACGAGCCTTTTTTTGAGCGATTGACAAATTGTGTGGGATCCAACGCGAACAAATTTTTTTGACAGTCAAATGTTTATGCAATATTGAATGTATGCTGGTCCCACTAATGCCTAAGATTGTCTCAATCTCACGATAGGTCACATGACGATCTTGCAATATCAGTTCGCGCACAGCATCAATGGTTTTCGGAACAACAACTGATTTTGGACGACCTTCACGAAATTCGTCTTGGAGTGAACTACGAAAACGATTGAATTCACTATACCATTGATAAACACTGGTCCTTGATGGAGCTTCATCGCCAAAAAATGAATTAAGTTCATCCATGCAATGTTTCTGAGTTAATTCACGTCGAAAGTTGTAAAAAATAATCGCACGAAAATGTTCACCATTTAATTCCATTTTTGGACCGAGATGAATCTTTTAAGTTACTGTAAAGAACACAAATAGCGCTGGTATTTCAAAACGTTCTGAGTACGTAAAAGCCAAAAAATGTCAAACTTTGCGATACAGCTGTCAGTTGCCAGATTGCAACACCAGGGTTGCCAAACCCCGAAACATAAAAGGCACCCCTCGTATTACACAAGAAAATTCGGGCTCATTTTTAACCTTTACTAGCATACGGTTTCTTGTCAGATTGGCCGCAGTTTTCGAGAATTTCTCTTGGAGCCGCTGAGGGCTCATGTAAAGATAATCTCTGAGTTGATGCTAGCATATGTTTCGTAGCCTTAGCTGTTCAATGCTGAACTCTTTTGTGATGGCATGTTGTCCATGGTCAGTAAGAGCTCAGTTCTAGTTGGTTTCAAATTGGCAGCCTTTCTACCCAACGCAACCGCTACCTCATTCCCAGGTATGCCCTTATGCTGCGTGAGCCATGTGAGCCGAATACGAAAATGATATTGCGCATCTTAATGAGCGGAACCTCCCGAATCTAGGCAACAACGAACTACTTCTCAAAGATTATGCAAGGTACCTCGGAGTAATACTGGACAGCAAATTGCTGTGGAAGCACAGCGTTGAGGAGAGGGTGAAAAAGGCCAGTAATGCGTTGTACGCATGTAAAAGAATGCTGGGCGTTACTTGGGGTCTATCACCCTCCCTGATGCATTGGTGCTACACAGCAGTAGTCAGACCGATATTGCTGTACGGAACCTTAGTATGGTGGACTGCGACAAAAAAACTGGCACACTTAATACCGCTGGAAAGGATTCAACGACTCGCTGCTCTGTGCATAACAGGAGCGATGAAGACCACTCCAACGGCGGCGCTGGAAATGATACTCAGCATGCCACCTATTGACCTCATGGCGGAAAACCTGGCAGCGAAATCCGCGAGGAGGCTAATGTCTGCGGGGGTATTCACCTGCAGAACCTTCGGTTACAGCTCAATAGGAAAGTGGAGCTCAGGTGGCACAGACTACATGACTCCGTACTTTAATTGCGAGAGAAGGTTTCGCACTACAATTGAAGAGGAGGGATGGCACAAAGGCATGAAGCCTGGCCATAGTACCTTTCACATCTATACAGACGGCTCGAAAACTCCAGACGGAGTGGGAGCAGATATTTACTGCTCAAAACTAGGAATAAGGCAGTCTATCAAGCTGCCAGACCACAGCAGTATTTTCCAAGCGGAAATTTTGCTGTGGGGAAGGCCGCGGAGCTAGCCTACACTAGAACAAGAAAGAACTCAACAATTAATATATACGTGGATATTCTAGCAGCAATAAGAGCAATAAGCTCATATTGTATTAAGTCCAAAAATGTTCGACGGAGCAGGGAGGCCATAAAAAGGCTAGCCGGAAACAGTAGGCTGCATATCTACTGAGTACCTGGTCACAAAGGCATTATAGGGAACGAAATAGTAGATGAGATAGCGAAAAGTGCTGTGAGACTACTATTTGAACAAGAGAACGACATACCAAAACCGCTAAACACAATATACAACGAAATGGACGACCACATGAAAAGGCAAGTGGAAGCTAGGTGGACTAACTTGACCACATGCAAAACAGCAAAAATCATGTGTAGAACTAACGACAAAAAACTGACTCCATTCGTACTTACGCTCTCGCGAAAGGAATGCAGAACTATTATAGGTATGCTAACAGGTCACAATCTATTGGCTGCACATGCGTACAAGATAGGGATTGCTAACACGGACAAATGCAGAAAATGCAGAGAGGATGAGGAGGAGGAGGAGAGGAGACTTTAGAACACAATCGGTGCGTTTGTCCGGCATTATCAAAAATGCGACTAAGATGCCTGGGAGCCCCACTGTTTGAGGGTCTGGAAGACGTCTCAAAAGCGGAGCTCCCAGCCCTACTTAGATTCGCCAAAAGCGCTGACATCCTACATGATGTCTACTTTAGGTATTCATAGAGGTCGGTCTCCATCTGTTATCGCTAGGGACCAAAAGGTCTATGCGTGGCTTATTGCCAACCAGGCTAACCTAACCTAACCTATCCTAATGAGTTGCATGAAGTTATGCACCAAAGGACTATTGAGAACTTTACTCCAAAGGAGTGTCGCTCAAAATGCCAATTCGCTCAATTTGAAGATATCTTTTTACATCGATTTTCGCTTACGCTATATACACACGTTAAGAAGATACTTGGGAAACTACTTATCGGCGCCGACAGCTTTATTTTGGAACCAAATATTCCAGCATACGGATATCGTTGCCTTGACTTGGATCGCAATGAAAGTATCGAATATTTGTGCTACCATTTCCTAGCATCGGAACGTCCCTATTGAAATCGAACTACTACCACAGATGAGTGAAAAGAGCTTTTGCTTTTCTCTCAAAGTGTTTATTTTGAATAAATTTTTTCCGTTGCGAACTTCTAAGAAATATTATAGAGTTCTTGGGTTTGAGCTGCACTCAAAAAAACACGTTCATCTATTATATGAAAGTCCACACGCTCTAAAACAGAATATCTGTGCACGCACGTAGCTATTTTATCGGAAAATACCATGTAATTTACATTCCATGTAATGCCCGCGATAACAACAAGAACATGCACGAGATTACACTAGAATATTTAAGTAGCGAAGCCAGCATTAAAAGAACAATTAAAAGTATTTTAATCGCAGTTTCAAGGGCGACTTCCATGAAATTGAATGAGGTAAGCATTAATAATTCCCTTGAAATGAAGATGGGTTCAAAACTTTTCGCACAGGTAGCGACGAGATTTTCGCTATACAATTTAAAGCCAAGTTATTTAGCCCCAACCGCATTACATAAACTAGTGAGCAGTTTTGTGTAAATTTTAGTAAAATAAATATTGTAGGACAAAAAACCAGATTAGCGGAATGAAAAACGTGATGTTCGTTTCAACGTTTTATTACACACTAAACTTAAATCTATACCAGTGAAAGGAACTTACGTAAAAAAGAAATTAAGTAGGAACTCGGGTTGCCAACTAGTTACAATTTCATTATTTTCCAATACTCCCTCTCAACCCGAATATATAATCCAAAATTTTTACATTTGTTCGCCGCCCCAGTCTGCGTCCACATATCCACAGACTTCAGAGTTGTCAGCATAGCACCGAAGCTTGTTGTCAATGGTCTTGGCCAAGTAACGTAGGATATACTTTGCTCCTATTTCGTGTTCAGCTTTCGGATTGATGTTGCATTACACCAACTTGCTCACCAAATGTGAAATATCAGGTCGAGTTGTTACAGCTAAGTATATTAACGCGCCAATGAGAGACTGATAGGACGTCGGATCGATCTGCTTCTCAATATCATTGCTACGTTTGATTTGGTACCCAGCATCGAGCGGAGTTGATGCCGGCCTGCAGTCTGTCATTCCGCATTTCTTCAACAGATTGAGGATATATGTATTGCCTGTGGCCAACAGTAATAGCGCCAGTATCGCCATCGCGTTCCACTTCCATACCCAGACTTTTGGGCCCCTTGTCGACGGGCGTTTGATCATTAGCTAACTCACGTTTGATTGTCGTCAGATCGTCTTGTGATGAGCATCCTAGAATAAGATCATCAACGTAAATCGCAAGTAATGCCAACCTGCCTTTGGTACAGGCATGGTTCATTCCTGCAGGAAACGAAGCCCATTTTCCTTAAAACGGAATCCAAGGTAGAATTCCACTCCTTGCCGGACTGCTTTAGGCCATAGATTGTCTTGTTCAGTTTTGAAACGCCGTCGGGTTGTCGCATGTAGCACTCCTCTTTCAGCTCTCTGTTTACAGGTAAGTAAGCGGTAGTGACGTCGAGCTGATGTAAGTAGAGTCCATGCTGTGCTGCTAACGCCAGTAGCATGCGGATCGTGGCATACCTCACGACTGGAGAAAATGTTTCGAAATAGTTCACACCATATTCCTGACTACAGCCTTTAGCTACCAGCTACCAGATCGAATGATTTTCGCCTTCCTGGCCGCTTTTCGGCGCTATCGGTGCTTCTGTGGTCATGGTCTTCACCGTTGTCTTCTTCGCTGTTATTTACTGGTTCTTTATAGTTAAAAATTTCGTCGCAACTTCTTGAAACATCACCTCCAAACATCTTCCAGCAGATGTAGATCTTCATACGTTGTGTCGTTTTCTTACGCGTTGCTTTTGACTTACGACATCGGTTGCGTATATAAGAAGCTGTACAAATGGCTTCAGCCCACAAATATTCACTTAAACCGGACTCTACAAGCATACGACTAGCGATCTCGGTTAAAGTTCGATTAAGGCGTTCGGCCACGCCGTTTTGTTATGGTGTGTAGACAACCGAAGAAAGTTCGCGTTTGATGGCAGTTTCTTTGAAAATCTGTCGAAATCCTTGTTTATGTATCACGGCCGTTGTCGCTGCGCACTTTTTTAATTTTTAATTCACTTTGGTTTTCATCCATATTCTTAAAATCTCTCTCATTAAATTCTTTATTAAACTATTGAGTTGAACGTATAGAATAGAATAAATCTGAGTTTTGCACTTCGACGAACTCTCATCCAAACACAGTTCCTTTATTAAACTTAAGATAGAGCTGGGTTGTACTTGAACGGATATGCCTCTATTCTGGCGGAAATTGGCCGAGATGTCTCAACCTCCTCCGCGCTATAGCGCGTCATTCAAGGAGAAGGTGTATTGAGTCTCCGATTGGTCGCAAAAACGACAAGTGTCAGTGCAGCATATCCGCGCCCGGAATGCCCGTGAGCATACTCAGTTTATCCTTAGGAGGCGCTATGAGTTTCCCAAACCCCTTTTTTTAGGTACTATACCCCCCCGTATAGGCTTTGCCTGGCATAGCTCCATAATTTGGTGCCAGCTAACATCTCTTAGCCTTATAGCTCTACACTCCTAAGGTTTTCCTTGATTTTGTGGTGTCTCATAGCTGGAAGTGCTCGCTTCCTCTTGATAATTAGTCCGCAACCTCCGTATTCGATGCATCCGCTACTTCATTCCCAGTTATGCCGCCGTGCCCTGGGATCCATATGGGCCGGTTGCGATTCAATGCGATCAATGAATACAAGAAGAGGGTACACTCTTGGAGTGTCCTTTCTAGTGCAGGTTACTCCAGTTTACAATACTTTATCATCAAGTTCAATTCTGAACTTCTCAAATTTACTGACATTAGTGATTCATCCTTGAGTAGATGGGAAGCGCTTCCATGCTCTTTGATGATACTACTCTTCCTTTACCGAATTCTTCCCTTGTAATGTTCAACGGTACGTTTGGCTGATCGCTGAATAATTATGTGAAGCGGCGTCAGTGCAGCGTATTGGTCAGAAAATATTAGCATATATCGGGTTAAAATTTTTTAATCAAAAATAAAACTTATTTTTCCAGTATTAAGTTTCCCGCTTTGAAGTAATGACTATTTTGCGAGTGATTATTTTTTGATCGAAAGCAGTACTTGTTTTTTAGTACTATTATTATTATTTTATTTTTTTCATCAAAAATAATTATTATTTTCTTAATTTTATATTCCTCATCAAAAGTAATGATTATTTTTGAGTCTCATTTTTTTCCTCAGAATTAATCATAATTTTTTGATTAAATTTTTTTTAATTTTTTTTTAATCGATTATTTCGAAATCGAAATGCGATTCTTAATACTAAGTCTTATATGTATCGCTCAAAAATGTATGAATCGTAAAGAAAGTGTTCGCCGCCACACATTGATATGTTTTGACTAATTATTTATTTATAATGTAATTTCGATAATTTTTTTATAAAGCCATGTTGTTCATACAACAACAAGAACCATATATATAGTTTTATAAAATTAAAAAAACAAAATTCGGCATATTTTCATCCAAATTTCAAACTTTTTACTCAAAGTTTTAAAAAAAAATGTCGGATATTCAATGATCCACATTTTGGTACAATAAAGTGCAAGTTCGATTAAAAAATTGCGTTGATTTTTGACAATTTATTCTGCTGACGGTGTTGGGTGTTTTCTTCCATATAAAAAAGTGTGGAGTAGGCGTTAAATGGAGAAAATTGAGAGAAATTCTAAAAATCAGTGTAAATTTGGACCTACTTGAAACTTGCGCTATACTAACTCAAAGAACTATAAAGTGGCATATTTGAACTTTTTTCAAGAATTCTGGTTAAAAAGTTTGAATTTTTGATGAAAATTTTCCGAGTTCTTACAAATTTTGTTCAAAGTTTGAAACTTTGCTTTATATGGCTTTTGTTGTAATGTGAACTGTCTTTTTATATAAGAATAATTGAAATTAAAAAGTAAATAAATAAATAGTCGAAACTTGTCAGTATATGAAGTACACTTTCTTCAGTCGTTTGCTGTACATATATACACTTGTAGATACAATCGAAGCTATCCGACAGTATTTGTAAGCTTTTAATTTGTTCGTTGAAAAGTTTACGATAATAATTATTTTCAGTTGCTGAAAACATTAGAAAGTACAACCCGCAACAAATCTATAGCATCTCAAAATTTTGACTATCTTTTTTATTATTTAAAAAATTTTTGTTTCTAATTTTTTTTAATCTGTTTTTTTATAATTCTTTTTTTTTAATTTTTTTTTTTAATTTTTTTTATACTAATTTTTAATTTTTGTATATTAATTGTTAATTTTTTTATATTAATTTTTAATTTTTTATACTAATTTTTAATTTTTTCATTCTTTTTTTTATTTTTTTTTCATGTTTTTGTTTATTTTTTTATGACCTTTTCTCTATTTTTCGTATCTATTTTTATTTCTTTATTTTCCTTTATTTTTTTTACCAATTTTTTATATGAATTACAAGTGCGCTGCATTTCTGATTTGGTAGTGTCAAAAGGTCATACACGATTTATACAATTGGAATTTTTTGAAAGCTACTACCGATATTCTGAGTAGGTTGATGGGTTCTTAAGAGGGCATCATCAGACAGACTGTGCCTGCTTTTAAACATAAATTCAAATCAACGTATTCACTATGGATTGCACCTGCCAGTGAGGCAATGTAGTGCCTAAAATATCGCACATTTGTTATGAATTCCCAATACATCCTTTTTTATCATGTCCACTTTAGCCCGGATAATGAATTATGTGAGACTTTTTTTTGGCGAATGAGGAAGTTTAAAATGCCTAATGCAACAGCAAAGCTGCTGTCGCAGCAATGGTAAGCCCAGAGACTAAAAAACTCCCCCTCGTTTGGAACCATCGCCCATCCTGTAACTTATGTTAGGTTTAGCAGCTCACAGCTGTGCAAATATCAGAAGCACAACAAATAGCAATAAAATTTTAAGCGGTGTATTTGTTAGCAAAAAATAGAAAATATTGGCCTTGAAATGGCAAATATTTGTGCCTGATAGGTCATTTCCCCCATTGCGTATATCCTCATATCATTCGCCAATAATTTTGGATTTTGGATTTTAACAGTATCTACTACTATTAAAAAAATCAATAATCTCAGCTTTGGCTTTATTGGAAAAAACGTAAAATTCTTTCGAAAATTCGCTTAGTAAAATTTAATTTAAAGTTACTAATGAATCGCAATTACAAATGAATAATCGAGCGGTAGTCGCTAACACACACACGCACACAATCGTGCTTGTGAAAGTTCGCGAGAAAACTGGCGCTTAATGCTACGTGCACAAGTGCTGTGTGCAGTTTTATTTAATTTTCATATTTAAAATTAATTTCCCACTTATTGCCCGGCTAGGCGACCTCAAACTCAGTCACAGATTGAACTCGCATTGCTGCACTTTTGACAATTCGATACAGTACAGTTATTATGTAATAAATATGTATATGTAAGTGCATGTCTGTGTGCACTCAAGCATGTGTGCGTGTGTGCATATGAGCCTTAATTAATTAATTTTGTAATATTCACATTTTTTTATGATTTCGTTCAATTATTTTATTCATTATGAATATTTAAATTCGTTTGTACAAATTGTGTTATTCGATTTATTTGTGTTTTCCATTAATATTCAGTCATTAAATTCATGTTGAGCCCGACAATGGTGTATTGAAACTTAAAAAAGGCAATAACAAATATGTGCATGCAAAAAATGCAACAAAAAAATTATAATTCTGAATTAAATTTAAATATGTAGGATATGTGCTGGCCCTGCTGGCCGCATTTGCAGTAGTGAAACAAATTTCTAAGTAGCTCTGAATTTATTTTAATTTCACTTTCTAATCACTTCAGAACTGTGAACAAAATCAAAACTTTCCGCATGTCATAGTCGGCGAGTAACGAGATTTTTTCATTTAAAGCAATTAGGAGTACACGCGTTTACTGTTACATTTTTATTTAAAAAAATATAAAAAAAATTAAAACAAAATATTAAAAAAAATAAAAATAAAAAATAAAAATAAAATATAAAAAAATAATAACAAAAAAAAAATTAAATATTAAACACAAAACAAATTTTAATTAATATTACTATTTCTAAAATAATAAAACAGAAGTAAAAAATTTTTTTTTTTAATTAAAAAAAAAACATGAATAAAAGCGAAAAAAAACTAAACTAAATAAACAGTACCGGCCACTGCCTTTTGGGCACTCACGCACGTCGGCTCGGGGTTCCTCAAAACGACCTGTGCAGATACTGCGGGGACGAAGATGAGGAAGTATCGAGCAGACATTTGCTGTGCAGTTGTCCGGGTCTAGCCAGAAGTCGACTCGCTCTTCTAGGCTCTCCAACAATTGACAATCTTTCAGTACTCTCGGACCTGAAAATCGAATCTCTCATCAAATTTTCGAAACGAATTAATATCTTTGACCAAAATCTACAGTAAAAATCTCGGCTAGGTCGGGAAATCATTTAAAATAATGAGCTCTAGGGCAACACAACGGACCCAACTTGCGGTCTATGTGGCACTCCGATGCGGGGTCACCCTTAAACCAACCAACCAACCAAATAAACAGTATAAGAAAAAATCGAACAAAAACATAAAATAAAAAATAATATTTAAAAAAGTAAAACAACTAACCAAATTACAAAACTAACTACAATTAAAAAAATTAAAAAATATATAAAAAACAAAAATAAAAAAATTAAAATAACCTTAAAAAAATTACAAAATAAATAACGAAAATTAAAAAAAAAATATAAAAGAATATAAAAATATAAAAAATGTTAACATGAAAAAATGTCAAATACAAAAATAAAAAAATATAAAACTAAAAAATTTAAAAACATAAGTGAAAAACAAAAAATGTGATTTAGAAATTAAAAAAAAAATTTAAGAAAATATTAAAAAAAAAATATTTAAAAAAAGTTATATTAAAAAAATTCCAAAATTTCCAACAACATAAATAAAAAAATATAAAAAGTAACAAAATAAATATACAAAATAAAAAAATTAAACAAACAAATTAAAAATAACAAATTAAAAAAAAAGACAAATAAAACAAAAACGAATAAAAAAAGCAAATAAAAAATAAAAAAAAAGCAAATAAAAAATTAAAAAAAAAAAAATTAAAAGAAAATAAACAAAAGGAAAATTAAGAAATCAATAACTAAAATATAAAAAACTATATAAAATAAAGAAAAAATTAAATGTAAGAAAACCTCACAAAAAATAACAAAATAAATAAATCAATAGAAAAAAATCCAACAAAAATATAAAATTAAAAAAACTTAATATATAAAAACAAATCAAACAACTAAGAAAATTAAAAAACAATAACCAAAATTAAATAAATAAAAAATATGTATAAAAACAAAAATAAAAGAAAAAAAAATGCAAATAAAAAATAAAGCCAAACAAACCAAAATTAAAAACATTAAAAAATGAATATAATATAAAAATAAATTTAAAAAAATATATAAAAAAGTACATAAAAAAATAAAAGCATAAGAGGAAAAAATGTAAGTTAAACATTAAAAAAATAATAAAAAATATTAAAAAGAAATTACCAAAATTTCTATACAAATAAATAAAGAAATATACAAAATAACAAAAAAAAATTAAGAAATAGAAACAAATACAAAAAAAATTAAAAAAACAGAAATAAACATATTAAAACAAAATGTATAGAAATTTAATCAAAATTAAAAGAAAAAAATAAATAAAATATAAAAAAAATATTACAAAAATAGAAAAAAAAATAAAAAATAAAAAATAGAAAAATTAAAATAAAAATATTAAATATATTTTTTTAGTTAAAAAAATAAATAAAAAAATTAAAAATTAAAAGCAATGACAAAAAAATAAAAAAAAAAATTAAAAGATAAAAATTAAAACAATATTTAATCTATTTTAAAAAATCAATTACTAAAAGATAAAAAGATTATAAAAATATAAAAAAAATGTACAAAAACCCAAAACAAATAAAATTAATAAATAAAATAATAAAATCAAGAAATTAATTATATGATTTTAATTTAAAAAATAACAAAAATGAAGAAAAAGAATATAAAAATATAAAAAAGTACAAAAATATAAAAATATAAAAAAATTACAAAAACATTTAAGAAATAAAAAAATTAAAACAGCATTTAATCAATATTAAAAAATCAACAACTAAAACATAAAAAAAATTTTAAAAATATAAAAAACATTGAAAAAATATATAAACAAAATTTAAAAATTAAATAAAAAAGATTTTACCATAATATTTTTGTTTTTTTTTTTAACGTGAAAAAACTCCTGGGGTAAAATGCTGAAAGCGGGTGTTCTCAATCGTTAATGATGTGCCATAAAAAATAGTGTAATGGAGTCAAATCGCAGCCACTAGGCAGTTAATTGACATCACTGATTTTCTACTGATTTTTTGGTTTTCAAATATTTTTGTTATATATAAAGAGTATTTCAAAAGCGACGCCTAGATGTCAGTAGTGAATAATTCCTGGACGGTACCTTTTTTATGTCAGCTTCGTCATTTGTCAAGTAGGCAAATGTACAATTTATACCAAAGAACAACGCTGTAAAATTATTGAAACTTAGTATGAAAATTTCGTGAATTGGTTCTTTAAAAATGATGCTGGCTTTTCACGCAAAATCAGCTTTAGTAAAGTAGCTCATTTTACACTGGCTGGATTTGTCAGCAAACAAAATTGGCCCTCCAGTAATTTCAAAAAAATTCATTACGATCACTAAAATGTACTGTTTGTGGCTTTGGTCTGCTGGAATAATTAGCCCGTTTTTCTGAAACATAAAAATTAAAAATCTGTTACTCTCAATGGACATCGCTACAGGAAGTAAACATAGACGATCTTTATTTTGAATAGGATGGCGCCACAAATCTCACAACACAGGAAAACAATGCATTATTGCGATCTAAGTTTGCCGGCTAATTTCACGTATTGGCCACCTAAGTAATGAGATCTAACATCGCTAGACAACTTTCTGTGGGGTTTTTTGATAATTAAAATCTATGAGGGTAAGCCAACAATGATTCCCGAACTGAAACACAACATTCGGATCGGGATTGCGGAAGTCAATGATGTTGATTTTCTTGCAGGGATATTGCTATTTTGTCTATATATGCGTGAAAATTCACTATAATCTGAAAATTGAAAATCGCGACAAAATTAAATTAAAAATGTACTTTAATTCCACTTAATTATGTAATAAAATGCAGTTGCTTAATCAAGTTAAGGTGAATTAGCGGCACCGAAAACATGACTACGCACATGTGAAGTGTGCGAAAATGTTGACGTTATCACAATTGAGAGAAAGCTCTTTACATTTTTTGTGCTTTTAATGATGTTCAGCATTCTCATTAATACTGACATTAAACTCAATTATGTTTATTGAGATAATAGCATTGGGTAGTATATGAAGTTCGGTAAAAACTTGCTTTAAACTTGAGTGCTTCTTGGAATCCACAATCGCAAGCATCTGCATACCTGGCAGATTGAAGGGGATTCTAGCAGTTGATAAAGATTTTTTCGGCGCACAATAGACACCACCAGTCACTAGAAAGCTTTGAGTGGGTCTCTTTACGCTAAACAAAAGTTAAGTTTGAATAGAATTGCTAACCAGATACAAATTGACTGTACTCGACGACTCGACTGGTGTTGCTTTAATAAGAGTAACAGCAAAATTTTAGAAAATCCTCAGTACCGAATATTTTCGCTACAGAGTCTGGAGTAAAGTAAGTTCTGCAAATTATATCTGTAGCCGAAAATAAAATAAATAAGAAAAATTAAATCAAAATTAAAAAATAAATGCTAACATATAAAAAAATTATAAAAGTATAATATATATAAAAAATTACAAAAATAAAAAAAACATACATGAATAAATAAAAATACACAAAAATTAAATAAAATAAATAAAAACAAAACTTGAAAAAATTAAACCAAAATGAAAAACAAATTAAAAAAAAATTAATAAAAAAATATAAAAAAAATGAATTAAAAAATTGAAAGAAAATAATAATAATTAAAAAATTAAAAAAAAAATTAATTAAAAAATTAAAAAAAAATTAAAAAAAAATTAATTAAAAAATTAAAAATAAAAAATTTAAAAAAATTTAAACAAAATTAGAAAATTGAAATAAAATTAAAAAATATAAAAAAAATGAATTAAAAAATTGAAAGAAAATAATAATAATTAAAAAATTAATAAAAAGTTAATTAAAAAATTTAAAAAAAAATTAATTAAAAAATTAAAAATAAAAAATTTAAAAAAATTTAAACAAAATTAGAAAATTGAAATAAAATTATTTTCAAGGTGAAAAAAAAATTGCTGAAACAAAATACTAATAGCGGGTGTTCTCAATTGTTAACGATGTCCCATAAAATTGTCTAATGGAGTTAAATCGCAACTTCTAGGCAATAAGTTCACAACACCTTTTTGACTGATTTTCCGATTTTCAAATATTTCTTTATATAGTTTTCATAAATGGTATTTACTTTATCCTACAGTTTTATACACTACCGTTAGTCTGGACTTTAGCCCTATAATTATGAATTTCATTCTCATACACTTCTTATTACGTCAATCAGGCGTTGAAACGAAAAATGTATGCCGATGGCGCAACGTTTCCTAAACTGAAAGTCAAGATTTGATTCACCTTGCAAAATGTCGTCGAAAATTTTGTCAGAAGGCCCAACGATATCGGGATATAGATTAATATAGAGATTCGATTTCATGTTTGCACTTCGACCTCTTGGTCTTTTGCGCCTTCTACTCATCACAGTACCTCATTTAAACCCAGCACCCCTATTTAACTTAAGATAGAGCTGGGTTACGCTAAACGTGATTTCCTTTTGGCTAAGCCACGTGTTTTTTAGGCACCGCATTTGTTATTTTTTTTTTCAAATAGGCTGCTTAAGGCGAGTTCGATCTCATCGAAACACTTTTTAACACAGCCGAATTCAATTCTTGACTTCAAAGACAAGGATTGCTCCTTTCTTAAAGATTTTTTATTAAAAAAATGCATAAAATGTGAAAAGCTTACCAAAAGATTTAAGATTTTACTTCAAATTAGAACTTGACTGCATCAGTGGATGGAAATAATCTGAAAAGAAATAATAGGTTTACCAGTAAGTGAGAAAGCTTAGACAAACAGTGGTGCATAGATTTGACAGCAAATTTTAATTTTTCTTACTATAATTTTCCATAGTAAAAAATTAAAAAAAAACCGATAAAAGTAAAATAATGATAAAACTGTTATTTGCACTTTCTTAAGTAACAGTCGTTTTGACAATAACTGATATTAACCCCAAATCGTTAGCTGATACGCCCCAGCACGCCAACTGACCACCAGTCATAACCTTGTGTCTTCAACTCTATAAAAATGATGGAATCCGTTTTATGGTGCAATAATTCATGGATGAAATATTCCCCAATAGATTTGAAGCGGATTTTGAATATGAAAATTATTTAAAGTAGAGTCAACGATTCACTGGCGAAAAGAGCTGTATTTTGGAGTATTTTCCATGGTAGTTATTTGGCACCCATATTGTTGTGAGACAAATTTTAACAAAAGTTATAAACAAAAAATATAAACGCGGTTTCCACATTTAATAAATTATGAAACCGCATAACAACAATTTTTTAGAAAAGAAAATTCAAAAAAAGAAATCCATTATTTTCTTGGTAAATGGCTGTAGTGATTGATATCTCGTAAAGTAACGATAAAACAATTTAAAGTCTATGCTCGCTGTCAGGTTTCACACTAAAATAATTCGTTTGCCCTTTTTTGTTCGTTCTATTCAGTTGTGCTTTACAGGGTGTTAACAATGGAAGTCAGCAAAGCGAAAATTCGGTACATTTTAAAGTTTTTCTTTGATAAAGATGAAAATGCTAGCCACGCCGCTGAAATTTTGAATGGTGTTAAAAAAAATTAAGATAAAAGTAGTCAAAGAAACACAGTTTTAAGAAACACAAAATTGTACCACTTGATTTACGAGGGCGGTTCAAGAAGTACCCGCGTCTGACGACAGATGGCGTTCCTGAGGAAAGTTTGTGTTAGCCCCGTGTGCTGCCAACTATCAAACGACGGCAAAACAAATTTCAGACTGATTGATGGGTTAGTTTAGATTTGGCGGATTAGCCAAAAAAATTTAGTTAAACAAATGGTGTCTTTATTTCTAACACGGGTAATTATTGAACCACCTTGTATGTTTAACAGATTTTTTAACAAACGTTAACACGGGTTAAAATCCATCTTTATCACATTGCCAAAGACACATCAGGCCAATAAATGTAAAGATTATCGCTTAATAAGTTTAATGAATCAATCAATCATAATGAATCAAGAAATTGAGCTCCATCTTTTCTGCGCTTTCTTGAGAAATAACTTGTGCAGGTTTTTTGTTTGAAGTCTCTAAGGCCAATTCCTGGCAAGCTCATCAGAAATTTCATTTATCTATGTTTCCATGTTCTGGAACCCAGGTCAGAGAAATGTTACCTGCACACCCAAGAGATTTGTTCTCCTCCTTACAGGAGTCTACTAATTTCGTTCTGCACCATGGCGTCATCAGAGCCTTGATCGCGGCTTGACTATCAGAGAAAATGTTAACATCTCCCCCTCGCTCCCGCGTTCCCCAAGCATTTTGCATGCCTGCAGGATCGTAAAGACTTCTGCTTGAAGCTTGAATACTAGCAGTATTCGGCAGTTTAAAGAAGATAGGTAAATTTGCTGATTTAGAAAAAGCTCCTGGATTTCATCTTGGAACCGTCAGTGTAGACAGAGGTGCAAGCTTCGATGCAGATTTTCACCTCGACCCAATCCTGCCTATTTGTAAAGATTGCCCTAGCACGACCCTCAAACTCTAGTTTGCTGATAGAGAATTCTATTCGAAGTTCGGACAAATACTGTCCCTTGAGAGATTGCCTCCAGCGACCAAACTCCTTTAACTGGATTGCACTTTGAGCTGCGATGGAAATAACGTGAAAGTCGATGGGGAGGGAGTAAGTACGTAAGGACATTCAGAGCAGCACTGGGGCAAGTTTTGCATGCTCCAGTGATGCCAGCATGCGTCCTTTGCACCGTCCCCAGTTTAGTGATATTGTAGCCTTTGCGAAGACCTTCCCACCAAACTAGGCATCCATACGTTAAAATTGGCAAAACCACTGCGTTGTACATCCACAGCACGACCTGTGGCTTGAGTCCCTATTTTGTACCGAACATAGATTTGGAAGACTAGAAAGATGTACTGGTCTTCATCACCCGATTTTCAATGTATAGCTTTTAATGGAGTTTGGAGCCAAGTATCACTCCAAGATACCTAACGTTCGATGAAAGCGGGAGAACGTGGTTGTTTAATTTGGGAGGTCGAAAGGGTGGAGGTTTATATTTTCTGGTAACTAGCACCAGCTCCGTTTTGTCAGAGTTGACTCGGAGGCCTCAAGTGGCAGCACAGCGACTGAGCACAGTCAGCCCAGTGACCTTTCCAAAATCTCAACCATGACCGAAGGAAACGGTCCCGATACTATTAGGACCAAGTCATCGGCGTATGCTACTACCTTAACCCCAGCCTTATTTAGCATTATCAGAACTTCGTCAATAGCAACCAGCCAAAGTAGAGGCTAAAGGACACCACCCTGCGACGTCCCCCTGTGAAGGAATCTAGTGACTTTAGCAACTCTCTTGCGACCGCATTAACTTCCTTGCAGCCAAGCAGGGACGAGATCCAGAGACAGATAGGTCTTTCCACCTCTAGTCTATCTAACGCAGTGACAATTGACTCCGCCTTGATGTTATTTGAGCCTATAGTACGTATCGCCACTCGAAGCAATTTCCCATCGCAAGTATTGGTTTGGGTCGCAGTGACCGCTGATGGACGCTTTCCAATCGTTTTTATCGAGCCTGGTGTCAAAGTGAATGCGACTTATTATCGGGAAAATATTTTAGAAGCTGTTTTAGAGCCGTGGGCACGCAAACATTTCGGTCGTAGACCATGAACGTTCCAACAGGTTTCGGCACCGTCTCATAAAGCTCGTGTGAACCAATAATGGTTTAAAAAATCATGTTCCACACTTCATTTCGTCCACACAATGGCTTTCGAATTCGCCAGACGCAAATCCGATGGAGTATTCCATCAGGTCCATTTTAAAGAACAAGATGAGAACTAAAATATATGGCAGTATGGATGTGCTGAAAAAAGCGATTATACGAGAATGGGCCAAACTACGTCAAGATCACATTCGTGCAGCATGCAACTCATTTTTTGACCGTTTGAAGGCTATAGTCAAGGCAAATGGTGGTCATATCGAGCTAAAGTGAATATATTATATGTTAAAATTGTAATCATTTTTGAACAATTTTGACTTTGAAACCAATAAAAACTAATTTCATACAAAAAAGTTATGGTGTTTTGAATAGGTAACACTTCGTATCGTTCACCCTGTATGCAACTTGTAAACTATTTACAGAAAATCACAATACGAATCCGCCGCACAATATTCATATAAACCAACTTTCACGTTCCGATTATTAAAACAAGTAGTGCCAACTGAGGCAAAGTATGCTTGATTTTTAGTGCAAATAATTGCGTAAAATATTTCATCAATTCCACACGCAACACAAATGGATCAGGGGCGTAATTGCAAAAGCTCTGTTTACGTTGCCACTAAACCGACTATTTGGAGATCATTTCTATGAACTCAATTAAAATGTTCAAACGCTACTCATGCAAAGCGAATTTACAAAGCAAATACACAGAATATTAATTCTGATTAATTTAATGATTTCAAATGAAAGATAAACACGATGAGAGGGAAAATAGATAAATACATACATACATACGTATCCATATAAAACGTTAAGAAGTCTAGATTTGTTTATTAGCAACGTAGACAGGCATCATCCTTGATTATTAATTGTGTCTTGCATAATTACATAACTACGCTGTTTAAGCTAAGAATGATAAGTTGTTGATTTGCAATTAAAACAAAATTGAAATGTTGACACGCCTCCACACGCACTCGCCCATGCAAATAGCTGTAACGGAATATTTTGACATTTAAACAAATTGTTTTTGACAGTTTTCTCAATAAATCCTAATTAGCCGAATTTACAGCAGGAATCACAATTCAACTGCATGCTCCTCAGTCTATGAAACGTAATATTCCAAAACATATTACACACACACACACATAGACAAAGCGACATCCAGAACAACGAAAAATGTAGGCAATTAAGAGCGTAGGAGTTGAATATTACCAGCCATCAGCAGCCAAATTTCATTAGATAAAATTTTAGTTTCATTTGCTGCTCCAGTAACTTCATAAACTCTTTATACTTGTGCGTGTATGTGCGTCTGTGTGTGTGTGTACTATGTTTACCAGCATTTAAAGGCTAATTAATGAAAATTAATTATTTACATTTTAGTGTAAATAATGAAATGATATGTAAATTTTGCACGCTCGCAATAAAAACGCTTACAAAGTTTAATTTGCATAAAACCGTTATATAAATTATTCAGTGAGGAGACAAATTTACATGATTATGGGGGTGTACACTCACACACACAGCCTGCATCATGTACATGGAAAAACTGTAGTTCACTGATTTCACTATTTCATATAATATTTTATTATTTCTCTCCTCCGTCGCCTCTGCCTTTAAGAGCTCATCACCTTATATGTTGAGTTTGTTCCCGACTAAAAGCTCCCAAGTCACAAACCTGCAATACCATAGGTACTATTTTCTACCTATTATGTTTGCTTTTGCACGCGTACACATCTGCAACTATAAACGACTCTGCAATGCAGCGGGATCTGGAACACACACACACGCAGCACACTATTTGTATATACGCGCTGGGGCGTATGAGTAACTTGAATGCAATGCGATTTAATGTGTGGATTTCAATGCGCGCATACACATACTTATGCATATACACACATATATACACATAATTCCACTTATAAACTGTGCGCACCTGATGACGCATACAAACATAAATATAATAATAAAGCAAAAAAAAACATTCTGCTGCTAATATCAAAGGAGGAATAAGTTAGTGATATCCATATTTTGAGCTACAAATAGCATTGCAAAAGCCACCGGAGGTACAGCGTAACTACGACCAAAACTAGGTATGCATTATGTGTGGTAAGGAACTTTGCATAGTTATTATTACTACTATTACAATATTTTTTTTATTTTAAATTTTTTTTTAAACCTTTTTTTATTTTTTTTTAATTTTAAATTTTTTTTAATTGTTGATTTTTATTTTTTGTTTAATTTTCTTTTTAATTTTTAATTCTTCTTTGTTTTCATTTTTTTTATTTTTATTTCTTTTATTTTTTTTTTTATTTCTTTAATTTTTTTTTTATTTCTTTTATTTTTTTTATTTCTTTGATTTTTTTTATTTCTTTTATTTTTTTTTATTTCTTTTATTTTTTTTTATTTCTTTTATTTTTTTTTATTTCTTTTATTTTTTATTTCTTCTATTTTTTTTATTGTCTTTTTTTAATTTTTTGTTTTCTTTTTTGCATTTTTATTTATTATTTATTTCTTTTATTTTTTATTTTTTTATTTTTATTTCTTTTAGTTTTTTATTCCTTTTTTTTATTCCTTCTATTTTTATTTTTTCATATTGTCTTTCTTTATTTTTATTTTTTAATATTTATTTTTTTATCTTTCCTTTCTTTCTTTCTAAATGTTTTGTTTTTATGTCATCCACGGGAAGTACGTGTGCTAGGAATCGAAAACGTTGCGCCTTCACGAAGCACCCTATGTTTTGTCTATTTATCAGTACTTCGATCTCATTTTTATGTTTAATTCTATAAGACCAACTTAGGCTCTCGTGCAGTCCAAAAACTGCTCCTCAATCTTGTATGCTCAAAACGTAGAGATAGTTTTTTTTTATATTAGTAGACATAACCCATGCTTCACATCAATTTCACGTTGCAATTGGCCTTAGAAGAGTGCTGTAGATCTATATCTTACACGCCCATGACAAGAGTTTGTTTTTAAGGGGTTAGAGGTAGTCAGAGGCCCAAAAAAATTCTGATTTTAATACATCTAGTTTCGACTTGACTTAAGCAAAATTAAAAAAAAATTAATAATTGTAAAAGTTATGGCTATTTGTGTGGGCCTGTTTCCCCAGAAGTCCCTTGCGGTGATCATCACAAGTCTTTGGAGATTCATATAAAATCAATCGGACAAGAGAAACGAGTTTTATTATTAAAAAATCTTGTGCCTCATCAAAGCTTTTTTGTTTTTTAAAATTAATAAATACTTTTCAAAATATTTTTTTATTTTTCAAATATTTTTCAGATTTTCTAGAAAAAACCGACAATTGTTAAAAAAAACTTGAAATTTTTGAAAAAAAAAAAACAAAAAATTCGTCGATCAGGCACGAGTTTTTTATGTTTTTAGAAAGCAGTGTAAATTTTATTGAAATCTGGCAAGCGGTTTTCAAGTTACAGTGATCACCAGTTCAAAAAACATAGTTTTTAGAAAAACGCATTTAAAGTTTTGCTATCGGTTTATGTATACGAATTATTCTTCTTCCCGATTGACGCGATAACTGCATACACGAAGTTGGCCGAGTTTAGCAAAGGGCGCCAGTCATTATTTTCTCGTGCTAACTGGCGCCAGTTGAACACAACAAGTGAAGCCAAGTACTTTTTTCCCATATCTTTCCAACGCAGAAGAGGCCTTCCTCTTCCTCTGCTACCACCAGCTGGTACCGCATCGAATACTTTCAGAGCCGGAGCGTTTGTATCCATGGGACGACATGACCAAGCCAACGAAGCCGGTGGATCTTTATTCGCTATGCTATGTCTATGTCGTCGTAAAGCTCGTATAGCTCGCGAATTTCCTTTACATCCTGCGATACTCGCCGTCGCTAATGTACAAAAGTCCAGAAATCTTTCGCAGAATCTTTCTCTCAAACACTCCAAGGGACGACTCATCTCCCGAACGCCCACTTACTGAACTTTTATTAAACGTAGTTTGTGAACTATTAGTTAAAGGCGTATGCAATTTATCCATTCCAAATCAGCTGTTGTATAAAAAAAGTGTTGCAAAGGCATAAACTTCAACCACTGCTTCAAGAGAGCCTAGAAGAGCGAGTCGACTTTTGGCTAGACCCGGACAACTGCACATCAAATGTCTGCTTGATACTTCCTCATCTTCGTATCTTCGAGTATCTGCACAGGCAGTGTTGCCAATTTAGCGACTTTGTCGCTAGAATTGACGACTTTTGCTTGAGTCTTGGCGACAAAAAAAAAGTTTTGACGACAAAAATGATTTAGCGACTTATCTGGCGACTTTTGGAGAGCAAATCAAAACCGTTTTAGGCAATAGATCCTTTTCTGTCAACTTGATTACCCGTGAATGCCCTTTACCTTCCATACTCTAGAGTAACAATTTACTGACTATAGATAAAATAACGCAATCCGTCGCCATTTTTTTTTTCAAATGAAAATTTTCGAAATTCCGTACGTACAACGATAACTACATTTATACAAATTAACAAGCAATTTCAATTTTTATTTCCAGATGATCCGTTTTTGAGTAATAGAGGAAGAAATGCTCCACGAGATTGTTTATAACTTTTTTTAAAAATTAATATTTTTCCATAAAAATTTAGGGTGACAGTTTTTAATGGACACTTAATAAAATAAAAAATCCGATCCACAAATTCCTTCGTTTTCCCCCTAAAAAAAATCACTTATTTCTTTGGCTGTCATAGTGGTGTTCCCCCTTAAAGCGTAGATTTTTTATGCCACTTTTTCTTTACTATGTTTAAATATATTTTATAAATCCATTTCAAGACTTTAATTAATAATAATATAGTAAATTGTTGTATGATTTGCCTGGTTTTATTATAAAAGCGTAATAGTTAATATTATTAATTTTATAAATTTTCAAATTTCCATTTGAATCCAGTACTGGATCAACTTCATAAATAACTTTTTCAACATTTCTTGAATCACTCATGCTTTCCCATGATATTTTAAAGACTCAAATGTTTTTCAGACACAAATTAACAAAGTGTTAGAAAATTTAGAAGATTTATCGAATCATAATAAAAAAAAATAGTATTTCAGGAGATTGAAACTAACTTCCGTTGATCTCAAATTTCAGTAGAGTTGGTATTATTGGTTTAATTATTATTCATCTAAAAATTTTAAGTCCGCACCTGGCCTCTTGTGCACCTCTCAGAATGAAATTTAGGATCCGCCCCTGATGCAGTTAGCGACTTTCTAGCGACTTTTGATATTGGCTCTAGCGACTCAGATTTATTGGCGTTGGCAACACCGTGCACAGGTCGCTTTGAGGAACCCCGAGCCGACGTGCGTGAGTGCCCAAAAGGCAGTGGCCGGTGATAAGAGATGTTATATGCCTTAGTTCGTGTTTCGAAAGACTTATAAGGGTTTTTGTCTATTTCAGATTGTAGGATGGCCAGATTTGTCTGGTCGTAACGCAAGTAGTTTCCACTCGCCATCTCCGTTCAGCAATGCTGTGAAATTCTCGATCGATGAGCATTTTACATGTTGAGAGCGGAATGTGGATTGTGGGTAAGTTACTAACATTTGATTTCGCAGCTCCAGCTCTTGCGAGCTCATCAGCTTTGCAGTTACCTTCGAATCCACTGTGACCCGGTATACAGATAACTTGGACAGAATTCTGAACACTTATCTCGTTAAGAGATAAGAGACAGGATCGAACCACATCTGAGTGGGTACAAGAGGAGCTGAGTGCTCGAACGGCCGCTTGACTGTCGGTGAAAAAGCGGATATCCTCTAGTGATATTCTATTTTCTAAGAGAGTTTTCGCAGCATACCAGATAGCGCATACTTCCGCTTGGAATACACTACAGTAGTCGGGTAATCTAAATGATAGATTGATGTGAGGGGAATTGGAAAAGATTCCAAATCCCACTTTGCCGTCTTGTTTTGAACCATCTGTATATATAGTCAGAGAGCAATCGATTTCGGTAAGATTTGTCTTCCATTCTTCCCTAGTTGGGAGTGAACAGGAGAATAGCAAGGGTGGTGATGGAAGACTTACATGATAGTCTATGTCGGAAAAGATAACAGTGTTCCTGTTCAGTATGGCCGAATGGCTAGGATACTTATTCCATTTCGATATAGCATTCATGCGTGTCGCTGCTTTCGCTGCAATCGCTTTGCCAGCCAGATCGATAGGGAACAAGTGAAGCAACGTATTTAGAGCCTTAGTAGATGTTGTACTTAAGCATCCTGTTATCAGGAGGCAGGCTGTTCTTTGGACTCGATCAATTGTGGCTACTCTGCACCGTTTCTCGAGTGCTGTGCACCATATTTTTTTTTAAATAATTTATGGTTTTTTTTTTTAATTATTGTTAAATATTGTTTTTATGTTTTTTTTTTAATTTTTTTTTTTAATTGTGTTTTTAAAATTATTTTTTATTTTATTTTTTTTTTTTTTCTTGTAATTTTTTTTTTGTTTAATTTTGTTTTTTAATTTTTTTTTTAAATTTTTTTTTTTTAATTTTTTTTTTTAATTTTTTTTTTACAATTTTTTTTTACACAGTTTAATTCAACTAAATTTTACTAATGGCATCTAATGAAAAAAATTTGCTTAACAATACCAGGAGTTGAGTCGAGTGATCCCGGGATCCCTGGATTTATATGAATGGAATTAAAGATGTTTTAAATTGTTATGGACATTTTTTGCTTCCTAACGCACGTTTCTCAACTCACTCAGCTACGTCTGTTACTCAACTGTCCTGAGCGCACTACAAAAGGATCCAGAAAGCAGAATCTAGAACCCAGAAATCCAATTGTATTTCATCCCAAAATTGTGTTTCACTGTCTTTCAACACCTAACCAACCCACGTCTTAGCATCACATCTGCGTCAATAAATCCAAATAAGTCGCACTAAAAATTTTTACTCTCAGTTTTAAATTTACAACTCAAACCACAAAATACCCGTGAAACATCGAATCGAAGACTTTCGAATATCTGGGCACCCTTAATGTGCATGCAATATGGGTGTACAGTAGTATATGTGTGCTGCAATTTGCAACATTTGTGTGATTTTACCTTTTTTGGCCAATGGCAAAATAGTGCTTAATTACGATTTCTCTCATTGTAAACGGTATTTTTCAATTTGAGGTGTACATTCGAACTTTTGCTGCAAGCAAAACGAACCAGCTCATTTTTCGTGTATAATTACAGCAATCAATGTATTTGATTTTATAATTAGGCCTTATGGCATATTTAACCAAATTTTGTACTCAAATAAGCAAGAGGCCCTTCAAAGCTCTAATGATGTCCTACTTTTATGGCATACTTTTTGCAAATAAGAAAGTGACGAATATATTTTTTGCATGAAATTTGTATTTATTCCAATAATTAGCATAATACAAAGGTATATTAGTACCTCCTCAATTATATAGAAGCAGAAGCTGCAATGCCTTGCATTTGCTTGTATGAAGAACAAGAAGAAGAAGGAATTGGTCGATGCACCAAAGAATTGAATTAAATTTGGAAACTTTTACAATTTCATCGATTTCTGTAAAAATAAGTTTTTAAAGAAAAGTACGATGTCTAAAAATTTGGGGCGTTCGAGCAAGTAACATTTCTTTGATCTGGGTTCCAGGACATAGGAACATAGAGGGAAATAAAATTGCTGATGAGCTAGTTAGGAAGTCGACTGAATTGGTCTCAAAGACCTCCTAACCGGGCATCGGCATCCCCCTGAATGTTGCTACAGAGGAATTGCATAACTAATTTCTCAGAAAAGTTCAGAAAAGATGGAGCTCCATTTCTTCATGTGCTATTTCGGCCGGGACAACCTCGACCCCAACAGGCCGGAATCCTCGAAAAGCGGATTGGACACGATATGAGGATCTCACTAAAGAAAAAGTCCTTGATGTTCCCAAACTCCGAACAATAACTGCGCTTGAAGAAGCCACAAACTCAATGGGGCGAACTTTAATCAAGTGTTATAATAATGTGTGCCCGGAACGTAGGAGAAGAGAGGGTATGACAGTCACTTGGTGGAACGCCGAGCTCTCGAAACTCCGGAAAACTTCCAGGAAACTTCTTAACAGAGCTCTTAAAACTCGGTACTCCTTTCTTCGACAGCCTGGGGCAGTGCGCCAACTTAAATTCGATCAGTC
The DNA here is from genome assembly GCF_027943255.1 of Anastrepha obliqua. Taxonomy (NCBI): domain Eukaryota; kingdom Metazoa; phylum Arthropoda; class Insecta; order Diptera; family Tephritidae; genus Anastrepha; species Anastrepha obliqua. Next base: position 16,419,130 of record NC_072892.1, read on the forward strand.
TTCCCCATTTCATCAACAGCTCTGGTTGCTTTAGTGCAACTTGAGAAGTGCCAGAGTGGTACCAAGCATTTCATCTACCTACCTACTAGTTTGATGAAATCTCTCAATATCCGGTATTTTATGTTATGCCAGTGTAGATCACAGAGATTAAATTAAATCGAAATGAGCGCAACTTTTATAAGTTTTTAAATCAAAATTTTCGGAGCTATATTTCATGTCTAGTGGGAAAAGGATATCGGAAAATTTGACAGAGTTGCCGAGTCTATTTATGGACTTTATTGCTTGATGGATGTATACTGTTTCAGCTGAAAATATCGTGCTGTATTCAGGAAGCGAGACTAAATCAATACCTTGATGTTCCTTAGTAATGCTACGCTATAACTACTAATTTCTTTAAGGCTTTGAGTTGCCCGCGCAGATGGAAGAGTGATTAGAAAAGTGCTGCCTTAGCGCAGGCAATGAAGGCCGGAATTGTTCTGGGAGTGCATCGGAGATGAAGTGAAGACGTTGTAGAACGTGACGTTATCACAAATTACGTCAATATTCAATTGCCGCGTGGTTTCCAATTTATATTCAAAATCATATCTTGGATATCTTATCAGTCTCGCATTTAAAACACTGAAGTACTTACCTATATAATGCCCTTGTCTTCGATGTTGGAATTATCTTATTTTTTGTTTTTTGGAAAGCGCTGAAATTTTTTAGCGTCTGAGTGCACTTAACGTAAACAAACAAAATAATTGTCATACTTCAACAAAGTATGGCACGAAGAGCTCCTACAAAAGCTGAACTCCATATTGCCAACACAATACTGCGATGTGCTCTCGTTGTATCTTAATGATAAGTACGTTTGCGTAACGCGTCTCGTCTCCAAAAAATAGAATCGCATTTTGGGTACTTTGCTATATCTCCTATATTCCTCCGACCTACCATCGGCAAATCCGCAAGTAACTGCAACAATTGCGGATGCCATTGCCATACTAGCAGTCGATCACACTATAGAAAACGCAATAAGCTGTAAGAAGTTGTTAACCTTCCCAATGGAGAATAAAGCTAAGCAAAAGCAAGTCCGCACTTTTTCCTAAAAAAACCCTACTTACGTCGACGAGATGGATTATTGAGATATGGTGAAGTGTTTCATGGAGTTTAAAGCGGTTCATATAATGGTTGATCATTTTCCTCATTCTTGTTGCCCATCTGCACAGAGGCTGGTAAAAATATCGAAACATTTAAGACAAATTCACACGAATTTTATCGAAATAATCACCCCTGGTGGCGAGAGATGCGTCTATAAATAATACATCGCAATGAATTAATAATCATTACAATAACGCTTCTTAAACGAGCCAAAAGCTCCCAAGCACTATAACAGAGATCCAAATCGAGACTTTTATAACTTCTTCTTTTTTAATTTTTCCGGCAGGCCAAACGGTCAATAAGGAGTATTGCATGAGCTTACTAAAGCGACTGAGGGAAACTATTCGTCGCTAGTGGCTGGAATTCCGGAGTATCTACCAGTCCATGACTTTGAGAGTCCATAACTTTGAGATTCCATACTTTGAGAATTTTATAAAATCAAACTTTCTGGACCGTGCATTTCAAAAGCGACGACAGGAATCCGTTTATGTCTCACAATGGTTTCACAGCACTCAGGTGCAACTAATGAAGGCTATGAAAATTTAGTCAGTGAAGTGAAACTTGAAAATTGAACAGGTCGAGCCAAGAAGCACCAAAAGATTTGGTGGCTCCTAAAACACTCAGGCTAAAAAGCCCATTGTATTTAGAGCTCTGGAAAGAGGGTAGATAGTCAAGGAGGGAAGGAGAAAAGTATCAGAGAAAGTGATAGGAATGAATAGAGACAGATATAAAGGTAGTCATGTGAGAATTTTCCAGATTCCTTGACAAATCTCTAAATATCCTCCAGTTTTAGAGAACGAATATGACTCATTCTCGCGACATCGAAACCCAAAACTTGTAGCCATGCTCTAGAAAAGGCAGGGCACTCACAGACAAAGTGCTCCGGCTCCTCCAAGCAAGACAGGCACTTCGGGTACTTAATGATTCCAATGCTGGGCATATGCTGACCACATGGGTTGTGCCCTGTAATAATAGCGACCATCAACCAAACGTCTTTCCTTCCAAGTTTTAGTAGAATGTTTGTTAGTTTTTTGTTCAAGACACTTTGCAGTTCTGCGGCGTTCTAGACCGGACCATCGCTCTTTGTGTAAATTGCCTACATAATCACTGATTCAATTCATGATGCCTGCGGAACTAATTCCAATTATTGGCTCTGGCCCCTATGGGGGCACCGCTGATCCACGGTTGGCCAATTCATCGGCTCATTCGTTTTCTTGAACACCGGAGTGTCCTGGAACCCATATAAGTACAAGCCTGTTCCGTCTTGCGATAGAATTAAGCTTCTTCTTACATTCTTGAACGATCTGAGGTTTGCTTCGCGTTCTTCACGGCCTTCAGTGCAGCCTAACTGGCACTGAAAACTCCAATCTGTTTCCCGCTCCATCTCTCGATTATCCATTCGGCTACTTTGAGGATGACAAAAATCTTCGTTTGGAAAACAGTTGCCATTTCCCCCATAGCATAGTGATACTTATTACTATCGTTTAAGTACCATCCGGCTCCAGACCTTATTTCGTTCTTGGACCCATCGGTAAAGAAAATATCCGTCAATCCACCCTGAATACATTCCGGATTGCTCCATTGCGTGAGCATCATCGTGACATCAAACAACGGGTATCAGGTCGTCTTTAGCCGCCAGAAACAGTGGATACTGCTCAGATAGCAACTTAAAGATTTCTCTGTGTCTCGAAGTTCCGTATTCGTGCCAGAAACCATATGTCAGTGAAGTACTCACATAAAGTATGAAAATTCACTACCAGTATGAAGACCGCTCACAATGTGGCGATTTGAACTAGCTCCCGGGATCATGTGTTAAAACCTCAAGACTTCTTTGGGTGTTTTGCACAAGAAAGTTGAATGCCATCAACGCCAGACAAATTTTTAAACTGAAGTGCGAAATTTTACGTCTTCATAAAGAAGATATCATACAAAATTTGAAGAAAAAAAGCATCAACTAATACCATCAGTCAGCAGCCATTTAAGGAGCAATGAATTTCATACGCAACCTCCTTCTTTAATGTAGTAAAAATATCAGCGCTTTTTAAATAAACATTGTGTCTTCTTTTTCTTAAATTTCAGTATTGCGGCTCTTCATGAGACCCAGCCAGTTTTTGTAATTTTTTATTTTTTTGGTAAATATTTATTCCATATTTGCCTTTGTTTGTATAAAAACTTGCTCAAAGTGGGATAAAAACTTTTAGCAAACGCCGTTTTTAATTGGCCAATAAATAATTTACACACCAACAGACAAGCAACAATAATTTCCCGACCGGTTTTCTTTTGTCCATTTTTTCTATTGTACTTTTTCCTAATATTCAATAAAGCAATTTTTATGTGCGCGTGCGGATTTACACTTTTTTCAAACAACAGTTCGAGTGCAAGTTACACTCTCCAGTACGCAGTAAAAGTAATAACAATCAAATTTCGCATGCGCTTCCCGGACCTTTTCACCTCTCCTGCTCCTGCTCTGAGTGCAATTATTTTCCGCAACATTTTCGGTGCTTATTGCGACGACAACATAAAATGCAACAATAAAAATGCAAATACTGTAGAAATATTGTTTATTTCGGCAGTGACGATTTCGTAAATAAAATAACAGTAATAATTGTAACAATGTGTAAAATCGTAAAAAATGCGTGAAATGTAATAAAAATTTAAATAAAATGAAAAATGTATCCTGCTGTTGCTGCTGCTGGGCGAAGTAAACATTAACTTTACTCGTGCAATTTTTTGTATATTTGAAACTTTTATATTATGTTGCTGCATTTCACATTATAAATGCAGCAGATCTATAAATGATTGATGAGCATTCTCACCATTCCAATTCATTGGGAACTATTTATTTATTTTTCAATTCATTTGTTTTTAGAGTAAAATATTTTCAGTAACCACACATTGATTTTCACATTTATTTTCAAACAAAATGCAGTGATAAAACTCACTTTATCATAAAAATTAAGCAAAACTGCAGTAACGTCGAAGAAATGAGGGAAACAGCGAGACTTTGTAAGGTCCTTCATCTAGACCGCTCAGTAAGGCTGGATTCCATTCGAAAACCTGATGATTCATACACCATTTCCAAATCGTAACCGTTTAATGCTCTACTCGAAACTCATTTTCCGGGTAGTAGAACTCTCTTTGAAGTAGAGAGTGGGATGAAAAGTAACGGTAGCAACGGTGTAACCTCTAGGTACAGCTGGCATATTGCTAGTCAGATAGTGACAAAAGAATCGATAAGGTTCTCCTTGTCTTTCTTTGAGAACTTTAAGTCCCCTGGACCTGACGGAATATATCCAGCAATGCTTAAAAAGGGAGGAGACAGGCTGATTGAGGCTTGAAAAGGATCTTCACAGCCTGACTTGCATTTGGTTATACACCATCCCAATGGCGACGCGTAAGAGTAGTATTTATTCCGAAACCAGGAAAAGATGACTATTCCCTAGCAAAAAGTTTTAGACCAATCAGTTTGACATTGTTCGTGTTGAAAAGTCTAGAACGAGTGATGGAGAAACATATTCGAGTGGGAGTATTGCCGAGAAGTCCACTTAGTGGAGCGATTAAGTAGACAATCTACATAAAGAGCGATGGTCCGGTCTAAAACGCTGCAGAACTGCAAAGTGTTTTGTGACAAGTCCGAACAGAAAACTGTCAAACCTTCTACTAAAACTTGGAAGGAAAGACGTTCGGTTGATGGTCGGTATCAGTACAAGACACAACCCTTGGGGTCAGCATATGACCACCATTGAATCATTGATGACCCAATGTGCCTGTCATGATTGGAGGAGGCGGATAGCACTGAGCACTTTCTCTGTGAGTGTCCTGCCTTTGCTAGAGCACGGCTACAAGTTTTGGGTTCCGATGTCGTGAGAATGAGTAAAATTCATTCTCTAAAACTTGAGGATATTTACACATTTGCCAAAGAATCTGGAAAGTTCTCACAGGACTAACTACCTCTGTCTCTGTCTCTATTCTTTCCTATCTCTTTCTCTGATACTTTTCTCCTTCCCTCCTTGACTATCTACCCTCTTTCCAGAGCTCTAAATACAATGGGCTTTTTAGCCTGAGTATTTTAGGAGCCATCAAATCTCCTGATGCTCCTTGGCTCGACCTTTTCAAATTTCAAATGGTAGAAAAATATAGAAATTTTTTGTTTATAAATTTTGAAAACCTAATTTACTAGGTTTCTGCTATTTAATCTAGAGTTCACTAGGTACACACAGAAGTCTGTTGTGAAGCTCGAAAGAAGATTTGCCGAAGCCTTACGAGCTACGGGCAATAGGAGCAATCGTTTTAAGTAGTATAAAATAAGGCGCCTTCGATTCGCTAATGATTTTCATGTGGTCAATAGATGAACCAACTGGTATAAATAAACAAGCATTAGTAGCACTGGCAAAAAGCTACCAAAAATTACATTTGTTTGGAATCACTTTCTGAGGATTAGTAAGTCCGTGATTATACAGCGAAAAATTTGATGGTTCAACTCGTCTCTCTAACAACACACTTTGTGTACTCGTTCTTCTCATTGTTGTTATTCAGTGTAGACCAATAGCAAGGTGTGTGTGAAGACGACGAGCAACACCAAAAGAGAAGTCGCAAAGTTGACGCAAAAAAAATTATCGCTGTAGGAACGCGTTCCAATGAAGCATGGCTAATATCAGAACAGAGATTTGCCAGCATTAGTATATATAATAGTAAGGTATACCAGTTTTATGAGGTGTAATCATACAGATGCACCGCTACATCTTGCTCGATAATTTTGTTGTTGCTCTCACATGCAAATTTTTCGTAAAGCGCGTAGAAGCCAAACATAGCAACCAGAGAAGTGGTGAATCGAAGACGACGTTACTAACAAATTCAAGCGGGTGCTGGAATTCGAGTGAAAAGAATATGAAATTCGACCTTCTTTGTGAATTATCCTAAAAATTAAATTTACAGCTGTCAAATTAAGCAAAACAAATAAAAAACAGAGTAAAAAAAACCAAAATATTTAAAAATTTGTGAATTATCGGCGCTTGTGTTTATTTTAATAAAAAATAAAAGACTTGCAGAAGGAATGTTTGACAGAAAGACTAAGCGACCATTCCAATCCTCTAGATTTGATGATTTTCTGTTAATAAATTTTATTTGCCATGTTTTTCGATCCAGAATTTGTTTGTTGCGTTTTTTGTTTTTTTTTTTTTAATATACTTAATTCGCACACTGACTGTTTATGCTTAAAATAATAAAAAAAACTAAAATATAAATAAAAATTAAAAAGCAATAAAAAAAATAAATAAAAATGATAATAAAAAATATATGAAAACAAACTTAAAAAAAAAAAATTAAAAATATAAACAAAAAATAAATATATAAGCAAATTTTAAAATATATATATAAAAAAAATAAAAATAATAAAAAAAAATATAAAAAATTAAAACAAAAAAATTAAAAATTAAAAATTAAAAAAAAATTAATAAAATATATAATACAATATAAAAAAATTTAAATATATAAACAAAATTTAAATATATAAGCAAATTTTAAAATATATATAAAAATATTCAATACATTTTTTAAAATGACGAATAATTTTAACTAGAATAGAAGTCCGTGTTTTCATTTTCTGTCTGTTTTCTAAAACAAGTACAAAATTAAAAATTTAATATTAATTAAAAAAAAAATAAATAAAACTAGTAAAAAATTAAAAAAAAAACATAAAATAAAAAAGATATAAATATAAAAAAATTAAAAAAAAATATTGTATATAAACAAATAAAAAATAAAAATAAATTGATTCAATACATTTTTTTAAATTCTTCATTGACGAATAATTTTAACGAGAATAGAATTCCGTGTTTTCATTTTCGGTTTTTTTTTTGTTTTGTTTTTTTTGTGCATTAAACAGTTTTCACCTCAACCACACACACACAGGCTCGATATTTCATCTTCAATGATGGACTTTCTTTAATTAAGCTCGTCGTTTCCAAAACACGGATGAAAACTTTGAAAATATCTCGCCCCTTACGAAAACCAAATTTTATGCTTGACCCGCGAAGACAATACCCTCGACGCCATCCACCAGACATCACAACGCGTCCATAAACACCTCCACTTATACTCGTAGAGATGCCGCAGCTATCACTCACTTTATATTGTTGTAGTTTAATTGAAAGTAAATGAATAATGATCAGCCATTAAAGTTCGAAAACTGTTTGTATCTCTACGCCAAACTACACAAAAAAGAAACAAATAAAAAAAATGAACGCCTTTAACAATTACGAGCGCATTACTTGGGGCTCATCATGAAATGTTAACAAATTAATTTCGTAACTTAAATTGATATTTCAACGTAACTATTGCCAAGTTAATGATGTGAATGATTGGCATGAGCGCAAAAATGTGGCAGCTATAATTGGCGGGCGTAGTGCCGTGGATGCTGCGTAAAGGCATAGGCAGGAGCATATCAGGCGAGATGATGAAGTGTAAAAACATTGACACATTGAATGATGTAGTTAAAAAGTTGATGAAACATGAAAATATGAGCAAAGTTTTTACTAGCTCGCCAGCGCGCACGCAGATGTTGATACAATAAGGGCTGAAATATATACATACAGCCAGCGTCAACAGAAAGTGTACGCCACATAATGATAAGTTTTGACTATTTATTTATTCATTTTGTATTTGTATTTCAATTAGTTTTTTATAAAAATATAGTTCATGCTACAACAAGAACAATATCAGGCAAAGTTTCGAATTTTGTATAAAATTTGTAACAATTCGGAAAATTTTCATCAAAATTTCAAATTTTTACTCAAATTTTTAGAAAAAATCCGGGTATGCAGTTTTGCAGATCACTGAATTTCTGTATATAAAGTGCAAATTTGAAGTGGTTCGAAAATCGCGTTAATTTTTGGCAATTTTTTCTGCTGACGGTGTTGGGTGTTTTCTTCCATATAAAGAAAAATATGGAGTAGGCGTTAAATGGAGAAAATGCACGAGAACGCAACCAAAAAAAAATTAATGTGATTTTAGACCCACTTGACACTTGCACTTCACGCAATTTAATGAGCTCTTAAATTGCATATTTCAACTTTTTTTAGTAATTCTGGTTAAAAAGTTCGAAATTTTAATGAAAATTTGCCGAATTTTTCCAAATTTTGTTCAAAGTTTGAAACTTATGAAACTTTGAAACTATGGTTGTTGTTGTAGTATGAAAATTGATTTTTTTTTTTTTTTTGAATAACTGAATTTAAAGATCAAATAAATAAATAGTCAAAACTTGTGTGTTATACACGTTTTTTTGACATTGACTGTAAGTAGGCCAGAACCGAGGTTCAAGGGCAATGAGTTGGAAAGTGCGTTTCACGTTTCATATTGAGGAAAAACATAAACGGAAGTGATGCCAAAAAATGAAAAATCTACACCAATAAAGGGTGTTCCAATAGCAGTTGTTATTTTGAAATGGATTGCGCTATCGAGAGATGATTAACAATTTTTAATGGCCGGAAGTGGATGATATTGATCTGGACAACGTTTATTTTCAACAAGACGACGCTATTGCCACACAAGCAACGAAACCGTTGATATTTTACGGGAAAAGTTTCCGGACCGTGTTATCTCTCGAAGAGGTGCTCACAATTTGCCACCGAGATCTTGTGATTTAACACCTTGTGACTTTTTTCTTTGGGAGCATGTGAAAGGGAAGGTCTACGCCAACATCCCAGGCTCGATTCAAGAACTCAAAGATGGAATTCGTGAATTCGTGTGGCTATCGCGGACATGGGGCAGCCACTTTGCAATTCGGCTATGGGAAATTTCATGAAAAGGATATTGTCCTGTAAGCGTGGTCGTGGTGGTCATTTGCCTGATGTTATTTTCCACTATTAACAGCATACCTTCCTCTTTATAATGAAGTAAAAATTCGATTATTTATTTAAAAAAATAGAATTTTTCTTTGAATATCAAAATAATACCTCCTATTGGAAAACCCTTTATATCAGGTCAGTCCATAAGTTGGTGCATTTTTTAAAGGTGGTCTTAAAATTAATAAAAAATATGTTTCAAGTATTTATTAATAAATAATATATTTTCGTTCATTATTTACAATGTCTTCCCAACGTTTAGGTAAATTTTTAATTCCCTGCTCAAAAAATTGGTTGCCCTTGGAGCCAAAATACGCTTCGATATCCCTTTTTATAGCTTCTTTTAAGGAGTAATTCCTGTTATTCATATGGGATTGAAGTTCATGGAAAAGGTGATAATCTCAAGGTGCTCCCATCCGAGCTCGTTCAGCTTGCCTAATGTTTGCCTTGCGGTATGAGGTCTTGCGTTGTCGTGGTGAAACAAAACTTTGCGTCTATTCACTAAAGACGGTCGATTTTTTTTAAGTGCCTCATTCAGGTTTGATAGCTGATGGGAATAATAATCAGCAGTTATCGTCTGGTTTGGTTCCAGAAGTTCATAATAAACAATACCGGCCATATCCCACCAAATAGACAGGGGTATCTTCTTGGGGTGAAGGCCATCTCTAGGGGTCGGTTCTGGTGTTTCATCTTTATCTAACCATTGGCGTTTGTGAACAGGATTATTGTAAAGAACCCATTTTTCATCACCAGTAACGATACGGTTAAAAAAACTTTCATTTTCAAGCCGTTGCAGCAGCTGAGAACACACATTCACTCTCTGCTGAAGGTTGGCGACGGAAAGTCTATGCGGAACCCATTTTCCCAGCTTTGAAACCTTTCCCAAGTGAACCAGGTGCCTATGAACTGTTCTATGCGATTAATTTAACCTCTGAGCTATCATATCGACTGTCAAATTTGGCTCAGCTTCCACGAGTTTGAGCAAGGCGTCGGAGTTAAAGATTTCAGGACGACCAGCGCGCGGGGCAGCCTCCACATCGCCGTTATCACTTCGGAATTTTGAAAACCACTTTTGCGCAGTCCTTGCACTCACGGTATTCTCTCCGTGAACAGTGTTTATTTCTGCAGCAGCAGTTGTTGCATTTTTACCACTTTTATAAAAAGAAATACAAAATATGCCTCTTATACGCGTTCGAAGATTCCATTTTATTTTTTAACAACGCGTGCTTCTATCCACGATTAAAATCACTTATTGAAAGAAAATATAAATAGTTCCGTTATATTCTGCGAATAATTGTTTGTATGCAAAAATCGTACAAAAGTGAGATCATGGGTAAAATACGCACGAACTAATGGACTGACCTGATATCATACGAACATACAAATTTAACATTTACTTTAACTTTACCAAGCTGACCAATAAGTCACAAGTACTGCTAGGAATTAAAAGTCACAACCTCTTCCACCACATCAACTAACTTACTAAATTTAGGCAACTACAAAAAAACAATATTTGTTGTATAATTGTTAAGTATTATCGCACTCTCAGCCCCAATTAGTAAATTGGGTCATTATCGAATTTCAAAATGTCTGCTTGAATCCAGCCAAATTAGTACCATCAATTCGCATTTGTTGCGTTCAATAACCCCTAGAGGTAAATTAAAACAGAATTGTTTCCAAAATGAAACAGTTTTATTTTCACGCGCAAACAGCCATGAATAGTACACACACAAAAAAAAACAAAGCAATACTAAAAACCATGTTCACTTTATCAAATGACCTCTTTATCAAACTCCCGCTGTCAAATTACCACCAACTGTTTTTTTTTTTGTTTTTTTTTGATGACATACAAACTCATTTAATGGCTCAAAGGGGCTAAATAACTATGTGACTGATTGACTAAATGACTAAATGACAGACTGCAACACTGAAATTTACGGAAATGTTTAGTCCCTTGTGCATTTATCAGCGCAAAAATAAAACAAAAACGAGAAAAAATTACAATAAGCACATCAATACGAGTATCAAAGCAAAAAAAAACAAAAAAATACAAACGAGTTCATGTGTTATTCCCCTAACGATGGGCACACAAATGGCTAAACAACTGACAAATTTTATCGCAAAAATCACACTTGAATGCGAAAAATAAAATGTTTAGTGTTGAAATGTGAATTTAATGATTGCATGGAAGCGGCAACAAAAAACGGCTGCAAACTACTACAGAAAATTAAAAATAATACAAATAAACAGTGAAAATAATTTAATTACCCAACTGGCAAAGCAAAGCTAGTGGTATTAACCAACAGAATATTAGGTGAAGTGAAAAGTACTGAATTTTTGCTGCTAAATAACTTTACTGAGCCCTCTTCCGCGATGTGCACATGGCATTAGGTCACACCAAACGGAGATTTAAAGGTGATATTTCGCTTCAAAAACGTACTTTCACATTTTGTGTTTTGGTGAAACCGATTGTGGTTTACAATATTCCAAAATGGTGTTAAAAAATTAAAATTTTTATACATTTTGCAGTACTACCACGACTAAGGTGAAAAATTGAAGCAAGCGGCCCACGAAAAGTATGCGGTTATGGACAAAAATATATTAACGAATGTAATGGCAAAATAGTGGCTCCAATGATTCCATTCTTATAATAGAGGCGTCGAAGATGTGGTACTCTTTGTCAAGCCAATTGTTGAAAATGTTAATAAAGTCAGCGAAATCAGATTGTCGGGTGGGTAAGTTGCTATCTCTTGCACAGGAATTGAAGATTAGTCAGAACCCGTTGTATAAGAAAACATTTCTATAAAGATATGTTAATTTCGCCATCGAAGTAAAACGAAGAAATGTTGACAACTTTTTTCTGAGCCCATTATACTATAAATGTATGTAGGTATATTTAAATTTGCGTTTGTTTGACTTGAAATTCGAGTACTCAAAACCTTGTATAATATTAATATGTAACTTTTTTTGAAATTAGCTGATTATAGTACAGGCAGTTGATTACCATTTGAAAGTTTTGTCAAACATTTCCCGAAGAAAATTTTACGTTTAGAATGCTAATATACCTGCATATTTTCCAGTGTCTTTATTTTGAGCCAGAATTGTTTGCAAAGAGTTTGCTTTTTTGATATGGAAAAAACTTTCAACTCAGTCAGGGAAAAATATTATCAGAAATCAACGAGCGAATTTGAGGTAGCCCAAACTCGCACTTTATTGCACTAAAATTGAATGAGCTATAAAACTGCGTAGCCACATTATTTTTAACCTTCCGCTGGGCACCCGGGTCTGGCCAACTTTCCTGGTCAAAAAGTTTGGAATGATGAAATTTTGTTGATTTTTTATAGATTTTGTACAAAGTTTAAAACTTTTATTTCCATATATGATCTTTATTATAGAATGAGTTATATTTATATATCAAAAAAATTGTAATTATAAAAAAAGCCAAGTACGCAAAATTGGTATCTAATATTTATTATTTTGACTATAAGTACATAAAACACCCAAACCACTTGGTTGTTGTTAAAGTGGTTGAGAATAATCCTAATTAGTGACCAGCACCGTTTTACTACCACTGTCTTCGTGGGATGATGTCTCGTTTTTTTGTTTCTTTTTTTCTTGTTTAGATTCTCAGTTAAATCCATTTTGTGAGATGCAAATATACACTTGGTATTCGATTCGTATTTCTTAAGATAAATTTTATCTAAAAAATTATACATAACATTCAAACAGCACTGCTTAAAGTACGAAAAATCCATTTTACTGGCTGGATTTGGATAGACTGCGAAGTCATATTTCAAAAGTTATGCACTTGCTAAAAAGAGAATAGATGTGAGTATCAACACCATCGAACGACGACTGAGGGAGGCGAACATATCCTACCGTCCCACATCATCAAAACTACTGCTCTCAGAAAAACACATTGAGAAACAACAAAACAAGAAAATGGGATCATAGTAATGGACTGGCCTTCCCAATTCCCAGACGCTAACCCCATTGAAAATGTGTGGGAAACAATGAAAACGCATCTTGCCGGAAGGCCTGTCCACGATTTAAAGCAACTCTTGCGTCAAGTTCGCAAAATATGGTCCTCTTTTTCGACGAGCTACGCAGAAAAGCTTCAAAGCATGCCAAAAGCAGGCTATACTCGACAACGATGGATTCTACAGGGCTTATTGAGTCAGATTAGACCGTAGATTTAGTCTGCACAGTTGGTAGCTGTAAAACTTCCGCACCGATAACTTAAAAAGCATACAAATATATTCGCCTGAAGTCAATATTTACAAACGTATAAAAGTATTTTATTTCAATGAATGTATTGCACAAACGGCGACCACCGCAGTTACACCAAAAAACATTGTCAGACGGGCAATTGCACTCACGACATTTTCGCCATTCGCTCGTATCAATTTCGTTAACCATAATTTAGATCTACTCAAGAGCCACTTCACCTACGCCACTTCTCAATTCCACTTTAATACTTGCAAGCTCTGCAAGTAAAATATATGAATCGAAATGTCGGGGGATTTTTTCGCAAGTAGACAAATACTATATGTATTTAGAGAAAACCAATTAATTCAATAAATACAACGACTCGTGAGCGTACTCAGGAATGCACAACAATAACACTTGTCTGCTTGGATCTTTGCTCTTTTTTTTTGTTTCTTTTTTTTTTTTTTTTTTTTTTTTTTTTTGAATATCAAAATGCTTCTCTTTTCGTTCGCGGAAAATATTTTTAAGTATAAAGGTTTTATTTTAAGACTTTCTTGCTGCTATCAACTGTTGCAATATTACCTACTTTTATGCTCGACGCGAACTCGATTATACAGCGTTAAGTAATGGCTGAAACATATTTTGAAGCGATTTTTTTTTTTTTGTACTTGACGATGCATTGTAATTTATTCTGATGGCCAAAAATATCTAGAAAAATTAAAACAATTCGACATCGTAAAGCTTAAGACTTCCCTGCTTCAGTCATCTGCCTCACTTAGCTGAGCAGCTCATTCATGCTGTTGTTTACGGCAGATCGCGACCATTAATAAATTTTTACATATGGATATATACTTATACATACGTATATATATCCATTCATGCGTACGTCGTTATTCATGAATCGTCTGAGCGCCGCTTTGGGTGACAGCTCAAGTTCGAGAGCGCTGATGTCAGAAACTGCCAAACTGGCGCGGCCTACGGAGGTGCAAATACTGAATCGCGCTCAATTATAACAAGAAAAAAAATTAAAAATAAATAAAAACGCAGTTTATATAAAAGCGGAACGAATAAGACTGTTATAAGAAACGTAAACATTGTTTTAAGTGAAATGGTTTAGCTAAAGGCAGAGCGAAAAGCATAACTTAGTTGCCGGTTTTTTTTTTGGTGTTTTCTGTTTTTTATGTGTAAGTGAATGTCTTTCGAAAAATACCAGCTTATCCGCAATTTTATCATCAAGTTTTCAAGTGTTGATGTGCTTCCATTGGCGTTTGGCGATATTAGCGATAATGTCAATGCAAAATGAAACAGGTGGGCATTCTAGCTGCTAAAAACATTCATAATTGGCTGCACTCTAGACGAGTTGTAAGCGAAAGTGTTTAACTAATTTATTTGATTAAAAAAGTGATTATTCTATCATTAAAAGTGAAGTAAAATAAATAAAAAAACAGGTGATGGAAAAAATACTTCAAAAAATTTTAGAAAATTTTATTTTTAATTATGTAAGTAAATAGACATGCATTGGCTTCCAAAGTGTTCATAAAAACTGACTTTTAGGTATGAGTGATTCAAAAAGCAAATAAAAAATTAAAATCAGTAAAATTATATCCGGAGAAGGAGCTCGGCCAAACACCCAAAAAGTGTGAACGCGCCAATTATATATTGTATATGTACATAGAACTAAAATTAAAATTCTCATGCTCCTTAATTGCCGCTCGGGCCGTGCCTAATTTTGTGAAATTTATTTGTGATCGGCTGAAGTTAAAAAATTACTTTAACATTTTAATGAAAATCTATGTAAAGGGTGGTTAAATTTCAAGGGCCGATGTAGAATGTGAACCACACCTAAACGTCAAGTTCTTTTCTGCATTTCATTCGACATTTTTCAATTTCAGACTAACTCAATTTGAACCATGGGAAGATACACAATCGAGCAACGCGTTAAAGTTATTCAGGCTTATTATGAAAACGGGCGTTCAAATCAAAATGCATATCGCAAACTTCGTGATTTTTTCGGTCAATTTAATCGTCCAAATGTGCGTACAATCGGAAAAATTGTGCAAAAGTTTGAGCAAACCGGGTCTGTAGGAGATGTGAAAACCAGTGCATGGTCGTACAGCTCGTACTGCAGAAAATATTGCTGCTGTTCGCGATAGTGTGGTTGAAGAGCCGTCCACCTCAACTCGCCGTCGTGCCCAACAATTGCACCTCTCAACCTCTTCGTTGATGAGCATTATGCATAAAGATTTACATTTACACGCTTACAAGGTGCAATTGACTTAAGAACTAAAACCTCTTGACCATTTCAAGCGTCGTCAATGGTCAGAATGGTGGCAGGAAATGGCAATTTTCGAAAAAAATCATCTTCAGGATGAGGCACATTTTCACCACAGTGCATTCGTCAATAAGCAGAACTGTCGCATTTGCGCGAATGATAATCCAAGAGTGATTGCCCAAAAACCAAAGTACCCACAAAGAGTGACTGTTTGGTGCGGTTTATGGGCCGGCGGCATCATTGGACCGTATTTTTTCCAAACAGAGGCCGGTCGGGCAGTTACTGTGAATAGTATTCACTATCGTGAGATGATAACGAACTTTTTATGGCCCGAATTGGAAGATATGGATGTGGACGATATGTGGTTTCAACAGGACGGTGCCACTTATCACACAGCTTACAAAACAATGGCTCCGTTGCGCGAATATTTGATGGCCGAAGAATCTCACGTCGCGGCGATGTCGATTGGCCGCCAAGATCACGTGATTTGAAACCGTTGGACTTCTTTCTTTCGGGTTATTTGAATGAAAAGGTGTACGTCGATAAGCCAGCAACAATTCAAGAGCTAAAGGATGAGATAATTCGGCACATAAACGGCATAGAACCTCAATTATGATTCAGCGTCATCGAAAATTTGAACCATCGGATGGAGGTGTGCCACCGAAGCCGCGGTGGCCATTTAGCCATTATTTTGTTCCATACGTAATTGCGCCATACCAATATTATAACATTAAAGAGAAATTACAATAACTTCCTAAAAAAATTGTATTTCATTCAAAATCAACACCGGCCCTTGAAACTGAACCGCCCTTTATATCAAGCATTCCATTGACTGATTTTTTGTCTGCATGGCAAGTAATCACAGCCGAAGAAATAAATATATGATTAAAAAAATGTTTTTCTAGCGTAAAAGATGGACGGATGGATTATTATTATCAAATTATTTTATTTTTTTTTTTTGTATTGAAAAAAAAGGACAATTATAGATTTCGAAGCTCGTATGCATTCATACAAGTTTTTAAAATTAATAATGATAGATATTCATTTGTATGTGGTTTTTATTTCGTAGGTTAATATAACAAATACAAATAATAATTCAAGGATATTTTCACACCTAGAATTAGATTCGAAACAAGAGGAACTTATTTGATTGAGGATTTTTGATTTTATTAAAAATGGTAAAATATTTAAATTATCAAAATTTAATTAATAACACTGTGTCCACCACGATTGGTAATGGCTTCTGGTATTCGACTTGCGATAGAATTGATAATCCTACGACAAGTTTCTGTGGGATTGGAACTGGGGTACTTTGATTTTTTGCTAAGTCCTTCATATTTTTTGCTGTTTCCTTGACGATTCGCTTTATTAGATCTCCCCAAAGGTTTTCAATGGGGTTCAGGTCGAGTAACTGACTTGGCCAATCCATAACTTTAACATTATTTTGTAAAAACCATTCATGTACTTACATTGAGTAGTGTATATATAGTGTATATAGTGTATATATATATATATATCGAAGTGCCATATTCTACTCAGCCCATTGTCGCATTACCTCTAGAGTATATTCTTGTACATACAGGGTCCGGCACTCGAGGTGTTACCAATTAAAAAGGCCGTAAATTTAGTTTGGAAAATTACCTTTATTCAATTCGAAGTAAAAAATATGTGAAAATAATACAAAATTAAGAATAAATTTACTTTTGCTCGATATGATCGCCGTTTGCCTTCACTATGGCCTTGAGACGGTCCAGAAACGAATCCACGAATCGCAAGCTGCCCGAATGTGAGTTGCAGGTATTTTGGTCCACTCGCGGCCAATGGCTTTTTTCAGCTCCTCGAGACTGGTGAATCTTTTAGCTCGGCCCTTGCTCTTCAAAATGGCCCAAAGAGAATAATCCATCGGATTCGTATCTGGTGAATTTGAGAGCCATTGTATGGGCGTTATGAAGGTCGGAACGTTGTTTTTTAGCCAAACGTCCATGGTCAGCCACCGAAATGTTGGTCTGCCCACAGCTTCAAAGCAATTTCCGGAATACTTTCCTGATAATATTTCGCATTTACCTTGACGCCAGGTTCGAAGAAAACGATTGGAGAGCGCCCATCTGCGATTACAGCGCCTCAAACCATTACCTGGTAGCCAATATATGACTCGAATTCTCGTATGAACCGTCGGTCAAATAAACCATATCGTTTTGGAAGTTTACGAATTGCTCAATTTGAAAATTTTTCTCCTCAGAAAACACAATGTTCTGAAATTGTTCGCTTTCGGCCAAGCAAAGACACTCCTTCGCTCTCTCACTTGACTGACTTGTTGCTGCTTTGGTGTGAGATCAAGCGCCTTTTGGATCTTGTGAGGCTTAACTTTGAGTAGATTTTTCGGTATGCGACGGATGCTGTGGTCAGGTATTTTCAGTTCTTTCGCCATTTGATTGGCACTTCGTCGGGGACTTCGCTCAAGTCGCTTCTTCACTGTTTCAACCATTTCACATGGAGGTCCATGACGTTTCGCGATGCTACCAGTATAATTGTAACGAGTAATGGTGAGATAAACAAAATCGTTATTTACTTTAAGGTGCTCAAGCTCAAGATCAGCCGCTGCTTGTGATTTTTCCAGCCAAATATAATGCAATCGCGCTATTACGTTTGAAATCCATTACTGATTTTCTTTTTTCCCGTTTACTCTGGGCAAAATACTTCCGCGTGCTTGTAAACAATACTCTGGACTGTCATTTGGCCAACTAACAAACAGCTGCACGAGCGGTCTGAAGTTGGTTACACTTCGAGTGCCGGACCCTGTATAACCTCGATACGCGCCATTAGTGCCACCGCTCTGACTTTGCGTGGACTTTCCAAACGACCCTGGTATATAATATTGGATGTGTTTTCATTTCTTTGCTTCACTTCTATTTCTGAGATGAGAAGAATGTGAAATTTGCTATGGAAAGTTCATCTTCAACGTTGCTGAAGTTGACGAATCGCTGAGTTAATCATTACCTGGACTTGAACTTTCACTCGAAAATGTCGTAGATATTCGGGAAGTTTTTGCTTTTTGGTAACGGGGTTTTTCCCGCATATAAAATTTCGCCCATGCACTTGTACGGAAGAAAACATCTCACAGAAAATGGTCACAAGACTTTCAATTGGGTGAATTTGGTGGCCTAATTGCCACAGAAATTAGAAATTGCATGAAATTAGTTTTATTATTATTTGGCTATGCAAAAATGTATAAGCACTGCTTTATGCTATTGTAAAAACAACAACTCTTATTTTTCAATCAACTTTCTTAGGATGAGAGACAAAAGATTCATCCTTTTCATGCCGGATTTTAATCATTTTTATACGGCTCTCCAGCGAAATTGAGCTCATTTCAGTGCGTGTTCAGTAAAGTGACTACAAAATGCTTTTAATGGTGCTGGGCATTTTCTGCCATAAATTCGATAAATTCCAGCATGGACTTTGTATGGAAGAAAAGCGTGAAAGTTCAGGTAGCTTTTGTCGTTCACTATGTAGCCCCTCCGCCTGTTTTTGCTGCTATGCATCGTGATGTTGTTCCACAAATGGATTAAATAAATACGCTTAATTAGAAAAAACAATATCCTCACCGTACTTGACCATCGTTCAGACCCTCAAGATATGCCAATGAAAGCAAAAAAAATCGAAATTTTTTAGTATTTTTAATCAACTAATTTGCATTTAATTACTTAACTTAATTGCAAAGTGCATGAGAAATTAAATTTAAAAAAAGTCCATTTGTTTTAAATCAACAAATCCGTTTGTTGTTGTTATTATTATTTTACAAAAAGCTGTTGCAAATTGATTACTGTTTTTATGCGCGAAATTTACCTTTTAAAATGTTTCAGAATTTGTATCTTAACTCTAATCTATGTAAATAAAATGTCCAGTTTTAACGCATAAAAAATATCAAATTTTTTTCTCTTAAATGGTTTTTCTATCCTCTACGAATATGTGGAGAAAAACGCTCAATTTTTTTGCCGTACACTCACATAGTGTTGAGTTCATAAGGTTTTAATTAATTTTGACATTCAATTTTAGCATGAAGCTATTGCCCCAATTCAGCATAAAAAATGTGATAAGTGATATTAGGAGCGCAACAATTTATTGAAACGGAAATTCAAATGCGATTGGTATAAATTTAAATCTGTTTGCGGGTTAAATATTTCCCAGTTTTTTATTCAGTGCTTCCCTGTCCAACTAAAATGGTAGTTTGCATAAATTCTCTACCTCGGTTTGCCGCAAATCAGCTTATTATATGAGTGTGCATACCTACAGTGTCGGACAAATCATTTGCAGCTGACGCAAAGGCTTCAATTTTTTTTCTGACAAAGTCATTTTTTCTTTGAAAATGTTTTTTAATTTTTATTTTGGAAACTAGCGCATATATGCAACGTATTTAAAAATGATTATTGACATCTATTTTTGTAGATAGTTATATTCGAAAAAAGTTGAAGATATATGGCAATCCTGCGCGACAAAATAATGAACACTTTGTTTGCTTTACTAGGCAACGGTAAAAACAATCAAACCCTCGTTTCGTCTTCTAACTGTATTGCGTTTAATTAGGTCGGGACATTTGCCGCATTATTTGTGCGGAAGAATTTGTTGTCGCAACGCGCTTTATTTGAGAAATTTTTGATAAAGTAAAACCGAATTCGGTGTTATTGACGACTATAATAATGGAACTTCTCAATAAAACATTTCTAAAAAATATAAAATTCATAAGACGTCAATTTCACGATTTATTTTAAAATTTATAAACAATTAAACTGTTGCAGTAGTACAGCGTGGAGGCCGGCCAACCAAATTGATTACGAGGGGTGCCTTTTATATGTCGAGATTTGGCAACCCTGGTGTTACAATCTGGCAACTGAACCTGTGTCGCAAAGTTTGACATTTTTTGGCTTTTACGTACTCAGAACGTTTTGAAATACCAGCGCTATTTGTGTTGTTTACAGTAACTTAAAAGATTCATCTCGGTCCAAAAATGGAATTAAATCGTGAACATTTTCGCGCGATTATTTTTTACAACTTTTGACGTATATTAGATTAACTCAGCAACATTGCATGGATGAACTTAATTCATTTTTTGGCAATGAAGCTCCATCAAGGACCAGTGTTTATCGATGGTATGGTGAATTCAATCGTGGTCGTAGTTCACTCCAAGAAGAATTTCGTGAAGGTCGTGCAAACTCAGTTGTTGTTCCGAAAACCACTGATGCTGTGCGCGAACTGATATTGCAAGATCGTCATGTGACCTATCGTGAGTTTGAGACAATCTTAGACAAAAGTTGTTCGCGCACGAAGCACTTCCAAGCAAATGGTCGCCTGTTTTTTCGGAAAAACTGGGCATGTCGCAACCGTCCCACTAGAAAAACGCAGAAAAGTAAATTCTGAGTGGTACACAACCATCTGTTTGCCAGTTGTCTTCCAAAAATTAGGAACACCAATCGCCAAAGACGGATCACTCTTCACCAGGACAATACGAGCTCTCACACATCGGCTCAAACAACTGCATTTTTGAGCACCCAAAACATCGAATTAATGGGTCATCCGCCGTATAGTCCTGACTTGGCACTGAATGACTTCTTTTTATTCCAGCACGTAAAAAACAAACTGAAAGGTCAACGTTTTTCGACACCTGAAGAAGCGGTTGCGGCATTCAGAATGCATGTTTTGGAGGTACCTCATTCAGAGTGGCAAAAGTGCTTCGACAATTGATTCAAACGCATGCAAAAGTGTATAGATCTTCATTGAGAATATTTTGAAAAAGAATAAAGTAATTTTCGATTATTAAATTTTGTTTTTGTTCTCTAATCCCGACATATAAAAGGCACCCCTCGTAAAAATCTGATGCTGGGATTGTAAGAAAAATAACGAAATTTCGCATTAAAAGTGCTCAAAGGTTGGTAAAAGAGTTCCAGTTAAAAAAATCCGCTGATTAGTAAACAGAACCAGCAAAAACGTTTGCAGTTCGCTGGCCTGTAAGCAAGTCCCTTTCAGTGGCGAGTTCAAATTTAATTTGACAGAAAGTGATGGCGCACGAAGTTTCCGTCGTCCACGAAGCAACGGTTCTCATGATTTTTGAAGGCAGTAAAACATAGTGGCTCTTTTTGGTTTGGGGGTGCTTTTCCTCTTCCGGTTTGGTGCCGCTTCATCGTATTAATGGTGCTAATCTATAGTGTGTTTACAGAGACCGCCACATGCAGAGTGGGGAATGCCACTTAAGTGAGTCTTCCAAGAGAACAATGACTAGAAGCACACGGCAAAGGTCCTTAAATCGCCATAAGAATAAAGTGGACGTAATGAGGTCGCCCACACAAACCCAGACGTTAACCGAATGCAAAACTTATGAGAAATTATAAAAAAGAGAGTTGATCGTAATAATGTGGCTAATTTTTACAAAGAGTTCTGGAAGCGTGGAGAAATATATGCCAGATCATCGTCGACAATTTGTTAGCATCAATGCTGAGGCGGTGCATGACAATTATTGAGAGCCACAGATTTGCCACGAAATATTTATGTATTTTTTCTTTGAGTTTATTGAGTTAAGTTGCAATTGTTTTGTCTCATTGAATATACAGTGGGTCAATAAAGAACTCGGACACTCAAGTGATGTGGTTTTAAAACAAAAAATATATATTAAAATGCAAATCTATTGCGTTTACAGGTCACCTTTATTTTCGTTTTTCAAAACTACAAAAAACATACAAAAACTTGAACTCATTCGTATGATACATAGAAAATACAAACATAAAAACTTAGTAAAATGCATGACAAAAACGAAATCGGGCATATATACAAAGTACAGTTCGACAAATAATATTTAGGAAAAAACAATATGATTAATATTTAGTCGGCAAGCCTTTTGTTCTCTCACAGCATTCAGTTTTCTTGGCATAGAAACGACAAGGTTCTTGCATGTTAAAGGATCTATTTTCCCCCACTCTTCCTAAATAGCAGAACATAGAAGAGTATTTCTTGTTTCTTCAGTTGGTTTTCCAAATGAGCCCACATATGTCCAATTACATTGATGTCTGGAGATTGTGGAGGTGTTTCAAGTACTTTGTACAGACATCAAGTGTCTTATGCTTAGGCACCTCCTTAATTCCCAGCTTTTCAGCACTTTGGACCAAATTTTCTTTCATAATTGTTAAGTAATATTTGTGGTCCATATTGCTGTTAATGGGGCACAAATTTCCAGCACCAGCAGGGGGCATACAACCCCATACCATTACCGACCCACCTCCATGTTTAACTGTCGGACGTACATAAGTGTTTTCCCAGCAACTCTTCATTAGGCTTTCTCCACACATATGTTTGTCTGTGTGACCTAAATATTTTAATCTTGCTTTTATGTGCAAATAAAACGTGCTTCCAGCACTCGAAATCCTTATCCCCATGGCGCTTTGCGAATTTTATTCTCTTATGTCGGCTACTCTCGTTGATGAAATTTTTTTTTCGTGCAACTCTTTCATTATAATTATTGTTTCGCATCACTATACGTATACTTTCGGGGTTGCAGTTAATATTATGGTGTTGGGCGACTTCTGTTGCGTGCTTAGGAGCGCTCAAATTTGAATTTTTCTTAATTTGTTGCAGCATCCACCGTTCATCTGCATCCGAAAACAGTTTTGGTCGTCCCTATTTCTTCTTATTTTCCACGGATTTTGTTTCTTTGAAACGTTTTATCACATCCTATACAGTCGAACAGGATCTATCCAGTACCTATGCGATTTCCCGAACGGTTTTACCCTTTTCATGATGACTAATAATTAAATTTCTGAAGTGAATTGAGCTTTGTCCACGCTCTCTACCGATGCTTATAATTTGGACTTTTATTGAACAAAACACGACAGAAATTTTACTTCGCTTTATTACATTTGGTTCTTTCTTAGCACTGTTCTACCGGGAGCAAATTAATTGTGGGATTTCCCGTTTTAAAGTGCCAACTAATTGCAATAATGTCAGATGTCCGACTTCTTTTTTGACACCAATTTTGCGAATGCTGCATGATACATTTTTTATATCAAGGAGGTAATAGATTTGTAAATCATTATTATTTTTTTTAGAATCCTATTGAATATCCAATAAAAAAATATATAAATAAAAATACTTAACTTCCTCCTTTCCATTTCCTAGACAAATTTTGAATTTGAAGCTGCATGCTATGTATGCCCGACTGCTTTATTGAGCCACTGTAGGCGTGGCATTAACTTCGGAATTGAAATAAACCTTCCTTTGTTGTTTATATGAATAAGCTTCCATTGTTTATAGCAAAAATAAAATAAAAGGCCACAGCCATTTAACTGCAATCGAGATTATTCACATTATTTGTCCGATACTGTACATGCATACATACATACATACAAGAACACATACAATAGATGTATTTTTTATGCTGTCATAACAGCCTGTTTGCTGTCAAATTTATTATTTAAAATACTGTTTTTGTCTAATTTGTCATTATTAATTAAAGGCAATTAAATTTGTCTCATCGGGAAAACATAATGCGCGCTGCTGTGCTCCCGTGTTACCTCACACCTTCGTCAACCATATGGAAATTTGGGTATTGCTTATGCTGCTTTGAGGCCTGAATCACCAATGACTGTTTAAAATTCATCAATGGTGCCATTATAAATTCATCGCCATGTCTATTTGTATGGCCAAAAATTTATTCCCTTATACGAATATGCGCGTTTTTGCCTTTCATTGGATATTCAAATTGATTTGATTTGTATCGCTTTAATTAAATTATGCCATTACACCAATAACAAATCGAAATGGAAATAAATATGCGTGTATATACATACATACATACATACATACATACATATGTTAAAAGTGCAGATTAGTGTCCATGCTTTTTGTTTGTGCACATGAATGGGCGACTGATTATTCGAGTTGCTGGAATAGCCAAGAGCTATTGAGCTGAGCTGACAGCTATCGAAAAACATTCAATTCACGTTTTGGTCAATATGCAGCAAAATAAATGAAACGAAACAGATACAATTCATAATTTTCAATTATTTACATGCATACAAGCATTCATACATACATACATACATATGCTGGTGGTAAATTTTTGAACAATTTATGCAATGGGGTTGCACGTTTCCGATTTTCGGAAATCTAAAATTGTGTGATATTTTAGAATCTTCATTTTAACAAACGTTAGGTCAGAAAACTGTTATGAGATATTTAGTTTATTTGCTTCAATTTTTTTGAAATATTATATATTATATTTAAGAAGATCATTTTTCCTGCTGCTTTCAATATACAGGGTGGAGCTTGCTCTTTAAACTATCCAATTTTTTTACTAAAATTAAATCCATCATGTGTCATATAAAATCCATCAAAGTTCTATTCCGCTTTTCGCTTGAACAAAGTTTGAAAATATTAAAATCGAATAGCGAAAATCAAAAAATCGAATAGTTCGCAGAAACGGTAAATGAGTTGTAGGCCTGAAAGCTGCTATTTAACTTCAATGCACAATTTCTTTCCTCGTAGCGCGTGTTTACCATTCAAAAGTGCCCAGGAATCTCCGGTCATGAAACACCAAATAATAGAAAAAGTAGTTTGTAATAGCAGTCACCTGTCGACAGAGAATTGCAAATTCCTAAAAGTGTTTCTGCCACGAAAAAGATCTTCATAAAAATCCAACTAACGTTGGACTGAAATTGTAGGTCCCTCCAACTTGGGAAAACATCAAGACACACGCTTAAAATAGATGGAGGGGTTCGGCCAGACACCCAATAAAGGGTGTAAGTGCCAATTATATGTTTATATATAAATGTATAAGTACACCCAGCTCTCTTTTCACACGATCCTTTTTGAAATAACACAATTCACTTATATATTTTTTTACACGAAATTTTCGTTCTTGCATGAATTTCAAAACAAAAACAAACTTTTCTAAACAAACATAATTCCTAAAAGGATGTCTTATTAAGTAAAAAAAATTTCGTGTAGGCGCAATAAGTATATTTTAGAACTAGACAAGTTGGTTAGAGTGGTGATTCAACCAGAATCCAACTAGCGCTTCCGCACCATTTTGTTCCACCACCATAGAGGTTGTTGGCTATACGAAAGAATAGCGACATTGCGCTTAAAAGAGAAATCTGCGATTAGTAGCCTACTAGCTTCCCCAACTGCAAGTACTTCCGGCTGGAAGACACTGCAGGCATTAGGGAGACGCACAGATTTTTCAATTTTAAGTCTATAAGAATATATACCTGCTCCAGCACCACAATCCATTTTACGGTATAGACTGTAGTGTCGAAGTTGTGTAGTGAGAATCCCTTATTACATTCTTTCTTAGATGGAAAGAGAATGGCAAAATTCCTATTGAATGTTATCGTCGGGGTGACTACATGCCTCCTCTTCACCGAGGTTAACTGAATTTGACTGGCATGACTATAAGTTTTTTCTTTCCAGCGACCCGCTTCATTTAACCGACCGTTATTGCACAGGCTGATTTTTGTATTCTGCCGAGTAATTTGATGTTGTATTCTCTCTAGAGCTTTCCACCAAGACATACGTTAAAGTTTGTCATATAACCGCCTTATACAACCATAATGTATACAACTTCTGCTTTCCTTATCCAAGTCAAGTCCAACTGTCCGTTAAAATTTCAACGTCTAGTTGGATAACAAATATTGTACAAGGTGGTGCAAAATTAATCATCCAATTTACTGAATTAAAAAAATAATTTTAGTGATGGAAATTTTTACTTCAGCCTTTACGCGCTCCATTGCTTTCCTATTTGTATGCTGCAGCTATTTAATTCACAAGTGTCAAATTTTATTGGAGTACGACGACATTTGCAAAAATTATAAATCTTCTGATAGGGGCATCTTGTGGAAACAACTCGGGGGAAAGCAAAACAGACTTTCAAACTTCCAACGAAAAAACCAACAGAAGCCATTAATAGTTTGAATAAAACCTGTCAGATGTGCTGGACATATCTGACATAGTAGCTGACATATCTGAACCGATTCGTTTCTGGACCGTCTCAAGGCCATAGTCAAGGCAACATGTGGGTATATCGAGCAAAAGTGAATTGATTTTTAATTTTATATTATTTTCACACATTTTTTACTTTGAATTGAGTAAAAGTAATTTTCCAAACTAAATTGATGGCCTTTTTAATTGGTTACACATCGAGTGCCGGGCCCTGTAGTCCGTAAAATAGTGAATTCTTGTGATCAAGTAATGATGAGTAGTTGCAAAATTAATTTTTTCCCCTAATTTCAATTTGAATTTTTATGTGTTTGGTACTTATGGATTGAAATTTCGCTGTAAACTAATTAGGATTTTTGTTTGTAGTAAAAATGAATATTCGAAACTCCAGATCACCCTAGATAGACTTATGTACAATATGTAAAAGTCGCTTTAAAGAGCTCGCAAAATAACTCATAATTTTAGGTTAAAAAAAATTGTGCCCGAAAACTGTCTGGTAATATCTACTCCGCTGGCAGACTCGTAGAAGTTGACATGACTCATTCACTATTTTTGTTTTCAAATGTAAAATTGTATATCTGCCAACTTAGCGCGCAGAGAAGGCGAGTATTGAAACTGTGTCCTTAAAAACAAATATTTAAGCAAAAACAAAAACTCTCCCTGAGTTTGTGTTACAATACCCTTAGAAATATATATTTTATTAGAAAAAAAACCTAAATAAAAATAAAAATCTGCGCAAATGCTATCCAAATTTATAAAAAAAATCACGTTGGTTGGACTGGAAAGCGTCTGAAAATTGTCGAAATTCCATAAAATAAAAAAAATGCTGCAAAAAAAATGCTCAAAGCATATGTATATGTATATTAGAGCGTATCACCAAAAAAAAGTCGGCCGTACCTCCCCTCATATGAAGTGTTTTTGAAAAACATTAAAAAAAATTTTTTTTTTTCTGGCAGCCCTAGATGTCGCCCAATTACATTTTTCTTCATATCTTCGGCATTTATTGTCGGATTTTAAAGTGTGAGACATCAATTTTTTTGTCTCAAAGAGGAGGTTTTTCTCAAGAAAGTTCATTGAGCTCATGCGTTTCCTTGTGGTACTTATCCACCATATCTTAGTTTCTACCACCCTAATGTAACAACCTAATGTCAGTTAGTTGAAGACCGTAAAAAATCATAAATCTTTTGCGAAAAAAGTATTTCGATTAGTAGAACCAGAAATATAAACAATTTATTATTAGTCTAAAGCCATACAAGAAAAAGTAAATTTTATTCAAGTTCAAGCTTGCTTTATTCAAATTCAAGCTTGCTTTATTTCTGCCGGCTCTCGAGCTTAGATTAAATGTGGCCCATGCGTTGTTCCTCGGTGACCGCCATTGCAGATTCATGAACTGTATGAACAAATCGCTCGGTATTTTGGGAAGGATATGCTGTGAAAAAGATCAGTGAAAATGCCGATAAAAGAGAAGCAAAGAAAAATTAATGGTTTTCGTTGTGCATACCTGGTAATTCAAATATTTCATTGGAATATTGTAATGCTTCGAGGTGATCTTTCGCGAAGAACTGCAAGCATGGTGTGGTTCAGCCTGTTCGAATCTATCCCAATCTATAACATTAAAATATTTGTCACTCTCGAAATTTATAAAATTATCCTCTTTCGGACCAAACATTTGACGAACACATCCATTAGCTTCTCTGCAGGCTGCTAAGATCTTTGTGTATCCATCTGAACGTACGAATGGATCTGTATCGGTTATCATCGATATCAAAATATTTTCTGGGTGCAGAAAGTATAAGTTATTTTTTATGACCGGACGGACAATATTTTGAATGTCTTGTGGCAATTGGCGAATCCAAGTGATGTATTTGAAAACATGACGACATCCGTGAATTACAAGTGGTTGGTTTTTAACCAGAAACCAGAAAGGAGCATAAACTTTTACAATAAAGTCAGCAAGTGTTTTTAGTGTTATTGAGGGTTGCTCGCACGTTATATAATAGCGAAGAATTCGAGACGCTGTTGTCAGCCAACGGGCTGTACTCATAGCACCGGTCTTCTCGCTTGCTAAACTCTCGTCACCCTCTGCTGTATGAACAGCCCGGACCATACGATAAAAATATAATTGGTCGCCCCGAATATTGAAGTCCTCAATATTATCTGGCATCTCACCCATTGGAATGCGTTGGAAATTTTTTTTAACCTAACAAAACAAAACAAGTTAGAAAATATATTGATAACACTGTTATACTATAGTTGAAAAATCCAACAGACGTGGTATGGATCATTTCTATATCATTTCGATACGATGAATTCCATGGCTTTAACCGGTCTGCAAAGTAAGCGAATAATAATAAATGTTTCCTTTGCGAATATTGAGACGTCTCCATGCTTATAAGGAAAAAATATTTTGTTTGACCTAACTTTGCAAAACAAATAACACCAATGAATTCAGCGCACCGATATGATATAGAAATGACCTATCGTCCGTCTGCGGACAAAAAAAGTCAAAAAACTATAACAGTGTAATTTTAATGGTCTTATACGAAACAAGTCAAAGAGATGATGAGTGTTGGAACGATTTTCCATAATCCCTTGTCAAATTTGGTTTTGAGACAACACAGACAAGTCAAAGAGAGTTAAAAACAGAGGTTGTATAAACTTACAGAATAAAGCATACAGTTTTGAATGCAAGCTCTGATATTTCCCGGCCATACTCCAGGACCTTTCTGTCTTCCAAGCAAGGATCTCAATAGTGCATTAAAAGGCAATTCGTTAAAATGAAAAAGCCACATAAACCATTGCAACGGTCTCTGTAGATGACATTCCATTTTTGCAACTACCCCACCTTTGTAGCCAGTGTTGGTAGGAGTTCCATCACAACAAATGGCAACCAAGTCATCCGTACTTATATGTTGTTGTTCTAAATATCCCACGATGCTCCTCTGTATTCCAGTTGCGGAACTTTCAGTGGGCGTGGCATAGCCGAGAAATTTCGAACCGGGCTCTTTTACGATGGTGATATGTTCTTCATTTAACACAACATTCCGGATCACATTTGCCTCTGTTACTCTTTTTAAAGTTTTCTCTTTTTTGCCATCGAATGAGATACACTTTACAGAGTCATCACATTTGGCCGCCGCTAATGCTTCTTTGCGGAACTTCACACGTTCCCTATATACTTTGTTTTTGTCGATGATAAGCCCATCAAACAACTCATTAATTTGTGCAAGTGATTCTGCTGATTCCTCCTGTTTGGCTTTTGCAGCAATTCTCAAATCTTTTATCAGCATAGTCGCAAGCAATGCATCGTAACGAACAGAGGTGTCGCTGCGGTCCAAAGCCGAACAAAAATTACGCAAGGAAATATCCTCAATTGATATATATTTTTTTTCGTGCCGCTCACATTTTCTTCAAATTCTTGTTCTTCTTCGCTGTCTGGTAAGTACTCAATAGAGTAAACGTCGCTACGTATAGTGTTTGATGAACAAACTGTCGTCATTTCTTGTATGTCGTTCGTCGTCCTCACATCTACATTATCAAGAGTCATTAATCGTGGACCACACTGATCGATGAAAAAAGTTTTAGTATCATCTGGAATTTTATTGCAGGCTGTGCAGTTGCATAAATTATTTTTTTCAATTCTACATACGCAACGCGATATCATAAATAATGTATTCCACTCGTTTTCATCGTATTTCGATAGATGTTTCACTACGTTATAGTACTTATTCACAACACTATCTAATTTTCTACGCGTAACACTATTAGATAAAATTGGAATACCTGCACGTTGCCACAAAAGACGCACTTTCCTTAAAATTTCTTGCTTATAAACTCCCGATCACTTCTATGACGAAGTAAAATGACAATTGATTATGATGTCAAGGGCAAAACATAAAACAGAAAAAAGTAGATAAGCAATAGTCCAGTTAATTTATAAAAAATAAGGTGGAGCATGCCGAAAAATGTATAAAGAAAATAAGGCACCTAATGTATGGCTTTCAACTAAAAACAAAATTGGTTTCATTTCGAGTTCTATTGAATTAATTGAAGTACTTTTTTCGCCAAAGATTTACGATTTTTTACGGTCTTTAATTTGCTGTTATTAGATCGGTACATTAGAGTGGTAGCAACTGAGATATGGTGGGTAGGTACCACAACGGAGCGCCTGTGATCAATGAGCTTTTTTAGGAAAAACCCACTCCTTGAGACAAACAAATTTGTGTATCACACTTTAAAATCCGACATTGATCTGGCTGGCACTTATCCGTAAGGTCATTCGTAATATTCAAGTTCGAAGAGCCAAAGCATCTAAGCGTGGCCAGTGACAGAGAAGATATCTGACAGACTTTTGCTTCTCTTAATTTTCCTTGGTCTATTAAGAGCGCCGACCATTTCGTCCACATTCTTTTTGTAGCATTACATGTCAGGTTATCAGTCCATCTCGTGTTGGCTGAAGTGACAAAGCTACTTGTACGACGCAGTTGATGGCTTGAGAGGGGTATACCTACAATTCTCATTCCAAGAGGGAGACGAGTCGTAGTGCACTCTCTCGCTAATGTATGTATAAAAATGAGAATGTTGCGAATCCAAGTTTCAATGCTTATGGCTCTATGAAAATCAGAAGGTTTGGAGTCTTATATGGTAAATAAAATTTATTTTTGATTTTGGTATAACAAAAAATATTTAATAATTAATCAAGTGCGCCAAAATCTTCTGATTCATTTTTCATTCATTTTTCAATCATAAGTCTAAAACAGTAAATGGTCTAAGAACTTTCACATCTCATATTTCCATTTTTTGTATTGCTTTTTCAATCATAATTTTGGTATTTAGTGTCCATAATTGTCAACTTGTATCCACCCTAATACTATTGAGGGAATAATGCATGAGTGTTTTAAATACTTTTTGATTCTCTTTTTTCTAAATATTTCGTATGCACAATCGATCGCCTTAAATCGCACAGTTGCTTAGGAGGAGTGTGAAATGTGCAATAAATAACAGCCCATTATACTTATAATATACATGTCCGTATATGTATGTATGTTGTGTGTGCACAAGTGAGAATATGCCAAATATGTATGTATATACATGCGTACATATATACATACAGAATTAATATTTGACAATTCAATACTTTTAATTCAACCGGATTATTGGCTTGAGCGCTTGTGAGAGTAGTCGCAAATCAGTTTTTGTTTTTTATCAGCGTTTTTTTATTATCTGTATTTAGAAGTTAAACAATTTTCTTTTTTCAAACAAAACCTAAAAATCAAAGCAACGCCAATTACATTAACTTTATTAGCCTTCCTATTTGCCGTTCATAAATCATTTTGATTGGTGAAATTTATGTAGAGCCACTTTTTCCTGCGTATTCCGTTTTATTTCAAGAAGTCGTAAATCCATTAAAGTGAAAGTTTATCAACAGAGTAAAAGCACATGCATAGGCGATCCATTGTGAAGCATATTTCTACAGACTATTCGGACACCAAAGGTTTGTCTCCACAGAGTCATGGTTCCACACACTGCCTGACATTTTGCGGCGTCTTGTTGGAGGTGCAAAGCAAAAAAGCCACAGCTTGCTCGCTGCCAGTAATATGACTCTATTTTCAGTTCTAATGAATTATGGATTAATGGTATAGCTTATAGAGAAATTTACTCGTACCAAACCAAGTGGTAACTGTTTACTTGGCACATATATAATACATATACGGTCATTAAAATAAGAACGCTACCTTAATCTGTCGATTTTCTTGTGCCGCTCGGACAAATTTAAAGCTATTGTTGAAATTTTGCTTTTTTTTTTTTTTTGATAAATAGCACCACTGCCTCGTTGTGAATTTAGTTTTGCTCAAGAGCACGAGCAATGCTATGGACCAGAAATTATGCAAAAATGGTATAATTTGGTGCGACGAAACAAAAACAAAATTTATTTGGAAATGATGCTGGGTGGAATGTCAGTCGTCCTAAACGACAAAAGTTCTCACCGCGGTTCACAAAACAAAAAAACAGTGAAGATCTGTGGCGGCAACATAATGATTTGGGGATACCTCTCTTAGTACGGAGAGGGGCCTATTCGCCTCACAACGACGAAGGACCAGCTCACGCTTCAAAATTAATGAAAATAGGGTTCCAACTCGTTTCACATCATCCGTATTTTCCCTTCGGATTCGTGGTCTACTTTTTATTCCTCAGTTTGAAAAAACGGCTGGTGGGCAAAAAATATTTTATTCAAACGAGCAGGTGATAGCAGTACCGAATTGATATTTTTCAGACTTGAACAGCTCCTATGATTCGCAAGGGATTCACAAACTGGAACAGCAGTAGACGAAGTGTATACGTCTAAAAGAGACCATGTCGAAAAATAAAATAAAGTTTTTCCCAAACAATTTTTTTTCCTTGTTCACTCCTCTCGGGAGTATAAGGCCTCGACAAGACTGATTTCGATAATCTAGGTATTTGATTTCTGATAGGGTAGGTGATTAGCCAGTCGCTACCAGTCTTAAGTGGTGGAAATACCAACCTGTCCTTGCTTAGGAAGAGCGCCTTCTTTACTGATTAGAGCGTCATCTGTGTTTCACATTTCTCTGCAGAAGAATCGCACAGATGGTTGAGGACTTCGCTAAATTTGGTGTGTCTATTGAGCGGGAGTAAGCCTGGAATGGATAAGGTTTTGGGTGCGAGAAATGAGATCTTTTTTTTTAGAATTTTTTAGAAACCGAGAAACTAATATAGGTAAATTTGGAAAAGTGCGAGGACTGTGCTTTACGTGGGATTTGAACCCATAACCTCTGGGATGGCAGGCTAGTGCACTTACGCTAGACTACCGAGATCGCCACACAATTAAGTAGTTCTTATTTTTGCGCGGACTTTTCAATATTTTCAGTTCATTCATTCAATTTCATGACTTTTAATATTTTTCGCATTTTTTAAAACATGCATACGCAACTGAAGCTGTCTAACTAAGCTAAACCTTCAAAATTTATTATCATGCATTTGCAGTTATACATAAATACGTGCGTGTATAAATTCAAAATCAAATGTAAAAATTCACTTAAATGACGTTTCACTCTGCTCTTCTCCTTTCAGGTTTCGGCTTAGATATGCCTGACACAACCACACTTCTGATTCCGCGCTCCGAGTGGGGTGCGCGTCCACCAAAGCTCGTCGAAAACTTTCCCCGTCCAGCGCCATATGTCATCATACATCATTCGTACATGCCAAGTGCCTGCTACACGCCCGCCGATTGCCGCGAGGCGATGCGCTCCATGCAGGACTACCATCAACTGCAACGCGGCTGGAACGACATTGGCTATAGTTTTGCGATCGGCGGCGATGGCATGATTTATGCGGGACGTGGTTTCAATGTGGTTGGAGCGCATGCGCCCAAGTACAATGACAAAAGTGTTGGCATCTGCATGATTGGTGATTGGCGCAGTAAGTGTGAGCAACGGTGTCAAAAGCCGTGATTTATCTGCGGGCGAGTATAAATGAAATTTTCCTTTTTCAGCTGAATTGCCACCACCACAAATGCTCAAGGCGGTCAAATCACTGATCGAATTCGGCGTGGCGAATAATTATATTGACCCACAATACAAATTACTGGGGCATAGGCAAGTGCGCGACACTGAATGTCCTGGCACAAGACTGTTCGATGAGATTTCATCGTGGCCGCATTTCGTGCTCAATCCCAATGGAACGGAGAATGAGATTAGAAAGTGAGGAGATGCTACGGAGTGCAAAAAAAACGAAAAGAAAACAGAGGCCATGTGCAACACTTAGCATCCTGTGGAGGGAATGCCTTCTTCGTCAAAGTTCGCTATTAAGTTTAAATTTTATTTTATTTTTAAGTAGAAACTCTAACTCTATTTCAATGCATAGCAAATTTCACAGCGATTACTTAGTAAGTGATGGCAACTTTAAAGTAATAGTTCATTATAACTAGCGCCCAAAAATATACTAGTATTTAGCCAAAAAATGTACATCAAAGAAATTATTCTGCAATCAGGTTTTGCTGCAGCCAACTTTTGCGCGCCAGTCTATAGCTAATTATTCTAGTATTTGGTAGTCATTTTATGTGCTTAGTAGATTTATCTACCCAGGAGTAGAAATCTATATAATTTAGAATTGTATGTAGGTGTGATTCGATGTGGCAACCCTCAGTGCATGGCAAGTGTATCAAACCAGAGCCGTTATGTTTGTTAAGAGCCTGTAAAGTATGCTAAGTAAATGAGAAAAACGTGACAAATAAAATTAATATCAAGAGATTTTTTTCTACCATTTTTTAATCAACGAATAATGCGGTAAGACAAGGCTGCGCTTTAAGTTTTGAGGTATGGCAACACCACATTGTCATCGTCAATTTTGAAATTTTAATTGGTGAACGTACACAGAATTTTTTGTCATACGAATGTCTTTTGTGTTGTTTGCAGGTACTTCGAGGTCAAAAAATGGAATTAAATCGTAAAGATTTTGGTACGAGGACTATTTCATGATTTTCGATTTGCGTTAAACCATCAACAGTGTGTCCCAATAAACATCCACCATCTCGTGCTACCGTGTTTCGCTAGTATTTCGAAATCAATCATGATCCTATTTCACTGTAAGACGAAAAAAATCAGCACCTACTTTTTATGGAAGAAAAGACGTAACACTTCAAAATTCAAAAATCTTAAAAAATTGTCAAAAATTCACAGTATTTTGCAGTCACTTAAACTCGCATTTTATTTACTAAAATTCAATGGGTAATAAAACTGCATACTCAGAAAAAATCTGAAAATTCTGGTTAAAAAATTGTAAGTTTTGATACAATTTTGAAAATCTTTTACAAAGTTTGAAACTTTGTCTTGTATAGTTTTTGTTGTAGTACGAACTATATTTTTATAAAAAAAAATTATAGTGTGTTTATAATTTTGCAACAGGCTGTCTATGAGAAGAAATCGTAGGAGTACGAATAACACTCAGGATAAGTATTGCATACGTACAGGAGTTGGGCAAAATAATATGAACACCATGCGATGGAGTGCAAATACTTGTATGTCGTTGTTGGCACGGCACCACTGATATTAAAAGTCAGCCCTAGAAGACAGCTGACTATTATATAAGTACGCATATTAGCATCATCACTATTCTCATTAAACTACACATTTTCGTTCTAGCCACGGGAAACTTCTGATAGTTTACCCTTATCGGTGAGATATTCTATCTCTATTTTACCAATAGCAGTTTCTTAAAACTGAGAAATATATAATATCTACCATGCTCTAAAGGCAATGCAACTAATCATTTTTATTCTTACAAAGTAATAACTGCTGACAACTAAACTCCTCATTGTTGTCATCTCAAACTTCTCAGCACTAATAATCATACTTCTCATTTTTGTTTTCAAAAAGTAATCAGCACTGATGAAAAAACTCCTCATTTTCGACATCAAAAAGGAATCAGCACTGATGCAACAAACTCTTCATTTTCGTAAAAAGTAATCAGACTGATGACAAAAGCTCCTCATTTTGGTTATCATAAAATGTTTTATTTAGAAATATAAATACAAAATTAATACTTTTTTGTATTCATTAGAAAACTCTTACATATCAATTCGGTGTCTCATCCACAGAGATTCGAACTCACGAATTGTCAAATGTTAGTCAAGCATTTAATCATTCGGTTATGGCGACCATACAACAAACACAGCCAAATTTCACACTAGTACTTTTTTCAGAGCAGCCACATTATAAGCATACAAATGCAGTAGATAAATTTTTCACTTATATGAAATTGCTATTGGTAAAAAAAGAGATAGAATTCACGCCGACCAGGGGAAAGGAATATCAAATGAAATATTTGATTTCCCCATTAAAAAATATTATATGCCATTTTGATAGTGCGAATGGATTTTTTGCCGAAAGTGCTCAGCACGGTCTTGTAGGGAGGCTTGAGTGATGTAGAGTGCAGGTGTCAGTGTCGTTTGTGATGTGTTCCTGGACGATAACAGTGAAATCTGTGATCTTGCCGACTTTCAATAGGAGCGATTTGATGGTGCTCTGTTAGCGGGAGCGTCTGTGATGAATCTAACTGAACTTTATAATATCTCACGAGCGACGGAACCCACGGTAATGGTACAAACAAGGCAATATATAATCGGCGAACAGGAGAAATAGTGGACGAAAGCCAAAACTATACAGACAGAGACTGACGAGCATTAAATAGATTGTCGGCAGACAACATAAAACTAGCTTAGCAAAAGTGATAGCACAAATCATGACCCACCCGGGTAATACTGTGTCGACAAACATTGCACGCTGGCGGCTCCACAGAAGCCAAGTTTCATACAATTGGCACTTATACCCTTCGCTAGGTGTTTGGTTCAGCTTCTTATCCAGTTTTCGTGACATGTGATGATTAATATTTAGCAAACAAATGGAGTGAGCTACAGTTTTATGCCGCCTCCGAACGGAAGAAAGTTTTTGTTATGAGGAAGATTTTCATCACCTACCGAAGGGGACCTTTTCTATAGCTTTGGTGTTTCATGCTCATAGGTTTCGAACCTGGGCTCTACTGAATGGTAGTAGCCTTCAAATCCATTCGGCTACGGCGGTCGCCCTTACACACAACAAAACAAGTGTGATCTTGGTTCGAGGAGCATCAGAGCACCATCAAACATCTTTCCTGGTCAGCGCACAAACGCCAGATCTCAACATCATTGAACTACTGCAGGGATTTTTAGAACAAACAATCAGAAGCAGATTTCCAACTCTAACATCACTGAAGCAATTGGTGGATGTTTTGATACAACTCATTGGAAATCATTCAGACACTGTACAAATCTATTCCGCGAAAAATTTCAGCAAATAGTGGCGCAACAATTAATAAATGGCAGGTGTTCATGTTATTTTGTCCCTATTTTTTGTCATATCATTTTTGGACAAAGTATTAAGAATTTTTTGCAGTTACAAAAATAAAATATTGTAATTACTTTTGTAATTTTATTAATACATTTCGCGCTAGTTTGCACAAAGTGCAACTGTGAACAACTCAATATACGAGTCCTCACCACCGAATGCGTAAAATATTAAGGCCATCGCCCCATTTGAAATGATGTTTCTGCGGTGTTTCTTTAAAAGCGTGTAAAACGGAAACGAAATAAGATTTTTTTATTTTTGTTTTCAGTATTTTATTTTTTGAAATTTTTTATTTTGGCAATGAGAGATTCGTTCAGAAAATTGTCAACCTTCAAAAAGTGGGCCCCACATGGACAATGGACACAGCTATAACCGGTTCTACTGAACCGATTTTGATGAAATAAAATTTAAGTGAAATTGATGTCGTTATCGTGTGAACTAAAATCATTTGGAAAAAAAAGTTGTTTAGTATTTTTTTCGAGCCTTTAAAGCCAAAAAAAGGGTCAAAAAACGATATTTCATCTTTTAACGAGCGCCATTTTGTCAAATTTTATTTTATTATTTACAGATCGTAGTCCACACGACAACGACTTTCATACTGACTAAGAACCTTTTTGTCATTTTGATTTCAGACACCTGTGAGTCGCGGTATCTGTGTCAACAGCGACATATCATTTTTTGACGGCTGACAACTTTTTGAACGAAAAAAAAAATTCTTAACAATGAATCAAACAATAAAATACTGAAAGCAAAAATAAAAAATCTTTTTCGATTCCGTTTTACACGCTTTTAAAGAAACACCCAAAACACACCTTTTCAAATAAGGCAAGGGCCTTAAGTACAGCGAAGAAAGTGCGGCTGTGCAAAACAATACAGGAATCTCCACTCGCCATCGAATGTCATAATTTTACATATCAAAGGAATCGAACAAAAGTATCGAAATGATTCAGCAATTGAAGACAATTGAAGGTTTCAATTTCGACTCTAGAGCAACTGGAATCGGACGAAAAGCAAGGCGGAATGATTTCACTAGTTGCCTTCTATTTTGACATTATACGAGCCAAAATTTAAGGTATAGACTGAAACTTATCAAACAATAAATCTTTTCTGCATTAAGTTTGGCCTTTTTCGCGATGCAAACTGGCCGTCCGAAAAGCTGCAATTGAATTAATTCCTTGGAGTGCATTATTCATTTTTGTCTTATTCACTCCTTTCGGGAGCATAGGGCCTCCACAAGACTCTTCCACCGCACACGGTTCTGTGCTGTTGTTTTTGCACCGTCTCATAAGATGTCGGCGTCTGCTAGTTCGCGCAGCATCGAATTCGCTAAGTGACCGCGACCTCTATTCCCTTGCGGGTTCCACTCCAGATTTATTACCATATCTTTTCGTGAAATCGCAATTAAGTTCCAGGAATTCTCGGATCACTAAAACTTAAACAAATAAAATGCGAACAAAAATTGTATTATATTATCGACTTTCATAATAGTCTCCCTCGAACTTTACACAACGATTGTACTGTGATTGGAATCACCCATATTAACGCCCCGAAGTAGGCTCATTAGGTTCTTTCTTCTTGCTTATTTCCCCCATGATCAGTTCACATGAGTACGGCTGCATCGAGAGTGATATAAGGACTAACGGGTTGAGGGCAGGAAACTTCGAATGCACGAGGGCTGGAGCTGCGCGTTGTTTTGACTTAGCATCCAGCCTTTCTCGGTAAGTAAAAGTCGTAAATGGAAATTCCTGCCCAAAACAGCTGCAGCTGAAAAGCGAAGGGGTTGGCCGGGAAAACGGTGGTTAGACGACGTTGAGGATGACGTCAGAAGCATTGGAGTGACCATCTATCGTAGTCTGGCTACGGACCCAGATGCATGGAGAAGACTTATGGAGGAAGCTAAGGCTTACAATGAGCTGTGATGCTGTGAATGATGATGAAACAGCTGCAGTCAATCACTGTCTGTCCGTTAGGAACATATTCACGAAAAATGATGTTGTGGATATCGAATCAAGAAACGATCAGCACTAGCAGCACAGACTTGGACATTCTCGCTTTAGTTATCTGCTCTCTATAAGCAAATAGCCAGGTCGAATTTTCAGTGAATAACCGAGGTGCTCAATCTCTGCCGTAGCTCTGAATTGGATCAAAACACGTTTTGTTTGTAATGTAAGTGACACATTTCCATAACGCTAAGAAAAACGGTAATCTCGAAAGAAACGCACGAACGAGACGTACTGACAACGTCGCCTTGACCCAAAGGAAGGTTTCCTCTATCGAAGCATATTCCAGACGAGCGATGAAAAGTTGTTAGTTCTCGAGATACAACTAAATTTTTGAACTTACAGGTCCGCCACTCGAAGTGTAACCAACTTCAGACGGCTCACGCTTTCTATTAGTTGGCTAAATGAGAGTATTTTTTACAAACGCGCGGAAGCATTTTGCCGAGAGTAAACGCGAAAAAAAAATCAGTAATGGATTTCAAACATAATAGTTTGATCGCATTATATTTGACTGGAAAATCACAACCAGCGATTGTTCGTGGGCTCGTAGCACGCGCCGCATACTGAAAAATTATCCCAAAGTCAAGATTTACAAGATCTAAGAGGCACATGATCTCACACCAAAGCAGCAACAAATCAGACTTGAGAAAATGAAGGAGTTGCTTCGCTTGGCCGAAAGCGCTCAATTTCCGAACATTGTGTTTTCTGACGAGAAAATTGTTCAAATTGAGCAATTCTGAAACTCCCAATAGGATTTATTTGACCGACCGTTTATACGAGAATTTGAGTCATCGATTGGCCACCAGGAGGCAGCACCCGCCGGCGACACAGGTAATGGTTTGGGCCGCTGTAACCGCAGATGGGCGCTCTCCAATCGTTCTCATCGAGTCTGACGTTAAGGTAAATACGAAATATTATCGGAAGAGTATTCTGAAGTTTGCTTTCGACTCTGTAATTACCCACGCCAAGTGTAGCTTAAAGTAAATGGCCATAAAATCCACCATATGTTAAAACATTTTCTTCCTAGGGGTGGCAGGTATTTATGCCCTTTGTGCATTGGCTTATTTAAA
This sequence comes from Anastrepha obliqua, assembly GCF_027943255.1. Classification (NCBI taxonomy): domain Eukaryota; kingdom Metazoa; phylum Arthropoda; class Insecta; order Diptera; family Tephritidae; genus Anastrepha; species Anastrepha obliqua. The sequence goes on from NC_072892.1 coordinate 16,459,537, forward strand.
TAAAACTAACAAACTTTCGCATTGTAGCATTTTGCACAGACAGGCACACCTACACACATACTTACATACCATATAAATATATTTAAATAAAGTAGACAGCAACAAACTTTTCGCGCAAGGCTTCATTTTAAATCCGCCACAGGCACGCGTATTGCAGCAGCTGCTGGCAAGGCAAACTGTGTGGAGAAACCAAAAGAACTTTTTTAAGCTAAAGAACTTCACGGTGTCAAAGCTGTGAGAAACTTTTTTTACATTGTGACTTTAGATGAATTTTCAGATAAACAAAAAAAAAAAATAAAGAGAAAAAAATGGCGCGATGAAAATTTAAAGCAAAGAAATGAAGCACCTCAGCTATCTCATTTCACATTCAAAATAGTACTAGAAGTGGTTGCCATTTAATAACTCATCACACAATTCTGTTTACCTGAACAGTCTGTTGCCGAAAATTCAAGTAGCCCTTCGAAATATTCGAAGAAATTTGAATACGAGCAAGTTGAGAAATCTGAAGTTGCAAACATTTCGTGTAGGTGCACCATGCATGTGTGTGTGCATGCATATACAACCATTCATGCATAAGTATGTGGAGTTCTAAAAGGTTTGCTTTGGAAAACATGTCGTATTTTTTCTATCAAAACAAAATGCCAAATTCGAGAAGACAGAATGTCACATAAACTCTCGAATTTTATGACGAAACTTTTGCTGCTTCTAGACAAAATATGCGAGCGCACTCGTATGTAAACAGGCTTCCCACACCAGTATAGAGTAAATTTAAAAACAAGCGCACGGTAGCGTATGAGTAACTACAGTGGATAAATGTACAGCTGTGCATTCGTATGTGTGTGTGTGCCAATATTTTTCTTCTACATATGTATGTGCAATTGTCAGACAGCGAAAACTGTGTTCAAAAACTTTTTTCAGTAAAGATTTTACAACACTTCTTTAATTCTTCTTTGTATTCCTTTCATTCCAAAACAAAAAATTATTAAAATCAGCAGACAGCTCCAGCGCATGTTTGTCTGAGCAAAAGAAAAAATAATTCTGTTGAAATTTAAAAAAATGTATAAAAATGGATTTATTTTGATTTTACACGCATGCACACAAACTTGAAAATGTACAGTGAAACCTCTCCTAACAGGCACCTGTATTAGAAGGACATCTCCCTCGGGCGGTCATTTTTTGGCTACACAAATAACGACCGCGAACAGCTACTTTTTATTTAAAATTGACACAAACAACTCTATTGAGCGGACGCGAATCTGTTATCGAACGATATTAACACGTTGAGTGCCATGTGAGTCCAGGTTGGTCTCACAGTGCGAAGAGACTTTCAGGCTTCGTGGTGACACTTGGTCTCGCGGTATAATGTGTGAGATTTCGGCTTGTGCTGATGCAGCTGCTTCATAGAGGCTATTAGTAGTAGTGTATTCACGCCATACTAGAGCCATTGCATTGTTTATGCTGCTTGGCCTATGGGTATGAGACCAATGTGGCATCATATGGCCTATTCAAAAAGTGATTAAAATTAACGGATTTTTTTACTCGTCGCGAAAGGGTACAAGTGTATCATCGATACAGACATATTCAGATGGAATAATATGTTTTTCTATTAATGGTGAAAGCTTATGTAAGAGTCTTTCTGGGTGCATTGAGAAGCATAGCGATTTGTTTCCAGTACCTAAACACAAACAGTTTTAGATATTGAATATATCTACCTGCTTCCAATGCAACTTACAATAAGGTCCAATATATCGTTATTTACAAACAATTTGAAGAAGTCCACTGGCTCTTTATTGTACATATCGTGTAGCTTACTTTGAAAGCCAGAAGACTCTTTGGTAAAGAAAAAGTTTTAAATTTGTTTCCATCTGCAGGATACCAGTCAAAGGTGCTCCTTTCGTTTGTGTGAGATCTGTTTGCTATATTTTCAGATAAATTTATTGTACTTCTTCATTTTCTTCTTCGGAATCGGAAAATTGCAAATTTTGAATAACTCTCGAAAACGTTTGATCAATAGCGTCCATTTCGCGTCTTGAAGTTGATGGTTGATCCTCAGGATTTACTTCTGCTCTTTTTTTACGAGGAGGTGGTTCGCTATATTCACTACAGTCGGAATCACTTGAGCTTGGTTGATATTCATCCGACGTATCATTATTGGCAAACGTATCACTCCTCTCATTTTCCTCATCGGACATAAGTTCTTGCCATAGCGCAAGTGTATGCTCTGGTTTTTTTTCATAAGACGACATTTTTTTACTTTTTCACCGACGCACACAGAATCACTAACTAATTATTCAATCAAACAATTGGAAATCAAAATAAACGCTAAAGCTTGCAAGCTAAAACATGATCAAAACGGTTGAAAGTGCAAAGAAGAATGTGTGGTGACAAGTTGGTCTCATTCGGCACAGAAGTTCTAACGGTCAATCTCCTGACCCTGTGAGTCCAACGTGTCACCATAAACAAAAAGTACCGCTATTTATCGAATATTACATATATTTTAAGAAAAATCGGATATTCAGAATTGTTCAACAATATTCTATTGTATTATGTAAAAAAAAAACATCGTGGCCGAACGAACCCCATTTTTTTTGTTGTATGGTGGCACTCAACGTGTTAAGATTTCTTTTCATACCAAATCAAACAAAAACTTCCATTGAGCGGACGTGAACTCCTCGTAGGGGAAAGATAAAGTCCCTGGATAAAGTCTGATATTTTTTCACGTTTACTTTGATTTGCACAGTAATTTGTGTTGAAATGCGATGGACAGACCTTCTTTTTTTTATTTTTGCCGAGACAGACTAGCAAGTGCCGCACTCAGACACAATTTACTCCATTGTACTGCACTCGGATTCCCTTTCTAATTTTCTTCAAATCTACTTGACCTTCGAAGAAATCTGAGTAGATCTTGTGGTGCCAAGGAGCCAAGATGGTCGCTTCTTAACACATCAGTGCCAAAGACCTTAAGTCTGATTCGAGTGAAGGATAGGCAGACGCACAGAAAGTGGTCCGCCGTCTCATCCACCCCTCCACATGCTGGGCAGAGTGCACTGTCTGAGAAGCCCACTTTTTCCATGTGCCTTGCCCATAGAAAGTGGCCCGTCATCAGTTCAATCAGCCGCCTACAGGCCCATCTGCTTAGTGACAGAAGGAACTGCGAGAGTCGGTCGGACATGACAGGTAACATCAGTTTTGTCCATATGCAGTCTCTCTCAGCCTGCCAAGCTCGCTTGTGGGTTTTAGTAACCCGTTTGCTAACCGTGGCTTTGATGGCTGCAGAAGGGAGGGGCAGAACGGGCTCCGGGCCAAGGAAGTGTGAAGGAGAAAATTTAAATTATTAACGCTTACGAGGAAAACCATTTGTCTGTAGAGGTATTAGTCAATAGAAAAATTTCACTAATCAAATCTTGCAAATATAATTTTTTCCGATAAAAATTATTAATTCATTACATTTGGTCTAATATCATCTGCATCGTACATATAATACAGACCAGACATGCATTTTCTTCAGAGCATTGCCAAACTAAACTTAAGCTTTGAAAAATGAGGTATGCCGTTGAGGCAAATTGTCTAAGGAATGACTTACGGTCCTATTTTGTGTTTGCCATTCGGAGTCGGCCTAAAACTGTAGGTAGGTAGGTATAGTGGTTGTCAATTAACACACCTAGGCCTGCTGTAGGCTTATTGTGATACACCCAGGGCCGTCCCCGCTCCTCACTCTACATTGTTCTCATTGGTTTTAATATCTCTATCAAGGCTTGTTATTTTTAAATTGGCTACTTCTGCCAAGTTATTGAACGAACTTTTTCATAAAATATTGAACCTTCTTCTATCCAGAGCCATGCACCCGTATAGAAAGTTGTTCTATAGTCTCTTCATTGTCGTTACAGTTTATGCAGTAGTCGTTAAGAAGTGCTCCCAATCTACAGGCATGCCTTCCAATCAGACAGTGCCCTGTTAGGACCCCGAGAAGATTTCTCATGTTCTTCCTGTTCAGTTTCAGCAGCCGGTTTGTGCGGCCCATGTTCCATTCTGGCCACGTCATTATACTTGTTACACAGGTCAGCGACTGGGTCCATAGCCTGTTGGCAGCTCAGATCGTGTGTTTGTCTATAAGCATCTTACAAGTTACTAAATGCCAATCTCGCTAGTTCATCTGCTTTGTAGTTGCCTTCTATGTCTCTATTACCGGGCACCCAGAGCAGGTTTATTGCAAAGTGCTGTAATAGTTCTGTCAAAACGTCGATACATTCTTTTACTGTCTTCGAGTTAATATTAGGCGATTTCAAAGCTTTCAAGGCCGATTGGCTATCTTTATATATATATTTCTTATGTTCGTGTGTTTGTCACTGAACTCCTCCTAAACGACTGAACCGATTTTGATGAAATTTTTTGTGTGTGTTCAATGGGATTCGAGAATGGTTTAGATTCACAATTTGCCGGGAAAATGGTCAAAACGTGGACCCGGGTAACCTTCGGATGTGTATATACAATATGGGTATCAAATGAAAGCTGTTGGTGAATGCTTTAGTTCAGAGTATTTTTCATGCCGCTCCGTGACTAGGGTCTCGAGATAGAGACCAAAACGTGGACCCTAGAATGTGTTTGTACAATATGAATATCAAATTGAAGCTGTTGGCGAATGCTTTAGTATAGAGTATTTTTCATGCCGCTCCGAGACTGGGGTCTCGAGATATAGGTCAAAACGTGGGCCCGGTTAACCTTCGGATGTGTATATACAATATGGGTATCAAATGGAAGCTGTTGGTGAATGCTTTAGTTCAGAGTATTTTTCATGCCACTCCGTGACTAGGGTCCCGAGATAGAGACCAACACGTGGACCCTAGAATGTGTTTGTACAATATGGATATCAATTGGAAGCTGTTGGTGAATGCTTTAGTACAGAGTATTTCTCATGCCGCTCCGTGACTGGGGTCTCGAGATATATGTAGGTCAAAATGTGGGCCCGGGTAACCTTCGGATGTGTATATACAATATGGGTATCAAATGGAAGCTGTTGGTGAATGCTTTAGTTCAGAGTATTTTTCATGCGGCTCCGTGACTAGGGTCCCGAGATAGAGACCAACACGTGGACCCTAGAATGTGTTTGTACAATATGGGTATCAAATGGAAGCTGTTGGTGAATGCTTTAGTTCAGAGTATTTTTCATGCCGCTCCGTGACTAGGGTCCCGAGATAGAGACCAACACGTGGACCCTAGAATGTGTTTGTACAATATGGATATCAATTGAAAGCTGTTGGTGAATGCTTTAGTACAGAGTATTTCTCATGCCGCTCCGTGACTGGGGTCTCGAGATATAGGTCAAAACGTGGGCCCGGGTAACCTTTGGTTGTGGATGTGCAATATGGGCATCAAATGAAAGCTGTCGATAAGTGCTTTAATGTGGGGTAATTTTCATACCTATTGATGACTAGGGTCTCGAAATATATGCCAAAACGTGGACCCACCATGTCTTTGCCCAGCGAAGCGGGCCGGGTTTGCTAGTCTGAATATATATTTATTTCCCTTGTGCTGAGAACACTTTTATTTACGGCTAGCAGGCCTTCCCTGATGACCAGAATTCCAGCTTGAAATACACTACAGTGATCCGGTAGCCGGAATGAAAAGTTGGCACTCATTTCCTCAGAGTAAAGACCTCCGCCTACTTGTTCATTTCGCTTGGAATCATCAGTATAGATACTGATTCCACTTCTATTGTCCATTATCCCATTGTCGCAATCTTCTCTCTTTCGGAAAGTTGTGGTGAAGGATGTGTTTACATGCAACTCTACCGAGTTGCAAAAGTCTATCGTTTGATGTAAGAAGGGGTATTCATCTAATGTTTTTGCGTGACCCCTCCTATTAGTGGCTAGGTTAGAAGATTTTCTTAACCTAAGTGCCGATTTTGTCGCCGATTTTGTCAATCTGTAATAAGTGCAACATGATATTCATCGCTGCCGTGGGCGTAGTCTTTAGAGCCCTGCTTATGCAGAGACTAGCACCCCTTTGAATACTTTCTAAGCGTTTTACTGTTGTTCTTTTCTTAAGTACCGGGGAAGAAATGTCTTCCTCTGCATATCTCCGAACTACACAGGTAAGGCCAGGTATCCGTAAGTTCACGTTTACGACCAGGCTGATCCTCGGCACGGGTCGCATGACACCTTCATCCGGCCCTTTACCTCACAGCATAGTGAAGCTTCAAATGCTGTACTATTAAAGAGTAACGAACAGCCAGTGAAGTCGTACCTTAGCTAGCTACTTCTCGTCTGCGTGCAGAGTGAGAACTGTGGTACCTATTACCAGTCCGCACCCTCGGGGTGGGTTCAGTGGAGAGGTTTTTGCCACTGTAGGTCGCTCCTGTTGTGGAACTACATTAAAACGCACACCAGAGACAGGAGAAAGTGGCCGAGCTCCAACTAAGAGAAGTGTAAACACCAATTATTTATGTTTTTTATATTTTTTATGGCAGGAGTTATTGGAAAAGCTGCTACCCCAAGAGCGTTTGCGTCAGTTGATATAAAAAACTATCTATAAATGGACAATCAAAGATGAAGGCACGATTGTCACGTAAAGGGAGGCCACAATGGCTGATGGAATTCGACCGAAAAATGGAGTTAGGGTTAGGTTAGGTTTTTGTGGCAGTTGGCTTAGAGTACCCAAACTTAGACCATGTAGGTCCGTTGTGGTGCCACTGTATAACATCGGAAGCTCAGTACTTATTCATCATGAAACCATTTAGATGCTTTTATGAAGCGTAGGATAGGTTTTATACCAACACCGGATAGCTTCATAAGAGAGTCAAAATGCTATTTTCCCAACAACATTGCTCTACTCCTAGATAAGGCTGGACAATTACAAAGGAAGTGTTCTACTGGTTTTTCCTCTTCCTCGTCTCTACAACCGTATTCATGCGAAAATGTTCCCAACCTAGAAGAGGTCCTACAGCCAATGACCGGTGACACAAGCCATGACCTTCGAGATGTTCTCTTTTGAGAGGTTAAGCAACTCTCCTGATCTTCTCTTTTCTATTAGCGGCCAAATTAGCCTGGTTGTAACACATGTATTTTCTTCTCTCCATGACCTATTGGCCTCCTGGAGAATATTATTTTTTATCTTTAATTTGCAAATTGCTATAGGAATTCCCATAATGCCTATTTTTCCAAGAAGTGGAAGATTAGTACCCTTCCTGGCCCTGCAATTTCCCTCAATATCTCTATGTCCCGGAACCCATATAAGACTGACCTTGAAGACAGTGCTAATATCTATTGGAGCTGCCTGGCATTTCTGAGCAACCTTCGATCTTAGTATAACTGCCTCCATTGACTTGATGGCCGCCTGGCTATCCGAGAACATATTTATCGTAGTTCTGGTTACGGCGTGTGTGTTAAGGTACACAGTTACCTCTTTTATGGCTAAGACTTCCGCTTGATAAACGCTACAGTAGTCCGGTAGTCGAACCGATAATTCTAATCCTAGTTCTTTTGAAAAAACTGCAGGCTAACTTTATTTTCTAGCTTAGATATTAAAGTGGTGCACAAATGCCTTGCTTATTACAAAGCAACAAGTCACACATTGCATGTGACACTGTTTGTGAAGACAAAAAGCAATGTAGGCACACAACTTGAACAGCAACGAAGAAAAACTGTCTTCAACAAGCAATACTACTTCGGCTCTATCGACAGTGCACGAATTGCACGACGCTGCTTATATGCTTGCATGGCAATGGTAGAAAAACATTATCATACAAGCTTTGCCGAAAGACATCAAGTACAATGTGTGAATTGGTGTCATATGTATGTATGTACGTAGTGTATATTAGCAGGCAAAGTGTAAGTTACATTCAAATATTAATCAGAATTTAATTTTTATTCTACAAAACCATCATACCAAACATTAACTGCCTATTTGATTTTAAAATATCAGGAATTCATGTAAGTAAATAATCCACATTTGACACAATTCACTTGTTTGAATTGAATTGTTTTTCATTGCCTTTCAGTGTCATTGCTTTTCTTGCTATCTTGCCGAAATATGTGTGTTGTGATAATGCTGAGAGAGAAACAAGTCATACAAAAGCATGATTTGGTTTTCTCTCTAGCTGCTATTGCCTGTTACTGTTAGTTGAGAACAAAACACTGCATTGTTGTGTGAATTTAGCAAATGACTTGAAAGCACATATATGCCGACTTGTGCACCACTTTATTAGATATATCCCCTCTTCTCCATGGACTTTGAGTTTGCCACTCTCTTCTTGACGGGTTGTTAGTCTTAAGGAGCCTGTTGAAGGTGAGTTTCGGCAAAGAGTAGCCGATTTCTTGATTAAAACTACTCATAGTATGTAGGATAGAAGCGTGGCCGAACTCAGGGTCCTCCATAGCGCCATACTATTAAGTCGAATCGCTGAAGCTGCGGCCACGTATTCTCCTACCAGATTTAGAGCAGGTAAGTTGACTAACACCTCGAGCACTTTATTAGGGATGGTCCTTAAAGCGTCGGTGATGCCTAAAAATGCAGTTTTTTGGACCTTGCTCAGCAGTTTCATATAACTTGCCTTTTGAGTTGATGACCACCACACAAGTATTCCATATAGAAAAATAGGCGAGACTAGCAAAGTGTAAAGCCAGTGTGTGATACGAGGTATTAATCCCCCTTTGATTCCGACCGCGTTTTTGCTTGTGTGCAATGCAATGTTAGCCATATGAACTCATTCTCAATATTAGATATCCACGTAAATTTCCTGTCTAATATGAGTCTTAAGTATTTAACAACTTTCAAAGGAATCTCCACACCCTGGAAAATTTGCGGGAAGAAAAATGGAGTTGCAAAACACAAAAATTGTAACAATTCTATACAACGGAGCAACTCACTGTCGGGATATCCATTTAAAGAATATCCAAATATATTTAATAATACAACTTCAAATTGCCAGCCTTTAGATCAAGCAGTGATTCGAAATTTTAAAATTTCTTATCGAAACCTTTAAGTTAAACATATTTGGGTAAGCTTAGAGACTACTATAGCTCGAATAAAAAAATTTTAAATGCCTCCTATTTGTAGCGTGTGTCTTAATGTTGTTCCACAAATGGAGGGACCTACAGTTTCAAGCCGACTCCGAACGGCAGATATTTTTATGAGGAGATTTTTCATGGCAGAAATACACTCAGAGGTTTGTCATTGCCTGCCGAGAGGCGACCGCTATTAGAAAAATGTTTTTCTTAATTTTGGTGTGTCACCGAGATTCGAACCTACGTTCTCTCTGAATTCCGAATGGTAGTCACGCACCAGCCCATTCAACTACGGCGAATGACTTTAGAGGCAATACATTTCGTAAATGAAACCTGGGCAAGCATTCAAATGGAAACCATAGAAAACTGTTTCCAAAAAGCAGGGTTTGAAAAAAACAGAAATGTGGCAAACGCATACGACCCCGAAGACGACTGACGGTGAGCGTCCGCCCAAGGGAGGTTTCACTGTGCTTGCACACAAATATACATTATGTACACATACATACAAACCAACGCAAACACATACTTTTCGCTTACTCTTAATTGAGTGCCATATTTTAGTTCTTTCCACAACTTGTTTCCCTGCTCTTTGTACTTTCTTTATCAACCGAAATTTAATGTCAAACTGTGCAGCTGTCTGCTCAAGGACGCTCGGAAAAGTTTCGCTGCCGAAGGTTATGCGCGCGTAGTTTTAAGTGCCAGCAATTGCATATGAATATGACAATACATTCTGGGAAATTCTTGAAATTTCTGCTGCGCTTAGGAGGCCTAAACAAATGTGCTGGAAACCCAGCGGCAAAATTCGAGTAGAGATTAGGGAGCATGAGCAGGCGGTGTAGGTACGCCTATGTTCGCTATGCCAAAGACGTGTTGAGGCGAGTGACACATACTTTGTTGCATACTTTTAGGCACAAGTAAGAGAAAATGCAAAGTATGTGTGATGCCACCTGTTATAAATTGAAAATGCCAAGTGGATGACGTATGCACTTGCACAAAATTGGGGGAAACGAGAAGCTGTTTGCTGTGAATGGAGAAATTTAAAAAAAAATGCAACAGAATTTGAAATAAAATATGGCACGACGCAAACAGAAGACACAAAGGAGTTAAATTATATCAATCACTTTTTAGTTTCCAAGAAAAAATGAAAATCTATTAAAAAATGAACTTTGCTTGTGCGCCCCAATTCCAAATGCACAATAACCCAAAAGCATATTTTAGAAAAAAAAAAACAAGAAAAAATAAACATATTTCCGTTGCTGCTACTTTCCTTTTTTAAACCTGTTTTCGCCGCCATAAGCGCAATGCTCCGTCCGTCTCCTGCAGCTCCTCGAGGTTGAAATACTATGCACATTTGCGCAAAAGCATACTTTTAATGATACGTAAGCGGAAGCAGAACGCTTCCATTAAATCCAACTTCCTATTCCAGTGCATCGAAGTGCAAACAAACAAATTCAGCAGAATGGACGAACACGGAAAGCAGGGCATGCCCGCGCTGGCTTTGGGAATACTCGCGCGCGCTCGCAATGTAACAACAAAATCAACTTTAAATAATCAGAAAACTATATTGTTGCCCTAAAGGCTGTTATAATTTCATAATATTCGCTAAAGTATGCGCCATCAAATTGCGAAAATAGAATAAAATAAAATAAAAAAATCAACAAAAACGGGGAACAAGTGTCAATGGAGTGATTTTGGGCTGAAGATGGGCGGTGGGGGGCAAGAGGTGCGCGCGGCCACAAAGTACCACTACACTATGAAATCCCTTGCACTTAACATTTTACGCATAACAAGTGGCTGCAGGGCTGCAGGAGGGGAAAGAGAAACGCAGAAAAGCGAATAGCGCATTAGCGCCACCGACAAATGCCAACTCAAGTAGGACGCGGATGGCTAAGCAACAGGAGCACGGTGGGATGGTGGAGTGGCTGGTGTATGAACTGTAGTCTACAGCTGCCACTTGGCGGTTACTCAGTGTGCGGCAACCAACCAGCCAACACGATCAACCAGCAGCCCAACTTCCGTCTCGCCGTGCGACCATCCAATCCAAACGGAGGTAGAAGCTGGATTACTCGCTGCAAATGTAAGCAGTATTTAATAGAAAAAGTTTGCAAATTTCAACATAACCACAAACAAAAAAGGCAGTTTTATATAATATGAAATTATTAAAAAGCAAAGACCAACAGGAAAAAGCATAAATATTTAAAATGTTATAAAAATCGGAGCAGCAAACGGCACCTAGTGCTTCGCAGTAACTCTTCGGCGTCCACACGTTGTGCATGCGTGTGATTTAGAGTAGGTACCAACAGAGGTCCAGCTGAAAACCCAAATTTTTTTATTTAATATTTTCAAAAATTTTACATGAACTTTTCGACGTTTATGTAAAAGCTTTAATGAATTTTGTAGATTTCAATGCAGAAACCACACATTTGGAATTTTGCCTAATTATACAGGTATAATACCAATACTACGAGGGTCGTTTGAAAAGTCGGTGCAAAAATTAACACCAATTTTTTTTTGTTTATTTTTTGGACATACAAGGTGAGGCCCAAAATAAACAAGACTGAGCTAAAATAGAAACGACAGGAGCTTAAAATTAAATGAAATTCAAATTTGAAACGGTTGAGCCAAGGAGCATCAGGAGATTAGGTGCCTTCTAAAGGCTAAAAAGCCCACTGTATTTAGAGCTCTGGAAAGAGGGTAGGTAGTAAAGGAGGGGAGGAGAAAAGTATCAGAGAAAGGAGCTTTGTTCTAATAACTTCGGGTTTATTATTATTCAAAATAGTCACTCTGGTTTCGGTACACTGTTTTGCGCGATCTAAAAGCTTTTCGAAAGAGCGTTTCAGGTCATTGACAGGAATGTCCTTCAGGATGCCAGTACAAGCCTTTCGGATGGCCTTTACGGACGCAAAAACGTTTTCCTTTCATGGTCAAATGTAATTTTCCGAATAGAAATCACAGGGAGCCATATCAGACGAATATGGTGAGTGATTGATGGTTAAAATGCGATTTCTAGTCACAAAATCAGTCACAAGGGTGGATCGATGAGATGGTGCATTATCATGCAATAAGCGCCAGCTTCCTCCTTCGCGGTATTCAGTGCGAAATCGACGAATGCGATGCAACAAACGCTTCAAAACGCCAAGATAGAAAATTGCATTGACGGATTGGCCCGTTGGCACGAACTCCTTCTGGACAATTTCCTTGGAATCGAAAAAAAAAATAAACATTGACTTGATTTTTGACTTCTCCAAACGCGATTTTTTGGGTAGTGGCTCGTCTGGGACCTTCCACTCGGCACTTTGACGTTTAGTTTCAGATTCATGTTGGAAACTCCACGTTTCATCTCCAGTTACAATGTTGTAGAGGAAGTTCTCGTCATTTCTCGCCTCTTTAATGAGATCTTTCGAATGCAGAATTCTGAACAATTTTTGGTCCTCAGTTAACTTGTGCGGAATGAAACGTGCACAGACCTTTCGTAAGCCCAAATTATCAATTAAAATGCGATGAATCGATGTTTTGAAGATATTCAGCTCCGATTCCATAAATATCAACGATTATTTCGTTTCATTTTTGAAAAATTTACGGACAATTTCGATGGAGTTTTCACTGATTACTGATTGTGGGCGGCCCGTATGTTCACTAACATTTAAGTCCTCACAACCATCTCTGAAACATCGAAACCACACATGAACTCTGGCACGAAATAGACAATCATCGTCATAAACTTTTTTCATCAATTCAAATCTTTCGGTAAACTTTTTACCAATTTTAAAACAAAACTTGATATTAACTCTTTATTCGAAACTCATTTTGGTACCAATGACACAAACATACTGACACTTTAGACGCGATAACTTCGCTTCCTGAACTGAATGTCGCCAATGGAAGTCAGCTGTGGAAAATATTCATCGCCTGGGTGCACTTTCCACTGTACGGGCGATGAGAACTACTCCAACAGCAGCACTTGAAATGATACCCAACCTCTCACCGATTGGAATTGCGGCAGCATGTCTAGCAGCTAAATCTGCCGAAAGACTTAGCGCAACGGGTGAATTTACCTGTAAAATATTCGTACATAGCTCAGTAGGCATGAGTTACAGGATCAAGACGGACACTATGACTCCAAAATGCAATTTCGTGAAGAAATTCCGAACAATAATGGAAGAAGAGGGGGAAAGGAGGAATTAAACCTATCCCCAATACGCTTAATATATTTACTGACGGCTCGAAAATGTTAGACGGAGTGCATACAGGGGTGATGCGCAGATCTAGGCATCACACAGTCGTTCAAGCTACCTGATCACTGCAGCATTTTTCAAGCGCAAGTCTTCGCTGTAGGAAAGGCGGCAGAATTAGCAATCGCCAAGACATCGAGCAAGCAACTCCAAAATAAATAAATATATACGTTGGCTATGCAGCGATTAAGACAACAAATTCATACGAAATTGCATCTAAAATGTTTTTAAAAGCATAGAAGCCATAGAGAGGCTAGCCGCACACAGACGGCTGCACATCTAATGGGTACCCGGAGAGAAGGGCATTGAAATGAAATTGTAGATGAGATTGCCAAGAGTTGCAGTTTACATGCCACTTGAACAAGAAAACGACATATTAAAATCCTTAAAGACGATCTACAATGGCATCGTTGAAGACATGAAAGAACGGATAGACAGGAGGTGGAACAAAATAGGAATTACAAGCAATGAGAACTACAGATTTAATTTGAGAATTTTAAAATAATTTCCATGTTCGTGCTCTGCCTTAGCTAGAACCCGATTGAAATGTTTAGGAGCTCTACAATATGAGAAGTTGGAATGTATCACGGAGTTAGAGCATGAGAGTTTACTTAGATTCGCAAAAGACGCAGACTTATTACAAGATGTCTACTGTAGAGAAACGTAAAGGTCTAGTTCCATCTGGTACCACTAAAAACCAACAGGTCTATATGATGGATTTTAGACAGCCTAACCTAATTTAACCTAACCTAAACATAACCTCAATACGCATCAGTAGTGCCATCTCTTTCACATTGCACAGATTTTTCAAGCGACCCTCATAGATTTGCGCATTTGAGCCATTTTCAACTAAGCTGCTGCATAACAGCGAACAACAGAATAACAGTAAAATTTAGACTAAAAAAAATCTAAGTAAGCGGAAATGAACTGCAGAATAAAATATTATTGTTATTACTAGTGCTAGAGAAGAAAATTCTTTAGTATAAAAAATTGCAAGCGGAGTAATTGACGCCTGCAGCCTTGGCAGATATACACAGCTTTTCTTTTTGCTGCATTTGGTGGCTGGTTAGGTTGTAGCGGTCGCCCACTAAGAAGCGCCTAAGATGGCCCACTGTGATGCCATATAAAGAACTTGTGGTGTAAAATCGATGTGAAATTTTCAAAAACTTTAGAAGACTCATTAAATAATTGCCTATCTAAAGTGGTGAAACTTTGTCTGGATTAAGCTGGACAGTGCCATAGAAGGTGCGAAATCGTTATTTCCTATTCTTTATCTAGACATCTTCTGCCGAAGTCAAGAGTATGCGCACCTAGTCTGGATATTCATCCCATCCCCGCTTGATGATTAGAGCCTTGGGCCAAATATTCTCGCCTCAAAACTCCTATGATTCAATTATGATGCACTTGAATACCAAACTTGCGTCGCTTCACCAGCAGATAGTAGAGGCATTGTATGGATCGCAGAGGCATTGTAGGGTTTGATAAAAGATGCTGTGCTGTTGTTTTTGCACCGTCCCATGAGATGTCGGCATCTACACGTGTTTTTTAGTCGACCGCGACCTCTGCTCCCTTGCGAGTTCCAGTCCGTGCCATTCTTGTTATGCCATCTAGTGGTTTTCTCAACGTGTGACCTATCCGTCGCCACTTTCTGCGTTTGGTTTGCCTAAGGATGGGTTCCTCGTTCATTAATCTCCACAGTGCGTCGTTACTGATGGTGTAGCCTCTGTGTGATGGTGTTAGAGACCAGCCATGTTTCGCTTTCGTGCAACAATACGGACTTGACGCATGAGGCGAATATTCGTAGTTTAGTGCGCCTGGAGATTTGCGAACTTCCCCATACTGTATGCATTCGCCCGAATGCAGCCATTGCTTTGTTTAGCCTGCAGTTGACATCTTAATCATCTTGAGAGAAGCAGCTGCGACTATTTCGCTTAATTTTTTTCAAAACACCTAGCCCAGAACCGACTTTAACCGAGTCCTTTAGAAAGCGTAAGTTGTTTTACAAAATCAGTTCCGCATACGAAAAATTATTTAAGTGTTTCTATGTACACACCATAAAGGTTCGAAAATGTCACATGCAGATGCGTGTAAAATATTTGAATATTTGCGCAAAATATTTGAGAAAGTCTACGCTCAGAAAAATAACTCTCCAAAGCAAGATTAATGATTTGTTTGTGACAAAGCCGAATTTATCGTTGGGTGAAACCGAGGCAGATTTAACCAAAAGTGGTATTAATGTATTCAAAGACACGATTCAGGGACGTGCACGTGCAGAAGACCTCAAATTCCGCCGCACATTGAAAAAACCCGCTGCTGCCAATGTCACACATTGGAAAAGGACTTGCATGGCTTAATCAAATTCAGAACGAAATTGGGCAAATGATATACTCACAGATGAATCTTTCTTAGGGGCGAATAGCTGCATACGTCGTTGCTGGTGTATCGCTGATAATCGACAACTTCAACGAACTGTTAAGCATCCAGTTAACGTTCATGTTTGCAGCTGCTTCTTCGAAAAATAATTTGGCCGTTTATTTGTGTTCGCCTCCAAACTTAATGCCGTTTTAATGAATAAAATTTACCAAAAAACATTATTAAAGTCAGCTAAGAAAATGTTTGGAAAAACTAGCCAAACTTGGATTTTACAAGAAGGCAACGATGCCAAGTATCGAAACCGAAGATGTCTAGAGTGGAAACAGCAAAATGGAACTGGAGTGTTTTTGGACAACAGTTAAGCGAAAACTCAAAGGAAAACAAATATGGAGGGGCAAGCAGTTATCAAGGCAAATTCGGCTGATTTCGTGCCTATTAGCTTCACAAATTATGGAGCAAAGATGTGCAGCCATTATAGCTAATAATATAACTATAAATGATAACTATAAATTTTATTAAATATATTCCATGTTATAAATATTATGAGCCCCTACAATGCAGATTATTAGAATGGGGTTGGTAAAATAGTTTCCAAGTTATGGCGGTTACGCTACTATTAGACAGACTGTATTTGTCAGCGCGCATTTGCACATTGGGAATTATAAGCAACAACAATTTGTTGTGAAATATCTAATGCAACAACAACGCATTCAAATTATTAAAGCATTTAATTGAAATAAGTATGCGGAGAAAAGTTTCCCACAATTTACATTTTATTTGTTTGGTTCGCTAAAAAAATATGCACACTTTATAAAATTATTCTCAGGAGTACAAGTGGCATGTAAATAAAATCTGTTAATAATTAAAATATATTGTATTTGTAAATACTTCATATTTGCTCATTTTTCGGTGTTAGTGAAGCCAGCTACAGGGTCTTGCAAGTTTGAGTTTTTTTTTTGTTATTGAAGTTAGATACACATGGCTCATTTGCTGCAAGGACCATCATCAAAAAAAAAATATTTTTTTGCAGAAATCACTACCTCTTTTTTAACGACCTTATTTAATAGTGATACCTCAACTTTGTATATTCAATCGCGACTTTGAACTTCAGTTTAAATAAAGATACAAGAAGTCAGGATAGTCGACTCTGTAATCTGTATACTCACCAGCGACAAAAACCGAAGGCAAGAATCAAACAAGTGAAACAAGAAGTGATGCACAGCAACTAAACAACAGAATGTTGAAGTATGATTTCTTGATTTTGCTGGGATTTTGGAATAAAGTAGGTACTAATCCGCATTGACCGCGTTCAAAAGAGGCTGCAGGATCCCACGATCAATTTTCATGATGCTGCTGAGTATTTGACGGTTCTTCAAATTTGTTTCGAAAATGAAAGAGAGGCCATCGTTGATAGTTCACTCGAAGAAGGGATAATTTTATGTCAAAAATGGAATGTTGCAAGTGAAAGACTCGGAAAAAGAATAAAAAATATGAATGGTGAGATTTCGATTGATGCAAGTTTCAGTGCCATCGAAGAAATGAAAAAAGGGTCTTGAAAGAAACAGTTGATCGACTATTTCAAGAAACGAACGGAAGATTTGAATGAAATCGATGCAAAATTTCTATTCCTTCTCGATGTCAAAGGTCTTATTTATCAGGAAAAATAATACGATCTCAAAAAAAGTGCAACGATTTAGGTCAATTCTACGTCAGTGACATTGATGGAAATGAACTTTACGAAGAAATTCTTGATGCAGGATGTCCCGAATCTTCGCGTCACAATTCAAATTCTACTGACAATAGCAGTTTCCATTGCTAGCTGCGAAAGATCCTCCAGCAAGTTAAAACTTATACTGTCTTATTTAAGAGCTACAATGGGTGAAGAAAGATTGTGCTATATATTATATTTGGCGTCATTAAGTATAGAAAGGGATGAAACTGAAGGTTCAACTGTAATTTTTACAAAGCTTCGAGAGCAGTAACAACTTAGTTGAAGAAATATTGATTGTAACAATGCGAGAACTTGCAATAAATAATTTAAATCTAACCTTAAACATGTTACGTAATTATTGAAAACCAGCATCCTGAAATAATAAATTATCTTGAAAATGCAAATTTAATTTCCATTCTTTAGCATTATGATAGTGCCTCGGCGCAATGCCCTCCAGGTACGCCTCTGCTTGTTGGAACCATATATCGGCAATATTCATGTATGGGCACTGCTATATACTTTTACAAAAACAACAACTCGCATTGTTCCATCAACATTCTTAAGGGGAACTGGTGGTCTAGAAATTTCAAAAAATCGATTTTTTGTTTTTTCGATATTTCGAAAGTATACAGGGTGAACGATATGAAGTGTTACCAACTTCACACTGCTTGTATCTGTAAAACAGCTCATGACATCAACGTCAAAATTGTTCTAATGACAGTTCAATATACTGCTTATAAGCCATCAAAACCATTTGCGTCTCAGTTTTGTTGAATTTTTTTTTCTGTGATGGACTTCAAACGTAATATTGATATTGATATTGATTGCGTTATATTTGGCTGGAAAATTACAACCAACCATTGTTCGTGAGCTCAGTCACCTCAAAGTGAATAAAATGTTTGTGTATCGCACTATAAAACGTTACAATTATACTGGTAGCATTGCAAAACGCTATGGAGGTGGACCAAACAAAAAACCGCAACAACCCCAGAAATGGTTCGGAAAGTGAAGGCTCGACTTGAACGAAATCCACGTCGAAGTAGAAGAAAACTGACTAAAGAACTGAAAATATCACAAGACGCATATTGAAAAATGAGCTTAAGGTCAAGGCTTACAAGTTCCAAAAAACACACGATCTTTCACCCCAGCAAAAAAAAGTTCGGTGCGAAAGAGCAAAGGAGTTGTTGCGCTTGCACGAACGTGGCGAATTTCCTAACATTGTGTTTTCTGATGAAAAAATTTCCCAATTGGGCAATTCATTAACACGCAAAACGATCGTGTTTACTTGACCGAACGCGCATACGAGAATGTGAGCCTACGTATGGCCACTCGAAGCAATTTCCCATCGCAAGTAATGGTTTGGGCCGCAGTGACCCCTGATGAACGCTCTCCAATCGTTTTTATCGAGCCTGGTGTCAAAGTGAATACGACTTATTATCGGGAAAATGTTTTAGAAGCTGCTTTACAGCCGTGGACACGCAAACATTTCGGTCATAGACCATGAACTTTCCAACAGGACTCGACACCGTCTCATAAAGCTCGAGTGAACCAAGAATGGTTAAAAAATCATGCTTCACAATTCATTTCATCCACACAATGGCTTTCGAATTCGCCAGGCGCAAATCCGATGGACTATTCCATCTGGCTCATTTTGGAGAGCAAGGTGAGGACTAAAAATATGCCAGTATACCGGCAGCGATTATACGAGAATGGGCCAAAATACCTCAAGATCACATTCGTGCAGCATGCAACTCATTTTTTGACCGTTTGAAGGCTATAGTCAAGGCAAAAGGTGGTCATATCGAGCTAAAGTGAATATATGTTAAAATTGTAATCATTTTTGAACAATTTTGTCTTTGAAATCAATAAAAACTAATTTCACACAAAAAAGTTATGGTGTTTTGAAGAGGTGACAACACTTCATATCGTTCGCCCTGTAGTATCTTAAGAATATACTGTGAAATTTTCAGGCGGAAATTCCCAGTAGTATAGCTCCTACAGCCCATTAACAATGTAGAGAGCGGTCCGCGCGCTTCCGTACCTCAAACTTTAAACTCATTTATCTCGAAACGACTTTTTTCGGCCAGGTGTTGTCAAAACAAAAAAAATTGATCGTCTGATTTTTTAATATGTTATTCACATCATCAAGGGCTATCGCCCCTACTAGAATCATATTATTATTTCAATTATTCCGTATTTTTTTGTTTAAAAAACTAAAAAAACCGAGTTTTAGGGTGTCAAATTCAAAACCGCGCGGGATATAACTACATGCTGATTAACAATTTTTTTGGTTTTAGCGTTTCAGATAAATAGAAGAGCCCAAATGGACAACACCGTCCAAGTCGAATTTTTCGGAAGGGTCAACTTCAGCGCCATTTTTAAAATTATTACCAAAAAAAATTTTTTTTTTTGTTTTCATTTAAAAAAATTAATTTCATTTAAAACAATGTTTAACTAAAAAATTTTTTTTTTTACTAAAAATTTTGTTTTTCACTAATTTTTCACAAAAATTTTTTTTTTCATTTTTGTATGTAAAAGAAGTTAAATAAAAAGCCTAAAAACTTAAATATCGTTTTTAATTTTTTGTATTGTAAAAAAAAATTCCTGAAAATACCCTAAATTTTCGAGCTCTAAACAACCGGGACCCCTTAAATCGAGATTCAACCTTTTACCCAGAAGATTAACCATTTTCATGGCGGATTTTCATTATTTTTTTACGGCTCTCCAGCGAAATTGCGTTCATTTTAGTAAATTGTGATTTTTGCACTTAACATCCATCAATAAAGTGGCCAACGAACAGTAACAGTTTGACAGCTCAAAAAGCAACTCGAGCTTTAAACACCCTGTGCATGCTAAATTCGAAACTGTGACTGAAAATCTAATTGTTTATTTGCACTTTTTTCGCAGTTCCATGTAACAGCAAACCGCAGCGAGTTTTGCGCGAATCGTTCACATTTTGTTTCTGCAACATTGGCTGCTGCTGTGGTTAGCAAAATTTTCAAATGATGTTTTTTTCTTATTTTCTGTTTAGTGCATTTTCGACGAGCGCTATGGTCAAGTGGCAGCGCTCCCATGTCACTTCCAACCGCGCATTCGTTATTTCTACACTTCATTCAACATTCTGCGGTATTTCTGAATTTCCGAGAAGTTTTAAAATTGTTAAAACATATTTTGGCTGACGTTACGCATACATTAAACCTTTCGCACTCTCCCTATGAAAGTTATTTGCATTTGCTAAAAACTGTATAAGCATCGAGAGGTGGTTGGGAGCGGCAGTGAGTTTAATGTGAAGCGCATTAATTTTCAGAAGCCATAATTCAAAATTTCGCTGTGTGTTCGAGACTTCCACGTGGCGCGTTTGGCTTAGTCGTTGCTTACGTATGTCGATTACTTCATATTTTATTTATTTACCGTTAAGCGCTACCCGATTTCAGTTCGACTCTTTTATTTTGATGGGCTTGTAAAGGCAACGCACTTTTCTTTATTGAAGGTGTGGTAAAAATACTCGTGAGAAATCTTGTTTGTTTGGTTTAAAATTATTTTTATCGGTCACTGTTACACGTAGGTAAAAAGTCAGAGCGTCCTTTCTTTTTCTATGACATAGAGGGCACCTCAGTCCTTCATGATGTTTGTAAAAAGTCAGGTGTTGACACATTTAGTCTTCAATTGAATGGTTTTTCGAAATGAGTGCTGTTTACGCCTCTCGCTTTGAGGCAATTTTTCTATGTTTGCATGAAAAAGGACCCAAACTAACGCAAACTGCCGCTGCGAAATATATGGGAAAGTCGAGGTTCGTTAGCAAGTGGATAAATCGCTATAAAAAGGTCGGTAACGTTGATGATTTTCCTTATTGCGGAAGTGCAAGCAAAGTCTCAAAAAAGACGAAAAAACGATTCTCGCATTGTCCTCGAGAGATCCAACTTTGACTTGACGTGGAGCTGATGTGAAATTGGAAGCAAAAGGTGTTGACATATCTTACGGAACGATTCGCAGGCACGTGCTTGCCAATAAACTGAAATATCGCAGTGCTTTGGAAAAACCAATGTTGAGTGCAAAACACGTTGAAAAACGAGTGGAATGGGCGAAGGAAAACTTGGACCGTGATTGGAACAACGTAATTTTTTCTGATGAATCCTCCTTCTGGGCATTTCCGTATATCAAACACGCCTGGACAACCTCCACCAGTAGGATGCTTCAACGGATTGTTAAACACCCCGTCAAGGTTCATGTTTGGGGGTGCTTCTCAAACAAAGGTTTCGGTACTTTGTTCTAATTTACCGAGAATTTAAATGCCGAAAAAATGAATAAAATATATCAAAAGACTTTGTTACCATCTGCTAAGCAATGGTACATCAAGAAAAGTGAAAGCTGGATCCTTCAAGAGAACAACGATCCGAAACATCAGAGTCGAGCGTGTAGCGCGTGGAAGGCGCAAAACGGAGTTGTCACTTTAGATTGCCCATCTCAGTCACCGGATGCAAATCCCATAGAAAATGTGTGGCCTCTGATGAAAATGCAGCTTCGCAGACGCAAGCCATGTAATTTATGTAGATCAACTTTCTCGACAAATTCGGAAAATTTGGAGGTCTTTTCCGGTAGAATATGCAGAAAAACTAGTGGAAAGTATGCGCCGACGGTGCGAGGCCATAATTGACAATGCAGGAGATTGGACTTGCTACTGAGGTATTTGCATTGAGTATTGACGACCAAATTATCAATAAATTTTCGAGATTTCGAAAAATCAATTGTTGTTATTAGATATTTAAGTCACCACGCTCTTATGTAGCAGACTGTATCAATGCACAGAGCCATTAAAGAACTTGAGAGTACCGAAAAATCAATTTGAAAAGAGCCTTCAATCGATTTGAAAGAGCACAAAAAGCAAAGGAAAAACAAAAACTCTTCTGTATTATTTACAATTTCATATTCGCTGCATAAAGCTAGTTTTGTATTCAATAAATAATATCATCTTTTGTTTGCTTGTTACTGTTTTTTTGTTTTTTGTTAATTTACACCACTCGAACCTCCTTTTACGCCCTTACGGTCCTATAAGACCCCATTGCATGAAAAACTTAAGTTTTGTAATTGAACTGCTCATAAAGCACTAAAGTCACACATAAACTTTGAATAGCAGCAAAGCGAAATCGAGTCTAACCATCAAAAGGGGAAATAATTCATTTTAACAGGCAGTTCATTCATCGCTTTGTGTGCGTCTCTTGAAAAGGGAGAAATAAATCTACTTTTGCGGGCTGCCGCCACTTTTTTCAACTGCCCTTACAATTATGATTAGTTTCGGTTATTGTTGACGAGGAGTCCACCATTCTGTAGACCGGAAAACAGCAATTAATTATTGCAGCAGCTCATAGAAATGCCATAAAGGCCCAACGCCAATTGGGAGGGAGAACAACAGCAAAGAGCGGAACAGCAACAATTGTTGTAAACAATATACTCGTAAAACATGAGTACTCATCAAACAATAACACTAACAAATAGCAACGCCCATAAATATGAAAATGGCTGCTCATGTGAGTGTGTACGTTTATAGAGTGAAGTACAGCGAAAACTGGACGCGCCGCGCTGCTCATGCAAAGGGACAAACAGAAAAGCGCCATTTTATTCCACTTTCCAGAGTTGAAATTGATTTTGTTGTTGCAGCATTTTTATCGCCCTATTCTCGCCTTTGCCTTTTTCACATTTAATGTTTTTCACCTTTTTTAGAAAAAGTGCAACAGCGCGTGGAAAAAGAGTGAGGACGCACTGTTCTGCATTGTTGCTATTTTACCGCTGCGATTTGCAATTGAGCTGTGTAAAATACAGTTTGCGGCTATTGTTGTTGTCACGTACATTTGCTTTTGTTGTTCGCTATAGTGTATTTGGCTTGCCATGACTGCCATTGTTGCAGTCATCGATGGTCGTCAATGTTTATTGCTGCTAACGGGACTTGCGACAAACAGCAGCCGCTCTATTTTGTTGGTGTGGCGTTAATTCTCTTCGTTTTTTTTTTGCTTTTGCCTTTATTATTATTGTTTTTGTTGTCACTGCCATTGTGGCAAAATGAAATTGCCAACAGTTTTTCCGGAATGTTTACGTTTTTATAGCTACAACCAGCTCCGCTGCTATTACTGTTACTTTTGCTGTATTTTGTTTTTTTTTTTTTGGAACGAAACTTGTTTTACTGCTTTGTTTTCCATTAGCAAACAAATGACCATTTTGAATTTGCGTTGGGTTAATTTTTTTTAAATTTACTTGTGAAAAGTCTACTCTTTAAGGGTACAATTTTATTTTGTTAGTTTTGGCTATAAAAACAAAAACAATAACTGTAGCTATTCCATCATTGTCTTTATTGTTCATGTGTGAATATTTTCAGTAGTTGTTCCTTTGTAGCTGTTTTAATAAAGTGCTTTAGCAAACAAGAAATCAAACGGCTCATTGCATCGATGTATCAATTTAAATGGTGGCAATAAAAGGAAACTCTCTGTCAATATATACTTTGCGTCCATCTGATCCCTTTGCAGACTAGCAAAGCTTCAAAATAATATACACTTAGGCAGGCATCAAAACTGTATATATTTAAATATTTGTACAAGTTAAGAGCAGCTAGACAACAGCTTTTCCACAAAATTTGCTGACGCTATGTCTGCCAAAAGCGGAATCACAAAATTAGTCATTCTGACGAAATGTGCTTACGCCCCAACTTGGGCGCCAAATAACCGAATAAGACTTCTATAAACAAAAAATAAACAGTTTGATCCTTTAAGGCCTAGAGATCTTTAAGGCTTATGAATCGGATCAAAGGCTTAAGATCGGGCTTGCAAATTATTAACTTACATTAAGCAAAAATGGCTCTATGGGTAATGCTCCTAAATACACTAGTCCGAGGGCCAAGCATTGGTTTCACGCAAATGAATTGAGCTCAGTCCCCCGACCTCAATCCTATAGAAAATCAGTGGGGGACTTAAAAAAAAAACTCTACACAATGCCAAACTGAGTACAATGACAAACCTTTTGAAATTGTTAAAGGGTCAGGGAGCTGAGAAAGTAAGCGGCATGTTAAGTAAGCTCATGGCAAGCCTTGGAGGTCCAACGCAGAACAAGCGAAAACTTTTAATGGACATGACGAACTCGATTCTTTTATACGAAGGCGAAATATGGGCAGATTCGCTAACTTTGCAAGCTGTGCAACGCACCTGCGCTCTCAGAGAGGATTCGTCATACAGAACAGTATCTGAAGCAGCGGTGTTAGTTATCAGCGGAACCATCCCTATAGATATTCTAGCACAAGAGCGCAAACTGATATGGGAGGCAAAAATCTCAGTACCACGCCTCTCCGATAGTAGAGATCAAACGCTAACACTTTGGCAGGCAAGATGGAACTCTGAACGGTACGGTAGATGGACAGCAAGACTAATACCCGATCTAAGTGGCTACAAAGAAAGCACGGTGAGGTTAACTATTACCTCACACAGTTTTTGTCTGGACATGGACCCTTTCGCAAGTATTTGCGGCGAATGGGAAAAGTGAGCCTATCAAACTGCATTTATGGAGATACTGAGTATGATGATGCGGAGCACTCCTTCTTTAAATGCGGAGTGAAAAGTAGAGAGAACAGGTCTGCAACGAGCTATTGGTGTATTTACACCTGAAGAAATTATCGATAAAATGATGATAGACGAAGAAAAATGGAATGCCGTCGCAAATTTCGAGGAGGATGTTATCCGAAAAAAGAAGCGGGAAACGGAAAGTTACGCAGAATAGCATTGAGCATAGGTTTCTCAACACAGGCGACCCTGGAAGCAGGGTGAGTAAGTAAGTGTCCTTCCTAGGGCGCCGTCTTGGCTCTCTACCTCGAAGCAATGCGGAAGCAGTCCCGGGGTGGAGGGAAAAATCCAAGAGAAGAGGAGGGATATTTTTAGTGGAATCATCACACCAGTAGTGGCGACGGTTACCATATGGTGCGAAGGCATTTGTAACCCAACCTCACCGCCAAAACAAAAACAAAAAAAAGGGGTCACGGGTAGTCAGAGGCCCAAACAAATGATGATTTTGAATATTTTTTTTTTTTGCTAGTCAATTGCTTTATTTTACAAAAATAAAAACAGCAATAATACAGCATGTTTTGACTTGACTTTAGCCAAATTTCAAAAAAAAAAAAAAAATTGATAATTGTAAAAGTTATCGCTTTGTCCCTTGTGGTGATCCTCACAAGAGAAATTAGTTTTATTAATAGATAATCTTGTACCTGATCGAAGTTTTTTTTTTAAATTAACAATATGGCGGCCTCTGGAATTATTTTTCAGATTTTCAAGAAAAAAACCGACAATTAATTGTTTAAAAAAATCGAAATTTTTGAAAAGAAACCCTTCGGTCAGGCACGATTTTTTTATGTTTTTCAAAAGCAGTATAAATTTTATTGAAATCTACTAAGCGGTTTTTAAGTTACAGTGATCACCAGTTCAAAAAACATAGTTTTGAGAAAAACGCATTTGAAGTTTTCGCTATTCTGTTAAAGTGTTTATTACAGGGAAAGTGGCCTGTAACTGCTCCACAGAGTAATCTGAGGCCCTTTTTATCTAGGGTTAAAGCAGATTTTGCTCTGTTGGCATTGAAGTTCAAAAACTTTTTGGAGTGATTAAGGCCGCTTGTGCCGTTCCAGCGTTTTGTTATTTGGGCATAAAAGTCTGCCTTCTCGTTTCCCTCGTGTCCCTCATGTCC
Organism: Anastrepha obliqua; assembly: GCF_027943255.1. Classification (NCBI taxonomy): domain Eukaryota; kingdom Metazoa; phylum Arthropoda; class Insecta; order Diptera; family Tephritidae; genus Anastrepha; species Anastrepha obliqua. Next base: position 16,485,567 of record NC_072892.1, read on the forward strand.
TGGTGCCCAAATCAGTGAGACCTGATTATGAGTGGCCAGTTTGTTGAGTGCATTGTTACACGGTATTAGGACTTTTGACTTGAATGTGAAGCTAGGCGGTAGAAAGAACGCGAACGATGGTCAAATGGCAAAGAAGATGGGATGAGTCAACCAAAGGCCGTTGGACTTACAAACTCATACCGAACCTTGAAGGGTGGATGTATAGGAAGCATGGCGATATTGACTACTACCTAACTCAAATACTCACCGGACACGGCTGCTTCCTTGAATTTCTACACCGTTTCCAGCTGGGCGACAGCCCTTTTTGCCCGAGTTGCTCGAATACAGTTGAGAGCGCAGACCATTTGGCCTTTCACTGCAGACGTTTCAGTGAAGAACGAGCAATGCTGGCGAAGGCATTCGAACACCCGCCATCCCACGCAAGATTTGTCCAGGATATGTGCTCGATCAGGTGGAGAAGGACTTGGCTTCACTTGGTGTGTCCAACTGGCGCCGGTTAGCACGAGAAAGAAATGACTGGCGCGCTTTGTCAAGCTCGGCCAAAATCGCGTAAGCGGTTATCGCGCCAATTAAGAAGAGAAGATGTGCTCGACCATCACTAAATTGGACGCCGTAAAAACGTTCGCGGCTACAGTCGTGACGAGGCTCAACCGCGTTGACTGGGAAAGGAAAGCCCAGAAACAACAGCAGCATTTGCTACTGTAGCAACAGCAGCGGCAGCAGCAGTAGAAGCAGAAAGATAGACTAAGTATTCAATACTATTAAGATATTAAATTACTTAGGTAGCAAGACCAGCTAGATTATTTCTTATGTAATATACTTAATCCAGCTAAGCCATAATTCGACACTTATTAGGAGAAAAGGAAGGAAAAAAAAATACAAAACAACCTTATAAATATAAAGCCTATTCGTTGATCACAAAATTTTGGTACCTTTGCTAGTAAATGGACAGTGGAGATGAACTGTTTTAGACAAACCGACGACAGACAGAGATGCTTGAGCCAAACACTTACAACAGTACCGAACTGAAGACAATAGTTTGTGAGTATCGGACTATTGCATATGCTCCGATGTTTCACTCCCCCCAAAACCGCTTTCGAACATTTGATTTACACCTCCTGACTGAAAAAAAGGGTGGGTATATTTAGAACCCCTTTTCTGGTAAATGGGATAATAGTGGTTTTGGGAGGGTTGATTGATTATCCCCCTTTTCAGCACCACTCCCAGGTTATATTTAAGGCATCCTGCATTAAGTTCTTTATGGTCCTTTCGTGGTTGCCTTTAATTATTATAGAAAAGTCATTTGCATACCCTATTGTTTTTTTATACCCTCTATTGTTAAGGGTTTGTACCAAATCGTCAGCCAGGATAGACCAGAGTAATGGTGATAGTACCCCCCGTAGTGGACATGTGGTGTTTTAAAATTTACTACAAATGGCGAGACCTACAGTTTTGAGCCGCCTTCATACGGCTGATCGGATTTTATAAGGGCCTTTTTCATGGCCTTCAATATAGTTAGGTAAAGGGTTTTCCAATAAGAGGTGTTATTGGAGGTATTTTCCCGTAAAAGAACAAGGGTTTCGTTGCTTGTGTGGCACGTAGCGCCGTCTTGTTGAAAATAAACGTTGTCCAGATCAATACCATCCAATTCCGGCCATAAAAAATCGTTAATCATCTCTCTATAGCGCAATCCATTAACCGTAACTGTTGCCCAGCTTCAGTTTCGAAAAAGTAAGTTCCAATACCTCCGCCGGACCATAAACCGCACCAAACAGTCACACGTTCAGGATAGAGAGGCTTTTCAACAACAACTCTTGTATTTTCTGAGCACCAGATCCGACAATTTTGTTTGTTGACGAAGCTACCGAGGTGGAAATGAGCCTCATCACTCAAGATGATTTTTCGATGAAATTCCGGATCATTTTCATGCATTTCAACGACCCAATCAGCAAAGACACGACGTTGTTGATGATCGGCCGGCTTGAGTTCTTGTGTTTACTGCACTTTATAAGCCTTGAGACCCAAATCTTTATGCAAAATACGGTGTACGGTACGTTTGTGGAATGCCTAATTCCAAAGAACGACGAGGAATGAACAAACTTGGGTTTTCTTCAACACTTCTTGAGCGACGTACACGAGTTTTATTCTTCACGTCACTAACTTGTCCCAACCATTCGAATTTTTTCACCAATTTCTGTATTGCGGTCCGACAAGGTGCTTCACAATAACCCAAACATGTTCGAGTTTTACGAACCGTCTCTGCCAATTTTTCACCATTTTGTAGTGAATTTTAATACGAGTAATTTCTGTGTGTCGCTTAAGCGTGTATCGCTCAATTTTTATAAATGTCGTAGTAACACCACCACGTAACACCAGTTATTGGAAAACCCTGTATATAATTGGCGCATACACCCCTTAATTAGTGTTCGATCGAGCGCCTCCTCCAATTTGCGGTGAATGTCTTGAAGTTTCTCCACAAATGACGGGACCTACAGTTTTACGCCGCCTTTAAACGTCCGATGGTATTTTATGAGGGGCCTTTTCATGGCAGAAATGTGTAGTCAATACACGCGTAGGTTAGTAAAAAAAATAATAATATATAGAAACACTTTTATAAAACATTCTTTTTTTAACCATTACGATCGCCACATTTGGAGGTACATTTTCCGGATACGTATTTTTTTATAGTGTAAAAATTGCCCAAGCCTTGCATGCCACACTTCACTAAATGCATTGCTTCACCCAATTATTGCAATTGAATCGAACAGCATTCGTTGCGTATACGCAACAACAAAACCATGAAAATTTGAACAAAATGCGAAGCTATACCACAATGAACCTAGAATTTTTTCAAACGTCAGACAGTTGCAATACGATCGCTAAGTGGACAACGGCTACGCAGCCAAGCAAATAATGACTACCGAGTATTTAGTAATAAATGTTAAGCAAATGTGAAAATTGTTTCAACTTCTTCAAAGAGAAATGCATATTTATACATACATATAAAGTTGCTTAAGAAAGTCGCCTACTAAACAAAAGATTGTAGCAGGTAAATTGAAATACATAACTGAGAAATTTAATCAGCAACAATCATGGGTTTGGATTTTCTGGACGAGTGGTTCTTGTCGCAAGGTAAAACAAACACCTCCTTCATATGTTCACCCACGCCCTATCCACAACACTTGCAAGTTGAAGAATTACATACTGACCTCAATAAAATTTGAAGCTTGAAAGTGAATGCTTGTGAGTTGCTCAAACGAGTGGGCACGCGCGTTATACCGTTAGAGTTAAAAACAAGAAGCAAAAACTCCAAACTGAGCAGCCAAAAAAACAAAAATGCTGCTTAAAAGTCAACATTAGCGCATTTGCTAATTAATTACAAGCCAGTCAAAGCGGCCTGTCAAACGTTAAATTAAGTATCTGAGATTTCCGGCGAAACGAGCGCCTGTAGTTTTGTGAAATTTTTCCTTAATTTCGTTGGAAAAGCAGTTGGAAAAATCGAATACAGTAAATTGAACTTGCGTAATTTTAATTTGGTTTCGCTTTTTGCATTTGCTTGTTTTTCTGCAATTGCCTTTTTTTTTACACTCACTCACTACTATCAGCGCGCATTTTATTCTGCAGTTTTTTATTGCAGTGACTTGCGATGTTTTTACTTTTCCTTTTCATTTTCCACCTTTTACGTTTTATTTACTTTTCATTACTCTGTTGAATTCTGCTTTCAAACGACGCGCGTTGACACTTCGCGAAATTCACAAAGTAGTTGAAAATATTTTATTTAATTTCCAACAATTTTTACTAATTAAGCGCCAAAAATTTTTGAGCTGTTGACTTGAACGAATAGAAGAATTAATAGTGAAACTTTTGAACGAATAGAAGACTTAATAGGGAAACGCAGTACTTCGGGAAAATTAGTTGCTCCATGCACGTGAAATTGCATAAATGTTTCGTCGGATTGCAAAGTTTTGAAGATATACAAATGGACATTAATATGTGCAGTTAAATAGCGAAGTTCCGAAACATACTATTGACGATTTTTTGTGTGAAAAGTGGAAGCACTTATTCGAAAATGGATGGGTTTTATGTAACTATACGCAAACATTGTATATCCCAAATGGATATCAACTGGCCTTATCGCATAGAGATTCAGTGTGAGTACAAGTAAATATGAGTAAGTTCAATAAGAGTGCCGTTAGTTGCATGAGATATCACTTAGATATCAAGAGAGTGGTAGGCTGTATCTGCTTACAGTAGAAGGCTTGGCTGTTGGCCACTTGCACGCTCAAAAGATGAATAGTTAGACGGCAGTGATTTAGTGGTTTATTTTTATGTCACAGAATATTATGACACCATGGCCCTTATTGAGCAGATACTACCAGTAGCATATAACCATTTGCTTCGTAATCTCAAAAGTATGTCGAGGTTTAAGCAAAGTCCAGGACTCCGTTGTGAAGAAGAGGTGAAGCACCTAAAACTTTCATTATTGTTTGTATTCTGTCCGACACACATTTGAAATTTCCAATAAAGGGTTTTCCAAAAGGGGTTTGTTAATGTTGCGAGCATTGGCAGCCAAATTATGTGTGTCAAGTATTTTATTTACTATGGAGTCACTGCTGCCAAACCACCATGACAAGTTACACAATTCGGCAGCACGCAGAAGTGATAAAACTTTATTATTTCAATTAATGTTCGTTAGTGAAAACGTTGTGTGCTTTGCGTTCGTTCTATAGCAGAAGCGATGACCTTTCAAAGTCCACTCTTCAATATTCAGTAAATAACCAGTCAATCTGTCAAAGGAACACCAGATCGGCTGAGAGCATCGACGCTGTCTGAGAAAGTGTCCGAGGCAGTAAATTCCCAGCCGTACAGAACTCGTCCTTTCGGAGACTCATATATACAGGGTTGGCCATATTAAACTGACCCATGTGATTATTAAAAAAATATGGAAAAAGAAACATTTTTTTGTGTTTCATTGTGAAAAACATTTAATTTAGTTCAAGGAGATTTGTTTACATCACTTTTTGAATATGATATCGCGCAAGTGGTCGCCCTTAGCTCGTATAGCGTAATGTGCCCGTTTTTCGGCGTTTTCCATAGTTTTGGCCAGCGTCTCGGCCGATATGGCGGCTATTTCCCGTCGGATATTGGCCTTAAGTGCGCCTAGTGTCTTTGGCTTGTTGACGTAAACCTTAGATTTCAAATTACAGTAAAAAGTTATAGGGTTACTCAATGGGTCAGTTTAATATGGCCAACCCTGTATATACATATAATATATAAATGGCGCTTACACCCTTTATTTGGTATTTGGCCGAGCTGATCTTCCTATTTGTGGTGAGCGTCTTGATTTTATTCCACAAGTGGAGGGACCTACAGTTTTACGCCACCTTCGAATGGCAGTTGATTTTTTATGAGGCGCTTTTTCATGGCAGAAATATGCTCGCAGGCTTGCCATTGCCAAGTTTACTGTCGAGGATAATACCTTGTCAGAAATCACCAATGCAGCGCCCCCTGTTGAGGGAAGTTGAACTCTGGGTATTTTATATTTCCTCGTAAATAGAACGAGCTCCGTTTCGAGATGATTCACCAACAGGTCGCAATCCGTTGCCCATCTAACAACTACGTTCAGATATTCCTGCATCAAATTGTACAGAATATCCACAAGTTTTCCTCTTAGAATTAGTGCCTCGTCATCCGTGTACGCAATCACCCTACAGCCTCTTCTCGCCAGCTCCTCCAGCAAGTCATTCACACTGACAATCTAGAGAAATGCTGAGAGAACACCACCTTGCGGTGTGCGCCTGCTCACTTGCCAGTGGAGAGATATGCCACCTCACTCTGCGGCAACTATTCTGTCGCTAAGCATTCCATAGATAAATCTTGTAAGATCGGCTCCAACCCCCAGTAAACACAGACACTTAGTGATTGCCTCCGGGAGGACGTTATTGAAAACCCCCTCAATGTCGCGGGAAGGCGCCCACAGCAAGCTCTTTCTGATGCACATACTCCTCAAACTCTTTTGCAATTTTATGCAGGGCAGATTCCACTGATCTACCCTTACAAATAAGCAAGTTGGGTATGCAACAAACGACCCTGAGGAATTTCGCTTCTTGTGTGCAGGTCAATCAGTCTCTCACGGGTTTTCAGAGGAAAAAATATGAGATACTGATTGGCCGGAGGTCCTTAGGGGAGATATGCGCGCGATTGCCTGCCTTGGGTATAAAGAGAACCCATGATCTTGGCATATAGCCCCTGGCTATGCCGCTCGCACAGATAGGGCTCAACCAACGGCATGATACCTCCGCAGATTGCTGCAGTTGGACAGGAATGATGCCGTCAGAATCAGACGACTTGAAGGGCATAAAGGAGTCAATTGCCCAGGCCCGGCAGCGCTTATCCCGCAACTAGCCCCGGCTTCGAATGCGGATTGATATGCTTCCGCTGCCTATGCTGCTAGATGCTGGGCTCGTCGGGAAATGGGTTGACAAGTAATTTCAGTGATTTCTCGGCGCACATTGCCCAATGTCCCGATGCATCTCTTAGACACCCCAAGGAAGCGGAGCTCCTCGTGAGTGCTCATCTAAACCTGGCCCATTCATAGCAGCCCTCCACGCTTGATAGTTACGCACTAACTCATTCGGCAAGGGCGGCCTGAGACTTCAGCTTAGTGAATTTTGCATCAAGCCTTGGACCTGCACTAGTGCAAGACCCAAATGACCCAGGAATCCAAATTAGATTAACATAGAGGAAAGAGAGCCTTAATTTGGGCTCAAAATGGGCAGTATGCATAAACGAATGGAAGGTAGAGTTATCTCTCACAGAGGTGGCGTACAATCGTACGATTTGTCCACATTAGGCTTTATGTTTGGGGGGCTTTTTGAAGCCGTAGATCTGTGTCAATAGCCGCAATCAATTAGCAGCACAGTAATCATTAATCTGGTGAAAGGACGCACCGAAAGAGGAGAAATGGAGATCCAGATTCATTGTAAAATATTGAAAATTGAGGGAATGACCGCGAATCTCCGGGTGGTATCGAAAAATGTTGGATTCCGGTGTGCATCGCAAAACGCATTTGTTACAAAAGATATTTCTCGATGTATCCTTCCGAGAAGTTTTTCAATTTTTCAGATTTTTTTTGGAGATTAATAATTCTTATAAAAAAACTATTAAACTAACAAATATTTTATAAAAAGTTGCTGAAATATTAAAGAAAATTCCTTAATTTTCCGATAAAAACCCAAACACTTTTATTTGAAATGTTTCTAAGCCCAACAAAAAATTAAGAAATAATAAAACAAAATTGCGAATTTACAGAAGAGCTTTAGAAATGCTAATTGTTTGCGAATATATATTTTTTTTGCAATAGAAAGAGAATAAAACGCAAGCAAATTATTGCATTCAAAGTTTTGCAAAATATTTTCATAAATTAATTATGGAAAGTTTTTTGCAACTCCTGTAAAAATTTAAAAACGCGAGTTTTCCTTTAAGCTAGTAATTATTTTATTTTGAAAACCAACCGGTAACCTGCACTGGCATAGTGTTTTTCCTATCACAAACAAAACTGGTCACTGCTAGCTAATTTTTCATGGTGTCCTCCTTTTAGTTCCACCCGCTTCTTTCAATGTTTCTAAATTTTTTTTATGTTCTCCGAATAAGAAGATTTGTCAAAGCCCTCAAAAAATGTGTTTTTTCAGCGAGGATTACTTCATTTGAACCAACTTATTGGCCCCTATAGACTTGTGAATTGAAATCACAGGCTTGTGAATTTATAAAACGTATGCTAAGGAATCTTTCCAGCTGCGCTTTACCCATAATTTCACTTTTGTACGATTTTTGCATACAAAAAAATATTCGCGGAATATAACGGAACTATTTATATTTTCTTTGATATATTGTGCATTCAACAAGTGATTTTAATCGCGGATAGAAGCACGTGTTGTTAAAAAATAAAATGGAATCTTCGAACGCGTATAAGAGGCATATTTCGTATATTTTTTGTAAAAGTGGTAAAAATGCAACAACTGCTGCTGCAGAAATAAACACTGTTCACGGAGAGGATACCGTGAGTGTAAGTACTGCGCAAAAGTGGTTTTCAAAATTCCGAAGGGGTAACTGCCACGTGGAGGATGCCCCGCGCGCTGGTCGTCCTGAAGTCTTTAACTCCGACGCCTTGCTCAAACTCGTGGAAGCTGAGCCAAATTTGACAGTCGATATGATAGCTCAGAGGTTAAATTCATCGCATGGAATAGTTCACAGGCACCTGGTTCACTTGGGAAAGGTTTCAAAGCTGAGAAAATGGGTTCCGCATAGACTTTCCGTCGCCAACCTTCAGCAGAAAAAATGAAAGTTTTTTTGACCGTATCGTTACTGGTGATGAAAAATGGGTTCTTTACAATAATCCTGTTCGCAAACGCCAATGATTAGATAAAGATAAAACACCAGAACCGACCCCTAGAGATGGCTTTCACCCCAAGAAGATGCTCCTGTCTATTTGGTGTGATATGGCCGGTATTGTTTATTATGAACTTCTGGAACCAAACCAGACGATAACTGCTGATTATTATTCCCATCAGCTATCAAACCTGAATGAGGCACTTAAAAAAATCGACCGTCTTTAGTGAATAGATGCAAAGTTTTGTTTCACCACGACAACGCAAGACCTCATACCGCAAGGCAAACATTAGGCAAGCTGAACGAGCTCGGATGGGAGCACCTTGTGATTATCACCTTTTCCATGAACTTCAATCCCATATGAATAACAAGAACTACTCCTCAAAAGAAGCTATAAAAGGGATAACGAAGCGTATTTTGGCTACAAGGACAAAAAATGTTTTGAGCAGGGAATTCAAAATTTGCCTAACCGTTGCAAAGACATTAACATTGACAAGACATGATTAATAAATACTTGAAACATATTTTTTATTAATTTTAAAACCGCCTTAAAAACACGCACGAACTTATGGACTGAACTGTGGCCAAATTTTATACGCAAGCAAAATTATTTTTTTATCAAAAATTTTGTTTCCAAAATATTTTTATAATTTCCTTTTTGAAAAAGTTCACCGACCTACACCAACAAAATTTTAAAATAGAAAAAATACAATAGGTTATCTAATTTTAAACTTCAGAACAAAAGTTTGTTTGATTTTTATACAATAATATGCGGCGCACCTACTTAAATAATTAAAAACGAACAAACACAAACATGAAAACTTACGAATCCTTGAAATTTTACTCAAATTCAAACCAATCTATTTTATAGGTTCACAAACATAAATGATAACTCAAAAATCTGACGCACACATTGCTTTCAACGCACAAGTTGCATGTTTTGACACATTTGTATGTATGTATATGTACACATATGGGAAACGTATGTGGCTTGCTTGCTGTGTGAGTTCTACTTTTCAAATTAAAATTTGGAATTTCACAGCGGCAGCAAAACTGCAACTCAACTGCAACTGAACAGCAGTTGCAATTTTTATTTAATTTTAATTTTTTTTAATTTTTTTTTTTTAACTTTCTTTTTAATGCCAGTTATGTGCGTTGTATGCAAAAATTGCTTGAGGGAATTCCGGGAAATAAACTCAAATGAAAAACAGATTTTGAAATTATCTCAATATTGCTGGCAATAACATATCAAAAATATAAACAAAGAGGCTCGAGGCTCGAGGGAAAAAGCATTTCGTTGGAGCAAATTTATACTTTTCTCTAGCAATTTGAGTATTGAGTTTGAGTACTTTTGAAAAATTGAGGCACGACGAAGAAAGCAATTCGAATATTCACAATTTTTAGTTAATTGGAAGCCGTGGGCTGCTGTGCACCGGAGAAAAATCTTACGTCCACACTCCACTGTTTGTTGGGTGCATATTTGAAAACGAAAAGAATGATTCGAAATTCTAGAAAAATTCAGCAATAAAACAAAAGATATTTGCGAAAAAGTGCACTTTAAAATACTAAAATTGAAATGTGTTGTGATGTGTATGATTTGTAACAGTACTAAAGACATACAGACACATTTTTTTGGATTTTGTGAAATATGTGAAAGCGAAATTCCGTTTTGAAACAAGCAATGGAAAACTAGTGAAATCGCCAAATTTGAAATATTTGAAAATTAAAAGACAGCAGAATTTAAAAAATTCCACAAATTCAAAAACACCTGGGTTTTTACTACGTAGTCGCCTCTTCGTAGCGCAACAGCTAATTTTTATATATATATATATCTGCTTTTGCACATTAGGGTGCATCACTCGCTATACCGAAAAAAAACCGTTACTGTTTTTCTAACAGAACTATAAAATTTGTTATATTTTAAGACAGCCGCAAAAAAAAATTTCGGAAAAATATTACGATTTACGAAAGCTGCACCGAATTGAAAGTACCTCCACACATCTCATTACGTGCATGAAGGGTCTTTCATAAGCGAGACCTAGAAGTCAGAAGTGAATAATTCTTAGATGGCACCTTTTTTATGTAGTAGCCAGATGCACAATTTTACACGCTAGAACAACGCGTTTAAGTTATTGAAACTTATACTAAGTTGGTCGATCTTTAAAAAAGGCATATCGCAAAATTCGTGATCTTTTTGGTGGAAATAATCATCCCAATGAGTCGACCATTCAAAAGTTGGTGAACAAATTTTTTTCGGGAGAGGAAAAGGACTGACAGGCCAAAAACTGCACGTCCTGTTGAGCATATTGTTGCTGTAGCGCAAAGTGTTGCTGAAAAACCTTCAAATTCGCGATATCAATCATCATTTCGTTTAACATCGATATCCGATATCTCAGCGCTCTCAACAATCAGGCATTCATGAATTAACTGTTTGGCGGATTTTACCTGTACACGACGTGCTCGCTGTGGACAAATTTAAGTGATGTACATTTCCACATACCATATAACTGTCCATAAATGGCCGCAGTAGCCAAATCGGCTCGAATCTCCGTGCATGAAATACCAAAATGTAGAGAAATGTTCTAAAAGCGGTCGCCCCTCGGCAGTCAATGGTAAACCTTCAAGTGTATTTCTGCGATGAAAAAGCCTCACATAAAAAACCATTGCCGTTCCGAGTCGGTTAAAACTATAAGTCCCTCTCCCTCCATTTGTGGAACAACATCAATACGCACGGCACAAATAGGAGGAGGAGCTCGATCAAACACCTAACAGAAGTTTACGCGCGAAATTATTTATTTTATTTATTTTTATATAAATGTTTAGAGTCATAGTTCGAAAAAAAATATCGAACCTTGAAGGAATCTAACTGCTTACGTGTTTTTTTTTTTTTTAATAATAAAATATTTACACCTTTTCATGCAGAACTTAAACTTAAAAGTTCGCTTCTATTATCTCAATGAGTTTTTGGAAAAAATATTTTTAAAAACTAATTTTATTTATGAAAAATTCGGATTTTTTAGCGCTTTTCAAATTGTTCCGGCTCACGTATATGTTAATATTTTTCGAAAATATTTTGGCGCGAGTCTTAGGTAGGTAGGTAGGTGAAATGGTCGTTGACCTTAGTCGTCTAGCTGCCAAACCTGGACATTTACAGAGACAAAGCGCAACAGTTTCCTTCTCTGAAAGGTTCCCACAGCTTCTGCAATGGGGTTAAATGCTTTTCTGCATGTGTGCCGATCGTCCAGTGACCGGTAAACATAGCTAAGAGTTTGGAAATTGAATGGCGAGGAATCCAAAGGACTATCTGAGTCATTCGTATGTTGTACTGGGGCCAAAGGGTTTTCGAAATAGCACATGAAGAAATAGAGCTCCATCTTTTCTGCGCTTTCCTGGGAAATAATTTGTGCAGTTCCTCTTTAACAAATGTCAGGGGGATGCCGATGACCGGGTAGGAGGTCAATTCAGTCTCCTTCCTGGCAAGCTCAACAGCAATTTAATTTCCCTCTATGTTCCTATGTCCTGGAACCCACATTAGAGAAATGTACCTGCACACCCAGTGGGAGTATTAAAATATAATACATTTTATTTTTTCGTTAGAAAACCTGGAATCTTTTTTTTTTTTTTTTTTGGTGACACACCCTAATGTATGTGGTACCTATGTATGTACGTATGCAAATGTATTTTTATTTTCAAATAATCATTCAGCGCTTAGATCGAAAAATTTGCAAATTCACGTACAAACAAGTCGCCCAAAATGTAAATGTATTTGAAATATTTAAATTTAGCGATGATATCGACGACAAGACAACAAAATGTAGAGGAATTAAAAATTTCAACAGCGCTGCGCTGAGCATTTACAAATTTCCAAATACAGTATTTGCATTGCAATCGAAATTAATGATCTATCAAATTTGCGTGGATTTCAAATAAACTGCTGTGCAGCGAAAATGGCAGATCGAAAAGAAAGCAATGCACCAACAAAGGCAGTGGATAAGAGGAAGAAAAATATAAAAAAAATTCAAAAACTGAAAATTTAATAAACAAGCGGAAAAAGGAAAAGAAAAATGCAACGATTAATTTAATTTAGCAAAGTTCGGAGAAAGCCACCAAAGCGTAATAAATAAATCGCTTTCACAGCATTTTCACAAATTATTTTCAATACTTTTTTTTCATTTTTATTTATTGCATTTTTATCAACAACGCCTTTGCATAGTTGTATTTTCGTAAAACTTCATAAAAACACAAAACTAACGAAATAGAATCAAAAACAACTTGTTCGTTTTGGAGCTGACATGCACACACCGACACACACACACACACAAATGCATGTAAACCTATACCAACGCACATCCATAAGTAGATTCTTGCAAGAAATGAAAAATGCAAAACGTAAACTAAAGAAACGAACCAAAAGCGAGAAATTGTGCACGAAACAAAAGCAAAAGCATAATAATAACAACAACAACAAGGAGAAGAAAATTAAAAGTCGAAAGAAAAGCGACGTACAATTAAAAACGAAGCAAAAGCTAACACAAATGGAAACAGAAATTAAAGTGTATGAAAAGCAAACGATTGAAAGGAATGCGCAAAAACGCGTGGAAAAGTGTTGGAAAAGCGGCGGCCAACAGAAAAAAAAAGAAAAACAAAAATGAAAACGACAGCGTGAATAGCAACAAAGGCAGCAGCAGCAACAGTGGCAACAGTGGCAACAGAGAGACACAAACAACAAGAGGCTAAAATTAAAAAAAAAATATTTTTTTTCGCCTTTTCTCCGTTACTCAAATATTATACATATATATGTGTGTGTGTGTTTATACCGTTAGCGGGTGAAGCGGGGTGGCAATGCTGGTAGTGGCATCTGTTAAAGCACAAAGCAAACGCTTCACTTTTCAACGTTTTTGCGTCCCTCTTGGCTTTGCTTTGCTTTACACTTTTGGCGAACGTTGGTCTTTTATTAACAATATTTTTACTTTTCTATTTGTGTTGATTTTTTGTGAATTTTTTTTTTCGCACACAACGCCAGAAATGTATTTAGAAAGATATTTACCAACTGTTTGATTGTAAATTTAAACAATATTGCCAGTTGAAATGAATTGAACAGGTTGAAGGCTAATTAGATAGAGAAAACAAAAACAACATACTTGTATTATATACATATATGTATGTCCACTTGCTTTTACATATGACAAATTGAGAAAAATTGTATTATTTTAGCATAAAACAACAATGCTACGAAACCCACTACTTTCACAGCTGCAGCGCACAAGGCTATATTTGTATGTAAAGTAAATTGATGAACCGAAATCAATTTTCGATTTTTCCTCACGTTTTTTGCCAATACATTTTTCAATGCCTTTAAGCGACTTCGATAATCAAATCGGGTTCTGCACGAGCTTCAGTTGATTAGCAAACCCCCTTTTCTGCCTAAGTTTGCTGAAATCTTTACGCCCACATGTGAAAAGAAGTGCCAAAGTTATCTTAAGAGTATCCTGATGAAGTGGTTTGTATCCATCGTGATCAAAAGGTTCCCGGAATATACATTCTGTCAAAAAAGTACCGAGAATCGCACAATAAAACAAAAAATAATTGTTTAATCATCAAAATTTATTTTGTCGCCTTCAAAATAGGCTCCATTCGAAGCACTACACCCGCGCCAACGATTAGTCCAGTCATCGAAGCACCTTTTAAACACATTTGAAGAGATCTTCTTCAGCTCTTTCAGTGAATCCTGCTTAATAGCCTTTATCGACTCAAAGCGGCGTCCGCGGAGTGGGAAAAGTAAAAAGTCAAAAGGGGGCTTCGATATTTGTCGAGTTTTTGGTCAAAAAAGTGTTCACAATATGAGTCTTTTGAGACGGTACGTTATAATGGTGCAAGATCTATGAGTTTTTTTTCCACAAATCACATGACTTTCACTTTTGACCGACTTTGACGTGGTGTTTTGGGTCTCGGCTCATGCGGATAACGCCATTCACCCGCCTGGTTACAAATTGACTGGTTTGCATGTCAAACTAATATGCCCACATCTCATCACCGGTTATGATAAACGTTGGGTCCGAATGGACTTGCTCAAGCATGTCTTCAGCCACCTTCCTTCGATGAATTTTTTTGTGATTGATTCGTAAGACACGCTAAGGTCACGAGCTACCTCCCTCAAACTTAAATGATGGTTTTCCAGCACCATTTCCTTTACTTTGGCGTCGTTTTCATCCGTTAAAGACGTTGATGGCGACCAGTTCGGGGCAAATTGGCCCTCTGCAAAAGCGTTATACCACTCGTAAACTCGTGTTTTTGATAAACGCTCACGCTCAAACTCTGCGACACTATAGAGGACAGTTGTACCAACATTCCAGCAAAAAAATGTAGACGTATGTGTAACACGCGCTTTTTAAATGAGCAATTCCCGATATTTTTTTGACAGTTAATTCCTCAAAAGTGATATTATCGGCTTCAAAGTACTCTAAATCAACTGCAAAGCACTTTTGCCAGTATTTTATCCAACTCCCGAAACATTTCTGGAACTTTATTTTCGATATAGCCATCTTTTCGATGGTCTTTGATTCTTTTTATTACCTCCTTTCAACTGCTAAAACGCGTTCCTCGATCAAAGAGAAAAAAATCGGACAGAGCCTTATAAGGTGAACTCGATGGCTGTTCGTTGTTGGTCAAAAATTCACAGATAATGATGGCATTGTGCGAGGGTGCTTTATAATGGTGGAAAATCCACAAGTTTTTTTCCTCAAATCGTTTCTTTTTGGACAAATTGCTTCACTAAACGTCTCATAACACCCAAGTAACAGTCCTTATTAACTATCTTACCTGCTGGCAATAATTCGTGGTGTACAATACCCAAAGCGGTCCCATCAATGTCATAGGTTTGGGAATTATTGATCTGATATCGATGTAAATCTCTCGAAAAGCTTTTACTTTCAAAAACGGCACCTAACTGTCAAGAAAATATTGCTAAAAAATGTCAGAATTAGGAAAACAGACGCACTTTGCAAAACATAAAATAATGCTTTAAGGCGTTACGTCGATTGTTTGCCTTAGTAAAATATGTTCTAGCGTAAAAAAAACTATATCACAAGAACGTATAGGCAAATTTTCACAATTTGTATGTTTCTCGTTTAATGGACATTTTTTTCATGAAAATATAGTTTATTCTCTTACAAAAACTATTCCAGAATAAGTTCCAAACTTTTTGCAAATTAAACATAAAAATTAACAAATTTTCAGTTTTTAATCCGAATTTAAAAAAACACATCAACTAATTTTAATTTAACACTTTTTAATCCGAGATTTCAGAAAAACTTTGTTTACGTAATTTTTTATAGCATATTTTTATGAAAACATGGTTTACTATCCGTCAAAAATCATGTATGTCGAAGGTGCAAACTTTGTGCAAATTAAAAAAAAAAATTAAACTGGATTCATACTTTTTAATCCAAATGTTATGAAAAAAATTTTGAGTACACAGTTTTATAGTTTTTATATTTTTTATATAGGAATTCTAAAATAATAAAGTGCCATTTTTAAGTGGCGGAAAAATCGTTTTGATTTTTGACAATTTTTTGGGTTTTTTTAATAACTTCTCTCCCGTTTTAATCTGACTTTTTCTTCTAAATAAAAAAATATCGAGCATTCCTTGCAAAACAATCAATTTGCGATTGATTTTATATCAATAAATATCGAACACAGGAATGATGGCACCACGTGAAGGGATCCAACATTCATTTCAAGCCTACTTCAAGGGCGAAAATCTTTAGTCTAGAAAATGGCTATAACCAACGTTACAAAAAAGTACCTGCAACTGGCACAGTGTTCTTGAAATAAGAGTATATAGTATCATGCACCTACGACACTCAGGTCTAGACCTATTTTATAGGGTGGGCCATGTCAAATTTGCTTTTTGAATCGGCTATAAAAAAAACTAATCAATATTTTTTCAAACTTTTTTTTTTTTATTTTGAAGATTGAACGTTGTCATTTATGAATGAAAAATAATATCGTTCAAATGACTGCCACGACTGCCTTTACAGTAGGCCATTCGATCAATTTTTAAGCACATTTTCGATTGTTTGGGCTCCAATTTCATGAATGGCAACTTCGATTTCGTAATTTAAAGCATCAATCGTCTCTGGATGGTTCGCATAGCATTTGTCCTTAACGGCTCCCCACAAAAAATAGTCCAACGGGCTTAAATCACAGCTCCGAGGCGACCAATTGATATCTGAATTCAAAAACGGTAGCCAAAAGTTCGAGTGTTACTTTGGCAGTGTGACAAGTTGCACCGTCCTGTTGAAACCAAATGTCGTCCATGTCATCCTCTTCAATTTTTGGAAACAAAAACTCGTTGCGCATGTCACGGTAACGCTCGCCATTTACAGTAACTGCGGAAGAAGAAGAAGACTCACCACTTTGGAAATAGGTTTTCAATATTTCCCTATTTTGTTCAAGCGTATAGCGTCCCATTTCGTAAATGTCAAACCTTTAAGTAAATTATAAACACATTTGACATATCATTTGTATTACCATTCTCAAAATAGTAGGCGGTTCAAAAAGCAAACGCTATATGGCCCACCCTGTAGTTGTAGCCCAATGAACTGCAGGAGCATTTCGCAGAATGATTTAGTAGATTAGTTTGCTGTTACAAAAATAATAAATAAATAAATTTAAATTTTTAGTTGATTTACATTAGTAAAATATACATTCAAATAGATTGAAAAAGAGAATCAAGAACGTATAAATTTCTAGTCAACCTGGATTTCGGAGTTCTCAACTAAAACCATGTAATTTCTAGACTGCTTCTCATTGGACTAGTCGCTTGTGAAGTGTGGCTCATGGGAGCATAAAAGAACTGTCATTTTTTATTTTATATTACAATTTAATATAAAGGGTATGTCAAAAGACGCGCCTAGATGTCGTTTTAAAATAAAATAAGTGAAAATTTTGATTCTTATGGATTTCACTATTATTTTTACTCAAAATATGGCTCTTAACAAATAGAAACATGTGAAAAATTACATCATTTAAATGTCCATCATGAGCACGTCGTCTGCAGCTGAAATCCATAGAACAGTCGTTTCATGAATGCCTAATTGTTGAGATCGTCGAGATATCGTATATCCATGTTGAAGGTTGATCAGCAACACTCTGAGCTACAGCAAGAATTTTCTGAACTGAAGGTTCAGTTTTTGGTCTGCCAGCTCTTTTCCTATCCTGGTATCCTACGCCGACGACTGCACGATAATGGCGTCGGGAAATGGCATTGAATGGCTGTGCGCCAAGATAAACGACTACCTCGCCTGCCTTTCTCGCTTCTTCACTGCGAGGAACCTACAACGTTCCACCACGAAGTCCACGGCGACCATCTTCACCCCACCACCTAGACAAAGGAGGTCAAATTCCAACTTCCGACTGTTAACAACCACAAAATCTTGGGAGTTACCTTCGACAGTTTGCTCACCTTCTCTGCGCACACAACCGCTATTGCCACTAAAGTCCAAAATCGCAACAAGGTTCTCAAATCGCTTGCCGGCAGCACTTGGGGCAAAGACAAAGAAATGGTGCTATCGACATTTAAAGCAATAGGCCGGCCGGTTTAAACTATGCTGCGCCTGTCGGGTTGACTGGAACCAGTGATTCGCAGTGGATGAAGCTACTATATATATATATGGAGGGACCTCAGCCGACTCCGAACGGCAGATATTTTTATGAAGAGCTTTTGCATGGCAGAAATACACTCCGAGGTTTGCCATTGCCTGCTGAGGGGCGACCGCCATTGCAAAAATTATTTTCTTTAATTTTGGTGTTTCACCGAGTTTCGAACCTACGTTCTCTGTGTAAATTCCGAATGGTAGTTACGCACCAACCCATTCGGCTACGGCGGCCGCCTATAGGCTTGACTGCCTTAGGACTGCGACAGGATATCTCTTGATGTCGCCGCTACAACCTCTGCACGACGAGACCAATATGCTCCCTGTAAAGGAGCTTGAGCCTGAGCCGCCTCCCAGGCACGTTAGGAGGCACCTCCTCAACAACGCGGACGAGATCCCGGACAAAACAGACCGACAACTACTGGATCGGATAGTGTAAGAGTCTCCAGATGAATGTCGTTGATTGTCTGTTTATTTCCATGTCCGCCGATTCTACGTTACCATAATGACTCATTTTTTTCCCGACCAAGGGCTGCAGCCCCAGTAAACTAGCCCTGTCTAGTGTACCGTACTTTTTCCTATACTTGACAGAATCAGTTTCTTGAAATTTTTCCTTCAACCTTTGAATTCTCGACTCATTCGGATGATTATTACCACCAAAAAGATCACGAATTTTGCGATTTGCTGTTCTTAATGAGCGACCATTTTCATAGTAGACTTGAATAATTTTAACGAGTTGTTGTATCGGGCGAAGTTGTTCTATCTGCTTAGCTGACAAATGTCAAAGGTGACATAAAAAAGGGTGCCGTCTAGAAATTATTCACTACTGGCATCTAGGCGTCAGCTTTGAATGACCCTTTATTTATTTTTAAAGCAAAGGTACACAAAATAAATGTCAACGCGTGTGTTGAAAAACTAAAACAAAACATCATTTTTCAAAATAATATTTAAGAAATTTCTAAAACAATAAATTTTGAAACAAAAATAGCAACATTTTTTCTAACGATTCTCATAACTAATATATATTAAATGTCATTAAAACTATGTATTCATACTCTTTTGCTTTTACTTTTTTTTTAATCTTCTGCAACTTTTAATGTTTACATTGAGAAAAAAATTAAAGATTCGCTTAAAATAAATTATTTAAAAGCCATCTTTCTGCGCTCATTACTCATTATTTTAATTTTATGAAATTCATACAAAATGACGTGGACCCACTTCGTAAGTTTATATCGGCAAGAAGAAATGCAACAACGCCAAACATACACAACTGCCTCGTCAAACGCCTCCATTGCCCCTCCGTACACTCAGCCATGGCAGCTCTCCAACTCTCACATTGTTAGCCTATTTTTAAAGATGAAAATCACCACCGCCGCCAGTACACAGCGTCAGTGGCCGTGCTTTGTACACTCGGAATTGTACAAGTTGTATTCCCGCTAGCCTATATATTTTTGCGCTTAGCAAATGTATTTTTGAAATCCACCGTTAGTAGATACATACATGAACGAACAAATTTTCTGAATCAAATGAAAGTTCTCAAACAGCTGTTGCGTTTCGACGGGGCGACTACGCGCAAATATTGCTGACTACAAAATTATTGTGAATAAATTGTCGTATAAAACGAATTAGGAAATTTAGTGAAGAATTAATTTGAACGCGAATGTGTAAAAATTCTTCCTTACATATCATCCGAAAATTTGTGCATTTTGGTTATAACGAAATAAATACGTTTCAGTGAATTTTTGTGAAAATTTTCGAAACAAAACTCGACGAAGCGACAAAGAAATATAGTTTAAGCGTTTTTAGTGAAAAACCGAAAGAATAACTTAAGAAGTTAACAGTAATTGTTGTAAGTGTTTAAAAGCGATGTTCTAGAAACATCAACCATCTACGTCAGAATACAAAATTGTTAAACTCGATCAGCTGAAATATCAACACAATGCCTTTCGTTGCACCGAAGAGCACAGCCACCAGTAGCACTGGTCGCACCACCTTTCGCCCGCCATGGGTAAAGGACGACACGACCACCAATGCCAAGCCCACAGTACCATGGGCGAAGAAGACAGCTGCTGCAGCAGCCGATAAGGATAAAGAAAAAGAGAAGGAGAACGGCGAGAAACCCGCGTCTACTGCTGCGCTCAAGAAAACCGCGGCACCAGCAGCCAATTCTATTGCAAAGAAAGCAACAGAGACAACAGCGACGGCCAAGAAAACTGCTGAACCTGTTAAGAAAGCTATAGTGGAACCAGCTAAGAAAGTGGTTGCGCCCGTTAAACGAGATGCAGAGCCCGCTAAAAAGGTGGTGGCGCCGGTCAAGAAAACGCCAGAGCCTGTAGCTGCCAAAAAACCCACAATAACGCCTGCGTCCAAAACAGCTGCTGCTGTGAAAAAGAAGGAACCAACTCCGTCGTCATCTGAAGAAGAGGAGACCGAAGAGGAGGAGACTGAGGAAGAAGAGAGTGAAGAGGAGGAAGAAAGCGAAGAGGAGGAAGAAAGCGAAATAGAGGTGGACGAGAAAGAGCTGGAGAACCTCGAAGGGCTTTCCGATCTTGAATTCTCCGAAAACGAATTTACACAACCCTCGCTACGCCTGGGTGTTAAGCTCAAGAAGACACCACAAGTCAAGAAGAAGGAGAATGAAAGTGAGTTATCAAGACGTTTTTCAATTGAAAAACCCAAATTACGACCAGTCATGGTCAAACGCGATAAGTCAATGAAAAAGGTAGAAGGTGATAGCGGCGATGAAGAGGAGGAAAACGAAGAAGAACACGAACGACAATTACGTTTTAAATTAGAGAAGCCAAAATTGCGGCATGTGAAACGCGAAGAGAAGCCCTTGCCAAGCAAGAGCACCGAGGATATTATGAAAATACGGCCGGTATTGAAAAAGGTATCGAAAATCGATGAAATACTCAAAGAACCGAAAGAAGAGCCAAAGCCTGAATTCAAAACGAAACAGTTGCGCAAAGCGCCGTCAATCAAACGCGAACCCAGCATTAAAAACGGTGAGTTTTTGTGCGCACAGTGAGAGGGGCGCACCAACGACCCCAAGCGGTACAAAGCTTCAAACTTAATTTATTTTTAATTAAATAAACGTAAATTTAAATATTGAAAGCAAAAGTTAACCAACAACGAGAGTCAACAGTTTATTGCAAGCGTTGTAAAAGATGGCACAGTTAAAAAAAAATATTTTAGTGATGCAACTTAGATGAAATAGCACGTAGAATTAATGGAACGAAGGCTTCTCCTTGAAAGGCTCTCCTAACCCGGCTGTAATATAAAAAAACGCTTGATTAACCCTAACAAAACTGCAAGCGCGTACGTTTCGTAAGTAAAAATCTTCTAAAGATAGAACAGGAAGTGTTTTAAATATATATTTCGTTCTGTCGCTTGTTTTGGACGTCCGTATTGTCTACCCGTTATTTATTTATTATTTTACATTTTGGTCATCGCTCATTTCATTTCGAATACACACTTGTGCTAAAATATTTTGAAAACAAAAATCTAAAGAAAAAAATATAATAATTCAGGAAGTAGAAATAGAGAAATTTGAATTGAACAGCCAGTGCTAAGAACAGCCTACAAATGAGGTCAGAATATTAACACTTTTTTTGCTTACACCTATACATACATATACGCCTGCTTGTACACATACACTTTCCATTTTCCACAGGCGTAGCAATACACAGCTGATGCGGGTATTTTTTCGCTAGTTTTCGAAATTGTTGGTGTCTGTGCGATTTGAAGTGGTTTGAAATACTTTTTTATGCTGCTAATGCGCGTAAATCATTTAGAATTCTCATTTTTAAGAGCCACACATTCTGATTCTTCACAGACAGCTTACCACCCACTCTGCTAAGCATTTGCTAAAAGGAACTTTTACTTTCGCTTTCGTCTTCTTTATTCTATTTTTTGAAACTTATTTGTTGAAGAAAAAAATGTATGCAGTGGGTGTTCAAAGCTGATATGCGAGGAGCAGTTGGTGGTTAGTTTATGTTTTGATTTTTAAATGCAATAACAAATAATATAGGCAGAAAATAGTTTACAAAATTATATTAGATAAGCTTCGAGCAATTCTGTAATTGGCGATGTTTTCAAAATTTAATTCCCAATATAAAATGGAATTTAAAAACTTGCGCGGCGTTTACAGTTTAAGGGGGGAGCCTGCTTTAGAGGCTTCAAAAAATCGATTATTTCGTGGATTTTTTTGGGAAGGAAAGAAATATTCGATTGAAACGAAACTTTCAGGTTTTATTGTTATATATTAGGTCTATGGTTAAGTTCGTGCGGTTTTTTTTCGAAATTTGAAACTTTATTGACGTAAAATGGTTACAAATTTAATATTCAAAGTATTGTCCATCGCTTGCTACTACTTTTTCCCATCTTTCTGGCAATTCACGGATTCCCTTTGTGAAAAATTCGGTCGGTTTTGCCGCAATCCACGAATCGATCCATTTTTTGACTTCATCGTAATTACGGAAGTGCTGGTCAGCCAGGCCATGTTGCATCGATCGGAAGAGATAGTAATCGGATGGCGCAAGGTCTGGACTATACGGCGGGTGGGGTAGGACATCCCATTTGAGCGTTTCTAAGTATGTTTTGACCACTTGTGCAACATGTGGCCGAGCATTGTCATGTTGCAAAATAACTTTGTCGTGTCTATCGGCGTATTGCGGCCGTTTTTCTCGCAGTGCTCGGCTCAAACGCATCAATTGTCGTCGGTAGACATCCCCCGTAATCGTTTCATTCGGTTTCAGTAGCTCATAATACACAACACCCAGCTGGTCCCACCAGATACACAGCATAACCTTCAGGCCATGAATATTCTGCGCCGACGTCGATGTTGAAGCATGCCCAGGGTATCCATACGTTGCCCGACGTTTTGGATTGTCGTAATGGACCCACTTTTCATCGCCAGTCACAATTCGATGCAAAAAACCCTTTCTTTTGTGCCGTTGAAGCAGTTGTTCGCATGCCATAAAACGGCGTTCAACGTCTCTTGGCTTCAATTCATACGGCACCCAATGGCCTACCTTTCGGATCATTCCCATGGCTTTTAAACGTTTGGAAATGGTTGATTGATCAACTCCCAAAGTTTTTGCAACCTCTTCTTGCGTTTGAGCCGGATCTTGATCGAGCAATTCCTCCAATTCGGTATCCATGAACTTTGGCGGCGCACCCTCGCGTTCTTCGTCTTCCAAGCCAAAATCACCACTTTTAAAGCGTGCAAACCACTTCTGGCACGTTCGCTCAGCTAGAGCATGCTCACCATAAACTTCCACCAAGATACGATGACTTTCGGCTGCTTTTTTCTTCATATTAAAATAATGAAGAAGAATTCCGCAAAAACACATTATTTGGCACGAAATTCGACATTTTCAAGTGTGGTAAAAATATTGTTGTTTACGCTTCAAATAAAAAACTTATACTGACGTTTGTGCCTTACGACAGTAGCTCTCCAATGAATGTTTGGAAATGTGGATCGATGGAATAAAAATCAAGTTACGCCATCTGTTGTAAAACCGCACGAACTTATTCATAGTCCTATTACTTCAACAGTCTTCTCAAATTTTTTCATTAAAAAATATGTCATATTATGCCTGGTACAAGCATTTTGCCGAGGCGCCTCGAGCGTGCATGTGTCGTGCGACGCGAAAGATGCAGGTCGCAATTTTCATCTGAAACCAAAAACCCAAAAAAATTTTTATTTTAATATAGTATAGCTTCTAGTGAAACCAAGAAAATTTAACAAAAAGTGAGAAATTCAACAATTTTTCGCTAATTAAAAAAAAATCATTTTTTTTTTTTGGAAAAACAAATTCACTTTAGATTGTTTAAAAAGTGGGTTAATCATAACTTTCTTAAGGTTTTTTAGGTTCAACTAGAAGAGAATTTAATTCCAAATACAATCAATGTTATCTCGTTTTTATAGGACGTTTAACTTTTTCCCTATCTTTCTCGCGAATTAGGAAAAATTTTGAAAACAAAAAACCGAGAAATCGCGCGTCAAAGTTTTTGTATATGTATATACCGGCCGCTCGTATACCTGCTGGACGCTTGCTCACAATTTCTTCTGTAACTCCGAAAAATTTTGAATTTGCTTCTGAAATTTTGAGCACACAGGCTTGGATAGTTTGGAAAGACATTTATGCAAAACAAAAAAAAATCGATTTTTTGAAGCCTCTAAAGCAGGCTCTTCCCTTAATACTAACTTTTCGTTGACATGCAAATTGGGTATTTTCATGCGAGATATATTTGATATTTTCATACTCTTCAACAATTTAAAATTCAACAATTTTCCCTTTTATTTGGTTTCAAGGAATGCTTATTGAAAATTTTCCGACAAATAATTGTAAGTGCCCCATGCACAGTATCGAGTAAAATGTAAAAATGTTAGAAATTGGATATCATCAGTAGATATAGTGGACTAGATTTTTTGTAGATAAAAGTTAAATCTACGAAACATACGCGCAGCTCAAACAGACTATGTAAATTTTGGGGAAAAAATTGGTGGAATAAACTCACTCAGGCAGACAAAAAATAAAAAAAATAAAAATCTGATAGCAAACTAGCCTTTGGTGAGCTGAAAAGTATTTTAAAAGCAGCATAAAAAAAATTTAACAAATAAAAATAAAATATATAATACATATATATGTATGTGTGTACTGTGCACTAGATGAATTCCATTAAATAAATATACCAGATTGAAAAAAGCTGCAATAAATGCTGAGCCAGAAAATATGCAACAAAATCATCACCATTGGATTGAAATTCAACTAAAGGGTTTTCCAATAAGAGGTGTTATTTTATTTCAAAGAAAAATGCTATTTTTTAATATAAATGATCGGATATTTATTTCATTATAAAGAATATGAGGAAAATAACATCAGGCAAATGTCCATTGTGGTGGCAACAGGACTTACAGGGCAATATACTTTTCATGAAATTTTCCATAACCAAATTGCAAAGTGGTTGCCCTATGGCCTCGATAGCCTCACGAATTCACGAATTCCATCTTTGAGGTCTTGAATCGACCTGGAGTGTTGGCGTAGACCTTCTCTTTCACGTGGCTCCAAAGAAAAATCTTAAAGTGACCAATTGTGATCACCTCTTCGAGAGATAACACGATCCGGAAACTTTTCCCGTAAAAGATCAATGGTTTCGTTGCTTGTGTGGCACGTAGCGCCGTCTTGTTGAAAATAAACGTTGTCCAGATCAATACCATCCAACTCCGGCCATAAAAAATCGTTTATCATCTCTCGATAGCGCAATCCATTTACCAAAAACAGCTGTTATTGGAAAACCCTTTACTATGAAAAATGCATATGACTGAAGAGGGTGCAGCAACGACTAGTTTCTCTTTAAAATTCTATAGAGTGCAGCATTCAATATTTGTTCCTCTATTGGAAAAACTTAACTTTACCCCTAATTTTATCTGATTTTGTGCTTCAAATGGTGGAATCCTCGCTTTTGTGCCAACCAACTCCGACCGGCAGTTAGGCTTCGAACCCAGACTCACCGAATGGCAATCACGCTCAAACGCACTAGGCTGGCAAGCGGAGTGCGATTCCGTTTTTCTTCTTTTTTTTACTTGTTTCGGTTTCAGTAACAAATTTTAAAAAGGAGCGATAGGCTGTTAGCGTAGTTTCCCTATCCGCACGACGGGACGACCATCTTAGATTTATTTGGTGGAAGCAGCATTTCGTTTTTCAGCCGCTTGCCACAAGACGGACACTGTTTCGGGCTAAATACTAATTGAAAGACGGCTCTTCCTCGCCTTTTTCCTTTACTTGATTCGGTTCCAGTAATAAATTTTAAAAAGGAGCGATAGACTGTTAACGTAGTTTCCCTATCCGCACGACGGGACGACCATCTTAGATTTAGCTGGTGGGAGCAGCATTTCATTTTTCAGCCGCTTGCCAGAAGACAGACACTGTTTCGGGCTAAATACTAATTGAAAGCGGGCTCTTCCTCGCCTTGTCGGTGATGGATTTGACTTTTTAGTTTTTATAAGTATAAGATTGTACAGAGCCCACTGTCCAAACTACTACTTTCGTATCCACTACGCGCTACTTGTCCGAAACAGTTTATT
The DNA here is from genome assembly GCF_027943255.1 of Anastrepha obliqua. Classification (NCBI taxonomy): domain Eukaryota; kingdom Metazoa; phylum Arthropoda; class Insecta; order Diptera; family Tephritidae; genus Anastrepha; species Anastrepha obliqua. Next base: position 16,511,703 of record NC_072892.1, read on the forward strand.
TGTTAGGAAAAACTTATCCCCAATCTATAACCCGTCCGATAGCCCGCAGCTCGACAACTGATAGCGAACCCCAGACAAAAACCAATGGACATTGAAATACGACAGTAAAAATGGATTGGTGATACACTGCGCAAGCCAGCGACCGACATAACTAAGTAAAATAGCGAAGGGCTGGAACCCACAAGGATCGCACCGCAGGCGATGTCCTAAATTGACGAATCTCTCTCGTGAACTCAAATTAAGACGAAAGCGAGAAGTAGACAAAGTCAAAGCCGGAGCGATAGCCAATAATAATAATAATAATTAACTATTTGACATCAGATTCGGGTTTCCCGATCGGCAAATAATGAAATTTTGTTTGTTTACATAGCCGAGTAGAAGAAGCTACAGTTTCGGCAACACAGCATCCGTTTGCCAGAACGTTTTTCATATTTTTCAAAACGGATATATTTTGTATGGATATTAAATTTCTGTTACTTGTTTGACCACGGAATATATGTCAGTGTCAAAACAACGAGTAATTTGCGAACAAGCCAGACAATGTGCCACCCTATATAAACTATGCTGCATACAAAAAACATACAGTATTGTGCAAAATCTAAGCAACCTTTTCCAAAAATTAATTTACTCGCTCAATTAAAATATTTCGCTTATTTTTACAGTCGATATTGGCTCAGAATTATCACAAACTTAGGGCATATTTCTCGGCAGTAGCTTCTACAAAGATTTCAAAGGATTTTGTATTTTATTAGCTCCTTCAACTTTTTAATTCATTAATTTAAGTCGTTGCTTTTCCACTCAACTTTTTTTATTACCGATTTCTTTTGTACTGTGGTCCTCGATATGTATGTAGATATGAATTTCAATTTTCAAAAATTTCAGGCTTAAGCTGTAAAGCAAAAAGGCGATAACATATTAAGGAAAGGTATTATCTTACCGTAAAGGTCATTTAAGGGAATATATTACTCAGCTAAACTCCCCCGGAGTTGTTAGATGCTTCTTATATCAGCCGCCTATCTCACATTTTTGCGATTCTCAACCGGCTGAAGTTACTCGTGGCTATACTATTCTGGGTAGAAGACTGAGTTTTTCATTCAAGTCAAGTAGCAAGCTTCTAAAATATTCAATGGCAACTGGAGCCTCCGATCAACTGAGTTCGGTAATGTGAGAAATTGTATTAAAATAGCAGTTGGCTACTGTTGCTCCCAAGAACTATTCGAGTAGGACTGTATGACTGCAGGGGCGCTTTTGTATCACTTCTCTAACTGCTCTTTAAGGGGGGAAGCTGGTCTAGAATTTTGAAAAAATCGAAAAATTTTTTTTTGTCTTAAAAGGTGCTTTAGGGTCTTAGAAATAATATACCAAATGAGGGATGCCAGCAAAAATGTCTAAATGCCCAAATTTTTCATTCGACGGCAGTGCCTCGCAGGTATGCCCCGAACGCTATTTACAACTTTAAACGCGTTTTTCTCGAAATCACTTTTTTTAAACTGGCCGAAGACATAACTCGAACAAATCTTTACCGATTCTTACGAAATTTTGACAATACATTCGAAATACCTTTCTCCGAAGACGTACGTAGGATTTTTTATTTATATTACATAGTTTTTTTTTTAATCAACAATTTTATGTCGTTCTTTATAGTGAAAATTGTAACTTTTTGTTCAAACGTGCACCATTTCGCGAAAAAAACAAAATATCGAAAAAATCCTACGTACGTCTCTTTCTGTTGTTATATAGAAACTAAAAAAATTTTATTTTTTGATCCAGGACAAAAATTAAGGAGTTTACGTCTTCGGCAATGGACCCACTAGAAAAAAAGGCGCCTTAGGAGAACTGCTGGACAGCGGCCATTTTGAAATTAATTCAGACGAAAAATTTTGTATTTGTACCATGAAAGCTATATTATTAAACCTATTTCAAGATTTTCGATTGATTCCTTGGTTGAGTCAAAATAAATTCATAAAATATGCCCATTTTTTGCGCTCTAGACCAGCTTCCCCCCTTAAAAAACATATCTCGATATAGCAGATCACACACTCTGGCTGCGGAATACGCATTAAAAAATGTGCTTATAATGAAATAAGATATCGGAAATATTTGTATAAAAGAGATTTCATTGAATTTTAAAGTGTACAAAAAAGTTAAAAAAAAATTAAAAAAAAAAAATTTTTTAAAAATTAAAAAAAAATTAAAAATTAATTTAAAAAAGCAAAAAACAACAGTGTTTCAAAGTCAGAGTATGTTGTTCGAGCACTGATGTGAAATACAGCAAAGGCTTTCAAAAACAAAAAAAAAACAAGCACCTCAGTGAAAATTTAAGTAACAAGTTCTTACAAGTAGTAGTTTCGGTACTAGCCCGAAATGGCCTACATACTCTGTGATCAGAAAGTACCGGTAATGTTTCATTTAAATGAACCGCGCACGTAGATCCGGTCCACATTTTTTTCTTATGTCGGTAAGACTGTAAGACATACATCTGTCATTTTTTAGCGCCATCGGATCATTAGTATCTGCCTGGCCGGCCGGAAAAGTGGGCACACAATTCTTGGATTTTGCATGATTATAACGTGCCATCGCACTCGAAGCCGCGTACATACCTGTAGACATCTATAGGTAGGTATTATGTGAGGTATGCTCTCCGATCTGACTACTACCGATGTGCCCTCTGCTCTTTCGCAATACTGTATCCAAACAATGTGCTCTGATGAAATCTAAATAGGCCTTAGGTTGTAGATAATATATTATGCCCTCTTTCTTTCCCGTACTGAGCACAGGTTTTTTTCCGCATCTTATCGAGATGGCATTGCTTTCCAAGAGCAGCTGTATTGATGCCTCTGAGACCCTTTTTTTTGTTTTTTTGTAGTCATGAGGTGTAAATCAAAATGTCAGAAACATCATTAAAGATGCCGTCACACCAATGATATGTGGGGCATGCTCTCTCTAACACAATACCATTCCTCCTCTTCGGCTGATTTCCATCCTGGGACAGCTTTAACATATCTTTAAGATGGAGCCGCGTTTATGTCAATTGACACAACAGGTTCCTGCGTCCAGGTTCCGCTCCTGTGGGCGTATGGAGACTTTACGCCATCGATAGTATTTACTCCACCCACTGCTTTTTCAGCCGACTGCGGAGGAAATGAGGCGTCTGAGACCCGAACCGCAGAGTTGAGAGCATACCTACCTCAAGACTGCGTAACTTCGCAGTCTGTAGTGACCCGTGTGGCGCCTAGCTTGTTCTGATTAAAATATTGGTAATGTGTTCAACCTTTTGAGGTTATAGGTTCCTAATAAGATCTTTGCCCGATGTTATCTCACTGCGTGTTGTCAGGGAAGTTCATTTAATATTTTCTGCTATTTCTTAATTCATGTAAGTCTCGAGTCCTATTGTGAATATCGCAAGCTCTCTGGCGAATTTATCAGCTTCCTTTTCCAATTTCTCTATTCCTACGTTGGTGCTCTTGTAACCCGGAAGCCAAAAGAGCTGAACAGTGTAAAGCATGCGCTCTAGCACTAAGCACTAAAAAAGAGTTTCCTTGAAAGATTGATAGAGCCTTGGGGGCAGCTTGACTATTACCTAAGATGCTCATTAAAGTAATTTCAATGTAAGTTTGCTCCCTGCGGGTTACAGTCCAGTGCAATTCTCCTTATGCTATTTGGTGGTTTTCTAAGCGCCACTTTCTGCATTTGATTTGTCATAAGATGGGCTCCTCATTCGTTAATCTTCACAACGCGCTATTGCTGATGGTGTTCGGCCAGAACATTTTACAGATGATACGGAGGATTATGCTGACGAAATATTGTAGCCTCTGTGTGATGGTGTTAGAGACCAGCCATGTTTCGCTTCCGTACAACAATACTGACTTCAGATATGAGCTGAACATTCGCAGTTTAGTGCGCCTGAAGATTTGAAAATTCGCCCAAACTGCATGCATTCGCCCGACCGCCGCCCTTTCTTTGTTTAGACTGCAGTTGACATCTTCATCTGCCCCGCCATCTGATGTGATAGTGCAGCCGATGTAACAGAAGCTTTCGACAAGTTCCACCGCGCACCCGTCAACCATTATATGTCTTGCTTAATTGTGGTTAACTCTCATAGCCTTCGTCTTAGCGCTGTTGACCTCCAGTCTGTCTTCGCTTGCATGTCAGTGAGTTTGTGAGAGAGGAGGCAGATGTGACCGGCGAAGTCCAGATCCGCGAGATGTCTGGTGAAACTCCATACTGTGTCTCTTTTGTGCAGGGTCAATTGGCTCATAAGTTCGTCTAGAACGATAGAAGGGGTGACAGGGGACAACCTTGCCTTACGCCTGTGTTAGTGGTGAATGAGTCGCTGTGTAGCGGTAATTGTTTAGCACTACCAGTTCGGAGTTCTCGTAAAGGGATCTGATAAGGCAGATTATTTTACCTTTCTACTCAACGGCGGCCATAATTGGCTCCTACACTCTTTATTACCTCTTTGGCCTACTCCTATTTGTGGCGTGCGTCTTGATGTTGTTCCACAAATGGAGGGGCCTGCAATTTCAAAGCGACTCCCAACGGCAGATATTTTTTGTGAGAAGCTTTTTCGTGACGGAAATACACTCGAAGGTTTTCCACTGCTCGCCGAGGGCCAACGCTATTATAAAATTTTGGTTATTTTATGTTTAATACTTCAGGTAAATAAATCGCGTTTTTAACCAAAAAAAACTTTAAAATTTAGCTTAGTGTAGAAAAAATGTGATTAGGTGTGAGAAATTCCCTTTAAAGATGTTTATGTATGGTTGAAATAGGTTCGGCTTTTACTTTAAAATGCCTATTTCGCAATCTATTGTGATAAGCTATGTAACTAGTGTTTGGTAGACGAGAACTAGTCCCTAATGAACGTTCCAAAATTTGCTTTTTGTACAGGAATGTTTTTAATATGTACGTGCATAAATGAATGGTCGCATTTCACATGCACAGGTGACAAAAAGAATGTGAAGAGCATTGCCAGAATTTTATGACGGTCGACGTATTTGAAACGTGTGGCGCGCTACGCTACTTCGAAAATAGTGACTATTGTTATTATAAAAAAGTGCTACCTTTTTTCTGTTTAAACTGCAGTTTCAATTTTCATTGCATTTCCTTTGAATATACGTTTTCATTCTTTTTTACCGGCAATGCTAAAAAAATTTAAAGAGGAATTGCTGGTTGGCTGCTATGAATGGAAGAATTGCACTTCGTCAGTCAAGCGAATTCTATATATTTAACTCAAAGTAGAAATTTCTCAATTTTTATTTGGAACGCAGTCGAAATTTAGCACACATATTTTCACATTTGATATTTTTATTTTATTTTCTTCAATTTAATGCTTGAAAAAAGCATCAGAAGCTCTTACACGCTTGCACGAAATGTTTCTATAATAAAAGTATACCTTTAAATGCACTCAAATCTTTACCAAAAGAGCTGCATACAATCGAGAAATGTGCCTGAAAAATTGTCACCCTAGGTGCAAATAGGTACTATAGTAGTGAGTATGTGTGTGTGTATGTTATAACACAGTCAGAGCCCACAAATGAATGACGGCTGATGGACTTCATCTTTTGTCACACCGCCATACTTGACTGATCTGCACACTCGATACGTAAAAATAACCCTCAATACAGTCGCATGTTCAGGTATTTCAGTTGTAAAAAGAAAACGGCGACAATTATTAAATTATTGTCAATAATTTAGAGGCAGCAGAAGCAGCAGCAGCACACAACAAAATGTGGTTGCATTGATTCAATTGTGGCTTTTGGTCTGCTGCTGTGGTTTTGCACCAACCACATACTTAAATGCACAACACTACTAAAGCTTTCTGCCACCACCTCTGTCCATCCATGATTAAGGTTGGACAAAAATTCTATCAAAAATAATTTTACTAATGAGTTTTGTGGCTTGCGGGTGTTTTTCACTTTGCTGTTTCTGCCCGGATATACTAAATGCAGGCGGTTGCTCTCTCTCTCTCACTCTGAATGTCCATCAGGTTATGAATTTTATTGTAAATTCAGTTGCGTTTGGTCATCAGTTGCATACTCATTTTATATTTTATTCGGTGACTGCTTTTGGTAGTACTTGTATTTCCAAAGCCGGTAGAAAGTGAAGGAAACTGGTGCAAGGAGGAAAATAGTTATTCATTCTAAATTTTTACCTTGGGCAAAATGTGAGTAATGAACTAATGCCTTCAAATAATTTTCGATAAATGCTAAATGTAGTTTTATTTTTTTGTGTGAAATTTTGCTATTTTTGCCAGAGCACTTAAGTTGATTATAAAATTGTATAAATAAGATTTAAATATTGCAATTCAAATAATTGATTAAGATGTAGGAGGAAAAGGGAGTAAATTATTGATTGTTGGTTTGAGCGCTTATTTTTGTTGTTGGCATCTATGTATATCTATTTTATATTAATGTTAATATTCACAAGTCGCTTAGGAAATTGTGAATGTGGAATAATAGAAACATTGGCAGGTTTAGAGGACCAGTTACTGATATTTGCATTGTGTTGCGCTACAAATAAAGGACCTTCGAGGTTTATGCCTCCGAACTGTTTATGATGTTACAAAACGCTTTCTAACAGAGGTAACTTCCGACGGACAAAGGCAACCCTCAGAATACATTTTTTTTGGCATGAAAAAATATTTTTTATAAAAACAAAAACTTCTAACAGGTTTTATTGCGTAGATCATAAATGAAAATGTTAAAAAAAGTATTTTTTTATAAAAAAAAATTTCTAAAAGGTTTTATTGCGCAGATTATAAATTAAAATATTAAAACAAATTTTTTATACAAAAAAAATTGAACAGGTTTTGTTGTGTAATAATAAATGAAAATATAAAAACAAAAATTTCTAACAGGTTTTATTGCGCAAATCATAAATGAAAATATTAAAAAAAAATTTATAAAATTTATAACATTAAAATATTTTTTATAAAAAACCAAAAAATTTCTAACAGGTTTTATTGCGTAGATCATAGATGAAAAATAAAAACAAATAAAAATAATTTTTATAAAAAAAAAACAAAAAAATTCTAAAGGTTTTGTAACGCAGATCATAAATGAAAATATTAAAAACAAAAATATTTTTTATAAAAAACCAAAAAATTTTTCTAACAGGTTTTATTGCGCAGATCATAAATGAAAATATTAAAAAAAAATATTTTTTATAAAACAAAAATTCCAACAGGTTTTATTGCGCAGATCATAAATGAAAATATTTAAAAAAAGTTTTTATAAACCAAATATTCTATCAGGTTTTATTGCGCAAATCATAAATGAAAATATTAAAAATAAAATATTTTTTATAAAAAATGAAAATTAAAATATAAAAAAAAAAATTTGTATAAAAAAAAAATTTATAAAAAACAAACAAAAAGATGTTTATAAAAACAAATTTCGCACAGGTTTTGTAAATCATAAATGAAAATATTAAAAAAAGTATTTTTTATAAAAAAAAATTCTATCAGACTTTATTGCGCAGATTATAAACGAAAATATTAAAAACAAATTTTTTTGAAAAAAAAAAACAAAAATTGAGAGATCTTTTCAAAAGTTCATACCACCAGATATTTAAAACAAAAATGTGTAAACTCTAATTTGTGCAAAATGAAAAAGTTTTTTCTAATAGCGGCAATGGCCAACCTCCGAGTGTATTTCTGCCATGAAAAAGCTGCTCGTACAAAAAGTATTTGCCGTTCGGAGTCGACGTAAATCTATAGATCCCTCCATTTGTATAACAGCATCAAGACCCATGTCACATACAGGAGAAGGAGCTCGACCAAACGCATATGAGAAGTGTGCGCGTCAATTATTTATGTACTTATTTTTTTATATTTATTATATTTAAGAATTTACATACATATGTATGCATGAGTGGTTACAATCTGTCCCACTGCATTTTAATATTTGTTTCTCAAATTCTTTGATGTTTTAGCTTTTTATTTAACTCAGTCAGGTCAGGTACTTTTTCGTGAGGGCAATGAAGTAAATTAAAATTCCGAAAAAGATTCCCCATTACTCATATATGCGATAAACTGTATAAATTATAACACTTTTTTTAATTATTGTAATATTACAAAAAGCCGCTACACGACTCTGCTTTGACTTTTTTTTTTTGAAGGGTGCATGACCAGATTAACTGCGCCATCTTTAAATCAGGGTGAAACAAACTTCTTTGATTGGCTGTTAAATAGCTATTTATAAAGTACTGATTTCATATTTTTTGAAGTACTTTCGAAAATTTCGTAAACAACTTCAAATTATCAGTCAAAATTTGCTCAAAATTGTGGAAATTTACTTTGAAATCTATTCGCAAAGACCATAGATGCCGCTGGCAGCATCATCGGTCCTTATTTCTTTCAACATGGGGAAGGCGCTGCCGTTGCGGTGAGTGGCAGGTGATTGGGCCATGCTGACTGAACTTTTGTTTCCAAAAATTAATCAGCTAAACAGCGGCGACATTTGGTTGCAACAAGACGGCGCAACTTCCCATATAGCGTGCTTATAAATCGATTTATTGCAATATTCAAGTAACCACTGATGACTGATCGAATGGACCATATAATATTTTATGAAATAATTTCTTAAGATATTTTATGAAACTAGTTTTTCAGGTGTTATACAGATGTCTTAAGCCTAAAAATAATTTTTTTGGAGATTTCTACCGTGGCCTAACCCCCAAGTTTTTGACGATTTTCGAATTGCGTCTATCTTTTTCATGATAACAAAATGTGAAATACTGTAAATTTTTTCAAAAATCTGGCGGCAAGTTGTCTAAAATGTATGAAAATATGACGAATAATTCAATTTATTGGGCAAACATTTTTTTGTTTTTTTAATTATGGTAAGAACCTTTTTGAAACTATTTAGTTTTGGAGGAATAAAAAGTACTTTTTGCAATTTCTGGTGAGAATAAGTACTTATTAAATTGTGTCTTCTTCGTATGAATATTATATTAGGACGCTCAGAATCAATACATACAAATGCATATGTATACCCCTGGTCGAAATAATAGGACCGCAACCAATTTTAACTATTCTTTTTTTTTGTTTTTGTTTTTGTATTACAGTTTTTTACGTTTTTATAAAAATATCGAGCATTCTACAACAAAAACCATATAATTTAAAACTCCAAACTTCGTACAAAATTTACATAGATTTAAAAAAATTACAAAACTTGTCATCAGAATTTTCAAAAATTCTCATATTTCAAGGTATGCAGTGTTATAAAAGGTGCATTCGTTAAAGGTAGTGGCACTAGTCCAGAAACAATGTTTTGTTCGTTTGATTGTCACGACAAAGTACATAGAAAACGAAGAATGGATTCGTCTAGTTTCATTCTACGCTGACAGCCACATGGACACGGCGAAAGAAAATAAGATTCAGCTGATTTAACGATACCACCTTTAGTAGATTCACCTTGGTTTTATAGCTCATTCAATTTTCGTAAATTTTCCTTTTTTTGTTTTTGTTTTTTTTGGTAAATGTGATTGTATCTGTATCTGTAATACCCAATCATTTTCAGCACATCAGCTCGCATTAAATTACAATCGAATTGAATTTAAAATTGAACTTGAAAGTTGCACTTTGTTATGCTAATATTGAATAGCTATAAAACTGCATACCACAAAAACATCTCGAAATACGAGTAAAATTTTGGAAACAAAAAAAAACTGAAACACAAAGAAATATTGCGTTTGCAACTAAGTAATTGCCGTTTTTTTTAGAAAATCAAAGACAATTTTTTCATAGAACAAAATAACTTCATTCATGTCATGTATTGCCCATTTTGATCAATGACCATCTTTCAGGCAGCATCATAATCCCACGTTCATAAAACTTCTGGTTTTTATTAGCAAACAACTTAATCAGGTACAATTTGACATCATCATCATTATTGAAATTTTTACCATTCAAGGAGTTTTGTAAAGTTCGGAACAAAAAGTAATCAAATGGTGTAAAGTCAGAACTATATGGTGGATGTGGCAAAACATCCCAACCAAGCTGCAATAATTTTTGCCGAGTGGCCAAAGATGTGTGTGGCCTTGCATTGTCATGATGGACTACAATAGCTTCTGCTCAAATATAAACGAGACGGTATCAATAAAACGGTCCGTGGATGACATATGGCAAAAATAAATTTTTAATTTTTTGTTTTTTGGTAGAACTGTTATAAGCTTGCATGGCAAATTTCAGCGTGATATGTCACATAGTTTGTTTTCTGTGCTATTGTAAACAAGTCAAGCTCGAGTGTGTTCTTCGAATTTAACGATGGAAATTCAAAGAATTTGTTTGAAATTTTGTTATTCCAACAAAATTTCGGCTTCAGACGCCTTAAAAATGTTGCACACAACCTATGGGGACTCTGCTCTATCGCGTGCACGTGTTTTCCAGTGGTACAAATCGTTCAAAGAGGGCCGTACATCGGTTGAAAACTTGCCTCATGAACGTCGTCCAGCAACATCAGAAACATCGGAAAAGTAAAAGAAATTGTGCTTGAAAATCGCACAAATCGCAAAATCGGTAAACGCTGAATATTATTTAGACGTTTTAAAGCGTTTGCGCGAGAACATTCGTCTTAAAAGGAAGGAATTGTGGGACAACAAGTCATAGTTCTTGCATCACGATAATGCACCAGCTCACACATCACGTCTTGTTCGCGATTATTTGAACAAAAATAATGTTAATATCGTTCCGCAAGCACCGTATTCGCCTGATATGGCTCCATGTGACTTTTTCCTGTTTCCCAAGCTCAAGTTGCCGCTCCGTGGTAAACATTTTGAGACAATTGAAGTCATAAAAGAGAATTCGAAGAACACACTCGAGCTTGACTTGTTTACAGTAGCACAGAAAACAAACTATGTGACATATCACGCTGAAATTTGCCATGTAAGCTTATAACAGTCCTACCAAAAAACAAAAAATTAAAAATTTATTTTTTCCATATGTCATCCATGGACCGTTTTATTGATACCGTCTCGTTCATATTTGCTGCATTGTTTAATTAGTTGTTAGCCGTTAGTTGTTCAATGTACACATCATAATTGATCGTTCGGTTGGGTGGTAGGAGTTCAAAGTAGACAATTCCTTTGTAATCCCACCAAACTGATAACAAAACCCTCTTTTCACATCAGCTTTTGACGTTGTTTGAGTGGGTTCAACTGGCCTGCTCCACGATCTTTTTCGCTTGATATTGCTGTAAACAACACATTTTTCATCGCCAGTTATCAGTCGTTTTAAAAATGGATTCTTTTCATTACGTTTCTTTAGCAAATCGCACCTATTAATGCATTTCTTTCAGTTCGTGAGGAGCCCATGTTTCGAGTTTTTGAACATAGCCAAGTTGTTTTAGGTGATTTTCAATGCGTGTGTGTGATGCATGAAGCTTCTCTGCAATCTCACGTGTTGTACTGTGACGATCCAAATCGATTATTGCTTTGATTAGGGCGTCATCAACTTCAAATGGACGACCAGAGCGTTTTTCATCATTGAGTGAAAAATCACCAGAACGAAATTTGGCAAACCAATTTTGACACTGCCTTTCTTTTTTAAGGCTTCGTCACCATGAACAGCGCATAACTTTTTATGAGCTTGCGATGCGGTTTTGCCTTTGCGGAAATAAAAAAGGAAAATATGAGGAAAATGTTCCCTTTGATTTTCCATTTTTCAACGAATGCCAAACGAAAACTACGCAACCGATCAAAAAACTTTTTTTACTGATTAACAGCTGAATTGCCAACTATCAAATAACAAAATGTGTTTTACATTTGTACTACGTGTGCAAACCTAAAAATTCAATTGAAGCCATCTATGAGTGAAATCCGCAATTACTTAGTTGCCAACCCAATAGTTAAAACTTGGTAACTCGTCGTCATCCTATTAATTTGAGCACTGCTTAATTTTAGTTTCATTTAGTTTGAGACATTTATTGCCTACTGCTATTTCAGAATTTTCGTAATAAATATTTCATTTTTAAATCCATAGAATTCAGGTTCAAAAGTTTAATTACAAAATACAAAAATATTTAAAACTTCATTACGCACAAAATATTATTATTTAAACTCAAAAGAGTACTTATGAAAATTCATTTAAAATCATTTCCTTATATTTGAGACAGCAGGATAAATACATTCTGTCAAAAAAGTACCGGGAATTGTTCAATAAAACGAAAAATAATTGTTTGACCATCAACATTTATTTTCTCGCCTTCAAAATGAGCTCCATTCGGAGCAATACACAAATGCCAATGATTAGTCCAGTCATCAAAGCACCTTTTAAACACCTTTGAAGAGAACTTCTTCAGTTCCTTCAGCGAATTCTCCTTAATGGCCTCTATCGACTCAAAGCGACGTACGTGGGGTGGCAATTTAAGTTTTGGAAAAAGTAAAAAGTCAAAAGGGGGCTAAATCCGGTGCATACCTTGGTTGTTCGATGATATTTGTCGAGTTTTTGGTCAAAAAAGTGTTCACAATATGAGCCTTGTGAGACGGTGGGTTATTACGGTGCAAGATCCATGCGTTTTCTTTCCACAAAATGGGCCGTTTCCTACGCACATTCTCTCTCAAACGTTGCATAACTTCCAAGTAATATTCTTTATTTACTGTAGAACCATTTGAATGAATTCCGAGTACACAACACCATGATAATCAAAGAAAACGAGTAGCATGACTTTCACTTTTGACCGACTTTGACGTGGTTTTTCGGATTTCGGCTCATGGGGATAGCGCCATTCAGCCGCGTGTTGGCTGGTTTGCATGTCAAACTCATATGCCCATGTCGCACCTGTTACGATGCGCTGAATAAAAGTTGGGTCCGAATTCATTTGCTCAATCATGTCTTCAGCCACCTTCTGCCGATGAATTTTTTGAAAAAAGTTCAACTCTCTTGGAACGAGTCGAGCAGCCACGCGTCTCACGCACAATTGATGGTGTAAAGTGTTGCGAAATGTTTCGTGGATCACGAGCAACCTCCCTCAAACTTAATTGATGGTTTTCCAGCACCATTTCCTTGACTTTGTCGACGTTTTCTTCCGTTGAAGACGTTGATGGGCGACGAGATCGAAGCAAATTGGCCAAATCCACGACTTCTCGGCCCTCAACAAAAGCCTTATACCAGTCGTGGACGCGTGTTTTTGTCAAAGCACACTCGCCATAGGCTGCAACATCTGCAACATTTTTAACGATTCGACACACGAAATCCCGCTTAAAACACAAAACTTAAGACAAATTCTTTGTTCGATATTTTTATCCAAATAGCGGTTGATTGATATAATTAAATGCCAAAAACAGGCTAATTGACACACAGAGCTCAAACTCTGCGACACTATAGAGGACAGTTTTACCAACATTCCAGCAAAAAAAAAATCTAGAGATATGAGTAACGCGCGCCTTTTAAATGAACAATTCTCGATTTTTTGACAAAGCTCTATAAGCACAGCCATTTAAGATTTCTGCCATGATTTTTCTGCCTACGCTATTAGCTTAATTTTTCGTGCAAGAGGAAGTCTTCTGAAGCTAAATGCGAGAATGTACTTTCTGTCGCCTGTACAGTTTGTGACTTGAGTGTCCCTGAAAACATCCAACATCCGTCATAGGCATCTGCCCAATTTATAAATATTTTCGTTTAGAGAATTTAGATCTATCTAATATTACAAATATCTTAATAAATTAGCTGTAATTTTGTGCCAAAGTAGATTACAACGGCTTCCATAGTAACCACTATAAGTGCCTTGTGCGTTTAAGCAAAAATCATTTTTTTTTGCATTTCACAATTAATAATTCAATACGCCACAGTGTGCATAAAAGGAAACAACTATTGCTTCACATAACTGTTTTATTGCATTGAAAGTAATTACAAAACCAAACAATGGTACGTATAATAAATCTCTAGAATTGAAGAACTACCTTTTAAGCATTTAACAACCAGTTACAATTGATAAACCTGTAAATATATTTATGTATGTATGTATATGCATGTTTTCATATCTGAACGAGGTGAAAGGACGAAAACATAGTACAACTAATAGGCTACATATTTTATTAATAAAACGTTTACACATTTTTTTATGTAACTGAAATGCTGTTATTTGATTTTCCAACAGCCAAACATTCCATTTCGCACACATATTTACGATATTGTGGACATCCGGCATGTGGGTGGGCCAATTAAGGATTTGTTGGATTTTCAACTTTCTCATTGAACTATGAATGGCATATGGCCGTCACCTTCACATGTACAAATACGCACACATACAAACAACTATTTTTCTTTTTAAACATTCACAAACACACTCACACATATATCACGAATATGACAGCCCAGCCAGCTGCACGTCAAAGGTGTGTGGGAGAGAAAATAAATAAATACATTCGGTACAGCCATACCCACATCCACACATACCATACATACATGCACATGTACTCGCCAACATTTTTATGTATGGATGGGTGTAAATTTGGCGCAAAGCATTTGTACTCACACACACACACATATGCATTTTTCATTTGTGTAATTTTGCGACAACAAAATATAAACAAAATTTCTATTTATCCTTGCTTTTGGCGCTGTCAAAGCGGAGTAAGCGCCGACGGTTTTATCGTTATTTCTGCCGAATTTATAGAGGGTGCGCCATTGGTTGGTTTTTTTGTTGACGGTGCCAGACCTTTTCTTTAAAAAAAAAATTCCTGCATGTATTTTGTGTGGCAGAAAAAGTGTGACAACTCAGAGAACAAAAATTCAAAAATCAACGTTGTTTTGTAGTCATATGAAATTCGGAGTTTTTTATAAAAGGTTTTCCAATAAGAGGTGTTATTCCTGTAAAAGATCAATAGTTTCGTTGCTTGTGTGGCGCATAAAAAATCATTAGTCATCTCTCAATAGCGCTATCCATTCACCGTAACTGTTGCTCCAGCTTCATTTTCGAAAAAGTAAGGTCCAATGACTCCGCCGGACCATAAACCGCACCAAACACGTTGAGGATAGAGAGTCTTTTCAACAATAACTTCTGGATTTTCTGAGCCCCAGATCCGACAATTTTTCTTGTTGACGAAGCTACCGAGGTGGAAATGGGCCTCATCACTCAAGATGATTTTTCGATGGAATTCCGGATCATTTTCATGCATTTCAACGACCCAATCAGCAAAGACACGACGTTGTTGATGATCGGCCGGCTTGAGTTCTTGTGTTTACTGGACTTTATAAGCCTTAAGACCCAAATCTTTATGCAAAATACGGCGTAATGACGTTTGTGGAATGCCTAATTCTAAAGAACGACAAAGAATGGACAAACCGGGGTTTTCTTCAACACTTTCGGCTACAACAGCAATATTTTCGGCTGTTCTTGAGCGAAGTGCACAGATTTTATTCTTCGCATCACCAACTTGTCTCAACAGCTCGAATTTGTTCACCAATTTCTTTATTGCGGTCAGACAAAGTGCCTCACGATGATCGAAAAATGTTCGAGTTTTACGAACCGTCTCTGCCAAATTTTCACCATTTTTATAGTGAATTTTAAACTTTGAATGCGTTGTTTAAGCGGGCATCGTTCCATTTTTATTAATGGCGTAGTTTCTACTTGTAAAATATCAAAAAATGACAGCTTCAAAAGTGACATCTACCGAAATAGCGGGCTATTCAAAATAACACCTGTTATTGGAAAACCCTTAACTAAAATTCATATTCGTAAAAGTCTAGTTAAAAAGCTGAAAGGCGTAACGTAATTTTGAGCCACTTGAAACTTACACTTTGTTATACTAAAATTCAATGGACTATAAAACTGCATACCCAGAAAAATTATAAAAATTATAACTTTTAGTTTTAATGAAATTTTGAAAGAATTTTAAAAATTTTATAGAAGGTATGAAACTTTGCCTTACATGGTTTTTGTTATAGGGTGAACTATATTTTTATAAAGAAAAATATGTTGTGAAGGTTGTATGTATTTTGCAATGGGCTGTATATGAGAAAAAATTGTAGTGCTAGGAATGAATTAGTTGTTAGTATAATTTAAAACTAGCAAACGCGCATCCGGCCAAACTCTATTCCCACCAATATTGCTGACGACGCATTTGCAGGTTGGAGATTTAAGAACTCAGGTATTTAGACAAAGTTGGCGAATTGAATAGCTTACCGGACTTAATCGGCTGGCTTTACTCTCGCAAGGGAAATAACATTTTTAAAATAAAACCTATTGTGTTTTACTAACTCATATATGTAGCGCTCCCTCATTTTGGAAAAAAAATAAAAGTTCCACCAGACATATGATCATGATACATTGGCTTCTCTACGATTATGCGGGCCCCAAATAGTAATAGAGTAATTTTGCACGTTATCTAAGTCGCCGATATAAAAAATAATTGAGCAAAATTCTTAGTTTCGAACACAATAGGTCGGTTGTTCATGTAAAAATGATCCAGTAACTTGCCAGTAATTTAATTTCTGTGTATTTCCCTCAAAAAGAAAAATATAAAAAAAAGGTACATCTACGCAAAACCAGTAACAATTTGGAAGTTTGTCAAACAGCTGATTAAATTATTGGCAGAAAAAATCACAAAAATTAAAAAAAAATTCACTTGAGCTGCCTTGCATTAAGAAATCAAAAAGCAAATAAAATGCCAAAAATATAAACGAGCTTCGGAGTCACATGATTTCATTTTGTCCCCAATAATTTGTTCCATTTCATGAATGCTGTCAGATGAAGAACATTCCATTAGTAATTGCAATTCGCAAATTTCAATTCGTGTTTATTTTTACTTTGCGATCAGCTGTTTTTCTCACTTGCAATTGCTTACAAGTAAAAATTTATCCAGTAAAAACTTGCAACTTCCCTTCAAAATGAAATGACATTTTTGCTCTCTCACTTTCCCCTATTTTGCAAGTTTTTTTGGGTACTTCAACACCAAAACCAATTGTTACAAACTATTTGCCTCAAGCACAGACCTAATATCTGCTCTTAACGCAAATCAAGAGAAGCGCTATCGAAGCGTATGCTCATTTGCCTTTCATTTCAGAATTGGTTGAAATTTATAAGTCATCAAAACTATTGGCAACAGCAGCATTACTTAATCTTGAGTAAGCTTACCCAACAAATAGGATAGTTTCTTGGCTCGCTTCACAAATTTACGTATAAAAGGCGCGGTACACTCACTACTGCTCTGAACTTCAAAAGATGAGTAGTAAAGCAGGTAGCGCTAAACGCGAGATCAACTATTCTTCGCCGCTCCACGCTACGTTTCGTTACTGCAAGTAACTCCGAGCAATGGTAAATAAAAAATTGTATGCTAATAGAGGCTGCCCAAGGCGGTGTGCTGTCTCCATTGCTCTGGTGCAAGGTAATCGATTCTCTACTCACCACCTTAAACGAGGCCCTTCGCTTATGAACATCTGCAGGAAAGTGCAGAAAACTCTGGATCTGATTGACACTTGGTGCTGTGCGAATGAGCTATCAGCAAATCCCGCCAAGACTGGTATTGTCATATTCACCAGAAGCAGGAAGCTTGATGTACTCGTTCTGCCTAAGCTAAAAGGAGTCACAATCCAGCTATCACAATCCAGCTAATCCTCGATAGTAAACTCCTATGGAAATCACACGTTGAAACAAAGACATCCAAATCACTGACAGCTTTCTGGCAGTGCAAAGGTGTCTTTGGGAAAACGTGGGGTATTTCTCCTAGCAAGGTCCTATGGATCTACACGGCTATGATAAGACCTATTATCACCTATGCATAAGTGGTCTGGATGAGTAGACTCTCTCTTGTGGGAGTCAGGAGGACCTTATCGAAACTACAACGCACTGTGGCCATCGTTGCACCGGAGCTTTTCCGACTACTTCAGGCCCGGCATTAGATGCTCTGATTGGTTTGCCACCACAATTGGAACTGGTACGGCCCCTGTTCGGTATTGGAAAACACATAAGGCATGGACGTCGATCCAACGATTCTCTCCATGCCCCTTGACTCCATGCCATCAAGAGTCGTACTTGAAAAGAGATACAGTGTAGTGCTGCCAGAGGCTCAGTTGTGGTCAAACTCAGAAAATGAGCCCGGCAAACACTGTTTTCGCATTTTTACGGATGGCTCCAGAACCGAGCATGGCTCCGGCTCTAGGGTCTACGTGGAATCCAGCGAGATAAAACTGCACTTTGCTCTTGGAATGCATGCATCTGTGTTTCAAGCGGAGGTGTATGCGGTTCAAGAAGCGATGAGCTTTGTTGTGGAAAAACGATGGAGAGGCAAATCTATTTGTGTCTGCAGCGACAGCCAAGCTGCGCTTATGGCCTTAGACAGCCCTCCAACCACATCAGGGGTCGTCAAGTGCTGTAAATCCAGGCTGAACTATGTCGGCAGACATAATAGCCTGATGCTAACATGGGTCCCGGGACACGTGGGTATCGCGGGTAACGAGACCTCTGACTCCTTAGCTAAGATGGGCTCTGAGGCCAACTTCTTTGGCATCTTGCTAGTAGTCCCGACAAAAAAACAAAAAGTATAAAGTATAATAGTTGGAGTAATAGCAAAGAACTTCGAGTCGGCCGAAGCGCTACTTGTGGAATTATTCACGTGTGTTCCAGCTACCGCTACTGCCCTCGCTTCTGTTGGTTTGCTATTACTCCCAAAGCTGCCATGTAGGCCTGTTCGTTTTTTTTCCCGATATGCATTTTTTGTGTGTTTTTGCGGTGGTACACTGAAAATATAGCTCTGACTTTTGGAGTGGGTGTCTGATATTTCAAAATTTTGTTCAAGCAAACAATACAGTCGACTGTGTTCTACTATTTCTTCAAGCAATGTCAGTGTAAAATTAAAAATATACCCATCTCATGGCACACCCTTTGTTGTACATTTTGGCAAAAATTCAAAGCGTCAGCGTATTTTCTCGTAAATATTACCATTCTGTTTATATATGAAAGCATGTAGAATTTTTCTTGGATGATTTTCCTGTACACAGATGCTTACATATGCAGATTCAATTTAAAAATAAAATTGCTGCCTAATAATCTAAGATGATTTTGCGTTGTTTGCAGCAAATCTAAGACGAAGCAAAGTGGAAATAACCAAAAATAAAATGTGAATGGAAATTAAATAAATGCGCTTGGCTGAAGGCGTTTTAACATAATAATTACCCCTTTTTGAATATTGTTTTTAGAAGAACAAAAAAAAAACAAAAAACCAAGACAAACAGAAAACATTCAAGTAAATGACCTGGAGCAGATACTTTGTCACGCGTTTCAAGGCTATTAATATGTCTGGTTTTCGTAATTCACATTTCTGTCTTAATAAAAGTAATTCAGTTTAACTACATTTTTCTTCTGGTTTGTGTATCCAATGCAAAGATAACCTACAATCTATGTGTGTATGGGTGCAATTACGATTGGCGGTCGCAGAGTAATTCAATTTTCGACACTTGTCACTTTGCAGTTGTTTGGGTATTTGCATTAACACCTCAAAATTACCGTTGTATTGCCACCAGATAGCCACTCAGTCAAGGGTTAATTGCATAATTCTGCATAAACGAGACGCTATCAAAGGCCCATTTATCGCTCCAGGGCACACTTTGCCTTGGGGCATTCGCATTATTTGGCCGAGCAAAGGTCATTCCAATTCATTTACTTTCCAAATAAATGTTCGCATAACAAAACAAAGAACAAAATAAAAAAAAATTAACAAAGCATCGTTGCGATACTCTGAGGTAAACGGTTTGAAGGACAGCGAGGGCTTCACTCTTTTGAGTAAAAACACAAAGAATTTTAGCGGATGTGTAAACACGCACACACACCTACAAGTACAAGTAAGGCAAAGTTTGAGATAACATCGTTGGTACCCCAGTAGACAATAGAGGAATTTCCGTAGGAATATAATTTGCGAGGTCTTTTCCAGGCCGTTGTTATGCTACAAATTTGTTTAGTGAATATGAGAAATAAAGGTAAATTGTAGCAAAACAGACATAAAATGTAGGTTCAGATAATATTACGTTATGGTGCTTGACACTCTTCATGACAATGTAGAGGAACCCACTTAGGCCTGTATATCCATTGTAATACCACTTTTTGGGCCCACGCTTTCCTCCCTAATTCCCGATGTGGTGAAATCATTTTGTCTCTCCGACATCCGATGAAAGATTGTGGATAGTTGCAAATTCCGAGTTTGCCATATATTCAAAGAAGTAAGTTTAGACAGTGATGGCATGTTCTGCCAAGAGCAGAGCAGTGTCAGAGAAAGTGTTCAGCACTCTTTACTCTGTCCTCATTTCCGCAGCTGCGGCAGATGTGATTAGAGGGAAACCCCATACGCTTTTCATGAGTTTCCATTAGAAAGTGCCCGGTGATGATGCTAACCACTGCACCAATGGAGGGGAGAGTCAGTCGAGTTTGATGAGATATGAGCGATGAGGTTTAGTTACCTCACAAGTGGGCTGCATGGTCTATTAGTTGTTGGTCTGGGCGACGTAGACTGGCCTAATGCAAAGCTTGGTTCGGTTGGAGAGTGGATTAATTTATGATCTAAAAAAATTATCGACCAATTAAACCAAAAGACTGCAAACTAATATCGTGATCGAGCGCATCTACGGCTTTTAAACTCGAATATTTCAATAGGTAGGTAGGTAGATTAGATGGCAGTTACACTACAAGTGGCACTTACGTGCCGTTTTGATACCATAATGTGGACCACTACCTGCGAAAAAAAAAACCGTCCACAGCCATCCAGTGCAGCTGATGTAGTGCTGTCTATGACTGTTACGGTTTTTCTTATGAAATTTCTGTTGTCTTTTCTCCAAAATATGAAATTTTTTTCATATTACCTTAGCAAGCTCTAAGAATCGATCAGTTGAGACAGATTTGTCACAGGAAATTCGCTTTGACAGCCTTCCTAGTTGCGGAAGATGCCTTTAACTATTCTCTTCGTTTGGTTTGCTATTGAACTCGAAACGTTGAGTACTTTTTGTATCGACAATTCGGTGTCAAAGAAAGGCATCAACGCTTACATAGGAATCGCAATAGAAAAGTGGTCACTCGAGACACCACACTGGTTGATAAACGAATTGCTGGTTCACACCAAATAAACAGGTCTTAAGATTGCCCGCAGATGACTTATTGCGTTATGCTAGTCTTCTAGTGAGAGTTACTTCAATCTGCTCTCAATCACTGGTCCTGTTCTTGAGAGAAATCCAATGCTTAATGGTTGAAACGCCAAACTTTTGAAAGAGGTGTCATTTCTGAAAGTTATTCTATAAGGACAGATAGCAGACAATACATTATATAAGTATACCACTATTTTGCCAGCCATTCTTATCTATGGCACATTGGGCTGATGGAGCCGGCACCATTTGCTCGGCATGTTTAGCATGTAAAATGTTACTGTGGCCCTCCTGGTCTGCACAAAACCTTAGGCGACGCAGGCCATGAAACTTTTTCACGTGTTTCAAATTCACTGCAGCTTAGACTGCCCCAAAAAGTTAGGCTGTCTAACGGGATGACAAAGAAAGGTCATGCCTCCATGACATGTCTTGAATACGGAAGCTGTGGTGATCAGATCTACGAGATTGTCAACTTCTATATTACCTTCTATACACTGATAAGATTGCAGGCTTCACAGGCGCATCAAAAATTTTCTTGGATTCAAATAGTCAGGTTATGGTCAAGGTTGGTAACGTGTAACGGTTTAGGATGGTAACGTATAATGCGAAAAGTATTCAACGAAATTTCGTGAGAACAGCGGCAATTTATGAGACCAGCAAAGTGTTGTTTTAAGAAACCAAGTATGCGTGAAGTATGAGTTTGAGATAGGGCCAGGGGAACTGGGGTCAAACATATAAGGGGTTAGGGGTAGTCATCTCAGCAAGATTCAAGTATCTTGGTTCTCACTTCTTTTCTGCGCCTGCTGATATAGCAGGTGTTGATAACAAAAATTTGATGAACTACATCAGCAGCACCAAACATTCACCACTCCCCATCCCTTCCCTTCCTCCCCCTTTTTTTTTGTCCTTCAATGGTATTACAAAGGACGAACCAAACTTTTTCGTCCAACTGGGCCCTACTCTCTGGGCAACCATTACAACCTAACCTAACCTAGGGGTAGTCAGAGATTTTCAATAATTTGTTTTTTGCTCCGGATCGCCCGAGCGCCCTTTGTTAATTGCTGAATAACTCGAAAAGCATTTGTCGGATTCACTTGTAATTTTCACACAATATTTTTAAGATATTATACTTTAAGAAAATGCAAGAAAATATTTTGTAAATTCTGACTACTCTAACCCCTTAAGTCACATGGTTTTCTAAGAGGTTTAATCGGGACACTAAAAAACTGATTTGGGGAAACCAACTGATTCGATGCCCGATGGCATTTTAGGTGGGTTGCCCCTGATACAAAAAGAAACATATCACAACAGTTCCAGCACTGTTTGAGTTTTGAATATGAGTTTCCTTAAATGACTATGACCATGAAATTTTATTAAAAGCAAACAAATTAAAATACGACATTCACTGAAAGTCAAGTCATAAATTTAGCCCAATTTTCAAAACCCCATAGCCTTCATGACATTAAGATGCGAAAATGCGAAATCCACTAAAAGTCAAATTATAAATTTAGCCCAATTTTCAAAACCTCATAGCCTTCATGGCATTCAGATTGTCACGTGCCAAACTTCGGTCATTACTTTATTGCCGTGCTACATTTCCAACCGGCAACTCATACTCGTACAGCTGCATAAAAAGAACAATTCAAAACAAAAACATGAAATAAAAACAAAATAAAGACATTTATTAAACAGCACAGCAACGATGAGTTTGAGGTTGTCAAAAATCCTGCTCATATTCTTTTTTGATGGTGACCACCAACGTAACCTCAGCGCACACACAGGACAAAACTCAAGTGGATACAATGCCAGCGCAATTTTAAAGAGAGGTGGGGAAGTGCACACGCAGAAGGCCATTGAGAACAGCGCGGATATGGATGAAGGCAACACCACCAATGTAATGTAATAATGTTTATTGTTATGAGCCGCTTCAAATGGGGTCCTACCGACGACAAACCAGGGCAGAGCACGCACAAAGGAATGGCAATAATGTAATAATGTAAGAAGGACAACCAGAGCAATAATAACAGTATTTAAACAAAAAAAAAACAAGAAAGCAGAATGCACACTTTTCGCAAAACTTAGCATGAAAACAAAAACAAACTAACAACGGCAAGCTGCTAAAATGAAAAGTTCTCTAAAAGCTTGTGTAACTCAAAGTGAGCTTGGGGAGTGAGGCAGGAAAGATTTGTGCTGGTCGGATCTATTTAAGTGCCCCATTTATATACAAAAGACGCCGGGATATATTTTTTACAAAAATATCAAATAAAATAAAATTCTAGTTTCATCCGAAGGGATAAAGATGCAATTGTGAAAAAGCGTGACGCCAACACCACACACAAAAAACATACTTACATAGAATATCTGGGAACGAAGAGCGGGAGTATAAAGTGAAGGAAAATGAAAATAAATGCAAAGTGACGATTAATTCAAATTCCAGAAAAAAAAGTCTAAACGGGGGTATGTGAAGTTGTTGTTAAGTGAAGTGAAGTTTGCTTTTCTATTTGTGTGGTCAATTGGTTGTTTGCTAGTAGCTGTTGAATTACGAGAGAAATAATCTTCTTTCCTTCTTTGCCACAAAACTTTTGTACACACTTTAGCAAGGACATTTTTTTTAATTTTAAGACGCTTAGGAGTGCAATCAATGGAAATTTAATAACAATTTCAAGGAATTCTGTAAATCAAGGAGGCGCCTTCAAGACTAATAAATAAATGCAAAACGCAGTATTGAAAAAAAAACAGTTCTTTTCCACAAAGACCTTATAGAATCACATACACAAGAACTACGTAGACACACATATACATGTACATACATGCACTGGCGGATATACAAAGGGAGGAGTAGCGTTTTTGTTGCTCAAGCACCGAAGCATTGAAAATTTTAACGCGATTTTCATCGCTTGTCGAATTGTGTCATCATAGATTCTGAAATCAATTAAAAAATTGAAGCTATAAGAATTTTTTTGTGACATAAGCTGATTTAGTCATACATTCATTAACTTTCAAAAGATATTAAAAAAGTCCTATCACCCAAGAAAAATAAAAACTCAGTCAACAAAAAATCTCTAAATTTAATTTACGCTAAAATCTAAATGCTCTAAAAATCTCTAAATTTACAGTGATCTTCAAGGAAGTTAAGAAATTTTATTTTTTTTCTTATTAAAAGACCTATAAAATATAAAGTAAATAATATTCCAGTAGCGCTCCAGTCCAGCAAACTGAACTGTCTCTTTGCCGGATTGAATTTGCGATTGCTTACATTCTTCCATTAAAAAAACAAATCATCTGTAGAAAATACCAAAACGTGTTCACTGTATGACGTTCTGTCATTACTGATTTGCCACTGATTTTGGCACTGAATTGGCGCTAGATTGAAAAGTCTCGCAATCCTTTATTGCTTGGATTACTACAGTTCCAATCCAGTGCTGTTTTAGATCGCTGAAATAAAATGCTGCTAGAATAATGTAAACAGAGTATTATATTCGAACTCGTCATCACGATTTTAATATGTAGAAAACAAAAGAAGTCTAAAGGTATCTTCTATTCGTCATTACCCGCTCGCTAGCTCGATTAACTTGGCAAAAAATTTACAACAACAAAGTTATCGAGTAAGACTCGCCGCTAGCGAGTATGGCTATAGCTCAGTAGGCCGCATTGCTAAGTCTTGGCGAAAAAAAGATGCCTTAAATTTGAGACTATGAGATAAATTTTGCTTGTTGAAATTACAGCCCCATCCGGTAACTCATGAAGAAGCAAACAAAATAGGGTATAAATTTGGTTTTGACGAGAAAGTTAATGCATGAAACTTTAGTGCTGAAATAATGACTGGTCTGAAACTAAAGCAAAATGAATTATTCATCAGAAAGTTTTGATTATTGTGGTTGCTTGCAGTCTTGTCATGCACTGGCTGTATTTGTGTTCTATTAAACGTTGCCACCGAGATCATCTAACTGTAGACTTAAGCAAAATGCTCCTTCGATGTGGTCGGGCCAAAAAGAGAGGTAAGTTAAATGAGTGAGTTTCAGTGGACATCTGGGCATCGTGCGAGTATTTTTGGGATTCGATTAGCATTTTAGGATCTACCATGACTACCATTCGTGAGTGCTTAGGTTCGAATCTCCGTGCATAAAACAACAAAATGATAGAAAAAACAAACAAGCAAACGGCAAACAATGGCTAACCTCCGAGTGTATTTCTGTCACGAAAAAGCTGCTCATAAAGAACCATTTGCCGTTCAGAGTCGGCTTAAAACTGTAGGTGCCTCCATTTTGGAACAACACCAAGGTCACAAAGGACCTAACGGCAGTTGTTAGGACGAGATTAACGGGCGTGTTAATTGACACTCGATAAAAGTGGTTAATATTTTGTCATCTTTAACGTCATGGAGACGACTTAAGTTGATTAGGAGAAAGCTCAGCTTACAGCAGGTGTAAGTGTTGCTACTGCAGTTACCAGGAGAAACTGGTGGCTTCTTGGTAGGAAGTATGTATGTACTCATACATAAGTGCCTCGCTACAGAGGTGATAGTCTGACGACATCAAAATAAACCCCTCGTTGTCCTGAAAGCATTCTATTGACAGGTCTTTCGCTTCGTCCACTGCGCAGTAATAGCCTCCGCCTTTCCATCAACAGCGATCAACTTGCTATTTGAAGACTTTGCATCATATTTTCTTACGATTGCGGTAACATGCGATGAGGAGTGCAAGCTGTCGCAATCAACCCTTAAATTTTGCTGGTTATTAACAGTGGATATTGGTATGCCATCCACAAGAATGAATAACTCCAGCTTAAACTCTTTCGTCCAAAATGTTCAATTGAAGCCAATGAGAGGGAAGCCATTACCTCTCACATAGAGTTAGAGAATACATGCAAAGATAGCGAGCCGCTTTTATCATGGGTTGATCTTTGATCTTCATTACCTTTAGAGAAAATAACCAATTTGTATTTTCGAAGCTCACAATTCTTGCATGTAAGTTTTATCACTGTATCTCAAGTATCGTGGCACGTTGCGTATTTTTTGAATGTGAGATGCATATGTGCTTTCATAGAGGTGCGCATACACTTGTGTTCACAAAAATAGCAGCACAACATATTGCAATGTTTAGATTTTTTTTTATACACTATATTTATATATTATTTTTTATTTATTAATTTTTATTTATTTATTTTTTATTTACTATTTTTTATTTATTATTCTTTATTTATTTATTAATATATTATTTATTTATTTAATATTTTTTATTTTTTTATTATTTCTTATTTTTTATTTAGTTTTTTTTAATTTTATTTTATTTAAAAAAAATTTTTTTTTGTTTGCCACAAAATCATATAACTTGAAATTTTAAACTTTTTACAAAATTTTAAAAAATTCAACACTTTTTCATCAAAAATTTAAACCTTTTATCAGAATCTTCAGAAAAATTGGGAACTAAAATAGCTTAAAAATTGCATTGATTTTTAATTTCTCCACCTAAAACAATGTCGAGCATTTGTTATATATAGAAGAAATTGCATAACACGGACTAGAAAAAAATTATCAAAAATTAACTTGAATTTTGAGCCGCTTTAAATAGGCTAAAATGCATTTTTTGCAAATTCGAACGAAAAAGTTTCAAGATTTTTCACGTTATTTATATGGCTTTTATTGTAGTTTAACTTATTTATTTATATAAAAGAAATTAAATAAAAACCAAAAAAACACAAATAAAAAAAAATGTTCTTTAATAAAACACAATAAATTAAATAAAAACAAAAAACATAATAAAAAAAAATTCTTTAATGAAATTAAAATAGAAACAATAAAAATACAAAAAAAATTACAAAAATATAAAAATTAAAATAAAAAAAAATTAAAAAAACTAAATAAGATAAAAAATGTAAATAAAAAAGGGGAAAATAAAAATATATAAAAAATATAAAATATAAAATAATAAAAAATATAAAGATATAAAAAAATAATAATAATAAAAAAGATCTAAAATTTAAATAAAAAAGGGAAAATAAAAAATTAAAATAAAAACAAAAACAAATTAAATAAGTAAAAAACGGCAAACACAAAAAATATATAAAAGAATATATAATAAAAAATAAAAGAGTATAAAAAAAATAATAATAATATTGTAAAAAAGTTTAAACATTTTAATAAAAAAGGGAAAATAAAAAATTAAAATAAAAACAAAAAAAATTACTTCTTTAATTAAATTATTTTATTTAATTAGTTAATTAAAACAGCAAACACACAAAAAATATAAAAAAAATAAAAAATAGTAAAAAATATAAAAAAATAATAATATATTAATAATAATAATAAAAAAAATCAAAAAAATTCAAATTAAAAAGGAAAAATAACAAATTAAAATAAAAACAAAAAAAAAAATAAATAAATACATAAAAACATAAAAAACAGCAAAAAGAAAAAAAAAATTTAATTAAAAAAATTTTAAATAAGCAACATTTTGTAACATATCGCGCTGCTATTATTCGGCACAGGTTTATTTTTGCGTCAATATAAAAACATATGCATACATGCAGACATAAAATACTAAATACGTGGGCGCATTGAATGAAGAAACATGAAAGCTGAATATTGGTTGCTTTACTTGTTTATTTATTTTCTTCATGATTTTATTTTGCATTAATTCCAAGTGAATAGGCGAAATATACATCCACATGCACGAGTATGTACAGACATACAAACATACATATGTTTGCGTAAACAACAGTATAATAGACTTAAAAAAAAATTTGTGCACAATAAAGTAAAGCGAATTGAATAAATTTATTTTTCCGTCAATTAGCGGAAAATGGTCCAGCGCAAAATACACAACCAAAAAAAAAATTAAAAATAAAAAAAAAACCTGCAAACATTTTATTATATAATTCGAGCGATGGCAAGTGCGAAAAATATTTAAACTAAATTAGTACGCCACTTTAAAGACGTTCGAAAGCCATTAAATTTTATTATTTCCATTGAAAATTTCATCACTACGGTCGTCCGACACTAATTCATTACTTTCGACACGCCATTCTTAAACAAGCCATTTGCCGCACTTCTACTTCCAAGTATTTTGCGCTATTTACCAATATTATTAGCACAGTTTCAGGCGCGCGATTGATGATTATTGCTTTTCATTATTGCTATTATGACCAGAATTATTAATGGCGCATTGCCTTGCTTTCGGCTAGCTGGCTCCGTGCACAACCAAATATCGTAAATTCGCAAATATTGTTGCCATGGTTGAAAAGCAAAATTCTTTTTAATTTGGCTACCTCAGGAGATTACTACGCGAAGCTAAACCGAGCTTATTGAATTTCACTACCAAATTTAAGATGAGTAAATATGAAATTTTCTAGTATTTGAAATTATTATAATACTTTTAAAATAAAGCACAAATGCTCCCTCAAATGCAAAGTCGCTCAACGCACTAATTCGCATACATACATATATTGCAATTTAAATTTAATTTAGCTAACGCAAACTTATTTCATCATTTTATTTATTTTATTTGTTTATTCTATTTCTTTTCATACAATTTTCTCCATTCCTCCGAAGCGTATGCTAAATCTTCAAGCTTACGCTCATCCCATCCATCCATTCATTAGACTTTTCATGCACTTATGCTAACGATCGTCGTGAAAGGAGCTCGCCACAGTGAGCTCACTTACATACTTACATATTTACATACTTTCAGAAGTAGAAGTACTTAAGCCAATGTATAAATGCGCATTGTACAATGACCTAAGCAACAGCTTCGCAACTTGTATATGTAATTATGTATGTATGTATGTGTGCATTATTTCTTCTCCATTTATAGTAAGTCCCGCTACTATTTTTTTTTTACATTGCTGATGATTTGCGTTGATTTTGCATGAATAAAAAACCTTTTCAGTTTGTTGGTCGGTAGCAGTGAGCTGAATTTCATTACTTAAAAATCTATTATTAGCGACGGTCTATTCGTCGTCGCCTTAATATTTATCCTAACCATCAGGTATGGTATATTATATGGCAAAATTGAAAATGTAAACGAAGTTTTGGCGTTTGTGATTTGCATTTGGTAGCTTGGCTTTGATTGCTTTGTGTACGAGTACTCTGCGCGTTCAGACAGTCACGTCGTCGCCAGGGAGTCTGATTGCTGTTTGGTGTGCTACAGCAAAGGGGAAATGGAAAATATGTGTATCTAAGATATTATTGTAATTTGTATTAATGCAAATGAAGCGGGAAGCGGTTCCAGTGAACTTTATGGTGAGATTGTGCGTTTACTTATTTGATGAGTCGTATGTGCTGTACTCAGGTGGTGCATAAATTGCTCTCAATAGAATGATTCAAAACGAATAAACCAATTTGCAAGTAAACGAAAAAGAAAAATAATCTACTAGAAAGTATAGAAAGTTAATTTTTTCATAACTGATATGAGATGAGACTTTTTTTCAATTTCAAACGTTTATTAACAAAAAAAGGTTACAAATTTAATCTTCAAAATAATAGCCATCGCTAGCGACACATTTTTTCCATCTCTCAGGCAATTTGTGGATGCAGCGCCAAAAAAAATTGGCCGTCTTTGGCCGCAAACCAATCTTCGTGAGAATTGAAGCGTGCGTGGCCCATCGATGCAAACAAATGATAATCGAAAGGCGCCAAGTCTGGTGAGTAAGCCGCATGTACCAGCGGTTCCCTATCGTACGTCTCCGATGTGGCGGTGCTTTGTCATCAAGAAAAATTACTTTGTGACACCAATCGGCATTTTGGGTGTATAGCGCTGTTCAAATCGGCCAGCTGTCGTTGGTAGCGTGCACCGTCAACTGTTTCACCTGGTTTTAATAGCTCGTACCAAATCATACCACGCTGATCCCAGAAAACACACAGCATTGCCTTGCGGCCGAAGCGATTTGGTTTGGCCGTTGTTTTTGGTTTGTGGCCGGGTGGACCATACGATCGTTTACGTTTGGTATTGGAGAAATACATTCATTTTCCATCACCCGTAACGATTCGATGCAAAAAAGACTACCTTTTGAACCGGGAGAGCAGCATTTCACAAGTGGTTTTTCGATTCTCTTGCTACCTTTCAGTCAGTTCATGCGGCACCCATCTTCCGACCTTTAAAATCATGCCCATGTCTTTCAAACGTTTGGAAATGGTTTTTTGGGTCACTCTCAACTGCTCTGCCATCATGTCTTACATTTGACCTTTGGATGAAGATCCAACAATGCTTGCAATTCGGCGTCCTCAAACTTTTTCGGTGTCCGGCCACGGTCCTCGTTCTCCACGCTAAAATCACCACTTCGGAATTTTTCAGACCACCTGAAGCACTGTGCTCTACTTAGAGCATGTCCACCATTAGCTTCTATAAGCATTTGATGAGCGTGAAAAGCGTTTTTCTTCAATTGATAACAGAAAATCAACGATGTCCGCAAATAGTAGTTTGAAGGCACGAAATTAGACATTTTTAAGAGCGACAAAAATGCATTGTTGTATGAAACGTGACAAACAATGAACTGAATATTGTTGACAGATGAAAGACGAAAAAACTAGACATTTGGGAAGGTTTAAAAATACTCCTAGCGACATCTATGGACTAATAGCTGAAAGTCTCATTTCATAGGTATACATATAAGTTTCTGGCAATGATTCTCATACTCTATGATCAGAAAGTACCGGGAATGCTTAATTTAAACGAACCGCGCACGTGGGAACGGGTACATATTTTTTTCTTATGTTGGTAGGACTGTAAGACACACATCTGTCACTTTTTAGCGCCATCGGATCATTCGGGTTTGCCTGGCCGGCCGGAAATGTCGGCAAACAATTCTTGGATTTTGCATAATGATAGCGCGCCATCGCTCTGAGCCCAAATTTTGCTGGATTATTTGACCAAACACCAACTAAATACCATCGTGCAAGCACCGTATTCACCTGATATGGCGCCGTGCGACTTCTGTTTGTTTCGCAAGTTGAAGTTACCACTTAGTGGAAGAAGATTTCAGTCGATAGAGGAGATCAAAGAGATTGCGACGAAGGAGCTGAATGCCATCCCTTCGTCGGCCTACCAGGGGTGCAGGGAGGACTGGGTTAAACGTTGGCATATGTGTGCTGCTTCAGACGGGTCATATTTTGAAGGAGATAAAATAAATTTGCTTGAAATTTAACTATGTTTTGTTTTATTTAAACATTCCCGGTACGGTACTTTCAGATCATAGCGTATATAGAACATTGGTTCTAAGGAGACTGCATATTTTCTATTTTAAGAAGTTAGGCCAGAGGTTAGGTAGCGACGAAAACGCTAATTGTTAAAAAAAAACTTTAATTAAAAATATACCGATGATCTATACACCCCCCCTCAACAAAACGATAGCAATTGACCAGTTTTGACAATTTTTCTTTGCTTTTTTATGTTCTTTTTTTTTATTAAAAGATGTTTTTTAAGAGCTTGAGAACTATATATATATATAATTGGCGCGACCACCCTCTGTTTGGCTGAGCCTCTCCTCCTAATTTGTCGTGTGCGTCTTAATGTTGTTCCACAAATGGAGGGACCTACAATTTCAAACCGACTCCGAACGGCAGATATTTTTTATCTTTTGCCGAGATTCGAACCGACGTTCTCTCTCTGAATTCCGAATGGTACTCACGCACCAACCTATTCGGCCACGGCGGCCAAAACAAAACAGAAATATTATTAGACTGAATACTACTCTTTAGCTTTAAGGTCCTTTTTTAAAAATATTTTTACGATTAATATAAAAAAAGTTATTCTATTTTGAATTGGAGACTTTTAGATATGCAAATTCAACCTTTCTAACTCTCTAACGCCCCTGTAAAGGGCGAATTCAAAATAGTATAACTTTTTTTATATTAATCGCAAAAATATTTTTAAAAATGGATTTTAAAGCTGAAGACTAGTACCTACTTTGCGATGCCGTTGTGGAAAATTAAAACAAAACTTTACCTCGCTCAAAAAAAAAATAAAAAAAATGGCCAAAATCTGCACATTTTGACTAGTTAACCTCAAATTGCCAAAAATCCTGACGTGCTGGAGCATTTTCAAGGTCATATTCGTTTTCAGCATAAAAAAACCTTCAAGAAACACCCATAGCCGTTAGAAACTGTACCTCGCAGGACTGTGAAATATATCCGATACATTTTGGTACATAAACTTTATTTTTACTTAATTGTAAAATGTGAAAAATTGATGGGTGATATAACTTTTTAATAATTTTTTTCGTAATCAGGACACCAAATTACAAAGTAATTAGTTAAAATTATCGAAAACGTTTTTTGGTTGTTGGCCTGTGTTATTGATATATATATAAATATGTATGTATATTATGTTATCTTTTAACTGTATTTTAAGACTTAGTATTAGTAAAACTATTTATTTGGAAAGGAGCTACAGCTGATCTCCGGTAGCTCCTCTCAAAAAATACGTTTTGCGGTGACCACTATATCTCTAAACTGGATCCTCTGAAATTAACAACCAAAAAGATTTCCTTAAATAGTAGTGTTTTAGCCAAGCAGCTATCTAAAGTGCGTTTCATAATCATAAGACACCCCTAATTTTTAAAAGAATTTTAATTTTTAGATTTCAGAGGAAAATAAAAATTTTACACATCGATTAAAGTAACAAAAGTTTCATTACAGAATTTAGAACTTTTTTTAATATATAAAGAAAAATGTTAGCAAAAACGCATTTACTGGCGTTTCAAAATGATAAGACGCTGTTTAATTAAAGTGATCGTGTAACAGAAGTATACTTTTTCGAATTTAGCGCAAATCTCTCCAATAATTTAAAAAACCATTGGGTCCATCAAGGTTCCATTTTTTTTTCATCCAAAAATATAACCGTTTTAAAAATAATATGAAATTGGGCAACATTAAAAATATTCCAAATATCTAACTGTGTCCCAGTTGGTGTCTAAGTGTTTTTCTGCAAACTGAAGACGCGCCAGCTTGTGCAGTAGCAAAATTTGGGGTCCTTTTCTTATTTTTGATCATTTTAAAAGATTGCACCTCTGTAATGTGCGCCAAACTGTTGTTTTTGAAACCTTATTTTGAACAAGACTTAGTCGAGTTAGAAGCTTTGCTTATGATTGCTCGCTGTTCTCGACCTGATAGTGATCATTTTCTTCCAACGGGCTTCAAAATGTTGTAATTCTCAGGACTCCGTAAAAAATTCCGGATAACAAAACGACTTCTGCCTGTTTTTGTTTTTGCAATTAATTTTATTGACAAGCCTGAATACTTGTAAGCCAAAATTTTTCGAAATTGAGCAATTGAGTATAATTTCAAAACCGAGGTTGATACCAATTCCAGCCTTTCCTCCAAACATTGATCCTGATGAGTTCCTGTTAACAGATCTGGCTAACTTACCAAAGGAATCTACTTCTTCAGAGGTATATCTTCAGCACTTCAACCAAACATTAGCTCAATTGGAGAGTGATTGGGAGACTATTTATACAGACGGATCCAAAACGGACACGAATACTACGTTTGCAGTAACAAATCATCTTGGTGTCACCATTGCTGTCGGTTCATTGCCAATATACTGCTCGGTATTCACAGCCGAAGCAGCTGCATTACTTGTAGCAGTTAAATACGCTTCCCAGAAAAGGAGAAAATTTATAATTTGCAGCGATAGCAAATCTACTTTGGATGCTATTAAGAACCAGAGAAACGAAACACCACTAGTTACAACCATTCGAAACATATTACTTCTCAATAAAAACACTATAAGAATCATGTGGGTTCCTGGCCATTCTAGGATACCAGGAAATGTGTATGCTGACATCAGGGCTAAAGAAGCCGGACATGAACCATTACATTTTAGTGATGATATTACTAACAAAGACATTCGAAAGCTGGTACAAGAGCATTTGCATACATTTTACGCAAGTAATTGGAATACCTTTCAGCACCCTTATAAGAAATACAATCCCACCGGAGCGAAACCTTTATATCCCTCTAATATAGCCTGTCAAACTTTAAAAAAATTCACGCGACTCAGGATTGGCCATTCAATATCTACTCACGCTCATTTGCTAAATGGTTCGCCCAAACCACTCTGTCCTCACTGCAACTCCATCGATTACTCAACCATACATACTCTTGACTACTGCCAAAAATGGGAGGAATGTAGAAATGCGATGTTTCCTAACTGCAAGCCCACTGATTTATTAAAAAACACAGATATTAATAGTATTTCCTTAATTTGTAAATTCATTTCACAAACTAGATTAAGTATATATATCATTAAGCTCTGAACAATCCATATAATCCATAAAAGCTATTCCTAACACTCACCCCAAAAACTATCCTTCCTCTCCACCATAGTTCCTCCTCGCTTAACTTTACCTCACCCAAAAAAACAAATTAGTATATTAGTATGTATGTATAGTATATAGATACTTAAGTTTATATTATCATAAGCCGAAGGCCCTGGCAGCCAGCGCTTACTACTTACGTGTGACAGTTATTTATAATTGTAACTCTTGTAAAAATAAATAAATAAATTTTTTTTAAATTATTATTAAAGTCATACAAAACAACAATCAGAACCTTCTATCTCTTCAGAAGCTTATTTTCGACTAGTGTGTCTTATCATTATGAAACGCCGAAAAGACTAGCAAAAGTGCAGCTTCTTGGAAAAAGATAACGGTTCTACAAAATAGAGTGAGCTTTCGCACCAGAAACAATTTATGGAGGTCTTAAGCCTATAACTGTTAAAATTACGCCACATAAAAGCTACTCCGGAAAGAAAAAGCGAGCTTATGGTAGTTCAAAAATTATATACCAAAGGTGTCTTATGATTATGAAACGCACCTTATTAAGCTCTCAAGATTTTGCAAATTATGCGTGTGCCTCCTATTTTTTTGAATATGTTTCCATTTAAGATTGAATAGTTGAGTTTAATAGTTCCTCGACAAGTAAATGAAGGATATTGCATGCGAAATACATTTTGAAGCTGACCAAAGCGTAAAACAATTAACTGAAATCATTATCGGATCATGCCAATTATCGAAGCTCTATAAAGGCGATTACAATGCGTACGATTATGTGAAAGCGCAGAAATGTGCTTTAAAAATGTATAATCCGTCTTACAGATGCGATTAGAGATATACACAAAAGAACAGTTACAAATTGCGACACCCGAACACATCTACATTCATGTACAATTTGTATGTGTTTTGTGATATTTTGAAATATGATTACATAACAGCTTAAGGCGAACAACTTTGTTTTGTCCTTATTGTGTCACAAATGTGGAGATAAAAGTTATTGTTCTGCACGTATGTATGTATGTGTGCGTGTGTGTTTGAAACAAATAATAGTATTAGTACATATTACTCATCGTTGACTTTCGAATGTCTGCTTGCCGCTTCACTTCTTCCTTCTCTTTTGCGTTGAATGGCAACAAAATAAAGGAATTCGTTGATGTCCTTCCCCTGTGAGGGGTGAAGTGGTTGCCACCTAAGCTAAGCTATTGTAACCTATAATATTTGTGGGGTGGAGGATGTACGTAAAACCAATGTATCTTCTGAAGAACTTCTTTGTTGTCGACAAACTTTGTCAAAGAAGGTACGACTGCCTAGGAAACGGCTTCTTTGTCTAGATCGAACCAGAGAAGCCGAAGTGAATTGGAATTCAGTTTATTTTATTTTTTAGTTTTTTTTATTTTGTAGCTTTTTCTACATACGATCTTATTGGAGTAGCAACTGAGGAAAAACAACCAACGTCAAGGCGTAGGTCTATTTTAAAAATATTGAGCTTATGAATGACAAATTCCTCTGTAATGGAAACCTGTAATGCCTTTTTAATGTAATTTCTTTTGAATCACCATTTTTTTCTTTTTTGTAGAGGCTCATTTAAATTTTTTATTGTTGTATTTTTATTGAGGTTATGAGTGGTACTATTAACATTTGTCGTACACTCCACATGCTCTGACATAAAGAAAAAAACATAAACATAGGACTATGAATAAGTTCGTGCGGTTTTTTTTCGAATTTTAAACTTTATTGACGTAAAATGGTTACAAATTTAATATTCAAAGTATTGTCCATCGCTTACTACTACTTTTTCCCCATCTTTCTGGCAATTAACGGATTCCCTTTGTGAAAAATTCGGTCGGTTTTGCCGCAATCCACGAATCGATCCATTTTTTGACTTCATCGTAATTACGGAAGTGCTGGTCAGCCAGGCCATGTTGCATCGATCGGAAGAGATAGTAATCGGATGGCGCAAGGTCTGGACTATACGGCGGGTGGGGTAGGACATCCCATTTGAGCGTTTCTAAGTATGTTTTGACCACTTGTGCAACATGTGGCCGAGCATTGTCATGTTGCAAAATAACTTTGTCGTGTCTATCGGCGTATTGCGGCCGTTTTTCTCGCAGTGCTCGGCTCAAACGCATCAATTATCGTCGGTAGACATCCCCCGTAATCGTTTCATTCGGTTTCAATAGCTCATAATACACAACACCCAGCTGGTCCCACCAGATACACAGCATAACCTTCAGGTCATGAATATTCTGCGCCGACGTCGATGTTGAAGCATGGCCAGGGTATCCATACGTTGCCCGACGTTTTGGATTGTCGTAATGGACCCACTTTTCATCGCCAGTCACAATTCGATGCAAAAAACCCTTTCTTTTGTGCCGTTGAAGCAGTTGTTCGCATGCCATAAAACGGCGTTCAACGTCTCTTGGCTTCAATTCATACGGCACCCAATGGCCTACCTTTCGGATCATTCCCATGGCTTTTAAACGTTTGGAAATGGTTGATTGATCAACTCCCAAAGTTTTTGCAACCTCTTTTGCGTTTGAGCCGGATCTTGATCGAGCAATTCCTCCAATTCGGTATCCATGAACTTTGGCGGCGCACCCTCGCGTTCTTCGTCTTCCAAGCCAAAATCACCACTTTTAAAGCGTGCAAACCACTTCTGGCACGTTCGCTCAGCTAGAGCATGCTCACCATAAACTTCCACCAAGATACGATGACTTTCGGCTGCTTTTTTCTTCATATTAAAATAATGAAGAAGAATTCCCCGCAAAAACACATTATTTGGCACGAAATTCGACATTTTCAAGTGTGGTAAAAATATTGTTGTTTACGCTTCAAATAAAAAACTTATACTGACGTTTGTGCCTTACGACAGTAGCTCTCCCATGAATGTTTGGAAATGTGGATCGATGGAATAATAATCAAGTTACGCCATCTGTTGTAAAACCGCACGAACTTATTCATAGTCCTATTAAATGTACAAAAACAATAAAAATAAACATTAATCTTGCAAAGCAGCCAACAAAGACAAATCCTTGATTTTCCGTTTGCACACTTGGCGCAAAACTGACAAAAGTGTTGAGCAAATGCTTAAAAAAGCAAACGACAGCAACATGAAGGAGAGCAAAGAACTGCTACAACAAAAACAAAAAAACAGCAAAACAAAATGTGTTGAGCAAAATAAACAAAGAAAAGTTCCTTACTTTGTGGGCTTTTGCAAAAATTAACAAAATTCGAAATAAGTATTCAAAAGCCACGCCGCAGAATACGCAGCGACTAAAAACCAGCAAAAGATAACAAGGACGACTATGCCGCGTTATATGGATACTGAGTGTACGACGTGAGGTTAAGTGGCGGATTGGGCGCAAAGTTGCGCTATTTGCCACAACGGGGAGCAAAAGCGTTATATTCGCCACAGGCGTCAATGCAACAATACAAAACAAACGTCTTTTTTAAAAAGTCAAACATAGCAAAGCCCGTGACAGAAAATAACCCGGCAGCGGGAACGCCAGCAGCCACGAAACATCAGCACAAGGACAATATGTCAAGGCACATACACACACACATACATACAGAGTGATTTACTTTTCTACGATATAAAAAGACAAAACCAACAATAAGGAAAAAAATAAATGTATATGAAACTCATTGAAAGCGTTGAAAACGAAATAATCTGCCTTCGTCGGATGGCATTTCGAATAAGGCTAATTAGCCGCCTTTTAGGCGCATTTTGTGGCACTGACATTTTGACTGCGTGAAAGGGTTGTGAATGCGACAACAACAAAATGTATAAATGAATGCAAGCACCGACACGAATTTAATATACCTAATTCCATTGTTTCAGTGAATTATAAAAATGTAGCAACATGAGTGATAAGAACGTGCATACATATATATGTACATGTACGTACAGTGTCGGACAAAACATATTGAACTCATTCATACTTCGATATAATTATATTTTCCTAACGTGAAATCTCATTTCAAATATAAATTAAATACCCAGAAATTAAGACGAACTATTTAGTTCTTGAAGGCATAAAAAAACTTTACAAATACATAGTTTACTTCATAAAATTGCATGCGTGAAAAACAAAACATATGCGATATTCAGAGCGACAAAACATATTGGAATAACAATAATTAACTAATATTTTATAGCGTAACCATTATTTTTTATAACTTCACTACATCTTTTTGGCATGGAAGCTATTAGATTGTTGATAACGTCGAGTGGAATATCCAACCAGGCTTGTTTCGCAGCTTCAAATAGCTTCTTTTTGTCCCCATTTACTCCTTGCCTGTCTATCCTCCTATTGAGTATCTTCCAAAGGTTATCAATTGGATTGAGGTCCGGAGATTGTGCTGGCCACTCGAGTACATTAATTTTTTCCGATGCGATCCAATTTGCTACCAACTTCGAGGTGTGCTTTGGATTGTTATCTTGTTGGAACAACCACGAAAGTGGAATATTCCACTCAGCATGGGAAAGTATCACGCTCTCTAGTATGTTTTGGTATACAAAACTATCCATAATTCCATCTATTAAATGGAGAGGTCCAACACCAAACCCAGAAAAACAACCACACATCATAATATCCCCTCCGCCTTGCTTAACCGTACCTTTGCAGCATCGAGGATCTAAACGTTTATTTTTTGGCCGGCGAACTCTTCTCATTCCGTCTGAGTATTTCAAGTTGAATTTTGATTATCAGAAAAAAGTATAGTTCTTCATCGTTTCACTGACCAGTTAATGTGCTCCCGAGCGAATTTCAACCGCTTTAGCCTATTTTTTGTGGAAATAAATGGCTGTTTTGCTGCTCTATAACTGTTCAGTCCACCTGCACATGCTCTGCGTTGTACAGTTCGGCTGCTAACCTTTACGTTCAGCTCTTTAACTATACTTGCTGCCGACTTCTCTGGATCTTTCTTCAATTCTATCAATATTTTCGAGCCTTCGTGCTGTGTAGAACCTTTGGGTCGTCCGCCACGGTGAAGAGTTTCAACACTTCCAGTTTCTCGGAATTTTTCTATAATGAAACTAACTGTTGATTTTTTCATTGCGAACTTTTGACAAATATCCTTTTGCGATAAACCGTGCTTGTAGTCGTTTATAATTAGTTTTTTCAATTGAACTAAATGCTTTTTTCCCGCCATTAGCACGTTTTTTTAATAAAAGTACAGAATTCTAGAATTTTCAATATGTTTTGTCGCACTGGATATTGTATATGTTTGCATATAATATAATACAGTCTTATCTTAGAAAATATTTTTTTATGTTTTCATATAACAACTGGTTGCTTTTCATTTCTGTGATATTTTTTCTTATTTAAAATAATATTTGCAAGAGTAAAAAGAAATAGCTTCACTAATAGGTATCAGTCCAATATGTTTTGTCCGACACTGTATATCATTTGCAAAATTTATATCTGATGCCGTGTTCAATAGCCTACACTTAGTTATAGCGATGACAGTGAGCAATTATTTTTAGCTTTAACTGCACTTGAATGCCAGTGAGATTTTATTGACACTGGAGATAATTCAACACCTTATAACAACAAATAGTGTGCCAGCTCATATTTTATTAACTCAAAAGGAGTTTCAACTGTTAAAAAGATACAGCATTAAATTTTGACAGCAGTTTTATTTTTACTTCTATTCAAATGCAACATTTTTGCGCTTGTATGTGCCTTGTCCGTCTATATCAATTCCTACTTGTCTTTGCAGCTTCCTTTTAACTTGAACCAAAACTCGCTACGGTGAAAAAAAACAAAAATATCAAAATGTTAATTTAATTAAAAACTAATTCACACAAACTAATATACTTGGTAAT
Organism: Anastrepha obliqua; assembly: GCF_027943255.1. Lineage (NCBI taxonomy): Eukaryota > Metazoa > Arthropoda > Insecta > Diptera > Tephritidae > Anastrepha > Anastrepha obliqua. Next base: position 16,551,869 of record NC_072892.1, read on the forward strand.
ATTTAACTTACAGAAGACTCCCTAATCTTTTTAACAAAACATAGAACCCCAAAAATATATTTAGCCGAATTAAATAACTTAATTTCAGTTGAGTAAGGAAGTGGCAAAATACCAGAAGAAGACCCGAAAGGGTAAACGAAAAAGTGACTTTAAAGTTAGCAGTAAAGCGGAATTTAAGCAGAATTATTTACTAAAATATTCTTGTGAGAACTCTGAAGCTATCTTAACGGACCGTAAAAAATTGAAGAGGAAGACAAAATTATAAAGGCACAACTAAATTAGACAACAAACCACCGTCGGCTACACAAATAGGAAGACTTAAAAGCCACAGGGTGTCTATAGCACAGCAGGCGAAACTATTAAAGGATAATCGTCATACTGAAAATATTATTTTTAATGAAGTTGACGTTGAGTTTTAGAAGGGTAAATGGGGTATTTTAAAATGGAGCAGGTTAACGCTAGAAATTTGTACTGCACATGGAGAGTGAAACCAGGGATCAATCAGGCAACGAAAATACACTTCATAAGATAAATCAACATGCAAAATACTCGTAGTTATGACGCAGAGTTTTAATGAGAAGGTGGGAATATAAGAAAGGAATTGGCAAAGTTATAAAGAAGGAAGTGTGGGCTTTTAATGATTACTAATAAGCAGATGCATATTGTACATACCTTAGATTGAAACACCAAATTATAGCACGGATTTTTTTAATAGTGGTCACCCCTCGGTTGACAATAGCAAACCTCCGGGTGAATTTCTGTCATGAAAAATATCTTAATAAAACACCAGCTGCCGCTCGGAAGCAGCATGAAACTATAGGTAGCTCCATTTGTGGAAGACGCACACCACAAATAGCAGGAGAAGGAGGCCAAACACTAATTAAGAAATTTTAAGAGCGAAATGATAATACAAAACAGAAATATTGTTGGAATGAATTTTTTTATTATATTCTGGTAGATAGTTTCTTAGCATTTACTTTTTCAATATGATGTGCGGCATATGTTCATTCGATCATTCCAATTTTTGACTACTTTTTCCAATAAGTCTGAATAATAAATCTAAATAAGCCCAATCAGCAAGAATGCGACGAAAATGATGATCATTTGCCTCCAATTCTTGCACGACCTGTATTTTATAGGCACGTACGCCGAAGGACAAAGGCCAACAAGTTGAGAACAATAACGAATCGATATTTCGGCGTCTTCTTCAACACTTCGCTCTATGAACTTAGCGAAAAGGATTATTATTAGTATTGGAAGCGTTGTTCTCGCGATTCTTGATGACTGACGATTCTTGATGACTTGACAAACTTTATTGAACAGAAATATCAACACAGTTGCCATTCCCAGCTATCAAACCATAGTTATCTATATCGATGGTTCTCATGCAGCTAAAAAAAAGAATAAAATAACTTATCCAATAAAACAAATTATGCCAGAATAGCACAAATGAATTTGAAAAAGTATTTGTGAAAGTATTAATGAAATATTTGTACTAAAGTTTGTAGGCATAAAAATCTATGATGATGTAAATATATACTTATACTGTGGCGGTTTATACTACCAGAAAAACTCTATAACTCAAAGTTCATAGTCAGAATTTTGGATAAAAAAATTTTTTTTTTATTTAAAAAAAAATTTAAAAAAATTTAGAAAAAAAAACATTGAAAAAAAATTTTAAAAAAATCAAAAAACAAAAAATATACAAAAATAAAAACAAAAAAAAAATATATGTATACATACATATATAAAAAAAAAATTCAAAAATTAAAAAACAAAGAAGAAAGAACAAAAGCTATGTAGCAGAAAGTTTCTGACTTTATAGTCAGAATTTTTATAAAAATCCCGGGTATGCAGTTTTGTTGCACATTCAATTTTGGTATAATTTCAGCAATAGTCAAAAATATTTACACAAAGCTGGAATTTCGCATTAATTCAAGCGCTTTCTTTAATGTGAAATACGCCGTTGTTTTCTTTGAATTTGCACTAGTTACCTTTGCTTACTTTAAATATTTCAAAAACAACATTTTTCATTACAATTGTTGAACAACAAAAAACGAAAGCTTTCTTGTAAACACTGTGAATACTTTTGTGTAAATACTTTTGACTATGGCTGATACTATATCAAAACTGAATGAGCAACAAAACTGCATACCAGGATTTTTTCACAAAATTCTGACTAAAAAGTTCGAAACTTTCAGCTACCTACATATGTATGTATATAATTTTTTTCTTTCTGCTTTGTTTTTTAGTTTTTCTTCTTTGCTTCTATTTATTTTTTTTTTTGTTTTTTTTTTATTTTTATTTTTTTTTAAAGCATTTTCATTTTCATATGAAAACAAAGCACAAAACCATCAACCAAACAAAAAAGAAAAAAATTAAACAAAAGAACTAAAAATGTATAAAAAAAAAAATAAATAAATAAATAAAAAAATTAAGAAAAAAATTATTTTTATTATTATTATTTATAGGATATATGTATATTTATATACACAATATAACCCAAAAAAAAAAAATTAAAAGTCAGAAAAAAATATAAAAAAATAAAAATTAAAAAGAAAAAATTAAAAAAAAAATTATTATTATTATTATTATTATTTATAGGAGATATTTACAATATAACCTTAACTCAAAAAAAGGGTCAAATTAAAAAAGATTATAATAAAACAAAAAATATATAAACAAATAAAAAAAAATTATTATTATTATTATTATCTATACTAACTTAATTAGGGTTATATTGCATATATCTCCCATAAATAATAATAATAATAATTTTTTTGTTAATTTTTTTTTGACGGTTTTTCATATGAATCCTTTAATTCATTGTTACCCATTTCGTGACTGCCTCTAAACTTGAGCAAAATATAGGCCGAATATTATAGTTCATATATTTATTAAAATGTACATATAAGGCTTTTTCTATTCGCCACTTCTCTGCTTGGCTCACTTCACAAAAAATTTGCATTTGAAAGTAAAAACAAAGTTATCGAGCAAAATTCGCTGCTGGCCTCTATGGTCATACCTCATGAAACTCGTATATAACTCACTATTTTGCTAACAAATGTAATTTTAGGCAGCTCTATTCCAGCGCTGTCAAGATATGTTTACTTGCTAACGCTGGGCGAAAAGAAGAAGCCTATAATCTCATGTTGAGTTGAGCACTGCCTCTAATTTGGAAATTGATGCGGTCGCTCTAAAATTAATAAATACTAGTTGCATTTGACCTTACAAAGACTTCATTGTAGACTCTTTCTCGGCTACAGCAACATCAGTGGCAAGATTCGGTCAGATTTTTTACGCCATGCCCACTGCATGCACCCACCATAGCCAATCTATACATCAGCAATTTTGAACGAGACATAGGGGGCTGGCCCAATGCAGGCTGGCTTTGCTTAGTATATTTACTTTGCTTGGCTTTGAAAACTTGTGTGGCCGAATGGGTGCTTTAAACGCTGACATAACAGTCAGATGAATCGTAAAGGGAAAAAGGAAACAGAGATGTTAGCCATATTCAATAAAGCATAATGCAGAACCTTAACTAGAAGCTGTGAAAGCATATTACGAATTTTTTCTTTTAATACTACAAATGTTCAAGACAAGACGCCAATCACACCAACGACGAGAGTTATGGGTGCGCGAATTAAACTCATATCGACAAAAGCATGTGCACTTTCAGCTTTGCGCCAGCTTGCAAGAGACGAGGAATATTTCAAGAATGATAAATGCATCTACATATGTTTATCAATGGCATTTATGAAATTTTCTGCAAACAATTTTGAAAAACAAATGTGAATAAACAAACTCTCTAATCTGCCTAAAATTCACAAATGATACTAAACCAAATCAAATTAAATGAAAGACAGGGGTGCTCAAAGGGTGCCTAGTGTCAAAAGCGCTGCAAGTGGAACCAAGACGCATTCATTAAAGGTGGTGGCACTAGACCAACAACACTGTTCTGTAGAATTGATTGGCAAAGCAAAGTATTGAGAAACTAGAGAACAAAGAAGGAATTCGATTTGTTGCATTCTGAGCTGACAGCCTCATGGACACGGCGAAAGAAAAAAAAACAACTTAATTGATTTGCCAACACCACCTTTAATAGATTCGCCTGGAATAGAATATTAAGCTATTTGAAACTTCGCCGTACTTCAAGCGCTTCAAGCAAAGCTGCCATTTGGGCTCATTTTATATATTTTATTATTGTTCTATTCCTTTTTGACAGTATCCAAGCATGCAAAGCCAGCCTGTATTGGACCTGCACCTTTAAGAAATTTATTAGTCATTCCACATTTCTACATGCGCTGCTCTCTGCTTTCGAAGTTTTATTAAAATTTTATCAATTCAGTTGTTGTCACTTGGTCGAAGTGATTAATATTTATATCTAACACAACTGAGATTTACTTAGCCAAACTTTTGATGTTTTAATTAACTTTTTTGCACAAAGTAGCGCACACAAAGTGTCCACACCTCCAAACCAATAGCAACCCACAATGTGGGTTAAGCGCAGCATCTGTGAAAGCACAAACCGACAGTGCGTAATTGCTACTCCGGCTATAGTTGGCTGGCTGTAACTCATCCTTTGCTACTCAGCCAACAGTAATGACACCAACTCTGTTAAGCGAACTCACAAGCACCGCTTAAGTACAGCACAAATAGCGAAAAAATACTCATAGCTAAGAAAGAGCAGGTTCAAATGCCAGTAGTTAGGAAAAAGTGACTTGAATTTGCACCACCATTGAATCAAGTATAACTGCACCGCAACCACGCAAATCGTAACCTCATTAAATATTTCACTTACTCGCCACTGCAATTTACTTTAGACTTATGTTTTTTGATGAACTAAAAATCTTCTAACGTCTTTCTTTTCAATCGCATTTCTTTCTTTTATGCATTTATGTATGCTACCATTCACACACACACTCGTATCCTACTCCTTCGTTGCTTTGGGTATGCACGCGCTCGCCACTTGCCGGTTGGGTCACATTTGCAGTCCCCGCACCTCCACCGCTGCCTTCGTTGGTACCCAGAGCGCCACCACCACCGCCACCACCGGGCGCCCCTGGCGAGAAGCGTCAGCTGAATGAATCACAAAAGGCCACCCTAGAAAAGCTTAAGTAAGTTGAATCAAGTTACTCGCGGCATTACTGATTTGCATAAATTATGACTTAATTGTGAAAAATAACCCATTGCATAAATTGAATTTTGCATTTTGCATACACTCGAGTAGGACACGACCGCGCAAGCGTCCAGATTGGTCAGAAATGATGAAGGAAGTAGAGTCTGGCAAGAAATTGCGGCATGTGGTGTGCAGCGACAGGTGAGTTGAAAAGCGTAAGAGTAAGCAACGCAGGTGCATCCACTCAAGGAAGGACTATAGAAGCCTAAAAAAGTAAAATGCAAACGCGGCAACGAAAATAAAGTTACTTTAAGCTAATTGCACGAAAGAAAAAGAGTGAATAGAGATATTGAATGAGAACAATGAGTTGCTCTCGTCATGTAATTAGCTTTCGGAGACAGTTTTGTATACTCTTATACGTTTAGTTGAAACCACACGTATGTATATAAATTTTGCAGATCTCAGCCAATTCTCACATGCAAATCAATGACGAAAGTGGATAATAAATTCATTTACGAAACAGAGAAGGACAACTCGCACAATAAACTACTCAAACAAATTCAAGGTGGTATTAAACTGAGATCCACGCAAACAAATGATCGCAGTAAACCATTCATCGAGGGATTGCGGAAATTCCGCAAACAAATGACCATCGAGGAGCAGATACAAAAGTCCCAGTCGAAGATTAATTTGCTAGCAGAGGTGAATGCATTTAAATGCCATATTTTAGCATTACAAATCACACATCTAATGACATATTCAATAGGCTGCTACTGCTGCTGTTGGTGCTGCGAGCGGATCTGCTGGCAGCAGCGACCCGGCTGCCATTACTAACAGCATTGTGGCCGCGCTCTCAATAGACGATCCCAGCGGCGATGAGCTCGACGATATTGATAAAATACGCGATGACTTGCAAAGCACGAAGCAAATGTTGGCGCTCGAACTGCGCAATCGCGAAGCGCAGGAACGTGAGAATAAGAAATTGCTTGCGCAAATAGCTACTTTGGAAGCGGAGTTGGAGCGCGAGAAGTCGCGCGAGAAGAATCTAGAATATGGTTCACGTATTATTGTGGCCACCATGGATCCCACACCGGCAAGCGAAGAGGCATACATGAATTCACTCAAGCAGGAAGCAGAAGACGCACGCAAGACGGCCAAGGACCTGGAGAAGAAATATCATGACACAGGCGAATTACTTGATCAAGCGAAGAGCGAGATTGAAGAGCAAAAACGTTCGATACAGATGCTGGAACGTAAATTAGCGCAGGCATTGCAGGTGAGTTTGAAAAACACATTTCTTTCCGCTTATAGACAATAAACGAAATATGTAATGCTTCTATGAATAATTTATAATATAGTAGCTTTTGTGTGCCTAAACGCTTTAATGAATTCTAACAAATTGCAAGCTTTTCTTACTTCTCATCGCTATTAACTTAAACTAAATAAAACAACAAACAAAAAACGCTTAAAGGGTAATGTGACGCCCACACCCTGTCCCATATGCAGCAGAAGGCAGCAAAACAAATTTTTTTACTCATACGAAGACTCAGATGATGAGAAATCATATTATGGCTTTGAAAACTATGCTAATTCCTACACTAAAAACAAGGTAACACACTTCATGCCTGGCAGCGCACCGTCGTGGCATTAAAAAAAAACTCATTTTGTTTAACTAATTCATAGGGCGGTGGTTCTTTGAATGGCTCAAGGCGTCCAAGCGATGTGCATGGCGGACGCGACAGCTCGCCGGAATTAGATCTGGAAATGAGTGAGAGTGATCCTGACGAGCCGGAAGAGAAAAAGGTGGAACGCCGCGAACGGCGCTTGACAAAGGAAGTGAAAGTGCTTAGGAGCAAATTGACTAAGGTAAAGGTTAAGCGGGAAGCCGCTAAAAAGGAGAAATTGGCACTAAAGCAGGCTATGAAAAAGAATCATGTCATACTCAAGTAAGTAGAGCAAATCTATCGAAATAGTATTTTTGCAAATTTGGTTTTTCAATATGACAGAGAGGAGAACAAGAAGTTCAAAAAGTTGGAAAAGGAAGTCCAGAAGATGGCTGCCTCCATGAAGGAAGAGGAAGAGGATGAGGACGATGATGAAGAGAAGGTAGTATCAATTAAAACCAAATGGTCACTTTTAAAAATCGGTTTAATGCTAATTGTGAATCCAGGATGAGGAGGTTGAGGAGAATGATGAGGCAGAAGAGAGCGAAGAGGAGGAAGAAGAGTCCGAGGAGTCGGAATCCGAAGAAAGCGAAGCGGAAACAGAAAGCGAGTCCGAAGCGGAGGTTTGACACTATTTTTGAATTCCATTATTTAATTTTTAGTTTAATACAACTTTATTACTTCCGCAGGATGCCAGCAATGCTGATAAAAAGAGCAATTTGGAACCACGCGTAAAGAAACACGAGAGCCGCTTTTTAGCTATGAAAAAATGCAATGTCTTGCTACAGGCTAATGTTGATAATTTGCAAGATGAGATCACTCAAGTACGCGCCAAGGCAGCGAACTTACAAGCTGAACTGGATGCGGTTTTGGCTGATCTAGGTTTCTAAACTATTTCAATAGAATTTGTGTGGAGAAGTGGCACAAAGGCGCGCAGCCGAAACCGATCATTTTTTCATATTGTATTGCGATATTTATAGTTACTTTTTATGTGAATAACTAGGACTCTTTTTTTCTAATAAACCACTTACCTTATCATATAAACGCGACTGCTTGCCGCCTAATTATTTTGATTTGTGCAGATGTTGAAGTTCTTTTTCCGTTTGTCTTTTATTTTTCATTTAAGGCAAGAAGACAACTGCTTTGAAAAATCCTGATAACTCCAAGTAAATGTAATCCTTCACCTCTTCAATATAGTTTGTTACCGCACTTTTTTTCTGGAATGCATTTGTTTTGAACTTTTGGTTTAAATATTGTGTTTGCAGTGGCGCTCAAACTATAATCGTTACCATAGCAAACAGCTGACTTCGAGTAGTAAATAATTTCAGGGTTGATTCGATTCAACAAATTATAACTAGGAAAAAGGAAATACCTTCAAATTGTTGTCTAGCTGTACTTTACATGTACCCTAATTCTTTTTTTACACGAATTTGTTTGAACGAGCTACAGAGAAAAAAATTCTTTTTTTACAAGAGTTCTTTTGTTTTAAAGGGGTTAGGGGTTATCATAGGCCCGAAAAAATGATTATTTTCAATAATATGGTCTTGCTAGTAAATTGCTTTATTTTACAAAAATAAAAACATAGCTTTAATACATCATATTTCGAATTGACTTTAGCACAATTTCAAAATAAAATTAATAATTGTAAAAGTTACCGCTGTTTGTGTGGAGCCCGTTTCCCCAGAAGTCCCTTGCGGTAATTACCACAAGTCCTTGGAGATTCATCTAAAATCAATCAGATAAGAGAAATAAGTTTTATTAATAATCTTGTGCCAGATATAAGCTTTTTTTCAAGCTTAACAATATGGCGGCTTCTGAAAATATTTTTCAAATTTTCGAGAAAAAAGCCGACAATTAATTGTTAAATATAATCGAAATTAAAAAAAAAATAATCCTTCGATCAGGCACCAGTTTTTTATGTTTTTGAAAAGCAGTATAAATTTTATTGAAATCTACCAAAGGGTTTTTAAGTTACAGTGTTCACCAGTTCAAGAAACATGGTTTTGAGAAAAACGCATTTAAATGCTAGCTACTTCACTCCGGAACGTCCGAGCGCACTTTGTTAATTGTTGAAAAGAAGTACGTTCACATATGCATTAATTACCAACAAATCCACGAAATTAATCTACCCCTTCACATATGGCAGATTACCTGAAAAATTGACAATCAGCTGTCAATACTGTTGTGAAAGGTTTTTCTTCATAGAAATTATTTTGGTGTTTTTGGTTTATTTAATTATTTTTAACGATATGAAGAAAAGACAAAGAGAAGGAGTAGCTAATTTAATTGCGCAATCGGCTGCTAATAATAAACAGTTGGAGCAAATCCGTAAACGGCGTTCACTGAGGTTTCAAAAAATAATGGCGGCAATACGCATTCGAAATTCTACATTACATTTTATAATAAGTAATAAGAAGGCACACGTTATAAACACATGCCTTTTTCTGTTATAATAATACCTAACAAACATTTTATTAGCATCATGTCTACAAACCTGTTTTCTTTGCCGACATCCATTTTATTTAGTTTTTGCTTTGACGTTTTTCTTTACACGCGTAAAAATAATGATTTATTACACAGAAAGCACAGGGTTGCATGTCAAAAAGTATGGCTATTATCTAGGATTATATAATAATCTCAGATTTTGGGAGAGAAATTTTGTATGGGAAATCTCTCTTTTTAATTACGGATTGTTAACTCCCAACAAAACTTTCCCCTTCACGAAAAAGTAGATCATCTACTTATATGTGAACGTATTATAAGGGAATATGTATATTTGTCAGCGGTTTTTGGTTTTTTGTTTTGGTTCAATGAAAAAAAACCCGGTTCTGCTACCTAGCCATATCTGTAACCGGTATCATCTCCTTTACCTTTTACATCTCAATAGGAAGCAGAGCTAAGGATGCGGAAGTCGTACAAAGTTTGTGTTATATTAAAGATTAATTCTGTGGCAGCATAAAAATGTTTATAAAATTAATAGTGATTAGGCAAACAATGCAGACGTGTGTGTAGTTTAATATATATGAAACGGTAAATAAACAGTGAATGTCCAAATTGTACAACTTTCGGCGAACGTTAGGAGGGAAATCGATTTTTCCATCTACAACAACGACACACAACAACAGCAGAGCAAAGGCAATGAGGTTGGTGTAAAATCGGTTACCTTTTTTCAGCTGCTCAGTGCATACATTACCATTATAATTTAGATAAATTTGAAATAAAGTTAGTATGCCTGTTTTGCAACGACGCTGCTGGAGTGCATCGAAACTACTCTAAGCCTGCTAAAGAAAACTCGGTATAAATTATTAAACAACGATGCCTGAAAATTTGGAACTGCATCAGTTTGTCGATGGTTTTCGCCATGGCGAGACTTCACACAGGTTACTTACACGCCTCAAGGCAACATTTAACTGCCCTTATTTGGGAATCATACTAGCTACTCTCTCCTCGCTTTTTTTCTCGCTATGCTCAGTTATAGTAAAGGGATTAGTCGACGTTAATCCAATGGAGCTTGCCTCATTTCGGTGAGTAAAATTTTAATTTTCTTTTTATTTTCTCACTGTGATGCAGCATATTTTCATTTGCAGGTTTATAGGTGTATTACTTCCCGCTATACCCATTGTCGTCTACACACGCCATCCTGTATTTCCTGAAGGCAAGCGTGTTATACTACTGCTACGCTGCTTTATGGGCACCACCGGATTAATGTTAAGTTTTTATGCCTTCCGTCATATGCCACTTGCCGATGCCAGTGTTATAATATTTTCAACACCTGTATTTGTTGCCATTTTTGCGCGCGTCTTTCTCAAGGAGCAGTGCAGTTTTTTTAATATAGTAACTATCATACTTACGCTGGTCGGCGTTGTTCTCATTACACGTCCACCCTTTGTTTTTGGCGACACTGCGCCTTCACTAGAGACTGAACGTTTTTCGGGAAAAACCTACGACATTTGGGGACCAGTTGCAGCCATATCGTCCACATTATTCGGTGCCAACGTATATATATTGTTGCGGGCTCTCAAAGGATTGCATTTCTCCGTCATAATGGCAAACTTTGGCGGGTTTGCGCTTGTCTACACTTTCATTGTGTGCGGCTCGATTGGCGCTTTGTGCTGGCCAGCATGTGGTCGTGACCGTTGGCTAGTTGTGGTTCTTGGTATTTTTAGCTTTTTAGGCCAAATATTGCTGACATTATCATTGCAAATAGAACAGGCCGGACCAGTGGCTATTGCACGGTGTGCCGATATCGTATTCGCATTTATATGGCAAATAATGTTCTTTGGTGAAACTCCTACGGGCTTTTCGCTTTTGGGCGCCTTGCTGGTGGTAAGTTCAGTGATATTAACAGCACTGAAGAAGTGGGCATTATCGCTACCGCGCGAGTCTACAGCTAGAAAACGATTACGCTATTTGTTGCTAGATTAAAGTTCACTTAAACTCCTTCATATTAGAATATACGAAAAATACTACGTTAATCATAGAAGCGCATTGTGGTTTCTCTCATAGGACTATAATTATAATATTGCATCTTCACAAAAAATAAACAAAACGAAATATTGAGAATTAAAAAAACAAAAAACAAAAAAAAAACAAAAAAACAAAAAACGGTAATACATTTTACCAAACCTAAAGGAAATGAACTTTAGATTGTACTTAATTAAAGTGAGGCTGGCATATAAAAAAAAAAAATCAAGAAAAAACGAAAAAGTGTTTCAAAAAATAAAATCAATACATACATAAATACAATATTTAATTAACTCCACGTAGAAAATGAAATGTATTATTATAATGTATGTATTTATGGATCATCGTGATTCATTCAATACAGCACCAGTTCCATTCAAGACGTACTTTGTATGAATAAATGTACAATTACATTTTATTTTTGTTATGCATATGTATGGTATTGTACATACAATATTTTGTAAGACAAGCCTGTTGATTTAGAAAATAGGTAAACTATTTTATTTTATTCATTATATTTTGTTGTTGGAGACACTAATGTTATTGTTAATTGTATGGTATGTAACATACATACATATATATTTACATGTAAATTTTGGTATTAATTCTTTATGTATACTTTCGGACATAAAATGTGATGATTATTGTTTTGTTTTTATTCGTAAACCTATGTACATATATATACATCGAGTTAACTTCATTTTCATAAAGATTATGTAAAGATCATTTTGTAAAAAAAAAAAACAAAAATAAAAAATATAAGTAAAAAGTTTTTCTATGTTAAACTTTACTATATTCGGAAGAACTAACAATTCTCTGCTTTCTATAGGATATAAAAAAGTGAAATTGAGGGGACCCTCGAAAGTACAGTATCTTAAGAACACACTGTGCAATTTTCATGCGGAAATCCCCAATATTATAGCTTCTACAGCCAATTAACTAGGTAGAGAGGGGTCTGCGCGCTCCTGTACCTCAAACTTTAAACTCATTTATCTCGAAGCGACTGTTTTCGGCCTGGTGTTGTCAAAAAAACAAACTTTTTATTCCCGTGTGGGACATACTGATTAATAATTTTTTGGGTTTTTGTGTTTCAAATTTTCTAATCTTCTTCTTTTTTTATTCTACAGTCATATTGCTTAATAATTTTTTTGTTTTTTGTGTTTCAGATAAATGCAATTTTTCGGGAGAGCCAACTTCAGCGCCATTTTTTAAACTATTAAAATTAAAGAAATTTTTGAAGTGAAACTTCTTAGGCGGACGAGCGAGAATGGAGAGTAAAATTTCAAGGTCATACAATGTTTTGGGCATTTTCGTTCCGCGAGCGAGAAAAAAGATATAACGTAGAGGAAAAGAAGAGAGAGAGCTATACCTTATACCTATATATCTGAGATACACTTTAGGCTATTTTTTCTGAGTTTTTCCTTGTGGTTGCTAATTTCTAGTGAGAAATAACACTGCCTACTTTTTGGCGCCTGTTTGTTGGTGTAAACTTGTAGGAAATATATTTTTGGTGCCTACTTTTTGGCGTAATATTTTCTTGGGGCGTACTGTTTGGTGCGTTTTTTGGTCCCAATTTTTTTGGCGTATTTTTTCGTGCCTACTTTTTGGCGCTTATTTCCGTTTATGGGGTAGTGCTTGTGCGTACTATAAAGTGCTATCTATCACGGAGTCTGATTTATTGGTATTGCCTTGCGGTAATTTGTGCCGTTGCTGCGATCATGGAATCGCTGCGTTTGTGCGGGTGATAAACGCTCGGAGTAGTGCGCGTTGTTGCCACGGTTTGTGTCCGGCGTTTACCTACAGCGGTCGACCCTTCTCCGTTTTTTGTAAATTTTGTCTATTTGTATTCTCTGCAAATGTTGTGAATTTATTTATATATCTATTCTCTCTCTCTCTCTCTATCTCTCTCATTCTCTCTCGGGTCTCTCCCTCTTTCTTTGTCTGCCTTGAAAGTTTCACTTCTGTTATGTGTACTACGCTACACGCACTTTTTTTTTGATTTTTTTTGTTTCAATTTTTTTTTTCCGGTACGGTATATAGCTACAGTCATACTGATTAATAGCTTTTTTGTTTTTTGTGCTTCAGATAAGTAGAAGAGCCAAAATGGACAACAGAGTCCAGGTCCAATTTATCGGGAGGGCCAACTTCAGAACCATTTTTAAAAATAAATTTTTTTTTTTCATTTTTGTATGTAAAAGACGTTAAATAAAAAGCCTAAAAAATGTAAATATCGTTTTTCATTTATTTTAGTGACCACCGGAATTTGGAATTGGAATTTTCAAAATTAAAAAGTCTTACATATAAAATATTGGAAACACAACCTTGTTTATGAAGGCATCGAGCCATGGGTTAACTAAATCGTTGTTGTTGTTGTTGTTGTTGTTGTAGTAGTTTAGAAGCCCCTGCTTAGAGCCGTGAAACCATCGGTCGTCGTAATCAATGTTATATTTATGTACATTAAGAGGGCAAATTTTTGAGGCGTTTAATGTAAATTTGTTCGTAAAAGTTTCATTTCCTCAAAAAATCTTAAAAAAAGTATTTTAATTTTCAACGATCAAATTGTTTTTTTTTTTTTGCATATTAACGATTTTTTTGATACGTAAAATAGAACTATGATCATCGATATCACCTCAGTTTTTAATTAGTCCACATTTTTTTTAGTACAATCAGTAATCAACAAAAAAAATTCTAACGACCATATTTTTATTTTTAAATTTTTTCTTTATTTATTTACTTCGGTATGCAGACTCAGTTTCGCTGAGGTGAAACCAAAGGGAGAGGTGTATTGGATTAATAGGTTCAAGCGGATGTATGTTAAGTAGGGTACATTCACATGCCTGACATATGCTGAAGTTATCGATGTCTATTCTGGATAGATAAAAGTTTAACCTGCTGGAATATCGAAAAACATAACTGCGCTAGAGTAACGCAAATTTAGATACCGAGTATTCTCGGATTTTCCCCAATCAAGGGCCGCCAGCTCAGTGACATTCAAAGAATCCCATTCGTCTAAATAAATGTTATTAAAAAATTCTATAAAATATTAAGTTTGTAAGAATTTTGAAACTTTTTTATTTTTTATTTAGTTTTTGTTAATACTGTTTGATGAATTTCAAGTTTTCCTTGCGCTTAATTATAAGCAACAAAAGTCTTGTAGCATCGAAAAAATATTTTGCAAATGCAAATTTCATAACATATATCGATATCTTAAGGCATCGGAAAAACGTCACGAGTGAAAACGAGCCGTCAAACGTGTGATCATAAATTACGTATACGTCATCGAATGAATAGTAACACCCCATTTACACACGGAGACATCTGGAATGGAGACACTGGAAATTCTCTTTTCATGTCTCATTCGCGGGCACACGGGCAAAATTGTTTTCGGCGACATTTTGACATTTAATACTTTAGCATCGTATGGTTCGGAAGTATTTTCGCACGCGCTTACATGTAAAGCGGAAAACGTTCGTCAAAAATTTCTTAAATATATGAATGAAAAATGCAAACTGGTTAAATAATAAATAATTTGTTGTTTTTTTTACTGAAATATATTTATAAATTCTTATACTTGAATAAAAAAAATTAAATTAAAAATACTTCATATGTAAATAATTAACTTAAAATTAACTTGAGTATCTAGAAATGCAGGGAAAAATTAGAAATCAACATAAACATGTCCCATAACTATTTTAAATTATACCTAATTTACTACCAAAAATAATCGTGCATTTCCCAAGCAGCGTTCGGATGTTTGTCATCGTTGTTTTCTTCCGTTTGTATGAAAACCAACACATAACTTAGAACTTTCTTCCACAAAAGCAGAAAACGAATGAAGCAACTGTCAAAAATTGCTTTAAGATTGGAAATACGAATAAGAAGAGCAAAGCGTGTCGCCAGTACAGGAGACAAATTCCCTTCCCTCTTCCCCGGCCGTCCTTCACCGCCGAACAAAATGTTTCCCTTCCAGTGGAGACATCGTGTAAATGGGCACTAACGGATTATTATTATTCGAAAGCGAACGAAACGATATTATCAGTTTTGTTATCGATTATGTTCTCCTTTTTCTTCATTTTTGGAAGTCACAATAGACTTTTATGACAAAATAAGGGGAGGACAAATCCAGAAGGTGGGAAACGAAGATGGATACAAGTTTTCTGTTTTATTGAAGCGCAAGTGCAAGTTAAAATGATGATAAAAGTAGTCTGCTGGCATTGTGAAGTATGTGCCATAGATAATAAGATGTGAAACTCTTTCATTTTGAGAAAGAGCGCGCCCATGAGGAAGTTTCAAAACTTGGCAGCACTCACACATTATGGGATTTTGAGCAGCTGATAGGCGAAATGGCAGGCTGCCAGAAGAAACGCGCCAAAAATAACTGACGAAAACAGTTCCTTTTTGCTTAATGGAGAAATGACGCGTTGAAATGTTAATAATTATTTGTCTTAAAATTAATTCAATTTAAATGTAATAATTGAAGTTAGTTTGTAGAATCCAAAGCTCGTTATATCCTTTTCGACTTCTACTTTTAATTAGTCTCATGTACATAATGTAATTTTATTGAAAACTGTGTGTTGGTTTATGTAAATTTGTACAGGGTGGCTGATGAATTTTGCTACAATAAGAAACTCAAATAACTTTTTTTTTAGTGCATGGAATTCTTTTTTTTTTTCAAGTTGAAGGTCATTAAATTTTATTAAATGTAGCTTAACTAGTTTTAAAAATAATTGAATTTAAATGCCCCCATGCTCGTTGACACAAGTGCGGCATCTTAGTAAAAAGCTGTTCATTGCTGCTTTGAGAGTTGCGACAGGAATAGCCGCAATTGTTGCCCGAATGGATTGTTTTAGTTCATCCAAATTTGTTGGCTTTGTTTTATAAACTTCTTGTTTACATAAACCCCACAAGAAAAAGTCAGGTGCAGTAAGGTCAGGCGACCTAGGGGGCCAACGAAATTCGGAGTTTCTTGAAATCAGTTTATTGGGAAATTTTCGTCGCAACTCTGTCATAACAGTCTGGGCTATGTGAGACGTTGCCCCATCTTGTTGAAACCACACAGAGTTGAAAGGAATTCTCTTTCGGCGTAGTTCTGGATAGAAAAATTCTTTCAGCATTTTCAAATAACGGTCTCCAGTAACCGTAACGGTGTGACCATTTTCTTCAAAAAAATAAGGCCCGACAATACAGCGTGAAAAAACCGCACACCACACTGTCACGCGAAGAGGATGCAATTCCGTCTCGTGGAGTATCTGTGGGTTAGAAGTACTCCATATTCGACAATTTTGTTTGTTCACATTGCCGTTTAAATCGAAATGGGCCTCATCAGACATGAAAAGGCAGTTTAACATGTTTTGGCCTTCTTCCACCATTTGCAGGATCTTCTGGCAAAATTCCAAGCGAATCGGCAAGTCTGCTGCATTCAGTTTGTTAATCATTTGAATTTTGTAGGGAAATAAGTCTAAATCTTTGTGCATTATTGTTTGCAAAGACTGTCGGCTGACACCAAGTTGAGCAGATAAGCTTCTTGTTGAAACCCTTGGATTGCTTTGTATAGCTGCAGCTACAGCAGCGATCGTTTCCTCCGTCCGAACTGGTGGGTTTCGATGATAAGGCCTTCTTGCGACTGTTCCTTGCTCAGCAAAATTATTCACCAGTCTCATTATGGTCCATCTGCTCGGGGGATCGCCGCCAAACATCCGCCTGTACTCTCTCTGTACCAAAACTACGGACTCCAGTGCGTGATAGCGGCGGGCTATCCAAATTCTTGTTTGCGTGTCCCAGTTATCCATTTTAATAAATTTTAAAGATCAATCTGCAAATTAAAACAAAAATGGAACAGACAACTTAAAAAGAAAAAAAGTTATTCAATTTTTTTTTTGGTAGCGGCTTTCATCAGCCACCCTGTATATACGTAAATATTCTATGGTTGAAAAGAGTAGGTAAGGGAATTGAATTTTAGTTTGAGATATTTTACAAAAATTAAAGTTAATCTGCTTTAACTTATTCTGTTCGTTGTTTGAGATTTTTGTTTTTTGTTACCCACTTTCTGTGTTACATTAAAAAATCGCAATATGTCATGTTTTTAATTATAACTTATGTTTTTCGCGTTCATTACTTTATTATTATTAAATTACTTTTGTATTTCAGTTTTAAATAATTTCATTTACATATAAATTTTTAAATTTTTTGCTTATTTTTGTACATATTTCATACGGATTGTGCTTATTTTTAGCATATGTAGGTGCTTACGAGTAATATACTATTGGGCAACCGCACACTAAATACTAACCTCAATGGTGGTGAAAATGCCCAATTTTTGTTTAAAAAAATACCCAATTCATGTTTCTACCGGTGTGGCAATATTGGAAAATGTTATAAAAAATGCACATTTTTCAGGGCTCTCACGAGAAAAAGAGTTTCACATCTAGTCATCTATGGTATGTGCATACAAAAATTTAGACCTGTCTGCACTTCTAATTATGCAGATTCTTTAAAGTTTAAACGATTTCAGATCAAGAAGACAGTCAGTTATGTACTCAGGGAAATAAGCTGCCAGAATAAACATTATTACATACCTTGCAAGTAAGAAATGTCATGTACACATTAATACTCTTATAACTATATTTAATCAAAATAGTTATACTAAGTACCAAAATCGACTTTAAACATCTTCAGGCCGGTATGTCACCAAGCGGCGCGAACGAGTATTTTTGCACTTCGTACAACTTCAATAAAAAATCTTTTAGTAGAGGCTGCCCTACCAACAATTGAAGAAAGAATACATCAGATTCAAGCGAGACCCATCCCTAAACTTATATTCCCATCCAACTTAATCATCGACATCATTTCAAATCTAAACCGATCCCAAAGCTCACAAAAAGTTACTTCTCTTATACATCAAATATTTGGAATCGCCAAAAACCTAGAATTATCCATTCTGATGGTAAACTACCAAGCAAAAAAACTACAATGGGAGATAACGAAAGTATCCGTTGACCTCAGCATATCCAAATTTTCAAAAAACAAAAACAAAAAAACTACATCACCCAAATCATTCCTTTCTATATTCCAGGAGCGTAAGACATACTATGAAGCTGACAATTGGACTTAGTGGTTCACAGATGGCTCAAAATCTGATAACGTACCAGCCAGCTTTGCAGTGGTTGACACAGACGGAGACACTCTACGGGTGCAAACTTTGCTTGACTGTGCATCTGGTTTTACTGCAGAAGTGGGTGCCGTTTGTCATGTTATAAACATGGCCATGGAAAATGACCGTAAAACTCTCGTATGCACCGAGAGAAAATCTGTTCTTAACCCTCTATCCAATTCATCCACTATTAGCAGAATAAGAGATACGCTCATTGGCAAGGAGGCTTACTTATGCTTACTTTGGATACCAAGCCATATAGGAATTCCCGGGAACGAGATGGCAGACAGTGCGGCCAAACAAGCCTCCTCAGCACCGATAACAAAAGATCCCACATGTGAAAAAGAGAGATATTCTGTCAACAATTAAATGATATCTCAACACCAGATCGAAACTAGAGTGGCTAAACTAGACCCATCACCACTACGGTACCATAAACCGAGAGCACAATACCCCACCGGCGTAGGGAAAACACAAATAAAACATTTTTTCTTCTTTCACAAGATTCCTCACTTTACTTTTTAGATAACGGGAAAATAATTTCAGCAGCATGTAAATGTAGCACCAAAAAGTTCCTCTATTCCGCGAGTTGTAACAAATTTTCGGTAAACTGGAATTTTTACATCTAAGCCCAGGTCAGGGCGTCCGAAAAAATTATCGACCCGGGAAGAGCGTTCTATAATCAACTTGGCAAAGATTAACCCCCGGATTACATCCTCAAAATTAGTTGAAAACATAAATCAAACATTTAAAAAAAGTATTTGCGCTGAAACTGCCAGAAAAGTTCTACGTCAAGCTGGATACCATAGTAGACTCGCCCAATGAAAGTTTTTCATTTCTCTTGTGAACAGAGGTAAACGCATTCAGTTTGCTAATGAGTACATAAATAAGCCTCCTGAGTTCTGGAAAAAAGTAATATTTTCAGACGAAAGTAAATTTTGTATATTCGGAATAAAAGGCCGTCAAATTGTTTGGCGAAAACCTGGAACTGCTCTTGAAAAGCAAAATCTTGTTGGCACGATAAAGCACGGCTCGTTAAGCTTTGGCTCTTGTACAACGCCCCAAAACAGCTTAAAACACCGCCACAGTCCCCAGATCTTAACCCCATCGAGCATCTGTGGGATCAATTGGAAAAAAGAATTCGTCAGCAAGTGATTACTAGTAAAGAGGTTTTGCGGAGCGTCATGCAGGCAGAATGGAGGAAGATAACAGCAGAAGACACAGAGAAACTAGTAAGTTCAATGCCAAATAAGCTGAGTGAAGTCCTGAAGCAACGTGGATATCCAACTAAATATTAGATTTAGACTTTAAGACTGAACGCAGACTTTATGGTCGCTTTATTTACTTGTTACAGCCATTATTCACCGTTATTTAAAAACTTATGTGAGGAATGTTGAAATTTATTTTTGTTTTTGAAACTTAAACTTATAAATATATACAAATTTATAAAAATTATAAAATTAGGTTGTGTGTTTCATTCACTAAAAAGTTATTCTAGGGTGAATGCAGACTTTGTGGGGCATGTGTATGTAAGTTTTCAATTAAATGCACCATGAACCCACCTCTTTCCCAAACTTCGGTTTTTTCATCTCAATCATTCTCAATCGCCTTATTAGCTCTTCCGGAACTCATTTGGCTGCAGTTTTCCCGCGCGTTTAACAGCAAATTTGTAGTTTGTGATTGAATGACAGCTTGAGGTCAATTTGCTTGTTGTAAAAGTGCCGAATTTGCCATACTCCAACAATCACATGTTTATTTTTTTTTTTGACGTGATAACGTCTTATAATTCGATTTAACAGGCTGCACGCACGAAAAAATGTGTCGTTACCTTGCTCATTAGTGTTACCTTGCTCATTAGTGTTACCTTGCTCATATGTCGTTACCTTGCTCATTGCATTGAATGAACTGCAAGCGAAAGCACGGAACGAACGACAAAGCAAACAAAGCAAACGAACGGCAACATTCGACATCTTGCTCTCTCCTACTTAAGTGAGCGTATATATGTATGTATATACGCATATGTACATATATAAATTCACGTATTTGTATTTGCATATGCCTTCTTATTGATTATTATTAATTTGATTCACTTGAAGAATTTAAAATAAAACCAAGTTTGTTAATAATACCTGTTGTTTTAATGTTATAATTATTAATTTTTTTATTATATATGAAGGAAAAAATGTATTTTAGTATTTACCATATACCTTATAAGATATGTTGTCTATACTATATTAATATTATAAAGAGGAAAACTTTGTTTGTTTGTAATGAATAGGCTCAAAACTACTGGACCGATTTTAAAAATTCTTTCACCATTCGAAAGCTACATCATCCACGAGTAACATGGATTATATTTTATTTTGGAAATAGGGCTCGAGATATAGGTCAAAACGTGGACCCGGGTAACCTTCGGATGTGTATGTACAATATGGGTATAAAATGGAAGCTGTTGGTGAATGCTTTAGTCCAGAGTATTTTTCATGTCGCTCCGTGACTAGGGTCTCGAGATATAGGACAAAACGTGGACCCGGGTAACCTTCGGACGTGTATGTACAATATGGGTATCAAATGAAAGCTGTTGGTGAATGCTTTATGATATGTTATGTTATGTTATGTTACGTTATGTTATTTTATGTTATGTTATGTTATGTTATGAATTTTGAAAAATGCAACCATTCAATCAGTATTTTCTTATGACGTTATCACGTTAAACTATCGTCAGTAAACCGACTTTACAGACAACCTCTTTTTTATTATAAATTGCATTTGCCAAGTGTAAAAGTTTTAAGTTTAAAGTTTTAAACGAAAAAAATATTTTTTTAGCCACCCGAGGAAGTCAAGACGTTTCAGTGCAGCACAGGGCCTTTGTTTATTGCCCAAAATTTATTCAGCGGGAAGATATAAGCATTCTAAAACTGAAGCATCATTAAGCTCACTCAATTTCCATTGTACCAAAAATTTTGGTGTAGTCATTTGAAAAAAAGGAACGATAATTTGCTACCACTACCATGTACTCTTAGGTAAACAAACAGACATCGAAGAACAGCTGTTTTAACGCCAAGAAAACATTGAAGTTTGACATTAAATAAGAAACACTATAAATTTCATAAGTATTTCAAATTCTTAGAAACACTATAAATTTCACAAGTACAAAAATTATTATGGCAGATTTAAAAAAACCACAATTAATTACTGCCAAAACAGCATTTTTAGCAACTGCAGGCGTCGGTTTGTTGTGCATTGTTATGCGGCAGCGCGCTCGTATTCTAGCTCGGCTGAGGAACTACAGAAACCCATTGGGCGAGAAGCAAATACGCGTCATTGAAACACCTGATGAATGTCAACGGGTATTAGATACATTAAAGCGGTAAATAATTATTTTAGACGTATTCTATGGTTCACTGATTTCGTTAAATAATTTCAGCCATTGCCACGAATACAAAGTACTTGGCTTTGATTGCGAGTGGGTGACTGTGGGGGGTAAACGGCGTCCAGTAGCGTTGCTGCAGTTATCCTCGCAGAAGGGGCTTTGCGCGCTGTTCCGTCTATGTACTTTGCAACAAATACCAAAGGGCCTTCGAGATCTGCTCGAGGACGATAATGTGATAAAAGTAGGTGTTGGCCCACAGGACGATGCACACAAATTGGCATTCGATTATGGCGTAGGTGTGGCAAGTACACTAGACCTACGATATCTGGCTGCGTTGGTTAATCAAAAACCAGGGGGCTTAGCTAAAATGGCAAAATCCTTGTTAGATGTGCATTTGGATAAAAACTGGCGACTCTCCTGCTCTGATTGGGAGGCTAAAGTGCTTAACGAAAAACAGTTGCAGTATGCGGCCAACGATGCATTAGTTGCAGTGAAAATATTTGAAAAGCTGGCAAAGAAATTGGATGCAAAGTTAGTGACTTATTTTACGTTATTTATTTGAGAAATTCTTTACAGAAATTTATGTTTTTAAGGCCATTTTGGAATCTCAGCAGCATAAATTTCACAAAAATTCAGGAGCGATTGCAACCTTTCTATGACATTCGTTTCAAGGAAGGCTCTCTAAATAATATAATGGCTACGGAACGGAGAAAATCGATAACGACCACTGGTCGGAAAGCTAAACAAAAACAGATGCAAACTCGTAGCATTAGCACACGTTCCAGAGCCTTATACGACAATTGCAATTTACAAGCGCCTGACGGAGAATTGCTCTGTACTATAGACGCGAAAAAAGCACAATGGTATGTGGATCAGGGCTTGGGCGTAGTGGTAGCGAAAACTCCATTAACTGTGCGCTTAAATTTCGAGCCCTCGGGACGTGCTGTCGGCGATGTGGGACGTTACTATCAGACTCCCAAGGAAAACCGATGCGTGGTGTGTGGTCGACTCGATCCGTTGTCACGCAAAAACGTAGTGCCACGCGAATACAGAAAACATTTCCCAGGTAAATGAAAGTCAGACCTCCTAAACATGCCTTGCTTTGTGGAATTATTGAATGCGTTAACTTGCAGTGGTCATGAAGTCACATACTTCACACGATGTGCTTCTGCTGTGCCCAGATTGCCATCAACTTAGTAATATTTATGACTTAAGAATGCGAATGAAATTAGCGGAGCAATGTGATGCGCCATTTACGAAAGAAGAATCGGCTGTGAAATACTACGAGCTGCCCGAACTTAAGTATTTAATGGATTTAACACGCTAACCATCTTTTTATTAATCACAATGACTCCTTATAGAAAAGTTAAATCAGCATCGAGGGCGTTGCTGCAAAGTCAAAACGAAATACCTGCCGAGCGCCGTAACATTTTAATCAAAATTCTGCTGGATCATTACAAAATGGAAGAGCTAACAGACGAATTAATTAAGGAAGCCGCTAATATTGATACGACGTAAACTGCGCTATATATAAAATTAGTTTCGTGTTGATAAATATCGATGAATGAGTTGTTTTTCTTCTAGACGGAGTAACGAAAACTACTGCCAACACGGTGAGAAGGTCGTGAGTATGTATGAAACTGCATTCGGTGGCCTCTGTGAACTGGAAAAGCAGTGGCGGCAACATTTCCTAACCACTATGAAACCGAAATATCTGCCAGATCTATGGAATGTCAATCATAATGCAAACAGGTGGTAACAACCGTTTTTTTACTATATAAAAACGGTTATTTACTCTATAAATTGTTTCAGATTGGAAATACGCGCGCAGGAGGGTCGCGTTGAAAAAGAAGATTTGATCGTTGCGGGTCTAAGCATAGTTGCAGATGTAGAATCGGTAGCGAAGTGTTGAAAAATCAACTGGAGCTTAAAAATTTTTCGCAGATTCGCCAACCAATTCTTTTTGCACCAAAAACAATTTTTTTTAATTACCTTTTAAAGTACCTAAAATTTAACTAAGGTGACTAAAGTGACTAAAGTTATTGCATATTCCCCTTGTTTTTATTTAACCATTTCGATATTATTTTGTATGTAACTTATCTTTTTTTTAAACGGTTTCTTTAATAAATGTCAAATTCAAAATTAATTTTTCTATAGTGATGCGCTTAGTTGTAATATTTACAAGGTAATACATAAGACATTTAAGATAATAAATCACATTTTTACTTATATTGTGGAGAATGTGTTTTGCAAAACTGTAGCTTAAAGCTGGCGGCGTATTTAACTATACGAATGAAACCTCTACAAGGTTAAACACTTAAAACAGGCAATACGAAAGAAAAGCCTCTTCCTTCAGTTCGTTCATAATAATTTTAAACAAGATTATGTTTATAAGACGTATGCATTACAGGCATGAATTATCACTTATGGCTTAAAAGCAGATAACTAAAATCAAATAAATACTTAGAGTAAATTTAAGACAAAACAAACTATCGTCATATTGTGTTTATACAGTTGGAACGCTGAACAGCACCATTCCTTGGTAAAACTAATTCTTGCTTATACAAACATAGGTCGTTTACTGTTGGTAATTCTATTATTAGATATCGAACATTTTGAGTACGCTAGCAAAATACAATGCATTAAATGCTATGCTTCTTTTACTAGATAAATTCGATGCCTTCGTATTTTAATTCCGTTTCGATACGCTGCTCTGGCAATATCGTGCGTCCTTCAGTGTCGAATGCTGTAATGAATGTCGATGTCTTACCGTCTAATTCTTCACTTTTAAGTGCGACTATTAGTTGGTCATCGGTGTTTGGTACGAATTTGAAACTCGAAAAACCATGCGTGTGCACCCAGTTCGTGGCGTCTAGAGGAACTGTGTTTATTTTCGTAAAACGCTCATCTGCCGAGATAAGCAAGTTACAACCCATATGCTCGTCTTGCGTTTCATTGTATCTAAAAAAAAAACAATTGATTGATTGGTGGTTACAAAGATAAAGCGCAGAAGTGACAACTACTTACTTTTTGCGCGAGCAGCGTCTTGGCAGGAAATACCATTTCTTTTGGTGGTTGGACCACATGCCACTTTCGTGTATCATATAACCCGGCCAATGGATTTGCATTGCTTCTTGGCGTAACAATTTATAGTTGAATGCCCAGCTCAAAGAGCGCACCTCTCCATTCGGTGATATGACCTTCACATACATGGGATTCTCGTTTTCGAAGTCGCCAGCACTTGTCGTCCACTCTTTGCCCATCGAACCAACATACAACTTTTCATCTTTCACTGTAGCCCACTCCGCTTTGAAACCTTTGGCATTGTGTCCATTTCCATCAAGTAAAATAACCCACGGCATGGGTTTCTCTTTGGTGAGGTCATATACCAGCCCGGTTCGGTCATCAAAGCTCAGCAATTTGCCATTGAACGTTACGAGTTCTGACAGTTCCATGCCCCGACCTTTTAAAGCGAACCCGGATTCCAAAACTACAGGCTCACCGCTGTCCCACTTAACGGTTATTTCTGGTTTGGTCTTACGGTATGTTAAGTAGCCCTTTTTCAAGTAGCTACGCCACATTGTGCTGCCATCTGTCTTTACAACTTTCGAGTTGGTATCCAAATCGGCTATTATAGCGATGCGATATATCACCTCATTGGCATGCCCTATCAGTGGGGGCGTGAGTGGATATTTTGCGTTGTATGCTGCAGCATCTCCGTTATCTGTTGCACTTCGCACAGAACTACTGTACGTTGAGCCGCTATAGCTTTTGAGCCATGCTGTGTCCGAAGATGATTGTGAACCAGTACGCACGTAAACAATTAGGAAGCATAATATAAGTGCGCAGATGATGAGAAAGGCGAAGTGGTAGTTAAATCGTAATGTACGATTTCCAATGCGATAGGTAGGTGGAGTGCGTAGCGCTGAACGCCAATCGCGTGTGTACATCACGGACTGTGAATGAGATGCACCTGTGTGATGTGTGGAGCGCGGGTTACTCTCGACTTGATGATATGTGTAAGAGCTGTTATGGATTGGCGTGGCAGTGCTATGGCTTGGGTTAGTGCTTTTGTTATCGCTGCGACCGAGGTAATTCATTTGTGTACTCTAAATAACCACTCTAATAAAAGCTTAACTTCTTTTTGTTTGCGAAGCGCGCGCCTTCTGCACTAAATACGTTTGTAACAGCGTATCCACAATTTATATATTTTCATTATGCACACCCACCCACATCAACGTTGAAACTTAAATGACCGATGTTAAAAATATATAGTAGTTAAAAGACACGACCTCGGCGGTGAAATGTCAGTTATGTTGATGCTGATGTGGCGTATCTCAAAGCATTTATTGACACAGTTAATTTTTGAATCAGTACATATTGAAATGTATTGCGATTGTGATATTCAATTTACACTAATGGATATCTTGTGTAGGAAAACGAAATGCGCTAATAACCATTAGTGTGTTATCTATGATTAGTGTATCACTTAACAAATTTTGAACAGCTGTTTCGCAAATCGATACAGCAGCTCCCAAAGTGTTTAAGTTTTCATTATTAAGAATTTTTATATACATATAAATTTTATAAGTTCTACTTCTAAAATATTTAACTGAATCAAAAGCATTAGTAACTTTTAGAACTAACTTTGCTGTATTTTATTTTACTATTTATTCAAGTGCTTTCGTTAATATTAAATCATCGTATCAAAGTACTTCATACCGGTGGCAACTCTTCTTGGTGTTATGATTTGTCAATTATTTTTGATGTTTTGTATTTTGACAGCTGCTTCGCTCGTTTATCTTTCTTTTAAAATTGTCATTCGTAGTAAAAACAACACGTGTGTACGTAATTAAAAAATCTGTTGAATTTTAATAAAATTCAGCAAAAATGCGTATAGAAACGTGTTACTTTTGCTCAAGCAAAGTTTACCCGGGGCACGGGATACAATTTGTGCGTAATGACTGCAAGGTGAGTGCACTGCATATTATCGCATTTGTTTTTGTTTTGAGGCCGTCCCGTTTTATGAACGGTTTTTGCAGCTAAATTAGCCTATCTGCGCACATTCTTCAGCTTAACTAATTGTGGATTTTATTTGTTTAGATTTTTAGATTCTGTCGCAGCAAATGTCACAGAGCATTCAAACGGAAGAAGAACCCACGTAAGGTGCGCTGGACTAAAGCTCATCGCAAGGCAGCTGGCAAAGAGCTTGCCATCGACCCCAGCTTTGAATTCGAGAAGCGTCGCAATGTTCCAGTGAAATACAGTCGAGAGGCATGGCAGAAAACGCTGGATGCCATTAAGAAGGTTACTGAGATTAAGGAACGTCGCCAAGATCACTTTGTCATGCAGCGTTTGCGCAAGGGCCGAGAAGTGGAAATCCAGATGGATGTGAAAAACGTACAGCGCAATATTTCGCTTATACGTTCACCAGCTGCCGGTCTAAAAGAACGTCGCGCGCGAGAAGAAGCACAGGAAGCGGCACTTATGGAGGAGGACCTGCCCGAAGAAGAAATCACCTATGTGGATGCGCGCGAATTAGAAAAGAAACTGGAAGAAGGCGCAACAATGGAAGACATTGAAATGATGAAAGCTTAGATTAGGGGCAATAAGTGCTGCGGGGGTTAGCTATAAGTAACACTATCTTTGGATTTGAACCTGTATGTTTCTATTAATTTATAAAAAAAAAAACCTGTGACACAAACATTTAATGGCTTGAATTTGTTGCGAGTAATGATTTTATTTTCCTGCTAGTCTTTACTAAGATTATTACATGCAATTGAGAAATTATTTCAATGCCCAATTGTTTTCACCCCCTAATACTGAATCATGAAATGTGTTGTCCGTCGACTCAATAAAGAAAGCGACTTGCTTTTGTAATTGGATTATAGCCATTCTCCCCCACCACCATTGTATATCTCTTGGTGCTCATAGTCGTAGTCTTTATGTCTGGTACACTTTGTTTTAGTTACAAAAACGTAATTGTTGTGAATAGTGAAATTTTATAACGAACTTGAAATGCATTTCCAGCGTATGTATAAAATCACTAACTTTTTTTTTAAATAACTATTTTGCAGTTTACCAAATTTTTAATATATATTTTGTTTTAAGAAATATTGTTTGTTGGTGCTATTATCATCGCTTTATTGGCCTTTTTGTGGTTTGTATTTGTGCCGTTGTTTGGCGATACTACACCGAATGAGCTCAGCCCGCAAGCGGACTACGTTTTCGACTACGTAGTGGGTACGTGTAGCACATCTACATATATATTAGGCCTTCAGTATGGGCACTGTGAAGAGTATTTATTGCATTTCAGTTGGTGCAGGAACAGCTGGTTCAGTGGTAGCGTCTCTGCTCTCCAAGCACAGTCCGACATCGTCGGTGCTGTTGATTGAAGCGGGCGATACATTTGGTTTGTTAAGCAAAATTCCTTTATTGGCTACCTTCCAGCAGAAAGGTCTCAACGATTGGGGATTTTTATCCGAGCCGCAAAGGTATTCTTCGCGTGGACTCGAAGAACAGGTAGCGTGTAAAAAAGTGCATATATATCTACATACAAATGTATGCATATAAATGCGTACATATGTATATACACTCGTCTATGCTATTAAATTGATACGAATTCGATATTCTTGCAGCGTCAATATTTGCCGCGTGGTAAAGGTCTTGGTGGTTCTGCTCTGCTCAATTATATGTTGCATTTTGATGGAGAGCCGCGTGATTTTGAAAATTGGGCCAACCGACATAACTTAACCGATTGGCGTTGGAAGGACATTCGGCCGTTTCTTACTGCGGTGCGCACACAAACCCATTCGTTACTGGAAATACCGCCTGATTATTCGAAAGTAACAGAGGCGTTTCACAAACTTAAAAAGGAGTTTTCGAAGAAAACTTGGCGATTTCGTCGTGCCCGCTATACGATTAAGAATGGACTCCGCTACAATGTTTACCATCAGTTTTTGCAACCTGCTCTGAAACGACGCAACCTGCATACGCTCACCAATGCCTATTTGAAGCGTTTGAACCTCGAATATATCGACGATGAAAGCAATGAGGTGCGATCTATTTTAGTAGGCGTGATGGATAAGAAAAATCACGAAGAATACGTTTTCAGTATAGATGTGCGCTGTGAGGTGATACTTTGCGCAGGCGCGTACCAATCGCCGCAAATACTACTCGCTTCTGGCATCGGCGATGGGTATCTCTTCGAGGATTTAGATGTAGCACAACAGCTCCAACTGCCATTGGTGGGCGAAAACCTACATGACCATCTTAATCTGCCACTCTTCGTCTCCATTGACAGTGTTGGCCCGACATTAAATCAGCGCTCACTGCTGAATCCTATACAAATTTTGAATTACTTGATCAATGGCTATGGTCATTTGGGAAATTTCGGTGTTTTGGGTCACATTGACTCCAGTTATGAGGATAGTTTTGGCTTGACTTTCTTCGGCGTCGGCGCAGTGGACGAACGCGCTTTAATGACGATTTCCAACTTTAAACAGGAGTATTTTCGTGCGCTCTTTCCGCGCTATCACAACACCTCGCAAGAGGGCTTCGTGCTAATATCGACATGCCTTCAGCCAAAATCTCGTGGCACTGTCACTATTGGTGTGGCCAACACGCGTTGGAAACCGATCATCGATCCGAATTATTTGCGTGAAGCTGGCGATATCGATTGTACAATACGGGCGATACGTGCCGCTGTTGAGGTAGTCACATCCGAAAGCTTTGCTGCACTGCGTCCACGCATACATTGGCCGAAAATTAGCGAATGCAAGAAATATGGGCCGACGGAGCAGGATTTTGTTGCAAATATGCCCGGTGATCGGTATTTGGAGTGTGTGATAAGGTAAGCCGGCTATTTAAGACGAAATATTTCGAAAGACCTGCCAATAATTAGTCTCTTTTCACCTCGGTTTTTCAACAGACACGTGGGGCTGGGCTCACATCATCCGGGCGGGACGTGTGTCATGGGCACTGCCGCGAATAATAGTGTTGTAAATTCTGAGTTCAAGTAGGTTTAATCAACTTTCGTATTCCAGTATTTCTTATGAAGATTTTGTAAAAGCAAAATAATAATTTAGGGTGCATGGCGTCGGAAATCTGCGCATAATAGATGCAAGTGTGCTACCGACACCCATATCTGGCAATCCCAACTCGGTAATCATTGGCATGGCGATTCGTGGCGCTACGATGGTTTTGCAGAGGGAAAAAATTAAAAAGAAATAAATTATTTCAGGAGCGAAGAATAATAAAAGTAAATAATAATGAGAATTAAGGGGTTATATGTATACAGTTAGAATGCCGGAAAAGCGAATTTTCCAGAATTTTTTCTGAGTAAACTTTTAAATTTTTTGATCTAAAAATTTGTACATTATCTTTTAGCTGTATTTTAAGCTTAGTATTAGTAAAAATATTTATTTGGAAGGGAGCTACAGCTGATCTCCTGGAGCTCCTCTCTTAAAAGACGTTTTGCGTTGATCACTATATCTCTGAACTGGATCCTCTGAAATTGAAAAACCAAACAGATTTCGTTAAAGTAATGTTAAATCTAGTAATTAATCGAAGGAATAAGCAAAATCAATTTTTTTGACGAAATGGTTGTTTCTAAAACAAAAAAAACAAAAAAAAACAAAAAAAACGATTTTTGACCAAAATTTCGGCCTTAAATTGTTTATAAAAAAAATTTTTATCGGAGAAAAAAAAACATCGATTAATTACTAAAAAATACCAGTCTAACGGTTAGACGCGATAGAAGTGAAACCTTCCGTAAAACAAACTGAGAGAGAATGAGACGAAAGCAGCATTAGGAGCGGGATAATTATAGGTTCATTATAATATTGCTATAAAGTTCATATTTTATTTTCTTCATTTTATTGTGTTATGCACAATAGAAATACTAGGTTGCGCATTTCGTAATGTTTTTCGGCGTGCACGAAATTCACGGACACGTTCTGTTGAAGTCTTTGCGGTTTTTTTAGTTTTATTTTCTTTTTGTTTTTTTTTTTCTGTCGAAATTCACGACACTTTTCTGCATTATTTTTCGGCATAATTGCGGTAAACATTTAAAAATGAAAATATTTACGAATATAAAAATACGGACGCAATACAGCACACGCGGTTGCTATTATGAGCGTCGTAGCGCGTATATTACACAGACGTACTAACATACACACAAACATTCGTAGGACGCTTGGTTCGAATTTTTTATACATATGTATGTATGCTATACTATGGCCTAGCCTATGTACGTACATACATATTTGTGTTCTGAACTTCCAGCAAAACAATGCTTATTAATATACACATATGCATCTACATACAACCGCACACACAGGCCACTCACTTTATTCCTGTAAATGCGTATGTCGTCCAAAGCTAAAATTCTATGCCTAGCGACTACAAGAACAAAATGCATTAATAGGCGCAGGCGTAGCGGCCATCATCCTGCCATAGCGCTGAACAGTCGCGGCGGCGCCGAACAGTTTCAACTATTGTACTGTGCAACAAAAACTCATCATCAAAAAATTGATTTATAAATTCGAGCTCATAGTTCTAAGAGCAAGTACTTTAATTTATAAAACGAGCCGCCCATATGCTAATTTTCTCGACAATTCGAAAATAGTCAATATTGGAATATTTCGCGTAGAATTATTTGCCAATATTCAATTTTTGTCAAGTCGAGTGCCCGCGGCTCCGTAAATATGTTTGCACCCATACATATATGTATGTAAATATATGTTTCTAAATGCTCGACAACCGCAGCTGCCTGTTCAAGGTTACTGTACATTAGGCCGGGTCGATTTGTGGGAAGGCAAAAAAATCGCCCATTGCTCTGTGAAAATCATATTCTAGGGATCAGAATAAGAAATTTTGCCGAAGGAACCATACCTCTAAAACGATTTCTGATGTCCCCCAATATGGGTCGAACTTTTTAGTTTCTTTTCTATAACTCACATTCATTCATTTACATATGTTCTGACTAAATAAATTTCTTAAGAGAAAAAATAGATAATATTATATTTGAATAAATAAAAATAAAGAAAAAACATAGCCATTTAGCTGATTTTTTCATGTAAAGGCCAAAAATGGTGATATTTTGAAATTGGGGGACATCAGAATTCGTTTTAGAGGTATGGTTCCTTCGGCAAAGTTGCTTATTTTGATCCCTAGAATACGATTTTCATATGGCCTCGGGTGACGGTCAAGCATTGTTTGACAAGAACTTTATATGTGTGCGTGTCGGCTGATTGACGCTAATATCTAAAATTTTTGATTTTCATCATTCAAAAGCCGACAACAAGTATGTGTGACACGACGACACCCGACTGCACTAACACACACAAAGCTCAGTCAAGCATGCTGGACCGTCTCCCGAGGCCAATAGAGCAATGAGCGATGTTTTAAATCGACCCGCCCTACTGTACATGCAATGCTGTGCCTATGAATGCTCTGGATTTCTTGAGAAATTTTACCGTATGTTTTGCTGTGGCGAGGCACATATGTATAGTACATACACACAACATATATACATATATCCGCATATATACATACATATATAAATTCACAAATTTAAATTTGCTTATGCCATCCTTCTGTGTGCCTGGTAATGAAGCATATTCTATACATACATACATACAGGGTTGGCCATATTAAACTGACCCATGTGATTATTAAAAAAATATGGAAAAAGAAACATTTTTTTGTGTTTCATTGTGAAAAACATTTAATTTAGTTCAAGGAGATTCGTTTACATCACTTTTTGAATATGATATCGCGCAAGTGGTCGCCCTTAGCTCGTATAGCGTAATGTGCCCGTTTTTCGGCGTTTTCCATAGTTTTGGCCAGCGTCTCGGCCGATATGGCGGCTATTTCCCGTCGGATATTGGCCTTAAGTGCGCCTAGTGTCTTTGGCTTGTTGACGTAAACCTTAGATTTCAAATTACAGTAAAAAGTTATAGGGTTACTCAATGGGTCAGTTTAATATGGCCAACCCTGTATACGTATATCTTTTTTCTTCTTCTTTTTGGTGTCGCTTTTTCGTTTCATCGAGTCTCAAATCACTCCCAACGATTCTAAAGAAGTTTTCACTTCAAAAATATTTAAGAAGCTCGTGTTAAAATTTGAGACTAATCGGCTTAGCCGTTTTCGAGTAGTGTTGGTCACCGAGACAAACGCGTTTAAAGTTTGCCTTGTACTTTCAAGCACTCTGAAACGCCTTTTCAAATTTGCGTGTAACTTCGAAAATATTCACCGGAACGAAATTAAATTTTCTGTGTGTATTCTTAAATATATTTGCATTAAGAAAAAAAAATCGGTTTTTTGAAAATTCTAACTGTTATAACCCCTTAATCAATGATGTTTAAAAGATTCAAGCTAAATATAAATAAATGTGTAACATAGGTTCCTTTCACAGTGTATGTATGTATGTGCATAAAAAATATGTATAAGAGTTAAGGAGCTTCTATTGAACAGAAGCATGTACATATGTACATAGTTAAATGCATCAAGTTGTTGTAATTTCAAATATTTGCTATTAATAAATATTGAAATTGTGTAATAATTAGAAAATAATTGTGAAACACATGATTTTATTTATGTTAATTTACAGGGTCCGGCACTCGAAGTGTAACCAATTAAAAAGGTCAATAATTTAGTTTGGAAAATTACTTTTATTAAATTTAGAGTAAAAAATGTGTGCAAAAAATACAAAATTAAGAATCAATTTACTTTTGCTCGATATGACCACCTTTTGCATTGACTACGGCCTTGAGATGGTCCAGAAACGAATCCACGAATCGCAAGCTGCCCGAATGCGACTAGAAGGTATTTTGGCCCACTCACGGACAATGGCTTTTTTCAGCGCCTCGAGACTGGCGAATCTCTTAGTTCGAACCTTGCTCTCCAAAATGGCTAAAAGAGTATAATCCATCGGATTTGCATCGGGTGAATTTGAGAGCCTTTGTGTGGACGTTATGAAGTTCGAAACGTTGTTCTTTAGCAATTCTTGCTCCACTCGAGCTTTGTGAGACGGTGCCGAGCCCTACTCAAACGTCCATGGTCTGTCACCGAAATGTTTGTCTGCTCACGTCTTCAAAGCAACTTTCAGAATACTTTCACGATAATATTTCGCATTTATTTACCTTGACGCCAAGCTGGATGGAAACGATTGGAGAGCGCGCATCTGCGGTTACAATGGCCCAAACCATTACCTGTGCTGCCGGCGGGTGCTGCCTCCTGATGGCCAATCGATGTCTTAAATTATCGTATGATGGTCGGTCAAATAAACCATATCGTTTTGGAAGTTTACGAATTGCTCAATTTGAGAAATTTTCTCGTCAGAAAACACAATCTTCGGAAATTGACCGCTTTCGGCCAAGCGAAGCAACTCCTTCGCTCTTTCAAGTCTGACTTGTTGCTGCTTTGGTGTGAGATCATGCGCCTTTTGGATCTTGTAAGGCTTGACTTGAGATTATTCTTTAGTATGCGACGGATGCTACGGTCAGATATTTTCAGGTGTTAGATGAGTGGGTTTAATGGGGCATGTGAAAAGGTGGTCAGTGTCGTGCGGGGTGCCTTCACATGCTGGACATATGTTTAGTATGTTGGAGTCGAGGTAGATAGGAGTTTCACCTGCTATAGTATTCAGAACGTAATTATGCCAAGGTTACGCGGGACTCTCGGGAAAGTTGGAGCTCTTCCTCTGCGATTGGTGGTGGTTGGACTCCGGTAACGGCATTCGGGGGTCGGGAGGTTAAGAAGCTGGTGAGAGTCTCCCGATGAATGTCGTTTATGGCCTGTCTGTACACTGTCTGATTCAGTGACTGTCTGTTTGTTTTGTCTGAGATGGACCCTTCGTCGGGGATTTCGCTCAAGTCGCTTCTTCACTTTTTGAACCATTTCACGTGACGTTGCAGTCTTTTGATCACCACCTCCATGACGTCTCGCGATGCTATCTGTACAATTAATATACATTAACGTTCTCTGCAATGCATAAGAACAAAAGCAAAGAGAATGGAAATTTTTACGAATGCGTCGTAAGCAGAATTTGAACCTGATTAAAGATTTTGAAATTTTCATTGCAATAAAATTTGTTAATTTTTTTTTTAATTTTTGAATAAAGTTTGTAAATTCGATTTATACAGTTTTTTGGTAGTAAGTGAGATTTACTTAAAAAAAAAAGAAAAAATGATGACTGCAGGAAAATTGAGCAATCCCATGGTAGATGGCTCCAAATGATGGCTCAGAGTACAATTATTACTTCTTAGGTTAATTCGGCTTGGTAAAAAATGTGTAACGGCATATTATTACGATTAGAAACAGGCTTCAGAAAGTTCAACGTATGGCGCTAATATGTATCAGCGGCGTTCTTAGAACCAGTCCTTCTGATGCTTTGAGTACAGGTAACCCTCCTACAATGCGGTCATTAGGTTTCTAAAAAAATCCGCGTTGTGGGAGACTTTTACTCCATACAAAAATCAGGGTTAGGTTCCTATTGAAAAAAAATTGTTTTTATAAGTTTTATTTAAGATATTTTTCCATTTACTCAATTCACCATAGCAACATAAATTAATACCAATTTATTTATTTAAACACAAAAAGATCTGAAAAAAAAACAAAGTAAAAACGAGATTTCAAATCTAGTTGAGTGATAACAAATCGTCCTCCTCGGGATCACACTGTGTTTGAAACGTTTTTTCGTCGTAATTCAAAGTCAGAGCTCGAACCGCTATCAGATTGATCCTTTTTAGCGATTACTGGTTTTAAAAAATCTTTTAGTGAAGTCTGTTTTCCTTTATTTCATAAATCTTTATAGATTCCTAGTAGCCAGATAAATTGTTTTCTAGGTTTCTTTTGAACATTTCTGCTCTATCCCTTAGAGGATCGTTTTCCAAAACGCACTGTTCCCACTCCTTCCCCAGATTTAAAATTTTCTCCACACTTTTTAGTGAAAAGTTTTTATTTTATACATCGGGAATATCGTTAGAGCTATCTTCAATCGATAATGCTTCATTTGTGTAATGCACGTCGGTTTTCAAACCATCCTTTGCTAGCCACGAATTTATGGCTGTCTTCATCGGTTGATGGTTGCCCTGTTTCCTTTAAATAATTGATTATTTTTAATGCTTTCTGTTTAATTACATTTCCATCCAAGGGCAATCGCTTTTTCGTCACATCTTCTATCCACATCGTTAGCGTTTGTTCCATTTGTTCCCTTATCTTTGCTCTTGGACGAGAAGTCATTTTTGCGAGTACCGATGATCCTGATGACATCGAACATCTTATTTTCTCTTCGTTTTGTTTTATTGTTCCTATTGTTGATTCATTTAATTTAAAATGTCTAGCAATATCAGCTACCCTTTCCTTTTCGAAGTCTATCCAAAATTTTAATTTTGGTTTCCATTGAGATAAATTTTCGTTTTGGCATTTTTGGGGCCTAAATTACAATTTAATTGATAAGCTTTTGATTGAGCTATAAAAAAATTAAAAGAAACTTACTGATTATGAAATGTATTTTCACAAAATTAACTTGTAAGACAAAGAACACAAGCATATAAATCCTCTACCTTTAAATGTTTTAAAAATTTATTTTTATGAAAACTTTTTAACAAAATTGTTTTACAAATGTTTTAAAACTTGGTGATGTAATTCTCATGACTTCTTTACTGTGAATGACGAGACAAACATAAAAATCCAAAAAATCTTTCAAAATTTAATTTTCGGGAAATCCCCTTTTTATAAATAAAAATGCGCCTGTAAATGTTAAAAAAAAATTGCGTCGTAACTTTGCCGTTAATTTGAAAATCGCATGATAGGAGTACCGCGTCAAAGGAAATTTTCCGCATTTTGCGAACCGCGTTGTAGCGAAAACGCACTATAGAAGTCCCGCGTTATAGGAGGGTTACCTGTACCCTTTTATTCTTGTCTCCCCTAGAAGTGGTTGGTAAACAGAATGCAGGTAACACTGCTGCTCGGCTTGCCGCAACCAATCAATGGTGCGATTTAGATGTTGGACTCTCGGCCATGTACTCGGTCTGAGTCCAACAAATCCTGTTGATTATTGTTTGAATGAACCATACTTTGGTAGGTTAATTCGAAATAGAATTCTAGCTAGACGTGAGTATGTTGACAATATACCGTGTCAAGCAAAATGTTGGATTTTTGGTGGAAACGCCACCTGTTCTAACTTCTAAATACTTTACTGCACTACCCTTGCAATCAAATCTAATGTTCAATGATTTCAACGGAAATTTAAATTGATATATTCACACAAGGTGAATTCCAAAATAAACAAGGCTGAGGTAAAATAGAAACGACAGGAGCTTTGTTCTGATAACTTCGAGTTTATTTATTCAAAATAATCCCTTCTGACCTCGATACACTTTCGCGATCTAAAAGCTTTTCGAAACAGTGTTTCAGGTAATTGATTGGAATGTCCTTCAGGATGTCGGTACAAGCCATTTGGATGGCCTCTACGGGCGTAAAACGTTTTCCTTTCATGGCCAAATGCAATTTTCCGAATAGGTAGAAATCACAGGGAGCCATATCAGGCGAATACGGTGAGTGATTGATGGTTAAAATGCGATTTGTAGTCAAAAAATCAGTTACAAGAGTGGACCGATGAGATGGTGCATTATCATGCAATAAGCGCCAGCTTCCTGCTTCGCGGTATTCAGGGCGAATTCGACGAATGCCATGCAACGATTGCTTAAAAACGCCAAGATAGAAAATTGCATTGACGGTTTGGCCCATTGGCACGAACTCCTTGTGAACAATTCCCTTCGAATCGCAAAAACAAATGAGCATCGACTTGATTTTGGACTTCTCCAAACGCGATTTTTTGGATGGTGGCTCGTCTGAGGCTTTCTAGTCGACACTTTGACGCTTAGTTTGAGATTCATGTTGAAAGCACTACGTTTCAGCACGAACTACAATGTTGTTCTTAATGTTGAATTCTTAGCAATTTTTGGTTCTCAGTTAATTTTTGGTCCTCAGTCAACTCCGATTCCTTGAATTTCGATGATTTCGTTTCATTTTTGATAAATTTACGAACGATGTCTATGGAGTTTTCGGTGACTACTGATTTTGGGCCGCATCTTCATTGTCATTTATGTCCTCACAACCATCTCTGAAACGTGTAAACCACCCATGAGGTCTGGCACGAGATAGACAATCATCGCCATAAACTTTTTTCATCAATTCAAATGTTTCGGTAAACGTTTTACCGATTTTAAAACAAAATTTGATATTAGCTCTTTGTTCGAAACTCATTTTTGTATCGATGACACAAACATACTGACACTTTAGACGCAATAACTTCGCTTCCTCTGAACCGAATGTCACCAAGCTTTTACTGGAAGTCAGCTAGGGATGCAACTTCCAACGCACTAACTCATTAAGAAGATGGGGCCATCAAACACTTTTTTATGACGCCAGTCTTGTTTATTTTGGACTTCACCTTGTATATACGGGATTCAAAAACTTTTCATTCACACATAATTACTTATATGTACATATGTATGTATATGCAATGCATTTATAATTGAAAAATTCCTTGCGCATGAGTGATTGGGAAATACCGCTAGAATCGCTTCTAAATCACACTAATACTTTTGCATAAAGAGAGGGAGAGGCAAACACTTTCCCATTTTACCCGCTTAGTTATGCACATTTGAATGTTTACGCAGTGCCATGTGCAACTCTGTATGTATTGACATATTTTTTGTATTTCAATTGAGAGCGCAAAACTTTTTCACCGCAATGCACACAATTTTCACGTTCATTATCAATGACGTCCATTGCACCTCGCACAGTGTTTGTGGTCACTGGCGTGGTCAAGAATCGCTCGACGTCGACGAGACCCTACGACGCTCAAGTATAATTAAATAAATTAACGTGTCCATGCGACGCACACACACACACATACATGCATATGTTATTGCAAATAAATGCATTTTTTTGATAAAATAATTACGAAGACATACAAAAACAAATCAGTATAGCTTTGTTTATTTATTAGAACACATACATACGTACATATGTACCTGAAGTTTTTTATACTTTCCGACCACTTTCCGAAGGTGGCGCCTTTTCGCTACATACATACATGTATGTACATGCGCGTGTATATATGCACTACTTATGTATGTACGAGTCCCTGAGTATATTAAACGTTGCAGCCAAAATGCATTACTGACTGAGGATATGTGGCTGTGTACCTTCTGCGGGTATGTGCCAACCTCCTTCCACTTGACTCTGGGTGGGGGTGGTTATCTTTGATTGCTTGCAACGGCATTCATTCAGTTCAGTTGGTGATCGTCGCGAAGCAGTCGTTGCCTTTCAACTTGTGGTGTGCACAGACTTATGAGCACAAAATAAAGTCACACGTACATATTTATTTTTATGTGCCGCGAGTAGAATGCAATTTAATCGGTTTCGAAATATTGAAATTTGAATGCAAACTATATTGGGATTGAAATGGAAAATTAATAATTTGAAAAAAAAAAAAAAAAATTACAATAATAATAATAAATAAATAAAATTATAAAAACAATGCGCGAATTTTGTTTTTAGTCTTTTTAAACCAAAATTTGTTTTAATTTCGAATTATTACAATTTGAATGCAAACTATATTGGGATTGAAATGGAAAATTAATAATTTGAAAAAAATAATAATAATAATAACAATAATAATAAGAAATAAATAGAATTACAAAAGCAATGTGCGAACTTTTTTTTAGTCTTATTAAACCAAAATTTGTTTTAATTGATTTCGAATTATTACAATTTGAATGCAAACAATTCTGGGATTGAAATGGAAAATTAATAACTCAAAAAAAAGAAAAAAATAGCAATAATAAATAAATAAAATTACAAAAACAATGCGCGAAATTTTTTTTAGTCTTATTTACAATTTTGGGATTGAAATGGAAAATGAATAATTTGAAAAAAAAAATAACAATAATAATAATTTATAAATAAAATTACAAAAACAACGAATTTTTTTTTAGCCTTGTTGAACCCAAATTTGTTGTAAATCACGAAAACATATAAAGTTCAGGAAAAAGTAATAAAAGGTTAAAAATATTAATACTAATCCGCCTGCGTTTTAAAAATCTCAAATTTGAACGACCACTACTTTTGCTGTCTGTGCAAATATATTTGTGTAGGTAACTAAGTATAAATGCACGTGAATTTACTTTATTAAACCAATGCAGGAAAGAGGAGATTAACTTTTTTGCAATCATCTTTGTCTACCGCATTTCATTCACCTTCAAGTGCAAGGATCAAATTCAAGTGCACCGAAAACTTTGCTCAATTTATTCAAGGAATATTTTATTACTTATGCAAATCTCCACAAATTAATATCAATCAGCAAATCAACGTTGCACCCATCCATCAAAGCAACAACATCCATTGCATGCGCCACTTATATCATTACACGTGAATAGAAACGTATGTACGTGAAGGCACGAAGACGGAAAATTTTATTTTCAATTCATTGTGCAGATGGACAAAATGATTTTGTTTTATTTGAATTTATGTAGCGGAAGGTGCATTGAAATATTTACTGTGAATGAAGGTTATACCTTCAGCGAAACCTAAACTTTTTGGTTTAGAGCGAATGAAGGGCCATTTGACATACGCGAAATATTTTTAAACTAATTTTAAGCGCGACCAAAAACGAACCGATAAATGAACTATGGGGTCATTCAAAATAAGCGCCTAGATGTTGTTCAAAAAAAACATGCAAAAATTTAGATTCTTTCAGGTTTCACTCTTTTTATTCAAAACTAGCATTTCCCAGTGGGCTTCGCACCACCATACATAAAATGTTTTTTTATAGCGCAAGAAATTTTTCATATTAAGTTTTCTTTATAGAACTCGTAAAATGTTTAAACAGTTGAATTAGTTGATTTTTTTCATTCAACATACTTTCTAAAGATGTCACAATAGCCTTTTCTGTACTTTTTTAAAATTTGATTGTGGTGGTCACCTATATACAGGTAAGGTGAAAGAGCCGATAAAAACTTGTAATTAAACTTTGATTCTTTAATTTTCAATTCAATTTTTTACGCTAAATAAATTATGCTAATATAAAATAAATAAAGTTAAAAATGTTTTTCCAATTCCTGGAATGCTCCAGTTTTTATTATATTTTCGTCCAAAATTAATATTAACATAATACACTTACAACCACAACAGTACAACAAAACGCTCATAAGCGGCTGTGCATTTGTTGTTGTTTTCCCATACAGGCATTTCGTATGAGAGGAAACCATTACTCACATAAAATGTCATAACTCAGGAACGGCTGCACCGATTTCAATCAAACTTCACACAAACCACCTCCTTAAAGATAGAAAAGAGCTCTAAAACTTTTGTGTCAATCGGTTCGGCGGTTCTTGAGTTATAAGATTACCAAGGAAATGTAACTACTTTTTATATATATAGATACGGCGTTTAATTAGATGGGAAAAATGACATCATTTAAATGCTCATATACAGGGTTGGCCATATTAAACTGACCCATTGAGTAACCCTATAACTTTTTACTGTAATTTGAAATCTAAGGTTTACGTCAACAAGCCAAAGACACTAGGCGCACTTAAGGCCAATATCCGACGGGAAATAGCCGCCATATCGGCCGAGACGCTGGCCAAAACTATGGAAAACGCCGAAAAACGGGCACATTACGCTATACGAGCTAAGGGCGACCACTTGCGCGGTATCATATTCAAAAAGTGATGTAAACGAATCTCCTTGAACTATATTAAATTAAATGTTTTTCACAATGAAACACAAAAAAATGTTTCTTTTTCCATATTTTTTTAATAATCACATGGGTCAGTTTAATATGGCCAACCCTGTATATGAGCACGACGTCTACAGGTAAAATCCGCCGAATAGTCGCCGTCGATTCATGAATGCCTAATTGTTGAGAACCTCGAGATATCCATGCTGAAGGTAGTTTAGCAACACTTTGCGCTACAGCAGCAACCTTCTCAACAGAACGTCCTGTTTTTGGTCTGCCAGTCCTCTTTCTATCCTCGACAGCACCATTTTCTTGACATTTTTCCAGCAACCTTTGAATTGTGGACTCTTTTGTGCGGTTATTTCCACCAAAAATATCACGAATTTGCGATATGTTGTTCTTAAAGATAGCCAATCATCATAATAAGTTCCAGTAATTCTAACGCGTTGTTCTTTCGTCTAAAATTGTCCATCTGTCTGCTTGACAAATGACATAAAAACTTCCATCCAAGAACTATTCACTACTGACATCTAGCCGCCACTTTTGAAAGACCCTTTATTAGTGAAGGGTTGTTTAAGTGTAATGGTATTTTTTTCGCTTTATTTATTCATTTCAGTCTACAGATAAATCTTAAAGACTCTTAAAACTGCTTTTACTAACTATTTAGGTTAGGTTAGTCAGGTTGCTTGTCCAAGGCAAGACACTCGGTGACCCTAAGACCCATTGTGATACCTGCATTTCATTACCATCCCCTGACTAAGTTGCTTAAACCACTTCGATCTTTTTAAGAAGTAACTAGTCTCTCCAGTTAGACATTTTGTAAATTTCCCAAATTTGGGAATTTGAATTTGGTACCCCCGCAAAACTAATATGGCTATGCAAGATAACGTTGCTCAATACCGGCAGCGCCGTCAGAATTGAGCCGTTTGATACAAAACGAGGTTTCAGACAGGGTGTCTCGCTGTCGTATGACTTCTTTAACCTGATGTTGGGAGGATCGTACGAGGCGCAGAGCTTAATCGCTCGGACCAAATATTTTATAAGAGCATACAATTGTTGGTGTATGCCGATGATATTGTTAGTTCTGTTAGTTCTGCCTTCTCCAAACTGAATAAAGGGGCAAAGCGAATGGGTCTGGTGGTGAACGAGGACAAAACGAAGTATCTCCTGTCATCAAACAAACAGTCAGCACCCACGTCACGGTTAACAGTTATGATTTCGAGGTTGTAAAGGACTTCGTATACTTAGGAACCAGCATTAACACCGATAACAATGTCAGCCTTGAAATCCAACGCAGAATTTCTCTTGCCAACAAGTGTTACTTTGGGCTAAGTAGGCAACTGAGCATTAAGTCCTCTTTCGACGAACAAAACTAACACTCTACAAGACTCTCATCATGCCCGTCCTAAAGTATGGCGCAGAAGCGTGAACGATGACAACATCCGATGAAGCGACGCTTGGAGTGTTTGAGAGAAAGATTCTGCGCAAGATTTTTGGACCTTTGCACGTTAGCAGCGGCGAATATCACAGGCGATGGAACGATGAGCTGTATGAGCTTTACGACGACATAGATATAGCGCAGCGAACCGGTTCTGAAAGTATTCGATGCGGTACCAGCTGGTGGTAGCAGAGGAAGAGGAAGGTCTCCTCTGCGTTGGAAAGATCAGGTGGAGAAGGACTTGGCTTCACTTGGTGTGTTCAACAGGTGCCGATTAGCACGAGAAAGAAACGACTGATAAGCGGTTATCGCGCCAATTAAGAAGAAGAAGAAAAATAAGAATGTGCGCGTACACTCTTTTTGGGTATTTGGCCGAGCTCCTCCTCCTATTTGTCGTGTGCGTCTTGATGATGTTTTGCAAATGGAGGGACCTACAATCTCAAGCCGACTCCGAACGGCAGATATTTTTTGTGAGGACAGGTATGCCATTGCCTGTCGAGGGGCGGCGGCTATTAGAAAAAACTTTTTCTTCATTTTGGTGTTTCACCGAGGTTTGAACCTACGAAGTTGTAGAGCATTCACATGGGAGATGTTGTACCGACTAAATCTCTT
The DNA here is from genome assembly GCF_027943255.1 of Anastrepha obliqua. NCBI lineage: Eukaryota > Metazoa > Arthropoda > Insecta > Diptera > Tephritidae > Anastrepha > Anastrepha obliqua. The sequence continues at coordinate 16,595,448 of NC_072892.1, forward strand.
TTTCATCTCCACAACTCCCGCAGAAGTTATTGCGAGGTGCACGCGTTCTACTGGCAAGGGTGCTAATAGGGCAGCGACTCGTTATAACACATGTAAAGACGCTGGTAGTTGAGCTGTTGAATCCAATCAGAAATTTTGTCCTTTTTCAGATTCAGTTTTAGCCAGAGTGGTTTTTAGACTCTGCAGTTAGTAGTCAGAGACCATCTTCTATTCTATTTCTGCGATTACACTCAAGTCAATCGCAGTGTATAGTTCGTTTAGAGGAATACTTATGTCCTCTACCATTCGCTGAAGGTCAAGCCTAGAGTCTTTTCTGGCACACTCATCCTTTCTTTTATTTCCCCAGAGTTGCCGGGGAACCAACAAAGTGTGGCGTTTTGAGTTGAATAAGCGAGAGCGACCTCCTGTATTCTTTAACATATCTTGAATAAATGTACGCTGAGGCTAGTGCCACGATCACTGCTTGACTACCAACAAAAATGGTAAGTCCTTTAGTCCTATCGTTTAGACGGCTTAGTCTATAGCGTGGATCTTAGCTTGGAAGACGCTACACCGGGGCGGAGATGTAAAGGAGCAGATTAGTACACTTCCGATCCAGTGCCATTGCCCATCTCTGAGCTGTCAGTATGGTAACCTTTCTCATCAGATATTAGTCTGGTCTGCTAATACTTACTGTCGGGTATTCGTATTGTATAGTCTTTGTTCAGATCCATCTTGGGTGCCAGATAGTCTGTTTTGGATGCGTCTTGCAAGTGTTTCACAGATAGTAGAACTGATGCAGAGGGAAATCTCCCCGTGCTTTAAAGCGTTGGCTTGACTTCAGTTAGGCTATATAAAAAAAAAAAATACCAGTCTAACGGTTAGACGCGATAGAAGTGAAACCTTCCGTAAAACAAACTGAGAGAGAATGAGACGAAAGCAGCATTAGGGGCGGGATAATTATAGGTTCATTATAATATTGCTATAAAGTTCATATTTTATTTTCTTCATTTTATTATTATTCATCCTCAATGTTTTCAATTTCAACAAATGATACGAGTGGCTTATGATAGCTAAAATATGATACAAATGCTTTGGTTTCGATGTTGTCAACATATCTTTGAAATACCGCGTCAATGGTTGTTTTTGATAGTGTTGTCGATTCAGTGCGATTGTTACACATTTTTAAATTGAATGTTGTATTGAGAAAGTCAATTGAAGGAACCGCTGTGTCCAATGCAAAATTTACGTTAAAATCGCCACTTAAAATCATTGGAACTTTATCGTAATCTTTTCTAAGTATCCGCGATACTTCTGGTGTATACTTTATTAAATTTTCGTGAATGAATTCCGTGATGCTATTTATTGATTTTTTTTTCTGTCGATATTCACGACACTTTTCTGAATTATTTTTCGGCATAATTGCTTTAAATATTTAAAAATTAAAATATTTACGAATATAAAAATACACACGCGGTTGCTATTATGAGCGTCCCCAGCAAAACCTGCGTGACCGAAACTCTAACACAATTACATTTTTTTGAATGTTACAAACACATATGCACGCAGGTTTTGCTGGGGCGTGACCGAAACTCTAACACAATTACACATATGCACTCGTATTTTTGAAAATCGACTTTTTTTTTGGTTCTCCGTCACCTTTGGAAAATGTGTAAACAGTAAGCAAACTTTATTCATATATTTTTCCTCATTTTTGCATCAGTAAAATTAAACAAACGCCGTAGCCGAATGGGTTGGTGCGTGACTACTATTCAGAATTCACAGAGAGAACGTCAGTTCGAATCTCGGTGAAAGCACCAAAATTAAGGAAAACTATTTTTCTAATAGCGCTCACCCCTCAGCAGGCAATGGCAAAACACCGAGTGTATTTCTGCCATGAAAAAAAGCTCCTCATAAACATATCATAAAATAAAATAAAATAACTGTATAAAAAAAATGTTTTTCTTGTGATTCGAACCAAGGATTTTGGATCGGAAGCTCACATTGCTAGTCGCTCGGCTACCGCGTCATGCTGTCGGCGCTGGCCTAAAAGTTATTTAGTTCGTCGCTACGTTTATATCAACATATAATATAACGCTTCGTAGCCAAGAGGGTCGCTTTTTCGTTTCACTTTTTCTCAAATCACTCCCAACGATTCTAAAGAAGTTTTCACTTCAAAAATCGTGGACTCTGCAATGTTTCTAGGTTTCTTGCTTCAACTTGCTTGTAATTCTTGGATTTAAAGTTGAAGTGGAAGTAACTATTATCGTTCCTTCCAATCAACCAAGTCCAATCTGGGAGTATCATACGAGAGGCAATTCGAACCGGATCAAAATTTTCGAACATCTTTGTAAATTGCGTCGACATCCTGAAAGGAAAGAAGGGCAACACGCCTAAAAATCATTTCTGTTAACACTTACGAGCGCTGGTCACAACGCGAAGTGAAAATTGTGGTTTGCAATCGATGCTACGAAAACACGTAGGGCAATTGCCAATTTTTTTAATATACTATAAAAGCTTTATGAAGTTACTTTATGTTCTTTAATTCTTAAACTTTAGCGAACGATTTCCGATTGGGTACAACCACTATGATGTGTGCTTTATTTGGCGCCCCCTACTTAAAATGGGAAACATTTTAAATCAACTCTATTTCGGATTCGCAAACATTGGAAAACACATTCATACATATATCTGTTATATACTCAAATTCTCTCTCGGGTATTTCAAATTAGATTCTATACCCAACCAGTTTAGTACACCGCCAATTACTAGGTTGGAATCACTGATTAAATTAGTAATGGTCTAGACGCCCGCGTGCGGCTCACAACCAAAATGCACATATCTGAGAGGGTGCCTTACATTTGGCGGTTTTATACAAAGCTCTCGGTCGCATAAATGGATAATTGGTGAGCTCATCTGATGTTAACCCGCATTGTCGGCCCTTGGAATTGAGCATTTTTTAGTTTGTAAATTATATTAGAAATATGCATTTCCAGCCTGAAATCAAATATCAAATAAATTCGTTAAAAAAATAAATGGTAATTTTTTTTTTAATATTTATAAAACTGATATACCTATAATTGGAAATAAAAGTGTCATACGAGTATCAATCAAGTGGTTCACAGCTTCTTATGATTGCCAAGAGGCACACCAGACTTTTAATATTCAAAACTTAATCGTTCAAAATGGGAAATATATTTCATACATAACAGCCGAGATTTGTTATGGAAAAATTTTCAAAGAAAATATCCTTCTTACGAAAATCAAAAATTTTAATATAACGCCTACTGATTTTTCTTGAGTGTCTACTCAAATAAAAGTTAGTATGTATGAAACTCTCGGTACAACTCTTTTTGCTTTGTACCTTGAAGAAATTTCGCTTTAAAAAAGTTCTCATTAAATTTAGGTGTGAAATTTCGTTACAAAAATGTTTTCATTTAATTTAGGGAAAGTCCCTGCATAGCTAAAATTTGTTGTTGCTTAAATCTACATAAGGAATTCGCAATATATTTAACCTAGTAAGAATTTTCAAAAAATAAGTTGCTGCATTTTGCGAGGGGCTCCGAACCCACAAGGGGCAAAGCGAAAACTTTCAACTCGTTTTTGGCGAACGCATAATATGTTTCTGTGAAGGCCGTACTTCAAGAAACATTCCATTAAATTCATACATCTTATTGAAAGCATAAAAACAAGTAGTTGATACAAAGATTGTTTTTTAGGACGCTTAGGTTTTCTTAAACAAACAAAAAAATATAATATATCTTCCTAAACTACACATTTTTTTGATTTATTTTATTTATTTATTGTATATTAAGTAGAATAAACAAATATAAAACGTAATATAAAGAAAGGAGTACAAGTATGAAAAGCTATCGACTCGTTTTCTTAAATAAGGGCATATGAGAAAAAAGAAACCGTAGATATCTTACAACTAATTACAGATGATTTTGATTATAGAAATAAATGTGTGAAGTACATATTTCAAATTTATAAAATCTTACTTACAAAATGAATACTTACCTACTTAGAAATTGAGATTAAAATTTGTTATATTAGCAGCGAATACAGATTTTAGTATATTTTAAGGATTTATAGAACCAAACTGATATTTCCTTGAACTCTATAAAAATTGACATTCATTGATGAAGTGTTCCGCTGCTGGGAATGGGAGCAGAATGGGCGAAAGGCAATAGAATTTTCGGTTAGTAGGTGTTGATGATGAACATTATGAAATGGCTGATAACCATATTCAGAGCAACATTACGACTGAATTACGTCCCCCTAAGGTGGAGGGAAGTCAGGGTGGTTTTAATACCAAAGGCTGGTAGGAGCTCGCATACGAAACCGAAAAATTTCAGACCTATTAGCCTTTCCTCATTTCTATTAAAGATGTTAGAGCGATTAATATACGCCTTTATAAGGGAAAACTTGACACCGTCGCTACTCGCGAAATTACAACATGCATACTCTAAAGGTAGATCCACAGAGACAGCATTAAATTCACTAGTTTCAGAGATAGAGAAATCAATAGAGAATAAAGAGTATTCTCGGGTGGCCTTCCTAGACATAGAAGACGCTTTCAACCACATCCTACCGGAGGCCATAACAAGCGCGATGACTGATTTACGTGTCGCTGAGGGCCTTGTGGAATTTACGGAACAGTTGCTACTAGGCAGGTTCGTAATTTCGACGTTGTTCCCCTCGACGATACGCAGATCCGACAAGAGGGGCTCCCCTCAGAGCGGTGTACTTTCTCCTCTGCTGTGGATTCTGGCAATGAATCATTTGTTGAAGCATCTGGAGAAAAGGAGGATACACGTAGTGGCCTACGCAGACGATGTGGCAATATTAATAAGAGGAAAATTCCCAGATACCCTGTGCAATATAATGCAAAATGCATGTCAATGCATCATGTTCACCAGGAAATACAGGATACCTGTTCTAAGCCCCCCTACCCTTGAGGGAATCATACTGTCAATTGTGGGAGAGGCGAGCTACCTAGGACTAGTATTAGATAGGAAGCTCTCGTGGAAACAAACGATTAATGATAACTTAATTCCAGGGTGGTTCAACGAGGACAATGTAGAGTGAGGAGAGGGGACAGCCCTGGTGGTATCACAGCCTGTGCACAGGTGTGTCAACCGACAACCACTATACCTACCTACCTATGAAGGTTACCGCAAAGGGGAGATGAATTTAATTACGTCCAAACAAATTTTTTGTTTTTAAACTTTGTTAAGTGAAGTTAATACTACAATATATATTATAATTTTAGTAGCTCTGTATAGTCAGCTCTTTAAAATAATACAAATTTAATTTAATTAATAGTAATTTTCTCATCTCTGACCACTCTTAACCCCTCATCTTTCCGTTAGGCTCATTTAGTTATCACAAGCGACGTTTTTGTTTTTTGTATTGATAATTGACTTTTAATCATTCTTTGCCATTTAAATAAAGGGCGAGCAGATTGGAGGTACTTTTTCCAACAGAGTTTTTTTGACAGATCACGCGTGACTACTGTCTCAATACATATTTTTTCCAAGTATTCATTGACATTTCATCATGGAAAGACTTTGGCATCAAAAACGTTTACAAATCGTGCAATTACATTACGAAAACCGACGCTCTGTGAGAAATGTTCATCACGCGCTCAACCCGCCCAACTTATGGTGTTCGGCGATGAGGCCCCTTTTTGGCTTAATGGCTACCTCAATAAGCAAAATTGGTATATTTGGGCTGAAGAGCAACCCGAAGCCATTCAAGAACAGCCATTACATCCATTGAAAACTTGAAAACAACCGTTTGGTGCGCTATATGGCCTATGGGCTTGAGGAATCATCGGCCCATATTTCTTCAAAAGCGAGGCTGGCGCCAATGTAACAGTGAATGGAGAACGCTGTCGCCCCATGATAAATAACTTTTTGATGTTGGAAATTGAAACCCGTGATCTTCGGTACTTGCTATACTCGCACATCCCGTGAAACAATGGATTTACTCCGTCGTCGTTTCGGTAAGTAATTTATCTCCCGCCTTGGACCAGTGGATTAGCCACCAAGATCCTATGATATCACACCTTTGGACTTCGGTTGAGGCACTGGAAGCCAATATTACTAAAATTATTCACGAGATACCGAGCGAAGTCTTCCAGAACGTCATTCACAATAGGTGTTTGCGGTTGGCCGAATTACGGAGCAGTTGCGGCCTACATCAAAATTGATCAACCCTTATTTTTTTGTAATATATAGCCTACGGAAAAACTATTGTACCGTCTTTGTAATTCTCATAAATTTCTTTTATAAAATAAAGTTCATTCGACAATAAATATCATATAAGCCAAAGTTTTAAACTTTGTACATAATTTAAAAAAAATCGATAAATTTTTAACAAAACTTCAAATTTTTAATGAGAATAAAAAAAATTGGGTACGCAGTTTTAAAGCCTGGTAAATTATATATTAGTATATTATGATAAAGTCCAGTTTAAATTAGCTTGAAATTGTCGTTGATTTTTGATAGTGTTTTTTTTGGTGAGCGTGATGGGCGTTTCCTTCATATAATAAAAAAAAACGTGTATTCGTTATATGGAGAAACCTTGCGGAAAACGCGCACTAATCTCGGTGCAAAAGACAATGCGCCAAAGGGAAGGTTACAGCAAATCGTTAGAGTCCCATTATAAATAGTCTCTAAATAACGACATGTACGCTCTGTAATTTGGAAAAATTATTAAACAAATCAAGAACTGTTTTGGGTATATTTCTTCTTAATTTTTCCAGATTTCTTCGGTCAAGGCTTTACCGAAGTTTAATACAACGAAACCGTCGTTTCTATTATAACTTTCTATGAACCTTCCTAGGGTGTTCCCCCTTGAACCGCTACTGTGCATGTAAGTCACTTTAGGCGCTTATTAAATCAGATAAAAATGCAACAACAAAAAAAAAAAAGAATAACAACGCATAGCACCCCACTATTTATAAACATAACTTTGTAAGTGTTAGTGACGAATCATCAGTTATTATGGTTGGATGAAGTCCCATACCCCATCCGTGTTGATGTGACACTTAACAGCGCACCTAACGACGAATACGGATTTGCAATTGTGTTAGTGAGTTAAAATTCTTTTTTATCCAAATTGTTCTTGATGCCAGGGCAGAAGAGAAATTTCAGTGAAGACATACACACTCAAATATATACAAAGCATTGTAATGATGCTTAAATGGTTTAGAAGGCGCTTTTGGAAATCTCAGTTCGCGTAAAAATTGTGAAAAGAGCAGACAAACGCGGATTAGCGCGCTTAATGCGGGATGCGCTAAGCGAAACTTTCAAAAATAAAAAAAGTATAATAACTATGTAATCTAATTCCACAATCACAACAAACACAAAACGTAAATTTCTTTAAAAACGGGAACCACTCGTGGAAAACCTACACGCAATCGTCTGGCGCACAATTACGGATTCAGTGACATAAATTCTTCGTAGTGCAAACGGAAATTCTGGCCTACCAAAATGACTGATATAGATGATATTATCGCGAAGTTGCAGCGCTTCACTTGGCCGGATTATGGCGTTTTCATAGCTATGTTTGTGATCTGCATAATGATTGGCATCTACTTTGGATTCATGCATCGCAGCCTCTCGGAGTCCGACTATCTAATGGGTGGACGCAATATGCTTATACTGCCCATTGCCCTTTCGCTGGTGGCGAGTTTTATTTCTGGCATCACTTTATTGGGATTGCCGACGGAAGTCTACTCCTATGGGATACAGTATTTATATGTCTCACTGGGAGTAATGGCTATGGGAGTGGTTATGGGAGTATTTTATCTACCCGTATTTCACGAGTTGAACATCACATCAACGTATGAGGTAAGTGTTCAAGTTGGTTGATGCTTATAATAAAAACATATTACTTTTGTTAATCGAGGGTTGCTGCTTGAGTTTTGCTATAGCCGAATACGTTGGTGCGTTACTACCATTCGGTAGGGCTCAAAGCCCACTTAGTGCACGAATCGCTAAACTGATAGAAATTGTTTTTTCTAAGAACGGTCACCGCTCGTCTGGCCATAGCAGCCATCCGAATGTATTTCTACCATGAAGCTCGAAGCTCATTTGTGGAACAACATCCACTATGATTTCTTTTACTGGTCGGTCGCAAAAATTATAAAAATGCGTGGCGTAAATTATAAAAAAAAATTTAGTTCATACTACAGCAAAAACCATAAAAACAAAAAAACCAAAAAACCATATAAATTTTAGAACTTTGTACAATTCTTTTCAAAATTCCATCAAGGCTCTGAACTTTTTAACCAGAGTTTTTAGAATTTTTCTAGGTACGCAGTTTTATAACCCACTGCATTTCAATATAACCAAGTGTAAGTTTCAAGTGACTACGAAATGCCGATGAATTTTGGCAATTTTTTTCTTGACGGTACTAGGCTTTTCCCTCCATATAAAAAAATTCGACCATCTGTGTGGTATGGAAAAAATGCTGATATCTCAGCGAAAAACATTTAGCAAATTAAGAAAAATTCTGGTTAAAGTTAAAGTGTAAAGTTTTGATGAATATTTTAAAATTATAAAAAATTTTATATAATTTTTGAAACTTTGCATTATATGGTTTTTGTTGCAGAATGAACTATATTTTTATTAAAAAAATTGAGGTTTGGTTATAATTTTGCAATGGGGAATATAGTAGAAAATCTAAGGGGATCGAATTAGTAGTGGTTAGGCCAAGTATAAGTAAAAATAAATACCTACATATTTATGGCGTTACAAAAATATTGTCCATGAAGATCAATACACTTCCGCATGTGCATGAACCCATGGATGATAGATTTACAAGGTTTGCTCTTTAACTATGGTGAATAAGAATATTGTGTGGGGAACTTCGGCTGCCACGTCACTTGAAAGATTCAGTCGAATTCTACACGATCATTTCAAATAGCAATGGAGCAGTATACGCGTTACTGTGCTAATTTTTTCTTATTAGGTGTGCAACTAAGTTCTCGCTGTTTGTCAATAGATGCCGCCAGCAGTGTATGCTAGTCGATTCTAACATAACCTAAACGCCATAAACCAAGCTTAGTCATATGGTGAACAACTGCTTCGACACATTAATGGTTTTGTTTTGGTATCATATACTTTTGGTTTTGTGAAAATGTCGGATTTTGTGCCGAATAATAGGCGGGAAGTGTTGATTTTCCTCTTTCATTCGAAAAAAACGGCGGCGGAAGCGCATGAAGAGCTATAAAAAGTTTATGGAGATGCTGCTTGAAATGAAACAACGTGCCGAGATTGGATCCGTCGCTTCAAAGACGGTGATTTTAATGTTGACGACCGTCCGCGTGAAGGAAGGCCAAAAACCTTCGAAGACGCTGAATTGGAGGCATTGCTCAATGAGGATCCGTGTCAAACGCAAGAAAAGCTTGCTTTAATATTAGAAGTTACGCGCCCGCCAATACATTTCCAAGCGATTGCATGCTTTTCGGATGATTCAGAAAAAGGGGTCTTGGGTTCCTTATGAGCTAAAACCAAGGCTTGTTGAACGTCATTTTTTTCGTCTGTGAACATCTGCTCCAGCGGCAAGAAAGGAAGGAGTTTCTTCATCGCGTCGTGACGGGTGATGAAAAATGGGTTCATTACAGCAATCCAAAGAAAAGAAAGTCATGGGGACTGCCCGGTCATGCTTCTACATCATCGCCTCGGCCGAATATTCACGCTATGCGATTGAGCCAGTGCTCGGCGTGAAGCGGCCGCAATACGCGGAGAAGCATGAAAAAGTGATTCTACAGGTATGCATTACAACGCTCGGCCTCACGTTGTCAAACCCGTTAAAACCTATCTAGAAACACTGAAATGGGAAATCCTAGCCCACCCGCCATATTATCCAGATATTGCGCCGTCCGATTATCACCTGTTCCGATCGATGGCACATCGTCTAGATGACCAGCCGTTCCATTCCTATGAAGACATCAAAAAATGGCTTGACTCGTGGATAGCCTCAACAGATGAATAGTTTTATTGCGACGGTATACGAGATCTACCTTCAGTGATTCACTTGTAACCATTTTTTCAGAATAAAGTTATTTATTGTAAAAAAAAAAACAGCGAGAACTTAGTTGCGCACAATCTGACAGAATCTGATTTTTTTGGAAATATATTTCCTGTTACGTCAGCCCATCAGCTGATTCTCTCAAATTCGCTCAGAGCCGATTAACGGTCTGATATTGGCCACACCATAAACATCTTTTCACAATGGTATAAACCCATTTTCGAAGCAATTTTCCGCTCCGATTGAGAAAAATCTAAAACAAATGACTTTAAGGCATCAAAGATTTCAAAAAACGTTGACTTTTTATTTGGTTCTTGAAGAGGAAGAAGTAATTCAGTCAACGATTTGTTGAATGCTGAAGACCCGCTTTGTACCATGGTTCCGCTTACGATTCGTTCTCAGTCTAATAAAATGTTACCATATTCACATTTTACGATTAGACTTAATTCAGTAAAATATGAGATCTCTCTTAAACAAAACATTTAAATCTGATCGTAAGTGGATCGGGATAGTATAAATGCAAGAATGATAGAAACAAGATTGCGCCCATCAGAGAGTGCGTGACGTCACATTAGCTGAGTTGTGCAGTGTTGCCAACCGTTTGCTCTTCGCAATAAATTTAGTGCTTTTTTATACCCAAAATGCGAACATTTTTAAGTTTGGTGTTTGTTTCTGTTTCTTTTTAATTTAAAGCTACCGATACTGTAAGTTAAAAAAAAATATATTATTAAATAAAAGAAAGGTTAAAGGTTAAGAAAGGTCAGTCTGAAAAGATTTTGGTGCTAATGAAAATTTGTTGATTCTTATAAAAGAGAGATTTGACCGCTGAAAGGAGAAGAGCTATCAACAATAAGTACAATCGTGAACAATGTGACCAGATGTTAAAAAAAAGTAAAGCTAAATAAAACTTAGTGAATTATTGAACTAATTTAAAGGAAAATGTATATTTTACAAAATTATAAACATTACGTTTTAATTAGAACAGGCTAGAAAAATGTCATGAAGAAAGAACTAAAACTTCGAGACTAAATAACAACAAAAAAATGCTAAATCAAGTTACGAAAATGGTAAACTGGCCATACTGGTCATCAATTGTGCTAATATGACGTCACTCATTGTCAAATTCACTGAGAGCAAAATATCGATACCGCGATAGGCGCTACCTCATTACTCTCTCCATAATATTTTATCAGATAGAGAGCAGAATGAGATCGAACCGTGATTGACACTATGGTGTGAAGCGGCTATAAAAATTTACTTGTTTGGGCCGAAGTGTGAGAACTTGCATTGTCGTGTGGGCAAGGATTCGTCTTCTGCTATTTACTTATTTTATTTTTTCATAAATTGACCATTTCATGATGTTCTAATGGCACAGTGGCGAGATGTTTAATAATCGCCTTGAAAGGCCCGAACAACCGAGATTTAGGTTTGAATTTATGTATACGCAAAGATCTGCATATAGGCATTCCTCTGCACTAATCGACCAGAGCATTTTTTGAGCGACTCTCAAATTATGCGATGTACAGCATGGACAAATCTTTTTGAAGGCTATTAGTGAGCAAAGAGCACATTATAAAAAATATATCCTACCATTTAAAATGTTACAATTTACGTTCGAAATGTCAGATTTCTTATTCCCAAACTGGTGTTGCCATATCTCAAAACTAAAGTAGCTACCTTCGTATGTACGTATCTTCATGTGTATCAACATGTGCAAGTGAAATGCAGCGTTCGCACAAAGATAAATCCAATTCAATTAGATTAGTTAATGCACAAGATTCAACAATTGTGTCCACCCATACATACTCATACATATGTAGAGTTGGGTTTCGGGAATTTCCCGACGGGAATTCTCGAGAAATTCTCGATATTTTTCCATCCCGAATCTCGAGAATTGAAATTTTTAGCATTTCGGGAAATCCCGAATCTCGAGAATGTTTCAAGATTTCTCGAGAAATCCATTTTTTTTTTTAATTTTTGTTGTCAAATATTAAGAGAAAAAACAATTCTTTCAAAAGTAAAAGAATACACATACATACATATGATTAATACCTGGAAACACCAAACTGTAACGGCCGTTATGTTACAAAGAACCGCACACTACATACTGTTTCGCAGAATCACATACAATTCACACCATAGTTTCAATTGCTATGCGAAAAGCCACAACAGTATAACTGTTCCATTTGTTTGTTTGTTTGTTTTTTGTTTTGTTTTAGGGTGAGTACAGAGTAAATGCTAGATGCGTTGCTATGCTATGTCGAGGGAAAGCACTGTAACATCAAGCTAATGAAGTTTAGTTTTATGTGTTTCTTATATGAAGCAGCAGTTAAGCAATTAGAAATGCTTTGAAAATAGTCAAGCAATTTCAATTTGTTCGCAGACTGCACAGACGACGTTTGTAAATTTATTTTTTGTAGTGAGCGGGTGCATTTCATTTTGTGGTACCTGATTAAGTATAAATTATACACCGTATTTTGTGGTCCAAATATTACTTATTTTTAAGTTTTGAATCGACGTATCGTTGACTGTGAGTACCGGTTAGTTACTTCCTTTAAAAAAAAAATTTAAAACAAATTTTGAATTTTTAGCATTAAAAATCATGAGTTCAGAACACGAATACGACCAAGTGTGGCAGCTTTTCAAGCGATTTGACGACGAAGAAACATGTTTGAAACGCAATAAAATCATTAAATGGAAGTCATCGTCACCGTCACATGGAGAGGATACACAACATGAAGCGAAGGGAACATGAGGCTCCAAAAGAACAGCCACCAGCCAAGAAGACCTGAACTCTTCACAACTTTTTCAATACTTCTTCCTCGCCTGAATCGCTTGAACAAATTGTTGCAAAATTGGCTGCAAAAGATGGAATTCCAATAAACGCGATAACGAAAAGTGAGTTCATTCGTAATAGTATCAGCCGCTTAGGATTTCATCTTCCAAAGTGTCACAAAGCTGTTCTGGGTTTGGTTATGAAGTACTGCACGAAAATAAAAAGCGATTTGAAGATCAAAATTGAAAATTTTAAATCTGCACAGCGTAAGTTCAGCTTGAGCATCGACGAGTGGGCAAGCGTGCGAAACCGACGTTACATGAACATCCATATATATTATGACGATGGACAATCTGACAACCTTGGCCTGGTTCACATTCAGGAATCATGTCCCGCTGAAAAAGTATATGAGCTCGTAAATGCAAAGCTTTCAGACTTCAATATAAAACTACAGTCCGACATCGTGGCTATTACAAGTGATGGTGCCAGTGTCATGATCAAATTTGGGAGACTATCACCAGGGCATCAACAGATTTGCTACAATCACGGCATACATTTGGCGGTCATGGAGGTAACCAGAAACGAAAAGTCGCAAACAGGATATACGATAGTGACGTAAGCGATGGAGACGATTCGGATGAGGCTCCGATGAAAATGAAAACAATGCAGCCAGTACTTCATTTTCCGACATTAATGCGGAAAACGCTTCCGATGACGAGGAAAACAATATCGTATTTGTTGCTGACAAGACGGTCACTATAAAGTCTGCTTTTGAAATCGTAAAAAAGGTTCGCAAGATAGCTTTGAAATTCAAGAACTCGCCTGTACGGAATGCCATCTTGCAGGATTATGTTAAAGAGGTCGAGAAGAAAGAGCTTTTCTTGCTGTTGGATTGCAAAACACGTTGGAATAGCCTGGAAACTATGCTTGCCAGATACATTTGCATCAGCAAGCATGTTCGTAAGGCGCTCGAAACTCTTTATTTAAATTTTATGGCCACTACTGATGCAGAAGAAAAGTATTGCGAGGATATCATAAATGCTCTTAAACCTATACGTGTTGCTGTAGAAGCACTTAGTCGCCAAAATGTGAACTTACTTGCTGCGGATTCTATTCTCAAATTTTTGTTCACAAAATTGGAGAATCAGCACACCGAATTGGGCAATGAATTCTTATCCAGCCTAAAAAAAAACTTAACAGCTCGTAGATCTAGCCGTTTGTTATCGGCCTTTAAATATTTACACGATCCAGTTAACAGCTCTAGTGACAAATCTGAATTTTTCCACACCTGTTCTAAAACAGAATTGATAAAAGAAGCCGAAAACTATTTGGCTCGTCTATTTTCTACGAGCATTCAAGAAGACCAAGCAGTATCTAGTTCTGACGATGATGACGTATTTGCAACCAACAACGTCGATGAAGAAGATATGGCGAAACAGCTTGAAAAATACGTTCAGCAATGCTCAAAACCGAAAGCAGACATTGCGCAACATGCGGCGAACCAGATGTTTTCGTCGCTTAGAAACGAGCTAAAACTATATGAAAAAACTGGAGAGAAAACACAAAATGTTGAAAGACTGATCGGGGCTTTTAACACTGTTAAGCCAACATCGCCTCAAAATGAGAGGAATTTTTCTACAGCGGGTAATTTTGTGTCCAAAACGCGTACGCGATTGTCAGACGAAGCCATTGATAGTCTGTGTTTTTTAAAACACCATTTTGGGAAATAATGTTTACAATCACTTTTTCCCCCTATTTTAATAAGTATAATCTTGAATTATTTTTGTTTTGAATTTTTTTGTAATTATTTTTGTTTCACTTTTTTGTTTGCAATAATTGAAATAGTAATATTTTCAAATATTTTTTTATCTAATTTATACTTTAATAAAAATAAATAAAAATAATATTTTATGAAATTCATTGCTCTTACACTGGTTTTAGATTTTTTTTTTTAATTTTTTGGAATTTTTCCCGAATTTTCGAGAATTCTCGAGAAATCTCAAAAATTATTTTCGGGAAATCCCGCATCTCGAGAATTGAAATTTTCGTTATTTCGGGAAATCCCGATTCTCGAGATTGGGATTTTCTCGGGAAATACCCAACTCTATACATATGTATACTATTACGTAAGTGAGTACGTCATAGTAAATAGTAAAAAGTTTAAAAATACCCACTACTAAATGCTTGCATACTTATATATCTACATATATGTATGTATATATGCATGTGTATGCACGCATTTAAGTTGGTGCGATTGTTAATTGAGCTTTCATCGGTTTATGAATGAAAATCTCAGCAACATGTTTATTCACGTATAGCAGCGAGTCTATTTAATGAGCGGAGAGTAGCACGTGAGCACTTTTTCTCGCATGCGATAAATAAATTCTTAAGGGAAAGTATTGGCACTATCCTAATTTAGAAGAGGCAAAATTATGTGTTTAATAAATAAACGCACACAAAATCAGTTGTGTTCAAGGCGAATCTATTAAAGGTAGCATCGGTAAATCAGCTGATTTATGTTTTTTCTTTCGTCGTGTCCATGTGGCAGTCAGCCCAGAGTGAAACAAGGCGAATTAATTCTCTGTTTTCTACTTGGCCAATACTTTTCTGTGACAATCCAAAAAAATTTTTTGTCCAAATATAAATATTCTTTATATACTCACTTTTTGTTGTAAATTTTCCATTTTTTATTTATGACTATTAACTGCAAATTTCTTACCGGCGCAAAAGCAAAAGTGCACAAAATACCAAACTCCACAGCAAATAAATTTGTTTGTTTTCGTAATGAACAAATATTGCCGGCTTTAATTTCTCCAGCACAAAATGAACGCCACTCTTTCATCGAGCTGTCACTTTGCTCGCAAATTTTTTTACTGAGAGATAATTTTTGTGCGTTAACAAATAAGAACTCATATGGAAACTTAATGGAAATCTTATATTGAGAATAGGGTTCAAAAGGCCAACATTGCTTTGCACACAAGCAAACACCCGGTCGGAATCAAGCGAGGATTAACACCTCGTATCACACACTGGCTTTAGACTTCGGTATTCCCGCCTAGTTTACTATATGGAATACTTGTGTGGTGGTCATCAACTCAAAAGGCAAGTTATATACAAGTATATGAAACTGCTGAGAAAGGTCCAAAAAACTGCATTTTTAGGCATCACCGACGCTTGAAGGACCATCCCTAATAAACCGCTCGAGGTGCTAGTCAACTTACCTGCTCTAAATCTGGTAGCAGCTTCAGCGCTTCGACTTAATAGTATAGCGCTATGGAGGACCCTGAGTTCGGCCACGCTTCTACCCTACATACTATGCGTAGTTTTAACCAAGAAATCGACTACTTTTTCCCAAAACCCACCTTCAACAGGCTCTTCAAGACTAGCATACCGCCAAGAAGAGAGAGGCAAACTCAAAGACCATGGAGAAAAGGGGTTGTATCCAAGCTAGTAAAAGAATTAGGATTAGAATTATCGGTCCGACTTCCGGACTACTGTAGCGCATATTAGGCAGAACTCTTAGCCATAAAGGAGGTAACTGTGTACCTTAACACACACGCCATAACCAGAACCACGATAAACATCTTCTCGAATAGCCAGGTGGCCATCAAGGTAATGGAGACAGTTATACTAAGATCAAAGGTTGCTCAAGAAAGCCAGGCAGCTCTAAAAGATATTACCATTATCTTCAAGGTCAGCCTTATATGGATTCCGAGCCATAGAGATATTGAAGGAAATTGCAGGGCCGATGAGCTAGCCAGAAAGTGTACTAAGCTTCCACTTCTTGAAAACAGAGGCAACATTGGAATCCCTATGGCAACCTGCAAATTAAGGATAAAAGATAATATTCCCCAGGAGGCCAATAGGTCATGGAGAGAAGAAAATACGCGTCTTATAACCAAGCTAATTTGGCCGCAAATAGATAGGAGAGAGAACATCAAGAGAGAACATCTCGAAGGTCGTGGCTTGTGTCACCGGATATTGGCTGTTAGGTAGGCACTCTTCTGGGTTAGGAATATTTTCGAGGTTAGGAATCGACAGTAGAACACATCCTTTGTAATTGTGTAACCTTAGAGCAAGGTTTTTGGGAAAATATTGTACCATTACAGAGCTATCCACTGTTGGGATAAAACCTATCTATGCTTCATAAGAGAGTCTAATTGGCTCCATGGACACTAACAGTAAGCTTCCCGTGTTACACAGCGGTAAGTAGGTAGGTGAAATGGTTGAAGTACCAGTCTGGCACTCCTTAAGTAGCACTGAAGCGCCGTTTTGATACCATTATGAGACCTCTAACAGGCAGATATCTACAGCCAGCCAGAGCTGCTGATACAATGGAGAAGATTGATGGGATTTAGGTTGGCGTACTGCTCCAGGCTGCCGAAGAAAGGAGCACCCAGTGACCTTAGTCGTGTAGCTGCCAAGCCCGGGCATTTACAGAGAAAATGCTCTACAGTCTCCTTCTCTGAAAGGTTCTGCAATGGGGTTAAATGGTAATCCTAGCTTTTCCGCGTGTGTACCTATAGTCCAGTGTCCGGTAAACACAGCTACGAGTTTGGAAATTGAAAGGAAAAGAGTCCAAAGGGCTTTCTGAGTCCTTCGTCTATTGTACTGGGCGGTATTGTACTAAAGGTTTTCGAAATAGCGCATGAAGAAATGAAGCTCTACTTTTCTGCGCTTTCCTGAGAAATAATTTGCGCATTTCCCCTTTAAAAACTGCCAGGGGGATGCCGATGACCGGGTAGGTGGTCTCTGAGGCCAATTCAGTCCCCTTCCTTGCAAGCTCATCAGCAATTTCATTTCCCTCTCTATGTCCCTATGTCCTGGAACCCAGATCACAGAAATGTTACCTGCACACCCAAGAGATTTGATCTCCTCCTTACAGGAGTTTACTAATTTCGTTCTGCACTATGGCGTCGTAAGAGCCTTGGTCTCGGCTTGACTATCGGAGAAAATGTTAATATCTTCCTCGCTCCCGCGTTCGGTGCAGATGTTCCCCTCGATCCAATCCTGCCTATTTGGAAAGATTGCCCTAGCACGACCCTCTAACTCTCGTTTGCGGATAGAGAGATCTGTTCAAAGTTCGGAGAAATACGATGTTAACTGCCCGAAAATGCTACCATATCCCTTGAGAGATCGCTTCCAGAGGCCAACCTCCTTTAACCTGATTGCACTTTGAGCTGCGATGGAAATAACGTAAAAGTCGATGGGAAGTAAGTGCAAAACGACATTCAGGGCAGCACTGGGACAAGTTTTGCATGCTCCGGTGATGCCAATGCATGCAGTCCACAGTGGTACCACAACAGACAACCTAAATGGTCTAAGTAAGTTTGGCTTCTCTAAGCCGACTGCCACAAAGGCCTGACCTAACCTAAAAAACATGAACTTGCAAAAATTAGGAATAACTATCACAATTTTTTTGCTATCGAGCACAAAGTTGTTGAAAAAAGTTTCCTAAGGGGGTATACTGAACAGAATGACCAAGCATATCAGCTTACTTGAATGGTTTGACAGATATCTCAGATGACGAAAGTTGTATATAACTAAAAATGCACCCGTTATATTTATGTACATAAATTGACAACTTTAATCGTGGCAAATGCTTAGTTTTGTCTGACCTGTCTTTCATTTCCCAGTATCTAGAAAGCCGTTTCGATCGACGTCTACGCATGTATGGGTCCGTGATGTTCGCAGTTATGAACGTAAGCAATACAATTTATTAATCTATCATTACTAAGAGTAAGAATTTCTCTTTAATCAAAAAAATATGTTTTATTTTCACAGGTCGCATACCTACCTATCGTAATTTATGTGCCCGCATTGGCCTTCAATCAAGTGACCGGAGTTTCCGTGCACACCATCACACCGATTGTCTGCATAGTTTGCATCTTCTACACCAGTTTGGTGAGCGATCCAACAAAATGTTATAAATTGAATTTCTCTTTTAAAGTTAAATACCAATTCGGTTTGCTTAGGGTGGCATCAGAGCAGTCGTGTGGACGGATGTGGTGCAGACAGTATCAATGGTGGGCGCTCTAATACTGGTAGCCATCAAGGGTACCCATGACATAGGCGGAGCGGGTGTGGTACTACAGAACGCTTGGGATACAAATCGCATTGAAGGACCCGAGTACGTTCGTATATCTTAAAGCACTTCGGTGTTTTTGTTTTCAACCTTAAACCAAATTTTCTCACCCCCCAGCTTGAGTATAAATCCAACAGTGCGGCATACGCTGTGGTCCCAGTTGATCGGCGGCGTATTCTACTGGACGCAGACCAATGCAGTTTCGCAGAATATGATTCAGCGTTATCTCGCATTGCCCACTTTGCGCGCCGCGCGCATTGCTTTATTCATCTTTTGCCTTGGTGTATTGGTTATGATGGCGCTTTGTGGCTACAATGGCTTGCTAATTTATGCCACATACAAAAACTGCGATCCGCTCATTACAAAGGTGCGAAATTACTTTACCACATTTTTGCCTTAATTGCTTTATCAAGAATAATTGTAAATGTTCACTTCTGCAGCTGGCGAAGGCGCGCGATCAACTGCTGCCACTCTTCGTAATGGACACATTAGGTGATTATCCTGGGCTTACTGGCCTCTTCATCGCGGGAGTTTTTAGCGCCGCCTTGAGTTCGCTTTCCACTTGTTTGAATTCGATGTCGGCCGTGGTGCTGGAAGACTTTGTGAAACCTTTTGTGAAACGTCCGCTGACTGAGTCGGCCATCAATTGGATCATGAAATCGGTTGTGGTGGGAATGGGTGCCATGTGCGTTTGTCTGGTCTATGTAGTTGAGCACATGGGAACTGTGTTGCAGTTGACCATGAGTCTAGAGGCTATTACCAATGGACCACTATTTGGCATATTCAGTATTGGCATTTTCATGCCTTGGATAAGTGGCAATGTAAGTAATAATGTGAAATATTTTTTATGTACTAGGTGTGACTATTTCATAACTAGGCTGACACTGTACACACTTCATTTTGATTTCATGTAGATATATATTTTTAGAACCACCTTCAATACATATCTCTCCTCTTTACTTACAAAACTCCATGCGCATCTTCCATTTATCGTCACAATAAAGTATTTCTCTGCCAATTAGGAAACCGAAGTCGCGAATGGTTTAACATAGAAATGCAGTTCCTGGGTAGAAAACGTATTTTTACAATGCGAAATGAGTCGTCTCATTCTTTTGCTATATTCTTACCACTACAACAAATGCTGAAGTAAATAAAAATAATTAAAAAGCTTAGATTAAAAAAAAATCGCCTGCTTTCGATCTAATAACCAGCGAAATCCCAAAGCAATTCCCTCAAAATATTATATCAAGGATAATAAAACTTATACATGCGGTCGCCGTAGCCGAATGCGTTGGTGCGTGGCAACTTGCAACACACCATCACAGCCTCCTAGACCATATTTGTCAGATCGCTTTTTTCGAATCAAATGCTCCGAATTCAAAGAAATTAAAGCTGGCTTTCCTTTACTTATTTTTTTACTTGCGACTCTCAACAATCAGAAATGAAACAGAGCAACATTTGCAGACGACATGGCCATTTTGTGGGTTGGTAAAACATAGTCCGAGTCAATTGAAAAACTGCAACGTCACTCAACAATATTTTTCAACTGAAATGAAACAAAATCGGTACATATCGACTTTGCCTACAACAAAATCATATGACTCCCTTTGTACACAAACGGAGTATAAATCGAACCTCTAAATATCTGGGTATGACTGAACTTAGATGCTAAACTCAAATGGATTATATACTAACCTCTTTGGTTAGCAAACGAGTTACTTCAACCCGCAAGCGAGCTTGGCAGGCTGAGTGCAGATGGGCAAAGCTGATGTTTGCTGTGATGTCCGACCGACTGTGGCAGATGCTCCTGTCATTAAGCAGAAGGGACTGTAGGCAGCTGATTAGACGGGCAACTTTCTATGGGCGAAGCACATGGAAAAGGTAGGCATCTCCGACAGTGCACTCTGCTCAGCATGTAGAGAGGAGGATGAGACGGCGGACCACTTTCTGTGCGACTGCCCGGCATTCGCTCGAGTCAGGCTTGAGGTCTTTGGCACTCACGTGTTAAGCAGCGACCACTTTAGCTCCTCGGCACTACAAGATCTACTCAGATATCTTCGGAGGTCGGGTAGGCTTAAGGAAACTTAACCTTTGGGAACAAAGCCGCTCAACGGGCGAGCGTCGCTGAGGACGAGAGGTATTGGAATACGCAGTAAAGAAAATAAATACGGTGAACGTTATAAAAACTAATTTTTTATTTAACACAAGAAAAATTTTTGCATAAAATCAAAAAATAATTATAAACAAACTGCTATCACAGCTAATGTTGAAATGCCTGAGTGGATTGCTTATTGCACGGATTTCACTTCTCCTTGACGAAGTAGTGCCGTCATCTTCCGTCTTATCAGATTCAAAGTAATATCCGTCAGAACTGTCACTATCTAACGTAACATCTCCAAATCGTTTAGCCATCGTGCGTCGGATAAAATATAAAGTATATAAAAAGCCTGCTGGTTCCTCTGGCAGTAACACTGAGAGACTGAATCGAAGAACTGAAATTCGTTCTGCCTCTACCGTCGTCTCACATCGTAAGTTTACATTATAAGGAAGATAAGACTTCCTCGCTAATGGCCTCTAATGTCTTTGAATGAAAACGTGACTCTTTTACTATGGCTATACGTATCTTATCGCTCAAAATGTCAGACGTCGCGAGCCTTGCAGCTACGAACTAATTTGGGCGGCTATATGACGACACTCGTCACCAAAGGGTTAAAATGGGAACTCAAGTGCAGTACAATGGACTTAATGTGGACTGAGTACTGCACTTAACAAGTTAAAATGGAAAAAAAGAGTTGAAAATGAAATATGATCTGACTTATGGCAGATGCTCAAAACAATATGGACACATGAAATCCAACTATGAGATTGCTGAAGCACCAGCAACACCTTGAAAATGCAAAGGTTTTAAAAGAAAGTAGTAGCAATCTCGATCTTGGTATTGAGCCAGTTGCTGCGGTCCTCCAAAAATATGTCATATCGCACATGAAGAGGCTCTCCTATCATTTTAATAGCGAAGTTTCAGCTTTCTCCGAACAGAATGAATGGAAAGAAAGACTGAAGCGAAGACTGATTAAAAAAAAAATAAAAATTTTCACCACTACCAGCGGAAACAAAAAACAGCTCCAATTCAAATTAAGTCTATGGCTATGCTGAATTGTTTATAAAAGCGACAGGCACTGGATTCGCAAGAGAACGCTTCTCGGTAAAGAACTGGCGACCACTGGCATTTGACGCATGTGCATTTCTTTACAAATTGATTATGTAATAGTCACACATCATATTTACGCAAATCTGAATTTAATTGTTGGCTGAATAACTAATTCATATTTAATAATTCTTTTCGCAGAGCGCTTTGACTGGTGGCATTGTGGGCGTTATTGCCATGTCATGGATTAGCTTGAAGGCGCAATGGGCTATAGCCTCCGGCGCTATTAAATATCAGACAAAGCAGATCACTGTTGACCAGTGCGAATATCAATTCGATAGAACAGGCTTGCAATTGAGTAGCGCCAATTTGACGGAGCTGAATGCGGCAGCAGAGTAAATATTAAAAAATAAAAGCCTTGTCAACAAAATATTAACTTCTGTTATTTCTTTTTGAAGGGAAATATTTCCATTGTATCGCATATCTTATATGTGGTTTACTTGCCTGGGTGCTTTGATCACAATTTTCATTGCTATTCTGTATTCGAGCATTGCGGGTGGCCACGATCCGAAGAAAGTGGACGCGACGCTTCTGACTCCCTGTATAAGAAAATATGTACAAACCGATGAGGATTACAAGCATGCAAGCGTGAGTTATATATTTTTTGTTAAATAAGCTCAACAATTGAAGGTAATTGGAGATTTTGTTTTTCAGAACCCTTTTAAGAACAACATTCCATTAAAGGCAAGGTTACGTGCCGATGAGGTTGCTCTGTGAGGGCATTCACGTTTTTGGAATAGCTTTGAGTATGCAGTGTCTGATAAATAACCGAATAGTATTTAGTTTTATACAAAATGTTTCCTATTTAATAGGTTACAAAACCGAATTTATGATTTAATAATTTTGTATGACTAATGAAAGCTGATTATTATAAAATTGACTAAAATGTTTCAAATGTGGATAGAGGCATTCGAAGAGTCAAGCGGCTTGATTAAGATAAAATATTTATAAAACTGATTTGAAGGGTATTTTTCTCAGCCAGCCTCTAACATAACAGCTCACGCTATCATGCCATACATTTTTTTCAAACAATGGCATGCATCCTTAAGGGGTTACATACGTCCAGAACTAAAAAAAAAATTTTTTTTTTACAGAGTATTATTCTTTATAGTTTCAGGTGTATTTATGTGGAAGTCGATTGTAAAAAATCCCCATAGATTCAAAGTTATGGTAGAAATCTGCTCGATGAGAGTTTGATGCGCACAGGTAGCTTCTTCGTTTGAAGCAGCGACCCCGAGCGAAATGCACTTGAAAATTTAAACTCATTTTTCACGAAACTACCTTTTCCGGCACGGTCTGCATGATAACTCATACAGTTTTTAATATTTATTAATGCGGTTTTTTTTTTAATATTCGAAAGTGTTTTCTCTATAGATTGGATTGTGATATTTTTATTAAGAAATTTTATAAACATAATTAAAGTGTGACATTTATATGACGTAAAACGCATATTTTTTTAAATGCCGTAAATTACAAAATTTTTTCGAAATTAAAAAATCCGGCTCGACAGACTACAACTACAACTTTATTTTATAAGATATTTTTTACTTTTTACAGATCCATCAACATGTCAAGGAGAAATAATGCAAACCGTGGAGCAATTTTTTGTTCATTGTACTTTGGTTTTTGTCTAAAAAAAGTTATTCTTTCAGCGCATTTTTGGTGCTGCTGAACGAATGCAACCTCTTTCCTTGATAAATAAAAATAAAAGGTTTGTTTTCAAATAGTTTATTTACGTCTCTCTTCTAAATTAACCCTTTTTATATTTAAAAATAATACACATAAATTTACAAGTGAAAACACAAGAGGGTATTTTTGTTTTGTAATTTCTTTGGCTTTTATTTTTCAACAAATTTCGTTTGGAAATTTTGAAATTCTTGATGAGTTTCAGCTCATCAGTTCGGTTTTCGTGAGAAACACGGCACAATTGAGCAAGTCAATCGTATCAGCTCCGAAATAAGGAATGCTTTTGAACGACAGGAGTAATGCTCAACCATATTTTTGATGATCAAGTGCTCGACAGATATGGCACGAGGGACTTGTCTACAAAACCCAATGCACATTGTCACAAAGCTCACACAAAATATTAGACTCTTATCTTACAAATCGGGTGTTTATGGTAAGATATATGATAAAAACAACCTAACTGATGAAGTCGATATTAAAGCCGGCGTTGTACTGGGTCGGCTTTTATTGTAATATACACGGCTGACCTTCTGCAGTGCTGACGTCACTGCAGTCCTTTGTCGCTCCGAATGTCCAGTAAGAGCATCGGGTGTACTCAACAGTCATCTGAAATACATAGTAAAGTGGTTGGCATACTGGCACATAAAGGTGAATGAGTGAGTATGTGACTTTTACGTTAAATACGAGTAGAAGCGATAGGTCGATTGTATATCTAAACTCCACACTCATACCTCATTTTAAAGAAGTTACATACCTTGGTGTTCGTATGGACAGGCGCCTGACATGCAAAGGCATATTGAGGCCAAAAGTGGACAAATGAAGCTAAAAAAGAAATATTTTCATTGGCTAATCAATTCCCGTTCCGGGCTTAGCCTTGATCACATAATCCTTCTCTACAATACAAGCCAATCTGGACGTATGCGTCACAACTGAGGGGGGTTATGCAAGTGCCAGCAATATTGCAATTATACAACGAAGTGGTATATAACCAATGAAAGTATCCATGGAGACCTAAATGTTGCATTAGTGGCAGCAGAAATAGCAGTAATCCAAAAAAAAAACTACTACAAAAGGCTAACACGCCACCCAAATCCATTGGCTTGGTCGCTGCTCCATATCGCCAATCCGTCACGTCTCAGAAGAATTGACCTTCCAACTCTGTAACGCATATTTGAGGCCCCCATAACAACCTTAACCTTCTTCAAGAAGCTGTAGGTACTATAATTTAGGTTAAGAGTTGAAACCTTATTGTTAGTATTAAGATTAATTAATTCAATAAATAATAATAACAGTATAAAAAAAGCGTTCGTTTTTTAGTTTGACAGCAAGCCCGAATTGTTTTCATAACTAAAATAAAAATAGAAATATTAGAAATTTATCCATAAATGCAGCATTTCGTGCCGAAGTGGTAGTACTTTAAAGTTAAAAAAAGCACATTTTTACAGGGCTCTCACAAAGAGAGAGTCTCATTTCACGTGATTTATGCTTTGGTCCCTCAAAAGGGTGGTTGATGGTGAAAAAACCTCAGAAGGTATTCGGCAGGTTATCGGATCTCATCGAATTTGAAAGAATTAGCTGATTGGCTGACGTCGCGGTTACGTCTTGACAGCAGTTTGTTTACAAAAAAACCGAGACTATGTTGGTGATATACGAAAAGAATCAACCCGATCCCTCCTTATGTTACTTTGCCGCCGTCTGAATAACGACTGATTAGACCAGTAGTCATACGCTCGTGTGTGAAATGAGCGGAGTTAATTCTACTGCCAACTTCACTTTTTCACCTGAAAGCCAAACTTGTTTCTTAGATTTTTTTTTGTGCTATTATTTAAATGTCGGAATAAAACTCCTCAAATTGCCGGGGTAATCCCCTTTATTTTTATTTTATTTTAACATCAAACTGTATTTGTCTAACATTACTTGTCTGCCCGTTATTATGGCAGCTCCTTCTTAATCTTATGAATCTTCAAAACGTCGGGTTGGCGCTTACGCCACATACGACTGTTGTCTCGCGACTGGTTCTTGGATTTGGCCACTAAATTTTAAAGTTAGATTTGGGGGGAAGTAAAATTAAGTGAATTGAACTGAGATGATGTAAATAAGGAGCAGATAATTTTTGGAACAGGTATAATTCTTCTCATTGATTAGTGCGAAAACCATTTAAGTGATGTAGGTCGAGTTTAAAAAAAAGCGCCAGTCGTTTATTTCTCGCGCTAATCGGCGCCAATTATAGTTCACACCAAGCTCTTTTCCGCCTGATCTTTTTAACTTGAAGGAGGCTTGACGGATCATAGACTACCAGGTTTGTTATTTAACTATATTTAACATTCAATAGGAATTTTGCC
Source organism: Anastrepha obliqua (assembly GCF_027943255.1). Classification (NCBI taxonomy): domain Eukaryota; kingdom Metazoa; phylum Arthropoda; class Insecta; order Diptera; family Tephritidae; genus Anastrepha; species Anastrepha obliqua. Next base: position 16,621,568 of record NC_072892.1, read on the forward strand.
ATCTAATATGGAATAAGGGATTCTCTCTAAACAATTTCGACACTACAGTCTATACAGATGGCAGTAAAATGGACTGTGGTATTGGAGCTGGTATATATTCCCACAGACTTAAAATTGAGAAATCTGTGCGTCGCCCTAATACCAGCAGTGTCTTCCAGGCGGAAGTACTGGCAATTGAGGAAGCCTATAGGCTAATCGCAGATTTCTCTGTTAAGGAAAATATCGCTATTCTTTCGGATAGCCAAGCTGCAATCCAGGCACTGGGTTCGGCTACAACAACCTCTAAAGGAACAGAGTAGGAATAGCCTCACCACCTTGAGTGAAAACCATAAAGTTACCTTAATCTGGGTCCCGGGACATCGGAACATTGAAAGTAACGAAAAGCAGATGAACTGGGAAGAGGGGGATCAGCCATGAATAACGATCTGGCAAAATCGGTATTCACACCACTAGGTGCAGTCAAGAGTGTAATTTCCCTAAAATACCTCCGAATCGCGAATTGTAGATGGAAGCACTAGACGAAATGCAAAATTAGCAGAACGTTATGGCCTACCTACAACCTCAAACAATCGTTGACATTAATAAGCATGAAATGGCGGGACGCCTGGAGACTAACGGCAGTCATAACTGGCTTTTGGTCTATCGGAGAACAAGCAGCCATAATGGGTATCCCTCACAATACATATTGTTATATCATAGTTGTACCCAACCGGAGAAAGAGGAAACAATGTTCTATTTGGTTTGTGAATGCCCTGCCCTATGGAAGGACAGAATGTTAACCCTGGGCCAACCGCTGTTCGAGAGTCTCGAACAACAGTCTGGCTTAGACGTCAACAACCTAATAAAGTTCTTGACGACTGGATATAGTCATGCTGTAAATAACCATTAAACAAGTTGGTAACGAGGATGTGGCAACAAAATGGTGCGAAAGCGATAGTTGGATTCTGGAAGAATCCCCAGTTCAGCCAACCAAGCAAGCATGGTGATAAAGAAAATTGTGAGGGGAACCTCGGTTGACACGCCCTTTGGGAGATTCGGCAGCCGAATTCTGCATGATTATTTTACATGTATTCACACACTCGCCCAATCAGTCGTAGTTCACACGGCAACGTAGTGTAATTGGTTGATTTTTTCGTATATCACCAACAAAATCTCGGTTTTTTTATAAACACACCTCAAGTGACGTCAGCCCATCAGCTGATTCTGTCGAATTCGCTCTGAGTCGGATAACGGTCTGTTAAAGAGCTCAATTTTGAGATCGTATCACCATGGAAGGCTTGCCTTTTCATCTGCTACCAGCTGATACCGCTTAGAATACTTTCAGAGCGCACCGGCATTATCAGCCTTAAAAAGCAATTGGACAATAAGCGGAATTTTACAGACTAGTGGGAAACGAAAACATGAAGTGAGAACTATGAACGGCGCTTGGCTTCAGTTACGAAGCCTCATTTAATCGTCACTTTGTTGGTGGGATGAAAAACGCCTGTGAATTTGTATTCGTTCTTCACTTTAAACTGTGAATACCTACAGCGCATGGCGGAATGCAAGGAATCTAAATTCCTAAATAATAATTGTGTATTATAAGGCAAGAAAAATCAAATGTTAATTTCTTGTACATATCTACATATAAATTGGATATCTTCATGTAACCAACTCATCAAAACCATTGCAATTAAGTGAATTATCTGCTGTTAGGAAGAAACAAGTATTCAGTTAGTCAACTACTGGCTGCGCATAATTTGATTTCTATTAACCATTTTTCAAAAAGTTGAGCTCAACACAAATCGTCTGCCTGCCTGCTGGAAAGCGATTTGATGAGATGTGGGAGTTGACACTTAAGTCAGACATAATCTGCAACCTGCTGCCACTATAATGTGTTGCAACATGCATCAATGCCAGCTACACCAAAAGCTATTACCCGCCAAATTACAATTAAAGGTGTTTGAAATACAAAAACAAAAAAACGAAAAAATAACAGTGGCAATGACAACAGAATGGCGGCCGCCGTAGCCGAATGGGTTGGTGCGTGATCACCATTCGGAATTCACTGAGAGGTCGTTGGTTCGAATCTCGGTGAAAGCAAAATTAATAAAAATATTTTTCTAATAGCGGTCGCCCCTCGGCAGGCAATGGCAAACCTCCGAGTGTATTTCTGCCATGAAAAAGCTCCTCATAAAAATATCTGCCGTTCGGAGTCGGCTTGAAACTGTAGGTCCCTCCATTTGTGGAACAACACCAAGACGCACACCACAAATAGGAGGAGGAGCTCGGCCAAACACCTAACAGAAGTGTACGCGCCAATTATTTATTTTTTTTTATTTTTAATGACAACAGAATTGAGGCGATTGCATCGCCAACTCTTGTCTTGCCCTTAGCGTCTGTGGTGGCGTTAACGTCAATGACGTTTGACACTATTGTGACTTCAACACTGAATTGCTTCTTGCACTTATAAATGTTGCGTCTGCCATTGTAAATTGTTTTGGCAGAAGATCGACGATGAAATGCATATACGTTATAATTAAGCGACTGACGTTTTACACTCGAAATTTTCATAATGATAGAGCAAACAAATCCATTTGCATACTCGAATGTGCCAATGTTTGAGCGTTGCCGCATCCATGAACACGCGAAGGCGGAGCGTGGTTAGAGTTGTTCGATATACAGCTCGTGCATGTTAAAATTTTGTTGTATGCACAGTTCAGTCACTCAAATCTACATATATTAATTCAATATATTATAAATAAAACGCAAGACTTTGATTTTTCAGAATACTAAATTTTTTGAAGGGGGTTTCAAAATTACTAAAATAGTTTCTGAGACTGGTGAAAATGCGGCGGGCGTAGCGAAGTGAATTTGAGTCTGTCATAACGACGGTAGATCCGGCATTCCGGCTCCACTGCTATTATTTATTTATTTATGTATTTGTTTATTTATTTAATTCTACAGTAAAAGGTACCTTACAGACTAAAAAGATATAAAGGGTGGTTAAATTTCAAGGGCCGATGTTGAATGTGAACCACACCTAAACGTCAACGACTCCGTTGGACTTCTTTCTTTGGGGTTATTTGAAAGAAAAAGTGTACGTCAATAAGCCAGAAGCAATTCAAGAGTTAAAGGATGAGATAATTCGGCACATTAACGGCATAGAATCTCAATTATGCCTCAGCGTCATCGAAAATTTGGACCATCGGATGGAGGTGTGCCGTCGTCGTCGCAGCGGCCATTTTGCCAATATTTTGTTCTATACATAATTGAGCCATACCAATATTATCATAATAAAGAGAATCATAAATGAGAATAATTTCCTAAAAAAATTGTATTTTATTCAAAATCAACACCGGCCCTTGAAACTTAACAACCCTTTAGATAAATAACAAAATGAAAATTAAAAAATTTCAAATTCTCGAAGTGCCCGAAAAATCGGTGCGTTGTTTGCAACAAATTAAGTTTTGAAGCTTTCCTCATAAAAAGGGTAACCATCTCGAAAACTTTTTCTTCCACAAAGAAGTTTATCCCTTTAAGTAAAATTTAACAACCAAGTAAACAATAATGAGGGTCGCCTTCATCGCAAAGGATGGAAGGGATGACTACACCAGCACAAAGCTGGTTTTATACCCATCAGCATGACCTCTTTCATGTTGAAAAGTCTCGAACGACTGGTGAAATTGCGCATACATCAGAAGTCGCTGAAGACTCACCCTCTGTCTCCATTTCAGCATGCCTATCAAAGTGGAAAATCCTGCGAGATGACACTGCAAAACCTTGTTGCTAGGGTAGAGCTGGCCATCGACAGGAGGGACTACGCTATGACATAGAGGGGGCGTTTGATAATGCCACTTTTGACAATATGTTCAGCTCTGCTAGTAGGCACGGCGTAGACCGCGTGCTAGTGAATTGGATTCGTTTGATGCTGGCCCAAAGAATCGTCACAGTGCGAGCAGAGGAAGATCCAATGGTGTCATCCGGGGTTAATAGGGGCTTTCCCCAAGGCGGTGTGCTGTCTGCATTGCTGTGGTTCATGGTGATCAATCCACTGCTCACCACCTTAAATGATTCGGAAGTCTACGCACAAGCATATGCAGACGATGTTGCCTGTTTGGTAACAGGCCCTTCACTTAACATCTGTAGGAAAGTGTAGAAAACTCTGGATATGATTGACACTTTGCGCTGTGCGAATGGGCTATCGGCAAAGCCTACGAAAACTGGTATTATCCTCTTTACCAGAAGGAGGAAGCTTGATGGACTCAATCTGCCTAAACTAAAAGCAGTCACAATCCAGCTATCCAAAGAAATGAAATATCTTGGAGTCACCCTCGATAGTAAACTTCTTTGGACGTTACACATTGAAACAAAGACATTCAAAGCGCTGACAGCCTTCTGGCAGTACAAGGATGTTTTTGGTAAAACTGGGAGTCTTTCTCCTAGCAAGATCCTATGGATCTGCACGGCCATGAAGAGACCTATTATCACCTATGCATCAGTGGTCTAGATGAGTGGACTGTCTCTCATGTGAGTCAAGATAACCTTATCAAGGCTACAACGCACTGTGGCCATCTGTTACACCGGAGCTTTTCCGACTAATTCAGGCCCGGCATTGGATGCTCTGGTTAGACGACAATCACTTGATGTTTTCATCCAAGGAGAGGCCGTGAAGGCCATCTGCAGGCTGAAACATAATGGGAATTGGTACGGCCCCTGTCCGGCATTGGACAACAGAGTAGACATGGACAACGATCCTCGCCATGCACTGCAACTCCAAGCCATACAAAATCGTCCTTGACAAGAGATACAGTGTAGTGCTGCCAGAGGCTCAATTGTGGCCAAACTCTGAAAATGAGCCCCGGTAAACACTGTTCTCGCATTTCCACGGATGGCTTCAGGACCGAGCACAGTTCCGGCGGACAAAATTACATTTCGCTTTAGATGTCTGCAGTGATCGATATCTCGTGAAGTATCGATGTATTATAGAAACTGGTACCTAAATTATTTGTATAAATTTATTGACCATTTGCTTAGAAACATATTTCAGTACAGTTGTGTGCTAGGCTATGAAGCTCAGTTCAGCGCTGACTGAAATATTTTTTTCTTACTTTTGTTCAAAAAATGTTTTTTATGCATTTTATGTTTAACAATTGCGATGTGTAATGATACTCGGCCACCCAGTGAATATTAAGATGAATTAAGGGTACTTGCAAATGAGAAAATGATGCGGAAGAGCTTTACGCACACATACATACATACAATAATTTCAGTGCGTGATTTTGGGAAATATTCCAATATTTAAAATTTGTTTGCTCACGCATAGTTTTAAAACACAGAGGAACTGAGTTGTGGAGCATGTTTGTAAGAAGTTCTGCTTGTCATTCAGATGGTGGCTTATTTAACTATTTTTTTTTATTTTTTTAATCTTATTTTAATTTGTTGATAAGTAACTGAGAACAATCGCTGACGTGTATTGCTTAATAAATGAAGTCACAAGTGCGTATTTTTTCTCACGGTCATACAAAACTATTTGCCAGCAGTGAAAAACAAAAAAACACCAAATCACAAGAAGGTAACATTTGCTTTGTTTTACCTTTGCCCATCTGCAGTGGACTTGGAAAAATCGCTTGGAAAGAAAACACAATAAAATCAGCATTTATTGTACTAGTAGAACAAAAAGAAAATATAGATAAATGCAAACAAAAGCAGGGGGAAAACACGACTCGTCCGCGAATACAAAGCAAACAAATTTCGATTTCATGTACGAGAGTATAATGAACTCATTAGCAAATGATGTGTTAATACGTAAGCGAACAAATGAAATCACGCAACTACAAAAAAAGAAGAAATTAATAAAAATATGCAAGCAATAAGAATGCATTGAGCGGTTGAAGCAAAAACAGTTTTATAAGAAGCATTGTGCGGTTTCGGGTTGGTGAGAACCTGCGCGCATTAAACAAACCGAATTTATTGGCAGAATGCATTCAGCTTGAGATGCGTAAGCGATTTTGATTTATATGCGCATGATTTAATTATGACTTCAAGGTGATTTTCACCAAAGCATAATAGACTGATTTCTTTTTGTGCGTATTTGTAATGCTTCATTCAAAGTTTGTATGCACGTAAAGGAGAATACCAAAGACTTAAGCAGCAAACTTTTTCATGGTGATGTTGAAATTGAATTGCTCCCCATACAAAAGGTGAATGCCTATGTCTGATCTATGCACGCCATATACGGTAATTATCTTTTAAAAAATGTGTAACTAATAAAATAACTATGCACGTAGTTGAGCTATAAATTTATTGCATTTCGGTGCGTCTGTGAAAAATGTCCGATATGTCAAAATTTTATTATTGTTGAACTTCAAGTGCAGCCAATTGAAGGTCGCTTGCCACGATGATGGTCAAGCTAAATGAAATGCTTTAAATCACTGATGCGAAATGGATGATGACAATCTTCGATTATTGCTATGAAGGCGCGCAGAAACTCGTCGCACAGCAGTGTGGCACGTTCGGCATGTAATCACGTAAACATGGCTCGCAGCAAAAATCGCCAAGAGCTGCACGCGCAAAAGAGTGATTCTACAAAGCCACAGAACTCTGTCATACATATGTGGCTCTAGATAATTGCCTACGCATGCCTCACGATTAAATGGCTTTGCTTACAAGCCAAGGAATAGCAAACTGTTCGTTCTGCTTATTCGGTTGTGCTATTTAAGCCAATGGGAATACTTTTTTAGGAACGCTTGGCATTAATTGGATTGCTGCGTAATTAATTTATGAAAATGTGGGTGTAATTGAAAATTGATTGGGTTACTCAGCACTGAATTAATTGCGAATAAGCGAGTGAGCAGAAAACCACAATTACCACTAAATCTTATGAAAGGAGATAAACTGAGAATTATTAATATTTTTTCATTTCGAAAAAAAAAATTTAAAATAAACAACAAAATAAAAAATGGAAAACGAGATATTATATTGTAGGTATATATCGCACATGTAGCTGCGGGATTTCAATAACGCAATAACACATCAGTGTATGCATACGAGGTGTGTTCAAAAAGTAACGCGAGTTTTGAATTTTCAAATTTTTGAATTATATTCGAATTTCGATGTTTTTGTGGCAATAAGTTGGTATTCATATCTCTCACTCAAGCCGACGAGTTCGGCCATTTTGAATATTCAGTTAATTGTTGACACCTGCTTTGCTTGCACGTGTTTGGGCTCGTCTTCGGTTTTTACCTATTCAAAAAGATGGATCAAAGAACTTGTATCAAATTTTGTGTGAAAAACGAAATTAAGTGCGCGGATGCAGCCCGAATGTTGGCTGTGTCATACGGAGAAGCTACTTTGGACTAAAGCAACGTTTATCGGTGGTACAAAATGTGTGTGTGAACGACGAAAAGCGTGCCGGACGCCCGAGAACTTCAACAACAGACGAAAAAATTGATGAAATGAAGAAAATGGCATTCGCCAATCGTCGAATCACCATTAGAGAAATTGCTGATGACCTAGACATATCGATTGGCTCGTGACATTCGATTTTTTTCACTGATTTGGGCATGAGACGGGTCGCCGCAAAATTCGTATCAAAACTGCTCAATTTTGACCGAAAGCAGCATCGCATGAACATTGCTAATGAGATGTTGGACTCTGTCCGCGACGACCCAAAATTGCTCCAAAGGGTCATAACTGGTGACGAATCGTGGGTTTATGGTTATGACGTGGAAACCAAAGCTCAATCATCTCAATGGAAGCTGCCGCACGAACCAAGACCGAAAAAAGCGCGTCAAGTTCGGTCGAATGTAAAAGTTTTGCTTACCGTTTTTTTCGATTGCACGGGCGTTGTGCATCATGAGTTCTTGCCACAGGGTGAAACGACCAATAAGGAGTATTACCTGCAAGTTATGCGCAATTTGGAAGAACAAAAATTGGCTCTTGCATCACGATAACGCCCCTGCTCACACATCGTTGCTTGTGCGCGACTTTTTGGCCCCCTGTGACATTTTCTTGTTCCCGAAACTGAAGAGGCCCATGAAAGGACAACGCTACGCTACGATTGACGAGATAAATACCGCATCGAAGGAGGAGCTGCACAAGATAAAAAAAAAATGATTTTTTGAAGTGATTCGAAGACTGAAAAAAACGTTGGTACAAGTGCATAATATCTCATGGGGATTACTTTGAAGGTGACGAAATAGATATTAATGAATAAATAAAAAATTTTTGAAAAAAACACAAAATTCGCGATACTTTTTGAACACACCTCGTACATACGAAAATCAATTAAATTGTCAGTGATTTTTTTGTAATATTCTGAGCTCTTTGGGCGTTTACTGTAAACTGAACTGCTGTTTAGTGAACTGATATAGACTTCTGGTTTTTAAAATTGCAAACACGATTTCAATGATTGATAATGAAGCTTGGAAAATAATTGTTCGGGAAAAAGTAGAAAATAAAAAAAACATTAAACTTCTTTTCAGGACCCTCTTTCATGTCGTCATTTACTTATTGCAGATAAAAATTGCGTTGCCTTTAATGTCCCACTATGGGACTTCACATCACAGTGCAAAATTAGCTGACCGTAACCGTGAAATAAATCATTCACCTTTATTTGGGCACCGGTGTGCACATTCATATGCATATTCACTTCCACAGGCAGATCTTTTCTTTTTTTTTTTATTTCCATTATAAATTAAGATCTGTTAATATTAAAAATAAGTAATTGGTGTTAGGGTTTGGAATTAAAGTGTCCCTTCCCTTTGAAAGAGAACATTATTGTCTTTGGTGGTATTTAGTTACAATTTTACTAATGCATAGTTTTCTATAATTTTATTTTATTTTATATTACAGTACGGGCAAGATCTGTGGGTGTTTTGCACTTTAGTCTTCTTGGTTTAAGTTCCATTTCCGGTATCAGTCTCATCTCATGGTTTTTGTGCTCTAATAGTCGCAAGATGTGCTTACTGCTGCTTCTTTTTACTGCTTCAATGACAGTGTCTATGCCGAGGTCGCGGTGAATATCGTCATTTTTTATGTACCAATTTGCGTTTGTGATTGTCCTTCGCATCTTAGATTAACTTCTCTGAATGATTTGTAGGTTTGATTTACTGGCAGTCCCCCAAATTTTTAGTCCGTAGGTCCATGTCGGTCTGATTATTGATTTGTATATCATTTGATCTAATGCACAGCATATTTGCATATTTACACATACATACATACATATATAGTATATGTCAATCATGTTTTTTATGCAGCTGTCAATACGTTCTACACTTTGCTTTGCCGCTGTTTTCAACACAGCTTATTACATATTCCTTATGCATTACAACTAACATAGCTCTAAGAAATTTAATGTAAGGCAATAGAGACAAAAATGTATGAAAATACAATAGTTGCTAGTCAAGTACCAGCTGGCACTTTGTTAATAGTGGTATTTGCTACTAAAAGCAGAGGTATAATCATTTCCCTTATTTTTTTGTTTTTTATTTTCACCGACTTTTTTCTTTTGCTAAAACAACTGCCTTGTTTCAGATGTACGTATGATCCCAGGACCCAACATCGACCCGGATCATTATGAATTTTTTTTCTTAATATTTATTTTTCCTATTTTTATCTAAAAATATGCAGACTTCTCTTACTTTTTTGCCAAGTTTGATTGTATGATGTTGAGTCAAGTGGCCTTTTTTGGCTGGGACTGATGGGTGTAAATACTACACCGGACGAAAAAATTTATAGGACCAACTAAATTTATTATATTGTATTTTAAATATTTTAAAATATCCAAAAATAAGCACAAATTTCACGAAACTTAAATTAATTTTAAGAAAAGTAAAATTTATAGAAAAAAGGATAATACCCATGTTTCAATACATAAAGCAAAAAAAAGTGCGTGTAGTGTAGTACACATACCAGAAGTGAAACTTTCAAGTCAGAGAAAGAAGGAGGGAGAGACCCGAGAGAGAATGAGAATGAGAGAGAGAGAGAGAGAGAGAGAGAGAGAGAGGGAGAGAGAAAGAAAGAATATATATCTAAATAAATTCAAAACAGTTGCAGAGAATACAAATAGACAAAATTTACAAAAAAAAAATCCGTTTATTTTGTATTTATGTCGTCACTCACTAAATTTTACGACATTTTTAGAAAATATAATAGTACTTATTTACGGCGGCCGCCGTAGCCGAATGGGTTGGTGCGTGACTACCATTCGGAATTCACAGAGAGAACGTAGGTTCGAATCTCGGTGAAACACCAAAATTAAGAAAAACATTTTTCTAATAGCAATCGCCCCTCGGAGGTAATGGCAAACCTCCGAGAGTATTTCTGCCATGAAAAAGCTCCTCATAAAATATCTATCGTTCGGAGTCGGCTTGAAACTATAGGTCCCTCCATTTGTGGAACAACATCAAGACGCACGCCGCAAATAGGAGGAGGAGCTAGGCCAAACACCCATAAAGGGTGTACGCGTCAATTATATAAATATATAATTTAATATATGAAATATGCTCGTTGTCTCGGCATAAATGAATAATAATACACATGGTATATCAACTGCGTATATATAGCGTCTGTTGCTATATACGTACTCTAACTATGCGTTGCTCTCTCTCTCTCCGATGTATTAGCGTGGCGTTAGAGGCGTACGCATATATACCATCTAACAATATAACGTGCATAGACAAGGCACGCTCATGTGCAATACTATCTATCCTATTCTAACAATATGTTCCTCTTTTTCGCTCTACTATAGTAATAAGGCGTTAGTACTGTACGTTTACGCGTCACTCTCTTTCTCTCTCTGTTATATCCTAATGCCTTGTACATATATAATGTATACGTGGTTCTCTCTTGTTCCTACAATACGAGTAACGTCGTATGACTTAGACTAGAGCCTTCGCGTAGGAGTGGGAGAAAAGACGAAGGACCGCACAAAAGGGAGACGTGAATAGCATAAGGTGTTCCTCTACGTTATATCTTTTTTCTCTCTCGCGGAACGAAAATGCCCAAAACGTTGCATGGCCTTGAAATTTCACTCTCCATTCTCGCTCGTCCATCGACGCCTAAGGCGTTTCACTTCATAAATATAGTTGTTGGAGTTAGTTTATAATTTGGAGCGTAGTAATTTGTGTTGGAAAAAATAAAAATATTCCAAATATTTCCGTCTACAGTTTCGTCAGTTGTCCTTTCTGAAAAATTGTCAACACACTGTCAAAAAGTTTTGTTTTTGTTCTTTCGAGCTAAAAAACCAAATTCGAAATCGGATGGAAATTGGCGAAGTTAGGAGTGACTCTTCACATCAACCTACTGAAAAACGGTTTTATGGCCATAAAATAAGATTTTGGGGTGTATTGGAAATTTCTCCTATACCATTTTTCTTAATTTTACTATACCTACAAGTTGTACTAGGTCTCCATAAAAGTATAATATCACTGTCGCACAGTGTGAGCGGATGTTTATTTCATTATAAAGAAGAAGGTATGCCGTTAATAGGGGAAAATAACATCAGGCAAATGACCACCACGACCACGCATACAGGAAAATATCCTTTTCATGAAATTTTCCATAACCGAATTGCAAAGTGGCTGCCCTATGTCCACGATAGCCTCACGAATTTCATCTTTGAGGTCTTGAATTGACCCTGGGCTGTTGGCGTAGACCTTCTCTTTCACGTGACCCCAAAGAAAAAAGTCACAAGGTGTTAAGATCCCGGTGGCCAATTGTGATCACCTCTTCGAGAGATAGCACGGTCCGAAAACTTTTCACGTAAAAGATCAATGGTTTCGTTGCTTGTGTGGCACGTAGTGCCGTCTTGTTGAAAATAAACGTTGTCCAGATCAATACCATACAATTCCGGACATAAAAAATTGTTAATCATCTCTCCTGTTTAACACCTAACACCTGTTATTGGAAAACCCTTTATTTCCTGAGGCCGTCATATTGTTAATTTAAAGACAAAAGCTTCGATCAGCCAGAAGATTATCTATCAATAAAACTAATTTCTCTTGTCCGACTGATTTTAAATGAATCTGGAGAAACGAGCTCCACAAACCAGCGATAACTTCTACAATTATTAATTTTTTTTTGAAATTTTGCTATAGTCAAGTCGAAACAGGATATACTAATGGTATATTTTTATTTATGTAAAATATGCAAAAAAAAACAAATTATTAAAATCATGATTTTTTCGAGCCTCTGACTACCCCTAACCTCTCATAAAAAAAAAAAAATAAATGCTCCACAGTTAAGTACCGTTAACAAATTAACGTAATTTCATCGCGATATTTATGTCGCTGGTGAAAAAAACTATTATTTGATGTGCTAACAATGTGGCAAGAAATAAAAATATTATCATGTTTATTATATCAAGCAAATATTTATCTCTCCATATTTGATTCCGTTATTGTGGATTAACCGCATTTCCCTTATAAAGTTGCATTGACATATTTAAACCAACAAAAGTGAGTAATCAAAATCTAAAAACACTTCGCTGCTTATTTCCGTCCTTTTTTTTGCTTTATACAAATCACTTTGAGGGCAAACATTAGAATTGTCATGATTTTCGCGATTTGATTGCTGTAAGTTGACAATTTATTACCTCCTCTAGTGGGTTTGCTAGAAAGATGTATAACAAAATTTATTGTGCTGACCTCTGATGGGACTACTTGGCGCGGCGCGTGTTAGACGCTCCCACTTCAAGCGAAAAGGCTATGGAGTGCACAATCGAGGGGCAAGTGACAATTGTTGTAGTACATGCAAAGTGGTCATTAATATCTTATTGAGCAAATAATTTACAAGTGCAGCGCATCTTGTCTGCCGTTCCCTTTACGGTCTACGGCGCCCACGATTTATGCCTCCAGTGTGTTTGTATATATAAAACTTTTCAGTGTCAAATTCACATTTTAGAGCCAATTGACCATTGTTGCGGTTGAGGTAGCGGCTGAGTCGGTGCTAACTCCTGACACATTTTTATTTGCTTTTGTTTGTTACAGTCACGGGCAATAGCAAGGTCAATGTTGGACACTGCTTTGGAAAGAAGCACATACACACACACACACACTGATATGCGTCCGCCACTTCAACTGGCATTAAGTGCACGAGTAAATATATTTGTATTCAAGTTATTGCATATTTTACGTCTCTCATTGTTGACCCTGTAAACTTAAGTTTTTGCCTTTACACTTACATATGAACATTTTTTTACACTCGAATCTTATATATTTTCATAATAAATATATAGCTTTTTGTTTTCTATGTTTCCATTCGTGCTACTCCAATTCAAGCGAATCAGTTAACAGTAAATATTAGGCGAAGCAGAGTGGCAGCATTAAAACACGAGATCATAAAGCGCAGGCGCAACAGCCGCAACAGATTTAAAAGGTCACAGTTGTATTTGCTTCCTTTCAGTATTTTAGAGTAAAATGTGATGCTCCAGTACTTTTGAGGAGTCAAAAAAAAAAAAACATTTACAACATACCAAATATAATATTACTTATGTTTCGGGCTTTTATGATGCGTGCCACACCAACTATTTTGCAATTTTCATTTGAAATGTTCTGTTATTTTTTGTGATAAAGCATGTAGATTTAGAGGTATCTTAGTTTTTGCGCTTTTGATGGAATTTTCAATGACATTTTCACAACGAGAGCAGTCATATTTTTAATACTCAAATAAAACTAGACTAATCACCGTTAGCTGGTAATGCGACTTGAACAGCGGCGGGTGTTGGATACATGGGACATTGAATGATCAGTCTTGCACCTCCAGCTCTGCAAATGTTATTATTATATTTATGTATCCCTGGGACTGGAAAACCGGCCGCCGTAGCTGAATGGGTTGGTGCGCAACTACCATTCGAGAGTCCGCGTCTGCGTGAATGAACATCAAATAATAGAAAAAAACAAATTGCTAATAGCGGTCGTCCCTCGGCAGACAATGGCAAACCTTCGAGTGTATTTTTGCCATGAAAAATTTGACTTAAAATTGTAGGTCCCTCCATTTGTGAAACAGCATCAAGACGCACAGCAGAAATGGGAGGAGAGACTCGGCCAAACACCTAACAGAAATGTATGTGCCAATTATTTATTTTATTTTTATCCCTCGAACTGTTAATGCTAAGTTACTAGAAATTAGTACAGTGACAATATCTATGTAATTTTTACGTATGCACAGCTTTTCTAAATGACTAGTGCACATTGTCTGAAAATTGCATAGGGAACGAGTTGGTAAGAAAGATAACGAAATATGAGGTCGAGCTGCTGAAGGCTTAGAACGGCGGCTTAAAAACAGGAGCGTGGCGCACTCTGAGCAGCGGCGTGGAGGCAACTAGGCTCATGCTTAACCTGGACATTGACAAGGACTTGTACGTAACCGTATGAAGGATGAGCTATTGACTGAATTATCGGTTCAGCTCTATCACCATAAAACCATAGAGGCAGAAGGCTGCTGAGGACAACGAAGCCCAGCCGGAACCAATAGTTACGAACGGGAGTAGCGATCCGTTAGCCAAAACGGTCCCTACCACGGTAGAAGTCCCTCCTGATGGCGAGCCCAGGCAAGTCACTGGGCCAAAATCCAGCCAAATTACTGGACCAGCCCAACTCAGGCAAGCTACTGGGACGGCTTACATCCACACCACACAAGAACTTTTGGAGGGACTGGACCTAGGAAAGCTCGAGCTGGATAAAAGGAGAGAGTGCGAGTTGCAGCTCTCAGACGAGGAAGAGGCGGAGAAAACCTCACATAAATGATACCACAAATCTTAATAGTATCCCATATCGATTTACATCGTGCGGTAGCGGTCAGCCATCATTGCATAATAGTCTGCTTTGGAAGATTTGGGCATAATACTGCCTCAAGAGCCGTGGGCCTACTGAGGCCATGTAAAAGGCGTCAATAACAATAAGGTAATTGGGGATCTCTTGCAAGAACATACGTTAAATAGAAACATTAACTATTTTTGCATTTCAGAATTCTTAAACCGATATCTGGTTGCGATCCAGGCACAGGTGCTTGTTGACGGGACTCGCAAAGACGTCGTAGTGGCTTCAGGGTATTTTGCGGGAGATAACAGCACCGTTACCCCAGAAGAGGTACGGAGTTTGGTTAGTTTGAATTGAGATTATTTTTGTATGGCGTTGCCACATAACTATTAACGTTGGTTGTTCCCGAGTAAGTTACAGAAACGATGTATACATTTGCGTTACCGTTAAGGGATCCCGGTGGTCTAGAGGTGGAAAATGTAGGGTATTTCCAGGAATGTTTTTTACAATAAAAAATGAAAAATGATTTTTAAATTTTTTAGGCTTTTTATTTAACTTCTTTTACATACAAAAATGAAACAAATTGTTTTTCTTACCTTTAATTATTTTGGAAATGGTGCTGAAGTTGACCCTCCGGAAAAATTGGATCTAGAGGTTAAATATTTGTTTTTTTTACAACACCCGGCCGAAACAAGTCGTTTCGAGATAAATGAGTTTAAAGTTTTGAGAGTGGCCGCGTGACGAATCTGATTCTACCTGCTAAAACGGCTGTAAAATAAAAATACTGGGAATATCCTTCCAAAAATTGGACAGTATATTCTTAGAAGCCTGTACTTTCGAAATAGAAAAAAAAATAGATTGTTTGAAAATTCTAGACCACCGGGACCCCTGAATAGAAATAAGAATATTGTGTGCAGAGAAGCACTTCAATAGGTATATTAATATAATATAGGGTGGGCCATAAAGCATTTGCTTTTTGAACCACCTATTTTTTTGAGAATGGTAACACAAATGACATTTCAAATGTGTTCATAATTTACTTAAGGGGGGAGCCTGGTTTCTAAGGTCAAAAAAATCATTTTTTTTTCGTTTTAAGCGATTCCTAATATAATATTTCAGAATATTCACACAAAGTTACAGAGCCTAATTCTCAATATTTCCGTAGATCCAGCGCCAAAGGTAGGCGAGCGTTAGGTAATTACGCTGTGACCGGACAGCTATAGTACAAACTTTATCTTCTTTTCTCGACTTTTCATTTTTATGATTTCTTTGAATTAGCGTACATGAATGAAAAAAACTAATGAACCTTTTGAAATGAATCATAGCTTGTTCCTTTCAGTATTAAATTCTCTTCTATTTGAACTAACAAAATAGATAAAAAAAATTTTCAAGATTTTTATACCAAGTTGAAGTGAATTTTTTTTTATAGAAAGGCATTTTTTTCTTTAAAACCTCCAAAAAGGTGAAATTTGGGAATTTCTCTCAGTTTTCTTAGTTCATCTAGAATAAAAAATAATGATAATTAGAAATCCATTTGAATTTTTTGCTTTAGATAATAATTACGAGCTGTATCTTGTACGCCAGTTGGAAACTCCAGCGTTGCAGCGCTCTTCTAATTTCTATGTTAAACATTTTTTTCAACTTATTTTAACCAGTACACAAATTTTTTATACTTTTTAAATGTTCATTAAAAGATAGAAAAAACTTTGCAGTGCTAAATTAATTTTCTCCTTAAAAAAAAAATCGCAAAGAGATGCAATTTTTAGACCTCATAAATCAGGCTCCCCTTTAAAGGTTTGAAATTTACGAAATGGGACGCTTTACGCTTGAACAAAATTGGAAAATATTGAAAACCTATTTCTAAAGTGGTGAGTCTTCTACTCAAACTGTGAGAAATTAAAAAAAAAAATTCCAAAAAAAAAAAATATTTGCCAACAAGACAGTTTGTGGATCAATTTGTTAATCGTGTTCGTGAAAGTGGATCGTTAATGGATAAAACAACACGTGAACGTGCTCCTACAGTGCGTAACCCGAAAACATTGCTGAAAATGTGCGTGAACATCCAACAACAACTCGTCATCGTTCTTAACATTTCATGCACTTCTTTGAGGAGAATTTTGCATAAAGACCTCGGTATGAAGACTTACAAAGTTCAATTGGTGGAAGAACTGAAGCCTAATGACCATCCAATGCGTTTTCGGTTCGCTCAATGGCAGAAAATCGTTTGACCGAAGATGAGCATTTTTACCGCATTTTATCATCTTCTCTGATGAAGCTCATTTTCACATCGGTGGCTGTGATTTAAGCCCGTTGGACTATTTTTTGTGGAGAGCCGTTAAGGACAAATGCTATGCGAACCATCCAGAGACGATTGATGCTTTAAAACACGAAATCGAAGTTGCCATTCATGAAATTGGAGCCCATTTGAACGATATTATTTTTCATTCATAACTGAAAATGTTCAATTTTCAAAATAAAAAAGAAGTTTGAAAAAATATTGATTAGTTTTTTTATAGCCGATTCAAAAAGCAAATTTTACATGGCCCACCCTATATATTGTATAAAAACATTGTACAATATATTTTTTTTTTTATAAAATATTTAAAGAAAATGACATCAAATATATTAAATTGTTTGCTTTTCTGTTTCAAAAATTGTGTTTAAATATAGGTGGGTAAAAATGGGTTGCCTGATTTTGACAGCTGCCACAAATTCAGGAACAAAAATGCCAGTTTTTATTAGAAAAATGAGTTGGTTTTTCACTAAATGAATCAAATTTCCTATATTTCTTCAATTTCTTCTTCTTGTTCAATTTTAATTTTTAAAATTTCTCAATATTTCCGTTAAGCCAAATCTTCAAGAATCTCTTTCGGTATAGCCTCTCCTAATTTTACCTGCGTCATCAATGGTTTTCAATGGAGGTCTCCAATTGAGGTCGGGTTACTTGCCAGACCAGTTTCATTGTTGGAATATACCTTTGTTATAAACAGCTTTCTTATGGATTTATTTTGTTAACTATTCGCTTCAGATACAACCCTCCCGCAAGTTAGTAATTTTATCCAACCTCAACATTAAACTTTTCAAATCCTCATTTTCCGCTAATTTCACAGACCAAATTTTGTTGGTATCATTTTTGCGCTTCTTCTAAAAATTCGGCCTTATTCGACTTTCATTACAATGGCACAAACGCTTTTATAAAGCACGAAAAATCAATGATTTAAAAAGGCACACAAAAATTAGCCGAATCTCTAAATCTTAAGTATATTTTAAGTGAAGGCTCACCACCTATAGAAATTTGTATGCCCGCATCTGTAAGTATTTATTGTTTATATGATATTTGTGTTACTTATCTACAGTTGGCATGCACTTAAAATTTTTTTGTTGGTATTTTTTAATTGCGTAATTAAATTAAGCAAATCAATTGTGCGCGGCAATTTTGGCCACTTAACTGCACACATTCCAAATTTTAAATAAATATGTAAGCATGTCTGCGATGGATGTTGGGGATTCCGTAGCGGTTGCTGTTAACAATCGGAACTTGTTCTCTGCCTTTTCATGAATAGTCCAAGCTGGGCTTTGCCTTTGTTCTGCTACCATCGCGTGCAAGCTGATCAGCTCAGCGGATCTGCACCCAATTGCTTGTTAATCAGCCATCATCAGATCTGCGCCTAAGCAAAAAAAAACATACATTTGTGTATTAGCTGTGACACATCGATAGTTGGCTTAGCCTGCCTTGTGACCTTCGACGTTGTCATTATCAGCTGTACCTTTCTATTTTTAATTTACATTTAATGTCATTTAAATTGTGCTAAAATGTTGTTTTCTGGTAGGTCAACTCAGGTAGTAGAAGGAAGTAACTTGTAGTTCACTGTGAGAAAAGTGGTTTGCAAAATTAATTTTTGTGTAACAGGGCTTCGTGTAATATTTGTTTAGATTCTTGTAAATTTGTATGAAATATTATGCGCAGTAGCCGGCTATATTTTTAGACCCTTATGTGAACTTTTTGAATTCGTTTTTAAAATTTTCTAAGCATGAGCAGCTGGTCTACTTTCTTATACCCATTACATCATTTTTCGGATTTAAAAGAATTTTATGGTTTTAAATTTTTTAAAGTGGTGATGTGGAGTAAGGTGCGGTTTTAAATGCAACAACCTGGCATATTTTCCCTATAAGTTTGTATTGAAATTCAGAGAAGAAACTTACAATTTATAGGTTTAAGTAATTTTTCTGTTTTAAGAATGGCTCGACTTCGAGAAGCTGCAGTCGCAAGAGTCAGGCAATAAACTCGTTACGCGACTCCCGGTCCTGCTTTCGGAAAAAGAAATTGGATTTCAATGAAACAGGAAATGTAACTAATAAGATGAAAACTTCTGTGATATCACAGAAAGCAATGATGCTGTCATCAGGATTATACTGCGAATACAGTGTGAGGTGGGAAGCTTCGGAAGAAGCAGAGATGCATTATTCAAAAAAAGAAGATAGAAGTTGAAATACGTGAGTGTAAAGAGATTGAGTTGCTGGCCGTGATGGAAAGAATAATGAGATGGCACCTATCGTGGTCCCGTTACTTTGCTCTCAGCGAATTTGACTATGAGTTACGTGATTTTAGCTCCAGTATGGCCAGATTCCCATGTTCGTAACTTGATTTAGCATTTTTTTTGTTATTTAGTCTGAGAGTTTTAGTTCTTTCTTCATGACATTTTTCTAGCCTGTTCTAATTAAAAGGAATGTTTATAATTTTGTAAAATATACATTTTTTTTAAATTAATTAGTTCAATAATTCACTTAGTTTTATTTAGGTTTACCTTTTTTAACATCTGGTGGCATTGCCCGCGATTGCAGGTGTTGTTGGTGTTCTTCTGCTTTCGGCAGTCAAATCTCTCTCTCGCTACTGCAGTATTGCCTACCTTTGGATACAAAAACGCACTAAAATTCCCATTCAAAGAAAATAACACAACAAATTTTTATTGAATCATTTAAAGAACTTTGTTTGCGTGACAAATTGTCTTTAGAATGTGCGTTTTTTTTTTAATAAATGTGTTATGCTTATGTACAATTTAATTTATAAGTTATTTTTGTCAAGCGAGACTCTTTTGTTAAGGGAACCACGTATTTGCTATATTTGAGGTTATGTAACTAGATAAGATACTATTTTTGTAAAAATGTCAGTATGGTTTCTTTAGTATTTTCTGGTATTTTGTTGTTAATTTTTACAATGAATACACCTCTTGATGCCCTACGTCCCACTAAGGATTGATAGCCAGAAGAAACGATTACACCTCTATGGTTTTAATTCGCATTCAATAAATTCAAACGCCTTTTAAAATGTGTAGAAAGGTTTTCAATTTTAAGAAGAGTTGAGAGAGGGACATTTAATATTCTTCCATAACCTTAAAAGGAGCAAAAAATTAAATTCACACTTTCAAAATATCAAATTTTATAAAAACCAACTAATTTTCATTAGCACTAAAATCTTCTCAGAGTGGCCTTTTTTAACCTTCTTTTGTATAATAATATAGTTTTTTTTAACCTAAAGTTTCGGTAGCCTTAAATTAAAAAAAAAAACAAACACGAAACTTCAAAATTTTCGCATTTTCGGTATAAAAAAGCACTAAATTTATTGCGAAGAGCAAATGGTTGGCAATACTGCACAACTCAGCAAACGTGACGTCACGTACTCTCTGATGAGCGCAATCTTCTTTCTATCATTCTTGAATTGCTGGCTAACAGGAAAAAAGCCCGAATATTCTATAAAAAAATTAGGAGACTTGCAGATAAGGCAAGTCCAGAGCATGCTTACGTTAAGGAGATAACACTTCTCATCCCTGCTGAATGGCCACAACAGTGGAAGTCACAAAAAAAACATAAAGATTCTGCTCCCCGAAATGTTGATGACGAAATTGGTGTGCCAACCATTACCGAATTTGTGTGAAAATAGTGCGCTTAGAGAACGAAAACCTACGGCAACCGGCTGGCCAAGTCAATTACCCTAAGGAGCTGGTAAGTGATCAACTACTATTTAGAATATGATCTGGTGAACTCATTCCAGCCGATTGGAATTTACGAGTGCTCTGCTCAACCCGTAAGAATGGTAATCTGGAAATCTGTAGCAATTAATGCGGATCCATACTCTTAGGAGGTTCAATGGAAAGGTTTGTGTGAAAAATTCAGCTGTCAGCTGAATAAAGCGAGAAAAGTCGACAAACATCGTCGCTTTGCCGATTTCGGGAATGCCAAAAGGAGTTTCGCATATACCGCGATGTGTGAAATTAGTATCCCCGTAGGATTATTGCTACACAGCCGCCTGCCAAGTACGTTGATTAAACAAGGTTTCAGGCAAAACGATTTCTACACGATGTCATTTGGGTACGAAGAATCAGCTAGAAATACTGGCGCACTAAGCCAATAAAGGGGAAAAAATAATAATTTTCGTAGTCCCCTCCTCGACCTTTAAAGTAAATTTAAGCTTATAATTAACTGTGTTTTTGTGGAACAATGCCAAAACGCATAGCACTCCGAAGAACTCGGGGAAAGAGCTGAGGCTGTAGAGGCTTTGCGTGCTTGATCACCAGGACTAGTATTACTTGGAGCAATGCTATCATCAGTTCCACCTATTGGTTCGATTATTTTTTTGCGGTCTTGGACAGTCGGTGTAGCCGGAACCGAAGTGTTTGATTTCCTGTTGACATCGTTGGATGTAGGAGTTGAGGCACTAGATCTAGCCTCTACAGGAGTCTGTTTTTTCTGTAGGAGGAGTCTGTACCTGTAGCAGCATCCCCACCCTATTTTTCTGAAGTAGATGATTCGGTGTTAAATAAATCTTTTGCAACTTGTGCGGCTACTAGCTCCGCAACTGCGGCTGTAATTTCTGCTCTCAGTTACCTCAGCAAAAAGTTTATTTGCTACCTCAACCGCTTTTGCTCTGACTCAACAGCGGCATTAACGGCTTCATTTGCTCCATTATCTGTATTTACTATAGCCGTATCATCTGACTTTGGTGGAACACTGGGTGTTGGCGTACCTGGTTGTCATAACGCATTCGCTTGTAAGCCACGCCACCCTCGACAAAGTTCGACATCATTTCATAAATGAGCGATAAAAAGCCATTACGCATGGTGATGAAGCTTTCCATCTGTACCAATATTTGCTTTTGCATTAGCATTCGCCCCGGTCCCGGTCTCGTTCCCAGTGGTTGATGTGATGATGGATATGTTGTCGCCGGCACAAGACCAAGGCAACAGATAAATTAGCAAAGCCTGCAAACTAAGCACCTTGTCTAGTATTTTAAGATTGTTTTCCTTTGTAGTGTTTAAGTCACTTACTACCTAAATACCGAAATCGTATCCACTCCAAAAACCATTGGAATCTACTAAGTGTTCATTCTCGTTTTATGAAATGAACTATCAGGGAAGTCATTGTTTCTTTTTTGGCAACAGAAAAATGTTTTACATCCACTGAGGTATTTTAAATAAATTAAATATGTAATATATGCATACCCACAAATAAACTATTTTTATTTTTTATTTTCCGCAAATGGTTAAAAACTGTTTTATCGTCGATCTTTAGCTCCAAGGCGATGCTACTTTTTTTGGGATTTTATCGACATTTTCGATATTATCGATATTTTCTTTAACACGAAAAATATCTGAACGGAATCGACGAAACCAAAATTGCACGAAATTAGATGCTACAGTATTGGTACCATAAACACCATACAAAATTTCAGATTGTAAAATGTACCGAATTTTCGCTTTGCTTACTTCCGTTGTTAGCACCCTGTAATGCACAACTGAATGGAACAAACAAAAAACAGCAAAAGAATTATTATAATATTATAAATTGTTTGATCGATGCTTTACGAGATATCAATCACAACAGCCAATCTATTGAGAAAATAATGGATTTCTTTTTCTCCAAACTAACATGACTTGGTTTCATATATTAATATATAATATTAACACAACCATGTTTTACGCTTATAATATAGGTTTTTTTTAATAAGAGGTGTTATTTTGATATTCAAAGAAAAATTTTATTTTTTAAATAAATGATCGGACGTTTATTTCATTATAAATAGGCAAATGACCACCACGACTGCTTACAGGACAATATCTTTTTCATGAAATTTTCCATAACCGAATTGCAAAGTGGCTGCCCTATGTCCTCGATAGCCTCACGAATTCCACCTTTGAGGTCTTGAATCGACCCTGAGCTATAGACCTTCTCTTTCACGTGGCTCCAAAGAAAAAAAGTCACAAGATCTCGATGGCCAATTGTGATCACCTCTTCGAGAGATAACACGGTCCGAAAACTTTTCCCGTAAAAGATCAATGGTTTCGTTGCTTGTGTGGCACGTAGCGCCGTCTTGTTGAAAATAAACGTTGTCCAGATCAATACCATCCAATTCCGGCCATAAAAAATTGTTAATCATCTCTCGATAGCGCAATCCATTCACACCTGTAACACCTGTTATTGGAAAACCCTTTACTATCTAACTTAAACACTTGGTCGGAATCATCGGGTGCCAACGTATCTATTAATAAATGCAAAAACTTTCATATTTGTCAGAAACATAAATGTAATTCCTTTAGTTTAAGTTATAATAACATGTAAATTGTAAATTGTGTTAACTTAAAGTTTTTGGGTGTAATTTTTGAAAAAAATTAACTTTCTAAGAACATTGTACATATTTAAGAAAACAACTGGCTGCTAGGCTTAATATTATCAAATACTTGTCATCTTCTTCTTCCTCTTAAGTTTAACAAAGCGCGCCAGTCGCTTCTTTTTCGTGCTAACCGGCGCCAATTGGACACACCAAGTGTAGCCAAGTCCTTCTCTACCTGATCTTTCCAACACAGAGGGGGCCTTCCTCTTCCTCTACTACCACCAGCTGGTGCCGCATCGAATACTTTCAGAGCCAGAGCGTTTGTATCCATTCGGACGACATGGCTTAGCCAACGTAGCCGCTGGATCTTTATTCGCCGCACTATGTCAATGTCGTCGTAAAGCTCATACAGTTCATCGTTCCATCGTCTACGATATTCGCCGTTGCCAATGTGCAAAGGTCCAAAAATCTTACGCAGAATCTTTCTCTCGAACACTCCAAGCGTCGCTTCATCGGATGTTGTCATCGTCCAAGCTTCTGCGCCATACGTTAGGACGGGCATGATGAGAGTCTTGTAGAGTGTTAATTTTGTTCGTCGAGAGAGGACTTTACTGCTCAATTGCCTACTTAGTCCAAAGTAGCACTTGTTGGCAAGAGAGATTCTACGTTGGATTTCAAGGCTGACATTGTTATCGGTGTTAATGCTGGTTCCTAAATACACGAAGTCTTTTACAACCTCAAAATTATAACTGTCAACAGTGACGTGGGTGCCGATACGCGAGTGCGCCGACTGTTTGTTTGAAGACAGGAGGTACTTCGTTTTGTCCTCGTTCACCACCAGACCCATGCGCTTTGCCTCTTTATCCAGTTTGGAGAAGGTAGAACTAACAGCGCGGTTGTTAAGGCCGATGATGTCAATATCATCGGCATACGCCAGCAATTGTACGCTCTTATAAAAAATTTTGCCTGAGCGATTAAGTTCTGCGGCTCGTACGATCCTCTCCAACATCAGGTTAAAGAAGTCACACGACAGCGAGTCACCCTGTCTGAAACCTCGTTTGGTATCAAACGGCTCGGAGAGGTCCTTCCCAATTCTGATAGCGCTGCTGGTGTTGAGCAACGTCATCTTGCATAGCCGTATTAGTTTTGCGGGGATACCAAACTCAGACATCGTGGCATACAAGTAACTCCTTTGGGTACTGTCGAATGCAGCTTTGAAATCAACGAAAAGATGGTGTGTGTCGATTCTCCTTTCATGGGTCTTTTCCAAGATTTGGCGTATTGTGAATATTTGGTCGATGGTAGACTTTCCAGGTCTGAAGCCACACTGATAAGGTCCAATCAGTTGGTTGATGGTGGGCTTCAGCCTTTCACACAATACGCTCGCTAGAACCTTATAGGCGATATTTAGAAGACTAATCCCGCGGTAATTGGTACAAATTGCAGGATCACCCTTCTTGTGGATTGAGCAGAGCACACTTAAATTCCAATCGGCAGGAATGCTTTCATCCGACCATATTTTGCATAGGAGCTGATGCATGCACCTTATCAGCTCCTCGCCGCATGTTTCAATAGCTCAGCCGGGAGTCCGTCGGCGCCCGAGACTTTATTGTTCTTCCCCACAATTGCTTTATATGAAGCAGTGGTAGGCGAGCTTCAAAGTAGTAGGACTCCACGACGCAAATCGACGATTGCACTGTGCATCGATTATGCCAGAGAGAGTGGTATCACTTCCTCTTCACTTCGCCAAAATGTACTGTTTCCGCCATGGTTGATGAAAGAATCTATGTAATTTCATATTAAACTTAGCGAAATATGGTAAAAATCACACCAATGCTATTGTTTACCCACGCCTTTTTGCAGAAGTCACAACTCTTCTACTTCCCTGGAGCCTAATTTTCACTGATGGGTCTAAAACTGATACTAATACCTCGTTTGCAGTTGTCAATTCGAAAGGAGAAACAATCACGGCCGCCTTCCTCCCTAGCTATGCCTCCGTTTACACAGCGCTGCAGCGATCCTTCATTGTATTACCTTCGCTGAAAACTCTTTACCGAAAGCAGCAAATCAGTCATTTACTCGATAATGAACACAATGAATAAGACGCGCATCATCTCCTGTATCCGGAGTAAAATATTAAAAACTAGCGACCGCATAAAACTTATGTGGGTTCCAGACCATGCAGGCATAAGAGGGAACAATCTAGCGGACGAACGGACTAAACTCGCTGGGAAAGAACCACTAATAACTTTCGACTATATTTCGAAAAAAAAGACCTATACAAATTTATACATCAGAGGCACTATAATGCACAAATGCTCAATTGGGGATCCTCTTCTCATCATTATATCGCAAATAATCCAAACAGGATAAAACAAAACTACCCACTAAATTGCCGTTGCAACGATATCAAATCATTTGCCCGCCTTCGTCTAGGGCACACAATCGCCACACATTCATATGTTTTCAATGGTTCCAGCCTTCCATGCTGCCAATATTGTCACTCACTATCTTTAACGGTCTGCCACCTACTCGACGACTGCCCACATTTTGAACAAATCAGGAAAAGTATCTTCCAGAACCAAAGACCTTCTACACTGTTAAGACCTACTTCCTCAGAAAATATATCAAAAATGGCAGAATTTCTAGTTACTATATTTTTACCATAGTCTTAATTAATTAGCTTTCTAGTATCCTTTTACATGTAAGACCTTTAAGCTTTAAGTTGTTACTTTTACATCAGCGAGCCGAATGCCCTGGCAGCTAGTGCTCCTTTTTTTACGTTTAAAAATAATTGTATTATTATTTCACGTCTGTAAATAAATAATAAATGAATAAATAAATATTGTTGTTATATACAAATGCATACATACTTTTCCTCAGTGTAGTGGTACTAATCTACTTATATTAACGGAACATCAAGTTCCAATTAAAATTAGCCTGAAACCAATTGAAATCATCCAGCTGCTCTTTGCTCCCAAAGATGAATGTGACTGATTCTATTTTAACGAATGTGCATATGTATGTGAGAGTTACTTAAGCTGATCCATTTAGGGGCAATCAAGTGCAATGGCAGCGTAGTTGGAATTAGCAACAAGTAACAGAATTTTTAGTTGTCTAAGAGACAAATAATAATATTGAAACTACATGCAACCGCAACTGAGGCACACCAAAGCACCATCAAATCACATGAAAATCGACCTTCATTGCTATGCTGTCTGCGGCCCAACGTTTCAACGCTCCAACGCTTCATTGGCACACCTCAGCACGTAATGTCAAAACAAAGAACAGTGGAGCAGCACATCGTGGATGTCACTAACACTAGCACAGCTGCTCCCCTTGCGGCTAACATGAATTGCTCACGCGATGCGCTAAGTTAACTGCTATGCGGCCTTCTATACCAGCAGATATTTGTTGTTATAATAATGCGCGAAAGAGCATTTTTCGCTTAAGCTTACAAATACTTGCATGCATATACGTACATATATGCGCCTGTGTGTGTGTGCACATTGATTGGTTTCGCATCTTCAAGCATCCTCAATTATTCACAGTCGCATCTCCATATGGTATGAGAATTTGTAATACCTACCACGGTTTGTTTTTTTATTTTTAGTAGGCATGCATAGACTGCTTATGCGTATGCGTGTAAAAAATCGTATGCGTATTTTGAGTGCGAGTTGATAGCTGGCGCTTGTTGCATGGCTGGTATTGTTTGGTGGGTTTAATGATGGTAGTACAGCGCATCCAATTGCAGTGACCCAAAATGGCAATTCGCTTTGAATGTGCACCAATAACAAACATACATACATACACTCATAGATAATAAGCGTCTGCACGTCTGTATGTATGCATGTTTCTATAATTATTTTCATGATCAAAGTCATTTGGTTACGCAAGCGTCAAGCCTGAATATCAGATTGATAAATGAGAAACAGTAGTTAATGTCTATGTGTGGGTTCAACGTATAAAGCAAACGGCGCAAGGCAAATAAAGCCAAATTAAATGTGACAATAATAACTGTTTTTATGCTTAAAAGCTGTCAAAAATCACAATTCATCGCTGAAGAATTGCAAACAAGAAAGATTGAGGGCTTGAAAAATTCTGAATTGATGAAACGCAGTTCTACGATTATGTCATTCTGGGCGCTGATAATAAGCACTTATGAATTTTGCAACAGAATACTCAATATGCAGCAGCTTACGCTTGGTAATTGGAGAATATGCTTATGATTACATCATTTTAATACAAATATTGTAAATCAGTATAGTAAACACCGCACATCACCAAAAAGAAAAATGTATTATAATAATATTCGCAAAGTAGCTTGCCGCAAAGGAGGTCATGAAATAATGACTGCCAAACAACAATAATTTTTTATTTTTTATTTTATGCAAAATTTTCTGTTTTAGGGGAGTCTGAGTTCATATCTTCTTGAGTCGAAACCACACACGAAATCCCAAGCCTTTACAGCTGCAGCATGAAATATTTTCAGCGGGAGCGTGTCATTATTCTGTATTACAAAATTCTGGGTGACAAAATTCTGTAAATTGCAAAAAAATTCTGCTTTTTAAAATTCTGCTTTTTTAAAATTCTGCTTTTTAAAATTCTGCTTTCTAAAATTCTGCTTTTTCAAAATTCTGCATGTTTAATGCGAAAAATTCTGCTTTATTCAAGTTTTGTGATTTTCGTCATACCAGAAGTACCAAAATAAACATTTATTCCATAAATATACATATATGTTTAAGCGATAACAATATTTTAGTTTAGCCAATTACAATATTTTTTGCAATTCTTTTTAAATATGTAGTGTGACTTAATTCATTTCTTTTCTTAATAATTCTTCGCAGCTGTTTGTTTTTTTTAATTATTTTCCTTTTTCTTCTAACTCTTTCTCCATTTTCTTTTCTTGATATTTGAGTTTTCGCTAAAATAAGTTCCTTTTGCAAACTTAGCACAAGATGGTAAAATTGCGAATTTCTTCTTCCAACAATAACTTTCAGCCGCCGCTGCCACGCTTCAATATTGTTTTGTGTTCTAGGAAACGTTTCTGTTTGCGATGCATTATGGTCATGCACTGACCAAAACTCGGGAGAATATTTGGAATTATTATTATTTATATCAATATAATTTTTATCAAACCAAACTAGTAATTTTTTTACACTTTCATCATCGCAGTTATTAAGTAATGTTTGAAAGTA
Organism: Anastrepha obliqua; assembly: GCF_027943255.1. NCBI lineage: Eukaryota > Metazoa > Arthropoda > Insecta > Diptera > Tephritidae > Anastrepha > Anastrepha obliqua. The sequence continues at coordinate 16,650,112 of NC_072892.1, forward strand.
ATTCGGTATTTCGCTTGGCAGAAGAAAGCTAAGCTTTTAATCTTTCGGACTTGCAGTGCGAATTCCACCGAAGTCCCATATTTTTGAGCCAATCTATACATAAAAAGAACATACTATTACTTAGTATACATACACAACCATAAAATAGGCTTCAATTACCTCTCCTTCTGAACCTTTCGCCATATTATTTGTCCAAAATGGAACAAACAGCCGCGTAAATCAGTATTTAGGAAACATTGCTTAATTGCCGATATGATACCCATTTCGAAATCGCAAATTATACGCTGAGGGTATAAATTTAGTTCATGGTTACCTGCAATCGTCAGCAACTCGTTAAAAACAGCGACATATGACTTCAACGTTTTTTTGCTCATCAAGCAAAAAACGAGAGGCACGATTTCGCCATGTACTCTGCCATGTATGGAAAAAAGTTGCCTCATAACGCGAGGAACAACATGGAAAGTAAGTTCCATCAACAGCCCAGCAGTCACTGCTACTCAGCATTTCCAATGAAGATTTTGTCCCCAATATTATAAAAAGTTCATCATCGACCCACTTTTCTGCTAAGACAAAAAGCTCGCCTTCAAGGACATATAAATTAAGTGGCATATCAATATCATCTACAGTTTTTGGTTCTTTCATGTTCCATTTCTTTTTTCTAGTCCGCATTATTTTACTTTTTTGGGCCATTTTAGAAGGTAAAGCATCACGGCTATCGCTCGGAGTTAGCACAATGGTTTCTCGAATTATCTGGCTAGCCGGCAAGCATGTTTTTTTAGATAACTCTTTAAGCTTTATATTAGCATCGCGAACAAAACCTTCCACTGCCTCAGGGCTATGGGTATGTACACCGGACCTTTTAATCACACAATGGATACCGTCTTTTAATTCAGTCACCAATCGAGATTTACAGTGACACGCTATTCTCTTGGAACACGACCAATTATATGTCCTTTGTTGTGTTATTCTTTCTAAATAATAGAAATACCCATCAACACCCAACATTTCCTTATTTTTATTTGTTTTCAAAATTCTTATTTCGGACATTTTTATCAATATAATATTAAACCACGCTCTTTCACAAAAAGTCAGCACTTAACAGAAGGTAAACAAACAATATAAGAACCGTTGTAGACAGGTGTGGTGAAATTGTAATTCCTCATTTGTGATAGAAGTTCTCATCTCCAGGTAATATTTGATTGCAAACATACCTATGTACATACCAATGTATAAATGTTGTCAACTATAATTAACGTAGGTATGTACATAGGTATGTACGAATATGTTAAAAACAATGGGGCGCATATACTCAAATTGTGTAAAAAGTTTTACTAACAAATAACCATACCTAAATTTGACAATGAATATCCCACAATGTTCTGTATTACAAAATTCTGTATTAAAATAATAATGTTAACAATGTTAAAGAGGTAATGTAATTATTTTGGAAAAGTGCGCACTTTTTCAAAATAATTACATTACCTCTTTAACATTGTTAACATTATATTTTAATACAGAATTTTGTAATACAGAATTTTGTAATACAGAATTTTAGAAAGCAGAATTTTAAAAAAGCAGAATTTTAAAAAAGCAGAATTTTAAAAAGCAGAATTTTAAAAAGCTGAATTTTGTTTTTAGAATTTTGTACATACAGACTTTCGACACCAACCCATTTTCAGCAATTAAACGTGCAATACTAAGAATATAATTTTCTCGTCCTTTGTCATTTTCACAGAAAATAGAAAAAATATTTGGTATGAGACTAAATTTCCGTCCTTTCTTAGCCAAAGTTACGAATTATCTAAATAAAAAATTAAATAATACATGAAATTATGTGAAGTATGTGCCATTGGAAGCTACAACTTTACTCTACCTTTCAGGCAGCCTACGGATTCCTCTGGCAAAAAATTCAAGTTCTTTTGACTTGATTCAATCATTGAGCCAGTTTGCGATGCTCTCGCAAGGAGTGAAGGGCGCCCTAATAAGTACTGACTGCATTGATCGGAGCAGACAGTAACCTGAAGGTGCAACGTCTGGGGAATGCGGCGGGTGGCGCAAGATTTCACAAATTAAGTCCCTCTAATTTTTCTGGATCGGTTTCGCAACGTGTGGCCTGGCATTGTCATGCAACAAAATCAGTTTTTCATGTCTACCGTTCCATTCCGGCCGCTTTTCTTTAAGATCTCGATTCAAACGCATTAGCTGCAGTCGGTAACGATCGCCAGTGATGGTTTAAGGAGTTCATAACAGATGACACCCTTCTGATCCCACCAGATGCACAACATAACCTTTGAAGCATGAATCTTTTTTTTCGCTATCGATGGACCTGGTTCACCTGTCAGGCTCCATTCCACCATTGTAGTGCTTTCCAAGCAGAAGTAGCCACAATTAAAGAAGCTGTGAATTGTCTGCCCGCCGCAGTAATTACAGGTAAAGGAAGTAAATATTTACTCCGACAGTCGAGGAAGGCCTGACTTCAATCTCGATTGCATCAGAATGCTTCGATATTAGGCTCATTTGGGTTCTCGGTCACAGCGGCATAGAGTGAAACTGCTGCGCCAATGAGTTGGATAGACGGGGCACTCTGGAGACGGCTTCATCGCAATATGAAAGGGTCTGCTGCTGCAAAGATGGGCCTCGCGTCAACTCAGCGAGCGCTGAGCTAATGCACAAACGGCCAGAAAAACGCTTCTTAATTGTGGAACTTTTATTAAAAAATAAATAAATAAATCCGTGGACAATTTTACGTAATTATCTTGGCTTCGGTATTTATAAAATACAGATCGTGCAAGAATTGAAGCCAAATGATCATCGTTTGGTCGCATTTTTGCTGATTGGGCTCATTTAGATTTATTATTCAGATTTATTGGGAAAAGTAGTCAAAAATTTAACTGACCGAATGTCCCACGAAACTCGTAGCCGCGGCGGACATATGTATGCCGGATATCAAATTAAAAAAATAAATGCCATACAATCTTCTCTTATTAATTGGAGCGAGGGAAAGTATCTACTAAATTATAAAAAAAATATTTATGTTTTTTTTATCATTTTAAGTCCAAAAGCTCTTAAAAAGCTCTTTAAGAATGTACTGTTACAAAGTACGCCACATCCAGCAATTACCTGGTTTCAGAAAATAATTTTCAACCATAAGTTGGATCATTGTGCGTCTATCCATTCCATTTCGAAATCATGGAGATGAACACCGTGTACAGTTTTTGAATTCCATGCTGCGATCATTTCTGCTGGGGATTTAAGAAAAACGTTTACTGTAAAAAGTTTCGGGCTACGAGTACATGACAAGAATTAAGTAAAGCTGCAGAAAGCATGTCGAAAATTAAAGATTCTGGGAGTTGAAGAGTTTTCACGTTGTCTGCTAAGTTTTTATGCATGAGTCCGTGGGCTGAGATGATAATTGGTAGTATGTACACCTTCCTTAGCATCAATCATCAATGCCTAAGTCAGAATATTTGGATATTTTTTCTGCATATGTTTTTTGCATGTTTTTGCCCAGAGGAACAGCAATACCATCTATGTAACCAGTCGTTTGAGATTTAACAATCAGGAAAATGTCTGGCCTATTGTGGTCTCTGGTAGTATTTGTTAAAATTGTTCGGTCATAATACAAAAGGTAGTTGGAGTCTTATTGAACAGGTTCTAGGGTGTACGTGAAGTACGGCATTTTGCTTTGATTGGAGTTGTACATCTGCGTCAGTTTTAGATGGATTATTTTCGCGATATGATTGTGTCGCTTCAGGTACATTGAGTTTGTGCCAGTGTGGTGCATCCCGCTAGCACGTGGTCTAATGTCTCACTCCGACTATTGCATCTTCGACATGTGTATGCAGCGTCATTTGGATCTCCCATTACATATTTAATGTAATTTATTGTTGGAATCACACCATCTTGTATTGTGAAAATGGTATACTCCGTTTCGGCAAATATCGACCTGTTGGTAAGCCCTAAGTGGGAAAATTTTTAGTTGACATGTGGGCTCAGCAAGTCTTTTCGATATACGCCGTGAACAGCCATTTCAGACCATCTTTGAATCTTTTCATCTATTGTGTTTGCGTTCCTGATTTCATAGCATTGATTCATCCGAAGTGGGGTGTAATTATCATCCGCAGCAATTGCAGCCTTGTACAGATCCGATTGGGAGCACTTATGTTGAAAGTATGCTCTTATGTTTAAGATAAATTTGTTATGCAGTACTCCAACGTCAATCTGTCCCCTTCCGCCCGCCTTTGTAGGTAGCATCATTCGATCGACAGAGATTTTTGGATGGCGTGACTTGTATTTAGTCATAATTGTACGTATTATTTTATTTTTGTTTATTTTATTTTATTTTATTGATTTTATCTTTGCTTAAGTAGATATAACTAATATTTGGTTTTATAGTAAATTGTATAATTTTAATGCTTTTCAATTTCATGAAAATGTTGTCCGTTCTACTTACCTATTACCTCTGAACTTAATATAAAAAAAAAATATTTGTATGTAGAAGCAGTAGCACGTTAATATGCATCAAAAATGAATCCATATTTTAAGCATACTTTTATTTCAGCTGCAATAAACTTCATATTTTGTTGGCGGAACCTTAATGGTATGGAGAAAGCTGAATTTTGTTGTGCAGTGTAACATTTATAAGCTCAATTTTTTTGAGCTAAAAAGTAATGTCAATTTCCGTTCAAAAATACGATTTAAGCGTAAAAATGAAACCCCTCATTTTTTTTAATTTTCTAATTCGTAGTTTTTATTTATCAGCAATTAATTATGCGGAACCATTCAATTAAACAATTAACTGCTTTTATTTGGCAAATTATTTTAATCAAAAATTTCGCGAATTAACTTTAATTATTCGCACACATTCAGCAATAATTGGAGTTATTAAAAATTACGCAAATCTATTTTATCGGGATGATTATAATATCTAATTTTTATATCTTTGCTTGTTGTGAAGATTCATCTGCTTCCAAGAAATGCTTTTTAAGTCGCAAATCAGCACGCTTGAGCTGACTGACGTTTGTGAACATTTTAAAATTACCTAATAACATTAAAATACATTTAAGTATATATATTTACTTGAAAGTTTATTTTTTTATTTTCAGAATTTCTATTTTTTAAAATAGCTTTAAATTTTGTGGAAATAAATTGCTTCTTGTTAGCGCATCAACACATCAAGGCTACTTGACACCATTAACACATCGCTTCTTTATGTAATTTTTTCACACTTTTCACAAGTTGAATATCCATTCAAAGACTGCACTTATACAGGGTGATATAAATACAAGTTTCTTTTTAACCAAATCGCATCACGGCATCCATTGTTGCGAGAATGTGGCTGCTGTAGCCGAGGTTGGCCAACTCATTGCTGGAACATCGAATTGCTATGGATTTCAATAAGACACATCAGCCGAGTCAGTATGGAGCAAAAGCCAATGCATTAACAGAGAGAGAGAGAGAGACCAGTATAACGGTGTGCAGAATGCAGAAGGTATCGCCAGGTACTTTAATATTCGCTATTTTGGCAACCGATGACGTCAATACTGTGAATAAACAAACAAAAGGAAGAGACGCAAAATAAAAAAATGAAGTGCAGCGTGTTAAGTTGGAAAGTACGAATATTAGAAGTACCCACAAATCAAGTGCTGGTTCTTGTTTTTTTTCTTGATGGTAAGATGGGGAGGAAGGGTATAAGTGTGTGTAATTTCTAGTGTTTGGCAGTTTACATATGTTTTGGCTTACTTTTCCTTTTCGCTTACACTTCCTTTTTGTATGTTCGCAGCAGTGACGTCACGCCGAAATGGAGAGGCGCAACCTTCTATTATATCATTCTTGCCTCAGTATATGTGACGAAATTCGACGTGAATGGATTTAAAATCAGCTCTCAATGAAAAATATAAACAAATCATCACATTTAAAACTTTGCTAATATGAGTTAATAGAAAAATTTGAGGAGTCTTCTTATCGCTTTTGAAGTGAACTTCGTTTTGGTTCTGTTTAAGTGGGCTAATTGTTGCGATGAATATCACTTGACGAATTCGCTCCGTCGGACGAATTAATTCTGTTTATAACAGATGATCAGATTGAAGGTACTTTTCCAGTAGGGGGTTTTTGTCAAGCTAAATGCATACTTTTTTTCAATATTCATTGGCATTTCATCATGGAAAGACTTACGCTTTTCGCGTGGAAAATGTTCATCACGCGCTCAACCCGCCCAACTTGTGGTGTTCAACGGTGTGCCCCATTTTTGGGCTTTCCAACCATGTGCAAGTCTTGAAAATTTGGTTGTAAACCAACAACAGAATCGCAGGAGCAAATGCGCTTTCTAATTTGAAGTTGCTTTGAATATTCTCTTTCAGTAAAAGGACCATAATTCCCCCAATTGTGCTCCGATTGCCTTGAAGCTTTCATTGCGCGATAGCTAAGGCTCCGACGTAGCCTCACTCAATTAATGGCTACTTCAATAAACAAAATTGCCATATTTGGACTGAAGAGCAACCCGAAGCCATTCAGGAACAGCCATCCGTTTGGTGCGGCCTATGGGCTGGAGGAATCATCAATCGTCAATCGTCAATGTAACAGTGAATGGTGAACGCTATCGCGACATGATAAACGTCTTTTCGAATCCTGTAATCTTTACAATATTTGGTTCTAGCAAGACGACCATTGCGGCTACTTGCCAAATAGTCCGTGAAACAATAGATTTACTGCGTCGTTTGCTGTCGTTTCGGTGAGCGATTTATCTCTCGTCTCGGACCAGTGGATTGGCCATCAAGATCGTGTGATATCACACTTTTGGATTTTTATTTGTGGGGGTATGTAAAGTTTAAATGCCTTGTGGATAAACCAGCTTCGGTTGAGGCATTGGAAGCAAACATTATTAAAGTTATTCACCAGATAGCGACCGATGGTCGAATTACAGCGCAGTTGCGGTCACAATTTGAAAAGAATTCTATTTAAAAAATAAATGCCATGAATTGTGCCACGCAAGCATAGTAAAGGTTGCCCAATCAATTTGAATTTCCCTTGTTTTATTTCAATTTAAAATCCGATACCTCTAAATTGATCACCCTTTACTACAAGATAGAGCCAGAAAACGTTAAAAAATGGTGAAAAATTGGAAATTAGCCGAGGTAGGAAAAAATTGAAATAGTGGAAGTGTTTGCGGAAATCATCGGTTTTATCCTTTTTATTTAATAATTAAATTTTTTTAATAAAATTTGATTTTACTTAATGAAAACTTTTTTTTTTTTTATTTAATTTTATTTAATGAAAGAAAAAAAATATTAAGGCCACCCTTTATCGGCACGTACAAATACAATAAAAAGAAACATGGCTCCTAACACCAGGCACTCATATTGAATGTCAAGATTAAGTGGCAACACTTGGCTAAACGCTTGTTGTCATGGCTATGCACTCAGGCATTTACAGATATGTACATTCGTAATTGTTGTTGTAATTCGATTTATTTGTAATTGCATATATAATGTATTTGGGTGATGATAAAAGGCTTGTTAAGGAAACAAAACGGGGAAAAACAATTATTATCGTACAGACCGCATGTTCAAAAAGTACTCGGAATCTTATTTCGAACAAATTGAGGGCATCGGAATTTTATTATGAACATGAGAGGTAATATCGCACGTCTATGCCAATAAGCAACAATCGGCAGATGACTTCAAAATCCTCATAGCACAGACCATTGCTCAAATTGAGTCGGATCTATGTAGCATAGCAATTAAAACTTGCCACTCGCGGTTATATGAGTGTTGCTCTATTCCATTCATATTTCCATAACTCGCATTGTTAATAAGGCTCACACAGCTTGTTTCATTCAACTTCGACTCGCCCTTATTGAAAATATAAAAATTTGTAAAAAAAATATAATTGTGACGATATCTCAAGCGAGATTCTTTTATATGAAAAGTTTCAATTACTTTTTGAACAGATGTTATGTGTGTATGTATGTAGTTGCTTTTACATAGTATTTTGCTTGTCATCAAAAAGTTTACCTGTTCTTTGATGTAACTTCCAAAAAGTTGCAGCATCACACTGTAGTGCCATAAAAGCCACAACGCTGCAATGCTGCCCATACCGAATGTTACGCCGTCAACAGGTCGTGTGCCCAGTTCTGCCGCAACGAATTCAGCGAATGGTTGAGCAGTTGATTGTTGTCTCCCTTAGGACATAATTGCAGGCAGAACAAGCAATTGGAGGTTTCTGCTGCAATTCTTTACGGCAGCTTATTTCGTGGTTGATGGAGAAAAAAAAAGAAAAAATATTAGCATATGCTTAGGTACAAGGTGGCGCAAAATTAATTATGAATTTGGTTTTTGAATAACGATTTTAATAAAAAAATTTTTTTTTAATATTTTTTAATAATAGTTTTTTAATAAAAAAATGATTTCGAGAGATGGAAATCTTTATTTTTACTTTTAGCTGCTCCATTGCCTGTCTGTTTGAATACTACAGCTGACTAGTTCATAAGCGTCAAATACTAGGTGGTTTCATAAGTTTTACGGTTCGATAAGGGAGAGCCTAAATGTTTTTTTTCTGTATGTTAGTACACTCTTCATATGAATGTATGTGAAGTTTCATTTCAATCTGGCAATTTATTATTCGTTTTTTTTGCCGGGGCCATATCCAACCAAATAGACAGGAGAATCTTCTTGGGGTGAAGGCCATCTCTAGGGGTCGGTTCTGGTATTTCATCTTTATCTAACCATTGGCGTTTGTGTTTTATTGTAAAGGATTATTGTAAAGGACTCATTGTCATCACCAGTAACGATACAGTTAAAAAAACTTTCATTCACACATTCACTCTCTGCTAACGGTTGGCGACGGAAAGTCTATGCGGAACCCATTTTCCCAGCTTTGAAGTCTTTCCCAACTGAACCAAGTGTCTGTGAACTGTTCCATGCGATGAATTTAACCTCTGAGCTATCATATCGACTGTAAAATTGGGCTCAGCTTCCACGAGTTTGAGCAAGGCGTCGGACTTAAAGACTTCAGGACGACCTGCGCGCGGGGCATCCTCCACGCCGAAGTTACCACTTCGGAATTTTGAAAACCACTTTTGCGCAGTCCTTACATTCACGGTATCCTCTCCGTGAACAGTGTTGATTTCTGCAGCAAAAGTTGTTGCATTTTTACCACTTTTATAAAAAAAATACAAAATATGCGTTCGAAGATTCCATTTTATTTTTTAACAACACGTCCTTCTATCCGCTATTAAAATCACTTGTTGAGTGCACAATATATCAAAGAAAATATAAATAGTTCCGTTATATTCCGCGAATAATTTTTTGTATGCAAAAATCGTCTAAAAGTGAATTTATGGGTAAAATACGCACGAACTTATAGACTGACCTGATACATCAGTGCCAACGATCTCAAGCCTGATTCGAGCGAAGGCGGGGCAGAGGAACAGGAAGTGGTCCGCTGTCTCATCTTCCTCTTCACTAGCTGCGCAGGAGTCAGAGGTCTCGTTATCCACGATACCCACCACAGTTCAGCCTGAATTTGCAGGATTCGACTACCACTGATGGGGTTGGGGGCTGTCTAAGACCATGAGCGCAGCTTGGCTGTCGCTACAGACACATATAGATCTCCATTCTTCGCTTACAGGCTATTTAGTAACGAGGTGTCATAGAATTTTTTATAATACAAAAAATCAAGTCTCGTGCAGTGATTGAATTGAAAGTGTATGTTTTTGCTATCAATTAGTTCAATAGATAGATGGGTTGCTGAATTTAAACGTAGTCGTACAGGCCTCGAAGACGGTGCACGTCAAGGATGTCCAGAAACAGTAATACAAAATAGCAGAAATCGTAGAAAAAATACAAGAAATCGTAGTGGAAAATAATCAAGTGACTGAAAGAGTTTTAGTAGAAGCCCTAGGCATATCACTAGGCAGTGTAAGAAATATTGGGTTTCGGAAAGCTGTGTGCATAATGGGTGCCGCATTCGCTGACAATGGGAACAAAAACACATACTTTCTCAGCAACATTTAGAGCATTTTCGAATAGTTAAAGCGGATTCTGTGCGCCGAATCATCATTAAGGATGAGGCTTGGGTCTATCACCATGGTCCTTAATCTAAACAATAGGCTAATCTAAAGAAATCGCCCAAGAAAGGGATTAGCATCGGTTTTTGGGATGCGAAAGGAATTTTGTTTGTGAATTATCTACCTGCAAATTCACCTCCTTCATAATGGTATCACAAAGGACGAGTCAGTTTATCTTCATCCAAGAGAGATCATTCCTTGGGCAACCATTCCAACCTAACCTAATCTATTGTAGCTTTTAGACCACCTGAAGAAATAAATTCGAGTTTGTCAGAGAAAAAAATTATTAGGATACCGCACCGCGTCACAAGAGCATTTTGACAATGGCTAAAATCCATGAACTAAAGATCGAATTCTTGGGGAATCCACCGTATTCACCACATTTGTTTCCAGACCTAAAAAAATGCATACCTGAATTGGGGTTTTTCATCAAAAGATGAGGTCATTCCACCTGTGGAACTGTATTTTGCAGCCCTTCCAGAGTCTCACTTCAGGGATGGAATGCATAAATTGGAATTTCGTTGGAATATCAATACACTTCAGGGAGACTCTGCTTAATAATAAAGAGTATTTCAAACCACAAAAATGTGTTTTTCTTTTCGAGCCGCAAAACTTATGGAAGAACCAAGTATGATTGACGTACAATGCCGATGGAATCCCTACATTTGCGCCACCTTGTGCATACACTAACAAATATGAGCATGTGAGACTGGTCATTTCTTCAAGTACATACAAAAATATTGCTAGTAGACGCAAAAACAAAAAATACAAAAATATTTATTACCAAATCTAAGAGGCTTTTTCGGAAGTTACAAGCTTTGATCCGTAGTTTTATAAATTTTCGATTTTAACATTAAGGGGACCCGGTGGTCTAGAAATTTCAACAAATCGATTTTTTGTTTTTCAATATTTCGAAAGTATAGTATCTTAAGAATATACTGTGATATTTTCGTGTGGAAATTCCCAATATTATAGCTTCTACAGCCCATTAACCAGGTAGAGAGCGGTGCGCGTGCTCCTGTACCTCAAACTTTAAACTCATTTATCATGAAACGACTTTTTTCGGCCTGGTGTTGTCAAAAAAAAAGAAGCTATTTAACCGAATCGTCTGAAATTTTAATATGTTGTTCACAACATCAATGGCCATCGCCCGTACTACATAGAAACATTTTATTATTTCAATTACTTCGTATTTGTTTGATTAAAAAACTGAAAAAAGCCCGGTTTTTAGAGTGTCAAATTCAACTATTATTGGGCTACAGGCTGTGGCCTAAGTTTAAACGCGCGTAAACAGAACTTATGCTTTTCACCACCAGATATAAGGTACCAATTTTTACTCTACCAAACATTAACGGACAAACCCTCTCACTTTCACCCAGTGCAAAGTACTTAGGGGTAATTCTGGACTCCAAACTTAGCTGGAAATTAAACATTGAAGAAGGGTAAAGAAAGCAGAAGTTGCTTTATATGCCTGTAAACGTATGCTGGGAAGAATATGGGGTCTTCAACCTAAGTATACATTATGGTTGTATAGTACAAGGCGGTTATACGACCAATTTTAACGTATGGCTCGGTAGTTTAGTGGAAAGCTCTAGAGAGAGAATAGAACATCAAATTACTTGGGAGAATAAAAAGATCAGCCTGTGCAATAACGGTCGGTACAATCAGATTATGTCCTAGGGAGGCCCTCAACGCACTGGCAAACGTTATTCCAATAGACCTACATGTTAAGAAAATGGCAACCATGAGTGCATTTAGGTTAAATGAAGCAGGTCGATGGGAAGAAAAAATTTATGGTCATGCCAGTCAAACTCAGTTAACCTCAGTTAACCTAACATGCCCCGACGGTAACATTCAATAGGAATTTTGCCATTCTCTTTCCATCTATGGTAGGACAAAATATTCACCCTGTGTAAACCGCTGTTCGAGAGTCTGGAACAACTGTCTGGCTTAGATGTCAACAACCTTATAAGGTTCCTGAACCGCACAGACAGGATATAGTCATGCTGTAAATAACTGGTAAACAAGTTGGTAACGAGGATGTGGCAAAAAAATGGTGTGGAAGCACTATTAGGATTCTGGAAGAATCCCCAGTTTAACCAACCAACCAACCAACGGAACATAGCTTTAGTTATACTGCTTAATAATTTTTTTGGTTTTTGGGTTTCAGATAAATAGAAGAGCCAAAATGGACAACAACGTCCAGGTCCAATTTTTCGAGAAATATAAATATCGTTTTCAATTTTTTTTATTGTTAAAAAAAATTCCTAAAAATATCCTAAATTTTCGAGCTCTAGCCCACCGGGACCCCTTAAGATAAATATGTAAACTTTATAACTGATTTGCCGCGAGTTCTTCTGCACACCGCAAGTCATTCCATTGATGAGATTAAGCGTGTACAGTTACAAGTTAAATAAATTGATTTATTTTTTTGTTTCTCTATGGTATTATTGCCATTAATTTGTCTTTAATTTTTTCTTGTTTTGCATTTCGTACATACGTACGCATTCCATATATGGGCCCTAGTGCATGTAACTTCCATAGTTTCCAAACAAATTTACATAACAACAAAGTGTTGCTCAGTTATTGCGCTACAATCTTTGATTCGCTGATATTCATTGGGATACTTCACACACTGCATTATCATCACCTTCATTCGATGGGGGCGCAGCACACACATACGCACTTATGCATGCAGGTGTACCCAAGTATGACTGTTTGCATGTGTGACACAAAGAGCAGCAACAAATCGATGAATACTGCACGCTGCCCGGCATAGATAAATTAAATTTGTAACACATTTTTTCTGAAATGTTTTTCATTTCTGTAATATTTTTTGCTGCAATATTTTTTGTTCGAGGCGTTTGTTTGCTTTTTAGCTTGCAAATCATTGATATTTAAATTCCAACGCATCTTGCATGCAAAGCATGCAAAGAGATTGGAAATTTACATAAATTGAAAAGGGAAATGATGCATCAGCAGTCACATTGCATAAAAAACATTTCATTAATGTGTCAAAGGGGAAATACATAGCAATTTTAATAAACTGCATTCAAAAGCCCTTTTTTAGTTTTTAAGTAACGTATGGAAGTTTTAATGTTTTGGGCAGTAAGATTAAAATGAATATTTTTATTATATATTGAAAGTAAAACTGACGACGAACAAAAAAAAACACACTTATAAATATATATGTGTACAAATCTATGCACAAAAGCGAAAGGCAGTTTGATTGATGTTTATACGTTTGTGCCACCATTCAATTGATGGCGATGCAATTTTGGTGAATTGTGCTGGTGCTGATACCCAGAAAGGTTTGTGAGTTTGCTTATATATAATTGAGATATATTGAAAATTTATATTTATAGCTCGTTTTAGTTCATATTAAGAATTATTATTACTATTAGCCTACTGCGCACTGCGAATAAAAGAGATCTACTGTTGAGATACCCTTTTTAAAAATTTTAGCACATTCTGCGACTTATTCTTCTATAATTTATATGATTGCACGGCAATGCGATACGGCGTAGCCTTTTTCTGCCTAATGTAGGCCATTCACAAATAATATGCCATTCACAAATAATAAACCGAGAGATGATGGCCTCAGAGAGACCAATTTTGTTTAAATGATATCTCAGGCTTGAGCGGCTGACAGTTAAAAGTACCAATTAAAGGTCTTAAATCTGCCGAGTGAAAATAGTTTCTGTCCGGCGTTGAGAATTATTTCGCTTGTCGCTGAAAAATAAAATTTTAGCGAATTTTTCAAGCATTTCAAGTTTTTACTACGAATATGGGTGAACGATATGAAGTGTTACCAACTTCACACTGCTTGTATCTGTAAAACAGCTCATGACATCAACATCAAAATAGGTCTAATGACAGGTCAATACATTGTTTATAAGTCATCAAAAGCTTTTGCGTCTCAGTTTTGTTGAATTTTTTTTCTGTGATGGAATTCAAACGTAATAGTGTGATTGCGTTATATTTGGCTGGTAAATTTCAACCAGCCATTGTTCGTGAGCTCAGTCACCTCAAAGTGAATAAAATGTTTGTGTATCGCACTATAAAACTTTACAATGATACTGGTAGCATTGCAAAATGCTTCGGAGGTGGACCAACCCCAGCAATGGTTCGGAAAGTGAAGGCTCGACTTGAACGAAATCCACGTCGAAGTGGAAGAAAAATTGCCAAAGAAGTGAATGCGACTTATTATCGGGAAAATGTTTTAGAAGTTGCTTTAGAGCCGTGTGAGCCAAGAATGGTTAAAAAATCATGTTCCACACTTCATTTCGTCCACACAATGGCTTTCGAATTCGCCAGACGCAAATCCGATGGACTATTCCATCTGGTCCATTTTGGAGAGCAAGGTGAGGACTAAAAAATATGCCAGTATGGATGCGTTGAAAAAAGCGATTATACGAGAATGGGCCAAAATACCTCAAGATCACATTCGTGCAGCATGCAACTCATTTTTTGACCGTTTGAAGGCTATAGTCAAGGCCAAAGGTGGTCATATCTAGCTAAATATATGTTAAAATTTTAATGATTTTTTAACAATTTTGTCTTTGAAATCAATAAAAACTAATTTCACACAAAAAAGTTATGGTGTTTTGAATAGGTAACACTTCATATCGTTCACCCTCGAATACTAAGGGAAACGGCGGTATTACCTGTTCGATAGTTTGTAATAATGCCAGAGTTACACTCTATTGAATATCGGGACCGTTTCCCTTAGGCATTGCTGAGATTTTGGAAAGGCTGTGCTCAGTCGCTGGGCTGCGGGTTGAGGCCTCAGAGTCAGTTCTGATAACCACAATTTAGACTAACCAGCCGCCGTGGCCGAATGAGTTGGTGCGTGATTACCATTCGGAATTCAGAGGGAGAACATCGGTTCGAATCTCGGTGAAAGATCAAAATTAAGAAAAATATTTTTCTAATAGCGGTCGCCCCTCGGCAGGCAATGGCACACCTCCCAGTGTATTTCTACCATGAAAAAGCTCCTAATAAAAAATATCTGCCGTTCCGAGTCGCTGCTTACTGTTAGTATTTTTCAGGCAGAATTCTTTGCGATCCTGCAGGCATGATCAAATCTTACATTAAACATTTCTCTGATCTGGGTTCTAGGATATAGAAACATAGAGGAAAATGAAATTGCTGATGAGCTTACCAGGAAGAGGTTGACCGAATCGGTCTCAAAATTCACCTACCCGGTCATCGGCTTCCACCTGACTGTTGTTGAAGAGGAATTGCACAACTTATTTCTCAGAAAAGCGCAGAAAAGATGTAGCTCCATTTCTTCATGTGCTATAAAACCCTTTGGCCCCAATACGATATACATACGAAGAACTCAGAAAGTTCTTTTGACTCCTCGCCATACAATTTCCAAACTCGTAGCTGTGTTTACCGGTCATTGGACGATCGGCACACACGCGGAAACTCTGGGTTTACCATTTAATCCCCATTGCAGAAGCTGAGGGGACCTTTTAGAAAAGGAGAATGTTGAGCACTCTCTCTGTAAAATAAATGTCCAGGTTTGGCAGTTAGACGATTAAGGTCACTGGCTGCTCCTTTCTTTTACAACCTGGGGCAGTGCGCTGGCCTAAGTCCCATCAATTTTCTCCATTATGTCGACAACTCTGGCTGTAGGTATCTGCCCTTTGGAGGTATCATAATGGCATCAAAACGGTGCTTTACTGCTACTTGGGAAGTGCCTGAGTCAACCATTTCACCAACTTACTTATTATACTGAGAAAATACTCAGCTGCATCACATTTATATTTAATCTCACTCCTCTTCACTTAGCAGGAAGGTAACCTGAAAGGTAATGGAGCTGCTGCTTCTAACTATGACCTGCAACGGGCTATGATTAAAAAAAAATCGGGAAGTAGAATAATTCATAATATATAATAAACAAATGTCGGAAATATTTCAAAATTTAGAGATATTCCTTCCAATAATTTTAAAGTAACAACACAGGAATTTTTCTGAATTTGGTTCGAAAACCCATCATAAGTAAATAAATTACAAAGAAATTGTTGCTTCACAAAATTTAATAAACCTAAAGGATAATGGACCGATTTCATATCAGAGATTTCATCACAAAGAAACGTGTTTTTTTCCTTATTCACTCCTTTCGGGAGCATAGGGCCTCGACAAGACTTGCCTGGCGTTGGTCTCCTAAATCTATTTTGATTTCTGACAGGGTGGGTGATTAGCCTGCCGTTATCAGTCCTAAGTAGTGCGAATGCCCACCTGTCGTTGCTAGGAACAACGCCTTCTTACTGCTTGGAGCGCCATCTGTGTATCACAGAAGGATCACACAGGTGGTTGAGGACTTCGCTAATTTTCGTGTGTTGGCGCTATTACCGCGGCTGCCCGCTTCCTCTTGCTGCCACTGATGCAATGTGTAACTTTGTGTTTTTCTTTGTTTTTGCTTGTTTTAGCAGCCACAATGCAAATAATGCGCAGACTATTGTGTGGGAGTGAGGAAAGGATAAGTTTTTGGGCTTGAGGAATGAGTTTTTTTTTTCATTTTTTTGTTTTTGATAGAGGGAAAATAGGTAAATTTGCAAAAGTGCGAGGACCGTCCTTTACGGTGGATTTGAACCCACAACCTCTGGGATGGCAGACTAGTGCACTTACGCTAGACTACCTGTATTCAATTTTTTTGCAGTACCACTTTAAAATTGTTGAAATCATTTTATTTCTCAATTTGAATAGAACATTTCTTCTTCCTTTTTTAACCACTCACGCTGTTTTGAACGAGTTTAACAGAGCGTGTCAATCGTACTAACGTCCAAAGCCCGTCGTAACGTACGGCGCAGAATCTTGGACGATGACAATATCCGATGAGACGTCCTTCGGAGTGTTTGAGAGAAAGATTCTGCGGAAAATTTTTGGACCTTTGCACGTTGGTGACGGCGAGTATCGTAGACGATGTAACAATGAGCTGTATGAGCTTTACGAGGGCATAGATATAGCGAAGCAAATAAAGATCCAGCGATTTCTTTGGCTCGGTCATGTCGACCGAATGGATGCAAACTGGCGCCGGTTAGCACGAGAAAAATGGAAAATTTATTTATTCTAAATATTAACACGCTCCCACTTTTTGATTCTTTATTGCCTAAATTTGATGATTTGATGTTGAGCCAAATTAACATTTTTTTATTATTATACTAGCAAGCCCGGCCCACTTCGCTGGGCACACTAACATAGAATAGATATGGCTTAGAACAGAAAAGATATGGTTTTCATATTATTTATTTTTTTAATCTTTATTCAAGCGCTTTGGCATAAACAATATTTTTTGTTTTTCGATTTGTTTTTGAGTAAATATAAAATATATATAAAATATAAATTGAAAATCAGGAAAAAACAAGATTGTTTTTAAATTTCAAATCAACGCATATGAATAACTAAGAAACAAATGTCTTTTTTCCTGATCATCCATTAATTTTTCGTTTCAATTTATATGTTTTATTAAGCATTGGAGCTTTTTTAACCATTATCCATTTATATTTTTCAAAAAAAAAAAACGAAAAAAATTTCATTCACACATAATTTCATTCGGATTTCACATTAAATTCTCAAATTTCGTAAGAAGTTATTCACTGTTCCAAAATCCACTCCAAAAAAATTCACAAACAATTTTTACATATTGCACTTACGTTTTTCCTTATGGCATCCAAATCAGAAAGAAATATTTACACATTGTAACTCACACTGTCAATTTGACAGTTCAGTTCCGCCCCAAGCGTTAAAAAAGTAAGCGACATTATGGCTGGATCAAAAGAACGCTGTACCCGTGGTTGTAATTCGGTGCAAAGACACGGCGGGTCCACGTTTTGGCATATATTTCGAGACCCTAGTCATCAATAGGTATGAAAATTAACCCGTATTAAAGCACTTATCAACAGCTTTTATTTGATATCCATATTGTACAAACACATTCTAGGGTCCACGTTTTGGTCTCTATCTCGAGACCCTAGTCACGGAGCGGATGGAAATACTCTGAACTAAAGCATTCACCAACAGCTTCCATTTGATACCCATATTGTACATACACATCCGAAGGTTACCCGGGTCCACGTTTTGACCTATATCTCGAGACCCTATCTACCAATAGGTATCCAAACTATACGGAAACCATCTTCAATACCTCCTTAACAATGTGTGTAAGTTTGGTTTAATTCGGTTTAAAGACACGGCGGGTCCACGTTTTGGCATATATTTCGAGACCCTAGTCATCAATAGGTATGAAAATTACCCCGTATTAAAGCACTTATCAACAGCTTTCATTTGATACCCATATTGTACATACACAACCAAAGGTTACCCGGGTCCACGTTTTGACCTATATCTCGAGACCCCAGTCACGGAGCGGCATGAAAAATACTCTGTACTAAAGCATTCACCAACAGCTTCAATTTGATATCCATATTGTACAAACACATTCTAGGGTCCAAGTTTTGGTCTCTACCTCGAGACCCTAGTCACGGAGCGGCATGAAAAATACTCTGAACTAAAGCATTCACCAACAGCTTCCATTTGATACTCATATTGTACATACACGTCCGAAGGTTACCCGGGTCCACGTTTTGACCTATATCTTTATTCGAATTTTTCTCACCTTTTAAACCTTCCCTAGACCTCCACGAATAATTCAAGACCAAGATAAGATAAATCCGTTCAGCCGTTCTCGAGTTTTAGCGAGACTAACGAACAGCAATTCATTTTTATATATATAGATTGAAAACTTTCAAATATGTCGATCGTTTCTTTCGTTTTACAGTGAATTTATGATAACATCCTAAACATCCTAAATTAAGAAAAAAATTGTAAAATAGTATTAGAATTATTAGTTTTCTCAAATGAATCTCAAATTGATAAAATCTTTTTCAAACATTTATCAATTTAGAATATTCTCAAATCTGAGTATACGTGAAATCCAAGGCGAATCTATTAAAGGTGGTATCGGTAGATCAGCTGATTTATTTCTTTTCTTTCGCCGTGTCCACATGGCTGTCAGCCCAGAGTGAAACAAGGCGAATTCATTCTTTTTTTTCTACTTGCGAATACTTTTCTTTGACATTCAAACGTACAAAACATTGTTGTTGGTCTAGTGTTACCATTTTTAATGAATTTGCCTTGGTGAAATCTGAATGCTTACTGGGCCAATACTCATTCAATTAAAACTGAAAATTCAATCAAAAAATGTTTACTCAAAATTTTCTTTTCTTAAACTCATACAACTTTTGAAAGGAAACAAACAAAAATCGTAAACCAAAAAGACAAAAAAAAAACGAGCTTTTACTGTTTGACATTTGAGAAAAATAAATTCGACATTTACATATTTTTCGTGTTGTTCCCTTTGTATTGGAAGGAGGAAAATTTTATTTGACATTGAAATTTGCATATATTTTTGGTAAAAAAATTTGATATTTTTATTTTTTAATTCGTTCGTTTAAGAAAAGTCATACCCCAAATGGACCTCACCGGCTCTACAAAGCGCAACTCTCAACAGAAGCGACAACGGCAGCCGCGCTCCTTAAGTCTCGATGATGATGACACCCTAAGCAACAACTCCTCAAGTTCCCTCAATGTTTTGCTTGCCGCCGCTTCCGATTCGGAATCGCAATCGCCAATTAGCGTGCGTGACATGATCAAACGTTATGACACAGCCGCCAAATTGGGCCCTAAAGGTGGTTCTCGTCATCCACAACTACATCAAACACATCATAAACAGCAACAACAGCAATACGGTTTGCCTGCCATGAAATCCGCATATTTCGGTGTGAATCAATTCGGCACCCACTCCACCACAAACCGGTTCCCATTGCGTCAATATGTGGCACAAGTGCAACAGAATACCGGCAGCAAGTGGACGCAAACACAATCGAAAAAAAGCATCCACAGCGGTGAACACAACAATAATAACACAACTAAAAGCAGCTGTAAGCTAAGTGACAACACTTTTATGACAAGGAACAATGCGGATGCAACGGAAGATGGTTGGTTGGTGTGCGAACGCCATGCCTCAGTGAGTGATAGTGAAAATGTGTACATAGCTGATCACACCGAGCGCAGCTCAAGGTTGGTGGTGAGACAGTGAGTTCAATTTAAATCTAAACTTTCTTTGCTGTGCATTGTAGGTCGCCAGCTCAGAATCTAAACGAAGTCTCATGCAATTTGCAAGAGATTACTTCAGGTCAGAGAACGAGTTCAGAGGTAGTCGAGGGCATTGAAGAAGCGAATCCGCAACCAGTGGAGACTTCGTATCATAGTAAAACTACAATTGCCAAGACTGCTGGAGGTAAGTTCAAGGAGGGGCTTTCGGATGTATTGGATAGTATAAGCTTCGAGTTTATAGAAATCGGTTTCAACAGGACTTTCGTATATGCGAAGTAGGGCTTGGTATATATTTTAGTATTGATATGCATGGGAGTTAGACTGTAGGCAGATGGTTGGACTGATGACGGGCCACCTTCTATGAGCAAAACACATGGAAAAGTTGGGCATCTCAGACAATGCACTCTGCCCAGCATGTGGAGAGGAGGATGAGACGGCGGACCAATTTTTATGCGTATGTCCCGCCTTCGCTCGAATCAGGCTTGAGGTCTTAGGCACTGATATGTTAAGAAGCGACCACCTGGGGAAAGGGAACCCGAGTGCAGTACAATGGACTTAATTGTGTCTGAGTGTTGTACTTGCTAGTCTGTTCCGACTAAAAAAAAAGGGATTTAGAATGCATTTCAGAATGCTCCAGTCCATATGTCAACAATATTCAATAATACGAAGAAATTTACATTTCAGGAAATAGTGAACGAACATTTATGTGATGCAATCATATACTGCGGCGGCCGTAGCTGAATGGCTTTGTGCGTGACTACCATTCGGAAGTAGATGGGTTCAAATCTCCGTGTACGCAATACTAAATGATAGAAAAAGTTTTTTTTTAATAATAATCGCCCCTCGGAGTGCAATGGCAAACCTCTGAGTAAAGGTTGGCCACGAAAAAGCTCCTCATAAAAAAAAAAAATATTTGCTATTCGGAGTAGGAGTCAGTTTAAAACTGTAGGTCACTCCATTTCTGGAAAAATATCAAGACGGGTGTAAGAGTCAATACATATATATGAAGCCATATCCTACAAAGCATGATGGTAGATATTAGTGCGATAGGACCTCTTATATAATACAAACATTTATTTACATCCCTCCGTCCGTCTATGTATCTGATTGCCATTCGAGATCCTTTTGCCAATTTTATTAATATATCTTGCTTGATGACTTAGCCTTGTTAAATTTAGAGGGGGTCTGGATTGACACAAAGCTTTGTTTTAGTTAGCATTTAATAAATACAAGTTCCAAGGCGGATCCTGTCAATGGTGCTCTAGGGCGGATCCTCCATAATGTAGGAGACCCCAAGGTAATCGCAGGCGACTACTGTCATTGGTTGTTGACTCCATAAACCTTTGTGAGGCATCCATTTGGGCAGGAACAAAAATGTAGAGTCTCCCAGGCTAAGCGCTCTACGTGTATCTTGCATGTATAGAACTGCTGAACTGAACCCTCTGGTCTTCGTAGCAGACGAAATGAACAGGCTCTATAACGTGCAAGGAGCTCGGTCCATTCCAGAATAAAAAACATCTGAGTGATTGCTGACAGTTGGTCGGTGGCAGCAGCGGTGGGATCAGTCGCAAAACAAGCGTTGGACTTACAAATTTATACCACTTGTTGATGAGTGGTTAGGAAAAAACATGGACTACCACCATTTGCAGTTGCTTAGCGAGCATGGCTGTTTTAGGCAATACCTGAGCCGTTTTAAGCTGCTAGACAGCCCTTTCTAACCAAACTGCCCAAATACTTACGAAAGCGCAGAACACGTGACTTCGACGCTTCCGAGAGAAACGAGTTATTCTCGAACAAGTCTTGGGTCCTCAACCTTCCCCTAGCACCCTCATATGAGTTATGTGCTCAAGCAGTAGTTAGTGGAAGGCAGCCCAAACGTTCCTAGCGAAAATCATGACGCGACTCAGCAACGGCTACTGCAGCGGTGAAGCACGCACAGAAGGGAAGACGGTAGTGGGTTTATCATATTTAAATAACTCTATTACAACCTTTCCGATGTCCATTTTATTTAAGAACACAATGTAAGTAATTGGGACTATCGGCACGTATTCTTCATAAGACTGTAGGAGAGGAGCTTGGACACGTGTACCTAGTTTCGGACATAAACGCGGCTCTACCTAGATGTTATATTTTTGCGGTCTCAGGGTAAGATTTAGCTGAGGTGAGAAGATTGTTATAGTATTAGTGGGAGCGTGTCCCACATACCCTTAGAGTGTCGGCACCTTTAAGATGTTTCTGATATTTTGATTAAAATTTCCTTCAAAAAACAAAAAAAAAAAAATACTTAGTTTGATTCGCCCTTCCAAGTTGATGTAACATTGCTGCAGTATTATCTTCGTATGTATAGTTTATGTTCTCAGAAAATCGGTTCTGCGTTACCGGAAGAATGGTGGTTAATATTTGGCCAAGGACTGTCGTTTCAGTTGCATTTCTTAAAGATTTATGAAGAATTCGTATGCTGTTACATCAACAACCAGGTTTCGACTTTACGCAGTTTAGTTAGTTTTTTGTTGTTCTACGCCTTTATAGCCTTCTACGCCTGTAAATCTATGTTCGGCAAAAAATGGGGTCTCAAGCCAATTGTCGTACTTTGGATGTACAACTTAGTGGTTCTGCCAATTTTGACATACGGTTGCCTAGTTTGGTAGGTAGCTCTCCAGAAGGGCTACAACACCACTAAACTAGAGAGAATGCAGAGAACTGCATGGGAGGGCATCACTGGTGCTTGTAGAACATGCCCTACTGTTGCGCTCAACGTTATTCTGGACTTACTTCCTGTGGATCTGCAGGTTAAATCCATTGCTGCTCAGAGCGCTATCAGGTTGAAGGAGCTTGGCCTCTGGAGACAATTTCCTGTAGGACATAGTCGCATCTTGAAGCAGATCTCCCTTCCTTCTCTGTTCTTCGCACTGATCTCTTCATCCGCAAACTGTGTTTTGAGGGTTGTGCTAAGGCTTTCTTTCCGAGCAGGCAAGACTGGAAGGAGGGGAGAGTCTGCACGGATATAGGTACCTCTGTTTTCACTGTCGGATCCAAAATGGAATCTGGAGTGGGAGCGGGGGTTTTCTCTAAATCAGCCAGCATTTCGGTCTCCTTTAAACTCCCGGAAACGATCAGCGTTTTTCAAGCAGAGGTCTTCGCGATCCTGGAGGCATGTAAAATAGTTCAAGATCGCTGTTGGGAGGGAGACATTAATATTTTTTCCGATAGCCAAGCTACGATCAAGGCACTGTCGTCACCGTATTGCAGCTCTCTTCTGATGAGCTCCTGTAAGGAGGAACTCAAATATCTCGATCGAGCAGGAAACATCTCCCTTATCTGGGTTCCTGGGCACAGGAATATAGAGGGAAATGAAATTACCGACGAGCTTACCAGGAAGGGGTCGACAGAACCAGTTTCAGCTGTCTTCCTCGCTGACATCGGTGTCCCGTTGTCCGTTGTTAAAGGGACACTACACAATTTCTTTCTAGGAAAAGCGCAAGACAGATGGAGGTCTGTCTCATCGTGCGCTATTTCGAAAACACTATGTCCTCAATACGATAGAAAAAGAGCACTTAGGGTGATGGGAATCCCCCGCCATTCAATTTCCAAACTCATTGCGGTGTTCACTGGCCACTGGGTGATCGGTACTCATGCGGAGAAGCTTGGAATTCCGTATAACCCCTATTGCAGAAGCTGTGGGGATCCTACAGAGAAAGAGACTGTTGATGACTTTCTCTGCAAATGTCCGGCTCTGGCGGCTAGGTGCTTGAGATTCCTTAGAGTGCCTTTTGGGGATGACTTGAAGAAATTCTCCAGCCTAGATCCCCTTTTTCTCCTCCACTACATCAACAGCACTGAATGACTGTAGAAGGTTTTCTGTTGCCATAACTTTTCTTTGCGCAGGTCCACATTATGGTATCAAAACGGCACGTAAGTGCTACTTGAAGTGTGCCTGTGGCACTCTTGCCATTTTACCTACCTACCTACCTACGTCTTATTGGGCCACGAATACTGCTTCATATTCAATACTTGCATTTATTCACCTTGAAGTCTATTTGTTCTTCCGCTAACCTTAAAAATTCTTGTGTGGCTGGGCTGTTACAGTAGATTAGACTGGCGACTCCATAAATATTGCTAACATTGTTTCGTTTTGTAATTTTTCTCCATTGAATTAACGTTTTATTTTTTGTTGTGGATCGATAATTGTGGCAATTATAAGGCGAATTATTGCAATATGAAGAAGCCCTTAGCTCTGTCCGCCCCTCGCTTAATATGCATATTAGGATCGCCCAAGAGAACATATTAAATTTTCTTTATGCTATCCCCGAGATTTGTTCTCTGGTCAAACAAATTTTTACAATTATTTCCCATAGTTCCAGGGACGAACAAAGGGCCACAACAAATTCCTTCCATTCAGATCTGTTCTGCGCTAGTCTCTTAGCTTCACTCCAGGCTAAATTTACGGCACGCGTCCCAAACTCCAACAATCATCTTGAAAGTCGATGGTCTTCCTCGTCTACAACTGCCTTGGGGATTCCACTAAATAGCACCTCTTGTTAACTCATCATATTGCCTACGAAGGACGTGGCCAATGCAACCCCATTTTCTGCTGCAAATTTCAAGGAGTATTGCGGTTTGCTGAGTTGTTCTTCACAGATCAGCCAGCATTCAAGATTTTGTTTGGCCAGAAGATTTTGCCATGATTTTGCGAACGCATCGATTAGTGAAAGCATTTATATCGGCCGTTGTTGCATTCCACGTTTCACAGGCATAGAGTAAAATGACTTGACTTTAGACTCAAAAATGCTCAGATTTGTGCGTTGCGAAATATGTGATGCTTTCCAGACTGGACTTAGGGAGCCAAGAGCTTTCCTAATGCGGTTTCTGATGTCTACGCTCGAGCCACCAGACTCCAAGACGATACTGCCCGGACAGAAAACCGACGATCAGCTGTTCTTCTTACTTGGGTGTTTGCCCGATTTTCTCCTTCTATTTGTGGAGTACGTCTTGATGTGGTTTCACCAATTCAGGGATCCATAGTTTTAAGCCGACTTCGAACTGCAAATGGTTTTTTATGAGAAGTTTTTTCATGGTAGAAATGCACTCGGTGGTTTGTCATTGTCTGCCGAGGGGCGACCGCTATCAGAAAACACTTTTTCTATGTGCTTTGCTGTTAGACATCTTACATCACCCTTAATTATTACTGTGTTAGAATTAACCTGGTAGAAGATGTAAAGGGTTTTCCAATAACAGGTGTTATTTTGAATTTGATTGCACTATCGAGAGATGATTAACGATTTTTTATGGCCGGAATTGGATGATACAAGGTGGCGCAAAAGTAACCTTGCGATGTTTTTTTGGCTGTAATTTAAAAAAAAAAGAAAAACTTTGATTCTTCTTGTGGATTATTTTTATTTGGTCTTTTAATAATATATTTTTTACATCAAGTCGAGAATATGATGTCATGTAAATGGCCGCCGCCACAGTTGATTGCCATTTGAGCCCTTTTTATGGCATTTTCCATCACTTTGGCCAAAACTTCCGGCGATAGGTCCTCACATTCTTGACGGATATTGTCTTTAAGAGCTGCAAGAGTCTGAGGCTTGTTGACATAAACCCGCGACTTCAAAAAGCCCCACAAAAAGAAGTCTGGAGCGGTCAAATCAGGCGATCTTGCTGGCCAGTGCAAACCGCCAAAACGGGAGATTAGGCGCCCGGGAAATGCATCCTTCAGCATGTCGGTTGTGGCACGTGCAGTGTGTTCCGTTGCACCGTCCTGTTGGAACCACATGTTTTCCAATCCCAATTCATTAAGTTGCGGCAAAAAGAACTCGTTGATCATTGCTTAGTAGCGCTCACCATTCACAGTAACCGTTTGGCCCGCGACGTCTTCGAAGAAAAAAGGTCCGATGACTCCTCCAGCGAAAACAGCACACCATACAGTGACTTTGAGCGGGTGTAATGGCTCTTCGTGGGTTACACGCGGGTTTTCAGTGCCCCAGAAGCGTAAATTTTGCTTATTTACGTACCCGCTGGGATGGAAATGGGCCTCACCACTCATGATTATTTTTGATGAAAAATCATCTTCCTCTTGGTGGTGATTAAGGATGGCTTGAGCATATGTTAGACGCGATTGGCGGTCAGTAGCTAACAGCTGATGCACCGTCTGGACTTAGTACGGAAAAATCTTCAAATCTTGTACCAAAATTCGCTGTAAAGACCGTCGACTGATACCCATTTGCGTGGCACGTCGTCTGGTCGATGTCGACGGCGCTTCCATGACATCCTCGGCTACAGCAGCAATATTCTCTGCAGAACGGCTTCTCCGGGGTCTGCCACGCCTGGCAGCATCTCGTGTTGTGCCAGTCTCTTCGAGGCGAGCGGCTAAACGTCGCAGTGTTTCACCAGTAGGCGTTGGACGGCGAGGAAATATGCGACGAAATTCACGTTGTGCCAAAGTCACCGACCGATTATTGGTCAAATAAATAGTCAGCAATATTCCGCATTCTGGAGCAGTGTAGCGTAACATGGTTTATTAACGTGTATTTCGCATGTGTTTACTACACAACTCTCAAAACAGAACTGACATTAGAGGCCAATCGCAAAATTTATAGCATTTTCTGATAGGAGGACTACTTTAGCGCCACCGTGTGTTTATCTGGACAACGTTTGTTTTCAACAAGACGGCGCTACGTGCCACACAAGAAACGAAACCATTGATCTTTTACGGGAAAAGTTTCCGGACTGTGTTATGCCTCGCAGAGGTGATCACAATCGGCCACCGAGATCTTGTGATTTAACACCTTGACACTTTTTTCTTTGGGGCCACGTGGAAGAAAAGGTCTACGCCAACAGCCCAGGGTCGATTCAAGACCTCAAAGATGGAATTCGTGAGACTATTGAGGACATAGGGCAGACACTTTGCAATGGAATTCGTGAATTCATGAGGCTATCGAGCACATAGGGCAGCCACTTTGCAATTTGGTTCTGGAAAATTTCATGAAAAGGATATTGTCCTGTAAGCGTGGTCGTGATGGTCATTTGCCTGATGTAATTTTCCACTATTAACGGCATACCTTCCTCTTTATAATGCAATAAACATCCCATCCTTTAAAGGGTGGTTAAATTTCAAGGGCCGATGTTGAATGTGAACCACACATAAACGTCAACGACACCGTTGGACTTCTTTCTTTGGGATCATTTGAAAGAAAAGGTGTACGTCGATAAGCCAGCAACAATTCAAGAGCTAAAGGATGGGATAATTTGGCACATTAACGGCATAGAACCTCAATTATGCCTCAGCGTCATCGAAAATTTAGACCATCGGATGGAGGTGTGCCGCTGAGGCCGCGGCGGTCATTTGGCCGATATTTTGTTTTATGCGTAATTAAGCCACACCAATATTATCATCATAAAGAGAAATTACAATAATTTTCTAAAAAAATTGTATTTTATTCAAAATCAACACCGGCCCTTGAAACCTAACCACCCTTTATATTATATTATATTACAAAGTAGCATTTTTCTTTGAATATCAAAATAACACCTCTTATTGGAAAGCCCTTTATAATGTTCAATACAATTTGTCTACTATAAATCAATGAACATCCACTGTAGAAATTTTATTTACTACATATTTTGGTAACTCTTTGCAGGTGTGCGCATTATTATCGACATCTTTTTCGATCAGGAACACCAGCCCGTTTCGGCGACCGAAGTGGTGGGCAGCCGCGTTGAGACGGATATACCACAAAGCCGAATACTCAACGAATTTCAGCAACAAGCTGCAGCGCAAGCGCAGCTAACGCGTAACTAAACGTGACCAAGCAGCTTTTATATGGATCAGTTTGAGTTCTGCATTGAAAATTGGAGGCGATAAAGTCACCAGTTAGCCAAGTGACGGAAGTGATGCCTGCTTATTGGATGATTGATGAAAAAAATGGTGTTAACTAGTCGGTGACAGCTCGACGAGTTCGTAGTCGAGTGGAGGAGCTCAAATCATTTATAGTTTTTATATTTTGACATGTTTTAAATCACTAAGCGTTATTGTATTTTTGTGACTTGAATTTATTTCTTAACTCTTTATTTAATTCAGTTGCTATGTGTGGATTCCGAAATCGCACGCACAATAGCATCCAATTTCAACAACCACAATAGACTGGAAAATTGAATTTTTTTTTTAGATTTTGAATACAAAAAAAGGCTGTAAAAATAAAAAATTGCAAACATCTTAAATAAACAATAAGAAGAGCTTGCTTTTGAATTGAGTCGTTAAGGCTGATATAAATTTTGCATGCAAAAAATTATGTTTGGGTGTATCAATCAATCCAAAGGAGTCTGGCACGGCTTCAAAGCTGAGAAAAATGCTGAAAAAATATAATAAAAAATGGGTCGTCTAGAGAGCGACAAAGAACATACTTGGCATAACTCATATGCTGGTGAAATCTCAGCTTTTGTTATTCAAATGGCTTTTTTTGGTTTTGTTTTTTTTTTTTCTAAAAACTTATTACATCATCATGTTGAGCTAATTTGTGTGAAGAGATGAGCGCATAAAGTTGTTGTTAATTATATTGACCCTACACACCCCCTTTGCTGATATAGCAGCTTCAGCTTTGACTTACCCTCCTCGCCCTTGTCAGGCATGCCACCGTCTGCCCAGCAGTCAAAGGGGATTCCGCTTTTCAAGCAAACGTTATTGGAAAGGTAAAGTGACAAAGCGTGGTAAGTTTTATAACCCAACTGTGTAGATTTTCTTTAACTTTTTAATGGAAATTTTTACTTTCGTGCAAGTTTTAGTAAAGGCATTTGATCGCGTCAGTTCGTGACATAGTAAGTGAGTGTTGCAAGCTATTTCATGTGTCTTGCAACAAAATGTTATTTTCTTTGAAGGGAGATGTGCCTAATCGTGCTACAGTGTGGACTCGCTTTTGCCTTTCCAATGGATTTCATACAAGAAATGGTTGTGTAATATTCAAACTTGTGAAAGAGTTGTGCACAAATCCAACCTAATTTAGTTGGCGTTGCAAAGGTGCGAATGTAATAGGACTAACAGCTGAATAGACAGGAGCATATGTAGTTTAGGGTGGCTCACTTTTGAATGGGGTTTTTTTCGTCTTAAGGCTTAACACTTGTTAAAAACTTGGCATAACTTTTATATCCGTAAATTTATTGTATTTTAAAGATATACAACGAAGCACTTAAGTCTAAAGTACCTGGCCATTGAATTATGACCGATGCCATTTTTTCTGAAAAATTCAAGTATTAGGTAAAATTTTCCATCTAATTTAAGCTTTTCCAAATAAAAAAGGGTATTAAGGGCTCTTTAACCTGTTCTTAGATGTTTTTAAGAATTTTCGGTCAATTGGCCTGCTACGATTTGAAAAGGATCAGTCTTTTGGCTTATAAGTGATAAGTTAAGTGTGCAAGTTCCAGTGCGAATTAATTCGATCTTGTATGAATCTCTGTGTGAAAGAATTGAATAGTAAATATTCATATACCTAAAATATAACAACAACAGTAAGTACAAAATATCACATGGATTATCCTTTTTTTCAAATTTAACCAGTTTTTTTTTAGAAAATGGGCCGAAAGTCGGATTTGACATGGGGACAAAAGCAACAAATTGAAGTTCTTTTGAAAGCCAAGAACCTGAGCTATGCATGCATAGCAAGAACCGTTGGAATATCCAAGGCGTGTGTGGTAAATGCTGCCAAAAAGTGTAAAAATACCCACAACGTTTTAGCGGTAACTTCAAACAATCGCCAAAATTGTCGCCGAGAAGGCATCACCTCAACCAGGCAGGATCGCAAAATCGTCCAAACAGTTCTCTGGAACAGGAATGATTTTAAGAGAAGTTCAGGAATTTGGAGTAAATATTTCGGAAAGAACGTTACGACGACGCTTATACGAAAATGGACTTTTTTGCAGGCGACCAGCAAAAAGGCCAAAACTGACAACGTGTATGCGAAATCGGCGGAAACTTTGGGCACAACTTCACAGGGACTTCAACGCGGAATATTGGAAAAAAGTAAGTTAAAAAAAAACATTTTTTTCCTTTGTCAAATAGCAGTAAGAAGATGTGAATATTCACACTTTTTTGTGGTTTTGTTCTTCTTCTTACATATCATCTTAAGCGATGAATGCCGATTGAAAGCGGTCAGAAAAACAGCAAATTTTGTTCGCAGGAGAGCCGGAGAACGATATTCTGAAGATTGTGTACTTCCAGTGGTCCCCAGAGGGACCAGGTTCGCTACATTTTGTTGAGAGAACAATGCGCTCTGTCCAGTACGTGGACGTGCTGGAAAATGTTTTGCTGCCATATTTAGAAACCCTGAAGTGTCCGAGAGACGACTATACCTTTATGCAAAATGAAGCTCCATGTCACACATCCAGGATAAGTATGAATTGCCTGAAAAAAATTTGAGAAAAACCTTCTGAACTCGCTCGATACGATTAATTAGAATTACTGGGATAAGGCCACCAAACGAGCGCAGCATATTCCAAATTGAAACGTACGAAAGACATGTAAAGTAGTTTAAGAGTATATGGACCAGATAACTGTGCACAGTTCCGCCTAACAAAGCCTAATGTTGAATAAGATTTCTTAACAGTATGACCAATATGACTTTTAAATGTGAAATTCGATGAAAAAAATAATGCCAAGGCCTTTGGTTTCATCAACAAAGAGTTGGATAAACTGTATCGAATCAACAAAACATTATGAATTTTTGAAAAAAAAAAGAATTATTTTGAGGCATTTCTTAATAGTCAAAGAAAGGTGATTATTAGTATACCAGATATTCAAATTATCAATACCAGATTGCAGTTTATCCACGTTATTTAGATGTTTCCTGATAGGAAAATGTTTTTTTCTGACCTTGTTTAATATTGGTTTTACTCAGATTAATAATAATAACCCATTAACCCACTATCCCACCTAAAACAGTGGCAGCTTCACCACATACACACACACACACAACTGCTGTTTACTACTGACCTATTTTCAGCCGCTTTATTTGAAGAAAAAGCCTCAGAAATATTGGCTAACCGCTAATTTGGCTGGCAGGCTGCCGCCGTTGATCACTCACTTCAATTTGGGCGCTCATAAATACTTTCCATTTGCGAAACTCTGGATGCCAGAAGGGCATACAAATTGAAGCGCCCATTCACTCAAAAGTGTAGCTAAGTAATTGATCATTAGCGTGCGGGCAAATTGATTTGAATTATATACTGGAAGAGCAGCTCTTAGGGCAGCGGAATTGTGATTTAAAAGAAAGGGTTCGTGGCACGAGTTTTAGTGCAATTCTTATAATTTTTAAAGTGGGTATTTGAAGATGTGCCTTTGTCTTATCTTTGGCCTGCCATTCTCTTTTTGTTTTCTTTTAGCTTTTATGATATTTGCATAATATTCGATGCATTGTGTGCATAAACAGGCGAGATCCAAGGCGATTTACTAAAGGAAATGACTCAAATAGCAGCGTACAAAAAGAAAAAAAAAAGAAAAGCATAATTTGTTTGTGTATTTTCGAAATAGACATTAAAGAAAAGTACCGTTTAATAAGTTGCACACAAATTAACGCTATTGTATTTCTTTATTTGCTTTGGCCATTCGAAATGCCATCATGAAATACAAGCCAAGTGAGAACCGTAACAAAATGCAAGCAAACTGCCAAACATTGCCACAACAACAACCAAATCAAAATGAGCTTAAATAATCGAAATAAAAAAACAGTCACAACAACATCACTATCATTGTACGAATTGCAAGAGTTACCGGATTCAACATAATACAACACCCACTGCACCCCACAACTACCGCTGGGTTGTTCATAATTTGATGTTCCGTGGAAAATTCGATTGTAATTTTTTTTTTTTTCATTAGACGCTTTGCTACTTTTTTTGACCTGCTTTAAATACTCACGAAACTAATTTAATGCACCACCAACATTGCCGTCATTTTTGCTGGCTCACAAGTAGCTGCATGCATGCGCGTGTGTGTGTGTGTGTGTTTTGGCAGCAGCATCATCAGCAAAAAGAGGTACATCAGAAGTGAACAGCCGTCAGTAGCAGGCCTCAACGATCTACGAGCACAGCAGCTGCCTCCGCAATACTTCCATGTACTCGTACTTGTAGTGTAGCAGTCGCCAGCAAAAAAGGGCCAAATTTGCCGCCAGCGATTGCAATATGCTTGTACATAGTTGCCGGTGATGTGATCCACCACGGTGTTACCGTTTGGTGGCGCTTCTGTTGCGTTGTTTGCGCCGCTGATGCTGTGCGGTGCGTTTGCGCAACTAATGCGCCGATGTCAATGTGTCTGCAATAGCGACTGTAGCGCCAGTAGTGGCAACAGCTGGGCGCAGCAAATATCACTCATGGAGTCATGGAGTGCCGCGCGTGCGCCCGACAAACAATTTCGGCTGTCAGCGGGAAAGTGCTTAGTATTTTCATGCCAATGCAACTGCGGCTTAAACGCTTTTCTGGTCTACTCACATTTTACTTGCCCCATTTCAAATTCGTTTTGAGCGCTCCCACAGTGTGTACCAATGTGTGCCGGTGTGTGTGTGTGTATGACAATCATATTCAATGCATTGGGCAATCTAATTTGAATGGGTCTGCGGCCGTAAAGTAATTACGGTAGCAAATTTCGCCTGTATGAATAACAATAAAATTGATTTTTTCTTATGTAAATTTGGGAATCGTTTTAAACTTGCGAAAATATTTACATATTTACATTACAACTTCATTTTTGATTACTCGATTAAATTGATTATTTTTTAGTGAATTGAAGGGAAAGTAGTGAAATTCAATGAACATCAAATATGTAGACCAGCCTTCGGAAAATAAGGAAATAATTCGATATAATTTTTTAAAATTTACAGTTTTCATTATAATGCGAGAAAGGAGGAAAGTTAATATGGAGCTTGGGATGCAATTTTATTTTAATCAGGAAACAAAACATGCTTAGATATTTGCGCGATTTTTAATTCCATTTTTAAAGTTGAAAGATATTTTTGGGTGTTTGGCCGAGCTCCTCCTATATCTGTGGTGTGCGTCTTGATGTTGTTCCACAATTGGAGAGATCTACGGTTTTAAGTGGACTCCGAAAGGCAGGCAGTTCTTCTGAGGAGATTTATCATGGCAGAAATGCACTCGAAGGTTTGCCATTGCCAGCTGAGGGGCGACCGCTATTGAAATTGAAATTTTCATTCGCCGAGTCAAGCTCCTAAAACACTCAGTCTAAAACGTCCATTGTATTTAGAGCTCTGGCAAGAGGGTAGATAGTCAAGGAGAAAAGGAGAAAAGTATCAGAGGAAGAGATAGGAACTAATAGAGAAAGAGACAGAGGTAATTAGTCCTATAATACTTTTCTAGATCTTTGGTAAATCTGTAAATATCCTTCAGTTTAATAGAGCGAATACGAGGGGTGCCTTTTATATTTCGGGATTAGAGAACAAAAACAAACTTTAATCATCGAAAATCACTTTATTGTTTTTCAAAATATTCTCCATGAAGATCTATACACTTTTGCATGCGTTTGAACCAATTGTCGAAGCACTTTTGCCACTCTGAATGAGGTACCTCCAAAACATGCATTCTGAATGCCGCAACCGCTTCTTCAGGTGTCGAAAAACGTTGACCTCTCAGTTTGTTTTTTACGTACGGGAATAAAAAGAAGTCATTCGGTGCCAAGTCAGGACTATACGGCGGATGACCCATTAATTCGATGTTTTGGGTGCTCAAAAATGCAGTTGTTTGAGCCGATGTGTGAGAGCTCGCATTGTCCTGGTGAAGAGTGATCCGTCTATGGCGATTCGTTTTCCTAATTTCTTGGAAGACAACTGGCAAGCAAATGGTTGTGTACCACTCAGAATTTACTGTTCTGCGTTGTTCTAGTCGTACGGTTGCGACATGTCCAGTTTTTCCGAAAAAACAAGCGACCATTTGCTTGGAAGTGCTTCATGCGCGAACAACTTTTGTTGGATTTGGCTCATCTTGAAACACCCATACAGTCGACTGCTGTTTACTTTCGGGCTCATACGCGTAAATCCATGATTCATCACCTGTCACGATGTCATAGACGTGTTTCGAAGCCCCGCGATCGTATTTTTTGAGCATTTCCTTCGACCAATCGACACGAGCCTTTTTTGAGCGATTGATAAATTGTGTGGGATCCAACGCGAACAAATTTTTTTGACAGTCAAATGTTTATGCAATATTGAATGTATGCTGGTCCCACTAATGCCTAAGATTGTCTCAATCTCACGATAGGTAACATGACAATCTTGCAATATCAGTTCGCGCACAGCATCAATGGTTTTCTGAACAACAACTGATTTTGGACGACCTTCACGAAATTCGTCTTGGAGTGAACTACGACCACGATTGAATTCACCACACCATCGATAAACACTGGTCCTTGATGGAGCTTCATCGCCAAAAAATGAATTAAGTTCATCCATGCAATGTTGCTGAGTTAATCCACGTCGAAAGTTGTAAAAAATACTCGCACGAAAATGTTCACGATTTAATTCCATTTTTGGACCGAGATGAATTTTTTAAGTTACTGTAAACAACACAAATAGCACTGGTATTTCAAAACGTTCTGAGTACGTAAAAACGAAAAAGTGTCAAACTTTGCGATACAGCTGTCAATTGTCAGATTGCAATACCAGGGTTGCCAAATCCCGACATGTAAAAGGCACCCCTCGTATTATTCATTCTCCTGATATCGGAACCCAAAACTTGTAGTCTTGCTATAGCAAAGGCAGGCCACTCACAGTGAAAGTGCTCACTGCCATCCGCCTCTTCCAAGCAAGACTGGTACACCGGATCCTTAATGATTCCAATGGTGGTCATATGCTGACCCCATGGGTTGTGTTCTGTAATAATACCGACCATAAATCGAACGTCTTTCCTTCCTAGTTTTAGTAGAGCGTTTGACAGTTTTCTGTTCGCACTTGTCAAAAACACTTTGGAGCTCTGCAGCGTTCTAGACCAGACCATCGCTCTTTATGTAAATTGCCTACAAAATCGCTGATCCAATTCATGATTCCTGCGGAACTGATTCCGATTATTGGCTTTGGCCCCTGTGGGGCTGATCTACGGTTGGCCAATTTATCGGCAATTTTGTTTCCTTGAACATCGGAGTGTCCTGGAACCCATATAAGTACAAGCCTGTTCTGTCTTGTGACAGAATTAAGCTTCTTCTTACATTCTTGAACAATCTTTGAGGTTTGCTTCGCGTTCTCCAGGACCTTCAGTGCAGCCCGACTGTCACTGAAAACTCCTATCTGTTTTCCGCTCCATCTCCTCTCGATTATACATTCGGCTACTTTCAGGATGACAGAAATTTCCGTTTGGAAAACAGTTGCCATTTCCCCCATAGCATAGTGATACTTATTACTATTGTTTAAGTACCATCCGGCTCCAGACTCTATTTCATTCTTGGACCCATCGGTAAAGAAAATATCCACATAACCTCCCTAAATGCATTCTGGATTGCTCTATTGCTCACGTAGTGGAAATCTGACATCAAATTTCCTTCCAAATGAAACTGTGGGTATTAGGTCGCCTTTAGGTGCCAAAAAAAGTGGATACTGCTCAAATAGTAACTTAAATA
The DNA here is from genome assembly GCF_027943255.1 of Anastrepha obliqua. Lineage (NCBI taxonomy): Eukaryota > Metazoa > Arthropoda > Insecta > Diptera > Tephritidae > Anastrepha > Anastrepha obliqua. The sequence goes on from NC_072892.1 coordinate 16,685,904, forward strand.
TTTCTCCCGAAGTTCCGTCTTCGTGCCCGAAACCATATGGAGCTTACACAATGATTTTATTGCTTCCTGTTGGATCTTAAGATCCAAGGGGAGCAAATCAATCATAGCATATAGAGCATCGCCGGAGGTTGCACTCATGACACCCGTAATGCATAAACATAAACTTCTTTGCAGTCTGTGTAGTTCCCGGAGTGTGGACTTAACCATGCTTCGTCACCACCAGACCACCGAGGCATAAGTGATTATTGGTCTGATAAACGCCGTGTATATCCATAGGACCACAGCCGGTTTCAGACCTCAGGTTTTACCAAAGGCTCTGCGGCATTGCTGGAAAATCTTAATGCGCGATTCACCTTCAGTGAAACGTGTGTCTCCCAAGTAAGCTTCTTATCCAAAACCGCTATTAGAAAAAAAATGTTTCTCATTCCTCACTAAGACAATGAGAGCTCTTACTCAAAATATCGAATTAATGAGTCATCCACCTTACAACAATGATTTGGCACCTAATTATTTGCTTTTGTTCCCGAATATCAAAGATTATTGTAAATTCAAGGTTAACGTTTTCCAACGCCTGAAGAAGCTGTTAAAGCTAAGAAGCTTTTAAATAGCTTGAGCCACTTATAAGAGGCGAAAGTGCGTTGAAAATTGGTTGAAGGGAACCATTGACTTCCAAGGAGAATTGAAAAACAATAAAGCTATTTTCATAATTATTTTACTGTACTTTTATTATTAGGCGCAAAATATCGGGTGTTTTATTAGCTGCATGAGAACTATCGACATTGATAACTATGGTTTGACAGCTGAGAATGGCAAGCTGGGTTAACATGACTTTTCAGCAAAGTTCGGCAAGTCAACATTAATCATTTCATGACAGAACAACGCTTTCAAATTGTGGAAATTTACTATGAAATAAAAAAAAAAAATATTTTCATAGAATAGTGGCGACATCATCGGTCCTCATTTCTTTCGAAATCCAAGGGGAGACGCGCTTAACAATCGATGTATTGGACTGATGAAATGGACCATGGAATTCGTAGCCGCGGCGGGCATATGCCAAATACTATATTAAAACAATAAATGCCATGAAATTATCTTCTTTCTGCTTTCTTTCCTTAGGTGGCACCATAACCGTATGTGGGTTTTGGTCGAATCTAAAACATTGCGTCGTCTAGCTCGGTTCGCAGCTTGCTGGCGCCAGTTTTTGTTGTTTTTGTAACTTTGCCCTGTCAGTGTAAATCACCGGTCGTCTTCGTCTAGCTCATCTAACGGCAGGCCCAGGAAACTTGCGGTTTCGACAGGTTGGGTCCAGAGAGAGAGAGAGAGAGGGGTGCTAGATAAGTGGGTTTGATGGTGAAAAGGTGGTAAGTGTCGTGCGTGCCTTCATATGCCGGACATATGTTGAGTATGGCGGGGTTGATTCTGGACAGGTAGGAGCTTACCCTCCCACAGTATCCCGAACGTAATTGTGCCAAGGTTACGCGGGACTCTCGGCGAAGTTGGAGCTCTTCGTCTGCAATTGGTTGGGTATGGACTCCGATAACGGCGTTCGGGGATCAGCACCTTAAGAAGGTGGTAACAGTCTCCCGATGAATGCCGTTAATTGTCTGTCTGTACACTGTCCGATCCAGTAGTTGTCGGTCTGTTTTGTTCCGCGTAATTGAGGAGGTGCCTTCTGACGGTCTTGGCGACTCAGGTTCAAGCAGGCGTCTGCATGGATGGTACCTGCGGTAACATCCTATCAGGAACTGCTTGCTGTGCAGTTTATTAGGCTCCTTTACAGGTAGCATATGGGCCTGGTCATGTAGATGTTGAAGTAGGCACATCAGAAGACATTCTGTTGCAGTCCTAATGGCAGTGTTTTGACAAGTCTGTAGCTTTGTCCACTGCGAATCACTGGTTCCAAGCGACCAGACAGGCGTAGCATAGTTTAAAACCGGCAGGCCTATTGCCTTAAATGTCGATAGCAACGTTTCTTTGTCTTTGTCCTACGTGGTGCATGCAAGCGATTTGATTATCTTGTTGCGATTTTGCACTTTAGTGGCCATAGCGGTTGTATGCGCTGAGAAGGAGAGCAAACTGTCGAAGGTAACTCCCAAAATTTTGAGGTTGTTAACAGTCGGAATTGGTGTGTCATCGGAAAATTGTAAGTTCCTCGCAGCGAACAACCGGGAAAGGCAGGTGAGGTAGTTGTTTACCTTAGCGCAGAGGCCATCAATGTCATTGCCCCGTTGGTCGGTCACACCGAGTGCTGTCAGGTTATGCTTTACTTGGGCTCCGCAACGTAAACTAGGTCTCTCTCTCTTTCTGATCGTCCATCAGTGGGTTACCTCTTGAAGCACTGCCGTGCCGGAACACCCTCGTGCATTCTCGATACTTGGCCAAGACGTCACCGCAGCCGTATTTTAGTGTAGTTCAACTCATATTAAGGAAATAGACATGAAATTATCGACCAGACTCTAATAATAAAAAAAAACGCATTCCGACAATATTTCCTGTTTGTATTATCATTTAAAATTCTCAAAGCTCATAAAAAACACCCACTATAAATAAGGCACTCGCACATAGTGCTAATATGAGAACAATTTAGCAGTAAATAGGGTGTTTAGAATTACCTTGACTCCAATGCCAGCTAGCGGATGCAATCAAACGAGTTCAGAAAAATTTCTAAATATTGGTTCAGCGGCATCCGAATATGCGGGCCATACCCATACACATGCATTCAATTTGATTTACATACATATATCCACAGATTGAATTTCATTTAATTGATTTACTCCAAGACATTAGTACAATAAAATTTAAATATAAGAATCCCAATATTATAAAGGCAAAAATAAGATAAATAAATTACGGAAATAAACCACAATCGTAATAGAAGATAAGCTGAGTATTTTGTATTTATAGAGCAAGTTAGCACAATTTACAATTCAGATGATTCATAAATTCTAAATTCAATCTTCATGTCTTCACTATTTAGTGCCAATAATAAATACATCAGAATTTATAAAATTTTCATTGTGCTTTTTAATTATCTAAAGTGATTTAATACTTTGTTGAAATGATTCTAATACGCGAACAAAACTTAGAGGTGTGGCAATTAAGTTATGGGAATTCGTCAATAAAATACAGACAAATTAGATTATGAGCGAAATTTTATTGATGTTATTGTCGACCTTCACTGTAGCCTCCTCCTAAGTCTACAAAGCGATACTTCCACAATTTGAAGCACCCTTTGTAATTCCCCAAGGTTGACCCGTTGACCTCCTGTATGACATCATGATGAATTCCTTTTGCTCATTTAATATATACCAAGGGCATTAATATTTATATGGGCACCGAGCAGAACTGTAAAATGAAGATTTAACTCGCCCATAATTCATATCAAGAATGTCAATGCTTGATTGTAAATATAAAATCAACTTTTCAAATATATTAATAAACTTTAATTAACATTTTTTAGTATATTTTTGCATGACAGAAAAACATTGTGAATGCCACAGAATCATTCTGCAAACGGAATAATTAAGTAGTTCCAGGCGGTAGTTAAAAGAAATATGTTTTTGGTTTAATTTTTTTTAACGCTATGCAGACAAAATGCTACTTTGCATCTCCTCTATAGTGCAAGGGTGTCTGCAAACTATTTAAACTTTGTGTACTGAGTGGCTGAGGCCGAAAGAATGGATGCGCTCACAGCAATGATTGCATTCATTCAATGCTAAAAATTTGTATCTCAAAATTTGTTTTTCATTTTTGACGGTTGAATTCATATTTCCTTTGAGTGACTGCAGCCTCGACAAGACTTTTCCATCGTACACGGTTTTGTGCTGCTGTTTTTGCACCGTCCCATGAGATGTCGTCATCTGCTAGTTCGCGCAGCATCGACCATCTCCAAGTGTTTTTTGGTCAACCGCGACCTCTGCTTTCTTGCGGGTTTCAGTCCGAGCCGTTCTCGTGATGCATCTGGTGGTTTTCTCAATGAGTGCCCTATCATCGCTATGTTCTGCGTTTAATTTGCCTAAGGATGGGTTCCTCGTTCGTTAATCTCCACAGTGCGTCGTTATTGATGGTGTTTGGCCAGAAAATTTTGCAGATGATGCGGAGGCATTAGTTCATGAAGGATTGTAGCCTTTGTGTGATGGTGTTAGAGACCAGCTATGTTTCGCTTCCGTACAACAATACGAACTTCACGCATGACCCGAATATTTGTGGTGCGCCTGGAGAATTGCGAACTCCCCCATACTGTATGCATTCGTCCGAACGCCGCCCTTGCTTTGTTTAGCCTGCAGTTGACATCTTCATATCTCCTTCACCATCTGCCGTGATGATACAGCCATAGCCTTCGTCTTGGCGATGTTGACCTCCAGACCGACTGTGCGTGCCAGCGCGGCTAGTCCGTCTGCCTACGCTTGTGTGTCAGAGCGTCTGTGAGAGAGGAGGCAGATGTCATTGGTGAAATCCAGGCCCTTAATATGCCTGGTGAAACTTAATACGATGAATTTTTTGTGTAGGGTCAGTTGGCTCATGACGTCCTCAAGGACGATGGTGAAGAGAGGGGGCGACAGAAGACAACTTTGCCTTATGCCTGCGTTGGTAAGGAATTGATCGCTGATATCGCCTCTGTAAAGCACTGCCAGTACGGAGTTCTCGTAGAACGCTTGGATAAGGCGGTTTATCTTGGCGGGAACTCCCTTTCTACTCAGTGCCAGCCATATAACGTCTCGTTTGATAGTATCGACGCCTTCTTAAAGTCTACGAACAGCATGTAGAGCGGAGAGCGCCACTCAACTGATTGTTCAACTATAATCCAAAGTGTGTTGGCTTGGTCAACACAGCTTCGGTGAAGGCGAAAACCAGCTTGCTCGTCTCTTAAGGATCGTTCGATATCTGAGTGCAGAATAAGAAAGTTGCAAATGCTTTTCCCAAGCGAGGAAAGAAGTGTGAAATTTTAATAGCCAAAAATGAGTGATTTCAAACCGAAAATCACTTCACACCTCTACAACTCAGGCACCAATTTTTATTGGGTCTATCCCACTGGCGAACGGATGGACGGACAGATGGACAGTTGCATACTCCACTCCTCATTTTGAACTGTTGGCGTTTACTTACATACATATGTGTGTATGTATGCATGTCCGTAGGTGTATGCGGTTATCCTACGGTTAGGCTGCTACCAGCAATTGGTACTTATAACTCACCCGATTTACCATTAATATTGAATCTTATTTTATTTTCATAAATTCTTTTCAACTGTTTTTTCGGTTTCAGTTTTCACAAAAAACATGGACTTGCCTTGAAAATTTGTCCATTAAAAAATCAAATAAAAACTCAATACATACTAAGTATTTATGGCATTAGGGTAGTTCAAAATCCTTAAGACTGGAGGAATAAGAATGAAGCAACAAAATATAAATATATTACGAAAAGGAAAACAATTTCGAAACTATTTAAGACGGTTGCTAAGACAAAACTAGTTTTTGCCGTGCCTAGCCTCATAGCACGAATCAAGAGGGTTTTATAAGTGGAAGGTCTACAGTGGTTTACACTTTAATTTTTTATGAGGACTGCATTGATAGTTTTAAGGCTAGTAATCAAGTAGATGCTACCTATACTGACTTTTCGAAGGCTTTTTATAGGGCCTCTTATAAAATTTTGCTAAGGATATTAGCTTATTTCGGATTCTATTCCAGCTTCCTCACTTTGATCATAATACATGGACAGAAAAGTCCCGGGCCTAACAAAGAAAACACGTTTTTTTTTTGTTCAAAATTTGATTTATTGGTAAAAGTAATTTCCATCAGGAACAACGCAGTCCTTCCAGCACCGCTCTAACATTTCAATACCATACAGCTTTTGCCTCAAAATAGACCTCAGTTTCAGGCCTGTTCAATAGGCCTCTTCAATTGAGCAAAATTTCTTTCGGCGAACTATTTTTAGGTCATATATAGTCAGGTATAGTCAGTAGCCCCTAGAAACCAATTCTGGTGAATGCGGTGGGGGAGGAATTCGAAGTTCAATTCATGTAGATTTGCCAATATTTTGATTGACTTGTGACACGGTGCGTGGTTACTTTTTTGGTCGACAGTGAGCAAATGTGGCACCCACTTTTAACAGAGCTTTTTCATAGTCAAATGCTCTTGAAATATAAAGACAACTCGTTCTTTTGATATCTTTACGATGTCAGCTAACTCATGCAACTTCACTTTTTGATCATTCAAAACGATTTTGTGGATTATTTTGATGTTTTCAAGTAGTACCGCCTCATTTGGATGTCTACAGCGTTGCGCATCATCGGTGTCTCTACGACCCCGTTTGAAGTCAGCAAACTAACGTTTTATTGCTGCTTCTGATGGAGTGGAGTCCCCATAACACTTTTCAAACCATAGCTTCGCTTGAACTGTGTTTTTGCCCATCAAGAAGTAGTGTCAAATTAAAACACGAAATTCTTTTTGATCTCGAATCTCTTGAAAATAACAAAATTAGCGTCAATCCTAGAACAATAACTCACGAACTAGGCGAAAATGAGTGTGTTTGGTTTTTTTTTTCTTTGAAGTAAAGATTTAAGGTGGGCCTCTTATCAGTCGGCTTCAAAAAATCGTTTTTTTTTTACTGCAATCGATAGATATATTATATCAGACAATATGCCCACAAAATTGTATAGCGGAATTCGAAGTGATTTCAGAGTTACAGGCCTGTGTAACGTCCCTCGTGTGAGTATAGTACTGCCTACCTTCTGAAAACTTTGAAAGACGTTTTCTCAAAACCATGTTTTTAAAATGGCGTATAAGATTAAAAAAAACGACGAAAGTTATCGTTTCAAACCGATAATCTATGTAAAGGTAATTAAAATGCGCAACTAATTAACTAACAAAATACAAAAAAAAAAAAATCATTTTTTAATGAGAATAGCGAAAAAAGCACTTTTTTCAATAATTAATTGTGCGTTCTTTTTTCATATTTTTATACAAGTGTAGTATATTATATGCGGGAAAGCCTTCTGAATAAGACAATATTTTTCTTTTGTGTTTCAGGTGAAAACTACGACCGCAATCTTACACGCCGTTTTACTAGCTCACAACGAGAAGCTGTGCGAGATCCCTCATATGGCCGCCATTTTGTATTTTTTTATTTATGTTAAAAATTGTTTATTACTCTTCAATTATGCCTTCAAATAAATGCAAAAGATTATTCCTTTGTGTCGCTTTTTTCGCCTTGAAAAAAAAAATTGAGAAAAAACACCTTGTTTTGAAGCCACTGATAAGAGGTATCCCTTAAGGTTGTAATTTTTCAGAATAAAACTCATTTTTGTAGTGTTTGGTTTTTCGCTCTGTAATAATGGTTATGTTGAGAATAGTTATTTATTGCTTTTTTTTGCCAAAAATAATGATTATTTTTACAGTTTTTATGGTTCTTAAAGAAATATATTTCTTTTAAGGGGTAACACCACTCTACACGCGTAAAATAAACACGATTTTTAAAGAATTTTTTTGTATAGAAAGAAAGGGAAAACAATCACTCTGATTTGGGAAGTTATTACTTATATACTAAACTACAAAACTACAAAGTTTGATCGAAAAATTTTACAAAATGGCGGTATTGGAGACATTTTTGTAATGTGGTTTCTCTTGAAGGAGCTCCGCGGCACGCAGCACAGAGGGTGCAAATTTTAATCTGGAACAAGGAAATTTGTTTTTTCTTAATCTAGATAAGAATAGCTAGAGAAACACGTAGGGGATTTAAAAAATATTTATTTTTGTGGAATTAGCAAGCATTTGAAGAAAAAAACTCTATTTTGGACTAAAAAAACGGCACTTAAATAATTATAACAATCGTTTAAATTAATCTATCGAAAATCCTCTACGCTCTTCTCTTAAGAAGGTTATTATACAGACGTAGTGAAAAACCTGATTAAAAATATTTAAAATTGTTTGAGTTATGCTGCGTGCCAATTTCAGAAAACGTGTTTTGAGAAAAACGTGTTTAAAGTTTGGAAATTTGGAGAAATCGTTAGGTAGCAGTCACTAACGCTTGGTTAAAAGCTTAAAATATAAAAAAAAAATCAATTTTTTGAAATTTCTACAGTGGTGTTACCCCTTAAGTTAACTTTTTATTCGAAAAAAACTTATTTTTATTAAAATACTGATTTTTTTAAATCTAATTTCTTGATCGAAATAAAACTCAATTTTCGAGAGTCATAATTGATGATTAAAAATAATATTTACGATCGAGAATGAAATTAATTTTCAGTTGTTTTATATTCACCTACCCTGTCAGAAATCAAAAACAGATTGACGAAACCAACGCAAGACTGAGTCCTGTCGAGGCCCTATGCTGCCGAGAGGAGTGATCAAGGGAACACTTTTTTTTTGGCTCTGATATACTGATTATTGTGAAAGTTGTAATTTTTTTGATCAAAAATAATCTCAGAAATTTTTTTGTGTTTGGCAGATCGAAAAACTGAAAATACCACGGAAAGTGAGTGTTAAGGGGACAGATATCTGTAAACGGCCATACTTTCCCTGGTTTTCATTAAAATTATTTAAAATGAAGATGTCAATATAGTTTTTTCAAAATTGGCATACGGTTTATTTATACATTAAAATAATATAAAGTGTTTTTTTTTATTTTAATCATTTAAAATGACGGATGTACACTGAATTCCTCCAGGAAGGTCGCAGCGGGGCTTCTCAATCGGCAGGCATTGTAGCATCGGCGTCAGTGACCTGAATACAAAAAAACCAAAAAATTTTTTGTTTATTAATGTCATAATTTCTATATGAATTAAAAACATATGGAAAAAACAGTCGCTGAATGAAATGCTTCACAAAAAAACAAAAAATGAATTTTGGGGCGAATTTTCCTGCTATTTTTGTAAATTCACATAGAAATTAATATCATGAAAATATGTGTGCAAAATTTCATTGAGATCGGTCAATAACTTTTCGAGTTATCGTGTACGCCAATTCGAAAAATATAGTTTTGAGAAAAACGCGTTTAAACGGCAGCATAACTATACCTCTCCCAGCGCTCGAACGCAAAGAATACTCGTAGAGTCGTTACGGTTTACGATCTATAATATAGAAATACTTAAATTTACGTTCTAAACATTTTTTGACATACTCTTAAAGGATTATATTAACATTCTATGAAAAAAAAAAATAAATTTTTTTTTCGAAATTTTACAGGTATTTGTCTCCTTAATTTTTTGTTCTGAAATAATGATTTGAGAGTTGTAACTTTTTTCAAAAACAAAAATTCATTTCTTGAGCTTTATTTTTTCTCGTAGAAATAAAAAAAAAATTTTGTACCACCCTAATGCGCATACCTATGCCTGCTTTATATTTTTCGTTATCTAGTTTTGTTCTTTACATGCATCGTTTACAAATCATAAAACAAAAACATAAAAAACAATCAGAATTAATTAACAGATTTTCTTTCCCTCAAGAAGAGCAAATAAATATCGATTAGGTACTTATTGTACATACGTACAAACATATTAACATAACGCTCGTTTTGTTTTTTATGTATTTATTTTCAAAGTTGTCATTATTTATTCAAACATTTTTTATGTGTGCGTGTGTAGGTGTCGCATCCAAGCATTTCTGATAAAATTTTATTATTTCCAGCTAGTAATGAGCTGGTTTTTCAACTGTCAGCTCGATACTGCATACAAACCTACATAATTGGCTACTTTCAACTGATTGATTCCTATTTTGTTTCTTCGACAATAAACCAGCAAAGTGGCGCTTGGTGCAGCGAACGATGCAAATTCTCACGTTGATGCAGACATCAAGAAATGTGGCCGTTAAAATAGAATCATACGACACCACGCAAAAGCGAAATAAATTTTCAAACTGAACTCTATGATGTTCAAAAGCTGCCGATGTCGTTGTGTGTGTGAACTCTGATTTTTACCACTTTATTTTTGAAGATTTTTAGCAATTAGCTACTGGTTTTGCCATAACCCAAATTCGGCGGGACTTGCTCATACAAATCTATACTTGTTTCGAATGCTAGCGACATGAATAGAATATTAGACCGGCATACCTGGTTATGTACATACCTACGTACATACAGACACATTTACTGGCACTTATTGACAATTACTTCTAATAGTTGGTTTATTTGTTGCACGGGTTTTTTTTCGTTTTTTGTGTTCTTCATGTTTTTACGCGCTCAAACTTGTAGCCATTTACGATCTTTGCGCTTGAAGATGCACTTGTCGATGGCTACGAAAATGGTAAAAGCGTTGCTTAACATGCTGATAACGACTCTGACAGCGGCGGCAAAAATTGAAAAAATTGCAACAATGGCAAACAGAAGGTTTTGAATAATTTGTCCGTAACAGCCTTTGGCAAAAATTAAAAAAAAAAAAATTAAAAACATAAACGCTTTTTTGGCGCACTAGACGCACTCTTGCCACGATGATGGGTCTTAAGTAAAGTCTATGCACATACTACACGTACTACTGAAAGTATTGTAACACAATTTGATACTTCCAAATGTGTGCGCTGTTCGAGATAGTCGCGTTGGCGTTGGAGCAAAATGCATTGCGTTGACATTTTGATTGACATTTTTCGAGAGCTTTTGACAAATAGCAACGAAGGCGAAACAATAAATATATTTGATTAATGAAAAAAGACGAAAAAGGGTATAGCTAATATAAAAAAAAAATATGTAAGCATGTACTTTGTTGCCTAAATTTTATTAGTTTATTTATTTGCCAATTCGATTTGAATAGTGGTGACCTTATTGTATATATTGAAGCTTTTACCTTATAGAAAACAGCAATTAAACCGATATGGTTCAAATCAATCAAATTTACACATAAATCAAAGTAGGTTGCTGGATACTAGAGAGCTCAGTTGTTTGCCTCTCAACAGCAGCTTTTACGAAAGCCTCCCTCCAAACAAACCCTAGCGAAGGCAAGGCAGAGTTTTGTCAACTCATCTCATCTTATCTCAAAAAGGGCTTTGAATCAAGGCAATCAAGGTAGTTCGGGTTGTCGCTTAAGTAGAACATATTTAGAATTTGTAACTATAAAATTCAATAAATTTGAAATTAAATAAGTCACAGTCACACCTAGATATTTTTTTCCCCAAAGGCAGTGAGTGCCAAGCGCTTTTGATGAAAATAGTCAACATTGCCAAAGCAAAGTTTGTTTATCAACGCATAGAAAAAGTAGTAACGATGGATTATTAAGCTCTCCAGAATCTGTTCTATTGGCTAGTTTGGATTTTGTAGCTATTTTTATATGAAAACATAAAAAATTCCATGTAGGGCCTCCCGAAAACTTATTTTAAAAACTTAAAAGCTAATCTAAAACAAGCCATTTCGAACACTTTTATGCGACATGACACCACAGGTGGTATAAGATGTAGTAGAAAAACGTGTGACGTAGTACCTATTGGCTCTAAATTTCTCACTTACAAATCTAAAGGGGTTTTCTCACTAACATTAACTGCAATTTCCGACAGAAAGCTAACATGGAAGTGCAATATTGAGGAAATAGGGAAGGCAACAATCGTCTTGTATGGGCGCAAGCGCTCTATTGGCAAAATATGGGGATTAGAGGTGTAGTTTTCCTCTACAATAGCATTATAAAGCCAGTTTTGATGCATGCAGTCATTGCTTGTAGGAACTCATGGAAGAGGATAATATCGGTTAAAAATCTGGAAAGCTGATCTCATTGGAATCAGTGGGGACCTTCGAATTACTCCCACTCTAGCGCTTAACGCAATGTTAAATGTAGCACTTCTAGATATCGTGAGCAAAACCGCGCCGCTATTAGGCTGAGAGACTCGAGGCATCATCTCAATCTGACTTAGGGACACTTAAGGGGTTACATGGGTTTCGTGGGTTCAAAAAATCGACTTTTTTTTGCTTATTAATTTCTACAAAATTTCAAGAATATTATTCTAAGTTTTCAATTCGATCCGAATAAGAGTTTCGGAGATACAGCCTTTAGAAGGTGTGCGCTCCAAGCCACTTTTATTGTTACTCAAAATTTTAAACGCGTTTTTCTCGGAACCGTGCTTTTAAAGTCAGTTGTCAAATGTTCTCGAAAACTCAACCGATCTTGATGAATTTTTTCACAGGTGTTCGAGATATAATTAAAAAAAAAAATGTCAAGCAAATTTGATCGAAATTTTAATTTGTTTGGAAAAATGTCTGCCAAAACTCCAATTTTTACTTTTTTTCTTTCCTTCCTTCAAGCACGAGTTTATGGTCTTAACTAAAACACTTATTTTTGTTTTTTTCATTTTCTATGATCCTATTAGGAGTAACGCGAACGCACCTTTTTTTCGATTGGTCACGGGAAATGACGTCAAAATGGAGGAGTATTAATTTATTTTTTTTTTTATTTCAGAATTATTCTTTAAATATGTATCTATAAGAGAGAAAAAAGTTTGAAATAAATAAATAATTTTTTACATAGAAAAAAGAATATTGAAAAAGGCCGTTTTTACCCGACGAAATCCATGTAACCCTTAAGTATCCCTAGAAATTTTGGGTTCATCTTTTGAGGGACAGATCAATGTACACCCTCGCTTAGTTGAAGCGGAACTTCCTCCACTCATATTTTATCAAGGGGGGAGAGAGCGGTGGCAGCATTTGGAGACAGGGCCTGGTGAACCTTTCATGGCTGACTCGAAGTTGGGAAGAAGGGTTGGTGAAAGACTATTCTGCGAGGGGCGTGTGTTTCAAGCAATGGTAGCCGCAATCAAAGAAGCACCTAATTAGCTATTCACTTGTGTAATAACTGTACGAGAGTGATTATTTACTCTGATAACCAACCGCCAATAAGTTCCCTGCGCTCGTTGACGGAGAACTGGAAATTGGTCAGGGAATGCCTGGCTTTACTTTATTTAAGGCTCATCTGAGCACCTGGTCATATCGACATTGCGGGAAACCACGTACCGGACGAGCTGATCAGACAAGGTACCTGTGAAGTAGTTTCCCCGCGAATAGAGAGAATCGGGATCCCTTGACAACCTGCGGTCTGCTTCTGGAAAGATGGGCTTCGCGTCAACTCAGCGAGCAACTTGTAAGGTCGCAAAATATTTCTGGCCACGTCTGAATCAGAAGCGTTCGAGGAATCTTCTGAGGTTGACAATATCTCAGCTGTTGAATTATGTGGTGTCTCATAGGGCACTAATCGTGGGGTATGTGGGCTGAGACTCGGCATCTCTTGGAGGTCTTTTTGCGTCAGCTGCATGGAGGGTGAGGTGGAATCATATCAGTACCTTCTCCTAAGATTTAGGCATCTTGGCACTCATTTCTGTACTACGCCTGCAGATATAGCGGGACTTGTTCTTAAAAACCTGATGAACTTCATCAGCAGCATAAAGCGGTTAACACAACTGAAACTCAGTCATCGTTCGCAATCCACAAATACTCAAGCCCCTCCTGTTGTTACTTGATGGTAAGTTCCCTATATGATTCAGCTTTGCAAAATTTAAATTTCGGGCTTGCGTGTACTTGCGTACATAAATATTTTGCTTCGTTTGCTATTCTTCACTATGAATATCTGCATATGCATGAGTGTATGTGTATGTAAGTATGTACATGGGTGTGCAAATAAAGCAATAAATTAATAATGAAGTGTTGCTTATCAAAAATCAATGTTGTCATTTAATTAAAAATCCTCACAAATACATTCACCAATAAATGCAAAGAAGTGAATGCTACTCCAATTAATCATCCCACTCGAGAAAATTGCCGAATCAGCAATCTTTTGGCACGGCATTCTCCTTCGGTAGCAGCAAAAATGATTTCAAGTGAAAAATGGCCCTGAAATCAAAGTAATCAGCAAACAAAAAGGTATTTTGCTTTGCTGGAACAAAAAATTATTTTACAAAAGCATCAGCATTGTAAGTATACGCACTTCATATGTACATATGAACGCATATTTTGGCATTCAGCTATTCATTGAAGCCACCCGCACAAATGCCTTGGCAAATTCGGTTTCGATTATTTGAAATATAGAAATTGTTGTGCGTTTCCAATGTAGAGCGTCTAACCATAATAATCCATAAGCCATCAACGCCTTCTTGTAATGAGCAGCAATAAAGCAAACAACACTTCAACTGACCAAGTCAACCAATTAATCAAGTGGGAATTGCTGTATATTTGCAAAGCGCATACGCAACGCAAAATCTGCGAATGTGTGCATTAATTCCAACATAATAACACTGAATGAGAGCAAACAAAAACAAAACAAAAAAAAGATTTGCTATAGTTGTTGCTCTCACAGCTGCTAAATAACATAAAGAAGCACAATATTTAATTTACCACTTTGACGCTTTGAACATCTTTAGCACACAACACACGTATATGTATGTATAGGTATATGTGCATGTAGATGCCCAATTATTCATTTCTTTCGTTACGTGCGTAGTCTCATACACATACGCACACATACATGTATATATAATCACTTGTATGTGCATGCAAGCCTTAGTTTATTTTTTGCAATATTGCACTAAAAATAACACCAACATGAAATTGAGAGTGTTTAATAGTCATCGAAGGTGAAGTGCACACACTTATCCTACTGCTGTTATTGTTGCTTTTTTACATTGTTGCGTATGCTGCTGAGAAAGTTAATGTCTCTGCAGGCGCAGCAGATGTTTTACATTATTTAAATAAACTCTCATTGACGTATTTCTCAAACATATCTATGATCACTAGCAACATGTTGCTGAGGCGCTAAATGTTTATAAGCGAAGAAGAGAAAATTTAAACAAAATTTGGTATGGCAAATACATATAAATGTATGTAATTGATAATCAAATAACTTCCTTCTGTCATGAATAGGCATTGGCAAACCATCGATATGAGTAGTGTCGCTGAAATGAAAAAGTTTCTCTTAAAAATCCTATCTGCCATTCAGAGGTGCCATAATATGCTTGGAAACACCAAACCACGCACGAATATCTTTAAGAGGTGTGGGGGCTAGTTTTTTTATAATTATTTAAAAATTGGTGAGTGATAATTATTAATTTTTATATCTCTCTCTCTTTCTGTCCCTTGGAATAAATTTGTTTAAATACTAATTGATTGCTTAAACTCCAAACGATTCCGTGCTTACCTTAGAAATTTCTCTAAATTTAGTAATATTTAAAGTTAATGGGGGCAAGTAAATATGTACTACTTCTTTTATCATTAAATCAACTTCCTTTTCTAAGTAATGATCTGCCTTTTTTTCTCACAGAGAACATCTGCACGAACGATTCATTATTAAACAAAACTTATTTTCGCACAGAAAAGTTTGATTGTGAAAAATAGTGACACATTTTGTTCTTCACAACAACTTGCATGTATTTAAAATTAAAAATTAATTAATTTCAAATTAAATAAGTAAATATGTACTACTTCTTTTATCATTAAATCAACTTCCTTTTCTAAGTAATGATCTGCCTTTTTTTCTCACAGAGAACATCTGCACGAACGATTCATTATTAAACAAAACTTATTTTCGCACAGAAAAGTTTGATTGTGAAAAATAGTGACACATTTTGTTCTTCACAACAACTTGCATGTATTTAAAATTAAAAATTAATTAATTTCAAATTAAATACTTAACAAATATCGTCCATGGAGTGCAATATTACAGATCCAATATTGGTTTCCTTTTAAGTCGCTGAAAAGACACTGTCTGAGAAGTGAGTGTAGAAATATGGGGATTTGGATGATCAAGCATTTTCTGTTGGTGAGTAAGTGCAGGTTTTTTAATTTTTGAAGAAACAGTAGGATTTTAAGATCACGCAGAATTTGATTGTTTGTGACGTATAATGGTGCGCTCACAATCATTCTTACAGTCTTCGGTGGGAATATTTGGAGAATTTCTACATTTGAGTGAGTCCAATTGTTGAAGTGGGTTCATACGAGCATCATCGTGTCCGCAAATATGCCAACAATTGCTTTTTCGGATGCTGGTAAGTCATGTGTGTAAAGCAGATATAGATTGGGAGCCATTATACTGCCATGAGAAACATCAGCGGAACTTTCGTAGAGTTCAGACTGTTTTTGAAATATGATTCAATTAAAATGTAATAGTTAATGGGGAGACATTCTTTATTTTATAGAGTGAGCCATCATGCCTGACTCGATCGAATGCTTGAAATATATCGAGGAATGCAGCAGCACAGTACTTTTGTGTTTAAATGCAGAGTGAATGCAATTTACAAGCCTGTGAACTTGCTCGATTTTGCTGGGTTTTTATCTGAAGAATTAGTGATTTGGAATAATCAATCGTTTCACTAGTACTGGCATCAATCTTTTTAAAAAGGTAGTTTCCATTATTTTAGAGGCGTTGGGTAGCAATCCGATCGGGCGATATGATTCAACTTTGTAAGCACTTTTCCCTGATTTAAGAATCATTTTCACTTAGGAAACTTTCCATTGGGGAGGAAAAAAACCTCTTAGGAGAACAGCATTATAAATGTGAGTCAGTAGAGATATTCTTTCTTCGGGGAGCAGTTTAAATATTTCCCCAGGATTGAGTTTTTTGATCGCTTGTTCAATTTAAATTTTTGAGAATTTTTTAAAAGGTGGGCCCATTTATATCTACACATGCTATGAATCAGAAAACAATTTTTGACAGTAAAAGATACATAAAAATTTGAAACAAATGTTATAATACCAGTAGAAAATACAAAAAAAAAGAGTACATATATCGAATTTACTCAAAATTATTTTAATTTTGGGCATCAAAAATCAACAATAAACAAGCGAAATCATTTTGAAATCATACCCATCCCTATCGAAGGTAGTTGTCTGGTCAAATACTCATTTTTTATAAAATCCTGTTGACAAGCCACCTATCTTTATTTTAAGACGTTTACTTGGGTGCCACCCTACTACAAAAATATATATCAAAACGATCGCACTTTATTTTCTTAAAAAAAATGCCTAAAAAATATCTATAAAAAATGAGTATTTGACCAGCCTACTACCTGAAAAGCTTAAAAATTAAATACATAAATATCATAATTCATTTGAGTAACAAGGCATATATTCATCCAAATTCCTCGTTAGCTGCCTCTCATCCAAATTAAACACATTTTAATTGCTTACCAAGTAAAAGTACTCGTTTAAGAATCTAAAATACCTTCACGAGCATGCCATAAGTAACTCAGTTTGTTGAGAACCCTAAGATTAGCTTATAGCTGCCTACTTTCTTTAGTCTCCAAAACCAAAGACTTAAGCAACAAACCGCTGTCAGTAGCTCCACAACACATAAAGCAAAATAAACTGACAGACTACCGGCTTAAGTCTCCAGAGTTGATAGAATACCCTCACTATTCTCCTGCTCTACCAGCCTATTCCACTCTCTTACACTCTCCAATACTCTCTCTATACGCTTGTTGCCGCTTTCCGCTCTCTAGCAACATACCAATGCCTCAGTTGTTATTTCAACTTCCACTCACATATGCATGCACTCATACAAGCACATTTGTTAGCGCTTCTTCACACTTAAGCTTGTTTTGTTGCTTACAGTTGACAGCAACAGTTGCAACTATTCCTGCCGTCACTTGCTTGATGCTTTTGGTTGCTATTCGGCTTTGGTTTTTGTGACCAGTTGTACTTTTCAAGCACACGCCGCTGCGCGCTCGGGTTCATCTACGCTGCTCGGAGCATCTGCAGTTGCTGGTGTTGCTTTCTTGCTGGTTTGTTTTTCGCATTGTTTTGACGATTTGTGCCAACGGCATCTGCCAGCGCGTCGTGCTCTGCCTTGTGACCCAGTGCGAGCGCATGGGTATATGTGTGTGTGTGCACCTCACGCTGGCTGCTTGTGGCGGCGGCACCTTATGAATTTTTATGCCCAAATGTGCATGAATGAAATTTCAGTTCTTGATTAAAGTTCGAAACGAACGGTTGTGCGATTCCAATAGCTGCGGTGTGTGGCACGTTATAAAGTAAATATATTTGCAAATTGCCATCGACTGTGTTTTTTGTTTTTCTTAAAACTGCTTACACTGCTGTGTGTGTTATTTGTGTGCAATGCTATTTGATGTGGAATGGATTTATTTTTGAACAACTGGTTTTTTTTTAATAAAAACAAAAATCATATTTGGAATCAAGAACTATTTTTTAAACAATTTTTAATTTCTATATGTGCGCCAGTGACCCAAATTATATTTTATCAACCGGCCAACACACCACAAAACCAGACCACTCAACCAGGCTAAGCTGATGAGCCTTTGATTGTTGTGCCCTAAAATGGAAATGTAGAAAATGAAAAATCGCATTCTGCGCAAATGTTAACAAGTTTTCCTTGGCAATAATGTTTGCAGCGCCTACAACACAGCGCAATGCGAGACCGAAGCAGCATTGAAGCAACGCCAGCAGCCAGCAGTCAGCAGCAGCAGCAGCGATGCCACAGATTTAGCCTGCTGGCCGGTGAATTGGCAGACAAGAACGCTCCCCAATTGTATTGCGGTCGCGTCTTCATCGTTTGGCGCTCGTGCTAAAGTTGTTGCTGTTGCTGTTGCCACAGCACCGCTGCTGTTGCTGGTGCATTTGTTAAGCTGATGCTATGATGTTGCTTTTGTACTCGCATTCTCGGTATAACAACATTGGCGAAGTGGTAGACGATTCGCATGCGCTCGTTGTGATCTTTTGCACTTTAACCATTTCACGCGACTCAGCAACAACAGCAACGAAGCAAATAGTCACAAGACCATATTCCATTTTTCTATGGAAATTTACTTATTTTTTTTGCTAAAGACTTTCATTCGCTTTTGATAAGAAGTTGCAAGAGCAGTGTTTCAGTAATTGAGCGAAACTTATGGCGAGTTTCCCAACCCTTTTGGAAATTTTTTCGTTAGTTACAAAAACCTGATGTGGCTTTACTGCTCTGCCTTTTCTTTGAAATCGTTGCTGTGGTGCAGATTAAACTTGACTTTTATGCAAACGCATACATACATATTTAAATATCAAAGGCGTAATGAGATTATAAATAATAATTGCAGTATATCTCGTTTTCTCACATACTATTTTCCACCATTTCGGTATTTTTCAAAGCCACGCACAAAAGTTTTTCTTAGTAATTCTGATATTCATCAAACATTGCGCTGTAGCATCTATGTTTCTACTATTCCCACTGTGCTTTTAACAATGCAAATTTATTTGTGTTTATGTGTGTCTGTATGCCTTGCATCTTCACACTAACACTTGCGTAACAAATTTACAAAAATTTTAATAATCACAAAATCAAAAAAAAAAG
Source organism: Anastrepha obliqua (assembly GCF_027943255.1). Lineage (NCBI taxonomy): Eukaryota > Metazoa > Arthropoda > Insecta > Diptera > Tephritidae > Anastrepha > Anastrepha obliqua. The sequence continues at coordinate 16,705,135 of NC_072892.1, forward strand.
TTACGAACAATAGAGGACCACGAAACAAAGCGACGAATTATTCTTTTCGCGCAAAAAATAAAAACACTTTTTGTTTGCTTTGTAAAGTGTGGGCGTGAGAAGAGTTTGAAAATTTTCGATATCAAAACAAAAAAAAACAAACAAGATTTATTAACAATATCGGATGATTTTACAGCTAGCGGAATATATCTAGAAAACCAAGGTGAGTTCAAATTGATTCACGTTTGTATTCTTTCTAGCGTAAGCGACCCCTCTTTAAGTGAAGTTTTACATAAAACAAAACAGAGTTAAATTTCAGACAAATTTATTTTATCTCCTTCAAAATATGACCCGTCTGAAGCAACACACATGAGCCAACGTTTAGCCCAGTCCTCCATGCACCCCTGGTAGGCCGACGAAGGGATGGCCTTCAGCTGCTTCGTCGCATTCTCTTTGATCTCCTCTATTGACTGAAATCTCCTTCCACGAAGTGGTAACTTTAACTTGGGAAACAAAAAGAAGTCGCATGGGGCTATATCAGGTGAATACGGTGGTGTTTACTTGGGGTTTGGTCAAATAATCCAGCACGATATGGGCTCGTCATCATCATGCAAAATCCAAGAATTGTTTGCCCACATTTGCGGCCGTTTGCGACGTACAGTATCTCTCAGACGCTTCAAAACGGATAAATAATATTCTTTATTGACTATCTGGCCCGAGGGAAGGTACTCATGGTGCACAACGCCGCCCCGGTACTTTTTGATCATAGGGTACCTGTAATAGGCTACGCTTTAGTGGGCTGCCCGTTATGTGAGGTCTGGCAGAGCTCTTACTTAGGGTATAACTAGTACCCTTGGAATGTTCGCGAGTTTAAGTTATCACGGTAGAACATTCAGCATGGAAATGCCCACTCAACTTTTTTTTCCTTGTTCACTTCTTGACAAAACTCTTCCATCGTACACGGTTCTGGATTTTGCGTTGGTGGTTACTCGCCTAAGCAGCGTTGGGAAGCGACTACTCGCAGTCTAGACTCAGGAGGACATGAAGAAATAGAAGCAATTCGCGGCTTTGGCTTAGTTTACAGACACAGTCGGCTTAGCGAAAATACAATATACACCCACTATTCCAAAAAAAAAAAAAACCCGAACTTTTTATCAGTGCCTATTTTATGATAATTGAATAAAAGATAATTGAATCTTGGCGCTTAGATACAAATTTTACAAAAAAAAATTGTTTCTCTATACTATTTTCATAAATTTAAATGTTTAAATTAAACCATAAAGGTTAGCTATTTTGAAACTTTCCTCTGATTTTAGTAGCTCCTCTGGAATCACATCGCGCCAAAATTTCGCTCATAATTCACTCATGAGTTTTCTAACCTGTACGATAAAGCAGACTGTGGAACAGTACTTGCAAGTTGAAATAAATATCTTGAGGTTAGGTTAGGTTAGGTTATGGTGGTAGTTTCTGTACGACCAACACATTTAGACCTTACAGGTCCAGATATATCCCCCAACTTTCGAGATATCCTCTCTTCAGAGGCTCAGGAGTTCCTTTGCCTTTTTCTTGTTTATTTACGGCCATTGTAGTCCAGCTGTTACGCATTTTCTTCATCTCTCCATGTCTTATTAGCCACATGGATGGTAATGGTAATGATAATGGTAATGGTAATGGTTGTACGGGTTAGACTAAGACCTTTATGCACTGCGACCAGATTGATCTATTATGCGCCCCTAAGTATGATACTTAATTTTAATTATTTAGTGTTGCGAGGAATCGAATCAGATGCTTAGGAGGGAGTATTTGTAAGACTTCATGCTCTGGTGGGTACGAGGCACAGAATTCTGTGTCTCCTGTGACCTAATGCTTCACAATTGGTTCCATGGACTGCTTTTCATCACAACAGAACCTGCATGAACTGGTGCTAGATAGTCCTATTGCACTTAAATATTTATTACAGGCAAAGTGACCTGAAAGTGCTCCACAGAGTAATCTGAGACCCTTTTTATCTAGGGTTAGAGCAGATTTTGCTCTGTTGGCATTGAAGTTCAAAAACTTTTTGGGGTGATTTGCCCCATGGATGATCTTATTCTTAATTAATACTTCCCTCGTGGCCATAGGTGATCCATTAGTATTTCTATCCCTGAGCAGTTGAAGGATAGTACCTTTCCTGGCTAGGTCATCGGATTCACAATTTCTTCTCATGGGATAAATAGCCTAAAAAATAGTTGCAGTGGCCTCTACACTGAAGCAAATATCTGAAATTTTTACAACACAGCCTGGTTAGGAGTACTACCATACATAGGTAAGTTACGAATTACCTGTTAGGATGATCTCGATCAAATATTTCATGCATCACTGCAACCCTTACAGGTCATTGGAAGGTAGCGGATCATGCAGCCTGACTCAACCTCCCGTTCAATCCAATCTGCGGAAGCTGTCAAGCGGAAGAGGTGAAGGAAAGTCTTTTCCACTACTTATGTGCATGTCCAGGGCTAGCTAGGGCACAACTTCGCTCTTTCGGTAAACCTTTCCTACAGGAAATTAATGAGATTTCAGACATCGAGATAAAGGATTTGCTGCTATACTTGGACCTCACAAGATGGATCTGACATAGAAACAAAAAAAAAAAAAAAAGAGGAGAGCAGTGTAGTAAAACGGTGCTGGTCGCTAATCAGAATTATTTCAGTAGAAACACTCATCCACTTCAACAACAACAAGGACAACCATACCTAGGAATTTTTTTATTAATTTTTTTTTTAAATATCGTTTAAACTACAATAAAAACCACATAGCTTGAACTTTCAAACTTTATGTAAAATGAAAAAAAAATTACAAATTTTCATGAAAATTTCGAGCTCTGTCAGAATTTTAGAAAATTTTGGTTATGCTGGCCGTTCAATTTGATTATAATAAAAAGGCAGTTTAAGGTGGCTGAAAATGCGCGTCGACTTTTTATAATTCTTTTAATTTTTCTAATGAATTAATTTTAATAGTTTAAACTACAACAACGAACATATAACTTGTAATTTCAAACTTTGTGCAAAATTAAAAAAAAATCACTTAATTTCAAACTTCTTTCTCAGAGGTTAAGAAAATTCTAGGTATGCAGCCTGTTCAATTTTGTTTTAATAAAAAGACAGATTAAGGCAAGGCGAATCTATTTAAGGTGGTGTTGGTAAATCAGCTGAGTTGTTTTTTTTTTTCTTTCGCCGTGTCCATGTGGCTGTCAGCACAGAATAAAGCAAGGCGAATTAATTTTTTGTTTTCTAATATACTTCGCCAATACCTTGCCATGACAATCAACCGTACAAAACATTGTTGTTGGTCTAGTGCCACCACCTTGAATAAACGCGCCCTGGTTTAAGGTAACTGAAAATTCTCTTTGATTTTTTAATAATTTTTTGGTTGACGATGCTATGCATTTTCTTTCATGCAAAGAATGCTACAATTTTTTTTACTCGTGTAATGGCAAACTATAGAAGACTGCCGCGAAGAACAATCAATGGTTTAGGCACTTTTAACTTGCACTTTGTAGTAACAAATTTCAATGGCTTTTAAAAGTGCTTAACCGAATTTTTTCTAAAAATTTCATTTAACAATTTTGGAAATTTTGTTGAGAATGTGTAAGATTTTTTTTAAATTTTGTACAAAGTTTGAAAGTCTAGGTTATTCAGTTTTTTTGTCCTAAAGCGTGTTTTTTTAGAGGTTAGGTTTTCCAGATGAAATAAAACGTATATAATTTAATGTTATGGCCAAGAATTTAGCTTTATTATAAAGATAAGGGTTTGCCATTATGTTTTAAAATAGATTTCGGGCAAGTGGCCGCCGCGGCTGGCTCGAATAAATTCCAGCCGAGAGGCCCAATTTTCGACCACTTTTTGTAGCAATTGGGGCCGTATGTCAGCAATAACGCGCCGAATATTCTCTTCCAAGACGTCAATCGTCTCGGGCTTATCTGCGTAGACAAGCGACTTCACATTGCCCCACAAGAAATAGTCCAGCGGTGTTATATCGCACGATCTTGGAGGCCACGCCACAGGTCCACGGCGCGAGATAATGCGCTCACCAAAAGTTTCCTTCAATAAATCGATTGTTGCGTTGGCTGTATGGCATGTAGCGCCGTCTTGTTGGAACCAAAGGTCGTCCACATCAACATCGTCCAATTCAGGCACGAAAAAGTCATTAATCATGGCTTTATAGCGCTCTCCATTGACTGTAACATTATGGCCGGCTTCATTTTTAAAGAAATATGGACCAATGATTCCCTCTGCCCATAGAGCACACCAAACAGTGACTTTTTGAGGATGTAACGGCGTCTCAGCAATGGCTTGTGGATTATGTTCCCTCCAAATGCGACAATTTTGCTTATTGACATACACATTCAACCAAAAGTGAGCTTCATCGCTGAACAAAATTTTCTTCGATGCATCGCGCGAACCGAACCATTATTTTCGTAATAAATTTGCACGATTTGCAAACGTTGTTCAGGTGTAAGTCTATTCATTATGAAATGACAAACCAAACTGAGTATAAATCAAGTGACAGCTGTCAAAAAGACCATCTACGAAAAAAGTAGTGCCAACTTGAAAACCTAACCTCTAAAAAAACACCCTTTAATAGAAACTATTTTTGTCTGGAAAAATAAAAAAACAATTAAATAAAAAAATAAATAGTCAAAACTTTGCAACATATTTTGTTGCTATTATTGTGAACACAACTGTACATATGTATAGTTATTGAATAGCTAATAAAAAATGTTAAGCAGTTTGTCTGAAGAAGACTAAATGCGCGTCTTATAAGTTTGGCTGGCCGCTGGAATCTAAAGCCTGATTGCCGCTGCATATCAACTGTTCACGTATGGTGTACATAGAATATTTCCAAAGGCATCATGAAGCATGATGAAGCTTATGCTATAATTCCGCAACGATTTGGAATTTGTTGCAAAAAGCGTTGGTCTACGTGTGAGCAGGGATAAGATGAATTATTTTCTGCATGTGAGCTATAATCTGTATTTTGAACACATTGCCAGACATGGCACTATTGTTGGTTACAATATCGAGGTGGTGAAAGATATCTCCTCTTTGGGGTGCAGTGTAAAAATGGAAGATATCCTTCTTAAAGCAGCATTTTGTTTTCTCCAGATTACTTCTTTAAGGATACTACAAGGCTACTCCAACGTACGCTATTAGATGGTGGTATTCCATTAACGAAGGCACTTTCCCAAAGAGGTGGAAGAAGCAACCACTTGTGCTTCTACCCCAGGGCAACAAAAATCCTGGCGAACCCGAGTCTTACCGACCAAAATGTCTAGACTAGACACAATGGGGAAAGTGCTGGAGAAAATTATTTGCGACAGGTTGTCGTCTTTCGCTGAGGATAAAGGTATTTTATCCACATACCAGTTTGGCTTCAGAATATCCCACTCAACAGTGGATGTTGTCAAATGCGTGGTAGATTTAGCAAACAGAAGCTGTGGTAACTCTGAACATTATAAATGTTTTTAACACAGCAAGCTGGCAGCGTATATTAGAAACCCTCGCAACAATAGGGTCGCCTAGTTATATAATCAGAATAATTGAGAGCTATTTCACTGACCGTAAACTGAGGTTTAGAAGTGACAAAGGTGTTGAGGAGTTTATCGCATCAGCAGCGGTTCCTCAAGGATCAGTTCTGGACCCACTGCTGTGGAACCTAATGTATGACGGGTTTCTAAGACTGGATATGGCCCATAGAACTAATTTCCTTGGATTCGAGGATGACATCGCGGTGGTAATGGTAGCAAAACATATCCACGAAATTGAGAGGATTGCCAGCGAATCATTAAGCAGGATCAAAACTTGGCTAAGGTCTATGAAGCTGGAATTAGCTGAACATAAGACCGATATAGTTCTAATAAGCAGCAGGAAGATAGTAGAAATTATAAATGTATATTTTGGGTCCGTAACCATTAGTTCAAACCCCGCTATTAAATACCTAGGAGAGTTGGTTGACAGTTGTTTAAACTTCAAATCGCATCTGGAATACGCTGTGAAGAAGGCATCGAGTGTGCAGTCCTGTCTGTCGCGAATCATGACAAACAATGGCGGACCTAGCCACAGCAAAAGAATACTAAATACTTTATATAGCAGGGTAGTCAGCTAGGTTCTTTTGTATGCTGAACTGATCTGGGCTGATGCACTGAACTTGAATAGCTTCACCAAAAAACTGACAGCCGTCTATCGGCCAAGCGCTTTGCGGACTATCTGCGGCTTCCGTGCAATTTCGGACGATACTTCCTTCGTTATAGCAGGACTAGTCCCTGTAGACATTTTGGCGAAATAAATGCAGAGAGTGTATATCGTCCCCTTAGTATTAAAATAGCCTATAAATTTTTTGATGTTTTGAGAAAATGAATTTCAAACTTTTTGTCGAAAGTAGCTCTCACTCAAATCTCGTTATGTCTGTAAATATAATATTTATTATATTTTGACTGACGTTTTGATCCACTTTGTGGAACTAGAAATTGACAAAATTTTGACCACATATAAAATCGACGATGGAGAATCCAAAAATTCAATAAAAAATAATAGCCTATGAGCACATAGGCTATTGTTATACTAAGGGGACGATATAAGCCTATCTGAATACGAAGGTAGACCACGTCATAAAACTATTGCAGAAGAAGAAAGGCGTCATGCGATCGCCCACTGGCAAGAGCGGTGGAACAGATCGCCAAAAGGTAGATGGACGCATGGGGTAACATCCATTCTTACGACGTGGTTAGAAAGGAACCATGGGAAAACAAACTTCCGCCTAATCCAATTTCTTTCAGAGCACAGAGTATTTCGAAAATACTTCCATAGATTCGGCCATGACAGTACCCCATACTGCCCAATCTACTATCGGGTTAGCATTGTACCAACTTGTGTTTATGGAAGGCTGTTTAGGTTGATCTTTTCCAGCCGGTCGTGGCTTCTGCTTCCCTGAGGAATCTGGCATAAGATGGGCTCCCCGAGTTCGTTGGTTTCCAGAGTTTGCCATTACTTATGATGTTGGGCTAGAATATTCTGTACATTATCATCATTGTTGGTGAAGCATTAGAGTTTCTGCGTGATCGTTTTCGAAAGAAGCTATGCTTCACTTCTATACAGCGGCGCCCACTTGAATTGGTACGCAAATGAGTCCATCTTCATTTTCCTCCTAAAATAATTGTTTAAAAATAATGTGTGCAGGAAGAAGGAAGTATTCGATTAGATGAAAGTTCGGCAGGTATGATGAGTTCTCAAAACTCCAATGTAACTATTTCTTTAAAGTTTCCTATTGCTTAGATCTGAAATGGTTGAAGGGAGTGCCCACATTTTATGCTCAATGAGATGCTGATGAGTACAACTTTCTCTCAACAAACTGCACTTAGGTTGGCTCAGTAAGTAGGTGCCGGATCAAGCAATGACTAAGTGATGCTCAGCGCATTCAAGATAGGAATTCTATAAGTGATTGCTGGCAATTGTCAGGGTAGACAGGCATTGATGTATGTAGTTGAATGCAGCAAAGCTCAGCTAATTCGTACGAAATGTTATTGCCGGAGAAGGTGACGATGAAGTGAAAATATTTTTCAGTAGTTGGCAAACGTGAACAAAGACCAATGCGCTTTAAGTTGAAGAATTATAAGAGATACAGAGCGATGTATCAGCGAGTAGATTACATGAATGGCACAACATTTAAACGATTGAACCTTATGCATACAGCTAACAATGAAGAGCAAGTAGAGTAGCGAAGAGTAAAACATATTTCGAACAAAACAAATTTCCAACATAATTTCGAAAATATCATGCGTTGTTGAGAGATTTGGTAGAAATGATGTTCAACAAGATTTTTGATTCGTTATTAATTGCGCTGTGTGTTTGTCATTAATTGCACTTTTATTAATGGGGAAATTAAAACGAAAAAAGCAACAAAGTTGCTGAACAACCATACATATAAAATAAAAATAAAATTTATGCCGCACAATACATTAGCTTTTCCTAATCCAGGCTTCCTACGCGCATAACTGACTTTTGATTGTGAAAACGCAAAACATTTGATTGCATAGTTGCGATAGAGTTAACTAAGTAAGTATTTACAAAAAAAAAGCATTTCACTTTCTGGCATGCCTACTACTGTAAGAAATATGTGATTGCATTCATATATATATACAGGGTGTCCAGTGGCCGAATTGGTAATTAAAAGCTAAATTAGAAAATAATTACTAAAGATGAAAATTTGCTTAAATAACAATTACAAATAGGATAAGTGCGGATTTTTTAAATTATTTCCTTTAAATGTTGGCCGTTATGTCGGATAGACTCTTGGAATCTGGACTCCGTATTCCGTGCCACTCGCTGGCGAAGTGATATCGGGCTGCAATTAACCACACCAATTTAGGTGTGGTTTACATTCAACATCGGCCCTTGAAATTTAACTACCCTTTATAAGCTCAAAAGTTTTAAGGCGAACAAAGAAATAATTTGCTTTCATGGCAGAAAATCTTGATGCTAAAATGGTGCATTATCAATTTTTTGGTCACATGTCAGCCTATGCGGCACAAATCTTGACTTGACCTTACGAGTCACTCGGTTTAATAAATTGAAATAAGAATTACTTCGTGGGCAATAGTTAGCATGGCAGGGATGGAGCTTTCGCTATGGCCAATATATTCTCATTGTATCATCAAAGCATAAAAATATATTACTTTAGTTTTCTGCTATTCGAAATTATGTTTTAAAGCAATGCCAAGCACACACACACACACACAACCAAACACCTTTGCCACGCTTCTACGCTTCTTCGCTTCTTTAGTATCGCACCACCCAAACATAATTGAAATTTAATCACTTCCGCAATAGGCAAGTAACTTTTTGAAAATTATGATAATAGGCAAATAATTAAAGAAAAATTCAAAAGTAGAGTATTTATATAAGCGTAATGAACGCTTGAATAAAAAAAGATGCACGCAAATGACAAAAAAGTAACGACTTTGCTTTCGACTTGGACGGAAATCAATGCAAACAGAGCAAATGCGAGACTTAACACATTGAAAAAAAAATATATATATAAAAATAGAAATACGAAAAGCATACAAATACAATAGACTTTTTTGCATTGTGGCAAGGCAATTAAGTAATTGCTGATCAATTAAATTGTGCAAAAATGAAAGTGCAACATTACCGCATAATCCCTATTTCGTGAGTTAAATCGCGCTTGCTAAAGAAAAATTCAAAATTGCGAAAATTCAAAAATTCAATAGAGTATTCAGCGGCGATGCACCTTTTTCTATTAGCAGGAACTGCGGGCTGCCAATTTCTATTGTTGAAAAATTTGCAAATGCTGCCGCTGGTTTTACTTTTCTATTATTCTCAGCTTTTCAAAACACTACGCCAACATGAATAGGTCAATAAACCGAAACGATGAAGCAAGAAATTATTTATAATATAAAATAACTGAAAGCACCAAATGGAAAGGAAAAGAATAACGAAATAATGAATAGCCAGCAGAGGTGCTTATGTAATTTATTTGAGTAAAAAAAGCGAAAGTCATCAAGCTGAAATTAGTCGTAAATTTTTTAGCTTAATTTGCAACTGAGACTTTTTTATTTGTTTTGTTTTTGTGGTTAATTTTGAGTTTAAAGTGGTCAAAGTGGGGGGTGCGAGAAGTCGCTGAGCGACTTAAGCATTTGCGTGAGCTTAAGCGGTTGACTAGAATTGATTGGATTTGAACTATTAACCTAGTTTTGATTTAAGCTAAATATATAACAGAAACTGAATATAGTGAAGTAGTGAGCATTCAAAGCTAAGCTCAGCTTAAACAGGTTACTGGTAATGGAGGTGCATGTTGCTAATTGTAATTCTGGCGAAATTGAGAAATTATGCACAAATAAATTTTAAAAAATCAATTTTTAAATTTAATATAATATTAACTTACTTTTAATCAGTTCGACCGCCGAATCTCGGCAAAACACCAAAACGAAGAAACAGTTTTTTTCTTAAAGCGGGCGCCCCTCAGCAGACAATGGCAAATCTCCGAGTGTTTTCCTGCTATGAAAAAGCTTCTCATAAAGAATATCTGCCGTTCGTAGTCAGCTTGAAACTGTAGGTCCCTCCATTTGTGGAATAACCTCAAAACGCACGTCACAAATAGGAGGAGGAGCTCGGCCAAACACCCAAAAGGGCGTACGCGCCAATTAGATATATATATGTAACCTCTTAAGTATTTTGTAGCCTACTACTGTTCAAATACCCCATTTTTTTAATCTATTAAGATTTTTTAATTTGATTGAATAATAAATCTTAAATAAAAGATATTCTCAACTGATTCCATGTCAGCCATCCGTGTCCTCTTCACCATTGTTAAAGAGAAACTGTACAATTTCTTTCTTAAAAGAAGCGCAAGACAAATGGAGTTCTATTTCATTCTATTTCCACTACATTTTTTTTTTTTTTTGTTTTTTTGTGGATGAGGTAGGATTCAAAATGCCTTCACACTTAGATCGACCGTCATCTCCTGCGTCGTGTAGTGAGGCCACTAAAACGATCTCTCCTCCCCTTCTGGGGAGACACCCTTCCCGCAACTGCTATCTATATTACTTCGTGAGGGCCCAGACCGCCTTCCATAAAGAACCAATTCTATTCACCCATGTCTGGGTCGGCGATATTTGTAGCCAGCTTTCATGCTATAGGATCGTCTTCTTGTGTCTATCCGCTGCACTGTCTTGAGGTCTATCTTTTTTTCCGCAGTACGTTTTCGATGTATTTCTTTACCGCGTTCCAGTTGTCCTCGCGTTCGAGCATTTTGCTGATTATGTTGCTCGGTGCGATATCGCCAATCTGCTCCCTCAGAGCATTTCTTTCCGAGCGAGCCATCTGTAACAACTAAAAACTTGTGTTCGGCGTCATGACTCAGCTCTTCGTAGTAAATGCTCTTGGAATGGGTTACCTTGCCCATGTGGTATAGATATCTTCGGAAGTAGCCGTGGCCTGAGAGGAACTGAGTTAAGAAGTAGTTTGATTTGCCAATTGATGGAATAACTTTCGCCGTCCATCTGCCATTCTGTTCAGTGTCCCATCGGCTTTGCCACCGCAGCATGGTTTGGCATCTCTGCTCTGTGAAGCTAGTGATGCCGTGTTTCTTTTTGTAGTCCCACGCATCCATTCGTTCTCGGAACTTGAGGTCGACAGGTATTTGCCCGCTGATCACGATAATTGCTGCGACTGAGACTGAGTGCTGCTGTTCGTTGCTCGACTTGCAGTGCTTTGCGCTTGGCTTTGCAGTTAGCAAAATTCTCCATGCCTCGCTGCTGTACAGGAGAATTGAGCTTGTGGCCGCCATTATTAGTTTTCTTTTGCTCTGTGTTGGTCCACCGATGTTTGCCATTAATCTACTTAGCATACCCGTGACCTTTACTGCTTTGGTAGTTGCATGCCGTATCTGGGCCCAGAAAGTCAGCCTGCAGTCAAGTTGAATACCTGAGTATTTCACTACTTTTTGGGTCACTAAGGACGCGTCACCTATTTGTATGCTGGCCTCGAGTGGCATGTGACCTCGTGCCATACGGATGACTTCGGTTTTATGTTTGGCAAGCTCGAGGCCATGGTCCTTAAGCCATATTTGCGTCCTTATCATGACTTGGTTCAGCTTCCTTCTAGCGTCCGCAGTGTCCCGAGCTGGTATGACCGCCGCTATATCGTCCGCGTATCCCACTAGATATGTATCTTCTGGCATTTCTATGCTAAATATGTCATCGTAGCTCTGATTCCAGAGATCGGGGCTGAGAATAAATCCTTGAACTGCGCCAGACGTTATCGCTTTTATTTTCTGACCATCTGGTTTGTCGTACAGCAGCATAAACAGCATTGGATGGATGAAAATGATTTTTCTTCCTTTAGGTTTTGTAATCATTTGCAGATAGAGGTCTTCATTATGGTATCAAAACGGCACTTTACTGATATAATACTTGTAGTGTACCCGTGGTACTCTTGCCATCTAACCTTCCTACCCAGCTCATTTGGCAGTATTTCAAACAAGTGCAGCAAAAGCTCATCTCGCAGCTGGCTGTCATAAACTTTCAACACCTACAATCGGATAAATATGGTATGTTTTTGGGTAAAGCATATACCCTTTTGGGGTTTTGTTAGAAAATGCTAGGCCACAAACGAACATCACTTATAGCCGTCCAAAAATACGAGAACTATGAGTGGTTGAGTATTGGAGATTTTATTTTAGTCGAGTTAGAATTAACATATTAAATTTGGTAGACTAATCTTTCTGAACATAAATTAATATGTATAGGGTTAATTGGTATAGGGTTAACACCTCTTGTGATATCCAAAGAAAAGTGCTATATTTTAATATAAATGATCGGATGTTTATTTCATTATAAAGAGGAAGGTATGCCGTTAATAGTGGAAAATAACATCAGGCAAATGACCATCACGAACACGCTTACAGAACAATATCCCTTTCATGAAATTTTCCATAACCAAATTGCAAAGTGGCTACCCTACGACCTCGATAGCCTCACGAGTTCCATCTTTGCCTGGGCTGTTGGCGTAGACCTTCTCTTTCACGTGGCCTCAAAGAAGAAAGTCACAAGGTGTTAAATCACAAGATCTCGTTGGCCAATTGTGATCACCTCTTCGAGAGATAACACGGTCCGGAAACTTTTCCCGTAAAAGATCAATGGTTTCGTTACTTGTGTGGCACGTAGCGCCGTCTTGTTGAAAATAAACGTTGTTCGGATCAATACCATCCAATTCCGGCCATAAGAAATCGTTAATCATCTCTAATCTAATCTAAATATCACCTGTTATTGGAAAACCCTTTATTAGGAACTGGAACTGTCTCTTTTTTCTTAGATTCACAGTCTGTGGTGGACCATAGCTTTATGAACAATCCTCCTCCTATACAGTCTCTCTCTTGCCTCATTTCTCCAATTACGAAGGTTCATCGCTTTTAAGTCTGCTTCGACGTCATCAAGCCATCTCTTTCTTGATCGGCCTCTCTTTCATCCTCCAATTGCATGCAAAGTAAGCACTCTTTTTTGGATTATTTCGTTGGCATTCTTATTATGTGGCCAATCCATCTAATCTGCTTCGAACGTTCGACTAAATTAGTTACGCTGCTATTTATATGGATTATTACTTTGAGGCGTGATTTTTTTTTTAAATAATATTAGTTTGGGGAAAAAGAAATGCATTATTTTTGTGTAAAATTTTTGCGTAAATGGTTTAACCTTTTTAATGATCGATCTTTAGCGCCTGGGCAATGCTATGACTACTAATATGCCAGTCAACTTCAATTATTTCTGTGATTTTATAGGCATTTAATTTTGCTGTTCGAACGGGTAATAAGTTAAAGTAACAGAATTTTATTTTCTTCAGTTCGAAGGCTCACTACCGAATGTGTGAAAATATGATATTTCAGCAGTTTTGTTGCTTAGTTAACCTGTTTCACCTGTTGTGCATTTCCTTAAACTACTCAAAAATTAATTATTTTGCATTTAATAATATATAATTTTTCCCAAGGCATTGCATAAGCTCAGTGAATGTTAGCTCAACTTTTTTGTTTTGTCGTTTAGTAGTCATTTTTAGCATAGGGCTTACGGTGGCTCGGCATGTATTTTAAGAGCAAAGAGTTAAACTGACAATCATCGTTATTTATGATAGACACCCATTTAATATTTTACGGTGTAATAAAATGTAGCGCGCAGCAAACAATAAAAATTCAAATAGGAGTATATCAAATTGCGATATGCACAATTTTAACGGTACATAGGTATCAAAAGAGCATATAATTGTTTGAGCAAAACAACAACCAAAGCAACGCTAAGGCTTAGAATAATAAAAGTGCAAAGTAAGATGATTTTATAACCGACAGCGAAATGAGTTGCTGCAACACTTTGTTGTTTGTTGCGCTGACGCCAAGAGTTACCCTTTTGTTACTTTTCCGTACTTTTGTAAAATTCAGGTTTATGGCTGAAGCGAAATCGCTTCACCTCAACTAATTTTTCTGCAAATAATTTTTTTTTTTTTTGTGTGGAGCTTTGTTGTTAAGATCTATTGAGGCAGACGCGACACAGGAATTCAATAGCAGGAGATGCAGCTTCAATCGATGTGCAGCAAAAGAAAAAGTTATGAAATGTAAAACTATGAAAAGCAGATGTGAAGATGTGAAGGTGAAAAAATAAAAATAAACAAAATTAATTTAGCAACGCCTCGCCTCAGTGTGGAAAGCACATCTCTTACTTGGAGGTTGAAATCGCAAGTATGGCAATTCTATCAGTAAGAAGGAAAAGGTGCTGCTGTATGCAAGCAACACCCCAAATGTCTAAATGTTTTGGGTGTTAGTCTCTAATTTCTTTAGTCTCTAATTGCGATGCACCACAAATGTGAATTTTCGAAAGTGACCAAGTGGTTTTGTGGCTCATAGTGAGGATAATTCATACGCAAACTCAGCGTAAGTAGTTCTACAGCCATGGCTTGGTCAAGTTTGTTTACAGTTATCTAGCAAATTTTATTTAAATTTATCACCGAAAAAAGTTCACTTGATTTATTAATGCATATTTTTATAGACTTATTTCGTTTTTGGCTGAATACTTTTTTCTATTTTTTTTTAATTTTTTTTTAATTTTTTTTTAATTTTTTTAAATTTTTTTCTTCAATAAACTTTGTCCCACAATTTGAGCAACTTTTTCACAGCTGACGTAATAGTGCCAAACATTCACCTGATTCTATACGCGCATATGTATGTATACAGTTGAGAAGTTTAGAATACCCTGCCTTGTGTGTGTGTGTTAGAGTGTGAAGGCAGAAGACAGAAGACTTAAGCAACAAACTTGTTTTGAGTGCTGCCACATTAACATACTAATGTGTGAATAAACTTGTGCGAAGACTTGCTGCAGTTGACAGTTATATGCGAGTGCAAACATAAAACGTGTAATGGTCATCGTATGGGTGTGTTACAAGCAGAAGGCGCGGCGAACAATTCCATAGAGCAGCAGAAGAGTCTAAACGAAACTGAAAGCGTGAGCGTTTGGCAGCAAACCTTTCAATTCTTTTCATTGTCGTCGCTGCACGTATTGCGTATTGTAAATTTGAAATAAGAATTCCGCATGAATAAGTCAACTGGAATCTGTCTAATTAATAGCTCCCACATCTTTCTGCTGACGGCTACTGGCAGTATTGTGCTTGTGAATGACAATAAATAATAGAAATTTAATGCAATTTCGCTGAGCAATTAATAAACCGACAGCTAGCGGCTAAAGTGAGGTAATGTAAGTGGATTTTCATACACACAAACAACAACAATAATGTTTAATGCAACTGCAAATGCTTAAGCAGTGCAAGATTCAAGTGGCAGCGATTGAATTTCATGTTCAATTTCAAATACAGTCAGCGTCAAAAGAAAGTGTATACCATATATTGATAAGTTTTAACTATTAATTTACTTATTTTGCAATTTCACTTATCTTCTTTATATATAAAAATGAATGTTTGTCTGTATGTCATCGATGTACTCAAAAACTACTGGACCGATTATTATAAAAATTGGTATATATATGCATTTTTCCACGGAGAATGTGTGTGTAGAATATGCTCATTGATGCCACTTGCCACCAGGTGCCGCTGCAGAGTAGCTACTTCTGCCCCGTTCAACCGATTGTCATAAAAATGAGTATGACGAAAGAGAAGAGCACGAGCAACGGGCATCAAGGTTGGAAAATCTTCGAGTACACACCTCTGAGACCCGTTTGTTTGAATCGTCTGAACAACGAGAAGTAAGGTTAGAAACGGATCGAATACATACTAATCAGACCCCTCTTCTGAGGCAACTGAACTACGGGAAAGAAGGCAGCAAAATGCTCGAATAAGCACGGCTCGATCAAGACGAACACTGCACGCTGATTTGAATCTTAGTGCATTCCATTATGACAGTAATAATGATTACAGTCTTCATGCAAATGTCGTCATTGGAAAAATGGATAAAATTTGCATGTATTGTAGTGCACTTAAATTTAAAAATGAAACACCTGAAATGTGTTGCGCCAGTGGAAAAGTTAAGCTACCAGAATTACATTTACCACCCGAACCACTGTCAACGTTTCTATCTGGTGTTAGACGTGTGTCAAAGCATTTCTTGGAAAATATCCGCTTGTACAATTCATGTTTCCAAATGACATCGTTCGGTGCAACGAACATCGTGAGCGAAAATTACATGCCAACATTCAAAGTCAAAGGGGAAATTTATCATCGTGCCGGATCGCTTCTACCATTGCCGGACGCAGATCGCAAGTTTCTTCAAATTTATTTTATGGCAAAGAGTGATGAACAAATTGAACAACGATGTCATTTCAATGAGGGCACTAGATGGTTTAGAATGAATTGAATATTTGTATACTGATTTTTTTTAAATTTTTTATTTTAGTTGTGGGTGTAACAACGCGCGCCGGGTACAGCTAGTGTTTTTATAAAAATTCTGTTCATACTGCAATAAAAACCATATAAAGCAAAGTTTCGTACTTTATATAAAATTTGTAAAAATTCCACAAATTTTCATCAAAGTTTCGAATTTTTTTAGAAAAAAGTACAAGTTTAAAATAGTTCGAAAATCGAGTTGGTTTTTGACAATTTTGTCTGCTGACAGTGTTGGGTGTTTTCTTCCATATAAAAAACTGTGAAAAACTAAGAAAATGAACAAAAGCGCGAGCGAAAAAATCTCCAAAAATCAGTGTGGTTTTTGACCTACTTGAACTTTGCAATTTACCACAACAAAATTCAATGGGCTGTAAAATTGCATACTTGAATTTTTTTTTTCAGAAATTCTGAGTAGAAAGTTGGAAATTTTGATTAAAATTTTCCAAATTCTTACAAATTTTGTACAAAGTTTTAAACTTTGCTTTATATGGGGTTTGTTGTAATGTGTTTTTATAAAATAATAACTTTTTTTTTTCATTTAGCACCTTTATTTGTTCATAGAACAATAAGCAAATTATATAACATTTTGCCTAAATAACTTGCATTATTGATCTCCAGTGAGCTATTTACATATTTACATAATAAAGTTAAGAAAAGCATTTTTAGGGGAATATGAGTGTATGACTAATTTCGATATGGAAGGTCCAAAACGTGAAGTCTTTTAAGTCTACGGATTTTATTGGTTTTATCTAAAAGTATAATTGCCAGAGAATTTTCGTGGTAGCTGATCCTGCGTAAGTAGGCTGTGCTAAATCTTTCCATTTCATCTTTTATTTTACTGGCTTTGTTAGTGATGAACCAGGCAGCACTTGTAATAAGTCTCAAAGTTTTCGACTGATATCTCTGTACGATTTCTATATTTTAATTCGAGGCCGTGCCCCAAAGTTGAATGCCATAAGTCCATAATGGCTGTAATATAGCTTTGTACAATAGTAATTTAGTTTCTAGGTATAGTGGTGACTTATGTCCAAGTAACCAAAAAATTTTTTGGTTTTGGTTTTCAACTGATTAATTTTTGCTTCGATATGGGCTTTCCATGTTAACCATTTGTCCAGATGCAAACCTAAAAACTTAAACTTAACGCTGTTACATTTTGGAATCGCACTGCCATTAATTCGCAAGAGAGGGCAGTCATAATTGAGATTAAAAATTAAAATTAAAAGTCAAAACTTGTCAATATGTGGCGTACACTTTTTGTTGACGCTGACTGTATACACACAATATATATATTCAAATACTTGCAAATACACATATACACATGAATATAAATAAACATATCTATACTTAGATATATTTTTGGAATAATATCACATTAGGGTGGTTCAATTTGTGTGCAACGAATTTTTCGACCTCGTTCCTGGCAAATTCAGATTCTACATGGCATTCTAAAAAAAAAGTTCATTGGAACAAATGAAGCCTATTTCGTGTCCCCCAAAATTTGATAAGCACCTATATTTAATTAATACGAAAATAGAGAGGAGCTTTGGCAATGAACGTAGAAAGTAGAAAAATGTAAAAAGAAATTAATGAAAGTAAGAGATATACAATAAAACTAAAGTTGTACCATAACACTAAAAAAATACATAAATACCTGTAACATAACAATTGTGACAACAAAATTTGGGATTCCACAAACAAAGTAAAAAAAATATTTTTGATTTAATAAAACTTTTACTTTAATTTCTATATAAAAAAACAAAGATCTGTTTTTCTTTTTATTTTGTGTAAGTCTTATATGAATTGCAAACAAAAAATGGTTTGTTTTTGTTTATTTTTTGGAAGTCTTAATTCAACAATTTACGTTAAAAAAAACAAAATGTTTTTATTTTCTGAAAGCCCTAATTTGATATACTTAAACAAAATTGGATTTACAATCATTTTTTTTAAGCCTTAAATTGATTTACATAAAAAGTTATTGTTTTTATATTCTGGGAAAGCCTTATTTTGAATTACATCTAAAACAATTATTTTTTTGTTTTTTGGAAGCCAACATATTTTGGTGAGTCTGGTATTCTTCATTTGACTTATATATAAACAATTTTTTTTTTGCAAGCCTACGTAACTACAAAATTTGTTTTTTTATTAAATTAAAAAAAAAACAGTATATGTTTTCCCGGAAGCCTAAATTTCATTCATATATAAGAAATATTTTTATTTTATTTTTATTTTATTTACATATAAAAAAATTTTAGTTTTTCTATATTATGGAAGCGATAATTTGACTTGCATATAATTTTTTTGTTTGAAGCTTAATTTTGATTTACGTAAAAAAATTATTTTTTTTTATATTTTGTGAGAGCCTTAATTTGAATTACATAAAAAAATATTTTTTTGTTTAATTTTGTGGAACCCTTAATTTGACTTACATATAAAACATTATTTTTTATTTTTTATTTTTTGGAAGCCAACACTTTTTTGTTTGTTTGGTAGGCTTGATTTAACTTATAAATAAAAACAATTATTTTTTCAAGGCTACGTATAAAAAACTTATTTTTTTATTAAATTAAAAAAAGTATTATAATTTTTTTCGAAGCCTTAATTTGATTTATATATCTTTTATTATATATTTTGTGGCAGCCTTTATTTGATTTAGAATAAACAAATTATTTGTTTTATTTCTTAGTTTTTTGAAGCCAAATTTTTTTGTTTGTTTGGTAGGCTTCATTTGACTTATATATAAAAAAAATACTTTTCTGCAAGCCTACGTGTACAAAACTTATTTTTTTATTAAATTAAAAAAAAGTATTATATGTGTTTTCGGAAGCCTTAATTTCTTTGATATACAATAAACTACTTTTATTTTATTTTTTCGAAGCCTTTATTTGACTTACATATAAACAAATTTTTAGTTTTTTTTATATTATGGCAGCCCTAATTTGACTTGCATGTAGAGGAATATTGCTTTTATTTTTAGTTTTACAAGCCTTAATTTGACTTATAGAAAACCGATTTTTTTATCAAATTAAAAACAAAAATATTATATTTACATATAAAAAAAATTACATGCCACATTTTTATCATAATATTGTATTAAAAATTATACATAATTAGCTGTGCAGTCTTTAAATTCAATTCCTTAAATAAGTTCTTCAGATAAGAAATACCCAGGAACAACTTTTTATTAAAAAGAAAATAACAATAACATTTATAGTACTTAAGTAACGGTTAGTTCTCATATTAGGTAGGCAGGTATAGCGGTTGTCGGTTGACACACCTAGGCCTATTGTAGGCCCATTGTGATACCACCAGGATGGTCCCCTCTCCTCACTCTACATTGCCCTCATTGAACCAATCTGTGGCTTTAATATATCTAACAAGGCTTGTTATTTTTATATTGGCTACTTCTGCCAAGTTATTCAGATAATTTTTTCCTAAAATATTGAACCTTCTGCTATCCAGAGCCATGCACCCCCATAGAAAGTGTTCTATAGTCTCTTCTTCTTCAAAGTCGTTACAGCTTCTGCATTAGTCGTTATTGGGTGCTCCCAATCTACTGGCATGTCTGCAAATCAGACAGTGCCCTGTTAGGACGCCAAGAAGATTTCTCATGTCCTTCCTGTTCAATTTCAATAGTCGGTTTGTGAGGCCCGTGTTCCATTCTGACCACGTCATTCTATTGGTGCACAAGTTAGCGACTGGGTCCATAGCCCGTTGACAGCTCTGGTAGTGTGTTTGTCTAAAAGAAACTTACAAGTTGCTAAAGGTATAGATATGTTCGCTTTGTCTGGTTGGATCGGTAATATGGTGCCCAATCTTGCTAGTTCATCTGCTTTGCAGTTGCCTTCTATGTCTCTATGACCTGGCACCCAGAGCAGGTTTATTACAAAATACTGTGATAATTCTGTCAAAACGTCGATACATTCTTTTACTGTCTTCGAGTTAATATTAGAAAGAATCCAAAAAAGGGTGTTTACTTTGCGTTCAATTGGAGGGAGACAGAGAGGCCGACCAAGAAAGAGATGGTTTGATGACGTAGAAGCAGACTTAAAAGCGATGAACCTTCGTAGTTGGAGAAATAAGGCAAGAGAGCAACTGAATTGGAGGAGGATTGTTGATGAAGCTATAGTCCACCACAGACTGTGATGCTAAGAGAAAGAGAAAGAGAGAGAGAGTTAATATTAGGCGATTTTAAAGCTTTCAGGGCCGATGGACTATCTGAAGATAGGTTTATATCGCTTGTGATGAAGACACTTTTATTTACGACTAGCAGGCCTTCCCTGATAGCCAGAATTTCAGCTTGAAAGACACTACAGTGAAGGGGTAGCCGGAATGAGATGTTGACACTCATTTACTCAGAGTGAAGACCTCCGCCTATTTGTTCATTTAGCATGGAACCATCAGTATAGATACTGATTCCACTTCTATTGTCCAATATCCCATTGTCAAATCTTCTCTCGTTGAGACAGTTGTGGTAAAGGATGTGTTTGCATGCAGCTCTACTGAGTTACGAAAGTCTGTCTTTTGATGTGAGGGGTATTCGTCTAGTATTCTTGTTTGACCACTTCTATTAGTGGCTAGGTTAGAAGGTTCTCTTAATTATATTAACTTCTCTCATATTAACTTCATATTAATTAATGATAGCCTCTTTTAAAATTTGGAGGCTCAAAATTGAATCT
Organism: Anastrepha obliqua; assembly: GCF_027943255.1. NCBI lineage: Eukaryota > Metazoa > Arthropoda > Insecta > Diptera > Tephritidae > Anastrepha > Anastrepha obliqua. Next base: position 16,726,217 of record NC_072892.1, read on the forward strand.
AGAACTTTGCACTCTGGAACTTTATTTCTAATGACTTTTTGTTGAACCCGAGTCTACAAAAAAAAAAAAACCGCCCGCCCTAATGCTCATATACCAATCTGTATATACGTGTTACATGTTGGCTTCATTGCGCAGCCTGTGAATTATCTGGCAAGTAAATGCATTGGGGATGCGCTCCGGTGCTTTTCCATTGCCGCCGCCTGTTGTGTTATATTTCACTTGAAGTTGGTTCGAGTTGAATCTATAGCGTTCGCTTTAATTTATTGGCTCGTTTGATTGCAGCATTCAATCCAAATCCATTTCCTTTTCAACCAAACGTTTCAGTTTAATAGTACGAGCGTGCATGACTAAAGCGGCGGACAGACAAATCGAATTGTTGAATGCATTTCGAGATCCATTGTAGTGCATTCGAGTTAAATTGTATCCACAAAAAATCGTCAGACCACAAACGACTGATTGCCATTTGACCCTAAGTGCCAACCATGATTTGCGCGATAAAAATAAGTTAACCGCAGCGCATTTGTTTGGTGTTAATGTAATTGTTAATCTATGAAATTTTCTTTTATTCGTTGCCTGTAAACACACACACACACATGTGTAGTGATACTCAGTGATTTAGTATGGCCAATTTGGGAATTGAGTGTAAGATCGTCGGTTTGGGCAATGTCGCACTTTAATAGTTGCATTTTGCACATTAGGTGTGCAAACACTTCGCTAACAATGCCTATTGTGCATGGTTAGGTGTTGATTTCCCTTTCAGCGTAATTTAAAAAAAAAAAAATTGAAATGGGTGATAAATTTTCGGTGCACTCCAATCAATTGTAGACTTGTTGTCGATTACAGCCCAAATGGTTGACTTTTACTGTCTACTGATTGAGATAATTGTTTAAAATTAATGGCCTTCGGCTTTTTACACACTAGAAAGTAATTGTAGGGAAAACCTGTCTGGAAAAACCTTTAAGGCCGCACGTTTCATTGAGGTTTACAGTTTATATGTATGTAACTCTCAGCAGCCTATGATCAACAAGACTTAAATCATCTACATTTAAAACTGTCTAATCGGTTAAAGTCATGGCTTCAAGTGCATTTGTTAGTACTTTGTTCTGTTGTAGGGAGACTTAAGGCTTCGATAGTGGATTTTTCAAAGACTTCGTATTTGAAACTTCTCCATGAGCTTCTACTGCTTCAATCAGATTATCAAGTGGCAAAAGTGACGTTCATTATGATTAAAGTGCAGAGAAACACACAGATATATAACCTGGTACTTCTGATACTCCATAGAAATTCACCCTGGCAGTAATGATTTAAATACCTGCTAAGGTAAAAAAGACCAAAATTTAAGTTTCCAATTAAGTTCCAAACTTGCTTCTATTTTCGTAACTTCTTTTTGCCATTTTTTGTACTTTCGTACCGTAATTTTTTTTCTTAAAGAATAAGAAAAAAGTGCGTTTTGTTATACAAGATATAATTTTTTGATTAAAAGATTTCTTAATCCTAAAAACACTATTTTTCCTTATAAGTCATTTAACAAAAAAATTTTCTCTCATGAAAATGCTATTTTTTGTAACAAAAAAAATAATGAAAAAATATATACAATGTCGATTAGTGCCAGTTTTACAATGAAGCAGGCAACAAAAATGGCTTTATGAGCTTTCAAAACTGTAAAAACACAATTTTTCCAATCAGAGGCCCGAAGATATGATGATTTTCAATCTTTTTTTTTTTTGCTAGTCAATTACTTTATTTTACAAAAATAAAAACATAGCATTAATACATCATGTTTCGACTTAACTGTAACAAATTAAAAAAAAATAATAATAATTGTAAAAGTTGTCGCTGTTTGTGTGCAGCCCATTTCTCCAGAAGTGCCTTGCGCTGATCATCACAAGTCCTTGGAGATTCATCTAAAATCAATCGGACAAGAAAAATTAGTTTTATTAATAGATAATCTTGTCGAGAAAAAAAAACCGACAGTTGCTATATTACTATACCTAGTTTGAAAAAAAAATCGAAATTTTTGAAAAAAATCCTTCGATTAGGCAGGAGTTTTTTATTGTATGTTTTTCAAAAGCAGTATAAATTTTATTGAAATCTACCAGGCGGTTTTTAAGTTACTGTGATTACCAGTTCAAAAAACATAGTTTTGAGAAAAACGCATTTAAAGTTTTGCTATCGAGCTCCAGAGCGTCCGAGCGCCCTTTTTTAATTGTTGAATAACTCGAAAATTATTAGTTGGACTCACTTAAAATTTTCACACAATATTTCTAAGATATTATACTTTAAGAAAATGCAAAAAAGTGGATTTTTTGAAAATTCATACCCCTTAAAAAGTTCTTGTAATTTTTGTTATTTTGTTGCACTGTATTTTTATTGCATACAAAGAATATTTTTTTGCTTTCCTTACTTTAGCTATAGAAAGGCAATTACTTTGTACTCAGCAATTTTTTTTAAATTAAGTTCACCTTTATTTCTTCATATTTTATACTATGACCTGACCATCCCATATGAGGCCAAATTGGTTTATGAAAGGCGATGGTATTAGGGTATTGATTGAGATTTTACTATGCCTTGAAATAATATATAATATTTGGAAATATTAGTTACTTAATAAATTTATTACCCCAAACTCTTCCCTCCTTACAATATTTGTTGACGATAAGTTACATGCTCGTAAGTACCATAGGTACATAGGTCCCTTCAAATACTTTTTGCTCGTCAATCACTTTTATATTCATTAGAAATAAACAAAGAATATTTACTTCACTCACATTCATCACTTCATTTCAGTTAATTTATTTTTTCATGCCTCCAACATTAATTTTGCAATAAATATTTCATTAATTTTTGCAAATATTTTTACTCCCGTAAGCTTCACATAAAAATTATTTCTGCATCTCATATTCCCTTTTTATAACTCCAGCCTGGGATTCATGATAACATATTTTCTTTATGGTTAAGTTTTAATACGAAAAATATATTGATCTATTTACATTGTCCATTTATGTGCATTAAATGATTTGATATCCAAAGCGGTCCCAAAAAGAGAAGGAAATAATATTTGGCAGCACCTTTCAAATCTTTGGGAGTACCTTTCAAATCTGTTTTATTTTTGCGTCAACAGGCGTAAAAATTTCGTAGTCCACATATCAGTTTATTTGAAACGTGCACTTATCCTGTTAACTCTATATACCTCCACACTTCTATAACTTTTTCTTGCCCTTCAAATAAATCACACAAGCATTCGCGGCGTTTGTTTCCCCATGAGTTCTTCTATCGACTCACGCCTCTGAGGATGATCCATTTTTCCATATTTGGAATGGTGAAAGAATTGAAGTAGTTATTTATATGGAGATATGAGGGTGCAATACGTAACTTCGTTCGATGTGATTACCGCTTGTATCCCTGAAAACTGCCCCCTTGACTTTGTTGGCCAACAGATGCATCTTGACCTTCATCAGGCTCGATACGACTGTTCTTGGTCGCTGGCGTAATAATGAAATTCGTATTATTCATTGGCGTAGCAACTCGCTCGAATTGCTATTAAAGATCGCCACACATTCCTTTAAAGTTGTCTAGAATTCAACTCCATTGCACTCCAAATTACAACATTAACTTCAAAAATATTCTGCATTATTCATCATCATTGTTGGTTGGACAACCCTGGTCAGGTCTTCGCCTGCTGTAGCCTATGCCTGCAATTGACTCGGTTTCATGCCTGTGCCCTCTATGCCCGAAATCGCAATAAGCCTGTGCCTTCTTCTGACAGATTCCGATGTAGTTGAAACTAGAGTCTTAGTCTTAGTTTATTTCTAAACCCATACATTTTGCTGCTCTTTCAATGCCTGCGAAGGCTTCCCTTTTCAAACTCGACAGCGAGGATGCGATTATGTCTATGCCGTCCGCGTAAGCCAGCAATTCAGTCGATTTAAACAAACAAGAAACCCCTTTGTGTTTACCGCAAAGTCCCTGATAACCTTTTCAAGGGCAATATTAAAGTGAAGAAATGAGAGCCTAACCCCTTGCCGAAGTCCGTTCAGGGTGGCGAACTGTCGTGATGGATTGTTCTGAACTCTTACTACGTCCCTTACATTCCGTTAAGAGTGAGCCATCTTCATTTTTACAGTAGTATGAATGTCTTTGGGTTAAACCCGCGTCTTTGTTCGTTCACGCATTTATAAAATCTTCGTGAATTATGGCAGTTGAAGTGTGCTTCTAGATGCTCCAACTTTTCCTTATTAAAAATTCTCTTTTTTTCCCTACGCAGTTTCTTCTCCACGCGTCTTACATTTTCATACATTTCTGTAGTTTGGCACGTTTTGTCTCTTATCATTGCTTTTCGCGCATTGTTCTTTTTTTCTGTAGCCATTTTGCATTCTTCGTTGAACCAGGAAGTTTTTCGTTTGTCCTCTGATTTCCTCAACACTTTTATAGCTGCAACCTTTATGTTTTCGCATATACTTCTCCAAACTTCATCTACGTCTTCAGAGCAGGTCACTTGGTATATGGATGTTTCAAGATGTTTCTGAAAAACTTTTTCTATATCTGGATAGTCTAGGGTTTCCAAGTTAGTTCTATGAGGTATGTTTGTTAGTTTTTCTTCGTTGTTGTTGTTGTAGCAGTGATACAAGCTCTGCCAGTGTAGTGTATATCACCGATCGTCTTCGTTTGACTCATCTAACGGTAGGCCCAGGAAACTTGCTGTTTCCACAGGTTGAGTCCAGAGGGAGAGGGGTGTTAGATGAGTGGGTTTGATGGGGCATGTGAAAAGGTAGTTAGCGTCGTGCGCGGTGCCTTAACATGCCGCACATATATTTAGTATGTCGGGCTCAATTCTGGATAAGTAGGAGTTTAACCTGCTACAATATCCAGAACGTTATTGTGCCAGTGTTACGCAGGTCTCACGGGGAAGCTCTTCATCTGCCGTAGTTGGTGGTTGGACTCTGATTATGGCATTCAGTGGTCGGGAGATTAAAAAGGTGGTGATGGCCTCGCGATGAATGTCGTTTATTGTCTGTCTAAACACTGTCTGGTCCAGTAGATGACTGTTCGTTTTGTCCTGGATCTCGTCGGCGTAATTGCGGAGGTGCCTCCTGACGCGCCTAGCAGGCCGCTCTGGCTCAAGCAGGGTGGCAAGCAGAAAATGGTCAGAGGCTACGTTTGTGCCGCGTAAACTTCTCACATGAAGGAGGCTGGATTTATATTATATATTTTACATGGTCGATCTGCTTTACCGTTTTGTCGTCTGGTGAAACTCATATAATTTTGCGTATGGTCTGTCTCTCAAACATTGTTCTGCCATTTGACCATGTTTTTGTTGCAGAAAAATTAATGAGACGAATGTTTTGTGTTCATATCACCAATAATTATTTTCATGTCATGCATAGGACACGCCTCATATATGTATGCGATCTAGCGCGTCATAGGAAGCTTCTCTTTCCTCATCTGATTTCTCTTCGGCTGGAAAGTGGTTATTTATTATGCTTATTATTATTATTCCATACTCCTTTAGGAGCTTAAGGATTCAACAAAAGTGTTCCAAATATTTCTATTTATAGACATAAATCTCAGTTCACTAAATGACTTTCCACTTTCATTGCGGATAGTCCTTTGCCAAGTCATCACCGGTCAAAGCGGCATGCGGTATTTCCTCATAAGGCTTTCGCAGAGTATGCCTTATCCATCCATATTTTCTTTTCTTTATTTCACTGTTGATGCTATTTTGGTGCGTACTTCTCCAGAGCTCCTCGTTTGTTATAACTCTTGGCCACCATACAGGTATCTTAAGTATATTACGCAGACAGCTGTTTATAAACGCTTGCTTACGTTATAAAATTTAGACCTTATTGGGATGGTGCATCATCTTACGTCGATAGATTGAAAATCTATTACATTTTGTTGGGTTTTGTCAAAGACAAAAAAAACCTGTTCCGAAGATATGGTGCTTTGGATTGCAGTTGTAGTAAAAATCATTTTTTGTATAGTTCCACTTCCTTTCCATTTAACTTCTTGTACTAGCAGGGTACCCTGCTTATAAAGTGCGAACATTCCATGTAAATAATTTTAAATTATCATAGTCCTTTTTTCGAGATTCCTGTCGTCGGCATAGTTTTTCCTTTTTAATTCGTGGCTTAGTTTCAGCTTCCATGACAAAATTTTCTTGCTTTTTTTTACTTGGGGCTATGTTGTAAGCCTTGTGCTCAAAACGGCCCTCTAGGAGGACTTGATCACCGTACTTCCTTTGTTTCCCTTCTTTCCACTGGGGTTGAGTGAGTACCCAGTCTCGAGTTGGGGTTAACGGTGCCTCTGCGGGAAGGCGAAGAGGGAGATTGGCAAGAGAGCTGAAAAGGCTTCATGCCCTATTAAGGATCTTCCATAAAATACATATCATTCCCCTTTGAGGCATCTTCTGCATTATTACTTTTCTACAAATCTATGAGCCATTTTAACTGCGAATTGTGCCTAAGTTTTTATAAAGGGTGGTTAAGTTTTAAGGGCCGGTGTTGATTTTGAATAAAATACAATTTTTTTAGGAAATTATTGTCAATTCTCTTTATTATGATAATACTGGTATAATTCAGTTATGTATAGAACAAAATATCGGCCAAATGGCCTCGGCGGCCCATTTCCAAAGAATACCAAATGCAAATACTTCCTTATCTAAAGGGTGGTTTAGTTTTAAGGGCCGGTGTTGATTTTAAATAAAGTACAATTGTTTTAAGAAATTATTATCACTTTTCTTTATTATGATAATATTGGTATAGCTCAATTACGTATGGAACCAAATATTGGCCAAATGGCCGCCGCGTCCTCGGCGACACACCTCCACCCGATGGTCCAAATTTTCGATGACGCTGAGGCATAATTGAGGTTCTATGCCGTTAATGTGCCGAATTATCTCATCCTTTAGCTCTTGAATTGTTGCTGACTTATCGACGTACACCTTTTCTTTCAAATAACCCCAAAGAAAGAAGTCCAACGGTGTCGTTGACGTTTAGGTGTGGTTCACATTCAACATCGGCCCTTGAAATTTAACCACCCTTTATATTTTCTTATTGCGTTGTAGTTATTCTTTAATTATTATTTTTGTCTTATTTTTAAAATGTGATTTCTAATACTTTTTGTAGTAATACATAAACAGTCTTATCTTATTGCAATAATGCTATCGAAATAAATAAAAACATTCCAATGTGCAAAGTGGCTTGAACAAATCCAAACATGTTTGTATGTATTTTATTGAAATTGCTTGAAGGCTGCAAATTATTCTGAAAGAAAAAAACAAACGCTCTGAAAACTAGTTTGCATCTTGTTTAAGAAATGAACGCCCAGTTTATTGATCATAACACATCGGAACGGGAAATTCTTTTATGTTTCAAACATTTCTAATTTATCTACGCCAAGCAATAAAAATTCTAAGCACAAACCCGTTACTATTCGAATATTTATAAGTTTGATCAGCATACCGGTATAAACCGCGCTTCGTTTTTTTGGCATCCCACATTGCAAATTCATAGGGAAGGCAATTTTTGTGTTCCTCGTGACAACTAAAAAAAATTTGATTGTGCAGCGCCATGTCCACTAACGATGGTCTATCAAAATTATGAATACTCCGGCAGAGTGGGAGCAAATGGTTTGAATAAAACTCGGCGGCTTTAGAAAAACTTGTTGTACCTACGTATGTATGTATGTGCCTAGACCGAAATACATTATTGTGCTTGCATGTGGGCTTGAGGATTCTTTTGCATTCTTACTTATATTTACAGGGTGAACGATATGAAGTGTTACCTATTCAAAACACCATAACTTTTTTGTGTGAAATTAGTTTTTATTGATTTCAAAGACAAAATTGTTAAAAAATGATTACAATTTTAACATATTCATTCATTTTAGCTCAATATGACCACCTTTTGCCTTGACTATATCCTTCAAACGGTCAAAAAATGAGTTGCATGCTGCACGAATGTGATCTTGAGGTATTTTGGCCCATTCTCGTATAATCGCTTTTTCAGCGCATCCATACTGGCATATTTTTTGGCCCTCACCTTGCTCTCCAAAATTGACCAGATGGAATAGTCCATCGGATTTGCGTCTGGCGAATTCGAAAGCCAGTTTGGGGACGAAATGAAGTGTGGAACATGATTTTTTAACCATTGTTGGTTCACACGAGCTTTATGAGACGGTGCCGAGTCCTGTTGGAACGTCCATGGTCTACGACCGAAATGTTTGCGTGTCCACGGCTCTAAAGCAGCTTCTAAAATATTTTCCCGATAATAAGTCGCATTCACTTTGACACCAGCCTCGATAAAAACGATTGGAGAGCGCCCTTCAGCGATCACTGCCGCCCAAACCATTACTTGCGATGGGAAATTGCTTCGAGTGGCCATACGTAGGCTCAAATTCTCGTATGAGCGTTCGGTCAAGTAAACACGATCGTTTTGAGTGTTTATGAACTGCTCAATTGGGAAATTTTTTCATCAGAAAACACAATGTTCGTGCAAGCACAATAACTCCTTTGCTCTTTCGCATCGACCTTTTTTTTGCTGGGGTGAAAGATCGTGCGCTTTTTGGAACTTCTAAGCCTTGACCTTGAGCTCATTTTTCAATATGCGTCGAATGCTGTCTTGCGATGTTTTCAGTTCTTTGGCCATTTTTCTTCCACTTCAACATGGATTTCGTTCACGTCGAGCCTTCACTTTCCGAACCATTTCTGGCATTGTTGCGGTTTTTTTGGTCCACCTCCATAGCGTTTTGCAATGCTACCAGTATCATTGTAACGTTTTATAGGGCGATACACAAACATTTTATTCACTTTGAGGTGACTGAGCTCACGAACAATGGTTGGTTGTGATTTTCCAGCCAAATACCTATAACGCAATCATGCTTTTACGTTTGAACTCTATCACAGACAAAAAAAATTCCACAAAATTGAGACGCAAATGCTTTTGATGGCTTATAAACCATATATTGAACTGTCATTAGAACAATTTTCACGTTGATGTCATGAACTGTTTTACAGATACAAGCAGTGTGAAGTTGGTAACACTTCATATCGCCCACCCTGTATATAAAGGGTGTTTTTTTAAGAATTTGAAATGGTAATAGAAAACGGAAATATTTTTGGACAAATTTTTTTTTTATTATAATTCTGTAGATAATTTCATGGTATTTATATTTTGAATATGATAACCGGCATATGTCCGCCACGGCTATGAGTTGCAAAGTCCATTCGATCAACCCAAATTTTTAACAACTTTTGCCAATAAATCTGGTCGTATGGCGTCAATGGGGGCTTGGATATTGCAATAGATCGATTGTTAAGCGCGTTGTGGGGCAAGTTGAGCCATTTTGTTCGAACCAAATTTCGTCGATGTACACTGGGTCAATAAGTCGTGGGCCTGGATAAGAACATAACATTTTTTGACGTGATAACGTCCTATAATTCGATTTAGCCGGCTGCACGCACAAAAAAATGTGTCGTTATCTTGCTCAATCGCCGTTACCTTGCTTGCAGTTCAAGCGCGGAATGAACGACAAAGAGCACAATCGGCCCCCGCATTCGGCAACGTTCGACATCTGGCTCTCTCCTACTTGAGTGAGCATATATATGTATGTATATGCGCATTTGTATATAAATTCACCTACTTGTATTTGCATATGCCTTCTTCCTGTGTGCATGGTAATGCACCATTTCTCTGTTGAGAATAGGAGATGATAGGAAAAGTAGGAAATGAAAGAGGGTGTTTCGAGTGTAAAGTGTCTTGAAAAAGGCAAATCGATGATGTTGCCTCTTAGTGTTGTTGACTTATTAACGTCTGATGCACAATCGAAATTGAAGATATCTTTCATGAATTTGATAAATTTTTCGTCATTTTTCACGTTTGTGTAAATGTAACTTGACCTATTCCATTGCGATTCCATTTACCTCCTTCTCTATATCCATACAAAATATCTATCAAACAAATAAAATTAAAACTTGCTTTTGTAAAATGCAACCATTCCATCATTATTTTCTTATGACGTTGTCACGTTAAACTATCGTAACCGACTTTACAGACAACCTCTGTTTTGTTTTTTCAAAAATTCGTCTTTACCTTTGGCGATGATACAATCATTCCAACGAGTTTGTAGCTTTTCTATGTCTGTTTTGTAGAACGATTTATCTTTGGCCTCAAACGCCTAGGCTTAAGTCTTATCGATAACTTCCCCATTTGATTGAAATTTCATTCCGCGGAGCATTTTTTTGAGGTCTGAAAACAGCCAGTAGTCGCTGGGAGCCAGATCTGGACTATACGGTGGGTGGGGAATCAATTTGAAACGTAATTCGTCCAACTTGTCCATCATTTTCATTGATTTGTGACACGGTGTATTGTCTTGGTAAAAGAGGATTTCTTTCTTCTTCTGCGATTTTCTCCTTCAATTGTTCCAATAATTCACACTAATAATCAGAATGAATTGTTTTGCCCTTTTCCAATTAATTAATGAAAATTATACCATGCGAATCTAAAATAAACCGACACCATAACCTTTCCAGCTGCCTGTTGCATCTTTGTTAGCTTTGGACGGCTTTCACAGGATCCAGTTCACTCAGATGACTGCCGTTTCGACTCTGGTGTGTAGTGGTGGAACCATGTTTCCTCCATTGTCACATATCGACGCAAAAACTCAGACTTATCCCGCTTAATAATGTCCAAAAAGCGATTTATATCATCAATTCGTTGTTGTTTTTGTTTCGGCCTGAGCAAAAGCGGCACCCATTTCGTCAACAGCTTTTTCATACCCAAATGTTCATTCAAAACAGTGAACGCACTGTCTTTTGATATCTTCAGGATGTCAGCTACCTCTTGTAATTTTACTTTGCGATTGCTGATTGATGATTTTGAGAGTTTTTTTCAATATTTTCTTGAGTAACTGCCTCATTTTATCGACCAGGACGTTCAGCATCATCGGTGTATGTACGGCGACGTTTAAAGTCAGCATACCATCGTTTGATGATTGTTTTCAATGGAGCAGAGTCCGTATAACGTTTATCGAGCCATTGCTTTGCTTTGACGGTATTTTTTTTTCATAAGAAAACAATGACAAATCAACACACGAAATTACTTTGAATTCATTGTTTTTTAAAAATAGCAAAAGAAGCGTCACTTACAGCACTGTAACTTGGAAAATAATACACCGAATGTCTTGAACAGTATACTTTTAGAGGTTAGCACTATTAAATAGCAACATCGAGATGCTATTAGTGGCGCCATCTAGAGGTCAGACCCATGATTTATTGACCGATGTTATAGCTTGGAAAGAAAAATGCAGTCAGTATGGCTCAATAGCGCTCAGCATTCACCGTACCGGCAGTTGCTTTCTCATTCCAAAAGAGATACGGACCAACGAAGACGGCAGTGCTCTTTGAAATTCGCGTTTAGATTCACCTTTTTCGAAGTAAATTTCCACAATTTGCAAGTGTTGCTCTGGTGTTATAAAGGGTGGTTCAGTTTTCAGGGCTGGTGTTGATTTTAGATAAAATACAATTTTTTTAGGAAATTATTGTCATTTTTCTTTATTATGATAATATTGGTATGGCTCAATTACGTATGGAACAAAATATTGGCCAAATAGCTCTTGAATTGTTGCTGGCTTATCGACGTACACCTTTTCTTTCAAATAACTCCAAAGAAAGAAGTCCAACGGTGTCAAATCACATGATCTTGGCGGCCAATTGACATCGTCGCGACGCACAGTGCGGCCGATTCCCGAAAAGCTGGCCAAAACTCAAAAAATTAAGTAATTGATTCAAAATTTCTTACTCGGGGGTTGTCGGGGTCGCTGATTACGAATTTGATCTTAAAATTTTGAAAATCCATCCCCTTTCCACCCCTATTGGCCACCCCTTCACGTGAAATAGCGTATATTCAAGAACATAATCAAGATGCATGTAAATTTATATGTTTTCGGGGTCGCAAGGTAGCAAGTAGTAGCAGCTGAATCTTGTTTTATTCAGTAACCATTACTTTTTTGAGTAACCTTTAATAGGTTTCAAAGCAGCATATGACGGCGTTGTATTACTATACAGTTTGAAAACTCAAATTTTATACAAAAAATTGCAAAAAATGTATCTACGTATTGCTGCAGCTAAAAATTTTGTGTCGAGGTATTGATATGTACTAAGATTTCTCGTATTTTACTAACCTTCCGAAGATGATTCCATTTGGTTTTGTTCAATTTACTCCATTACAAAATCTTTCAAATGTGTACAACTTTCACTATTCATCGACAGTAATACGATGCTCAAACGAAGGCCACGTTGCGACTGAAAATACAGAGGATACTTAGGGTACAGGACGTTGCTATGAACGGTTTTCACTAGTCAAGGCATTACTGTAGCCAACCCAAAGACAAAAAAACTCTATCTAGAAACTTTTTTTTTCGACTTTTGGCCAGCTTTTTGGGAATCGGCCGTACTGTGCGACGTGAGATTATTCGGCCATCAAATTTTTCGCGCAAAAGAGCCATTGTTTCGTTTACTGTGTGCCAAGTGGCACCGTCCTGTTAAAACCACATATCGGCCACATCCATGCCATAAAAAGTTCGTTATCATCTCATGATAGCGAACACTACTCACAGTAACTGCCTGCCCGGCCTCATTTTGGAAAAAATACGGCCCAATGAAGCCGCCGGCCCATAAACCGCACCAAACAGTCACTATTTGTGGGTGCATTGGTTTTTCGGCAATCACTCTTGGATTATCATTCGCCCATATGCAGAAATTCTGCTTATTGACGAATCCACTGAGGTGAAAATGTGCCTCATCACTGAAGATGAAGTGCGCGATATGCATTTTGATTTGAACGCTCGTTTTCATAATAAGCCTGAATAACTTTAACGCATTGCTCGATTGTGTATCTTTCCATGGTTCAAATTGAATTAATCCAAAATTGAAAAATGTGAAGTGAAATGTAGAAAAAAACTTGACGTTTAGGTGTGGTTCACATTCAGCATCGGCCCTTGAAAATATCAACAAAGTTTTGCATTCTCAGCTATCAAACCATAGTTTTCTATATCGATTATTTTCATATAGCTAAAACAACACCCGATACATTATATGCACACACACACATATATATATTAGTAAATAGAATTCTTCATTCTGCCAGTCAGTGCGACAATTTATCTGTTAGCATTTGCGTTCAGATTCCATCGCTTGCAATTTTAAATTATTTAGTTGGTAATTTATTTGCCGAAGCAACCAGTTCTGCCGGATCGCAAGATGTTGAAATTTAATATAAAGTGTTTGAGTAATTGAAAAAATTTGCAATTGCCACTAAATATTTGTTCTCATCGGTATAAATAATATTCTTTATATTCGTGACACACATTTGCTTACATAATTACTTTTAAATGATGCCACTTAACACTTTTAAAGTACCAATGACATTGCTTTCAAGTTTGCTGCTATTTGCTTAAAATAAATTTATATTTCATGTTTGATTATTTACATACTTGTATCTATATAAGTTTATTTGCTTTGTAGCTAATTTTTTTCTTTACTCGTCGATTTCCTTTTCCGTTCGCTGCATTTCAATTTACTCGTACAATTTTTTTGTTTTTTTTGGCAAACAAATATTGCCATTACTGAAATACGAAATTTTGAAATATTTGTTGACATGAATTTCCTTTTGTGTCGATAATTACAGCTTTGCATATTTCACTGTCATGAGAAAACAAAGCACGGCCTTTGGCCAAGCGGGGTATCAGCTGTTTGGCGAATGCGCAAAAAAAACCGGCATAACCAAAAATGCGAAAATCAAAACGAATTCAAGTTTATATACAATATATTATATCTTTAATAACTGTGGCAACATGGCAAAGAAACTTAAGTCCAGTTATCTTGTCACTTTAATAGCATGATTAGCAACACTTTCAGTTTTTATTACGCCTAATGTGCGCTCGCCAGTTGAGATCTATGTCATTGATAGCTGCTTAAGTATAGGTTTACATCAAATTAATATTATTTTTAGTGAAATAGACTTGCGGATCTTATATTTATCAGTGGTAAGGTAAACTTTACTCCATCGGAGTATATCTCTCCCATCACGCCAGCTGTAATGCATCATGACTCTATCATTCTTGATTAAGGTTAGGTTAGGTTTGGCAGCCGCATCGCACATAGAGACAGCGATGCTACTTAGACCACAATATTGCTCCGTTGTGAGCCATAGGGACTGGGCTACATTTCTCTTTCCATATTAAACCATCCTGAGCTTTTGACATAACGTAAAAGGTTGTTGATACCTAAAGTGTATAGATTATCTATATTCATTAAGAATTAGGATCTTAAATATCGGTTTCTGTTTCTGGCTAGAGCCGGGCATATCTAAAAAACTCTTACTTATTCCTGCAGCTACGACAGAAATCATGCATGTAAACGCCTAATCTCCTTGCATGATTTCCTTAGGGACAATGTCCTGTGAGGGCCCCTACTAAGGTCCTAATTTGAAGTCTACTCAATTTTATAATATTCTAGGACAGACGTAGATTTATTCATGCTTGCCTAGAAATTTCACAGGTATTGACACTAATCCATCTTTGATTTACAGAACTGATTAGAGAGTCCATAACAAGAAGCTAACAAGTTGCGAGAGGTACCCCCATAAAATTACTTATGTTTGACATACAGGTGTCTTCTCTTGCAAGTTGGTCAGCCCTACAGTTCTCTGGTATATCTCTGTGGCCTGGAACCCAGCATTAGATGATACGATATTGTTTGGCCATCTCATTAAGAGATTGGCGACAATTTAAGACACTCCTTGATGTTACTTGGAATGCATCCAGGGCGCGTAGGACAGCTGGGCTGTCTAATAGAATGCAGATATCTGTTGATGATATTCTGTTTATCTCTAACCATTTTAAGGCTTCATGATTAACATTTCACTGATAGAAAGCTCTTCGTAAAATATCCCTGATTCTACACCGGTGACCATTTTAAATCCGTCCGTGTAGATCTAAACAGGTGTGTTGGGTGTTGGATCTTCTTCAAGTCATTCCAGTCTAGTAGGGATTTTCATTAAGAAATTCTTTTCAAAGTATAGAATGGGAGGGTGATAATCACAATCACTGGGTATATCCATATAGGAGTCTAAGATGGTTGACTGTCCATGCGTGACAGTCTTCCATTTTGAGCTCGCTCTGAGCTTTAAAGCGGAACAGGCCGCTGAGTATTTGCAGAAGAGAGCTAGGGGTGGCAGATGTAATATAATATGATATCCAAAGCCATGGATCGCGTGGTTTTCATGACGCCACATATTGCTAATTGCGCTGATCTCTGCGTCTTATTCACTCTTGAGTTAGATTTTTATAACTTTGATAGTACATCGCCAGTGGATCGCATTATTAAGTTCGATTATAGTATAATGCGTATGATCTTGCTTCTTTTAATTGCGCTTTATCTAATTTAGTTTGGAATGATATATTCCAGCACAGTAATATCACCTCTTGCTACTCTCTAGGAACTAAGTTTATAGAGTATCCCAACTTTTAAGCAGAGAGTGTGTAGACTACTGTGGTATATCAAGCGTTTGAAATATCTAAAGAATTTAAAAAATAAATTTTTCAATCTATATAAATCATCCAGTGGCTCCACGCATCTTCTTAAATTTCGATACTTTCTACAAGAGTTGAACTGTTTAAACAAATTTCTATACCGGAATTATATTTTAAGTTTCGAAACCAATATTATATCGAATTCAAAGTCTTTCTGACGTTTCTGACTCTAGGGAATCTTGCGCCTCAATTCCACCTCATCTCTTCTATAATAGTCATTCCGCGAATTCTGCCTCTGACTCGGCAAACCTTTTCAACTGAGGTTGTAATTAAAAGTATTGGTGATCTTAGGAACTCGTCTAAAACCGATATAGATGGTCTATCAGCTATTTTTTTTTAATAAACTGCTTATGCCTAGCTGAGCTTCTTAACTTTATTTTCAATTAATACTCTCTGGCCTCAGGTATATTTGATGACAATTGGAAACGAACGTCTGTAATCCCTGTCTTTAAAAGTGGCAACAAAAATCATGTACGCAATTATAAGCCAATTTCAAAGCTATCTTCAGTTTCCAAATTATTTGAGATTGTTATGATTTGTAAATTGTCCTTTGTCGTTAAAAACCACATTTCTACAAAGCAACATGGGTTCGTCGCCAATCGTTCAACGGGTACAAATCGGGATATTTTCAGCGATTTCTGCTTCTCTGCTTTTGAAAATATGTTTCAGGTGGATGCACTGGCTTCTCGAAAGCTTTTGATTAAGTGTCACTTCGCTTGCTTCTGCTGAAATTGACCGTTTTTGGTTTTCGTTCAACATTCTTGTCCTATTTAAATCCTACTTAACTGATAGTCGCTGCTTTGCAGCTGTTGACAACGTTGTTTCTACAGCATTCACCGCGTCCTCAAATTGCGCGCCAAGGTGGTATTCTCGTACCCCTATCTTTTGTTTTTTTTTTTCATCAATGATATTAGATAGTTAATGCTTTAGATTTTTCAACTTCTTGCTTAACGCTGATGACCTTAAAATCAGTTGAAATTGAGGCCATTTATGGGAAGGTGTCATACAAAAGAGGCCATATAGAATACCTCCGAACGCGTTTGAAAATAAAACAAAAAAAGTTGTGGCTGTATTACTTACATTTTTTTACTTTATTGACTATTATTTTTTATTATTATTATTTTTTTTTTATATATATATTATATTTTTTATTTTATTTATATAATATTGAAGTTTGAGCGCTTTAAAAAAATCCATACTAATGTCAATGCCAATATTCAGACAGCAGTCACTAGTAAATATTAGTGACTTATTAGTGACGATATCAAGCAAGTGGTGACAGTTCAATGAAATTGTGTGATAATATCTTTAACCATAAACAGTTTTGAAAGAGGTGATTAAGATATAAATTTTTTTATAAAATATTAGGAGTTGAAGGGTAAAGTAAGAAGGGCAAGCAGAAGTCTCAACGCTGATTTATAATATTAAATGGCATGTCAATGTCGATTTTTTAAATTTTTATTAAAATATTTTAAATAAAAAAATTTGTTTGTAAAATACTTTGAATAACAAAGTTTGTTTATTAAAATAATAGATATATAGTTTTTATTCAAAAATTATTTTTTTGTTTATTTTTATGTTTATTACAAATTTTTATTAAAATACTGAAACATACTTTTTCATTTAAAAAATTCATTTTTTTAATAAATTGCAATAAAATTATTAAAATAATTATTTTTTATTAAACTAATAAATAACGCAAAAAAAAATAAATTTTATTAAAATATTTTGAGTAAAAAAATTTGTTTGCAAGATATTTTAAATAAAGAAACTTTCTTATTAAAATATTAAATATTTATACTTTTTAATTAAAAAAATTAATTTTAAATTTATTACAAATTTTTATTAATACATAGAATACATATTTTTTTGTTTAAAAAGAAATTCTTTTATTAAAACAACGAATAACGAAAAAAATAAATTTTATTAAAATATTTTGAGTAAAAAAATTTGTTTGCAAAATATTTTAAATAAAAAAGTTTGTTTATTAAAATATTAGATATATAGTTTTTTATTCAAAAATGTTTTTGTTTTAATTTTTATGTTTATTACAATTTTTTATGAAAATATTGAATACATATTTTTTCATTTTTTTAATAAAATGCAATAAAATTATTAAAATAATTGTTTTTTTTATTAAAATAATAAATAAAATAATAAATTTAATTTTTATTAAAATATTTGAAATAAAAAAATATTGTTTGTAAAATATTTTAAATAAAAAAGATTTTAGATTTTTTTGTTTCAAAAAAAAATTTGTTTTCAAATTTTAAGTTTATTCAAATTTTTTATTAAAACATAAAATACATAAATTTTTGATTTAAAAAAGTAATTTTTTTTTATTAAAATAATGAATAATAAAATAATTTAATATCTATTAAAGCATTATACATAAAAATATGTTTGTAAAATATTTTAAATAGAAACATTTGTTTATTGAAATATTAAATGTATAGACTTTTTTATTTAAAAAAGTTTTTTTTTAATTTTTATGTTTATTACATTATTTTTATTAAAATTTTAAATACATATTTTTTTGATTTGAAACTTAATTTCTGTGGTCAAATGCAATAAAATTATTGAAATAACTGTTTTTATCAAAATAATAAATAATATTATTTAAGCTTAATTTTTATTAAAATATTTGAAATTAAAAAAATTTGTGTAAAATATTTTAAATGAGAAAGTTTGTTTATTAAACATTTAATACAAACATTTTTATTTAAATATTAATATTTTTTTAATAAAATGCAATAAAATTATTGCAATAATTGTTTTTTATTAATATAACAAATAATAAAATTTTCTTATTTTCGTTAAAATATTTTAAATAAAAAAATTGCTTATGAAATATGAAATATATATTTTTTACTTAAAAAATATAAAAAAAAAACTACAATAAAACTATTAAATTAACTTTCTTTTTAATTATAAATATTAAAAAAAAATTTAATAAAAAATATTATTATTAAAATATTAACTAATATATATGTTTTTTTTATTCAAAAAATATATTTTTTTATAAAAATGCAATAAAAGATTAAATTGACTTTTTTTCTTGAAATCATAATATGATTTTTAAAAACATTTTTGTATATAAAAAAAAATTTAAATTTTCCTTTTTTTTAATGAAATGCAATAAAACTATAAATATAATTACTTTTTAGAAAAATATATTAAATAAATATTAAATATTAAAAAAAGTTTAAATATAAAAAGTTTTATTAAAATATTAAATAGCAGGTCAGTCCATAAGTTCGTGCTTTTTTTAAAGATGGTTTTAAAATTAATAAAAAAGATGTTTAAAGTATTTATTAATTAATATTATAATATATTTTCCTTCATTATTTTCAATGTCTTCCCTGCTGGAAAAATTGTTTGTCATTGGAGCCAAAATTCGCTTCGATATCCCTTTTTATAGCTTCTTTTGAGAAGCAGTTCTTGTTACTCATATGGGATTGAAGTCCACGAAAAAGGTAATAATCACAAGGTGCAATATCCGGAGAGTATGGTGGATGAGGCATTATCTCCCATAATGTTCGCCTTGTGGTATGAGGTCTTGCGTTGTCGTAGTGAATCAAACCTTTGCGTCTATTCACTAAATTATGGGTAAAATACGCACGAGCTTATGGACTGACCTAAAATTTTTTTTATTTAAATTTTCTTGTTTTTTAGTAAAATGCAATAAAACTATTAAAATAATTAGTTTTTATTAAAATTTAATTTTTTATTAATTTTAAGAATATTTTTTTAAATAATATATTAAAAAAAAACATATTACTTTTCTTTAAATATTGATTTGATTATTGCTTATTGCCCATCATTCAAACAACAGTCAGTGATTACTGATTTTTAATTGTTAGGCTATAAAAGTGACTAGAGACCGTTGTCCGAATGCCCACACCTCCATGTAAGTGTTATTTTGTCACTTCGCTTGTGAAATAATGCTGATGTTATTGCACTCTAAGAAAAAGTAGTTATTTCCGTAGTTATACAAATTTTGTAATCAAAAACCCGCAATGCAGCTGATTAAAATACATTTATTTGTTACAATAACGGACCACTAAAATTTTTCAACTAATTCCTCGACTTAGGCTTATACTTATACATACATGAAAACCAAAAACCAAAAACAGAAAACAGAAAAATCTCGCTAAGTCCAAAGCAGCAATGAAAATTAAGCAAATATCCGTTAATACGATTATTTGCAATACTTAAATGAGTGAATTCACTAAAAATAGTCAATCTCTAGAAAAAAATAATCCCAATAATTTTAAATGGCATCAAAAGTAATTAAAGCCTAAACGAACATTTTAACGTTGCGTTGCCGTCGCCAACCAGAATGCACCGCTGATTTGCTTCATCTTCTCGTTGGCCTTGTCATCTTTTCAGCCACTACACTTGACGTTGTTGCCGCGATTTGCACCAAACTATTGCGTTGGTGTTGCCTTTATCTGCACCGTAATTTGTTATAATTACGCACAACGCTTCAACGGTGTTGTGACTAGAATGGCCATGCGTTGCAACTTGCCAAACTTTATTTGCAATACTTAGAATGAGAATTCGTAGCGACAGATGTAACAAGCGAAAATACGCGAAAGTTGCCTCCTACGTTACAATCACTTTTTTGGCAAGGCCACTTAGCCACTGTCTGTCACTCACTAAGTTGCCACTGGCGGTACGAACAACAACAATTGCCATAATATGCCGGTGCCGAGAAGATGTTACGTGTCTGAAGGTTATGAGAGGTGACGGCGTTGGTCGATGCGCCACGCACACAAACCCAATGCTGCATGCTGTCATCTTGTTAATGTCTGCCAATAACAACAACAAGAGCAGCTATCGCTACGCAACAACAGAGCCGCTCAACGATTATAATCTTCGCTGCCTGCGTTGTTTGTTTGCTGTTTTTGTTGTTTGCTGCTCTGTTGGTTTTTATTAAATTTCAACTACGTTTCCATTTTAAATGATTAATTATGCTCGCCTTTGATGTACTCTACGCTGTATGGGGTTTTGCGTTGCTTTTGTTTTTCAATTCGAATATTTAGCATTTTTAATTTTATTTTAATTACTTTTGTATGCTTTTGATTTGCAAAATGCAATTTTTCCCACAGAAATAGCAGCACACCAATAAAAAAGCAGCGATTTGATAAATTTATCTGCAACTCTGAACTCTATTTTGGCTTCACTGCCACTCATTTATTTGCAGATATGCATGCATGTATGTTCGCATTTACCCACACATGCACACAAATTCATATTAATTAGACTAATGACCGTTAGATAAACCGTTCTTTTTTTAGAGATTACTTTTTTTACTTTGGTCAACTAATTGCGAACCGAGAACGGAGGTGTACCAACTTGACCTTGGCAATTTTTGCATAAATTAGCCAGCCAGTGGTGCAAAAGCCATAGCAACGGCTAATGTTTGTGAATTAAATTAATGCAACTGATCCAAATGTAAAGATAAAGTGGCGAAAACTTGATGAAGAAAAGTAATTAACAAGCGGTTATGGCGCAATTATGAAATTTGCCTAATTTCTAGGTTATTAAGTGGCTCAAAGTGTAAAAAAACTTGAAAAATTACTTAATAAAAGTATAACTTAATAAATTGTTATTATTTAATCACATTTTTTTTGGATTTTTTTTTTCAATATTTAATGCTGTATTTGAAGAAAATAAATTAAATAATATTAATATAGTACAACTAGCAGTAAAACAACGTTTGGCATAAAAACACTTCTTCTTTATTAACGCTTTTATGCGATTTTGGCCGAGTTTAACAAAACGCGCTAGTCGTTTCATTCTTGTGCTAACCGGCGCTAGTTGGAGTCACCAAGTGAAGCCAAGCCCTTCTCCTCCTGATCTTTCCAACGCAGAGGAGGCCTTCCTCTTCCTCTGCTACCACCAGCTGGTACTGCAACGAATACTTTCAGAGCCGGAGCGTTTATATCCTTTCGGACGACATGACCCAGCCAACGAAACCACTGGCTCTTCATTCGCTACGTTATGTCTATGTCTTCGTAAAGCTTATACAGCTCATCGTTCCGTTGCCTGCGATATTCGCCGTTGCTAACGTGCAAAGGTCCAAAAATTTTCCGTAGAATCTTTTTCTCAAATACCCAAGCGACGCTTCATCGGATGTTGTCATCGTCCACGCTTCTGCGCCATACGTTAGGACGCGCATGATGAGAGCCTTGTAGAGTGTTAGTTTTGTTCGTCGAGACAGGACTTTACTACTCAATTGCCTACTTAGTCCAAAGTATCATAGCACTTGTTGGCAACAGAGATTTTCTGTTGGATTTCTAGGCTGACATTCTTATCGGTGTTCCTCGCTGGTTCCTCGAAGTCTCTTACAACCTCGAAATCATAATTGTCTACAGTGACGTGGGTGCTCATACGCGAGCTCGCCGTCTTTTTGCTTGATGACAGGAGGTACTTCGTTTTGTCCTCGTTTGCCAGTAGACCATCGGCTTTGCTTCTTTATCCAGTTTGTAAAAGGCAGAACTAACAGCACGGAACAGAACTAAACATTTTTTACCAAGACGAAATTCCGTCAAAATGTTTCTTTTAGATTCTAGTGACATTTAAAAAAGGATCAAAGACAACCCTTTCAAAACTATTGCAATTGTTAATACCATTTTTTTAAATATTTTGGGAAAATTGTTATGCCAAAACCTAGTCTAAAAGCAGCCATAGCTCACTATTTTACTTCATGTCGGTAAAAAAGTGATCCTTTTCCCGAGTTCTTTGCCTGGCGTAGGGCTCAGCTCTGCTATATTGGTCATCGAATAGCACATTAAATGACTGCTTTAGATCTTAGGCCTTATGCAAAAGATCGGAAATGTTTTCTGGCTTATTTTAAGATCCTTGGCAATGAAAGAAGTGCGCTCGTGGCGTCCGACTTAGCGATTTCCTTGATTTGTTCGATAACTTCGACGTTCGTTCTACCAGCACGGAATCGTAGGTTCATTGAATTGATTTCCACATTTTGTATTGTTTCCCTAAATAACTAAAAATTTGCTCCTTTCACATCGACCGTAGTGATACTGATGAACGTATAGAGTTTTCTCTATTCTTTTGCTTTTATTGTGGTACACTATTACTCAAAACTGGCTTCACTTAACACAAAACTCTCAAAGAACTGTTTTTGATCCGGTAGGTTAAATGGAAATCAAGTCAACCAATGACGAGCTTTGGAAGAATACTCTCTTTCAGATCTCTCTTTTTATAAGTGAACCGACCTTTTTATTTCATGGTGCGCATTGTGACGGCCTTTGTCGTATTCCTGGAGAGAGTCAATAGCTTCTCCTAGACTCATCATTTTTACATGTAGTACCTTCTTCTTTTCAGTTGCACCATTAGCTTCTCCAGCGGGTTTCCCGATGCAGCACCCACCCACTCGGCCCTTATTAGTTCTCTGGCAATGTATTTTACTAACGGCGTGCTGCATAGCTCTTTGAGGAGTCCCTTTCATTTAGAGGATTGTTACGTACCGATTGTGCCTCCTCCGGGGATCTCCGAATAACCGACCTCTTTCGATGCCACCTGCTGTTATTATTTCATTTATTTGTAGGTTTAAAAATTTTTTCCATGTAGTAAGGGTCTCAACTCACGACCGCTATCTCCGCTAGTATACGTAGCTTCCGTTAGTCCCATGGTTATCTATGAGTTCAGGGAGGAGATGAGAGGGTTGGCACTGCCCTTTATGGGGTAAAGTGTTCAGAGCCAGACTTCAGGCCGGAATGAATGAGTCATCTCAACCCTACCTACGTGGCCACGAAAGGTGGCAACAGGCATTGAACGTATCGTGAGACTTGCCAAGTTTTAGTAGGACGGAGAGGCAGCGAACCCTTCTGTGAGTCGTTTCAGTTGGATTCCACTCCCCTTGCTAAGATCACAGAGATTCAATACCCCAGCCCAATCGAAATCTGCTTCAACTCCTGTATACCGTAATCCGGATCTTACTGGAATCAATCCTGATGGCTCGCAAGTCACTCCACATCATTAAAAAGAAAGCCGCTCCTAACATGGAGAACAGACGCTGACCAGGTAGCCGCCCACTATGGGTCAGTCGCTCCTGAATTTTTCTATTTTTCACCATGCGGTGATGGGGACACTTTTTTTTCTTCTTTTCTTTTTATTGAGGGCGGCGTCGAGTCGCCTTTAACACAGAAACCTAGCGCGTTCTCTTATGCCGCGCTCTCCGTTTTTGACGCTTAGTGTAAGAGCAAATTCTGAGGGGTTCTGTTTTCGTGGTACTGAGATTAAGTCTTGGTCAGACCAGGGACTGGTCTCCCTAGATCTTAGTCGCCTTTTACGACAGGCATACCTTACCTCGGGCAAATTCTAACTCCTGACCCGCTGGGGTCTCTCTGTCTCTGTCTTTGTCTCTGTCCCTGTCTTTGTCTTTGCCTCTGCCTCTGTCTCTGTCTCTGTCTCTGTCTCTGTCTCTGTCTCTGTCTCTGTCTCTGTCTCTGTCTCTGTCTCTGTCTCTGTCTCTGTCTCTGTCTCTGTCTCTGTCTCTGTCTCTGTCTCTGTCTCTGTCTCTGTCTCTGCCTCTGTCTCTGTCCCTGTCTATGTCTCTGTGTTTGTCTCTGTCTCTGTCTATGTCTCTGTCTCTATTCTTCCTATCTCTGTGTCTGTCTCTTTTCCTATTCTTCATATCTCCTTTTTTCTGTCACTTCTTTCCTTTCCTTCTTGACTATCTACCTCTTTTGTTTTCAGTCTTCCAGACCTTTTAGCCTGAGTGTTTAGAAATTACCAACCTCTCGGTGCTTCTTGGCTCCTCTTCTTCAAATTTTAATTTCAACAATGCCTGATGTAGCTTTGCAGTATTTTTATTTTTTTTTCAAAATGAGGTTCTTACTGTTTTTGGGAATTTCTGTGGGACACTCGAGGAACTTTTATTTTTATTTTATTTTTTTCAGTTGAAATTTTCGTGAATATCCTTTGTTTATGTTGACAGATAATAGTAAATCACAAATGCAGAAAGTCGCAATAGAGGAAAAAAATATTAATTCTACGTTTGGAATTTTAGCGCCCCCTTAAATTTTTCTTGCCTAGGCAGCTACGGTAGATCCGCTCTTGTGTACATTTTCTCTTTATCATGTAATATTTTTTTAAAGCAACATTTTGAATTAATTGATTTTTATTTACACAGTCCGTGCAAATTTAATTACTCTGTGCTAATTGACCATTGTCAATTAAGTTCAGAAATCTTGACTCCAACATTCAATTGCGTAATTTTCCAATTCACTGGTGCATTTATTATTCGAAAATACCTCCTATTAGGCCTTTTATCAATTGCCTTGTAATTGTAATTTTACTCCCATTTATTTATTTTTTTCTATAGTTATACAAATAATTTTGAATGGTGTACGAAATGAAAGCTTTGCTTTACATTATTGCTTACTTTTCAGACGAGTACTTTAGTGTTTTTTCATTGCATACAATCTTACAATAATGAAGAAGGCAGCGGAAACTCATCATTGGGAGTGAAAGTACATCAAAGTGGCGTATGCTACATACGCCTTACATATTCCACTTGATTGATGATTGAATGGTATATCGACAGACATAATTCATCTTGCGCCCGAGTATTACATGGCTGCTTACACCTCATTTAATTGTTATTGTATAATGAAGCAATTTAGTGTTGAGCGCTTAGTGAACATTGCGAAGCATGAAACTGGATATGTGTCAAAAAAGTACCACCAATTAATTTGAACAACATAGTTTGACGTTAAATTAGCTGTCAAACATGCCATTGGCTATTAGTGAGTTCCAAAACAGCAAAAAATAAAAAAGGGGGAAAAACAAAAAACAAAAAAAAAAAAAAACTAATAATTAAAAACTTATTTAAATAAATATATGTAAATTATCCACTTTAAAACACATTAATATCAAATCGAACCGAAAAGTAAAAAGTGGTCTGTTCACCTGAAGTTTTTGTGAAGTTCGTGCTAATTGGCCTTTGAGCTAAATTTTATAACTAAATTCAAAATTTTATTTATATAAAAAAATTATATTAAAAAAAATTAGAAATTCCAATACCTCGCTTGTGTGAACTAATTGAGACAAGTTCATGACTAGGAGATTGCAGCTAAGTATAAATATTTACATTAACATCTTTAACTCATTCATATCATATCATAATCTGGGGCTAATAGTGGGCTGTGATGCAAACTCACAGAACATTGTGTGGGGAAGCAGCAAATGCAACCCCAGAGGTCTCAAGTTACTGGATTTTATCCTGTCATCCGATTTGGTCATTCAAAACACTGGTAACAAACCAACTTTTGTGACCAGAAGGAGACAAGAGGTGATTGATTTAACACTTACCAATAGGTCAGGTGGAAATCAAATCAACCGATGGCGAGTTTTGGAAGAGGACTCTCTTTCTGATCATCGTCTTATCGAATTCCGACTGGGTAGATACTCAGAAAATATTTGAGTCTGACAAAATATTCAGAAAATGGGTGAATATTTAGGATACTCAGAAAATATATTTGTCTGATAAAATATTCAGAAAATGTGCGAATATTTAAGATACCCAGAAAATATTGCAGGAAATGCAGAGGGGATGTTGAGGAAACTTCAGAGCACCTTCTGTGCGTTTGTCCGGCATTATTAAAAATGCATTTAAAATGCCTTGGAGCCCCACTGTTTGAGAGGATGGAGGACGTTTCAAACGCAGATCTCTCAGCTATGCTTAGATTCGCTAAAAGCGTTGGCATCCTACATGATGTCTACTTTCAGTATTCATAGAAATCGGCCTACATCTAGGGACCCCCACCTAGAGAGCAAAAGGTTTATGCGTGGCTGAAAGCCAACCAGACTAACCTAACCTAATATTTTATATGGAACTCACGTCTAAATACTTGCAATGAAATTACTGGCAGTAATCTTTGACTCCACTTTTCAGTTTCTTAGTCATTTGAATTTTGTCAGCGCAAAATCGTATTCTACTCTTACACTTGCCTTCATTCGACGTTTTGCTTCCGATTTTACGGATCCAAACACTTTAAAGCCATTATTTACTTCTCTCGTACGAGCTAAGCTGGAGTATGCCGTTCATATCAGTGCCACATCAGTAGACTTGAACGCTACTTAGGCAACAGACACACCCCTCAAGTGTTCTATGCGTTCTAAAAAAACCCCATTACATAAAAACCACCATATCGATAATGTGTTGCCGAATGTATCTGCTTGCCAAAGCCCCCTTCGTACAACCAATTACTTGTATCTGGCACAACCAAGGAAGGCACAGCGCATGCCTCCAATTAACTGCCGATGATGATCAATATCCAGCAGCGAAATTGGTCATATACGAATACGCCATGCCCATTCAAGCCATTCAAGCGCCGAAAAGGCTGATATTAAATATGCAGAGACCTGTTGACACACAAGATGTGCATGTTTGGTGAGCTCTAGACGAAAATTTTGCAGCGCTGAGGCAGCAGCTCGTGCGTACGCGCATGCGCAGCAAATCAGACAAATTATTGATTAAAATTAGTAAGCATTAAGTATTGAGCAGGAATACCAAAAACAAAACAAAAAATTACAAAAATTAATGAAAATGTAAAAGAAATATTGAAAACTAGAAGTAGACAAATAACAAAAAACAAAATAAAAATAAGTGTGATTAAGAAGGCGAGATTAAAATGAAGTGTCTGCTTTGTCGGTTGTGGTGTTGCCGCGTCTCGCATTCGAAATGAGTGGTGTTGGATGCACAAGAACTGCTGTGTCGCTGAGTAGCTGAGGAAGTGTCTATCTTGGATGCTTTGCAGTTGGCGGGGGGTGAGGGCTGGGGCACTAACGACTTAAGCCGAAACTCGCCATTGGTCAAAAGGCCATGTCGGAAGATGTTGTTTGATTATAAATTACATAGCTGACAACTCAGAGGCTGTCGTAATAGCTGGCTCGATTAAGTTAACAAATATTGGAATTATGCATTTTAAGTATTGGAATTATGCATTTTAAGTATGCTTTTATGACAAGCGGGGGGAATTTCGATAAACAGATCAATCGAATTCGAATTTATAACGAATTACAATGATTTCATCTTCTTAATTAATTATATGGCGTCTTGTGATATTAAAAAAATTACGAGATATACATAAATGACGTCTAAGGCTACTGCATACACAACTTTGATATTTTACTAGCACGACATCCTTCATTTGTCACATAGCCATTAACAGAAATCATAGTAAAATGTAAATATTTTAATGGTATCGAATGCAATCGAAATAAATGTTCGAGGTTGCTGAGAGCAGCTGCAATTAAAGTATCAAATATTTAACTAATTTTTTATTACCGCTTTTTTGTAAACAATATGCCGAGTGTGTGATTAAGTTTCTACGTTCTTAATGCGATTTTAAATACATCTGATATTTCACATATGCCACGCACCACGGCCTTGTTTAAGCTATGCATACAAATATACAATCAATGTGCATACAAAACGGCGCATTAAGTAATATCGGAATATTTTTTAATATAATATTACAAAAAAAGTATTAATTAAAATTTTTTTTTTAATGTCAAATGTTTATTTAAAGTCATAATTTTAAATTTTCATGGGGCGCCGCCAGAGTTGATGTGAATTTAATATATATTCTTCTTGTTTCACTCTGCATGAAATTCGTCAATGTTTTTGGCGTTAAATTGTCAATTGCTTGGCGTATGCTGCTCTTGAGGGTCTATTGGGTCAGCGACTTGTTTCCGTAAGTAACCCTTTCTGCTTCCTTAAGTCATTCTACCGAAAGTAGGGCAATCAAGCTGCACCGAAAGCCCTTGCTAATCTACGCTGCTCTTCGAAGTTAGTCGGTGAATGTAAGACAAAACTGAACAGTGTTGCAAAACACAACAAAGTTAGTCTTATTTGGGTGCCTGAACATTGTGGCATTACAGGGAATGAAGGCTCTGCAAGAGTTGCCACTAGGTCCTGAACAATTTCTAGGTTTAAATACTACAGCAATTCAACTATGGATTGACGAGTTCATGAGGTCTACCCATAAAAGACGTTTCTCTGAGTTGGGTTACTGCAGAGTAGCCAAGTGCTTTGTGAAAGAACCAGGAACAGGAAAATAGCGACCTTTCTCCTGAAACTCAGCAGAATCGACCTGAGAGCACCACATTGAAAGGGGTAACACTGCCTTCTGAGGTTAATTACTTAGGAGTAATCCTGGATAGTAAGCTTACCTGGAAGAAACACGTCGAGCAAAAGTTCTCTCGAACACTAAAAGTCTTCTGACAGCATAAGAGAACCTTTGGCAAGACATGGAGTCTAAGACCGGAGTTAGTACACTGGTTGTATATCACCCTGATTAGACCCATTACTACATACGCCTCTGTAGTATGGTGGAAGGCTACAATGGTTAATTCCATAGTAAAACCCCTAAACAGGCTACAGAGAAGTGTGTGCTTGGGTATCACAGGTGCCATAAGTACGACATCTGGTGATGCCCTTAATGCAATTCTGAACTTCCAACCTCTAGATCTTCAAATTCGATAGGAATCAATGAAGGTGGCGTACAGGCTCAAGTTAAGCGGAGTCTGGGGAAATGAAGAAAGCACTGGCCACTGTCAGATATGCCACCAGTTGTCGGAGCGTTGCACACTGTTCTCGATGCCAGTGAACAATCGGGTGCCTGTCGTTAGCTTCGGTAGGAATTATGATGTTTTGATCGCAGATAGAGACCAATGGTTAAGTCCAGAGCACCTATTAACGGGATATCAGCAAACTTTCTAGACGAAGACATTAAGTACTCCTATGCTGCAGGACAGATGGTCACGGTATTCTTTACGGAAGTCTATGCCATCTTCAACGTGGCATACTGGCTATTTGAGAAAAAGAGTCGGGGTAGCAGTATTGGAATTTGTAGTGTAAGTCAGCATTTTCTCTGTAGCTGTTCGTCGTTTTTCAGAATAAGACTTATGATATTGGATTGCGTTATACTGAGTATGGATTAAGTTCATACTCTTCCTCTTTCGGATCTCTAAAGATTCATCAATGAATCCAAGAGATTTGTGGAAGAGTAACCTCAAACTAATTTTTCCGTTTTACCACCCACATTTTATTTTTCCTATCTCTCTATTCTTTCTACTGAAATCTATTCGGGTGTAGTACAATGGTCTCCTGACTGAGTGCTTGGACTTGTCCAATCTCCCATAAATCTAATCTAATCTAATCTAACACTTTTTACATCATTTTTTTACTTATTTCTATCTCTCCTGTCAAACATAAAAAAAACTAACAAAAACCAAAACAAAAACAAAAAAATTAAAAAGTTATATGTAAGTCAAAAAATAGGACGACACTTATTTCGACGCCACCTTGTAAACATGTGTACCCATAAATAAAAACAGAATCACTAATAAATGTGTGCTCAGTTTTGCGCAGTTTTCAAATATTTTAATTTTAATTTTTCAAGTCTTTTTATTCAAAACTCTTAAATAATCTTAAGTATCTTTGGAATTGTTGAATCATAGATGTCGCAAATTTCTCATTCTTCTTGTGGTTTTGTTTTTTGTGCGAAGAACTTGGTTGTTTGTGTGTGTGTGTCCAATACGCGTGTCTACGGGTATTTTATTCATCTTCACATTTAACAAATTCGATGCGGAAATTTTTGCATACTGAAGCACTTAAACATTTTTTTTTGCCTCATGAATTTACGTGTAGAGCCTAAAAATAAATGCTAGCGTTGGAAATATGGCTGATGTTTGAAGAGGCCAATTACTTTGCTGTGGGTACTAATATTTTTAAATTTACGGTAATTAGTAAAAAGGTTTCGCAACTTTGTTGTTCGATGTGACAATTTCGCGCCAAAGTCTTGCATTTGTGGTGGTAAAAAAAAACTTAAGAATAAAGAGAATAAAAAATAAAAATAAAATTATGTGTGCTGTAGTAATTAATAGTTTTTGTTTTGTTGTATGGGTTTCAGTCAAAAATGACAGAAACAAGATTACGCCCATCAGAGAGTGCGTGACGTCACGTTTGCCAAGTTATGCAGTGTTTCCAACCATTTGCTCTTCACAATAAATTTAGTGCTTTTTTATACCCAAAATGCGAAAATTTTTTAGTTTAGTGTTTGTTACTTTTTGTTTGTAATTTAAAGCGACCGAAACTGTAAGTTAAAAAACAAACTGTATTATTAAATAAAATAATGTTATAAAAAGTTCACTCTGAGAAGATTTTAGTGCTAATGCAAGTTTGCTGATTCTTATAAAATTTGATATTTTGAAAGTGCAAATTTTATTTGTTGCACCTTTTAAGGTTATGCAAGAATATTAAATCTCTTTCTCTCAACTCTTCTTAAGATTGAAAACCTTTTTACACATTTTAAAAAGCGTTTGAATTTATTGAATGTGAATTAAAACCATAGAGGTGTACTCGTTTCTTCCGCTCCTCAATCCTTAGTGGGACATAGGGCATCAAGAGGTGTATTCATAGTAAAAATAAGCAAAAAAATACAACAAAATACTGAAAAAACCATAACGACATATTTACAAAAAGAGTACCTTATCTAGTTACATAACCTCAAATATAGCAAATAGGTCATTCTCTTAACACAAAAGTTTCTCTTAACAAAAAATCATAAATTAAATTGTACATAACCGTAACATATTTATTAAAAAAAAACGCACTGTTTAAAGACAATTTTTCACGCATAAAAAATTCTTTAAGTAATTCAATAAAAAATTTGGTGTTTTAGTTTCTTTAAATGGGCATTTTAGTGCGTTTTTATATCCAAAGCTAGGCAACACTGCAGTACCTAGAGAGAGAGAGATTTGACTGCTGAAAGCAGAAGAACACCAACAATAACTGCAATCGGGGGCAGTGCGACCAGATGTTAAAAAAAGTAAAGCGAAATAAAACTGAGTGAATTATTGAACAAATTTAAAAAAAATGTATATTTTACAAAATTATTAACCTTACTTTTAATTTGAACGGGCTAGAAAAATGTTATGAAGAAAGAACTAAAACTGCGACACTAAATAACAACAAAAAAATGCTAAATCAAGTTACAAAAATGGTAATCTGGCCATACTGGTCATCAATTGTGCTAATATGACGTCACTCGTTGTCAAATTCGCTGAGAGCAAAGTGACGACACCACGATAGGCGCCATCTCATTATTCTTTCCATCGTGGGTTTCAGTAAGAAATAGTTTTTGTTTTTTTTTTTGGTCTTGCTAGAAAGAATAGAAACATAGTCAGAGGATTTTTTCAGTTCTAATCTTAATATGCAAATCTTACTTCACAATAGCAAAGTATAAAACCATATCTGGACTGTTTAAAAGCAGGCTTTAAGTGAAGTGTTGGCAGCCTGTGAACACTTCATTTGCTGTTGTCAACCAATTGCCTGGGAAAATTTTCACTCCATGTGATTGAGGAAGCAACGAGTATGCGCAAATTATTATATAATATTCCATCTCAAACATATATGCATGCATATATGTACATATGTATAAAGCAAAAAAAAAAGAAAAAATACATAAATTTATGTTGAACTAAGTAAATTCATTTTGAGCCAGTCTCACAGCATTAAATTTGCAAATTAAACAGATTAGGACGAATAAACTCGATTTGGACTGCAAACAAGATTTTTAATTTCCACTATTTCAGTTTATTGCATTTTATTCAAACTTAACATAGCTGGCAGTTTAGCTTTCAACAAACAAAGATGTGTACATGTCCCAAGCACAGCACAACTCTTGATTATAGAAAAAAAATATTATTTAAGCATTGACTATCGGGCTCTACTTTGACACTTTGATAGCCAACAAACACTGGAAAGTATTTTTTAGTTTTTTTTTGTAATGAATTTTCAAGTGAAAAATAGCTTGGCTTTCCCTGCAAATCTCTAGCAGTCGCAGAAATAAATTAAGCTGGACAGTATGCGAAATGAATGGCCTTCAGTTCCCATTTGCTATCTGCCGTAGAACCCAATGGAAAATTTATTTACTATAATCATGCAAATAAACAAGGCGAAAGTGCTGGTAATGGTAATGGTTGCACGGGTTAGACCAACGCACTTATGCACTGCGACCAGATTGATCTATTGTGCGCCCCTAAGTACTTAATTTTAATTATTTAGTATTGGGACGAATCGAACCAGCTGCTTAGGAGGGCGTATTTGTAAGTCTTCAAGCTCTGGTAGGTACGGGCACAGAATTCTGTATCTCCTGTGACCTAATGCTTCACAATTGGTTCCGTGGACTGCTCTTCATCACAGCAGAACCTGCATGAACTAGTGCTGGATAGTCCTATTGCACTAAAATATTTATTGCAGGCAAAGTGCCCACATAGTAATCTGAGGCGGTTTTTGTCTAGGGTTATGGCGGATTTTGATCTGCTGGTATTAAAGTTCAAAAGCTTTTTGGAGTGATTAAAGCCGTTTCCGTCGCTCCAGGAAGGAATAGTTGGTTTTTATTCGGGTCAATTTTTTGGTTGCCTGTTTTAGGTTGTTTTTGTTATAGCCGAAAAATGGGGTTGGTCCAATAAATGACCCTTACGCCCCTTTCTTGGCGTAAAAAACATTTTTTTTTTAATTTTAATAATTGTAGAAATGACGCTAAAGTTGACCCTTCCGAAAAATTGGACCTGGACGATGATGTCCATTTTGGCTCTTCTATTTATCTAAAACACAAAAACCAAAAAAAAATATTAATCAGTATGACTTTAGCTATGGTCCCGTACTAATATAGAATAAGAAAAAAACAAAAAATTGACAAAATGGCGCGAGTTTGAATTTGACACTCTAAAAATCTGTGGGTTTTTTCAGTTTATTAATAAAAAATATAAGAAATAATAATATGATTCTAGTACGGGCGATAGCCATTGATGTTTTGAACAACATATTAATATTTGACGATTTAGTTGAATAGTTTTTTTTTTTTTTTTTGACTTCACCAGGCCGAAAAAAGTGGTTTTGAGATAATTGAGTTTAAAGTTTTGAGAGTGGCCGCGTTTCGAATCTAACTCTACCTGCTCAAACGGCTGAAGAATCTGAAATACTGGAAATATCCTTTGAAAATTTTGACAGTATATTCCAAAAATTCCATACTTTCGAAATATCAAAAACAAAAAAGAATCGATTTTTTGAAAATTCTAGACCACTGGGACTTTTAAGAGTCGCCAGTTTATTGAGTGCATTTTTATACTCTAAAAGGATTTTTGAATTAAACTTAAAGATATTTTAGGCTTTGAGGACTGATTGGCTGATTGACTGCCCCAAAGTATTTTAATTTTTACTTTTTCGAACCCTCTTTTGTATAAGATTTCCAGTGCTTCCATTATAAGGAAAAGCTCCTGCTCGGACGCGGGTTAGTTTCAATCAGGCGTCAAATTAATCAGATGCGCTGATCAACGATCGGTGGACCTATATAACCTGGCAATAAAGCGCATAGGGGAGCCTTGGCCGGGTGCCCGCCTCTATATGATCCTCCGAGAAGACATCCCCAATCGGCCAAAATCTAGAGCCTGGATACCAGACTGGCGGTGATCATTTCGAATGAGGAATCACTGGATCCCCTCGCCAATCAGAAATCGAAGATTAATTACGGCTTCCAATCACTGACACTCCATATCTACAGACAGGATGTAGCCAGTAAAAGTAACTCCGCAGAAAATATGACGTCATCTGCGCGGAGACTACGGTTGCGTTAGACAACCAAACGGACGACGAGGTGGCATCCAATTTCGGCATGGTAGGCGAACTCTTCCGAAAGGTTACAGGGTTAGAGGACATGAGGGAATATTACGAGGTCTCAAATGCTTTAGAGGATGACGAGTATATTCCCACTTCTTCCGACGAAGAGTACTACGCTGACCAAACCGTGGTTGGCTGCCATATAACAACGTATACCAGCGATGGTGGGGGCTGTATAGATCAAACTCCTCCACATTAAGGCGGCTTCAGCCGCACTCCTCCTCCATCTCGCTGAAAGAGAAGAGGAAATCGCGCTCATCCATGAACCATAGGTCATAAATGGTCGGGTTTTCGGGTTGAGCAATAAAGAGTTCAAACTGGTCTATGTCACCGACAACCTTTGTCGTGTATATTAGCGAAAAAACATATGTTCTTATTGATATAATTTAGCGATGCGGATAGCGCAATAATATCAGTGAAGTCCTGCCGAAGGACAATATCGTTTGCCTCGTCAAGATTTGTGTGATCTACGCCCTACTATTTCTGCTTCTACCCCCACTATTCCTTCTTCTACCACCTGGAGCGTCGTACCATTTTTGCGAGTTATTATGCAACCATGTTGAGCTAGTTTCCATTTTTCCCTAAACGGGAAGGTGAAAGTCATACTATGCTAATGATGCAACATTTTATAATATCCACACCCAAGTAAAATAAGCAGGAATTAAAGAGTTTATCGGTCATATACGAGGATCGTTTACTATAAACTACTTAATTGTTTGGGGTGCACCCTTTTTTCTTTTCGCCATAGTCTTCTTTTGGTTTCATACAATTCGTGGCTCTAGTTTGTTAATCCCTTCCGAATAAAAACATTTGTCCCAGCCTGAAAAATAGCTATTCGTTTCTGCAGTCACCTCCTCGTTTGAATAAAATTTGTTTCCCGTCAGCCTTTTTTTGAAGCTGGGGAACAAATCGTTGTTCCAAGGATCCCAGGGAGCTAAGTGTGGAGTAAATATGGGATGTGAAACGAGTTGAATCTCTATTTCCATTAGTTTCGCGACCACAACTGTTGAAGCGTGAGCTGGGGCCTTGTCGTGGAAAAGAAAAATCACTCGACTTCCTCGATTCAAACGAATGCCAAACACAAAGAAATAGAGCGATCTGGCTGAAACTTGGCGTGCGTTCTTCCAAGAGATGCTGCCAACTAAACATAGCCTTGTCACGAGCGAGTAGTGTCATCTCTTTGACTTTACACGGATTTTTCAAGCAACCTTCTAAGGTGCGTTTCATAATCATAAGACACCTTTGGTATACAATTTTTGAACTACCATAAGTTCGCTTTTACTTTCCGGAGTAGCTTTTATTTGACGTCATTTTAACAGTTATAGACTTAAGACTTCCCTCCAATTGTTTTTGGTACGAAAGCTCACTCTATTTTGTAGAACCGTTATCTGCACTTTTGAAAGTCTTTTCGACGTTCATAATAATAAATAATAAGAGGAGCGTGGAAAAATGTTGGCTTACAGGGATTCAGCCTTATCAATCAAATTAATTGAAAAAAAAAACGGGCAGGAGTCATTGCGTTATGCGGAATTTTTTACGTAGTCCTGAGAATTACAACATTTTGAAGGCCGTTGAAAGAAATGTATCACTATCAGGCCGAGAACAGCGAGCAATCATAAGAAAAGCTTCTAACTCGACAAAGTCTTGGCCGCTGTTGTACAAAATAAGGTTTCAAAAACAACAGTTTGGCGCA
The DNA here is from genome assembly GCF_027943255.1 of Anastrepha obliqua. NCBI lineage: Eukaryota > Metazoa > Arthropoda > Insecta > Diptera > Tephritidae > Anastrepha > Anastrepha obliqua. Next base: position 16,762,219 of record NC_072892.1, read on the forward strand.
CATTACATCTCTTATTTTCCAAGCGCAACTTGGGTGGAAGTTCTGTTATGGTTTAGGGTGCATTTACATCGAAAGCAACTCTTGATATACAGTTTACGTCATCACCGCGAATGAATAGTGGGAACAACAAAAAAGTTTTGAAAAATAATCTCCTTCATTTTATTCAGGATAATCGGGAAGTGCCCTTCGTTTTTCAGCAGTATTTGACCGATTGTTCCATAGAAACTATGGGTTGGCCGGCGTGTTCTCCGGATCTAAACCCAATAGAAAACATTGGGGTATATAATCAGATCAGCGGCAATTAAGGCAGAGTGAGCTTCTCTAGATGGGAATTTACTTAAAAAGTTAGCAGAATCGATGAAAAAAGGTTACTTTGAGTCGCTAAAGCAAATGGTGCTTCCATAGAATACTAAAATATTCTAGACGACAGAAAAAAATTCGAAAAAGTATACTTCTGTTAAACGATCACTTTAATTAAACAGCGGCTTATCATTTTGAAACGTCACGAAATGCGTTTTTGCTAAACATTTTCTTTATGCATTAAAAAAAGTTCTAAATTCTGTAATGAAACATTTAACTTTTATTACTTTAATCGATGTGTAAAATTTTGATTTGCCTCTGAAATTTATAAGTTTAAATGCTTTGAAAAATTAGGGGTGCCTTATGATTATGAAACGCACCTTATATGAACGAAAATGCACAGTACCATCAACAAAAAAATTAATCAATCAAAAAATGGCTTTTGTTAAGCAATGAACTATATTTTTATTGAAAAATAGTTAAAATTAAATTATTGACTTTGCAAAAAGTTTTCAAACGACCCTCGTATGTAGTCACTTAGGGCGAGTACACCCTTTTAGTGTTTGGCCGAGCTCCTCCTCCTATTTGTGGTGTGCGTATTAATGTTGTTCCACAAATGTAGGGACCTACAGTTTCAAACTAACTCCGAACGGCAGATATTTTTATGAGGAGCTTTTTCACTTAGGATTAAGTGGATCAAAAACTTCTTTTGTCACTTTAAGTTATCTGTGAACAAAAATCATTTACATATAAAAGTTTAACTATATTTTTATCCTAAACTTTTTTATGCTTCGCAAACAAATTAAGTCCACTCAAATAGTTGACTTACTGCCATTCAAAAGCCATTAACGTAACATTAAGTAGTAATTAAATCGCTTTTTAATTGAAAGGTGTTTGCGAAAATCTCAATTTTTTCGCATTCGAATTTGCATAATCATTATCGCAACAAGTATTTCTGCATATACAAATAAAAATATAAAAAAAGTACTTAAAAATTTGCAGTGAATGTACAAAACATTTTCAAAGTAGTCTTAAATGTCGCACTTGACAACTTTAATATGACAAATGATCAGCATTATTGAGCGTTTCGACAGTGTAAATATGTATGTGTGAAAATGGACACTTGTCGATATGGCTTTTATAGTGTAAATATACCATATAAAACAAATAAACTTAGTAGTAATTTTCTGTATAAAACACACAAATAATCTTTTAGTAGAAAAAATAAAAAAGGAGAATCAATTTGTTTCCTTTCATCGCCTCTTAAACGGAGAAACTAACTTAATAAAGGTACGAGCACCGCTGCCCAGATTTTCCGCAGCAAGAATTTTACTGCGCACACTTGAAGTTTAATCGCATTGCCAAAATCTCACCGCAAACCACTTGCATGGAACAAAAAACTGGAAACTAAGCATGCAAATAAAAGGTGTTGGCACTGCGACGCAACGAAATCTTTTTAATGGGTTCGCCAATAACCATTTTAAGCTATTTAAATTTAATTTTGTTTATTTAGTTAATACTCGTATTAAATGGAAATCTCGCATGACGCTTTATCAAAATTAAATCCAATAAAAATTTAGTAAAAAGCTTTTTAATTACTAATAATTACTTCATTGGCTCAGAGTAAATTCGAAGTGGTGCAGAGACAGAAACTAACAGAAAAATGTTCCCACTCAACTGCATTGCAAATCCAAAAAAATTAAAAAATAGAAGAATACATACGTACATACAAACACCACAGGTATATATACATAGTTATTAGCATACATTCTACCCGCCTGCATCTCGCTTCAGTGTGCCCGGTACTTGAACCATAAAATGCAGATTTCTTTCACAACTGACTGGACATCAAAAGTGTCAAATTAACTTAATTAGCAAATGAGCAAAATATGCAAAAATGAAAGAATATTTGAAAGATTCAGGAAAATATGGAACTAGTTTCAACAAGGAAGCACAAAGTGGTGCTTTTAACTAACATCTGGAATAAGCGCGTGCGAACTTAACATTTACACAGTACAACAAATTTATTTATTTTTTTTTAATTTTTTTTTTAAAGCTTGAAAACCAATAGAATTACTAAGTAAGCAAAAAGAAAACGCAGCGCTAGCAACGGAGGCTTTCAGCTGGGCAACAATTTTAAATTTTTCTGCTTGAAATAGAAAAATGGAGTACTTAAACAATTCTGAAATTATAAAATTTTTCTAGAAAAAAATTATAGCAGCTCTTTTTTATTGGTTTATAGTGGGTCAAAATTTCAAAATTGTGATCATAGATATTTTTATATTGCGCTAAAGAAGTTTTATAAGTCGATTTCCGATAGAAATATTTTTTCAATGTTCTATAGTAGAGTTTTGCGAGGAGCATTATGAACCTGTAGCCACTTTTCTTTCGGGGAATTTCTGTGGAAGTTATGGAAAGTTCAAAAGCCAAAAAACACACAAAATATAATTATTTACTCATCAGTATAACTTTATTCTATAAAAGTGGTCTACTTAATATGTACGAGTATATTTAGGAAAACAGTGTACACCCAGCTAACGGACATTTTTCAAAAGCAGGCACTTTTTCAGTAAATACCACAAATCTACAAGAATTTAAATCCCATAACATATTATTAACTTTTTTACACTTTCCTCTTGAGCGGACCCCTCCCATAGGCCGGCAAACATTTTTTATTCCCATAGGTTTCCACTTAAGAGGGTCAGAGAATACACAAACATACACATTTATACGCTCATGGTGAAAAGATTTCAAAGGTGATCTCTTTAACAGACCGTTATTCGGCTCCGAGCGAATTTGACACAATCAGCGGATGGGTTGACGCCATGATGGAACAAAGAGATGGCGCCTATCGTGGGACCGTTACTTTGCTCTCAGCGAATTTTACAATGAGTTACGTCGTTTTAGCACCAGTATGGACAGATTATCATTTTCGTAACTTGATTTAGCATTTTTTTGTTGTTATTTAGTGTCGCAGTTTTAGTTCTTTCTTCATAACCTTTTTCTAGGCTGTTGTAATTAAAAGTAATGTTTATAATTTTGTAAAAATATAAATTTTTAAAAATTTGTTCAATAATTCTCTCAGTTTTATTTAGCTTTACTTTTTTTAACATCTGGTCGCATTGCCCGCGATTGCAGTTGTTGTTGGTGTTCTTCTTCTTTCAGCAGTCAAATCTCTCTCTAGGTACTGCAGTGTTGCCTAGCTTTGGATATAAAAACGCACTAAAATGCCCATTTAAAGAAAATAAAATACCAAATTTTTATTGAACTATTAAAGAACTGGCGGCCGCCGTAGCCGAATGGGTTGGTGCGTGACTACCATTCGGAATTCACAGAGAGAACGTCGGTTCGAATCTCGGTGAAACACCAAAATTAAAAAAAAGAAAAACATTTTTCTAATAGCGGTCACCCCTCGGCAGGCAATGGCAAACCTCCGAGTGTATTTCTGCCATGAAAAAGCTCCTCATAAAAAATATCTGCCGCTCGGAGTCAGCTTGAAACTGTAGGTCCTTCCATTTATGGAACAACATCAAGACGCATACCACAAATAGGAGGAGGAGCTCAGTCAAACACCCAAAAAGGGTGTCCGCGTCAATTATATATAATATATTATATATATATTGTATACCAAACGAGCAAACCTGGTATCCATCATCCTTGTTCTAATAGTGTATGACATAGTACTGGAAAGAATTTATCCACAGAATTGATGCTATGTAATCGGTTTCTATTCAAAGTACTCAGTATTTAGCTCAGCAAAGTTATTGGGTTGCTTACAGTACTCGAGAAAAGTTAATATTACATGAATGTTCGAGCTGTTTAAGTGATATTTTGATGGCACTAGTTTAGATTTCGTTTCATTTAGAGTTCTTTCCTCAGGCCTGTCATCTAAGTATTTCAAATTACGTTTACATAGAGCAGCCGCAAATGGGTCCGGATTCTATGGCGAGTACCCAAAATGAATACTTTGGAACATTAAATTAAATGCGCGCAAGAAACGCGAATGTGTTTTTGCAAAATTACCCATTTATTTGTGTCCCTCAAATATTTTTCTTTAGAAAATGTATTTTCCTCTGAAAATTTAAAAAATATATATTAAATAAATTTTTAAAAAAGAATCTGCGATGTTTCGCTTCAAAAATATCTTTACCATAATTTTCAATAAAATATTGAATGCATTTCAAAATTATTGAAATTTTTAAACACCTTTGTAATTTATTTCTTATTGTTCTGAAGTACCTACACGAAGAGAACAATTTTTCTAAAAAGAACAATTTTTACTATCAAATAATGAGAAAACGAGGAACTAATAACACTTTCACGATATGCAAATGTGTGCAACATTTTTCATTTTGTTCTTCAGCCTCACCAGTCTGAGAATTTCACTAGTTGCAAACTAGTTCTCAATAGTCAAGTGTAAATTACTTTTATTGGACGCGTTAGAAAAAATTATAAGTGTGTAGAAAATACTTTGTATAAGTCCGCCGACTGTGTTTTTGAAAAAAAAAATATATATTGTACATATATAAAATGATAAAGTACACATTTTGAAGATTTCTTACTAATTATAAAAACTTCCATGCCCTTCAATGAAGCATTAGTGCATAATTTTGCAAATAGTAGAAGAATACTAGCACTAGAATTGTGCTAGTAGGGCTATTTACTAGCAACATAAGATTTTTAGCGCATATGCATATACATATGTTTTCTTCTTGATGGACGCGATAACCGTTTGCGCGATTTTGGCCGAGTTCAACAAAGCGCGCCAGTCATTTCTTCCTCGTGCTACATATATGTACATACGCACATACACATATTTTTGTTCTTTTTGTTTTATTCAAATATAGATTAAATTGGGCGTACAGTTCTTGTTGTAGCAGCTACTGCTCTTATCAACCGGAAATTTATTCTCAATTTCTTAATTCAAACGGCAAACAACACTAAGCAGAGAAATGAGAAAAGGCAAATGCAATATATGTGTGTGTATTTACTTGGCTCATTTTCACTCTCTGTAAAATATGTTTGGTGTTCTCAGAGTTCTTGCTTGTTAACAATGTGGTGTTGTGGCGGTGCTGTTCTAGCTGTTGTGCTGTTGCCTTACACTCAAGTAGCGCATTGGTCAAATGATTAGTATGTGCCCGGGTAGCTCAGTCGGTAGAGCATTGGACTTTTAATCCAAGGGTCCAGGGTTCAAGTCCCTGCTCGGGCGGAGTACATTTTTTTTTTATTTTGAATTTATTTAAAATATATGAAATTTTATTGTTGAATTTTATGAATTTTGTGTGTTTTCAGCTTATTATAAAAGTACATGTAGTTATAAATACCTTTTATTTTTACTGTAATTTTTCACGAGGTTCTTGTTGTCTGAAACCAAATAATAGATATTATTTTTCGGATGATTACTAAATTTGCTGACTAAAATTAATAAATAAATTTCCTTAAACATGTTTATTTATTCCTTATTTCCTTATATACATATTTACAATGCAGTTTTTGCATAACTAAATTTTTTCTAATTAAAATATGACGAAATTCTTTTACGAAACATGCAACCACATGTGCAGGTATGCAGTTTCTCAGACAGTTTCAAAATTTTACCTCATACCATTAACGTCTTTTATTATTTATTATTTTTTTACAGTTTTCAAATACAACGTCAACATCGCAAAACTCTGCTCTTAGCTGCATCAGCGGCAATATTGTGCCAAAAACAAACATTTTGGTGTTACTTCGTTTCCTCATTTCCAACGTTAAATCGAGAAATTTTGTAATTCAACACCACCTGGAATAGAGTAAACAGCACTCAAGATGCTCAATCATAATTGGTTAAAGTGGCCGGTGCTAATTTGGTTGTTAAGCTGCTACTATTTGTTGACAGGCACCGAAGGACAGGTAAGTTTGTGTTAAAACATTCCATTGACGCGCGAATGCGCTGGTGTGCGCCTCGAACTAATAGTAATTCCTTATGCTATTTGTCATAAGTGGCATTTTGGCATTAGTTTGAAAATCTATTCATTTGTGAAAAATCCTTTTTATTTAATTAACTGATTAGTTTACATTTCGAATTCGGTTTATTAGCAATTTCCGCTTTTAAAATTTTTTTTACTATTTTCTGTTTAACACTCAATGTTGTTGCAAAAATACTGTTTTTCTTCGTTGGTTGATTACTTTATATCATATTTAAACCCCATCAGCTGGTATCTGAAGCTACAGTGACTCACAGCTTATTTGATGCATGTTTATTAAACTTAATAAAAAAACGATTTGTAATGAGATATTTATGTATTGTTTACCACTGCAGAAAGAACAATAACAAAAACAAAGCTTGCTGAAAAAATATAGAAACAAATAGTTTTCTCATCAAAATATGCTCACAGCTTAAATGATGCAGTGTATTTTATATTTTCTCTGAGAATGCAATAACGGTGAAACTTTTTGTTTTCTGTTTAGCTTAGCGTCTTGTTGTTGTTGTTGAAGTGGTTGAGTTTTTCCACTGAAATAATCCTAATTAGTGACCAGTACCGTTTTACTACCACTGTTCTCCTTTTTTTTTGTATCTAAGTCAAATCCATTTAGTGAGGTCCAAGTATAGCAGCAAATTCTTTATTTCGATGTCTGAAAACTCATCAATTTGCTGTAAGAAAGGTTTATCGAAGGAGCGGAGTCGTGCCCTAGCTGCTAGCCCTGGACATTCACACAAGTAGTGGAAAAGACTTTCCTTCGCACCTTCCGCTTGACAGCTCCTGCAGATAGGATTGAAGGGAGATTGAGTCTAGCTGCATGATCGCCTACTTTCCAATGGCCTGTAGGGGTTGCAGGGATGCGTGAGATGTTTGGCCGAGAGCATCCTAACAGATCATTCGCCCTTGGGATTTTATACGACGGCCATGTGTTTTTTGTTGTAATACATGTAGTTAGTTGCTTCCATCTTCTTTCGGCTAAAGCATGATAGTATGAAGCAATGGATGCTTTAAATGTGTTAGGTGGAGTTGAGACTGTCAGTGCCTCTGCTATTTCTAGTGTCGAGCCTTTTCTTGCTAGCTCATCCGCTATCTCCGGGAACCCATATCATAATGATTTCAAGCCAATGACTAAGCATTTCCAGTTCCTCTCTACACTGTAAGACTAGTTTGGATGAAATGGAGTTGGAGTCCAATGCCTTTATAGCTGCTTGACTGTCTGAGAGGATAGCTACTCTTGCACCAACTTCCTTGTAGAGTTTTAGTGATTTGCATGCTTCTCTGATCGCTAACAGTTCTGCCTGGAACACGCTGGCATAGTCAGGAAGACGAATTGACTGGGATAGGTTGAGCGGCTCCGAATAGAAGCCAGCTCCCACACCACGTCTTAGCGTCTTAAGTCTTTCTCAAAAAATGTTTATTAAGAAAAGTTGAAAAAAGTCAAATTTGTTAAAATGGGAAAACGGACCTTATTTGAAAAAAGGGAAGACGTTATTCGTCATTATAAAGAGCGCAAAAGCCAACGAAAAATTGCAGAAATTGTAGCTATTAGTTCCTCAACTGTCCAGCGCATTATGGAAAGATTTCGCCCCGAAAACAGGATAGAAGATAAGGGCAGATCTGTGTCAAATAAAATATTTAATGATGCAGATAATTACACAGGTCGACACTGAAAATGATTCAAGCATCGGACCCGGCCTATCTTATAGATTTTTCATCGCTGAATACGAATCTGACCTTAAAAAGTTTCCATCACGTCAAGATTTTGAAAAAAATTAGTTCAAAAAGTCAAAAAAACGTGTTTTTGACCATTTTTGACCAAATGTAGTGGATGAACCTGAGGGGATGGAAGCTTCTACCTAGCCTTAAACTGAAGCCTGAACCTTCAGTTATAAGATCCAAATCGAAAATACCCTGAATCAATTGTAAATTTTGATGTAGCACAATTTTTTTAACTGCTCGCGCACGATTTTCATAGGTGCAGCCATGCAGACTAGTTAGCCTTATCATAGTGGTGCGCTGACTTGTGCCTTTTACCTATCATGTTTTTAGTTATTGGGTTTGCTTAGCACGATTCGGAAGTTGTAATTTCAAAATTGAAAGTGTCGGATTCAAATTTTTTTTTATATGTGCTTTTTTTTATATTAGATATATATGTTATCAGAACTGCACTTTACATATCTTTTGTGATAAAAAGTTCATTTTTAATTGACACTTCAACATAAATTGGTCAATCAATATCTTCGAAGTTTCTTTATCATCAGTTTTTTTCAGGACTACATCTCAATTTCTTAATATTAATATAGAATCTGACCTTTACCTACATCAGATATTTTTCAAATATATAAGTTTTTTGGTTTTTATACTTTAACTGATTCCTCAGGTTTTACTATGCCTAGAGTTTGTAAAACGGATCCAAATTTATTCTGTTACATTTGTGGACAGTTTATGACAAGAAAGCAGAGACGCACATTAACTCCTGCTACTAAAGAGTCATATGAATATTATTTTAGTTTAAAAATAATAAATTTTGATAAAAGTTGGACTCCAAACTTTTGCTGTAATCATTGTACATCAAATTTGTTTTTATGGAGACGAGGACAGTGTCCTTTCATGTCTTTTGGTACTCCAATGATATGGAAAGAACCAATAGATCATTTTACTAATTGTTACTTTTGTAGTATAAATACTTCTGGTTATTCTGGGAAGAATAAATGTAAAATCGAATATCCAAATGTATCTTCAGTGACTTACCCGCAAAATCACAGTGAACTCTTACCTGTACCAAAACTACCAAAACTTGCTCAAGAAGACGATTTAGTGACAGATAAATGTACTTATTTACAATCAGTGGATGGTTGTAAAGAACCAGAAGAAATGTCCGATTCTGAGTGTTTTGATACCATTTCTGATTAACCAATTCATATAAATCAGTCAAAACTAAATGATTTATTTAGAGATCTGAAATTATCAAAACTTCAGAGTGAGTTACTTGGTTCTCGGCTCAAAGAATGGAACATGCTTGAACCCGGAACTTTTATAACTCAGAAAGACTAGAAAGCGACAGAGAAATTTGGAATCGTATTTCTCTATGAGTGGTGAACTTGTCTACTGTAATGATGTTGACGGCCTTATGATGGAATTAGGAAGAGAACATAAGCCATGTGAATGGCGTTTATTCATAGACGCATCCAAAGACAGTTTAAAGGCAGTTCTTCTGTTTAATGGAAATTTATATCCATCTGTCCCTGTTGCTCACGCTGCTAAAATGAAAGAGACATATGAAAATATGAAAGTGCTTCTAGATTGTATTAACTATTCAAACTACAAATGGCAAATTTGTGCAGACTTAAAAGTTGTAGCAATTGTACTTGGCTTGCAAACTGGATATACGAAGTTCTGCTGTTTTCTTTGCGAATGGGACGGTAGAGCAAGAGATAAGCATTACAAAGTTAAAGCGTGGCCTAAGAGAAAGGAATTTATTCCAGGAGCCAAAAATGTCTCAAGTAAACCTCTTGTTGATTCAAATGACATCATTTTACCACCACTTCATATCAAACTTGGCCTGATGAAAAATTTTGTAAAAGCCATGGATAAAACTGGTAAAGGATTTCTACATTTAAAAGAAAAATTTAAATATCTGAGTGATGCTAAGTTGAAAGAGGGCATTTTTGTTGGTCCAGAAATTCGCCAAGTGTTAAAAGATGAAGAATTTCAAAAAAAGCTCACTGCTAAGGAAAAAGCTGCCTGGATATCATTCAAGGAAGTATGCGCGAATTTTCCGGGTAGCAGACGATCTGACAAGTACAAAACGTTAGTTGCAAATATGTTGAAAAACTATGAACGCTTGGGCTGCAACATGTCCTTGAAGATACATTTTCTTGACTCGCATTTGGATTTTTTCCCACAAAATTGTGGAGACGTTAGCGATGAGCATGGTGAGAGATTTCATCAAGATATAAAAACTATGGAGAAAAGATATCAAGGAAAATGGAATCCTTGCATGCTTGCTGATTACTGCTGGGGCTTATTAAAAGATGATGATTGCAATTACTCTAGAAAGTCACAAAGATTAACCTTCCCAAGTCTGCCGAATAAAAATCAAATTTTAGAAAATGAAAGTACTCAAAACTAAATTCTTTATCCTTTGTGTGTTTCTTCTTATTCCTTAAAACCTTGAGAAAACTTACAAAGATTAGAAGCATCCGTGAAACTTGTATTTGAAGAACAAATTGTGGATTCAAAAAATTCAAACAAAGAAGGAAGAAATTCCTTTCTAAGGAATAACAAAAAATTACCACAAATGCGAGAATATTAATAAACAAAAAAAAAAAAACAAAAAGGAAAAAAAAAACAAACAAAAAAAATTTTTTAAAATAAAAAAGAACAAAAAAAACAAAAGTGGAGTGTAAAATACTGACAGCCTCCTCGTGGCACATTCTGGGGTCGTGAATTTAATAAATTTATTATGCACTAAAATATTGGTTCACCAGCTAATGTCAGATTATTAAATTTTATTACTACTGTCAAAAATTAGTCTAATATAACTATATAAATTCATCTTTCAATAGTTGTTCGTGAAGTAAAAAGTAATTTAGATCACCATATTGGTTTTTTATTTTTATTTTCGCCATCTTGAATCCGACACTTTCAATTTTGAAATGACAACTTCCGAATCGTGCTAAGCAAACCCAATAACTAAAAACATGATAGGTAAAAGGTACAAGTCAGCGCACCACTATGATAAGGCTAACTAGTCTGCATGGCTGCACCTATGAAAATCGTGCGCGAGCAGTTAAAAAAATTGTGCTACATCAAAATTTACAATTGATTCAGGGTATTTTCGATTTGGATCTTATAACTGAAGGTTCAGGCTTCAGTTTAAGGCTAGGTAGAAGCTTCCATCACCTCAGGTTCATCCACTACATTTGGTCAAAAATGGTCAAAAACACGTTTTTTTGACTTTTTGAACTAATTTTTTTCAAAATCTTGACGTGATGGAAACTTTTTAAGGTCAGATTCGTATTCAGCGATGAAAAATCTATAAGATAGGCCGGGTCCGATGCTTGAATCAGAAAAATAATCATTTTTTGTCGACCAGTGTTATCTGTGCAATCTATGTTTCGAAATGTTGTTGTTATAGCAGTAATTTTGCCCTGTTAGTGTAGTGTAAATCATCGGTCATCTCGTCTAGCTCATCTAATGGTAGACCCAGGAAACTTGCTGTTTCGGCAGGTTTCTTATAAGAGGTGGATTGTTCGCAAAGTTAAAGAAAAACCCGATTTAAGCGGGTCGAGCGAAATCGAAAAATCC